>NC_139564.1:71289573-72489573 GCF_965112155.1 Podarcis liolepis | reverse complement strand
GGAGGTCCCTTCTTAACCTGAAACTGTTCTTAACCTGAGGTACCACTTTAACTAATGGGACCTCCCACTGCCGCCGCGCCGCTGGCACACAATTCCTATTCTCATCCTGAGGTAAAGTTTTTAACCCGAGGTACTACTTCTGCGTTAGCAGAGTCTGTAACCTGAAGCGTTTGTAACCCAAGGTACCACTGTACTTGAAAATTGTTTATATGAGCACATTTCCTCCCTTGCAGTGAGTTCTGGAATATTCAAAAACCCCAACATGAATGTTATCTGCGGGGTAAACAACTCTTTGCTTATTTCCTGCAGACTTGCTCCAAATGGCTGAGAAAGGGGCTGCCACTCTGGTCATTGACAATGGCACTAGGACATGCAAAGCAGGCTTTTCAGGAGAGGACGCCCCCCGGGTGGTCTTCCCCATGGTTGTGGGGAGGCCCAGAGACCAAGATGCCATGGCAGGCTTAGGGCAGGACAGCTACGTGGGGGCTGAGGCACAGAGCAAGAGGGGCATCCTCACCCTGAAGTACCCCATCGAATATGGCATCGTCAGCAACTGGGATGACATGGAGAAGATCTGGCACCACACCTTCTACAACGAGTTGCAGGTGGCCCCTGAGGAGCACCCAGTCTTGCTCACAGAAACCCCCGATAACCTGAAGAACCACCGTGAGAAGATGACACAGATCATGTTTGAGACTTTCAACACGCCAGCCTTGTACGTGGCCATCCAGGCCGTGCTGTCGCTCTATGCTTCTGGCCGCATCACCGGGATTGTCATCGACTCTGGGGACAGGTTGACCCACACGGTGCCCATCTATGAGGGCTATGCCCTGCCCCTCACTCAGAGGCCCATGCCCTTTGGGGGCCATGACCTGACTGACTACCTCATGAAGATCCTGACTGAGAGGGGCTACAGCTTTGTCACCACGGCCGAGAGGGAGATAGTGCGGGACATCAAGGAGAAGCTCTGCTACGTGGCCCTGGACTTTGATCAGGAGATGGCCACAGCTGCCTCCTCCTCCTCCCTGGAGAAGAGTTATGAGCTGCCGGACGGGCAGGTGATCACCATTGGCAACGAGCGCTTCCGGTGCCCCGAGGCCCTCTTCCAGCCCCACTTCTTGGGCTCGGAGTGGGCTGGCATCCACGAGGCAACCTTCAACTGCATCATGAAATGCGATAAGGACATGCACAAAGACCTGTTTGCCAACACGGTGCTCTCTGGAGGTAGCACCATGTACCCCGGCATTGCTGACCGGATGCAGAAGGAGATCTCTTCCCTCGCCCCCAGCACGATGAAGATCAAGATCATCGCCCCGCCAGAGCACAAATATTCGGTGTGGATCGGGGGCTCCATCCTGGCCTCTCTCTCCACCTTCCAGCAGATGTGGATCAGCAAGCAGGAGTACGATGAGTCTGGCCCGTCCATCGTCCACCGCAAATGCTTCTAACAATCCAAGCAGCCAACCTCTTCTTGGTTGGGGCCTTGCTTCTTATCTGTTGAATTCTGTCCTCTTGCAGGATATTTAGTATTTATCCAGTTCTTGATTTGGCTCCTGCATTGGGCAACCTTTGTCCACCGCTTTGCCACGGCTTATCCACAGCTGCACTCTTAATAATAATAATAATAATAATAATATATAATTTATACCCCGCCCATCTGGCTGGGTTTCCCCAGCCACTCTGATTGTGTACCACCTTTGCCTTTTCTTTTTTCTGATTCATGTGGAGTTCAGTACTTTATTACTATCCATTTTCTCTGTCAAACAAAACAAGGCAATAAAGTCATGCTAAATGAAGTAAAAATTGGTGTGCTTCTTGTAGTAAACGACTCTCTTGATAAACACAAATTTTTGGAGCTAACACGTAACATGAAGCAAATCTACTGCTCAGCTTTGCAGTGAGTCAGATTGGGGGTACAGGGAGCCACACTTGTGGTTCTGCTTCACTTTTCCCCATGTCCTGCTGCCACAGCGTCCAGAGCTGAGCGGTAGTTTGGCTGAGCGTCCCCTCTGGACACGGGCCTTATGGTTGGTCTCGCTCCAAACAGACCACGAGCTGTAGCCAAGGGTCGCTTGTTTGCACTGACCCAGGGCTTACTCTGAGGAAGTTCCCAGGGTTACAACGGCTGCAAATGCAATCTATCCAATGGAGTTTGCTCCCTAGAGCAGGGGTAGGCAACCTAAGGCCCGGGGGCCGGATGTGGCCCAATCCCCTTCTCAATCTGGCCCGCGGACAGTCCGGTAACCAGCATGTTTTTACATGAGTAGAATGCGTCCTTTTAATTAAAATGCATCTCTGGGTTATTTGTGGGGCCTGCCTGGTGTCTTTACACGAGGAGAATATGTGCTTTTATTTAAAATGCATCTCTGGGTTATTTGTGGGGCATAGGAATTCATTCGTTTTTTTCCTTCAGAATATAGTCCGGCCCACCACATGGTCTGAGGGATGAAAAAGGTTGCTGATCCCTGTCCTAGAAGGATCACGCCTCACATTCCCCAGCTTTAATCTGAGACATGGTTGCTCTTAAAATTTGAGAATGTAGTAAAAATTAATGCTAAGCTGTGAATTTAGCAAAGGGGCGGCCTAATTTATGAATATGACCTCTGGCTTCCATCATCCCTGATCGCTGAGCAGCAGCTGGAGGAAGTAATAGGAACCTTTGGTTTGTTTATTAAATGGATTTAATCTACCTTTTGACAGGTACCCCCAAAGTACCTTAGAAGGCCAATCCTTATAAACCACTATCAATTTTGTGCCTTATTAGAATTTATTCGAGTGTTTTCTAAAAAAAATGATGAAGACAGATAATGATCAGAGCATGATAAAAATGGGTGCTAAACCCAATTACTGTATTGGACCGAATATAAGCAGCCCCTACAGATAAGCTGCACTTTTAAAATTAAGGGGGCGGGGAGTCAATACCTGAATATAAGCCACTCCCTTAAAATTCCGCAGGCACTCACACCCGTAAATGGCAAATGTAGAAGAAAATACTACGGGTACCATTCCCCCGCGCTCCTAGTCTGCTTCCTGGGAGGGAGCCACACCACTTTGCCGGCGGCCTTCCCCCCTTCCCCCTTCTTTCCAGCAGTTCTGGGGAGGCTTGTGAACAGCGGTCCGGACGGGCATTGTTGGCCCGCACCGCCAATGGTCCTCGTGGTGGCATCCTGGGGGGCAGGGGGGGGGCCACGCTCTCCATTTCAGCCTTGGTAGGCAAGGCACGGCCACAGACCTAGGGCAGCTGTTTCAGCAACGATATCATAAAAGCCCATTTTTGTAAGGTCGCAAATATAAGCCGCACTTTAAATTTTCACAGTCAGAATTTGGAAAAAAAAAAGTGTGGCTTATATTTGGGTCAATACGGTAAATGGTCCTAAATACCACACATGGGAGGACAAGAATAGGTGCAGAGTTTGGGTGCTGCAGCAGACAAGGCCCTGCCTCTTATAGCCACGAGGCATATTCATTTATGTCATTTACATACCCTCCATCATTTCTCCGATGAAAATAGGAATGTCCTAAGGAAAAACAGTGATAGGACATTCCAGGATCAAATCAGAAACCGGCCCGACTTCTGTAAATCTGGAACTGTCCCTGGAAAATAGGGACACTTGGAGTGTCTGAAAATACCTGTACCAAATGAAGGAAAAGAAGCTGGCCTACGAATCCCTTCCTATAGTTTTGAAGAAAAAGGTCACCAAACCACTTCAAATTACTAAATTGCAATGCTTCTTCAGCCAGCCATTTTTTAGGAATCATGGGGAATGTTTATTCCTTTCTTGTAAATGGAGCCTGACACTCGGAGAGTCTGCATTTATTCTACAGTGTTGGGATTCTTGCATTTCAGGGGATTGGACTAGATGATCCATGGGGTCGGGGATGAATGTGCGTTCGAGTTGCGCTCCGCGGCAACCTGGAAGTAACAGAACGCATTACTTCCGGGTTTCACTGCTCACGCATGCGCAGATGCTCAAAATGACATCACGTGCATGCGCGGAAGCAGCAAGATGTGTCGTCACGGCTTACATTGCGTTCAGGATGCGAATGGGGCTCTAGAACAGATCCTGTTCGCATCCTGAGGTACCACTGAAAGGGACTTCAGAAATACAGACCAGGAATGTAAAAATCAGGCAGCAAAGTTTCTTAAAGAAGATTTTTATTTGGTTTTGTCAGACAAAATCAAATGTGGGTGCATTTAGGAAAATGAGAAAATGCCCACCCTCTCCTTGGGGGCAGCTTACCTATATACCTTTCTGCAAAGCATAGTTCAGCCCCTTGGCATCCCTTTAGCCAATGATTGACAATTTCCTATGGTCATTGATGCATATTCATTAAAGCTCAACCAATGAATAAATTGGTGTGTCCTTTCGGTTCCAAGTTGCCTATTCCACTAGGTGGCGCTACTGGCTTATAATCTACTTAACCTCTTTACTAGTTCCAGGAAGTGCCCCTGAACCCCCTGCTTCCAAGAAATGTACTTGTGGTTTAGCCACTTCACACCTAAGAGTTATATCTGGACCCTGGCGGTCAGCAACATCCTGCTACTTGCCTTTGTCAGGGGTCGTTTCTCAGAAATGGCTTAACCTCAACTGGCAAACTTCCTGCAGGGGCAAGCTAGCTGCACCTGCAGAATCTACTTGCTGTTTGCAAAGCTTGCTGTTTGCAAGGCAAGAGAGAGAAAAATAGTTTTAGCTGCTTGCGTTTATGAAATGGCTTTTAGAGGTTAAACCTGGCTCTGGCCTGGCTCTCAACTGGTCATTCTGACCTTCACCCCTCCACCACTGTATATCCTACCTTTCCTCCGAGGGGCTTAAGCTTGCATGCATGTTCTTCCCATTTTATCCTCACCACGTGTTGCCTCCTTTTTACCCTTGGGTTAGTCTGAGGGTGAGCAACTGGCTGTACATAATAAATTAATAAATAATAATAATAATTTTTATTTATACCCCGCCCTTCCCGGTTCAGAAAACCGGGCTCAGGGCGGCTAACAACAAATTTAAAACACTTAATTGATGCAACAAAAAACCAGCATGAAATACAGTATAAAACGTGAATAACAATCAATTCAGAATTCAAAAATCAATTTAGGGGGAAAATCCATCCAATAAACATTAGGTGATCACCAGGGCTAGCTGGCTAAATTGGTCCTATTTGGGCCAGCGAGGAGACCAGGGGAGAATTAGCTGTGGGATCCCAGAGTGGGTAATCTTTATAAAAAGGGGAAGGGGAGGGAAGGAAGGGGAATAAAAGATTAGGTTAAGTTCAAATTGAAAGCCAGGCGGAATAGCTCTGTCTTACAGGCCCTGCGGAAGAAAGTTAAATCCTGCAGGGTCTGGTCTCATGGGACAGAGTATGCCACCAGGTCGGAGCCATCACTGAGAAGGCCCTGGCCCTGGTGGAGGATAATCTGACTTCCTTAGGGCCCGGGACCTCTAAACTATTATTATTCATGGACCTTAAGGTACTCTGCGGGGCAGACCAGGAGGGCCCTAAGCCACAAAGGGCTTTAAAGGTCAAGACCAGCACCTTAAACCTGACCCTATACTCCACTGGGAGGCAGTGCAACTAGTAAAGTGCTGGGTGAATATGCTCCCATGGCAGGGACCCCGTGAGGAGCCTCGCTGCAGCATTCTACACCCGCTGGAGTTTCTGGGACAGTTTCAAGGGCAGCCCCCCGTAGAACGAATTACAGTAGTCAAGCCTGGAGGTGACTGTCGTATGGATCACTGTGGCCAGATCGGGGCGGGAAAGGTAAGGGACTTAAAAGAGGCCTGCACTTAATTGTGTGTCAGGATTGGACCCTTCACCCACCCCTTTGTTACGAGGTGCAAGCAGCATCTCTGTGACAGCAGTTGATGTGCCTTTCCCCTCGGGACAGGGGCATCTGGCGCTCCTCTTCTTCCGCTCTTTATGATGCTCCACCCATTGTGCCCCCAACTCTGTCAGCGTTTTGTTACTCCATGGCCCAGCAGCAACCATTTTGTTACTCTCCCCCGTGGAGCTTTCTTCAAAGTCCAGCTGCACCCCCGCCCCGTCCCCCGCGCTCCCTGGCCACCCGCTCTTGTCAGAACATGCAAACATGTGACGAAAGAGAGGAGGGGCTGCCACCCACTTTTCCGGGAGAGGGCAGGAAAAGAGGCTCCAGCCTAGGCTGAGGGAAGTGGGCATGGGAGGGTGTTTGCCCCCAGCCTAGCCCACTCACTCTGCGAACCGGGCATCTGCAAGGCCGGGTGCTGGAGGGCAGTGAGCTGCCCCTGCGAATGGCACAAAGGCTGCGGCGTTTGCAAAACAAGATGCATTTTATGCCAGTCAGTGATTTGTAAAGACAATCCTTGTATGAGTCAAGACTTCGTCCGTTTTGGAGCTGCGCTGTATCTTTGTACAGGGGTACCTCTGGTGGCGAATGGGATCTGTTCCGGAGGCCCGTTCACAACCTGAAAGGAATGCTCCCCGCGTCTGTGTGTGCACAGGTTGCGATTCACCGCTTCTGTGCATGCGTGTGACGTCATTTTGCGCATCTGTGCATGCGCGAGCGGCCAAAACCCGGAAGTAACCCTTTCCGGGTCACTGCAGGATGCAAACTGAAAACGCTCAACCTGAAGCAAACGCAACATGAGGTATGACTGTACTTTTATTTTTATTAAGAACAGGAAATCATGCAAACAATGGGAACTGGTCACCAGATATAATATGTTTGTGCCTTTGTCCTTCTAGGCTGTGGTGATTCATGGTTCTTTCTTTCTTTCTGTTATATGGTATAATCTCAGAGTTGGAAGGGAGACCCACTCGCCTGCAACTCAGGAAAGTTTGCGCACTTAACATATAGAATAAGAGAACAAGAACATACGGTTAAAGAAGATTGGAAATTTTTTATTGAATATATGGGAGGAAATTGTGTACACTTGAGTTGGCAGCATTAGGATAAATTCAATAATTTAAATAAGTTTTGATGGATGTAGTAACTGAATATTGAATGGTTTAGTTTATGTAAAATATGCAGGAATTTATGATATGCAAAATGAACCATGGAAAGAGAAGAATTTCACTGATATTTTAAGGATGTTTAAATGAGTATTCTAAATAGTAAAACAGAATAAAATTAATAAAAATTATATATATAAAAGGAAAGCTTGCACTCTTCCAACTCCTTTAAGCAATCACTAATGACATTAAAAATAAAAGCAAAACTCATTTCAAGGACGAAAGGCGCTAGACCTCCAACTACCGTAACTGAGGAAGAGAAGCGCCTTAGAAACATCGCGCGCTCAGATTCTTTCTAAACTCACGGCAGCTCCGAATTCCCGCCGGCCTATTGGCCCCTCCTGGCACCCTCCTCTCTTCTGATTGGCTCGGGCGCTTAACGTCACGACGCTGCTCCATCCCGATCCACGGGCTTCAAGTGTCTCCCCCTCCCCCACCATCCGAGCTGGGACCGCCGCTCCCAGGATGCCTTGCGGATCGACTGACGAGGGGGCGGAGCTTACCGTCGCTCCTCCTCTTCCCTCTCCGGCCGCCCAGGCGAGAGACGCGAGGCCGCTTCCTCCGCGCGGACTCCACTCCCCAGCATGCCTCGCGCGGGGTCAGGGAAGCGCTTCCGGTTGGAGGAGACCGTCGGCTGTAAACATCCCGGTAGGCAGAGCGAAGAGGGGGGATTTTTATAGGGAAATGGGCGTCTGTTGCTTCTGTTGCTGTTGTTCTTTACGGCATTTGTGGCCCACCTTTTCCTCCAAGGGCCTCAAGTAGGACAGCCGAACGCCTCTCCCTCCCCGGTTTATCCGCGCCACAACAACCCTGCGAGGTGGGCCAGGCTAAGAGGGGGAAGGGGCTGCCAGTGGGCCAGTGTGGTGTAGTGGCTAAGAGCGGTGGACTCGTAATCTGGGGAACCGGGTTCGCGTCTCCGCTCCTCCACATGCAGCTGCTGGGTGACCTTGGGCCAGTCACACTTCTTTGAAGTCTCTCAGCCCCACTCACCTCACAGACAAAATAAAAAAAATTCTTCCAGTAGCACCTTAAAGACCAACTAAGTTAGTTCTTGGTATGAGCTTTCGTGTGCATGCACACTTCTTCAGATACACCTCTGAAGAAGTGTGCATGCACACGAAAGCTCATACCAAGAACTAACTTAGTTGGTCTTTAAGGTGCTACTGGAAGAATTTTTTTTATTTTGACTATGGCAGACCAACACGGCAACCTATCACCTCACAGAGTGTTTGTTGTGGGGGAGGAAGGGAAAGGAGAATGTTAGCCGCTTTGAGACTCCTTCGGGTAGTGATAAAGCGGAATATCAAATCCAAACTCTTCTTCTTCTTCCAGCCGCTGCCCACCTCCTCCAGCCCTAAAGAAAGGTCAACCACTCGGGGAAAGGGGGGGGGGGTGCCGGAGGGATCTTTGCACCACGGCACCGGATATGCTTAAGACGGCCCTTGGTGGGAGAGTGGATCAACAGCAAAAGAATATTCAATAGGGACAGGCCCTAAAAGACTGAAAGCATAAGATTTATCTATTTAGTGGTGGTGGTGAAGTAGTGTGCGGTCAGGCATGGAAGGTAAAAGAGGGCCAAGAGTGGCATTCCTACTCGTGTGCAAGCAGGAGGGCCGGGGATCCCTCAGCTGGGAAGGGAGGCTTCCTGTTGCTTAACTGACTGATGCCCGCCCCCTCCTGCTTGCACCCCAGCTCTGATAGGCAGCGAAGCGTCCCTTCGCAGCTGAGAGATCCCCGTCCCTACTCCTGCTTACACACAAGTAGGAGCTGAGAGTTAGTGTGGGTGTAGTGGTTAAGAGCGGTAGTCTCATAATCTGGTGAACTGGGTTCGATTCCCCGCTCCTCCACATGCAGCTGCTGGGTGACCTTGGGCCAGTCACACTTCTCTGAAGTCTCTCAGCCCCACTCACTTTACAGAGTGTTTGTTGTGGGGGAGGAAGGGAAAGGAGAATGTTAGCCGCTTTGAGACTCCTTCGGGTAGTGATAAAGCAGGATATCAAATCCAAACTCCTCCTCTTCTTCTTCCGTGAAAACTTCAAGGACTGGGGTGGGGTGGGGGGCAACTGTAGGGTTGCCGCCTTTGTTCTGGCAAAATACGGGACAGGGTAGAGGCAATTATATTTAAGACCGGAGTGCCTGCCTGGCGTGCTCTGGTCCATGGGTTCATGAAGAGTCGGACACGACTAAACAACAACAACAACATACAGTCATACCTCAGGTTGAATGTGCTTTGAGACGAGCGTGTTCGATTTGTGCTCCACGGCAACCCAGAGTGCGTTACTTCCGGGTTTCGCCGCTTGCGCATGAGCAGATGCTCAAAATGACGTCATGCGCAGAAGTGCCAAAATGTGATGCGCGGGTGCGGGTTACGTTTGCTTCTAGATGTGAATGGGCCTCCGGAACGGATCCCGTTCACATCTAGAGGTACCACTGTACATAAAAGGTAAAGGGACCCCTGACAATTAAGTCCAGTCGCGAACGACACAGAGAACAATTTTGGAAGACTGGAAGTACAGAGGCGAGGTCTTTATTCCAGGCATTTCCCCAATAATCCCATCACATTGAACATCCAGGCTTTTAGCTGAGGGATAGGGAAAGAAGCATTAAAAGAAATTAATGTTATTAACTTGCAAGGTTTATATCCAGTGGTACCTCGGGTTACATACGCTTCAGGTTACAGACTCCACTAACCAAGAAATAGTACCTCAGGTTAAGAACTTTGCTTGAGAACAGAAATTGTGCTCCGGCAGCATGGCAGCAGAGGGAGGCCCCACTAGCTAAACTGGTGCTTCAGGTTAAGAACAGTTTCAGATTAAGAACAGACCTCTGGAACGAATTAAGTTCTTAACCAGAGGTACCACTGTATACATATACATAAAAGGTAAAGGGACCGCTGACAAGTCCAGTCGCGGACGACTCTGGGGTTGTGGCGCTCATCTCGCTTTACTGGCCGAGGGAGCCGGCGTTTGTCCGCTGACAGTTTTTCTGGGTCATGTGGCCAGCATGACTAAGCCGCTTCTGGAGAAACCAGAGCAGCGCATGGAAACGCCATTTACTTTCCCGCTGGAGCGGTACCTATTTAGCTACTTGCACTGGTGCGCTTTCGAACTGCTAGGTTGGCAGGAGCTGGGACCGAACAATGGGAGCTCACCCTGTCGCAGGGATTCAAACCGCCAACCTTTGATCGGCAAGCCCAAGTGGCAGAGTGGTTTAACCCACAGTGCCACCTGCTTTTCAGTTATATACATTTCAATAGCTTTATAATCATTCTAACATTTCAAAACTCGATTTCCTTCCTCCTCTTTGTGCTGTTCCTTAAATTTATTTTTTTTACATTTCCTGCATATTCTAAATTAACTTATTCTTTTATTCATCTACTTTAAATATATGCTCTTATAAAACTGCAGATTATTACTTTAGATTGATGGATCGAGGGCGGTTCACAGAAAAGATCACAATATATAAAATCGAAACAATAACCCAATAACACCCATCCAAAAAAGAGTCACATTTTAAAAGAGCATAGGAGGCCAATCAGGTCAACCAAAGGCCTGGTTAAAAAGGAACGTTTTTGCCTGGCACCTAAAGATGTATAACGAATCCTGCCAGTGTCCATATCTGTTTACTGTTTATAAATATTCAACATACCATTTCTATTCTTTTATAAAAAGTTTGTTATCTTGATTTCTTATTTCACCATTTCTGTAAGTTTCACCATTTCTGCATATTCCAAAAGTTTTTGTATCCATTTTTCTTTCGTTGGGACTTCTTTCCATTTTGGGGCAAGTAACATTCTTCCCGCTGTAGTCACATACATGAATAAATTTCTATACTGTTTAGGTAGTTCTACCCCTATAATTATCAAAAAGAAAGCTTCTGGTTATTTTACAAATGTTATTTTAAACATCTTTTTCAGTACATTGTATATCATTTCCCAGTAAGCTTTAACCTTACTACAAGATAAATATGCATTTTCTCTTTGCATTTCCAACACTTATTTGATTTTGACAATTTACCCAGTGTTAGATAACATCTATATAACATTTTCATGCAGTTTTCTCTTAAACCATAGCATGCTGTAAATTCCATAAATTCTATTGCAGCCTAACAGTATGGCCACTCTGGAATTTGCCACACTCAAATACACACACACACATACACATGAATTTGTAATCTGTCTGTGCTTGGCCATCCGGAGCTGAAATACATGACATTTCACACACCCTTTCAAACTCATGTATTTGGAAAGGATCCCTAACTTGGCAGAGAGAGAGAAGACCTGAAATACAGGACAAAACTGTATCCATACAGGACATAGTATTAAAATGAAATTGAAATAGGAGACAGTCCTGTATTATACAAGACAAGTGGCAAACCTAGGCGACTAGAGCCCTGGTCTCTCCTAGGTCATAATAAGACACGCTCCCTGCAGTGCCCAGGTCACATTTTAATAGAAAAAAATAATAAGTGGGTTTCTTTTGCAGTTATGTGGTTCCTTTGGGAAGAGCCACAGCTCAGTGCTAGAGCACCTGCTTTATATGCCAATGGTCACAGATTTAATCCCTGGCAACTTCATTAGGGCTGAGAGAGACCCCTGCCTGAAACACTAATTTTTGAACACCCCTAACTGTAGCTAGTAGTGAGGCATAGAATAATAGAACTTTAGATTGATAGGAACCCTGAGGATCATCTAGTCCAACCCCCTACAACGCAGCAATCTCAATTAAAGCATACAGGACCATCTAACCTCTGCTTAGAAACCTCCAAGGAAGGAAAGCCAACCACCTTCTGAGATGGTCCATTTCACAGTCAACAGCTCTTACCCTCAGAAAGTTCTTCCTGAACTTCCTTATTGTTAGAAAGTTCTTCTTGATGATTAGTTGGAATCTCCTTTCTTGTAACTCTGTAGGGTTTGAGTCCTACCCTACAGAGCAGGAGAGAATAAGCATGCTCCCTCTTCCATGTGACAGCCCCAACTCCCTCAACTGCTCCCCAGAAGGCTTGGTTTCCAGATCCTTGACCATCTCGGTTACCTTCCTTTGCACCCATTCCAGTTGACTCATGTGAAGCTTGTGGTCTCCTAAGACCCCTCAATCCACTTGACATGTATTACTGGCAAGCCAAGTGTCCCCCACCTGATATTTGTGCAGTTGGTTCTTCCTGCCTAAGTGCTGAACCTGACATTTGTCCCTACTTAAATTCATTTTGTTAGTTTGGGCCCACTTCTCCAAAGTGTTAAGGTCATTCTGTTCTCTGTGGCATTAGCCACCCCTCCCAGTTTGGTGTTATCTGCAAATTAGATAAGCACCCCTCAATTCCTTCATCCACGTTGTTTATAAAGATGTTGAACAACAATGGGCCCAAGGCAGAACTCTGCAATAACCCATTTGTCCCTTTTTTCCAGGAACCCTTTGTGAGCACACTTTGGGTTCTGTCAATCATCCAGCTACAAATCCACCTAAAAGTAACCTCATCCAGCCCACATTTTACCAGATTCTTCGCAAAAATACCATGGGGGACTTTGCTAAAAGACTTTCTGAAATCAAGATACACAACGTCCATGGTATTCCCATGATCCACCAATCTTGTAACTATCCAAAAAAAGCAGTGAGATTTTTCTGGCATGACTTGTTTTTGAGAAACTCATGCTAGGCCTTAGTAATCACAGGATCCTTTTCTAAGTCTCATAGACCAAGTTGGGCACTACCGTGGTGCCCCGCAAGATGGAAAACTCACTAGACGAAAGAGTTTTCCGTTTTGGAGGTGCTTCGCAAAACGAATTTCCTATGGGCTTGCTTTGCAAGACGACAATGTTTTTTTCCCTCCCCCCCCTTTTCTAAGCCGCTTATCAGCTGATCCGATCAGCAGATAAGCCACTAAAAGCCGCTAATAGCGCTAATCCGCTAATCCGTCAATGGGCTTGCTTCGCAAGACGAAATAACCGCTAGACGAAGAGAATCACAGAACGGATTCTTTTCGTCTTGCGAGGCACCACTGTACTTTCCTTTTGGGTGAAGACAGAGGCAAGGTAGTTGTTGAGCAGTTCTGCCTTCTCTCCGACCCCCAATAGCATTTCTCTGTCATCTTCACAGAGAGGACCTGCGTCTTGCTTTTTCTTCCTCTTGCTTTGAAAGTAGCCTGAGAAACCTTTTAAAAATTATTTTTAACCTCTCTTGCAAGCCTGAGCTTATTCTGAACTCCTGTCTGACCTCCCGGCAGCTGGGTGTTCAGTCAGGTCTGCAACTGCTGTCCTTGTTCCTCTGGCCTAGAATTGATGTCCACGGTGAGGGCATGGAATCAGTTTTGTAGCTCAGGTGATACAGTTTGCAGCCAACCAGTGCTAAGGGCAGTTGGGAGGGAGGTTACACCATGGTTAGTGGTGCCCCTTGGAGGAGACATTCCTTACGTGGAAGGGCTGTAGCGTAGTGGCAGAGTACCTGCTTTGCATGTAGAAAGTCCCAAGGTCAACCCCGGCATCTCCAGATAGGCAAACCCCTGCCTGAAACTCTGGGGAGCTGCTGCCAGGCAGTGTAGGCAGTACTGAGCTCAATGAGCCCATGGTCTAACTCAGTAAAAAGCAGTTCCCTGTGTTCCTTTTACAGATTCCGCTTGGAGCTCAGATTGGGGCCTCACTGGACCAAGTCCTCCCAGGGAATCGGACGCCATGGCTCTCTCTGAGTGCTACATCGCAGTCAAGCTGGCAGATCAACCGCTGGCTCCCAAGTCCATTTTGCGCCTGCCAGAAACGGAGCTGGGCGAGTGGCCGTTGGGGGGCTGCAGCATCTCCTACCTGAAGCAGCTCATCACAGGGAAGCTGCAGGAATCTGTCCCCGACCCAGAACTCATTGGTGAGCTGCTGTTCTTAACTTCCTGCCGTACCATCATCACCATCATCAGAACTCAAGGTCATGAAATGCCCTGGCCACACCTGCACCGCACATTTAAAGCGGTGTCATGGCTTCCCCCAAAGAATCCTGGGAAATGTAGTTTGTTCAGGGTGCTGAAAGTTGATCAGAGACCTGCACCCCATTCCTTTCACAGAGCTCCAGTTCCTGGAGTTCCAGGGAAGAAGAATCCAGGTCTCTCAGAGACAAGGCTAACCACTCTGTTTTGTGCAGGTGTAGCCGTTGTTGAACGCCAGCTCCCACCATCCCTGACCACTGGTCATGATTGTTGTTGCTAATGGCCGTTGGACTCCAACAACGAGGCCAAATCCAAGGTGTTACTACAAAGCACTTAGCAATTAGGGACCAGTGTGCCCATTAGATCTCCTTGCCCTGCACGTGCCCATTCAACAGCTTTGATTGGTGGAATTCACCCTATTACAGGCGCCACATAAGACCCACTCCACATTTGTAAGAACTTGATCCTTTAGTGTGGCAGCACCTAAACTCTGGAACTCCCTGCCTATTGATCTCAAGCAGGCACCTTCACTGTATTCCTTTTGGTGTCTGCTAAAATATTCTTGTAAATTGTAAATTTATCTTGATCTTATGTTTACCTTTTTGCAAAGCGCTTTCAGGGTTTTTTCTTTTTACAATCAACCCGTGTATTAATTTTTATGAAACAAACAGACATCTGGAGGGGGGCACCATGTTGTCCAGCTCTGGTTCAGAAAATGGTGCTGGTACCTCCCCGGCCTACAAGCCCAGCTTTTTCACGTGTGCCATGCTGCACTGCCTGCCTGCCTTTCAGATCTGATCTACTGTGGACGGAAGCTGCGGGATGACCAGACACTTGAATTCTATGGCATCCAGTCCGGCTCCACAGTCCACGTTCTCCGAAAGTCCTGGCCAGAGCCAGAACAGAAGCCAGGTAAGCCAGGATGGGACCAACCACTTTGGGAACCACTGGTCCGGTGCATGAAGGCCAAGATGTCCCTGCATCATCAAGTCCCTGCTCCGTGTCCCCTTCTGGCACCTCAGACAGTGGAATTGCAGAATATGCTTGACCCTTGTCTCATGGATGCCTGCTGCTGCTGCTGTCGCCTTTTGCTGACTGATTCCACCGAGTGGGTCTGATCTCTTGCTCTCCCCCTCTTCCCCCCAGAGCCAGTGGACAAAGCTGCTGCAGTCCGGGAGTTCCGGGTCCTGCACACCGCTCTGCACAGCAGTCCTGTCTTCAGGGATTCGGTGAGCATGGCTGATGCTGCCCCTCCTGGGCCCATTGCGCCCCTTTCGCAGGGGAGTGGGAAGCGTCAATATGTTGTGGCTGCTGTTCTCAGAGGTAGCTTGTGGCTTTCTCTGTCAGCCTTGCTGATTTCTCTGTGTCCCCCACACAGGTCTTCAAGATGCTGGGGAACAAGGAGTCGCTCGATCAGATCATTGTTGCTACCCCTGGCCTCAGCAGCGACCCGGTCGCTTTGGGTAGGTAGGCTTGGTGTGTAGGCAAAGACACTGCCATTCTGCATTTATCTCAGGCTGTCATACCAGAGCTGGCAAAAGTTTGACACTTAGGATTTAACTGTGTGAGGTCAACCCGTCTTGTCTTCTTCAAACCCCTCCTACCACCTACTGCAGGTACTAGAAGCATTGCAATCAGACCTGCCAGCCTGCCTTCTGTCTGTCTGGATACTGCCTTCAATTCACCTTATCATCCAATTTTCTGACTCCCTTCCCAAACCTGGTGGTCAGTCAGTATGTTATGCTCACTGAGCATGCTCAGTCCACATTGGGCTGGCTTTTTATGGGGTTCTCCCCGCCAAAATGGACTTATGCATACCCTGGGGTTCCTCTGAGTCTTCTTGGACTTCCCCCTTGTTCAAGAGTGGTGCCAATTTGGTGGGTGATGGCAAAGTAAGTGACAGGGCTCTCCCTCTGTAGACTGGAAATAGAGGGGGTGATGATTAGATGGAACCCTTGAATACAAGTTCAGGGAGGGGGGCCGGGACCAGTGGGGTACACCCATTTGGGAAGTAGGATTTTGGAAAAGGAGGACTTTTGATTTGATCCAGGAGTGTTTCTGCTGTATCCTCAGAGGTTAGACGGCCATCTGCTGCGGATTCTTTAGCTGTGATTCCTGCATTGCAGGGAGTTGTACTAGATGACCCTGCAGTTCTATCATTCAGTGCTCTAATCCTCAGTACTTTCAGTTGTAAGGAAGTCCTTGTGGTTTCATTGGATCTTCTTTCCAAGTAAATGTGCTTGGGGCTGCAGCAAAATGTTGTTGCACTACCCCTACCCCTAGGAAAACACTAAATTAATGAGATTTCCAATCATATTTGGCTTCCTGACTGATAGGATTGATTGCTTCATGCCAAGTCAGTTTAGGTCTGTTTTGCTTACAGGCTTCAGGTTTGCGCTTTTTAAGGCAGGGGTTTCCTCTGCGGTTTCAGACAGGGCTCACAGATGGTGTTTGAAACTCCCATTGTTCTAGGCGCATTTTGCAACAGAGAATTTCATTAGTGTTAGTAGTTTCTGAGCTCTGACCACGGTATTGCAGGTTTAAACTGCAGAGTGGGAGGAAAGGGGGACCTTTATCTGCCTCCCCACTTTCAGTTACTCTCTGAAGTCTGGAGAAGAGACTCTCTTAAGAATATTAGAGTAGTGGGCAGGGAAAGAACTAGACCACGTGAAAAATGAACATAATACTTTAGCTGCAGTTCATTCATTTTCAGCTTTGTATTCGTGTTATAAAAAAGTGTGCCTAGACATTCCATTGTTGCACCCATAACCTAGGCTCATGGTGACATTTAGCTCCTAGCTTTCATATACAGTGGTACCTTGGTTTACAGACGCTTCAGGTTATGTGTTTTTGGGTTGCGCACCGCGCCGAACCCGGAAGTACTGGAACGGGTTACTTCCAGGTTTTGACACATGCGCAGAAGTGCAACATGTGCGTGCATAGATGCAGCACTGCGGGTTGCGAACATGCCTCCTGAGGTTCCACTGTATCAGTTTCTAACACTGCTCACATATTCCTGTTCACCACCCTGAGATCTTCTGAAGTATATAAACTCTGCAGTATGTAAATTTAATAATAATAATATTTCTTGGTGGATAGGATGTTACAGATTTTTCTTGTTGAATACAATAATTTCTTTGTTTGACAGGTGTCTTGCAGGATAAGGATCTTTTCTCTGTCTTTGCTGACCCAAATATGTTGGACACGTAAGTTTTTGCTTAAACATCATAGACCTGAGTCCTGGTGTCCTCCTGAGTCACTCCAGAGAAAGATTTTCACAGACAAAACAGATTTCCTGTTGTAGGAGCTGGTTTCTGCCATTGGTGGGGCCAGGGTAGATGTCCTTGGAGGGTCCTGTGGCTGTTGGGCCTCCCCCAGCTTACTTGTTCTTGCCACTCTTTCTAGGCTCATCCCATCCCACCCTGCCTTAGTGAATGCCATTATCCTGGTTCTCCACTCCGTGGCCAGCAGCACCCCCTTGCCTACGGGAGAGACCTCCTCGCGCAGCATGCCTTCCAGCTCCTACCGGGATATGCCAGGTGAGCGAGGCGCTCCCGCTTGGGGCACAGATCTCTGAGGGGCTGAGAAACAAATGTAATAATAATAATAATAATAATAATAATAATAATAATAATAATACCTTTATTATCAATGAACAACCTGTGTACAATGAAATTAACCAAGCCTCACCCTCCACCCCACGAACACTCGATCTCATTGCACTCTGTGTGCTTGTCGCACAACACACCAAGCCTGAAAGTCAGTTGCACTATATTATTTTCTGTTCAGCAACCTAACAGCCCATGGATAGAAACTGTTTTTTAGCCTGTTGGTACGACTAACTATACTTCTGTATCTCCTGCCTGAGGGTAGAAGATTAAAGAGGTTCTGGCCGGGGTGTGAATCGTCCCTGAAAATTTTTCTCGCTCTCCTAAGGCATCGATCCCTTGCAGGCTCAGGGGACAGCCCATGATATCATGTGTTGTGTTCACCACCCTCTGTAAAGACTTTCTGTCCGTGGATGTCAAGCCAATGTACCACACTGTGATACAATATGAGAGGACACTTTCTATTGTGGACCAGTAGAAGGAGGTCATCAATTGTTGTATAAAATTGTTCTTTCACAAGACCCTGTGGAAATGGAGTCTCTGTTGGGCCTTCCTAACCACCTGAGTTATATTGTTTTTCCAAGAGAGGTCTTCACTAAGGTAAACCCTCAGGAATTTAAAGGAAGAGACTCTCTCCACACAACCCCCCAATATACAACGGGGCTAGTTCCTTTTTCTTTCTCCGAAAGTCCAACACCATCTCCTTTGTCTTGCTAATATTTAGGTGCAAGTTATTCTCGAAGCACCATGTAGATACTTTTTGAACCTCCCCCCTGTACACTGATTCATCTCCACCTGTAATTAGACCCATTATGGTAGTATCAAGTGTAGTGCATTTCTGATGTTTTGTAATTCTAAAATGGGGAGTTCGCACATCAGAATTTGTGCCGTCGGTATTGAATGGTACCTGAGTTTGAGGAGAACCCTTTCCTTCCCTCTGGTCTCTTTTCTTGGGCAGGTGGCTTCCTGTTTGAAGGTCTCTCTGATGATGAAGACGATTTCCATCAGGTAATGTTGAAATGACCCAAGAGTTGCGTTGTGTGTCCCTGTGAAGGACACGAGGCCAAAGGACCATCCAGTCCCGCCTCCTGTTCTGTTAGAATTCCTGCTCCATGATTGCAGTCCTGGGATTTATGTCTATCACATGACGGTGCATGTTTTGATTCCACAGAGTGGGAAGAGACAGAGGCAGGATGTTTGTGTTACTGTGTTCCGTGAAGTGGGACTATTGTCCTTTGTTCATTTTTTACTGTCTGATGCTAGAGAGAGAGGAGCCATGTTGCAGTGCTCCATGTGTATTTATATGTAAATAAAGTAGATTAGCCAAAATGCTGAGTTGCTGAGGTCTGTTACGCAACTGCGAAGACTCTGCGGATCCCTAAGTGTGTCGGTGTCTGTTGACATCGGTCGCTGTGATGTTTGGGCAGAAGAAAGCTTTTGAAGCTCCTGAACGATCGACCAGGAGAGAGGGAACATGCCAGTTGGGCAGGTGTCTCTGCCAGGGTCCTACTCGAGTGTAGGCTGAACTCCTGACATGTGGGAAACTACAGGGCCAACAAGATGCCTCTTCTGACAAGCCCACCCGCAGGACAGGAGGGCGACTCTACTCAACCCAATTGTGTTGGCCATCAACTGACATTTGGAAGCGTACGGCCTCTGTTACCAGAGTTCATCACACAGTTGCCCTGGCAAATAGCCATTGGTAGCCTTATGTGTTGAAATTGTTCAAAAAGCTGCTCATGTTAGCAGCAATGCCTACCTCTTACAGCAAATTCAGTAGTTTCACTCTGCTTGGAGGGCTTCCTAATGTTTCGTCTCATTTTGAACTGCTCACAATTCAGTATCATTGGATGGTTATGGGATTGTGAGAGAGGGAGAAAAGCTTTCTGCACTATGCCTAATATTATGCCTTGATCATGTCCCCTCTCCTTACCTTTTAGTTCAAAAAGTTGAAATATGTCATCTATTAATGAATATGCAGCAAGACCACACATTGCCTTGAAAAATACGTTGGGGTTGAATTTGATATGACTTGTAAGCTTTGGGAGGGAGCTGTCAGTTTTTTATATTTTGGAGCACCTTTTAAATATTAAGTGCTACTTAGATTTTTCAGCACTGAATGGGAATATCTCAGAGCGAAAACATACGCCCCCGACTCTCAAGTTCTTGAGCTGCCTTGTTCAAAACACAGCCTATACCAACGAATACCAGGTGCTTGGGGTAAAAACAGCCTTCTTGGTGGGCTTCCCAGGGGCTGCAGGTCTGATCCAGAAGGGCCTTTCTTACGCTGGGCAGTTGGCAGGAGCTCTGTATCGACTGGATTTGCAAGGATGCAGCTGAATTGCACTCAAAAATAGCAAGAGTCTAGAAGCTGATTCCTCCTGTTGTTTGCATCGTGAGAGAAGTGAAGCAGGAGCAGAATGAACATTAAAATAGCCCTGCAGAATCAGGCCAGTGGCCCACCCAGTCAAGCATGCTGTCCTCACTGGCCCACCAGATGTCTCTGCGGGAAGCCACAAGCAGGATCCGATCACAAGAGCCTCTCCCCTTCCAGCAACTGGTATTCAGAACCATTTACGGCTCCCAACAGTGGAGGCAGAGTGACTTGGAGCCACTGATAGCCCTCTCTGCCATGAATTTCTCTTAAGTGCCCTGAGCGCTTCCTGGCTTATCCTGATGTGCGAATGCAGCCAATCTATGAAGTCATCCACAGATCTCCCGGAACTCTGCAGTATTGCCTTTCTAGAGAGGAAGCAGGTGTCTCTGTGTCAGGCAGAGACTCCTCTCGTGGGGATTCTGAATGTTCCCAACTGGTTCAGAAATGGAATCACTCTTTAAAAAACGGAACCCGGAGGCCCCGCTCCTGGTCTCTGCTCGCTTGGGTTGGGGAGTCAGCTGTGCAGTTGAAACAAACCTTTTTGTGCAAGCAGTAAGCAGCATTTCCTATTTGCTCTTGCAGAGCACAAGGACCACGCCTTCCAGCAGCACCTCTGGGTCCCGCCCGGCGTCCCTTGGCTACACTGGGGCAGCCGGCCCCCGGCCCATCACCCAGAGCGAATTGGCGACGGCCCTGGCTCTGGCCAGTACCCCTGAGAGCAGCTCCCACACTCCGACCCCCGGGACCCAGGTAAAAGGGAAGCATGGGGTGCAGCTGGATGCTGCTGGGCACCTTCCAGAGCCATTCCTGGGGGTTGGACTAGATGACCTTGGGAGGGCCTTCCAACTAGGATTCTATGGTATTAAAAAGACCTGGGGTGCAGGCCCGTTTTGTGCCCATGCTGTATACACACATGTGCTTCTATGCCAAGGGTGAGGGGTTTATTCTCCAGCTGAGGGCCACATTCCCCTCATCGACAACGTGCTGGAGGCCGGGGTGGGAGGGGCCTGGCACAAGAAGCCCTGGGGCTTGGGTCCTGTGGGCCACCTCCTTACAGTGCCCTCTGGGACACAAAGCACTGCCTTAGTGGTACAGGAGCATCAGAGGGGAATATTCTGCTCCCCCTGCAAGAGGGATGAGGCAGCTGTGGCCCTCGAGGGGTTATTGGTGGCCTCCAGCTCCCATTCACCCTGACCATTGACTTTGCTGGCCCTGGTTGCTGGGCTGGGAGTCCAATATGGCCTGTAGAGCCACAAGTTTCTCCACCCCTGCGGTAAAGAGACCTATAATGGGAAATCCTCCATTCCCTTCTATGTACCAAAAGCACCTCCTCCTCCTCCTCCTTCTTCTTCTTCTTTTTCCTCTTCCTTTCCCAGGGGCATTCTTCAGGCACGTCTCCGATGTCCTCCAGCGTCCAGTCAGGAACGCCCATCACCAATGACCTCTTCAGCCAGGCCTTGCAGCACGCCTTGCAGGCTTCCGGGCAGCCAAACCTTCAGGTCCGTAACCTTCAGGCGCACCTGCCCACCCCAGTGGCGCATTCGGCTTGGCCGATGCCTTCCTTGCTTTTGTGGCCTGGGCAGTGCACTGCGCCCACAAGCCACTTTTACAAGGAGGGCTCCTTTGGGAGAAAGTGGGGTGGAAATGTACCGTATTTTTTGCACCATAACACTCACTTTTTTCCTCCTAGAAAGTAAGGGGAAATGTCTGTGCGTGTTATGGAGCAAATGCCTGCAGGTGGCGGGGGGGATCTGCTGCAGTCGTGAGCAGAGGATCCATGGTTCCCCTTCCTTTCCTCCTCCGTGGTTACAAAGCATGGATCCACATGGATCCTCAGGATTTTTGCATTGGGCTACTCCAAACTCACTGTCAGATCACATGTCTGTGGCCACAGCATGAACCACAAAAATCATATATCCACTATTTCGTTTAGAATATTTTTTTTCCTTGTTTTCCTCCTCTAAAAACTACGTGCGTGTTATGGTCTGGTGCGTGTTATAGAGCGAAAAATACGGTAATTAATAAATAAATCAACCTGGTGACATTACATCCTCTTTAGCCACCCTACGCAAGATGGGTTAGGCTCAGGGCTAGCAACTTGCCCAATTTCTTTATCTCTCCCCTACTCTGTCTCCCCTGCTTGAAGCTAATTCAAGTGAGCATTTAGTTTCATGACAACCCAGCAGGGCCAGGGAAGCCAAGCCCGAGGCTGCCTGAGGTGATTGCAGGCAGACCTGGATTTGCCCTGGGGATTTCCTGTGAGTTAAGCCTAGTCTTCTTCAGCCTCCATGTGCCCCCTCCTTCTCCCTGAGAAGCTTTATGAGGTGGATCAGGTAGACGATTATCTTGATTGATTGATTAAGGTCCCAGGGCAGGTTATAGCATTAAACACAACATTTAAAACAATTTAAAACAACTTGCAACCATAAAATTAAGGTGGGTCCTAAAAACATACACCTTGAGTATTCAAAGCCAGGGATACAGCTGTGTCTTCAGGATCCACCGGAAGCTGTGCAATAAAGGTGCCAGGCACAGGTTTGGAGAAAATCGTTCCACAGCTTGGGCCATCACAGAGAAGGCCCTCTCCCCTTGTCCCCCATCCCTGCAGGCAGAGGAACTGCCAAGAGGGCCTCCTCTGCTGATTTCAGCACCCACCCAAAAGTGCCTGTAATGGAAGGAGGTGGCCTCAGGTATTTGGGGCCTGAGTCATTTAGGGCTTTCAAACATTCACCTTGAATTGGGCCTGGGAATGACCTGGCAACCACTGACTTGCCCAAGAGCACTGTACCAACTTCTGCAGCCCCGGCTCTGGTTCTCTCCCACTGCCCCTCCAAATCCAGCCATCCCACTTGACTGCGTTGGGACTTGGCCTAACTCTGCTCCTTCCCTCTCTTCCGCCTACAGAGCCAGTGGCAGCTGCAGCTGCAGCAGTTGCGGGACATGGGCATCCACGACGACGAGCTGAGCCTCCGAGCCCTCCAGGCCACTGGGGGGGATATCCAGGCTGCTCTGGAGCTCATATTTGCTGGAGGAGCCCCCTAATGTCTCTGCATGCTTACCCGCGTGCCTCTGACGGAGAGGCCTTGGACCCTGGGAGGTTATTCTATTGCGCTTGATCCCTGTCCCCTCTGAGCCCGTCCTTGGGCACCCGGCACCCATCATTGCCCTGTTCTCCATCCACGCTGCACTGGGCCAGCCCAGAATCTTCCCCACCCTCCATTTTCCTTGTCGGAAGAAAAGCCTTTTTCAGGCAGAGGGGCTGATGGACAGCAACAAGGCAGAAGCTCTGACTTTGGGATGGATTGTGATGAACCAGCAGCTGCTTCCAGGGCTGGGTGAAAAGACTCTGCACCCCAGACAGCTGGGTGCCCATGTTCCCCTGTGGGAAGAAGATCGGGCACTGCCCTCTCTGAAGGGATCCTCCATCGTTCTGCATAACTTGCATGCTTTTTCCTCCTGTGTTCATGACTCTTGTCTAGTCTGTATGACTCTCAGGCACCTTAATTAAAGCTGCCCTTCTCCCAGCAGGCTGTGCTTCTGTTGTCCTATAAGGTTTTGAGCCTCTGGTGCCCAGCTGACAGCCGCCTAGTGCTCTCATGAAACAAGGGTGGAGATCCAACAAAGCTGAATGTTGGAAGATTTAGGGCAGCTTAAAAACAGGACTTTTTCATGGAGTGCACAGTTGAGGCTTGGAACTGGCTCTCCCAAGAGGCAGGGCTGGCCACTGGACAGCTTTAGAAGAGGATTGGACAAATTCATGGAGGAGAGGGGGATCGATGGCTACTAGCCCCCATGGCTATGCTGTGCCTCCACGGTCAGAGGCAGCAATGCTTCTGAATGCTAATTGCTGGAAACCACAGGAGGGGAGAGGGTTGCTCTTGTGTTTGAATCCTGCTTGCAAGCTTCCCACAGGCGCCTGGTTGTCCACTGTGAGAACAGGAGGTTAGGCCAGATGGGCCATTGGCCTCATCCAGCAGGACCTTCTGGTGTTCTTAAGGGAGGACAGAAGGCAGATCAGGATTAAGGCAGTAACTGTAGCTGAGTGCAGAGTGCCTGCTTCGTGCATGCAAAAGGACCGAGGTTCAATTATGGCATCTCCAGCTCCTGGATTTTTTGAAAAGATCAGGTAGCAGGTGAATGGGAAAGATCTCTGCCTCAGATGTAGGTTTAAATATGCAGGTGATTCCAGTGGACATCTTCTGGAGGTGCATGGAGTAACAGACTGTCCTCTGTTAAAAAATAAATTTAATCCATTAATAGACCCATTAAGAAAATATATAATTAGCTGTGCTAAATATGCATTACAGTGGTACCTCTGGTTGCAAATGGGATCTGTTCCGGAGGCCCATTTGCCGCTTCTGCGCATGCACGAGAGGTCATTTTGCATGTCTGCGCATGCACGAGCAGCGAAACCCGGAAGTAACCCTTTCCGGTACTTCTGGGTCGTCGCAGGGCGCAACCTGAAAAAACATATCATGAAGCAAACGTAACATGAGGTATGACTGTACCCTGAATATTTAATAAAATTATCAACATCTATTTAATTAGATGGTATGGTATGATGCTCAGTTCATCAAAATGCACACACCAGCAACATCATTGTCTGTAAATTCTGAAAATGCATGAAGGGTTTCAGTACTAATTTGGCAATGCGTTGATCAACAGTAAATAGTGTGGCTACATATTATGTCAACCTTGAAAGCACTGAATCTTCAAGAATACTCTCAACCTTTTTCTTAACCTCTTAGTCAACATGCCCTCCAGATGTTGCTGCCCCCCCCAACTCTCGTCATTCCAGACACCTGGCCATGTTGCTGTAATCCAAAAAACTGTTTAGCTGTAATTCCTGCATTTGCAACTCTACGATTCTGTGAACCTCTAGAGGCCCACAGTTTCCCCATCCTTGGCTGTCATGAAGTTTAGAAGCAGCAGGCGGTGCTCTTCACACAGAGGGTGTGCAGCGCTCCAGGGAAGTCCCAGCTGGCTGCCAGGACGAGCTGGGAAGGAAGAGCATTTAGAGGAGGGCTGAATAGAAATCCGTGGGCAGGTCTCACAGAGAGAGGGGTGAGCTCCCCCCATCCTGCAGCCCTGCCACCTGGGGATCCAGCGTTGGCATCATCTGAGGAAACAGGAATGCGTAGGGAGCTGCGTCATTAAACCCTGTAACATGTTTTGAAAGGGAGTCACGTTCTGTGTTTCTGGCTGCCTCTGTATAATGAAAGATACAGGACTTCCTTGGGGTGCTGGAAAGGGAAAAGGGAGGAAGATCATCTGCTTTGTCTGCAAAAGGTCCTCATCATCTCCAGGAGTCCCTTCTGTCTGTCCTGACTCTTTCCACATTCACCTTCCTTCCCTTGTGTCGTTGGGGTTGGGGTTTTCCAAACACAAGAGCTGTAGTTTGGTCCTTAAAACATGAATCATTTGAGGTGTAGGGACCTTTTGTTTCACGTGCCCTAGGTAGCTGTTGGACAGAGCTTCAAGGTAGGTCCCTATGATTCCTTTGTTTGTTCCAGAGGTTGGGGAAACCAAGACCACCCAAGGAAGCCATCAGGTCCTTTTGTTGGATTGTTATAAATGAAAATTAATTTTAAAAATTAATAATAAAAAAGAAGCCATCAAGTGGATGATCTGAAACTCCCAAGCACCGTTTTGGCATTCTGTTCCACTACAAAAGCAAAAACGCAAGGCAATGAACATGTATCTTTATTATGTTAAACTATTTTTGGGTGGAAGTAAAAGGCACCCAAGTAAAAGGGACGCGGGTGGCGCTGTGGGTTAAACCACAGAGCCTAGGACTTGCCGATCAGAAGGTCGGCGGTTTGAATCCGCGCAATGGGGTGAGCTCCCGTTGCTCGGTCCCTGCTCCTGCCAACCTAGCAGTTCGAAAGCACGTCAAATGCAAGTAGATAAATAGGTACCGCTCTAGCGGGAAGGTAAACGGTGTTTCCATACGTTGCTCTGATTCGCCAGAAGCGGCTTAGTCATGCTGGCCACATGACCCGGAAGCTGTACACCGGCTCCCTCGGCCAGTAAAGCGAGATGAGCGCCACAACCCCAAAGTCGGCCACAACTGGACCTAATGGTCAGGGGTCCCTTTACCTTTAAAAGGCACCCATTGTTACCTAAATAACCATAAGCTTGAAGGAAGAAAGGGGTGGGACCCAAATATTGTCATGTTTCTCCCTCGTAGAAGCCTCAGTGGGGGCTGACTCTTAGTAAATTGGCACATGTCTTCCTTCAAAAGACTCCTGGGAACTGTAGTTCGTTAAGGGTGTCAGGAATTCTAGCTCTTTGAAGGGTAAATACAGTTCCCTGGATTATTTGGGTGAGGTTGTGCGCTTTAAAAGACCTTTTGATGTATGGTATATATGCGCTGGAGTCTCTCTATGAACTCTGTCTTACAAGGAAGACCTGCAACAAAGTGTTGCAGTGTGGAGTCCTGTTCAGGGTGCAAGCCAGCCATGCCCCTTTCAAGATGCTCCATTCCACACCCTGTTATTCATTTCTCTAGATATTCTCTCTCACTTATCAGCATTCTTCTCGTCACTGTGGAATGTTGCTGTGATAAAGCAATAAGGAGGATTTCGGAAACTGAGTGCAAAGCAAACCACTCGCAAGGCACGGGGTGGAAACTTTAATCTGAGACAATCTGCAGGCTGGCGTTGTGGAAAGAACTCTACGTGGAACAAGCAAGAATTAGTGAGCACTTCTGCTTTTGGAAGGTGCCGTTGCTACAGGATAGAGCAGGTACTTTTAGACTCTGGACTTGGTGGTTCCACAATTATTATTTATGCATTACATTTATATATCACCCCCAGCCCCACAACATATTTAAAAGGCCATAGATTGTTTAACTGCCCATGGCCTGGGTGAAGAGGCATCTAAAGACACGTAATGAAAACACCAGAGGAGCCCCACCTGGAGAGGGCATTCCACCACTGGGGAGCCACCACAGAAAAGTCCCATTCTTGTGTTGCCACCCTCTGGACCTCTTGGACGAGGCACACGAAGAACAGCCTCAGAGGATGAGCTCAGGGTCAGGGTCCAGGTTAGGTCACATGGTTAGTTTACAGCTTTATAGGCCATTTAAGGCTTTACTTACATCACCTTTACAAGAGGAGCGTTATTTCCCTTAACTTTAAGATTCGGTAAACCATCTCTCCAGAGTTGGGGGCCCGTCCTGCTCTTTCTGGAGTCCTGGATGTCTCCACAACTTCCTGCCCCAATAGCACGACCATCATTCCTTCTGATGCTGTTTCTCTTGACCTTTATAGTCTGTAAGCTGCTTTGATCAGCTGGTAGAAAACACGCCCTCCAAAAGTCCTGATTTTCCAGGGATGCTCACGGAATTACAGAAGCTGTCCCAGTTTCTGATCTGATCTTGGAATGTCCCACTTTTCCTTTTTCCTCCCCTCCACATCACAGAACAATGAAAAGTATTGTGTGTATAGAGGTGAAAAAACGGGGTTCTGTTTCTACAAGAAAAATAATGCATACCATCCTACATTTCTCTGGTGAAAATAGGGATATCCCATTCCATAATGATAATTTTACTATTTATACCCCACACATCTTGTTAGTTTCTGTTTGTGTCACTGGTGTAGTGCTTGGAGTACGGCTTGGAGTACCTATGTACAGAAATTGGGTTTCACAGAAAGGGGAAGGATGTTAGTTTCTGTTTGTGCCACTGGTGCAGTGATTGGAGTCACAGGACTCTGTTTACATTCCTGGGATTCCAGATTGTTGGAAGTCTCACGGAAGACAGGAGACAGATGTGATGTTACTGGTTTCCCGTTCCTTTGGTTTTTTTTCAGTTGCTCTCTGCTTTCACAGAGAAAGCATGTTTATTTTCTGTCTGCGTAGTTAGCAATAAAACCTAGCAATGTAGCTCAAACATCTTCCTTGTGCAAGATACTCTGCAGAATGGGGAATGTGCTTGGAGTCTTATCAAAGGCTCAGGTCATTAATCATGTCGGAGGCGATTTCGGAGGACTCAAGCTCAGAGGAGCTAGATCGAACGCAATTCCGACACATCTTACTGGGTTGCCCCAACCACTCTGGGCGGCTTCCAACATATATAAAAAACATAATAAAACATTAACCTTTTTTTAAACTTCCCTATACAAGATTGCTTTCAGATGGCTCAGAGGGTGGATATCTCCATGTCCTCCAACATTTATCAAATGAAAAAAGGATTGTCCTAAGGAAAAGCAGGACATTCCAGGATCAAATCAGAAACCGACATGGCTTCTCTAAATCAGGGACATCTCTGGAAAATAGGAACACGTGGAGGGTCTGAAAATACCTGCACCAAATGAAGGAAATGAAGTCGGATTTCGAAGCCCTTCCTATAGTTTTGAAGAAAAAGGTCGTCAATCCGCTTTAAATTATTAAATTGCAATGCTTCTGCAACCAGCCCTTTTTTAGGAAGTGTTAATGGAGAAATCTGAGGGCTCCCTTGGATTAAAAACAAGGACACCAGCCAGGAATACCAGATCAAAACAGCAGCCAGTAGGTTTGGTCTTTATTGAAGACTGTCGCGGCAGGACTCCCACCTGCCACAAGGTGGAACAAGATGGAAGCCTGGGGGGGGGGGACAACCTAAACTTTTATTAGCTGCTAATCCCCTTGTTACACCTCCCAAACTACATCACTCATGCATAATGGTTACAACATGAAGGGGGGTTTGGTGGCAGTAATCTGAGCATCCTGGACCCTGCCCCATGGTTCCCCTTGCCCTCCACCAAACACCCATCAAGTGCAACAAAAAAGATATTTACATTTCCCTGTTTCCCAGCCAAGTTAATCACACCCTTTTGTCTTCATCTGGGTTTGTTATTTCTGGAATGGCTACCTGTCCGGCACTCAGGTATCAAGATGCCAGGGATTATCACTCAGGCAGAGGGGCTGCTGAGTAGCTGAGCTCACATGGCTATATGAATTTCTGAAGTTTTCCCAGTGAGCCAGTACATAGATACATTTATCAGTGAATTCTTACATTTGATATTATGCAGCAAGGGCCCTTTGAATAGATAGGAAGAAACTGTGATGAAGTGTTTTGTGGGGACAAATCACCAAAGTCACAAAAGTGATTGTGCTGGTTTTGGTAGTGGGCTGCATGTGCATGATATCTGCTGGAGGGGCAACCCCAACCTATACATAAATTCCTGCAACAGTTGCATGAGGAATGTTTATTCCTTTATTGTAAATGGAGCCTGACACTGTCTACTTAGAAGTAAGTCCCACTGTATTGAATGAAGCTGACTCCCAGGTAAGCCATACACTGCAGTCCTGATGATGAGGAGGAGAAAGAGAGGTAAAGGTAAAGGTAAAAGTACCCCTGCCCGTACGGGCCAGTCGTGACCAACTCTAGGGTTGTGCGCCCATCTCACTTAAGAGGCCGGGAGCCAGCGTTGTCCGGAGACACTTCTGGGTCACGTGGCCAGCGTGACGAAGCTGCTCTGGCGAGCCAGCGCAGCACATGGAAACGCCGTTTACCTTCCCGCTAGAGAGCGGTCCCTATTTATCTACTTGCACTTTAGGGGTGCTTTCGAACTGCTAGGTTGCGGGGATTCGAACCGCCGACCATGGGATTGGCAAACCCTAGGCGCTGAGGATTTACCCACAGCGCCACCCGCGTCCCTCCAGAAAGAGAAGGAGGGTTTGCCAAATGCAGCCACGTGCTCAACACATTTTTGGCCCTGAGCTTTTCTGGAGAAAGTCAGCAAGTTAGTAAATGTGTAGTAAGGCCATGAAGACAACCCATGAAGCAGGAGAGTGTGTTACGTGCACTATAAGGCATAGTTTTAGGTGTTGAGGGAAGAGGGGGAGCTGTTTATTTTGTGCTGGTGTTGCAAAGGGGTCTCCTCATTGGTAATGCATAATGAAGTAATTCTCTCGGTCTCCGCCCAGTGGAACCGCAAGTGGCGATAATAATTTCTATGATGTAGTTAACTGGAAACAGAATACAATACATGATGTTTTGTTTTAATAGGAACCCTTAGTAGTTTCCTTTCTGAAGCCTACAATGACTTCACCACAGATCCATAAATTTTTAAAGCAGCTTAAAATTCTTAGGAAAATATGGGAAACTGCTGTGGGTGTGTATAATTACAATGTTTTTAAAGGGAAAGGTGGGGAACTGGTGACCCTCCCAATGTTGAGAGCCAACGGGAGTGACTTGTGCCTGAGGAAACCCTGGCCAGCTCTGTAAACCCGCTTTGAAAGCTAGAGCTCAAAATGAAGAAGAAGAAGAAGAAGAGTTTGGATTTGATATCCCGCCTTTCACTCCCCTTCAGGAGTCTCAAAGCGGCTAACATTCTCCTTTCCCTTCCTCCCCCACAACAAACACTCTGTGAGGTGAGTGGGGCTGAGAGACTTCACAGAAGTGTGACTGGCCCAAGGTCACCTAGCAGCTGCATGTGGAGGAGCGGAGACACGAACCCGGTTTCCCAGATTACGTGACTACCGCTCTTAACCATTACACCACACTGGAACAAGAAAGGTGAACATATACGTTATTTGCAGTAATATATTCCATTTTAGCTCACTTTCTCCTAATTTATGCACATTCATAAACATTGGTTGGAGAACTGCATTGCAAAATTTGGATAAATGAACATTTTGGATCAGAGCTGTGGGTTGGTTTGCATATTGTTTCTAAAAGAGCAGCTTTGATAGATTTGCCTTTACCTGGGCCGGGGACTGAAACAAATTTCTCCTGCTTCCCTAGACAAAATGCTCCAGATATTTCACTCTAGTGCCTCTTTTTATCTTATTGAATGCAATTACAGTGGTGCCTCGCAAGACGAAATTAATTCGTTCCGCGAGTTTTTTCGTCTAGCGAATTTTTCGTCTTGCAAAGCACGAAATCCCATAGGAATGCATTGAAATTCAATTAATGCGTTCCTATGGTCAAAAAAAGTCCAAACGAAGCCAAATTTGGTACAACAAGAGTTTATTAAGTGCTCTTTAAAGTCACACATACTGTAAAGAGCATTTCAAAAATTGAAGGAACAATAAATTAAGTTTCTAAACATGACAGAAAAACATTTAAAAATCAACAAAGTGTACAGTACATTTTCTAAGACTCTGGGGGACAACTTGAAGAAGGTTCCTCTTCCACTCTTTGCTTCTTGCTGAAGAACCCCCTCCTCAACTGTTCCCCCAGCCACCCACCACACAGAAATTCAAATCCAGATTTTTTTTAAAAAAACAGCAGAGTGGCCCAATGGTCACAGAAAATCATAAAAATGCAGAAAAAACCATACAAGCTTCCAGATTCTTGCAAACCCCTCCCCAACACCAAGTCCTTGAATTCCAAACACCCCAACCCCAAATCCAAAAACCCCCAAAAAAGTTCTAAAAGTTTAACTTACCAAATGGCTGCAAAAGAAGTTTTGGAAAAGCTTCAAAAATCATCAAAGTCTTTAAAAACCTCAAAAAAGGCTACTATGTACACTGCGTTCTATGAGTTGCTCCTCCAAGTCAAGTCGCAACTGTATTAACGGTGTTAAGAAAAAGGAAACAAACTTGCAAGACGTTTTCATTTTTCGTCTTGCGAAGCAAGCCCATAGGGAAAATCGTCTTGCGAAGCAGCTCAAAAAACAGAAAACCCTTTCGTCTAGCGAGTTTTCCGTCTTGCGAGGCATTCGTCTTGCGGGGCACCACTGTAGTGGGAAGGACAAATACATTTTGTAATCTCAGAGAACAAGTTATGAGCTAGCAGTTTCCATCACACACAATTACCTATTTTCCCACTTGAAAGGCAGGTGGGCCCTGTCTAACTCTGGCCTTGGGGATTGCTGCTATATTTGATGTCAGCATCTTTCCATGTTACACCCCCGCTTGCATTTTTTCATCTATGCCTGTAGCCCATTAACTGGAATCTTCTCGGGGGAAATGCCATGGAAGGGCGCGTCCAGCCACAAACTCAGGGGTATCACAAGAGGTTAGTGGACTTTTTGTACACCAATTCCTGTACGCAAGAAACTGTGGAGGTTATTTCATGTGCAATGACCTGGAGGAGAGAAGAGCAGTGCAGTTGCTGACCAATGTGTGTGTGTGGAACTAACCATCGTACATTAAAAGTGGACTATCTGGAAACAATTTTGCTGGAAGAGGAAAAGCTTTCGGAGACAATCCAAAAGTCATAGAATAGAATCATAGAATCACAGAGTTGGAAGAGACCAGAAGGGCCATCGAGTCCAACCCCCTGCCAAGCAGGAAACACCATCAGCGCACTCCTGACATATGGTTGCCAAGCCTCTGCTTAAAGACCTCCAAAGGAGGAGACTCCACCACACTCCTTGGCAGCAAATTCCACTGTCAAACAGCTCTTACTGTCAGGAAGTTCTTCCTAATGTTTAGGTGGAATCTTCTTTCTTGTAGTTTGGATCCATTGTTCCGTGTCCGCTTCTCTGGAGCAGCAGAAAACAACCTTTCTCCCTCCTCTATGTGACATCCTTTTATATATTTGAACATGGCTATCATATCACCCCTTAACCTCCTCTTCTCCAGGTCGGTCATCGCCTACAAAATCATTTTGGTGAGACTTAAAGGTAGGCTTCCAGACAGCACAATCCTTCAGTGAATGTGTTGAAAATCCTTTGCAGACCACCCATCTCATCCAATGCCCTATTGGCTTATTCTCCTGGGGGGAAGTTCAGGAGTTGGCAGGAGTTTTGTGTCCTTATTTCTCTTTGCTCTTAATCTCCACTTCTGGTTATTATTACAGTGGTGCCTCGCAAGACGAATGCCTCGCAAGATGGAAAACCCGCTAGACGAAAGGGTTTTCCGTTTTTGAGCTGCTTCGCAAGACGATTTTCCCTATGGGCTTGCTTTGCAAGACGGAAACGTCTTGCGGGTGTTCCGATTTTTTTTTGCTCCCCCCCTTTTTCTAAGCCGCTAAGCCACTAATAGCCTTTTAGCCGCTAATCCGCTAAGCCTTTAATAGCCGCTAAACCACTAATAGCCGCTAAACCACTAATAGCGCTAATCCGCTAAGCCGCTAATAGGGTTGCTTCGCAAGACGAAAAAACCGCTAGACTTTGAGACTTGCGGAACAGATTAATTTCTTCTTGCGAGGCACCACTGTATTATTATTAGTAGTAGTTTATTATTTATACCCTGCTCATCTAGCTGGGTTTCCCCAGCCACTCTGGGCGGCTTCCAGCAGAATACAGTGGTACCTCAGGTTACATACGCTTCAGGTTATAGCCTCCGCTAACCCAGAAATAGTGCTTCAGGTTAAGAACTTTGCTTCAGGATGAGAACAGAAATCGTTCTCCGGCGGCGCAGCAGCAGCAGGAGGCCCCATTAGCTAAAGTGGTGCTTCAGGTTAAGAACAGTTTCAGGTTAAGAACGGACCTCCGGAACGAATTAAATACTTAACCTGAGGTACCACTGTATTAAAATACAATGGCTCATCAAATAGTAAAAGCTTCCATAAACACCAACGGGCACAAACTCCAGAATGGGTGCAGCTTACGAGCACCTTGGGTGAATGTGGGGACTTAGGACCCTGTGGGAAAAAACCCTCCCCCATTTCTCCCCCCCCCCCCGCTCCCCGCAATTGCTGGTGGAGCAGCAATGGCAGAGGAGATTTCCACAACAAGACCTCTGGGGGGGCCTCCATTCTGTGGTCAGCAGCATCTACAGAATGGCAGAGAGCTCCTTCCAGCCCAAGGGCCACATTTCCTTCTGGCAACCACATGACCCTGGTGGGCGTGGGCAGGGCAACAAATGGAAATACAGTGGCACCTCGGTTTAAGAACAATCCGGTTTAAGAACGATTTGGTTTACAAACTCCGCAAAACCGGAAATAGCATCTTGGTTTGAGAACTCTACCTTGGTCAAAGAACAGAATCCGAACGGAATCCCCTTTTGTCTGTAGACTGACTGCTACACCCCCTACAAACACCCCTTTCTTTTCACTCTATCCTTTTTGATCACGTGAGCACTTAAAAAAGGATGCTGTGATTACTAAGACCCAGCATGGGTTTCTCAAAAACAAGTCATACCAGACAAATCTTTTGCTTTTTTTTGGTTCGTTTTGTTTTTTAGTTACAAGCTTGGTGGATCAAGGGAATGATGTGGAAACAGTGTATGTCAGTTTCAGTAAAGCTTTTGACCAAGTTCCCCATGATATTCTTCCGAGGAAGCTGGTAAAATGTGGACCCGACAAGGCATTTGTTGAGTAAGGTTACCAGATGTCCCCGTTTCCCGGGGACAGTTCCCGGATTTACAAATCAGTCCCCTGACAAAATCCATTGAAGTTGAAAAGTGTCCCCGGGCTTCATTGAAAAATATCTGGTAACCATATTGTTGGGTGTATTTGTAGCTGGTTTGACTGACCCAAAGAGTGCCCCCCCAATGGCTCCTCATTATCCTGGGGAAAAGCGACAAGTGGGGTGCTGCAGGGTTCTGTCCTGGGCCTGTTGCTGTTCAACGTCTACAAATGAAGGAATCGAGGAGATGCTCAGCCAATTTGCAGGTGACACTGGAAGAACATGCACAAATATAAGATGGGGGACACCTGGCTTTCCAGAAGTACATGTGAAAAGGATCTAGGGGTCTTAAAACGGTAAAGGGACCCCTGACCATTAGGTCCAGTCATGGCCGACTCTGGGGTTGTGGCGCTCATCTCGCTTTATTGGCCGAGAGAGCCGGCGTACAGCTTCCGGGTCATGTGGCCAGCATGACTAAGCCGCTTCTGGCGAACCAGAGCAGCGCATGGAAACGCCGTTTACCTTCCCGCCGGAGTAGTACCTATACTTGCACTTTGATGTGCTTTCGAACTAATAGGTTGGCAGGAGCAGGGACCGAGCAACGGGAGCTCACCCCGTTGTGGGGATTCGAACCGCTGACCTTCTGATCGGCAAGCCCTAGGCTCTGTGCTTTAACCCACAGCGCCATCCGCGTCCCTCTTCTAGGGGTCTTAGTGGACCACAAAAAGAAGGAGAAAGCTTCCCAATACAGGAGTTTCAGGATAAATTCCCATGTTGAAGCATTTCTTTTTTATATAAATACTTTTTATTAGTTTTCAATTACAAAAATCCAAGATATGCCTTATTACATCAATACCAAATTACAGTGCCTGTGCTGAAGCATTTATAATTCCTATGCAACGCAACCACTGAACAAGACCCGTTGGCATTTGAGGGGGAAGCAGGGGAGAAGAGGTTTCCGACTCTTGCCCATCTTCGCTCCATTTTTCTGCTGAAACTTATTCCCTCAAATGTCTTCCCCGCAGACACACAAAAGGTATTAATACCCGTATTGTTCGCTGGCAGGGAAAAATCAGCTACGTGGTGGTGGTGGGGTGAACCTTCAGCGGGAAAACTGAGTGGAAAGAGCTGACATGCCCTTGGATCGTTGCCTCAAGAGCAGGCAGGTTCCTTCCTCTCCTGATCTTAGCTCTAAAACACTCGGCACTGAGGTCTGGGTTGCATACACACCATACCCTTAAAATACATTGCTTCCCCCACAAAAAACCCCAGGAACTGTACTGCACTCCTCAGAGAGTTATGGTACATTTCCCAGCACCCTTAAACTACATTTCCCAGGATTCTTTGGGGGAGCCATGTGCTCTAAAGGTATGCTATGTCCTAAGGCAATAAAAGGCTCTGCCATTTTGTGCTCATTTCCTTGGGATGCAGACAGCTCCGTGGGACTCAGTTCTGAGCAAGGATTTGAGCACCCAGGAGATCTCTCTCTCTCTCTCTCTCTCTCTCTCTCTCTCTCTCTCTCCCTCCATATTTCCAAGGGAGGAAGCCATAGCTAATTTTTAACAGGCACACTAAATGCAGAAGTTCAGGTTATAGTGGGATCTCCCAAGAATAGAATTGCCAAATGTGTGGCAGTTTCAGAAATTGCAGAGGAAGTTACGTTGAAACAGACACTGTGCATAAAAATTCCTTATTGTCTAATATTTACAAATGATGTACAGAAGTTTTGTTATTGCTACACCGTCTTAATTATGTAAGGTGCAAAGCACCTTTTCCCGCTCAAGGGCCACTTTCTCTTCCAGGGGCCAGAGATCAAAGTGGGTGGGGCAACAAACGCCAAAGTTACCTTTGCACAGGAGGCTGATTTCCACACCTGTTCCTCCTCATTCCAGGTGAGCAGAAAACCATTTGTCAGAGTTCAAGGAGGAGGAATCCCAGCCGGGCAAAACCCTCGAGGAGGGTGCAAAGGGTGACATAGGTGGCAGGAGCAGGCCAAGGTGTGGCCTGATGAAATCCTCAAAGACTAGCTAGAGAGGCTGCAGGACATTTGCGGATGGGAGTGAGGCCTCTTCAGCATATCACACTTGCGCTCAGAGATCTGCACTGGCTGCCGATTCGCTACCAGCTGCTCAAGGTGTTCGGTCCCTGCTCCTGCCAACCTAGCAGTTTGAAAGCACGTCAAAGTGCAAGTAGATAAATAGGTACCACTCTGGCGGGAAGGTAAACGGCGTTTCTGTGTGCTGCTCTGGTTCGCCAGAAGCGTCTTAGTCATGCTGGCCACATGACCCGAAAGCTGTACGCCGGCTCCCTCGGCCAATAAAGCGAGATGAGCGCCGCAACCCCAGAGTCGGCCACGACTGGACCTAATGGTCAGGGGTCCCTTTACCTTTACCTTTAGACCGCTTTGAGGTTTCTTACATTCATATACATTTTATGAAATAAATACATAAGATGTCGTTCCTGGGTTGCAGATTCCACCCCCTGCCCCCCGCTCCCTGCCCAAGCTGTACACGTTTATTATTTCCAGCGCTGGTTTAGTTGCTCTAAGTGGAAAACACGAGCCCCTTGGCCTGCTGTCCTTCTAGCGAGCTCTAGCCATGAAGGGTGTTACAGTTTCAGCAAGTTTGGGTGGAAATTCAGGAAGACGATCAGGCAAACTGCCTCCTGAGCCATGATCTGTCACTGTATGGGAAGCACGAGGACAGATTCTGGTAGCAGGAGGTCACTTCCTGCCACCTGATGAGAGACCTGTGCCCCCTCCTTCCTGGATTCACCCCCAATGCCATGGGTCACTGTGGAGTTCTTAGAAATTAAGCATGATCCATTCTTCCATTAACCACAACAGGTGATCATCACTCAACAGAGGGTCAAGGAGTCCACGCTGGAAGGGTGGAAAGGGAAATAAATGCTTTCTGTTGAAGGCTCAGGGATTGTCAGCTGTGCCAGTGCCAACAAAATGTTGTGGCATCAGCTCTCAAAATAAGCCGTCTCCTCCCAGAGGAAAACATCTGTCTCTGTTCTTGTTAAATGTTGGTCATTGAGCACTGCACCCTCTTTATGAGCAAAGCAGGTCACACAAGAACAATCGTTCATGCAGCCTTAAAAACAACAAACCTCATGTTATAGTTATAACAACAACAACAACAACAATTCATCATTTATACCCCACCCATCTGGCTGGGTTTCCCCAGCCACTCTGGGCGGCTTCCAACCAAATATTAAAAACAATACAGTATCAAACATTTAAAACTTCTCTAAACAGGGCCGCCTTCAGTTGTCTTTTAAAAGTAAAATAGTTTCTTATTGTCTTGACATCTGCTGGAAGGGTGTTCCACAGGGCAGGCGCCACTACCCAGAAGGCTCTCTGCCTGGTTCCCTGTAACCTCACTTCTCGCAGGGAGGGAACCGCCAGAAGGCCCTTGGCGCTGGACCTCAGTGTCTGGGCAGAATGATGGTGGAGACGCTGCTTCAGGCATACGGGACTGAGGCTGTTTAGGGCTTTAAAGGTCAACACCAACACTTTGAATTGTGCTTGGAAACGTACTGGGAGCCAGTAAAGATTTTTCAGGAGCGGTGTTATATGGTCTTGGCAGCCACTCTTAGTCACCAGTCTAGCTGCCACATTCTGGATTAATTGCGGATTCCGAGTCACCTTCAAAGGTAGCCCCATGTAGAGCGGATGGCAGTAGTCCAAGCGGGAGATACCCAGAGCATGCACCACTCTGGGAAGACAGTCTGCGAGCAGGTAGGGTCTCAGCCTGTGTACCAGATGGAGCTGGTAGACAGCTGCCCTGGATACAGAATTGACCTGTGCCTCCATGGACAGCTGTGAGTCCAAAATGACTCCCAGGCTGCGCACCTGGTTCTTCAGGGGCACAGTTACCCCATTCATGATCAGGGAGTCCTCCTCCTCCTGCACGCAAGCTCTGATAGGCAGCATGAAGCCTCCCTTCACAGCTGAGACATCCCCGCCCCACTTGCATGCAAGTAGGAGTTTGGAGGCTGTTCCGATAGGCAGCATGAAGCCTCCCTTCACAGCTGAGTTGCTGGGGTCAGGGAAGGTGGAGGCAGCCTGGAAGCTGCGTCTTTGAGCCCCTGCACCGCCATCATATGGGGACTTTTGAGCAGCTCCTGAAGCCAGCCAGAGCCAACTGCTCCGGGCTGCTGAGACTGCCGCTGCTGCGTTTCCCGGGGACATTAGATGAAATCTGGGGACATTCCGGGGATGGAATTTGTCTGGGGACTTATTCGCAAATCTGGGGTCTGTCCCCGGGAAACGGGGACGTCTGGTAACCGTAATCTAAAGGGCTGTCACATGGAAGATGTTTTCTTCTGCTCTGGAGGATACGACCCAAACCAATGGCTTCAAGTTATAAGAAAGGAGATGCCAACTAAACATCAGGAAGAACATTCAACAGTGGATGCTTTAGTTGAGATTCCCGAAGCGCAGGGGGTTAGACTAGATGGTCTTTGGGGTCCCTTCCAACTTTACAATTCTATGATTCCATTATTCTATTAAGATTGCTTGCAAAAATGTGTACATTAATCAAACTGGCCTATAAAAATGTATTGATTAGGAGAAATCTGCACTAAAATGCTGATGAATTTTCAAATGGATTTTAAAAATAACAACAAGTTGCTGCAAAATGAACGAATTTAAGTTTGGGGGGGTATGTGGAAATGAGAAACTGAAAGAGCCCAACATCGACAGACCTTCCTGCAATAAAACAGAAGTCTGGTAGGGCCTTGAATTTGCTAGTAGGTGATTACATCCCAGCTGAAAATAGTGACCTTCTGGGAACACTCCAGTCCTGTAATATGCTGTAAGGCTGCAAGACCGTGTGTGTATGGGGGGGGGGGTGTCATAAAGACCCCAGGTCAAGGTTTCCTGTTCCCACAGTTTCAAACCATTTAATTGCTTGATGCCATTAATTCTTTTCCAGTTGCAATCCAACGCGTGAAAGGGTGGGCTTTGTTTTGTCTGCTCTGTTCCCCCTTAATCTCTTTGTCTGCCAAAGCATTCTCATGGGTCGAGTTTCCTCCGATTCTGAGCTCAAAGTTTAACAATTTTTTTGTGAATTACTGATGCCCTGTTGTATCACACAACAGCAGTTTGAGGCAGGAACACAGAATGGGAAATGGGAAATATTATTTTGCTGGGAGAGGTTTTCTCTCCTGTTCAACCTTCTGAGTTCTTTCCTAAAAGGATATATTGTGGAGAGGGATGTCAAAAACAAGTTAAACCACACACAACAAAACACCCCTCCCCTGAAATTCTACCTATAGTGAGGCATCAGGCATAAGCCTGCATTTTATTAATGTTTGATCAGGACTTGTATATTAGAGAGAGCCTAAAAGATTTTCAAATGTTTCAATGCCAGGCAGAGAAAACCTTGGCCATTCTCCTAGACAAGGGGCCCCTTTTTGATTTATAGCAGAAAACAATTCTCAAAGTCGTAAAAGCTGAAATTACAGACTGAGTAATGACACTGACCCTACATGTTACAGAAGATAACAAAGGCAGAGATAAATATAATTAGGAATGGGCAAATAGTAAAATGATACCATGGGCCTCTTTTAAACCTTGAGCTGTATTTTCTAAGGCCAGAGGCAAATGGGAGAAAAAAACATCTAGCTGACAGAGAAAGAGAGGCTTTTTGGGAAGTCTTTTTAAAGCATCTAGCTGGGAAGTCTTTTTAAAGCTGTTTCTTCCTTAAACAGATAATGGGAAAAGCAGCTTGCTGAAGGGGGGGGAGGCTTCTTCTGAAACTGTTTTAAACTGAGTCCTTTTCTTTCTTTCTCTCTCTACTTTAAAAAGGCCTTATTCCTTTTAAGAGGCTATCTGTGTTGTGTATTAAATATGTTGGCTTAAATGTAATTATGCAAAGGATTTAACAAATGCTAGAAGAGTTGTATTTATCTTGAAATTAAGTCAGCCACCAGTCCAGCCTCTTGCCAGACAAGAAGACGCCATCAAATGCTGTCCTGATATATTAGCTGTCAGACATTTGTTTAGAAACCTTCAAATGAAGGATATCTTTCAATGTTGATGTGAAACTCAAGATCCTTGACATATGTTTAAGATAAAAATTTAAGATTAACCATTTGTTTTAGAAGGCAATAGGGCAAGGAGGGCAAGAGGTGAGCTGGTAATTAAGATTCCTTGTTGAGACACATGTAAGATATATTACTACTTATTTGTCATTTATAGATGTAACAATATATAGCTGTTTGTGTTCCATATAAGGACAGAAGGATATGGGTGTATCTTTTTGTGATTGGTTCTAGCAATCAGCCAATAGGAAATCCAACTAGGCTGATTGGACAGAGGCAGCCACAGGAGGAGCAAAGGGGGCTGGATTAAGGGAATATAAGGGCTGGCCATAATGGCAGGAGCCAGGCCAGAGCTTGGTAACCATATACCACTGTGCCTCTCATTTATTTGTCTGACAAATAAATAATTATTTTAATTTCTCTATTGCTGCGTTGAATATTTCATTCCAGCTAAGCGTTAACCACAAGCAGGGTGCTACATTTTATGGTGCCCTGTGACTCGGATAAGTGGTCTGCTGGAACGCAGCCCCTTCGCTCTACTGAGCAGGGTACAAGAGAGAGGATCTCTAAACTGCTTACCCAAGCGCGCACTGGTAAATTTTTCCAGGGGGAACGCAGAAGTCTCGTCTGTCTGATACCCTGCTCACTGGCGGCGACGGACCGGGGGGAAACGGAACCAACCAGGGGTAAGTGCACAAAGGGATTTTTGGCCCTCCAATTAATTGGGAGGAAGAGAAGTCTTGATCAAACTTCTGCGTCTCAGTAAGTGGGAACTGAGTACGCTAGGTGGTTGGGTATATCAGATGGTGGTCTGGTGGGGGAAAAGGGAAAGTTGGGAGGTAGTGTGTGGTGAAGTATCCAGCGCATTGTATGTGTGAGAAAGTACAGAGCAATCTGTAGCTGACCTGAGTGTGGAGTGGGTAGTACTTCGGTTCCCAGTGAGGCGACTCCATCTGGGCAAGAAACCCCACGAAGCGTGTGTGTGAGTGACTGAGTGGATACTTCACAGGGCCATACAATGGGAGTTGGGGGTTCAAAAGGGGAAAATACACCTCTTGAATGTATGATAAATAATTTTAAGAAAGCCTTCTCAGGGGCGTATGGAGTCAAAATGACGCCAGAGCGCCTGAGAACGTTATGTGAATTAGAGTGGCCGAAGCAAAATACTGGATGGCCATCTCAGGGAACTTTTGATATAAATTTAGTAAGCAAACTTTGGTCTAACATCGCCAAAGAAATTGGAGGGTGCCCAGAACAATTTTCATATATAGATTCCTGGCTGAGCACATTAAATAAAAATCCTCCATGGATAAGGGAATGCAAAGTCCAACGATGCAAATTATTGGCTGTAAAAGCCGAAGCTAGGAAAGGAATCTTGCCAAATAAACTCAAACCCATTTTTGAGGGACCAGAGGAAGAGCTGCTTCCACCTCCACCTTATGCTCCACATCGAAGGGAGCCTAATCCAAACACTCCACCAGTTGTAACCCCAAGGCAAGAAAGTGGAATGAATAATGGGGCTGGAGTCACAGAACTTGATTCCTTGATAGATTATGATAAATATCTTCAGGAGGCATTGGAGGCCTATAATAAAGCCCAAGCAGAAGTGGTTATTCCATCTGTGAGTCCCAGTAGAACTCCATCTACAGTCTCTTTTAGTGAAACAACTGATTGCCTACCCCAAACCCCTGTACATCCAAGTCCTAGAGAATTATTACAGAAGTTACAGGGAGACCTTAATCGGTCAGCAAGCAATACAGCCAGGCGTATAAGGCTGCTAAAAGAACGCCTTGGGACAAATACCATCCCCTATGATTTAAGGCCCCTAGAGCAAAGCGAAGAGAAAGATCACGTAGTAGCCCCTCTCAGAAGAGTATTTGATGCACTTGAGGAGCCTGTGCTGGTTAACGGGCTACCTGGACCAAGGCCACCTCGAACTTCGACCCTGCAATATATTCCATTCACGACTACAGATCTGATGAATTGGAAAACACACACCCCATCTTTCGCAGAAAAACCTCAGGCTATGATGGACTTGGTGACTTCAATAATAAATACTCATAGTCCTACTTGGACAGATTGCCGCCAGCTCCTGAATACTCTGTTCACCACTGAGGAAAGGAGAGACATAATTGAAAAGGCGCAGATATATTTGCGTGAGCAGGCCAGAGTGGGAAATATTTTTAATATTGACCTCATCTCCAAGACAACTTTCCCTTGGAAGATCCTAATTGGGATCCAAACAATGTAATTCACCTGGCCAGACTTACCACCTACCGCCAGACGCTTGTGCAAGGTATCCGCAGGGCATGCCAGAAGCCCACTAATATGTCTAAAGTCTCAGAAGTAGAACAGAAACCAAATGAGAGTCCAGGAGACTTTTTAGAGAGGCTGCAAGAAGCCTATCGTATATGGACTCCTTTTGACCCTGAAGCCCCTGAAAACAGCAGAATGATTACTGCTACATTTGTGGCCCAGTGCGCTTCTGACATTCGTAAGAAAATTCAGAAATCAGAAGGATGGGAAGGGATGCTGATGAGCCAAATTATGGCCATTGCACGCCGAGTTTATCGGAATAGGGATGAGGCTGAGAAACAAGAGAAGAAGAAGTGGCAGAAGGAAAAGATGGTAATGCTAGCCACAGCAGTGAAGCAAGACTACCGCCCCTTAAATGGAGGAAGAGGGCGGGGAAGGAATCCACCACTGGGAAGGAATCAATGTGCGAATTGCAAGAAGGAGGGTCATTGGAAGCGGGAGTGTCCTGAACCCCTGAGGTTGGAAGAAGTACGCCCAGGCCCAGGCCCAGGCCCAGGCTCCGGCCCAAGAAACCAGGGACGGGGACGGGGAATGATCCGAGATGGAAGATATCAGAGACCTGGACAAGGACAGAGTAGAGACAATTTCATTGGACTGGCAGAGGAGGATTTTACCCAAGACTAGGAAAGACCGGACTCCATAAAGTTAGGCTTCCAGGAGCCCACGGTCACGATTCAATTAGGAAGCCATTTAATAGACTTTATGATTGATACTGGGGCTGAATACTCAGTACTCCCAGAACTATTGCAGAAAAAGGCATCCAAAAGTGTAGTCATTAAAAGTGCCACTGGTCAGTCAGCTAAGAGGTCTTTCCTCCAACCTTTGGAATGCCAGATTGGGGGACATCGTTTAACCCATCAGTTTTTGTATATACCTGAGTGTCCAATACCTCTCTTAGGTAGAGATATGCTGTCCAAATTGCAGGCCCAAATCACCTTCACTCCTCGAGGTCCAGAAATGAAATTGCCATCAAAGGCAGCAGGAATAATTTCCCTCTCAGTACCTAAGGAACAATCATGGCGCCTAATGTCAGCCCTGCAAGTCCAACCCACATTGGATACAGAGTTAAACAAGCTCCTCCGAACTCTACAGGTGCCACCAGGAGTATGGGCCGAAAATAGCCCACCAGGAATGGCCAAGAATATAGCTCCAATTGTAGTAACCTTAAAACCTATGGCTACCCCTGTATCTGTAAAGCAATATCCTTTACCCCGGCGAGCAGCAGAGGGCATCCAGAAACATTTGGACCGCCTATTAAAATATGGTCTGCTTAAGCCCTGCCAATCAGAATGGAACACACCCCTTTTGCCTGTTCGAAAACCTGGGACAGATGAATACAGGCCAGTGCAGGACTTGAGGCTCGTAAACCAGGCTATCGAGACCTTGCACCCAAATGTACCAAACCCATACACCCTGCTGAGTTTGATCCCACCAGAAGCAACATTTTTTACTGTATTGGACTTGAAAGATGCATTCTTCTGTTGCCGGCTGGCACCACAGAGCCAACCTATATTTGCCTTCCAGTGGGAAGACCCTTTAACAGGAACAAAAGGCCAGCTAACTTGGACGAGATTGCCCCAGGGATTCAAAAATTCCCCAACTTTATTTGGCACTGCCTTGGCGAAGGATCTAACAAGTTACCCCTCAATACCTGGAGAAAAGGTGGTTCTGCAATATGTAGATGACCTTATACTAGCAGCAAAGGATTTTGAGACCTGTAAAGAAGGGACAGAGGAACTGCTCCACTTGCTCTGGCAAGCTGGCTACCGAGTTTCCCAGAAAAAGGCACAGTTATGTTTAGAAAAGGTCAAATATTTGGGCTTTGACATCTCACACCAACAACGAGCATTGAGGCCAGAGAGGAAAGAAGCTATTTGCCTTATCAAGGAACCTACCACAAGGAAACAACTCAGAGGATTCCTGGGAACAGCAGGGTTTTGTAGACTATGGATACCTGATTTCAGCAGTCTGGCCAAGCCCTTACATGAAAGCACTCGAGGTGCAGAAAAGGACCCATTCGTATGGGGACCTGAGCAGCAACAAGCCTTTTTAGTTATCAAACAACGACTTATGGAGGCCCCAGCCCTTGGACTGCCTAATTCGGAAAAACCCTTTCAGCTGTATGTACATGAACAGAATGGGATTGCAGCGGCAGTCCTGACCCAGAGATTAGGAAGTTGGAATCGTCCAGTAGCTTATTTGTCAAAACAATTGGACTCAGTAGCAAAAGGATGGCCTCCATGCCTAAGGGCAGTAGCGGCCACTGCAAGCCTTGTCAAAGAAGCTGATAAATTTACCTTCGGCCAGACGATGTATGTGAATGTACCTCATGCTGTTCTGACACTCATGGAATATAAGGGTAGTTATTGGCTAACGAACCCAAGGATGGCTAGGTACCAAGGCCTATTGTGTGAAAATCCCAGGATTCATCTACGAGTAGTGAATATGCTCAATCCAGCGACTTTGCTGCCCCTACCAGAGGTAGATGATGAAGAATCACATGATTGTCTCCAAATAATGGATGAAGTTTATTCCAGTAGACCCGATCTGAAAGATGAACCATTGAAAAATCCAGATGTTGTATATTATACTGATGGTAGCAGTTACCTGCATGAAGGTGCCAGACGAGCAGGATATGCTGTGGTCACCAATGAGGAAGTTGTGGAAGCTGAAGCTTTGCCTGCTGGCACCTCAGCACAAAAAGCTGAACTTATAGGTTTAACTAGAGCTCTGCAATTGGCAGCCGGATGTAAGGCAAACATCTATACTGATTCTAAATATGCCTTCTTAACCCTGCATGCACATGGTGCTCTATGGAAAGAAAGAGGTCTAATAGGAGCCCACGGGAAGGCCTTGAAATATGGACCTGAAGTAGAAATCCTGTTAGAAGCAGTATGGGCTCCAGAACAGATTGCTGTAATGCACTGCAAAGGTCATGGACGAGGAAGGGATCCAATAACCAGAGGAAATCATGCTGCTGACAAAGCAGCCCGAGAGGCAGCCCAAAAGCCTGTGGGAGGATTTATAGCAGCCCTCATACCAGAGGTAGTTCCAGAAGAAGTTAAACCTCACTATACCCCAGAAGAGAGGAAGTGGGCTGAACAGGAAGGAGCAGTTGTGAAGGACGGTTGGATGATCCTGCCAGACAATAGGATTTATGTACCTCATCATCTAGCAGGCACAATTGTAAGAAATTATCATGAATCTACTCACCTTGGCGGTACTGCAACCAGAGAGAGTCTCAGTCGGAAGTTGTATATTATTAACCTATCACAATTAGCAACTTGCATTTCACAGAAATGTGTTCTTTGTGCTAAAAACAATCCCAGGCAGGGACCGGTACAACCTCCTGGAATCCAACATGTGGGATATGTCCCCATGGAAAGCCTAATTGTGGACTTCACAGAACTGGTCCCTTCTAAGGGATTCAAGTATCTCCTTGTGTTTGTAGATACTCTTACCGGATGGGTTGAAGCTTTTCCCACCCGAACTGAAAAGGCACGAGAGGTAACTAAGAGACTCCTCACTGAATTGATCCCGAGGTTTGGATTACCTAGATGCATTGGAAGTGACAATGGGCCAGCGTTCATTGATCAAGTAGTACAAGAAGTATGTCGAGTCCTACAAGTGAAATGGAGACTGCATGCAGCCTATAGGCCTCAGAGTTCAGGGAAAACTGAAAGAATGAATCGGACTCTGAAAACCCAATTGGCAAAATTAACCCAGGAAACGGGATTGGGATGGGTAGATGTGTTACCCATAACACTGTTTCGTGTTCGGTGTGCACCCACAAAAAGACTTAAGTTGTCACCTTTTGAGCTCCTGTATGGGAGACCGCCCTCCTTTGTTCAGGATATTCCAGCTGATCTTAAACAAATAGGAGACCATGTGACACAGGGACAAGTGCAATCTCTCTCCCGTGTTTTTGTTTCTCTTAACAGGTGGGCCCTCGAGCGCACGCCGTGCAGCATTGCCGAGCCGATTCATCAGTTCCAGGCTGGCGATAACGTATGGGTGAAAGAGTGGAAACGTGATCCACTTGCACCTAAGTGGCGTGGACCTTACACCGTCTTGCTCTCTACTCCAACAGCGGTGAAGGTAGCTGAGGTGACCCCCTGGATTCATCACTCCCGTTTGAAGAAGTCCGAAGGCAGTTGGACGTGCAAAGGTGACCCCTCTAATCCTCTTAAACTGACTCTCTCCAAAAACCCCTGTATCTAGCCCTACCGGGAACGGGCTAGGTCACGGGCAACATTAGACGACCGGCCTGCTGCAGCCACAACCTGGAAGCTGGCTGACCTGCGCACGCCTGAAGCTTGAGGAGCATCTGAACCAGCGATTGTGAAAGGAAAGATTCTCTTATACAATTAATTGACTGCCCACCCCCTTGTGGAACAATTATCAGAGATATTACTCATTGGGGATCCTTGGGATATATGTTTTGGTCTTGGTGGTTCCCCATTCCTGTCACTGGGGGAATTATATTGGGACTAATATTTATTTGCTATCACTATAAGGTAATCTTTTGTGGAAGGAATGCATATGCTAGACATCAACATGATTCTATTATTAATCCTAATCCCTTGGGAAGGGGAAGGGTCCTTGAATCTGGCCAAATTGACTAAATATGGATTCCACCATGACCACAATATGTGGGTAGGTTTAGCTGAAATGGTAGCCAATGTTGCAAATAGGACCAATTGCCTTGTTTGCTCTCTTGGGCCAGATGATTCAGAGGGAGGTATGCCCTTATTACCGATACCATTAGATGCCATTGGTATGGTAAGCGAAATACCAAACCAAACAGAAGTACAGAATTTCCCCGGATGGAACTCAACTAAACCATTACGAGTTATACCTGTACAAGGGGAATTCTGTGTACATAAATCATCAGATGCAGCTGATTCTACCATGATAGGCTCTTCTCATTGTCACTATACTTGGGATAATATTAAGAATACCTGGGCACACGATACTACCTATCGAACTTGGGATGCCTTGCCCTGTGCACCTCCTTTTATTCATGCATGGAAAGTGGTATGGAACATAACTGTGACAGAAAAAGGCAATCTAACATACTGCACTGTGAACTCTCTACCTCTTTTGCTATTTCGCCTTCTGTACTCCACGTACCAAAGACCTCAGACCCGATGGTTGTGGTGGATATGTGGAGAATGGGCATACAAGAAACTCCCCTCCAAATGGAGTGGGACTTGTTTCCTGGGATGGGTATTACCACCAATGTGGATTATGCCTACTAATTTGCCCAAGCGAACACGAAGAAACGCTGATATTTCTCATATAGCAGGAGGAAGTACCCAAAGTTGGAGCGGTACTGATGATTGGCCACCAGAGCGCATTATAGCCTATTATGATCCTGCCTCCTGGAATCCTGGTGAGCTCATACAAGGGGCACGGGATCCTATTTATAATCTAAACAGAATAATTCGATTGCAAGCAGTAGTGGAACTTGTAACCAATGCAACGGCCCGGAGTTTGAGACTTATTGCACAACAATTGGATGAAAGTAGAGCCGCCATTTTGCAGCTGAAAATGGGAATGGATTATGTACTTGCCAAGCAGGGAGGCCTATGTGGAGTCTTGAACTTGACAGGGAATGCCTGTTGCTTTAACATTTCAGATAATGGTGAGGCAATCCGTGTGTTGGCCACAAAGATGGAGAATATAGCACATGTCCCAGTACAAACATGGGAAGGATGGGATATGGGATGGCTCACCAATTGGTTACCTAATGTCACAGGACTCAAAGGGATACTATTGTCTTGCTTGTTTTTCTTGACGGTAGTGGTAATGGTTTTATGTATGATGCCATGTATCATCTCATGTTTTAGAAGTACAATTAGCAAGATGGTTTCAAATGAAACTCTACCTCATATCATGGCCCTATACAGAGCTTTACCTCAGGAATATGATGAAGGTCAAGCTATCAAGGACACTTGGGACGAAGGTCCTTGAGCTTGAAAGGGGGGAATGAGGCATCAGGCATAAGCCTGCATTTTATTAATGTTTGATCAGGACTTGTATATTAGAGAGAGCCTAAAAGATTTTCAAATGTTTCAATGCCAGGCAGAGAAAACCTTGGCCATTCTCCTAGACAAGGGGCCCCTTTTTGATTTATAGCAGAAAACAATTCTCAAAGTCGTAAAAGCTGAAATTACAGACTGAGTAATGACACTGACCCTACATGTTACAGAAGATAACAAAGGCAGAGATAAATATAATTAGGAATGGGCAAATAGTAAAATGATACCATGGGCCTCTTTTAAACCTTGAGCTGTATTTTCTAAGGCCAGAGGCAAATGGGAGAAAAAAAACATCTAGCTGACAGAGAAAGAGAGGCTTTTTGGGAAGTCTTTTTAAAGCATCTAGCTGGGAAGTCTTTTTAAAGCTGTTTCTTCCTTAAACAGATAATGGGAAAAGCAGCTTGCTGAAGGGGGGGGAGGCTTCTTCTGAAACTGTTTTAAACTGAGTCCTTTTCTTTCTTTCTCTCTCTACTTTAAAAAGGCCTTATTCCTTTTAAGAGGCTATCTGTGTTGTGTATTAAATATGTTGGCTTAAATGTAATTATGCAAAGGATTTAACAAATGCTAGAAGAGTTGTATTTATCTTGAAATTAAGTCAGCCACCAGTCCAGCCTCTTGCCAGACAAGAAGACGCCATCAAATGCTGTCCTGATATATTAGCTGTCAGACATTTGTTTAGAAACCTTCAAATGAAGGATATCTTTCAATGTTGATGTGAAACTCAAGATCCTTGACATATGTTTAAGATAAAAATTTAAGATTAACCATTTGTTTTAGAAGGCAATAGGGCAAGGAGGGCAAGAGGTGAGCTGGTAATTAAGATTCCTTGTTGAGACACATGTAAGATATATTACTACTTATTTGTCATTTATAGATGTAACAATATATAGCTGTTTGTGTTCCATATAAGGACAGAAGGATATGGGTGTATCTTTTTGTGATTGGTTCTAGCAATCAGCCAATAGGAAATCCAACTAGGCTGATTGGACAGAGGCAGCCACAGGAGGAGCAAAGGGGGCTGGATTAAGGGAATATAAGGGCTGGCCATAATGGCAGGAGCCAGGCCAGAGCTTGGTAACCATATACCACTGTGCCTCTCATTTATTTGTCTGACAAATAAATAATTATTTTAATTTCTCTATTGCTGCGTTGAATATTTCATTCCAGCTAAGCGTTAACCACAAGCAGGGTGCTACAATAGTTGTGGCCTTTTCCTTTTGGCAGGGCTGTGAATGGTATCTAAGAGGAACTTTCCCAGCCAAGTGCTGAAAACCTTTTAAAATACGGAAAGTGGGGAGCACAAAGGGATCGTAAAAGTGCAGCCCAAAGGGCTTATTTGCTTGCCCAGTCCTGGGATTCTGGCCACTTGAGGAACTCAGTTTTGCCGGTCCAACTCTTCAAAAGGAAGCTGCAGGGGCCTTGTGGTTTGTTGGATCAACATCTTAGCTGGTACTTAGCCAGGCATCTCTGCCTCTCTTGCACCTGCTGTTCTGTGAAACCCAAGCACTGCTTTGACTGATGCATCAAAGCCTTGGGTAGAAACTGATGAGGGCCAGGGCGACCAGCCCTGTGTGTATACCTGCTTTCTATCTCTCTGCCTCTCTCTCTCTCTGCGCGTGTTTGTATGTGAACCTTCTAGGACAGTGGTTCCTAAGCTTTTGGGAGGCCCACTCCTTGGTTGCATAAGCTCAGGGTAACAATTAATTGCACATTTATTCAAAATCCAATTAAAACTCTTTAATTCCTGTTATGTACTGAGTTGAATAGGATCCAAAAGGCAGCAGTCTGATTGGTCCTAGAACAATAGGATCCAAAATGCAGCAGTCTGACTGGTCCTAGAACAATGCAGCAGTATGATTGGTCTGCAGGAGCCACCCAATCCTGCTCCAGATGGAAGTGAATCCAAAACCTGATTGGCCTACAGGAGAATTCTGGAATTAGCCAATCAGGTGCAGCCCATTGTGTAAATAATGTATATAAAGCAGATACTGTGGGGGAACTTTCATTCCTCCTCCCACTATGAGCTGAATAAAGAGCATGAAATCCACTCTTGACTCCGAGTATATTTCAATTCCAACAAAATTGATTAACTTCATCCAGTGATACCAGGTTTTCAGATTCCTTTACACCTCCAACTTCCCCCTGCTTTGCCTCTTAGTGCCCTCCCCCAGGTAATCCCACTGCCCACTTGAGGAACCACTGGTCCAGGAAATTGCCACTAGGAGTGTGTGAGGGACAGTCCTCCCCAGCTGTAGTCTCCAAGAGGCTTGCCCCTACTGCAGCAATTATTCATTCATTCACTTAAAAATATAGGCCGCTTCTTATTCAGAATCTCAAAGTGGTTTACGATAAAGGTAGCAGAGCAAACTGCACAATCACATTTGAGAGGTCACTTAAAATCTGACCTCCATGTATTGGGAAAGTTCATGCCAAAAAAGTAAGGGACTTTTTAAAGCACCCATGTTGTAAATAAAAATATGCCCTTTTCCCTTATGGGGTATCCAAGAGCCCATATACTGTAAAGTCCTTACATAGGTTCCCTATTGGTAGGAGAAAATAACAGAGGCCAACCAGAGAATATTGAGAAGCAAAGCAGCTAGTAAGCTTGATCTTTATTGATCTGTTGCAACAGGGTGCTCCCCTTACATGCAGGAAAAGAGGAGGACCCACAAAAATGCTGGGCAAGGGCTTATAAAGACTTTTGAAATTCCCATCCTGTAGATCAAGACCACCCCCCAAAAACATCATGCATACATCACAGAAGGGGTGTAACCTAAGACCACCCCCCAGATACATCACACCTTCACAAAAACAAGCTGTCTAAAACAGAACATTTGTATGTTGTTTTTCTCCTGTCGCAGTTTATCTCCTGTCTGGCAAGTTACTTGATTAGATTGCCTTGGGAGCCTGACCATTCTTTTACTTATTTCCTGGGCCAGGTCACAGGCTCCCATCCTATTCATATCTTAAATGTGACAGGATTTGTGAGAAAAGAGACAATGGGGAGACTTTTCCAGTCTGACCTTGCAGAGAAACCATTTGGTCAGTTTAGGAATCAAAATGGTTCCAGGTTGGTCTTCCTGTGCTGATCTATGTACGTGCGGTTATGAACATTATTATATATCTAAGACCATAAAATTCCTATCACGCCCACCAGGAACAAACAGTGAAGTGCCTGTTGCATCGCAGGTAGGCACCACAGCTGCCTACATACGATACCTGGAAAGCACATTCCGTCCCTCAAAGAATTCTGGGCACTGTAATTTCCCCCACGCCTCCTGCCCCAACAGAGCTGCAAGTCCCAGCATCCCTGAACAAATTGCAGTGCCCATAATTCTTTGAGGGGAAAATGTGTTTCAAAAGCGTCTTAACGGTACCGTGTGTCCACAGCCAAAGAAATGCCTGTCCGGTGGATTTCTGTCCAAAGGTGGATTCATCATTTCATCATCATTTTTTAATTTGTATACCGTCTTTCTATCTTACAATAGTCAAGGCGGTTTACAAGCTGAAGAAACAAAAAACTGTACATCTTATAACGATCTAACGCAATACAAAAATGTGATAATAAAACTTTAAAATAGGCAACCTACATCAAAAAAGTAACATTCAATAATCATTAGGATAGTATTAAATAATAATAACATAGAAAAGTTAAGCAGAAATCCACTCAACAGTTACAATAAATAATTTCTAAACTATAATCAATAAAACAACGGCAAGCATAAAATAATACAATACAAATTGAGACGCAGAGATTAGAGGGTGGGGCAAGGCAGGTGGAAAAAGGCCTTGCCTGATGGAGTCTCTCCCATCCCCTCAAAGGATTTCGCATCTTTGATAGTTCTTGGCTTTTAATAGCGTTGCAAGGACACAGAGGCCCTATGACCGCCACCTGCTGGCCATAAAATGATTTCTCCTAGACTAGAATCACCCGCAAAGTCTCATGTTCCTTATTTATTGCTTTTCTATTCTGCCTTTCTTCCAAGGAGCTCACGGTGGAGTGTGTGGTTCTCCTTCTCATTAAATCCACACAACCACCCTGTGAAGTAGGCTAGGCTGAAAGTAGTAGTGACTGGGTTGGGGTCATCCAGTGTGCATCGTGAACAAGCGGGGATTCGAACCCCGATCTCCCAGGTCCTACTCTGACACTAACCACCACACCACACCACACCACACCACACCACACCACACCACACCACACTGGCACATACTTACTTATTTACTTACTTAATTTCTATACCGCCCTGCACCGAAAGGTCTCGGGACGGTTTTCGTAAGAACTGTGATTAGCCAGTGCCGGTGTGACAATCCTGGGCTCGATCCACGCGAGGCTCCAAGGTTGCTTTTCACAAGAAAACTCTTTGGAGTCCAATGGTGACAATTTAATGAAGTCCGGGCTTGCCCGACACTCTAGCCCCTTAAGCCACACTGCATCTGAGCCCAAATCCTCTGTGGGCTGAGGTGGGCACCTATCTGAAGGAGCGTCTCCACCCCCATCGTTCTGCCCGGACACCGAGGTCCAGCGCCGAGGGCCTTCTGGCGGTTCCCTCCCTGCGAGAAGCCAAGTTACAGGGAACCAGACAGAGGGCCTTCTCGGTAGTGGCACCCGCCCTGTAGAACACTCTCCCACCAGATGTCAAAGAGAACAACAACTACCAGATTTTTAGAAGACATCTGAAGGCAGCCCTGTTTAGGGAAGCTTTTAATGTTTGATGTATTACAGTTTTTTAATATTTTTTTGGAAGCCGCCCAGAGTGGCCAGGGAAGCCCAGCCAGATGGGTGGGGTATAAATAATAAATTGTTGTTGTTGTTGTTGTTTAGTCGTTTAGTCGTGTCCAACTCTTCCTGACCCCCTGGACCAGAGCACGCCAGGCACGCCTGTCTTCCACTGCCTCCTGCAGTTTGGTCAAAATCATCATCATCATCATCATCATCATCATCATCATCATCATCATCATCATCATCTCCGCCTCGCCCCCCTCCCAGGGCTGTTGTGGGATGCAAACCCAGCAGCCGCGAGTTCCGCAGGCGAAGGGAGCGAGGGGATCCCGGGCGGGGCGCGCCAGCCGCTCCTTCCCCAGCCCCGCCCCCTCGGCTAGCCCCGCCCCTCCCCGCGCAGGTACTTCTGCCCGTCGCGATGCTCGGCGCGGAGGCTGCTCTCGCTTTTCACGGGGGCGCAGATGGGATCCGAGCAGCGCCGCCGCGTCGCCTCCCGCCTCGCCCGGTGGGCCAGCCGCCTGCTGCTGCTGCTGCAGCTGCTTCCCTCCACCGTCGCGTCGCGGCCGGGCGGGGCCAGGATCGTCTCGCCGGCGCTGGGTAAGCGGAGCACCGGAGAGGATCCTGCTCGTCCCGCTCCTCCCTTGGGCGCCGGCGGCTCGCTTTGCGGGAGAGAGGGGATTTCGGGAAGGGGCGCGCGGCAGTGGGGTATAGTGGGGAGAGCGCTGGGCGCGGACCGGGGAGAGGTCCGGGTTCAGATCCCGCCGCACCCCGCGCTCAATGACCTTGGAGGCCGTTCAGCCTCGCCTACCTCGCAGGGTGGTTGTGGTTGTGTGGGGATGAGATGAGGCGCGGGAGAACTATATACACCTTGCCTTGAGCTTCGTGGTCGGAAAGGTGAGACAGAAGTGCAACCCGTCGATCAATAAAAATTGCTTAGCGTGTTTCACTGCATTTCCTTCAATAGAATTACTGTACGGAGAAAAGGAAGGTTCAATTTTAGTTCTTAAGGGTGCCTGCTTTGACATGACCTCTGCAGCGTTCAGTGGTGCCTACTCTTGTGTAAAGGGCTCCAAGCACGCTGGCACTCTTGCAGTTAAGGTTGTGAGCTTTGTGAACTTAAGTCAGTTTCCCCACCCCAAAGGCTGTAATTCCCTGTGTGCTTACCTGGGAGTAAGCCTCATTGAATTCAGTAGGACTTGCCTCTGAGCAGGCGCACATATGATTGTATGGGTACATTAGGGAAGAAAGTCTCTGTGCATTTACTCAGAAGTAACTGCACGGCTTTCAGTTTATTTACTCCCTTGTAGGGATGACTGAATCCGTCCATTTTGGTGTCTTGATTTTGCAATCTTAATTTCAGTTCTCTACATTACTGTTCTTTTTATATATTTTTCAAGACGAGGTACTCTTGAAAATTTGTCTGTTTCTCCTAAAATGCACATTTCTTTGTACAGTACAGTATGTACAGTATGTTGTTTTGCCTAATACATCTTTGCAAAGCAATTATCTGCAATAGTATGCATAAGTTACTTTTACCAATATGCAGTTCTAACTGATATGGGACCCATGTGCCCACACTTACCCGGGAGTAATCCCCACTGAACACAGTGCAATTTGGATCTGAGCAAACGGCACAGTTTGGCCTAGTAGTCTGAGTCTTTGCCTAAGAGCAAGAGAGCTGGGTTCAAATCTCTCCCCCGTGTGTGAGACCCTCTGGACAGCCCTGGGCCAGCCGAGGATTCACCCTCTGCTTTAACAGAGAGTCTGCACTGCGGGACACAAAGTGTTCAGCCTGAGTCTTTTCTGTGCCAAGAACTCACTTAGTGGTCTTGTCCTTGGCTGCCTTATCTGCTCTGGGGAGACACTACTAGCCTAAATAAAGATCGGGGAATGACTTTTCTTTCTGGTATATTTATGCCCTCTCCCTACCAAGGAGCTCTGGGTGCATGGCATGCACCGTATAAGACGCACCAGACCATAAGACGCACCTAGTTTTTGGAGGAGGAAAACAAGAAAAAATAATATTCTGAATCTCAGAAGCCAGAGCAGCAAGAGGGATCGCTGTGCAGCAATCCCTCTTGCTGTTCTGGCTTCTGGGATAGCTGCGCAGCCTGTATTCGCTCCATAAGACGCACACACATTTCCCCTTACTTTTTGGGAGGGAAAAAGTGAGTCTTATAGAGCAAAAAATACGGTAATTTCCCTCCTCTCCCGTTATTCTTTCGACAACTCTGTGAGGTAGGATACGGGGACTGAGCCATGGCCACCCTGTGAATTTCATAGCTGAGCAGGGATTCAGCTGGCCGTTCTTGCCTTCTGCCTATTGCTTGTGAAATGATTCAAACACTTTCAGAGACTCCATGGGGGTGACCAATGTGGTTCCATCTAGATGTTGTTCCTTAGTGTATTGCAGGCACGTCCAGCTCCCAAGAGACTGTGATCTACTCGCTTTATAAAAATACTGGCTGTGATCTACCCATGGTTATTTATTGACAGGCAAAGTTATTGAGCTTGTTTTAGGGGAGCAAAAGCATTTTCTGGTGGTGGGGGAGAAGAGATCTACCGTGATTTACCACCGGCGCCCAGTGATCTGCCAGTAGACCATGACCTACCTTTTGGATTGCATTTCTATACTGCCTTTTTTCCTCCAAGGAGCTCACGGTGGCAGACCCGTCCTCAGCAACAACTCTGTGACAGGCAGGGTGGGCTGACAGGCAGAGAGCGGCTCAGGATCAGACCCAGTGGACTTCATGGATCAGTGGGGATTTGAACCTGGGTCTCTCCAAGGTTTTAGCTCCTCTCTCTCCCTCCCCTCTAATAAATTAAGAATAAGAATAAATGTATTACTTGTGCCCCAGCCACTCTGGGTGGCTTCCAACAGAATCTAGCAGAACACAGCAAAACATCAGACATTAAAAACTTCCCCAAACAGGGGTGCCTTCAGATGTCTATGGAAAGTCATAGAATTGTTCATCTCCTTGACGTCTGAAGGGAGGGCGCCACTACCGAGAAGGCCCTCTGCCTGGTTCCCTTGTAACTTCGCTTTTCGCAGTGAGGGAACCGCCAGAAGGAGGAGGAGGACCTCAGTGTCCGGGCTGAACGATGGGGGTGGAGACACTCCTTCAGGTATACTGAAGGTCAGTACCAACACTTTGAATTGTGATCGGAAACATACTGGGAGCTGACGTAGATCCTTTAGGACCGGTGTTATATCGTCCTGGCGGCCGCTCCAGGTTACCAGTCTAGCTGCTGCAATCTGGATTAGTTGTAGTTTCGGAGTCAGCTTCAAAGATGGAGAAGCAGGACTGTTTTTTTCCACTGTTGGGTTGCTTAGGAATGAGAAGTGGGGGAGAATGTTGGCTTCCTTGCAGTGTTTGCATGTAGACTCTTCTTTAGCACCACTCTGCAGTAGACAGACAGTGTTTTATTTATGTTACACAATTTATACAGGGAAGGCACCTGCTTCATATCAATAGGTGAGGAGTTCCAAAGTGTAGGCCCTGCCACGCTAATGATACATGTCACATAACCTCTGGGTTGTGGGAGTGGCTCTGTGGAGGAATGATGATCCCTGCCCTATATCAGAGGAGATAAGTAGGTGACTCTCTGGCCCTTTGGCTGGCATATCCAAAGGACATTAACAGGGTTTTGGAGAGCTGATCTTTCTGAGCTAGATCAATGAGGGTTGTTGTTTCATTTTTTAAAAGAAGTGTCCCACCCTTTTTTTTTTTTTTTGAAAAGATATTTATTGGTTTTTGTTTTTTTTAAACAACAAACAAACCACCAAACATATAAAATACCATCACCATACACACAGAAAAAGTCAAAACGTAGTTAAGAAATAAGCAAAAAAAGAAAAAAGGATACATATAAAATACAATTGATCTTCAGTCGTGTTTTCATAATCTTTGGACTTCCTCGCATCACCCTTCCCTGCGTTCTCAGACACATAGTTATAGACAGCAATTTATTACCTTGTTTCAGTTCTTATCTTATAAATCTCAAATATTATGTCCCAAATTTTAAATAACTTTATCATAGACTAAACTGCTTGGTTTGAACATAGTATTGCTTCAATTTAAACCTCACTTATTCTCATATATCTTACAACCAAATTACTGCTGCCCTGTTACTTTCAATCGTGCATTCTCCTAACATTCATACAGTTTATAGTGTTTTTGTAAATAGTCTTTAAATTTTTTCCAGTCCTCTTCCACCGTCTCTTCTCCCAGGTCCCGAATTCTGCCAGTCATTTCAGCCAGTTCCATGTAGTCTATCAGTTGCGTCTGCCATTCTTCCAGTGTGGGTAAATCTTGGGTCTTCCAGTGCTTTGCGATGAGTATTCTTGCTGCTGTTGTTGCATACATGAAAGAAGTGTCCCACCTTGTTTTAAGGGGGTGACAGGTGTCGGGGACCTATAATGTGGGGATCCATAGCATAGAAAATGGGTTGCAGGGATCCCCAAACTAAGGCCCATGGGCCAAATAAGGCCCGAGGGATTCATTTATCCGGCTCGTGGCATTTCCCACTGCCGCCACCCGCTCTTACCGGCGCTGCACTGCGCAGCTGCCCACTTCCGGGTCGGAGGAGCACCGGAAATAGCTTGTGCGCATGTGCAAGCATTATTTGCACATGCACAAGCTTTATTTGCTCATGCGCAAGCATTATTTCCGGTGCACATCCAGGTTGGAGGAGGCCCATGCACATGCACACAAGCTATTTCCGACCCGGAAGTGCGCCGGAAATGGCGTGTGCGCATGCGTATGAGCACAAGCTTCCCCGCGTGATCGGCGCTGGAGACACCGGCTGCCTCCAGCTGTTGTGGGCAGCAGCCATGACTAGCCCTCTCCTCCTCGTGACTCCCCAGGTTTCAGGCAGGGGGGCTTTCCCAGCCCTACCTGCAGACGCTAGGTGGTGTGCCTTCTGCATGCCACGCAGCTGCTCTGCCACTGAACTGCAGCTCTTTCTGGGAAGAGGTGGGCCGAGGGGTTATTTAGCTGCACAGCCATATTCCTTCACTTGCTTTCAAAACGTGGGGAGCCGGCCCTGCTGTGTTTGGGGCCAGCCTGATGGTGCTGCAGGAGCAGAGCCCCCACCAACCCACATGTAGCCCCCCCTACCTGTTGCCGTATATATTGCGGTCCAACCTCAAAGGATGCCTCCATCAGCCATGATACCACTTTGGTTGGCATTTGCATTTTACAGTGATATCACTTTGGTTGGCATTTGCATGTTAGCATTTGCATTTTACAGAGAGGCCCAGAGAGGCGTTTGGCTTCATGGCTCTTGCTTCTGAGAAAAGAGAAGTGAAAGACCAGAGAGCTAACCTGGAAAAGCACCTTTTCCTCTCTATTTCTCTTGAAACACAACTGCTTCTGTGTGCAGAAAGCTCTCCTGCCATGACTTTGTAGGGGGTGGGACTAGATGGTCCCTTCTGACTCTACCATTCGCGCTCTGTCTCTCTCTCTCTCTCTCTCTCTCTGGGAAGAGCAGGAAGCTTTTTGGAATTGGAGAAACCTATTTGAGACCAAAGGGACGCGGGTGGCGCTGTGGTCTAAACCACTGAGCCTCTTGGGCTTGCAAATCAGAAGATCGGCCGGTTCGAATCCCCGCGACCGGGTGAGCTCCCGTTGCTCGGTCCCTGCTCCTGCCAACCTAGCAGTTTGAAAGCACACCAAAAAGTGCAAGTAGATAAATAGGTACCACTCCAGCGGGAAGGTAAATGTTGTTTCCATGCACTGCTGCTGGCCACATGACCCAGAAAAACTGTCTGCAGACAAACGCCAGCTCCCTCGGCTTGTAAAGCGAGATGAGCGCTGCAACCCCAGAGTCGTCTGCGACTGGACTTAACTGTCAGGGGTCATTTTTCATTTGAGACCAAGGATGTGGCGCATTGGGTCCCAGAGTAGGCAATGTTGCCCCCTGGGGGGCAGTGGGATTACCAAGGAGGCAGCAGTGGGGCACTGGAGGTGAACCCCTCCAAGCATGCTGATTGCTTATTCACAATTGACCAGGCTGGAGCAGTGGCAGAGCAGGCATTCATGGCGCCCGGGAATGCGTGGCGCAGAGGGCGAACACAGCACTTCCACAGTAATCCAGTTTTGAAGTAACCAGTGCATGAACTATTGCAGCGAGGCTTTCAGTGATCAGTGAATGGTTGTCCCCCCTTATTAAAACCTGCACAGTGAGGTGGTGATCCCTTTCATCACTGATCCCGAATGATTAAAGGATTTGGCAGTCAATGAGGTTTGTAATCTGCCAGGATACTGAACAGCAAAACCAGAAAAGCTTAAGACAATGGGTTTTGTAATGCTTTGCGCTGCAGGCCTTGAAAGCCAGAGCTGTTAAAGTAATATCTGATAAGCCTGCAAGGCATGCCAGGAATTGCATAACCCTGAGAAACTGAGCCTGACTCATGATTGGGGTTAGGAAGCCTCTGAAGGACCTACGCGTCAGGATTAAGATGTAATAAGATTCAACGTGAGAGGTGGTGTTGTAGTTGTTGTTGTAGTAGTAGTAGTTAAAATTTGTATACTGCCATTCATCTGAAGATCACGGGGTGGTTCACAACATAAACATACAAAATGAGAACACAAAATACATAATTAGACAAAACAAACAAACCAATAAGCTCCTTCCCACAGACACATTTAAAAGGCCTGGGAGAAGAGGAATGTTTTTGCCTGGTGCCTAAAGATATGTAAGGGACGTGGGTGGCGCGGTGGGTTAAACCACAGAGCCTAGGACTTGCCGATCAGAAGGTCAGCGGTTCGAATCCCCATGACGGGGTGAGCTCCCATTGCTCGGTCCCAGCTCCTGCCCACCTAGCAGTTCGAAAGCATGCCAGCCCAAGTAGATAAATAGGTACCGCTCCGGCGGGACGGTAAACAGCATTTCCGTGTGCTGCTCTGGTTCGCCAGAAGCGGCTTAGTCATGCTGGCCACATGACCCGGAAGCTGGACACCGGCTCCCTCGGCCAATAAAGCGAGATGAGCACTGCAACCCCAGAGTTGGCCACAATTGGACCTAATGGTCAGGGGCCCCTTTACCTTTTTAAAGATATGTAATGAAGGCACCAGCTGAGGCTCCCTAGGAAGAGCATTCCGCAAATGGGGAGCCACCACAGAAAAGGCCCGTTCTCATGTTGCCACCCCCTGGATATGAAAAAGGGCCTCAACTAAATCACTTTAATTGGATTTTGAGTCAGTGTGGCATTGATTCTTACAGTTTTGAATTTTCTTGTGTTATTGTCTTCCTTGGTGGGTTGGGCAAACCAATTTCCCGAGTGGGGACGAGCACGTGGAGCCAAGGTGGCAATGGCCGCCCAAAGTTTGGGAACCACTTGTGTACACTGGCTGGCAGGATGTTGGCGGCTGAACCCAGGACCTTCTCTGTGCAAAGCAAGTGCTGAACTAGGGCCCCTTCCCTGAGCCTTCCTGGCTTTGGAGTCCTGCACAGCTCTGACCCTCAATTCAACCAATTATTTCATATCCTTCTGCTGCTATGGGGCGTGTGCCTGTGTGGCAGGATGCCCTCCCAGGATGACCGCAGCCCTCCCTCCCTTCTGGGAGACAGACTGACCTCATTGCGGCCTTCCAGGGTGTTGCCTCATTGCTGACCTCTCCTCTCCGTTCTGGAAAAATGCCACACTTCAGCCAATGTTGTTGTGGATGACTGGGGAAGGGCTGTAGCTCAGTGCTAGAGCAGGGTCAGTCCTCCATGGCAACCTCACATAGGCCTCTCCTGGCTTGAAACTTTGGAGAGCTGTTGCCAGTCTGTGTGGGGAATACTGAGCTAGATGGGCCCATGTGTCTGACTCTGCATAAGGCATGTTCCACATTAAGATTGATAGAATCGTAGTTGATCAATAGGTAAAGGTAAAGGGACCCCTGACCATTAGGTCCAATTGTGACCGACTCTGGGGTTGCGGCGCTCATCTTGCTTTACTGGCTGAGGGAGCCGGCGTTTGTCTGCAGACAGTTTTTCCGGGTCATGTGGCCAGCATGACTAAGCCCCTTCTGGTGAGCCAGAGCAGCGCACGGAAACGCCGTTTATCTTCCCGCCAGAGCGATACCTATTTATCTACTTGCACTTTGACGTGCTTTCGAACTGCTAGTTGGGCAGGAGCTGGGATCGAACAATGGGAGCTCACCCTGTTGCGGGGATTCAAACCACCAACCTTCTGATTGGCAAACCCTAGGCCCTGTGGTTTAACTTACAGCGCCACCCACGTCCCTAGGGGCCCAAAATGAAGCCCCCCTAAAACAGATTGGGGTTCTCTCCTCTTCTGGCACACACCACACCAGCCCTGATCTGCACCCTTCTCAAGGATTTTTACCTCCTTGAACTCCGACGAAGAGTTGCCCCAAACATTAAGACGGTGCAGCAATAACAAAACTTCTTCCGGAAATATTAGACAGTAAGGAAATTTTAAGCACATGGCTACAGCCTGACAATTAACAGTGTCTGTTTCAGCATAACTTCCTCTGCAATTTCTGAAACTGCCACACATTTAGCAATTCTATTCTTGGCAGATCCCACTATAATCTGAACTTCTGCATTTAGTGCGCCAGTTAAAAATTAGCCATGGCTTCCTCCGTTGGTGTGTATCTAGCCTATGCTGAGCATCTTACATACATTTACATAATGCAGCGCATGGCCTTGATCCGTTCTTTGTTGCTCCATCTTGAGCAATCTGCCACCCATTTGAGATTTTCATTTTAACGCCCCAGTTACTTCTCTGAAGTAAGCCTATGCATACAATTTCAAAGCAGCATCTAAGAGACCAGCTCATGACAAAGGATGCTCTTTCATCCTGTTTGTTTGTTTATACCCTATCTGCTTGATTTCAAATCCCGATCCTTCACCTCTCAGGCTTTTAGCTTGCCCTGTGTTAATAACTTTGCCAAATCAGGATTTGTTCCAAGATAAGAGCATTTTCCAGGAGAGTTTAATACACACAAAGTTGGAAAACCATGTCGTCATCTCCTCCTCCTCCACTTTTCAGTAGCACACCACTTTTGTTGTGAAGGGAAAGCAGGCACACAAAATCGGTAGCATGCAATCAGTTTGCATGGAGACACTGCAATGCTTTCCCATAAAAAGTAACCAGCCCCACCTCCCCACCCCAAATCCCAAGCTGCTGTTTGCAATAAATGGCAAATTCAGGGGCAAATAGCAGGTGGGGGAGGGCGATTTGGGATGGGGAAATGGTGGAGAGCCTCACTCCAGATTTGCAGCATGCTCCTGATTGAGGTTGCATTTTCCTGTTTCCTAGGCATGCTACTCTAGGCAATGGAGCGCATGAATGAGCCCTGCTGGTCCAGACCAGCATCTTGTTCTCAAAAGCCCAAAAGCAGATCTTGAGTGCAACAGCAGCTCTCCCCACTTGTGATTTCCAGCAACCCGTGTTCAGGGGTACATGCCTCTCTCTGATAGCGGAGGTGCCAAACACACTAGCTAGCCTCTGCTGGCCAGTAGCCTCTGGAAGTCCAACTCTCTTTCTCCCTGTTCTCTCCTCTGTTTGGTTAGCTGTGGATTGGGCCAGTAGCCTAAAGTTCAGGAAAGCTGTGAGCTGATCTACTTACAGCCTTGTTGTTTCCATCATGGTTTTGAGGTTCAAAATAAATGTGCCCACAGACAGTCGCTGACTCATCTGCTGTAAATGTGTGTGCAGATCTATCTATTTTGGCCTCCCAGCAGACGGACTGAACTTCCTCTTGCGTCCCGTGCTGCTTACTTTTGTAATGACTTTGTCCTTTTATCATTATGCCACAGTTTTAAAAGCCCTGTTGTAATGGGGACTATAACTGTTTTCAGGCTCCAGGGTTTCAGGCAGTGGGGAGTGGGCTGTCTCTCCCAGCCTGATGCGGAGACACCAGGGATTGAGCTTGAGACTTTTTTAACAGGGAGAAATGTAAAGTATTGCACTTGGGCAAAAAAATGAGAGGCACAAATACAAGATGGGGGACACCTGGCTTGAGAGCAGTACATGTGAAAAGGATCTAGGAGTCTTGGTTGACCACAAACTTGACATGAGCCAACAGTGTGACGTGGCAGCTAAAAAAGCCAATGCAATTCTGGGCTGCATCAATAGGAGTATAGCATCTAGATCAAGGGAAGTAATAGTATCACTGTATTCTGCTCTGGTCAGACCTCACCTGGAGTACTGTGTCCAGTTCTGGGCTCCACAATTCAAGAAGGACACTGACAAACTGGAACGTGTCCAGAGGAGGGCAACCAAAATGGTCAAAGGCCTGGAAACGATGCCTTATGAGGAACGGCTAAGGGAGCTGGGCATGTTTAGCCTGGAGAAGAGGAGGTTAAGGGGTGATATGATAGCCATGTTCAAATATATAAAAGGATGTCACATAGAGGAGGGAGAAAGGTTGTTTTCTGCTGCTCCAGAGAAGCGGACATGGAGCAATGGATCCAAACTACAAGAAAGAAGATTCCACCTAAACATCAGGAAGAACTTCCTGACAGTAAGAGCTGTTTGACAGTGGAATTTGCTGCCAAGGAGTGTGGTGGAGTCTCCTACTTTGGAGGTCTTTAAGCAGAGGCTTGACAACCATATGTCAGGAGTGCTCTGATGGTGTTTCCTGCTTGGCAGGGGGTTGGACTCGATGGCCCTTGTGGTCTCTTCCAACTCTATGATTCTATGATTCTATGATACACGAGGCCAGAGGCTCTCTTACTGAGCTGTGGCCCTGCCATAATATAGTCTATTGAGGCATGTGCAGCTCTTGGCACCCTGCATTGGACTAGATTGGTTAGACTAGATGACCCTAGAGGCTCTGAGTTCTGCCCTGTAACTCCTCCCCTAGGGAAACCTTGCTTACTGATCACTCACCCTGATTTGTTTGTTTGTGTGGGGAGTTTAGCCTTGGCCAATGATTTATTGCCACTGAGTAGACATTACCCCATGCTTTCCAGTGGATCCTCTTGCAACTCAGCTTATCACAAAAATTATTTGGGGTAGGGCAGGGGCAGTGGCAGTGGCAAAAGTTTTGCTGCTCCAGAGCACTCAATCAACTTTAGTTGTGCAACCTGGCTTTGTCAGGATGTGATTAAAACCCACATCGGAATTAGTAACCATCTAGAAGTGCCCTTTGTACACTAATCCTTGAGGCAGCTTCTGAAATAGGGTAGCCAGAGAGGCCTTCCTCACCTCTGGCAATTGTATGGGAGGTGGAATTTCATCAGGTGTTACTTGTTAGGCTGAAAGTCCCTTTTCTATCCAACTATTAAAGCTGCAGCCCTGTGTTTCAGAAGACGTCTTAGCTGTGTGCTCCTTAACTAAACTGCAAACATGGCACCTCACTAATATCGCTTTATGCAGGCATGGCCCAACTTGGCCCTCCAGGTGTTTCGGGACTACAATTCCCAGCATCCCTGACCACTGGTCCTGTTAGCTAGGGATAATGGGAGTTGTAGTCCCAAAACATCTGGAGGGCCATGTTTGGCCATGCCTGCTCTACAGCCATGGTGAAAGGACTCCAACTCCCATCAGGCCCTGAGCCAGCAAGATGAATATTCCAGGTTCAGCTCATAGCATCCTCTCATTGTGACATTTTTTGGGTTGCACACTCCTTGTTTAAATGTATAGTTATAGATACCAAAGGTGTTTGGCAGCCCCCTTCACAGACCATGAAATTGGGGCCATTTTGGTGGGGATGGGTGCACAGTTGTCAGAGCAGCAGGGAGACTCACTTGTAGCTCTGATGGGACTAGCAGCCACTGTCTTGTCCATTCAGGGGGGAAAGGCAGCTCCAAACAGGAGGCTAGAAGCCAGTATATCTGAACTGGGAGAATTTGCGCAAGTTCTCTTCCATTTCTTTCCACTTTTGCTCTCTAGGGCTCTGAGGTCCGGCCAGCTCAATTCCAGCCTTGCTAGACACAAAATCCCATGTCATGGATGTGGCCTGCAGGCCACAGACCCAAGAGATTGCTCGTTCACACCAGGGTGGCCTAATTGCTGTCCCCAGCTGAGGAAACAGCAGCCCATTCTCAGGAACCCTCAGCCTGCCTACAAGACCCTAGGCTTATTCCTAAAAGTATTCCTAGATTGTTTTCTCTGAAACATGCAAAAACAACAATCAATGTTCAGCAGTACCACTCAACCCGTACAGAAGTACTAATTAACGGTTTAATTACATGTAACTTGTAAGCCATTTCAGTTTTTAAACAAAGGTATCACTCCACAAGTTGCCACATGTCCTCGGAGACATCTAGCTCTGTTCTCTTGATGTTGTCTGTTATGTTGTGGGTGAACATATCAGACGACACAGCGATTATTCAGACAGCTCTTGTTTATTTATAGGCCCAGAACAGAACTGGGCTGAAGGGTTTAGCCAACCTGCTTATATAGAGCTCAACTACAAGGCAAACAGTAACAACTTTCTGTAACTATCCAATCACTGAACGTCACTTTCAATTCCTTATTTGCATATGTGGACCTGAATGAAAACTCTCTACAGTATTCCCCTGCTGGCCCAGGGTGAGAACTTCAGTACATAACATTGCCTATGTTATAAAGCCATGTCAGGGGGATTGAAAAGGAGTGGGTTTTTTTTGTCCATTTGACTCTCTCGGATGCTGGTTCTTAGTTTGCCTAGTGGTCTAAACCACTGAGCCTCTTGGGCTTGCCGATCGGAAGGTCGGCAGTTCGAATCCCTGTAACGGGGTGAGCTCCCATTGTTTGGTCCCTGCTCCTGCCAACCTAGCAGTTCGAAAGCACGTCAAAGTGCAAGTAGATAAATAGATACCACTTCGGCGGGAAGGTAAACGGCGTTTCCATGCGCTGCTCTGGTTTTGCCAGAAGCGGCTTAGCCATGCTGGCCACATGACCCGGAAAAACTGTTTGCGGACAAACGCCGGCTCCCTCAGCCAGTAAAGCGAGATGAGCACCGCAACCCCAGAGGTCCTTTACCTTTTAATACCCCAGTAGGTCTGCATTTAGAGTCTTCCACCCTTAATTTCTTTTGACTGTTTGCTTTTGCCTGTTGGAAGAGCAATGGAGTTCTTGGCTAATGGAGGGCGGTGACTTGAGCCCTGTGAATAATTAGCTGTTTGGACACAGCTAAGAACATGGCTGTGGGCTAAGACATGGGCTAAGAACATGCGGCTGTGAGAAACAAAAGAACCAATCTACATCCTCCGTGTCCCATGTTCCCACAGAAGCCGTGCCAGTCTTTGTCTGCAGTCTGCTTCTGGTCCTCTGACCTTGGGATGTTTGCTCCCCCGCAGGTTAGCTCCTGCTCCGGACATGATGCGATCTGACTTCCTTTTTTTTAAAAAAAATAATATTTATTACTTTTCCAACAATTTAAACACACACCCAAAAAAGAAAAAAAGAAAAAAGAACAATGCAATACATTGCAAAAACACTACATAACACCTTAAAGTAACAAAACAAAACAAAAACAATTTACAAGACATCAAACAATTTCAATATCTTTCATTCACTTATTTCAGTGACCTCCTCACACCTCCCTTTTTGTATTCCACTTCTGTTGTTTCAGCAATTCCTTTCCATCTTCCTCTGCTTTCTATCCTTTAATTATCTTAACAGATTCTAACCTTATTTTTCCCTTTAGTACTCTATTGATCTATTTATACTTAATTCCTTATAACATTTCTACTAAAGCCATATAACTTCATTCCAACATTTTTCTAACATTCATTAATTTTACAGTATTTCTGTAAATAGTCTTTAAACTTTTTCCAATCTTCTTCCACCGACTCTTCTCCCTGGTCTCGGATGGTATCTGACTTCCCACCCAAGATTCAGATCCGCAGGCCAGGGAGCCTTTTGTGAGCCTTTTGTTTTTTGGAGTTTTTGTTTTGTTTTTTTGTTTTTGCAAAGGAGTATTTCTAAAAGACAATGCATTATCAAGGCATCATAAGTCGCCGAATTGAGAGGGACCCCCCAGGAATCACCTAGTCCAGCCCCCTGCAAGTCAGAAATCACAGCTGCAGAATACCTGGTAAGTGGCCATCCAACTTCTGTTTGAATACCTGCAATGAATCACAGAACTTTAGAGTTGGAAGGGACCCTTAAACATTCAGCTGCAGTCTCCTTTCTTGTCCTTTGGTTTGGGTCCTTCCTTCTGGTAAAGGTAAAGGGACCCCTGACCATTAGGTCCAGTCATGGCCGACTCTGGGGTTGCGGCGCTCATCTCACTTTATTGGCCGAGGGAGCTGGCATACAGCTTCCGGGTCATGTGGCCAGCATGGCTAAGCCACTTCTGGCGAACCAGAGCAGCACATGGAAACGCCATTTACCTTCCCGCCAAAGCGGTACCTATTTATCTACTTGCACTTTGACGTGCTTTCGAACTGCTAGGTTGGCAGGAGCAGGGACCAAGTAACGGGAGCTCACCCCGTCACGGGGATTTGAACTGCCAACCTTCTGATCGGCAAGCAGTGGTTTAGACCACAATGCAGCCAACAATAAGCTGGCTTCATCTTCCAACCCTTCAGATATTTGAAGTTGGTTATTGTGTCACCTCCCTGTCTTACTTTGCAGCTGCGTCTCCTTTGGCAGCTGCTTCAGAATGCCTCTGCATGCCTACCTGGCCAAACAGCTTTTTGCTGTGGGTGGTGTGAGCAGTCACCCTCTCCGTGGTGGACGGAGGCACCTGTGGTAGAGACGGAGGGGCTTAACTATGTCGGAGTACATATGAGTTTCAAAGCCCTCTTAAAGAGTGGCAAGACCCTAGCGCCCGTTTGCTTTTTCCAGTGCCAATTGTACTGGTCCGGCTTGCAGGTTGGCCACTGTGAGAGCAGGATGGGCGCCCTTTGGCCTGATCCTGCAGGCTCTTCTGATGTTCTGAGGTGTCCAAAGCATGAAGCACAAAATCTGTGTCCAGATGGAAATAGCAGTGCTTTGCATTCGTGTCTTTGTTTTTAATGCAGACCTATTTCAGTGGCCGAAAGACTTTGCTTTGCATCCTGCCTGACCGGCAACGGTGGAAGGGCTATAACTGGGAGAAAAGTATCCGCAGAATACCCTGTGTAGGATGATATGCATTCTGTATCCTTGACTAAAAGCTACAGTAGCACAAATGGGTCTTAAGAGGCTTCTGTGTGGACGAAATGGGTCGGTCCTTCCTAATTGTTTATTTAAAATCCCAATGAGCAAAAATGTCCGGAAGAACCAATTATCGCAACCAATGTAACAACAAGCCTGATTTTGACTTTGCAAGAGATTGCTGTTCCTTTGTCAACCCACTACTTAATACTTTGCTTCCTCTTGGTCCACACAGTTCTTTCTGCTCACGGTCTGTGCCCTTCCTTCCTCCCCCTCCCTCCCCCTCTGAATGCATTTTGTTCCCCAGCAAATGGATCCTATGACTCCCTTTGCACAGCACAAAGTGTTCATTCTTACCCCTGCTGCAAACCCTTCTGGGCTATCGCTGGCTTTGTGCAAAGGCCAGGGGAAAGTTCAGAGGGGGTGCAGGGCTCGCTGATAGGTTTGGCCCAAGGTGACCAGTGAATGCAGAACCTTAGCGGACCCTGATAGGCTTTATCCAGGCTGCGCTTCCTCATGCCATACATGTGGGGAACTTGCTTCCACTGGAGGCAATGATGGCCATCCGTGGATTGGGCGGAAGGATGGAGGGCAAGGGGGTCAATGGCTCTGCTCTGTCTGCATGCCTCTGAAAACCAGTTGCTGGAAACCCCAGGAGGGGAGAGGAGTCCTGTGTTCGGGTCCTGCTTGCAGGTTTCCCTTTTGGGCATCTGGTTGGCACCTGTAAGACCGAGGATGCTGGACCAGACGGGCCATTTTGATGCTCTTACCAATGAATGGAGACCTTTGGCGGACAGTGATAGGTTTGACCCAAGGTAACCAATGAACAGAGACTTTGGGGTATGGTTACCAGATTTCCCTGTTTCCCGGGGCAAGTCTCTGGATTTACAAATCAGTTCCCGGACAAAATCCATCCCCGGATTTCATTTAATGTCCCCTGATTTGTATTTTAAGTGTTGTTGATTTATTAGTAGGGAATGAACGTTGCGTGATTGGTTCAATGGCACAAGACACATCATATGGGGACTTCCGGCGAGGCAAAATGGCGGGCGCCATGGCAGTGAGCAGCTCCTGAAGCCAGCCAGAGCCAACTGCGCTACCAGGCTGGCTCCGGGCTGCTGAGACTGCCACTGCCGCCGCTACTGCTGAGGGGGAACCGGGGACGCCTGGCGCGCATTCTACTCATGTAAAAACACCAGGCAGGCCCCACAAATAACCCAGAGATGATTTTTAAATAAAACGGCACATTCTACTCATGTAAAAACATGCTGATTCCCGGACCATCCGCCGGCTGGATTTAGAAGGCGATTGGACCAGATCCGGCCCCCAGGCCTTAGGTTGCCTACCCCTGCTCTTAGGCATTATGGCATCATACATTCCAAGAGAGAAAAGGAGGGTTTTTATGTACAAAACAACTGCAGGGAGGATGCTGATAGCCAAGGGATGGAAAGGAGATAAAATTCCAACAAAAGAAGAGTGGCAGGTCAAGCTGTTTGAATATATGGAATTAGCGATTATGACGAAGAAGATCAGGGATCGATCGACCCAAAAGTTTAAAAAGGAATGGGAAATTCATAGACAATATTTAAAAGAACATTGTCCCCATATTAAAACTTTAGAATGCTTTTAATAACTCTCGGAATGACATAAGGTAAAAAACAAACAAACCACAAATAAGATTTAGTACAGGTTAAGTTTATTGAGAAATAGAGGTAAGTAATAGGGAAACAAAGAACCCACACAAAGGTGGGCAGAAGTCGGTGGCTGAAATTTTTCTGTGTTTTCGAGTTGTATTGTTTTTTGCTTCCCCCCCTTTTTATTGATGAATTATGTTGTGTGTGTGTCGTTTATAAACTAATAAAGACTGAATATATAAAAGAAAGAAAGAAAAAGGTTGCATTGTTTGGGACTTTTTAGTTTAGAGAAAGGTGAGTTAGAGGGACATGATAGAAATCTATAACATCATGTACAGCATGGAGAAAATGGATAGCGAAAGGTTTCCCTTCCTCTCTTGAGGACGTTCGAACTCATCCAGTGAAGCTGAATGTTGGAAGATTCAGGACAGAAGAAAAAAGTTCCTGCTTCACACAGCACACGGCTAAACTATGGAGCTCACTTCCACAGCAGCCAGCGATGGGCACCAACTCAGAGGGCTTTAGAAGAGGATTAGATAAATTCCTGGGCTGCCTAGGACTCCTAGTCATGATGGCTCTGCTCTGCCGCCACAGCTGGAGGCGGAAATCTTTGGAAGGCCAGTTGCTGGAAACCACAGGAGGCCAGAGGGGGCTTTTGTGTTTGTATCCTGCTTGCAGATTTCCCACAGGCAACTGTTCAGCCACTGTGATAACAGGGTGCTTGACTAGGTGGGCCATTGGCCTGATCCAGTAGGCTCTTCTTATGTTCTTAAAGGCAAAGGGACCCCTGACCAGTGGCGGACGACTCTGGGGTTGCGGCGCTCATCTCGCTTCATTGGCCGAGGGAGCAGGCATACAGTCATGTGGCCAGCATGACTAAGCCACTTGTGGCAAACCAGAGCAGCGCATGGAAATGCTGTTTACCTTCCTGCCGGAGCGGTACCTATTTATCTACTGCACTTTGACGTGCTTTCAAACTGCTAGGTTGGCAGGAGCAGGGAGTGAGCAATGGGAGCTCACCCCGTCGCGGGGATTTGAACCGCCGACCTTCTGCTCGGCAAGTCCTAGGCTCTGTGGTTTAAACCACAGTGCCACCCGCATCTTACAACTGGCTTAAAGCGGTTTGACTTTCAGATAAGAGAGAGCATTTTCTCCTGTCATTATTTTTTCCTTCTGCTCATTTTCCTCATACCCAGGCTTTGCTTTTTTCTGCTATTGCTCATTTCCTCTTATCTCGGCTCCACATTCCTGCAGACTAGAATTTGGGAGTTGGCCCTCGTTCAGCTCATACTGAAACAAAACCACATTCCAAGACTTGTAGACAACTGAAGTGAGTGTTTCTTGGGCACCTGAAAACTTGTGTAGAAACACCTTTTGGAAAACATGGGATTTACTTTTGATTTTAAAGGTTTGTTCCCTCCCCCCCATCCTGGGTACGCAGGTCATAGGGAGCCCAATCTTGGGTAGGATTAGAGGCAGTGTTCAAAGTCTTGGCTCCAAAAAGGTTGAATCTTAAAAGGTTCTATTTTCTGGTGCCTAGTTTCTGCTAATAAACTCCTACCCTGTATGGCGTTGTTGGACCTGCTGGTGTTGATTCTGTGGAACCAGTCAGAGATGTCCTTCCAGATGTTGCTGGGCTGCAGTTTCTGTTTCCCTGAGTGCTTGCCATGCTGGCTGGGGAACACTGGCTGTTGTAGGGCAGCAACATCTGGGTGGCTGCAGGTTCCCCATCCATGCCTCCCACTCTATTTGTCAGCTACAGTGGTACCTCGGGTTAAGTACTTAATTCGTTCCGGAGGTCTGTTCTTAACCTGAAACTGTTCTTAACCTGAAGCACCACTTTAGCTAATGGGGCCTCCTGCTTCCGCCGCGCCGCCAGAGCACGATTTCTGTTCTCATCCTGAAGCAAAGTTCTTAACCCGAGGTACTATTTCTGGGTTAGCGGAGTCTGTAACCTGAAGCGTATGTAACCTGAAGCGTATGTAACCCAAGGTACCACTGTACTCTAAGACCTGGTGTTATGGGAAGACTTATCTCCATCATGGGCTGAATAAGATGATGATGATGATGATAATTTATTATTATCATTTTATTATTTATACCCTGCCCATCTGGCTGGGTTTCCCCAGCCACTCTGTGCGGCTTCCAACAGAATATTAAAATACAACAGTCTATTAAACATTAAAAGCTTCCCTAAACAGGGCTTCCTTCAGATGTCTTCTAAAAGTCTGGTAGTTGTTTTTCTCTTTGACATCTGGTGGGAGAGCGTTCCACAGGGCAGGTGCCACTACCGAGAAGGCCCTCTGCCTGGTTCCCTGTAACTTGGCTTCTCGCAGCGAGGGAACCACCAGAAGGCCCTTGGAGCTGGATCTGTGTCTGGGCAGAACGATGGGTGTGGAGACGCTCCTTCAGGTATACTGGACCGACGCCGTTTAGGGCTTTAAAGGTCAGCACCAACACTTTGAATTGTGCTCAGAAACGTACTGGGAGCTAGTGTAGGTCTTTTAGGACTGGTGTTAGGTGGTCTCTGTGGCCACTCCCAGTCACCAGTCTAGCTGCCGCATTCTGGATTAGTTGTAGTTTCAAAGTCACCTTCAGCTGCTCAGCCTTGCTCCTCCGCCATGGGGGTCATAAGTGCCTAGTAGGCAGAGGAGGCCTAAGACTGGAGGGTGAGGGCAGGAAATGCCACTTGATCATATCCTTGCCTTTGGGACATCTCTGTCCTTGAAGCCAGTCTGGAATAGTCCAGGAGCGTAGGAAGTTGCCTTCATCCCAGCCAGACCAGCGGTCTTCTTAGCTCAGCAGTGTCTACATGGACTGGCAGCAAGGGTCCTCCAAGATTTCAGACCAGGAGTCTCGCCCAACCCTACTTGGAGATACCGGGGAGACCCCTGAACTGCCCTGAGACCCCCCTGGGTATAGGGCGGTGTATAAATTCAGTAAATAAATAAAACCTGGGGCCTTTTCAGCTGCACCCCTTCCTTTCTTGGCAAGAGAGATTCTCCATACATTTTTAAAGCCAAAATATTGTTCAGGGATGGATTTCCTCCCCTTTCCAAACAAAGTACCGATCCAAAACTTAGCAATTAGTGTAAAAGCAGGGGCTGTTTTTCAGCACAGCCAAGGCCTCTGCAAGAGCTGTTCAGCTGTTCTCCCCTGAGGTGGTGACACATCTCAGACCACAGCATATTTCATCTAAATAGGAATAATGTGGTGAACCCTAGAAGGATGAATAATATACTTTCTAGACATGGTTTTGGGCATAAATATTTATTTACGGTGCTGGGAGTGGGCGCAGAGGCCTCCCAGCTCTGAGAAAAACTGAACAGCTGAATTGACACAATGTCCGATCACCATATTTTTTTAATGGCTATAAGTTGTTTTAATTTGTATTTAATGTAATTTTTACAGTGGTGCCTTGCAAGACGAAAATAATCCGTTCCGCGAGTCTCTTCATCTAGCGGTTTTTTCGTCTTGCGAAGCAACCCTATTAGCGGCTTAGCGGATTAGCACTATTAGCGGTTTAGCGGATTAGCGGCTATTAAAGGCTCAGTGGCTTAGCGGCTAAAAGGCTATTAGCGGCTTAGCGGCTTAGAAAAAGGGGGGGAGCGAAAAAAATCGGAACACTCGCAAGACGTTTTCGTCTTGCGAAGCAAGCCCATAGGGAAATTCGTCTTGCGAAGCAGCTCAAAAACGGAAAACCCTTTCGTCTAGCGGGTTTTCCGTCTTGCGAGGCATTCGTCTTGCGGGGCACCACTGTAATTCTGTAACCTGCCCTGGGACCTTAGGGTGAAGGAGGGGTAATAAGTAATATCAGAAGGTTCTTCCATTAGCACCAACTGTCCTAAATCAATACCACCTTTTTGGGGGTCTTCATTTTTGCCTTTTGGGGGAGCGGCATTGTTGCTTGTCAGCGTGGACCTGTGTCGGTCAACCTTGGGTCCTCGGAAGTGGTTGGACTACAATTCCCATCATCCTTGGCCAGCTTAACCAATGGTCAGGGAAGGTGAGAGTTGTAGTCCAACCACACCTGAGAGACCCCAGGTTGAAGGCCCTATGGAGCTGGCTGGGCCAAAGGTCTGAGTCAGTATAAGGCAGCTTCCAAAGCTGTTTCATTTTTTACAAATGAGAACTCACACTTGAAATGGTTCCATGTCCCACAGCAGTCCAATTTCCATACACTCACTCCCAAGTCAGGAAAAATGCTTTCCCCTGCCCAAGATGACTCTAAATACCAAATTGACCACAAGGCTTCCAGCTCTGTGAAAGCTTCTCCGGTCAGTAACCCCTGGCTGCCTGCCTGATTGGAAAGAAACTGGTGCATTATCCACTAAAAGGGCATTTGTGCAACGTCTTTGGTTTCTTGAGATGCATAACAATGGTGGGGAAGAGTTGCATGTCCTCTAACATTTTGCTGAAGATAATTGCGGGGGCCTTTTGCACACTTGTTAGCCCTCAGCACCTGGTCCTGGAGGCGCTGGATGCAGCAAGCTTGCTGATGAGCAGATGAAAGAAGGGTGTGGGCTGTAAATGCAGCCATAAAATTAGTAATGGATAACAGAAAGTCCATATCTAACCTGTTTGGTACTTCAAGTTCAAATGAGATAACGAACATTCTAATACTACTTGATTATAATGAAACATCAAAGTGGTGTTCTAAAAATAAAATGATGGGGGCTGTGCGACTAAGTTTTACCCAGAGTCGAAATGGAGTAACTTTGGAAAGGGCACGGCTGGCTCTAAAACAGGAGCACTCTGGGTTGTGACTCGGACAGGCTTACATTTTAATCCTATGCACAATTTCTTGGCAGTCAGCCTGCTTGAAATTCCCACTGAACGTGTGGTTTCCATAATAGCAGGGATAGTTTGATCTTATACTGGCCAGTTCATGAATCGATCTATGTTGACTGCAAGTACGGTAGCTCTCCCGGGTTTCAGGCAGGGAACATTCCCCGTGCTGCCTGGAGACACTGCCGGGGTGGGGATGGGGCTAAACCCTGGACTTCCTGCTGTCAGGCTTGGCCTGCTCAGCTCTCCCATGGAGGTTTTGAACTTGAGGAATCAACTGGGAAGAAGAGGAGGTGGCTGTTTGGACATGTGGGTTAGGAGCGTCTTGGTTCTCTGCTTGCCAATGTGCCATTAACTCCCCAGTTGGCTTTAAAAGAGGATTAGACAAATTCATGGAGGAGGCGAGGGCGAGCAGCAGCTTCTGAGCAGGATAGCTTTGATCCTTCTTGCAGGTTCCCCACAGGCAACTGGGAGGAGAGGATTCTGGACTCGATGTTCTTCTGCAGGCTCTTCTGATGTTCCGGATGGAACAGCTCAGGGTGTGTCAGATGGTAGCCTCTACTTAAAATGGAGCCACAGACCAAGCTGTTATTACATGTGATTCAAGGGAGGGTGAGCAGGTTCGGCCTTGAGCTGACCATGTGATTTTAATTTGCTTTGCCCTGAATGCAGCCACTGTAATGATAGACCAGGCATTTGAGGAGACGGAACTGGGAAGAAGACAGTGGGTTGACAGGCAAGTGGCTTTGCTTCTTTCGATGAGAAGAGCCCCTGCGCCCCAGTGTGCAATGTGTTGTGATGATGAACACCCCCAGTGTGGAGAGTTCCAGCTCTGGGGGCACACGGTGTAGCTAGAGGTCAAAGTTGAAAAACAACAGACCATGAAATTATCAAAAAAAGTGGACAAAAGTTAACCGTTTTAAGAACAAATGCGCACAATAAAATCACTCTCACAGGAGGCTAGATGGTTTTGAAAGAGGATTAGACACATTCATGGAGGAAGAGAGAGACCAGTTGATGGCTACTGGCCATGTGTCCATACTCTGCCTCCACAGCCAGAGGCAGGGATGCTTCTGAATACCAGTTGCTGCAGGACTCCTGTGCTTGAACCCTCCTTGCTGGTTTCCCGTTGGGGCACCTGATCGGCCCCTGTGAGAAGAGGGGGCTGGACTAGATGGGCCCTGATCCAGCAGGCTCTTCTTAGGTAAAGGTAAAGGGACCCCTGACCATTAGGTCCAGTCGTGGCCGACTCTGGGGTTGCGGCGCTCATCTCGCTTTATTGGCCAAGGGAGCCGGCGTACAACTTCAGGGTCATGTGGCCAGCATGACTATGGATTGTTAACAGGTGAAAATCCAAAGTTATAATATATTAAGTTAAAGGATTAAGACAAAAACAAAGAGGGAAAGGAATTGCTGAATTAACTAACAGAACTGGAATACAAAAAAGGGAGGTGTGAGGAGGTCAGGGAAGTAAGGAAATGAAATGTAAGGCATGGAAAGACTGATGTGTTTTTTTAAAGTGTTTTTTTATCTTTTTTGTATTTTGTATTTTTTTCCTTTTTGTTTCTTTTCCTTTTCCTTTCTTTCTTTTTTTATTTATGTAATCCTTTCTTTGAAACTTTAATAAATATCATTAAAAAACACACACAAAAACATGTGGCCAGCATGACTAAGCCGCTTCTGGCGAACCAGAGCAGTGCACGGAAACGCCGTTTACCTTCCCGCCGGAGTGGTACCTATTTATCTACTTGCACTTTGACGTGCTTTCAAACTGCTAGGTTGGCAGGAGCAGGGACCAAACAACAGGAGCTCACCCCGTCGCGGGGATTCGAACTTTCTGATCGGCAAGTCCTAGGCTCTGTGGTTTAACCCACAGCACCACCTGCATCCCTCTTCTTAGGTAGCCTTGCCTAAATAAATAACATCTTAGCAGGCATCAATTGGTTCCTGCTTAAGCAACTGGATGAGATCATTTCCTGCAGGGAGGAGAAGCACCCTTCCCAGAAGGAAGCTCTGGCCGAGGTTGACCATGCAAGCCCATCTTCCTGGCAAAAGGGACTGTGCACCAGGCTAAGCTTGCCCACCTGGTTTGACCCACTTTATCAGTCTCTCTATTATGTGAGGCTTACAGTTGGGGGACAGCCAGCCCCCAAATCGCAAGAGAGTGTCAGTAAGTTGGGACCAGTTTACCTGCGAGATTGCCTAACCCCACATGCTCCCACCTGGCCACTTCAGCCTGTGGAACTGGCCCTGTTGCAGGTGCCACATATGACCCATTCCGCATTTGTAAGATACAACTCTGGAACTCCCTGCCTGGTGACATCAGTCAGGCCCCTTCACTTCACTCTTTTCAGCTAAAGGCATCTTTCCCCAGTTACAGATAGGTAGCCGTGTTGGTCTGCCATAGTCAAAATAAAAAAATTCCTTGCAGTAGCACCTTAAAGACCAACTAAGTTAGTTCTTGGTATGAGCTTTCGTGTGCATGCACACTTCTTCAGATACACTGAAACAGAAGTTGCCAGACCCTTCTATATAGTGAGAAGGTGGGGAGGGGTATTACATCACCCCTTGCCTTTTCCTGTAAGACCTATTGCAGTCGTTTAGAGTCGTCAACAGGCTCATCTCAGCTATCTGCCAATCTCCCATTCCCACCACCCTTCTGAGTAATACCCCTCCCCACCTTCTCACTATATAGAAGGATCTGGCAACTTCTGTTTCAGTGTATCTGAAGAAGTGTGCATGCACACGAAAGCTCATACCAAGAACTAACTTAGTTGGTCTTTAAGGTGCTACTGCAAGGAATTTTTTTTATCTTTCCCCAGGTAAGCCTATGCAGGCATTTAGAAAGCTGGTGTGAGTTTTAATTATTATTGTTATTTTAATTTTTTGAAAGTCTTAAATGAGTGTCTATTTCTTATTGTTTATCTCTTTTTTCGAAAGAGCTTTGAGGTTTTGGCTTTTGTTTTTGTTTGTTTACAATCAAGCAGTACATAAATATCCACATTTTTACAAAGCCTGTTTTCCCATTACAAGGGGAGGTTTTCACTGTCTCTTCCTGGTGCCACAGCCCTGTGCCAAATTGAACCCCGTGCTGTGTTCCTGAGCTGCTTTTAAGCAGAGGGGAAAGACCCTGGGAGATCCAGTCATATTTAGCCATGCTCTTCCTGCTACAGACAGACCTTGGCTGCTTTTGGCTGCTCAGGCAGGAAACAGCTGGCTGTGCCTGTGCATAATCCTCCAGGCTTCTGTCCTCTGACATCGCCTGGGGCAGGGAAGGTGGAGAGGCTCTGAAGCCCCAGCTCAGCTTCTTGTTTCCTCTGCTCTTGCAGCAGAGAGAGGGATCACAAGACTCTGGTTTTGAGAGAAGGAGCCAGGCCTCTTTGTTTGACTCCCCACTTCCTGGGTCGCCTTCTTCCTGGGAGGGCCACCCAAACAGGCTGCTCTGTGGTGCTCACTTTCTGAGCCCTACAGCATGGATCACAGCCAGCCCACCCATGAGGCCAGGTGAGATGATTGCCTTGGGCGGCAGGATCCACAGAGGCAGTGTCTGTGTGAAGTTAGTTTCACTTTTCGTCCAGAGCGAGAGAGAGCGAGTGCATGGCACAGCATGTGTCCAAGTTCGGATGGACTTCTTTGTTTGGCTTGTAAATAAACGCTGTTAAAGAGAGAAGAACAGTGTCTGGACTTTCCTTTCCTTCTCACACAGAGGCAACCGCTGCTGCTCTGTTACTGCTTGCAGACGTTTTCCACAGAGGCTTGCGCAGACAAAACGTGCAGAGTTTTTGCGCAGAGGAAACGCACTGGACAGGCAGAAGTTCCACAGGTGCTGCTGGTTTCCCACTGTTATGTGCTGAAGTTCTCACCCTGGGCCAGCAGGGGGATACTGTAGATAGTTTTCACTCAGGTCCACATATGCAAATAAGGAATTGAAAGTGACGTTCAGTGATTGGATAGTTACAGAAAGTTGTTACTGTTGCGTTGTAGTGGAGCTCTATATAAGCAGGCTGGTTGAACCCTTCAGTTCAGTTCTGTTCTGGCCTGTGAATAAAAAATAGCTTTCTGAAGAATTTCTGTGTTGTCTGATATGTTCACCCACAACTTAACACCCATTCCCAGGGAGGAAATGGCCAGATCTGCCCTCTGGGGTCTCTCGGCATCTGCACCCACCTGGTGTGATTCGGAGCTTGTTTTCTGCGGGCGTGGAGGTCAGGATCTAAAGCGGGGGACAGAAAGGTTTACCTTGCCTGGGCTGGTTCACTCCAGTGAAGATCCCTCTGTGGACTGGATTGTGTGTGCGTGTGAGTGCGCGTGCCCACGATTTCTGGCCTCTGTGCAGACGCGATTTCCGGTGTCTGCATCTGCGCAGAGGCAATTTGTAGCACTGCGGAAGCGAGTCCCCGCGCTGCGCCAGTGTGGTGTGGTGGTTAAGAGCGGTAGACTCGTAATCTGGTTAGCCGCTTTGAGACTCCTTTGGGTAGTGATAAAGCGGGATATCAAATCCAAACTCTTCTTCTTCTTCTTCTTTGCCACTGGTTTAGCACAGCACACAGGGACTTGCCAAGTGGGCAGCTCCGTTCGGGAGTGGCTCGTGGGCCAGTTAAACGACCCCTGTGGGCCGCTTGTGGCCCATGGGCCTTAGGTTGCCGACCCCTGATCTAATGCAACAGATTCAAAGGAGAAGAAAGTAGATTCCAACTAAACTTCAGGAAGAACTTTCTGATGGTCAGAAAGCTGGCAGTGGAAAGGACTCTTTTGAAAGGTGGCGACTTTCCCTTTCGCTGGAGGTTTTTAAGCAGAGTTTTCAGAAATCACTGGGGATTGTATCTCTGTGGGGGGGAAGAGGGGTCTCCTAGGCACTAATTTCTTACACTCACCCACAGCCCCTTCTCGGCACATGGCGTTAGTATACCCTGGACTGGCTCAGCCAGCGTCTCCTTCTGAAGTCGCCACAAGCTGTCTATGCAGCGCAGCTGCCTTTGGCCCTCTGTTAGGATTAAAATTTGCCTTTGCAACTTTTCTGCCTGTAGATTTAGACCCTCTTCACTTGCCAAGCATTTAACTTGTTTGCTTCTAGGAATGCACTCCTTTTTAAAAAAACCAACAACCCGCAGCTTTTACTAGATTTACACAGGTCAGAGGGCCACGAGTATCTGACAAGGGGCTCTCAGATCCCAGCTGGCAACGTCAACCATCAGGCTGGCAGTGACATTTTAAGAAGCAATGACTGCAGGGTCGTTTGTATGGGGAAGTGTTGTTCAGCTGGCTGGGCAGGACTTGGCAGCTTTAAGGAAGGAAGCAATAAAAACGTCTGTGCTCTGCAGTGACAGAGAGAGAAAATTGCAAGCACTTTGCCTGCTTTGTGGGAGACGCTGCTTGCTCTTTCCCCCACTGAATCAGGCTGTTCTGAGCCATGCCGTCGTGTGCTGCCTGGCCCCTAGCCTTTGTGCAGCTAAGACATCCATCAGGGGCACGTGGCGGCTTTTCTGTGTTCTGCTGTGTGTGAGCAGCCACATTCCCTCCCCCAGCCACCAGTGTCACTTGTTCGGCACTCCTGACTGAATTGCCAAAATGCCAGGAGAACAAAGGCCATCATTTTATTTTTGCAGACACACACTTAGTGAGGCACCACTAAGCGCCTTGTTCGAGGCTTATAGCTGGTGGAACAGAAAAGACCATGAACCTTGGCAATGGGCCCCTCCAGATGGGTAGCAGCGGGTGGGGCGGGGGAGGCTTAGTTCACCTCCCGAGAGAGTGGCGAGGCAGTGGCATGGTCAGCCCAGTGCAGACACACCGGCAGAGCCAATCTGGTGCTCCTGCCCATGGGTTTGCACTCTGCCAGCCTTGCTACTGGTTTGCCATGATGGGGAGTAATGATGGGGAGAGAACTACGTACACCATCTTGAGGTCCTTGCAGAAAAAGGTGAGATCAAAATGCAAAAAATGAAAATAAAAATCCATAAATAGCAATATACAGTGGTACCTTGGTTCTCAAACTCAGTCCGTTCTGGAAGTCCATTCGACTTCCAAAATGTTCGCAAACCAAGGCGTGGCTTCTGATTGGCACCGGAAACAATGCCAACAGCCAAAACGGACATCCAGCTTCCAAAAAATGTTTGTAAACTGGAACACTTACTTCTGGGTTTGTGGCGTTCAGGAGCCGATTTGTTCGGGAGGCAAGCTGTTTTGGGAACCAAGGTACCACTGTAATAGATTATTTTCATAATATATATGCACTCTTTATCTTAGTATATGCATTTTTGGCTGGAGAAACCACATTACAAATTCCAGAGGATTTCTAAGGATGGTTGTGTTTGGGAGGAGGAGAGGACAGGAGAAAGAAAGAAAGAGAGAGAGAGAGAGAGAGAAAGAGAGAGAAAGAAAGAAAGAAAGAAAGAAAGAAAGAAAGAAAGCTGTGAGTGGAGAGGGCAGCTGAATGAGCTGAGCAAATACCATCTACCCTGGACCTGCCCATAAAAAGCAAGTCTAGCTTGAGGCTCTTTCCAGGGGCTCTTTTGTAGGTGAGTTGAGAGTTTGTTTGGACCTGGAGGTTTTTTGTTCACCACTTAGAGATACAGTGGTGCCCCGCAAGACGAATGCCTCGCAAGACGGAAAACTCGCTAGAGGAAAGAGTTTTCCGTTTTGGAGGTGCTTCTCAAAACGAATCTCCTATGGGCTTGCTTCGCAAGACGACAATGTCTTGCGAGTTCCTGTGGGGTTTTCCCCCCTTCCCCCCCTTTTTCTAAGCCGCTAAGCCGCTTATCAGCTGATCCGATAAGCTGATAAGCCGCTAATAGCGCTAATCCTCTAATCCGTCAATGGGCTTGCTTCGCAAGACGAAAAAACCGCTAGATGAAGAGAATCACGGAACGGATTCTTTTCGTCTTGCGAGGCACCACTGTATTTTAAATATATTAAGCAGTGTAGAAATCAAATAATATAATCGTTTCAATTTCATTGTTCTGTATGGGACAATGACAATGAAGATATCATATATCGTTTGAAAAATGCAAGGACCTCTTTATGTTGCAGGGGGTTGGGCCAGATGGCCTTGAGGTCCCTTCCAACTCTGTAATTCTATGAGGAACGGAATCTAATTTCTCTCACCTCTCAAGGGATTGGCAATAAGGCGCATCCTTGCAGGCTGTCATAGAGAGGATCTGCTATGATAATGAGGGTTTCCTTCCCCTCCAATTATAAGCAGTGACTCAGAGATCTCAAGAGAAGAAAGCTTTGCTGCCTCTTGCCAGAATGAGGTAACATTCCCTGGGTAGACAGGAGCCTGACGCGAGGCTCCCCTGATTCCGAAGGGTGTGTGTTCGAATCAAACTTTGGTTTCCATAGAGCTGTTTGGCCTTTCTCAGTCCCTAGGCAGTGGGCAGGATGGGGTGAGCCTTGTTTTGGAAGACAAGTCATTAGCCAAAAGGCTTGCCGACAGGAGGGGGCGAGGGAGAGAAGGAAGATCCCTGGCGTACTATTTTAAAAGCAAAGGTGATTAGTGGAAATTGGCCCATGAAGCTTTTCAAGGTGCAGTGCTTGAAATGTGACCTGCTTCTGTTCCCAGTGTGATCAAAATCAGGCGAGCGGCGAGATCAGTTGCGCAGTCCATCCTGTCCTCACACATTGCAGCGGCTTGGACTCGATGACCACTGGGGATCCCTTTCAGCCATGCAGTTCTTGTCAGGAGCTCGTCCTACACTCGAGTAGGACCCTGGCAGAGACACATGCCCAACTGACATGTTCTCTCCCTCCTGGTCGATCGTTCGGGAGCTTCCAAAGCTTTCTTCTGCCCGAACATCACAGTGACTGATGCCAGCAGACACCGGCACACTTAGGGATCTGCAGAGTCTGTGCAGTTCGTGTGACAGGCCTCAGCAACTCAGCATTTTGGCTAATCTACTTTATTTACATATAAACACACACAGAGCACTGCAACATGGCTCCCCTTCTCTCTAGCATCAGACAGCAAAGAGAAAAAAAACGAAGGACAATAGTCCCACTTCACAGAACACAATAACATAAAATTCCTGTCTCCGTCACTTCCCACTCTGTGGAGTCAAAACATACACCGTCATGTACAAAAATCCCATAACTGCAATCATGGAGCAGGAATTCTAACAGTTCTATGATTCTGTGAAACTTTGCCCACGCTGGGGAGCAGCAGGCCCAGAGGTCAGGATTTAACAGGTCCTGGTGGGCAGGGATGGGGCCTCCAGTAGTGATGACCCCCCTTCTGCTGGATATGCAAGGATCCCCGAGCCCTAGTGGTGCGGCAGACAAGTGCCAGAAAGTGCAACTGCAGCTTGATGCAATTTGGGAAACTCCCTCCGTCTCCCAGAAGATTGTGCCTGGTTCCAGCGGTAGCTGTTACACTTCTAGCACAGGAGAGGGGATCTTGTGGGCCCACCAAATGTTGCTGGGCTCCCAGTTATGGTTATCCTGATCTACTGGCCATGCTGGCTGGAGCTGTTGAGAACTGGAGTGCAATCAGACGACAGGCACAGAGCCTTGGCAGCTGAAGTTCCGTGGCAGACGGGTTGGTCTAGTGCAGGGGTAGGCAACCTAAGGCCCGGGGGCTGGATGTGGCCCAATCACCTTCTCAATCCGGCCCATGGACGGTCTGGGGAATCAGCATGTTTTTACATGAGTAGAATGTGTCTTTTTATTTAAAATGCATCTCTGGGTTATTTGTGGGGCATAGGATTCATTAATTTTTTCCCTTCAAAATATAGTCCGGCCCACCACATGGTCTGAGGGACAGTGGACCGGCCCACGGCTGAAAAAGGTTGCTGACCCCTGGTCTAGTGCAGTGTTTCCCAACCGGTGTTCCGCGGCACACTCCGCGGCACACCGCGGGGGCGGCTCCGCGGTGGTGGTGCCGAGGTTTCTCTCTCCATTCTCCCCTCACACACACACACAGGAAATAACACAGGATCAGCTGACAGGACCCGGCCAATGGGGCGGCGGCGGGGCAGCGCGCGCAAAAGGGAGGAGCGCGAGACAGCGGACGAGGAGGAGGCCGGCATGTCCGGGCAGCAGCAGCAACAACAGCAGCAGCAACTCCCGGCGACGGCTCCTCAAGCCCCGGGCAACCCTACTCCCTCACCGTCCTTGGCCGCCCTCCTGCTCCACCCGCCGCCGCCTCCCCCGCCGCCGCCGCCGGCCACCTCGGCCCCGCCGCCGCCCCCTCCTCTGCCCGCTATCGCCGCCACCACCACAACAGCCGCCGCCGCCTCAGCTGGACCCATGCCTGCCGGGAGCGGCGGCGGCAGCAGCAGCAGCAGCGCCCCGGCGCCCTTCCCTCACGGCGGCGACCCGGCCCTGAACGAGCAGGAGAAGGAGCTCAAGCGTCGCCTCAAGCGGCTCTACCCGGCCGTGGATGAGCAGGAGACGCCGCTGCCGCGCTCCTGGAGCCCGAAGGACAGATTCAGCTACATCGGCCTCTCGCAGAACAACCTGCGCGTCCACTACAAAGGTAGAGGGACGGAGGGAGGGCGAGGGCGAGGCCACCGCCATCCCCAGGCCCCCTCCGCCTCTTCCTCCGAAAGGCAGGCTGAGAAACTCCCAGGGAAGCTCTGAACGTCTCCCCCGAAACCGTCGGGAGGCTTCGGTTGTTGCCTTTCTCCGCCGAGGTCGGTGGACCCCGAGCCTAGGCTTCCTTCCCGCACCCCGCTTTCCGAAGACCGCACACCAGTTGGGCCAGTACATATTCCCCTCCCGTGACTGGAGCGGAATAGCCCTTTCTCTTCTTCCCCAACCCTTGTCGTTGGAGGAGTCCCTCAGTCCCTCGCTTTGCTGCCTCCTCCCCCCCCACCCCCAAAGCTTGGAGGTTCCCCGGCAAGGGGGAGGGAAAAAAATTGAAACTTACACTTTCGTGCGTCCCTCCCGGCGTGACGCTGCGCGCTGACGTCACGGGGCTGTAATGGTGGTATGCCTTGAGATTTTTTTCATCAAACAAGTGTGCCTTTGCCCAAAAAAGGTTGGGAAACACTGGTCTAGTGGGCAGGCGGATGAGACAGCAGTTGAGGAGCCTGTTGGAGACAGGCTTCGTCCCCTCTTGTGGGCTCTGCATGTGCTTCCACCCAAACTGCCTAGTCCACCGGGGGGCACAATACTTTTTCATTTTCACTGGATAAGAAACAACACTTTAATAACCCATCAGGCAATGCAAAACACTTATAAAGATACAGCATAAACCGTTTCAGCTCATCTGGTAGCAGAAGTTCACTCATTCTCTGTCACTGTTCTCATCCCAAAGACTTCCCTATGCAAAGGCGGCACAACTGCATCAAGGAGAAGGACCCTCAATGAATTTGCAATACTTGCTGCTCCCCGGGCACTGGCAACCCATGCTATGCTACTGCCTGAGCTCAAGGGCACTCTGCTCCCCCACCTTTGGTACTCAAGGGCATACTGCCTCCCAGGGCAGTGACAGACTGTGGGCTCTCAACTTTCAGTGGTGTCCTGTGCCCCTCCCCGCTCTGTTATACATCATTATTGTGCTGCCCCCTCCGTCACAGTGCCCAGTGTGGTTGCACTGGTTGTCCAGTGGAGTTAGAACGCACCCATTGTGGCTGTGTCCTGTGTGCTCTGCCCTTGCAGCTTCCAGGGTAGAACTGCGTGGTGTTATTATTTCTCCACCTACCCATCTAGGAGCTGGGTCAAGTAGGAGGAGGAGGAAGAGTTGGGAAGTGGGCTTTTGGATATTGGCATTGTGTTGTTTTGCCCCGGGGCAAGCTGCTGTTATGCCTCTGCTCTGCTGTCTTTCGTGGCTGATTGTTCTGACCTACTTCCCAGGATCAGAGGAGGCTGGGAGTGCCCGGCGGGAACATTCTGGAGGGAACTGGTTGTGTTTCAAAGAGGAAAATCGCTGTACACAAACAGACGTCCGTTGTAGCCAAATCCTCAGTATAGGTATAGATTGCAGCTGAAAGCTGCATACAGGACTGTGTGCCTCACAAAGGACATTGCCAGATTGTGAATTAAGTAATCAAATACTAGGTGTGTAGCTCCACCCTTCCTCCTGAAGGAGTGCAGGTTGTCAAATACGTCAAAACCGGAATGCAATGGAAACTTCTAATCAATAGCTTAAAAACAACCTTCTAAAAAAAAAGTTTAAATGCTTTAAATAAACCCCAAGCCGGTCACCTCACAACTAATAATTTATGGTTTGGCAGGAACAGATTTTTCCACTAACAGAGGCCTGTGGAAATGGGAATGTTGTTTGATTCTTCTTCAAATAAGTTAATGGAGGAGACAGGTGCAGTTTGCTGGGGGGGGGGAGGGCATTCCACAAACCGGGAGCCACCACTGAGAAGAAGATTCCACCTAAACATTAGGAAGAACTTCCTGACAGTAAGAGCTGTTTGACAGTGGAATTTGCTGCCAAGGAGTGTGGTGGAGTCTCCTTCTTTGGAGGTCTTTAAGCAGAGGCTTGACAACCATATGTCAGGGGTGCTCTGATGGTGTTTCCTGCTTGGCAGGGGGTTGGATTCGATGGCCCTTGTGGTCTCTTCCAACTCTAGGATTCTATGATTCTATTCTATGATTCTATGGGTGCTGATGGGAAAGCTGCCTTCAAAGGAGGCGCTGGTTTCTAGAGCCTAGAGGATAAAGAGTAGTGTCAGATCATCTCAGCAGAATAAGAACCTAAGGAAATGTGATGTGCAAGCCTAATAGGGTTCCTGGGATTTTCGACCCATCCCATGTTGTTGTTGTTTTAAGTGAACCAACCAGGTTCTCTCTTCTTGGACAATCAGATGGAGCAGGGCATATTTTTGGGTGGGGTCACTGTTATGAATTTTGCAGTTTGGCTCTTGGCTCAAAGTATCTAACTGCATATTTAGGATTTTTTTAAAAAGCACATGCCAAAATAATTGCAGATGTTTGTGCTGTTTTCAACCTCAGTAAATTGGAAACGGGATGCTGTCACAGGACAGGATGCCCTTCTGAATGGATTCATGAGAAATGGATGCTGTAGAGCAAAGTCTAATGTATTGACTCTGTCTGCAGACTAATAAAATCGAACGTATTGAATTTCGCCGCAGGCCAAAGCAAAGACACACACACATACCCCAAAATAAATAAACAAAAGGATTCTTGCATTGCAGGGGGTTGGACTAGATGACCTCTGGGTTCCCTTCTAACTCTACAATTCCATGATTCTATGTAATAACATCTCAAAATATTGTCCTCTCTTGCATTTGGCTTTTTTTTTTTAATGAGGAAATGATTTTGGAGTAGAACAGGTGTGGGGAGTGTTTGAGTCCTAGAATCATTGAACTTCAGAGTTTCATCTAGTCCAGCCCTCTGCAAAGCAGGAATTGCAGCACAAGAATCCCCTACAGGTGGGCCTTCAACCTCTCTCTCAAACTCTCAAAAGAGGAGGAGCCCCCCACCTTCCAAGGGAGGCTGTTCCACTGTCAAACAGCTCTTACTACCATGCTTCAAATAAATAAAAGGCAAAGGGACCCCTGACCATTAGGTCCAGGCGTGGCCGACTCTGGGGTTGCGTCTCTCATCTTGCTTTATTGGCCGAGGGAGCCGGCGTACAGCTTCCGGGTCATGTGGCCTGCATGACTAAGCCGCTTCTGGCAAAACCAGAGCAGTGCACGGAAACGCCGTTTACCTTTCCGCTGGAGTGGTACCTATCTATCTACTTGCACTTTGACGTGCTGTCGAACTGCTAGGTTGGCAGGAGCAGGGACCGAGCAACGGGAGCTCACCATGTCATGGGGATTCAAACCGTGACCTTCTGATCAGCAGGCCCTAGGCTCTGTGGTTTAGACCACAGCGCCACCCGCATCCCCACAAATAAATAAATAAATAAATAGAAATGAAAATAAATAAAGTTTAATAAGTAAGTTTAATGAGCAAGTTTAATAAGTAAGCGAGCTCCCTTGGAATGCCCCTGCTCCTTGGAAATAAAACTATTTCCAAGGAATATAGCTGCTTGGGGGGTGGAGCGGTTTGGGGAGTGTAGGACCAGTGGTTACAGCTAAAGGTGTAAAAGACCCATGATCTTCCAGTTTTGGAGGATTCAATCTGTCATCATCCCTGACCGCTGGCTGTGTCAACGGGGGCTTATGGGAGTTCCACGTGGGAAGGGCCACGGGTCTCCCCTCCCTGGCTGGAGGAGACCCCTGCCTGCAACACAGGAGAGCTATTGTTGGCAGTCAGTGCAGACAGCTGTGAACTAGGTGGCTAATGTATGCTTAGCAGATTATTTTTTCTCCCCCCCCCATATCTTTATCTTTCCTTTACTTGTTTCATCGACCTCCTCACACCTCCCTTTTTTTGTATTCTAGTTCAATTCACTATTTCAGCAAATTCTTTCCATCTTTCTCAATTTTTGTTCTATAATTTATCTTAATGGTCTAACCTTAAATTTTTTCATTTTGGCCCGTTATCAATCAGCTTTTACTTAATTCTTTGTTACATTTCTACTAAAACCATATAGCTTCATTCCAGCATCCTCCTAACACTCATTGATTTTACAATGTTTCTGTAAATATACTTTAATTTTTTTCCAATCTTCTTCCACTGACTCTTCTCCCTGGTCTCGAATTCTGCCAGTCATTTCCGCCAGTTCCATGTAGTCCATCAACTTCATCTGCCATTCTTCCCTGGTGGGTAGATCTTGTGTCTTCCAGTGCTTTGCGATAAGTATTCTTGCTGCTGTTGTAGCATACATAAAGAAAGTTCTATCCTTCTTTGGCACCAATTGGCCAACCATGCCCAGGAGAAAGGCCTCTGGTTTCTTCAGGAAGGTATATTTAAATACCTTTTTCATTTCATTATAGATCATCTCCCAGAAAGCCTTAATCTTTGGGCATGTCCACCAAAGGTGAAAGAATGTACCTTCAGTTTCATTACATTTCCAACATTTATTATCGGGCAAATGGTAAATTTTTGCAAGCTTGACTGGTGTTATGTACCACCTATAAATCATTTTCATTAAATTCTCTTTTAGGGCATTACATGCCGTAAACTTAGCAGATTTTTTTTCAATGAAGCTGAGTAGCAACAGGGAGTCAGTAGTGAGGATGGTGAGGCAAAAGACCCTGGGCCCAGGCACACATGCATATTGTATAAAGGGGCAAAGCCCTTCTTTCACACCCTGTGAAACATAAATGCACAGAATTTTAAAAAAACCTGGGCAACGGCCAGCCGCCTGCAACTCCCGAGCGTCCCCAGATCAGTCAAAACAAAGGGGGAAGGGGGCAGGAGATCTGTACCACCGGACGTCCCTGGTTCTCCTTCGGCAGTTGCGGCAGCAGTGGCAGTCAGCAGCCCGGAGCCAGCCTGGTAGCGCAGTTGGCTCTGGCTGGCTTCAGGAGCTGCCCGCTGCCGTGGCGCCTGCCATTTTTCCTCGCTGGAAGTTCCGGTAAGGAAAAATGGCAGGCGCCACGTCAGCGGGCAGCGAGCAGCTCCTGAAGCCAGCTTGCCAGAGCTGAGGCTGCCGCTGCCACATTTCCTGGGGACAGATTTGCAAATCCGGGGACTGTCCCCGGGAACTGTGGACATCTGGTAACCCTAGGCTAATGGTCTGACTCAGGATGAACCAGCTTCCTCTGTTCTCAGCTTCCTATACTCTTAAGGGTGGGAAAAACCAGTCGGTTAGGTATGCCTCACTGCTGCACAATTCCTCTGTGGAATGTCTGCAGAACCTGTCTCTCTGGAATTGGCAATGCGGTGTCGAATGTTCCCCGTTTCCTCTTTGTATTTTTGTAGGTGAGAGGAGATTCCGGTTTGATCCCAGGGAGGGTCACATTGTGCTCTACCATGAACAAGGGGCCCCCTCCGTCTTTGTGGGGACAGTCGGCAGGCTTCATTACTACAACTTTGAGAACTCCACCAGCTTTACGGTAGGGAGATGGAGGACAACGCTTCACAAATTTGCTTTTTGTTTTTAACTTTTCATTTATTTACAGTGGTGCCCCGCAAGACGAATGCCTCGCAAGACGGAAAACTCACTAGACGAAAGAGTTTTCTGTTTTGGAGGTGCTTCGCAAAACGAATCTCCTATGGTCTTGCTTTGCAAGACGAAAATGTCTTGCGAGTTCCTGCGGTTTTTTCCCCCTCCCCCCTTTTCCTAAGCCGCTAAGCCGCTTATCAGCTGATCCGATAAGCCGCTAAAAGCCGCTAATATCGCTAATAGTGCTAATTCGCTAATCCGTCAATGGGCTTGCTTCGCAAGACGAAAAAACTGCTAGACGAAGAGAATCACAGAACGGATTCTTTTCGTCTTGCGAGGCACCACTGTAATTCACAAAAAGTGCAAATGTAACAAAAAGGAAGGGAAAAGAAAGAATCCGAAATTTAAGCCATGAAATATACAAAGTACAAAGATGCAGCACAGCCCCAAAGGGATAGGAAAGTATTAACTCCTACAAAGATTCACTTTACAAATAATAAGTATAAAAACAGAAGCATCTTCCACCAGTGAGTTCCTTCACTATTGACAATAAAGGTTCTGTAAAGGCTTCGGTTTCCCAGATATTCACGTAAACTGGTGGCACTGAGTCACCACATGCCTCAATATTTGTATACGGAATAAAATCATGTCATATATTAAAAAACCAGTCATTTGAGCTCTGCCCTTTTAGTTTATGAGATACCATATTTTTTGCACCATAACACTCACTTTTTTCCTCCTAGAAAGTAAGGGGAAATGTCTGTGTGTGTTATGGAGCGAATGCCTGCGGGTGGCGGGGGGGATCTGCTGCAGTCGTGAGCAGAGGATCCATGGTTCCCCTTCCTTTCCTCCTCCGTGGTTACAAAGCATGGATCCACATGGATCCTCAGAATTTTTGCATTGGGCTACTCCAAACTCACTGTCAGATCACACGTCTGTGGCCACAGCATGAACCACAAAAATCATATATCCACTATTTCGTTTAGAATATTTTTTTTCTTGTTTTCCTCCTCTAAAAACTACGTGCATGTTATGGTCTGGTGCGTGTTATAGAGCGAAAAATACGGTACCTTTTCAAGAAGGGCAATTTGCCAAACCTTGAATACCAGCCACCCAAATGGTTAAAGGTTTCCCAGGAAATGCAGCCCGGGGTGCTGTTGAGAGATGAGAAAAAGGTTGCTTACTTTTCAAATGGAGTGTTAGGGGAGGGGTAGTACTTCTGGTGGGGGACACATTGTGCTCCTTCTAGGGTAATTGTCCACCTTTGGTCCCCAGCCTGCACTCAGCGCTCCCCTCTGGTTCCTAGAAGCTGTCAGCAGGCGACAGCGGCCACATTCCCAGGAAATGGCTTTGACTGGCCAGCTAAACCAGGTGAGGGCAGCCAGTGAGTCTCAAACCTTCAGTGAGCTAGGGAACTGCCCTGCACGTGAAGACGGACTCCGGCAGACTGAGCAGATGAGACCAATTGTGGGTCAAGAAGGCAGTTTCTGCCTGTGCTGTAGAGGGGAGTGAGGATCAGATGGGGCTCATCAACCTGGAAAGGTAGCCCATCTAGGAGAAAGAAATTTTGATCCTAAGCTTCTACTGCCTTGTGGGATATCTTTGGGAGAAGAAAAGGCTAAGGAGTAACGCCGACACAAATCCAGAGTCCCTAAAACAGTTGGGTGGCACCTTGTACGCCTCCTTCTGGCAACACCTGCAGCCAAGCTGGTGCCAAAGGTCTTGCTCTGCTTTCCTTTAGACCCCATCAGTGAGGCCAAGAGACCTCCCTGCACACTGGCCAGACCTGTGCCCCGAGGAGGTCACTTTGGTGTTGCTCACACAGTGGTTTGACTTCACCTCCAGAGAAGACAGGTGGCAACAGCTTTTCAAATCCTCCTCTGTTTCCAGCTACATTTTATTCAGAGAAGACTCCTTCACCATCTAAGCACAGATTAGATCTTGGAGTTGTAGGTTCCATTTTAATTCAGAATAATCCAGCCGTTTGGAAGTCTGCCTAAATTTGGAAAAGGGTCTCTCCTGTCAGTTTCATGTCAAACGAAGGTTCTTCTTGCAGACTTGGAAGAATCGGTTCCCTCAGGGAGCTAGCTGGTCTGGAAAAATGTCAAAGTCTCAATGACAAATTAATTGCTTTGGTGTAGCCTCAGGGAATGGAGAAGCTGTTAAGTTTCCAGCACTCATAATTTCCCAGCTCTCATGGTAAACATCGGGACAAGTGGGACTACTGTGGCAGTGCAGAGTTCAGGCTGTATCTCTTTGGGGTTACACTGTTCTGTTCTCCTCCCCTAGACTGTCAGGTTCCCTATCCAGGGGAACAGCCTGGACCTTGAACCCAACCCCAGTCCCAGCAGCAATCATAGAATTGTAGAGTTGGAAGGGAACACATTAATAATCGAAGAATCTCTGGCAGATGGCCATCTGACCTCTGCTTAAAGATCTCCACCACCTTTTGAGGAAGTTCGTTCTGCTGTCGAACGTCTCTTACCCTCAGAAAATACTTCCTAATGTCATGTCTTTCAAAACTGGATGATGGCAGTGCAGTCTTTGTGGGACTTCCCTCACGTTTGATCCGGAAGCTATAGTGAGTTCAGAATGCTTCAGCCTTGGCGCTGACACGGGTGAGATCCTGTCAGCATATTGCTCCTCTGCTCAGAAATCTGTATGGGTAGCCGATTTGTTACTGGGCCAGGTTTTGGATGTTATTATTATTAGAAGAAGTTTGTTTGTGCCCCCTCAGTCACTTTGATCTGTGGAACTGTGGCACCTGTTACAGGTGCCGCCTAAAATCCACTCTGCATTTCCTCCCGCCGTTTCTCTGTTGTCGGAGGCCGTGAGCTTATAGGCACCTAGACAAGCTGACCTAAAAATGACGTGGGCGTCTTGTCTCCCCCTTTCATTCAGGTGCTTGTTGAAACCAACGGGACGCTGTCCAACTGCAGGAAACAGGTAAGTTTGCTTGTTTGTTTATAAAAGTATTTTCCCCCAGAGTGTCATAGAAATATATCGAAGAGGTTTAAAAGGTAAAGGTAAAGGGACGCCTGACCATTAGGTCCAGTCGTGGCCGACTCTGGGGCTGCGGCACTCATCTCGCTTTATTGGCCGAGGGAGCCAGCATACAGCTTCCAGGTCATGTGGCCAGGTCATTCTGGCGAACCAGAGCAGCGGACGGAAACGCTGTTTACTTTCCCGATGGAGCAGTACCTATTTATCTACTTGCACTTTGACGTGCTTTTGAACTGCTAGGTTGGCAGGAGCAGGGACCGAGCAATGGGAGCTCACCCCGTCACAGGGTTTTGAAGTGCCAGCCTTCTGATCGGCAAGTCCTAGGCTCTGTGGTTTAACCCACAGCGCCACCCGCGAAGAGGTTTACAACAATATAAAACATAGATGTTTGGAGGAATTGCTGCAGCTAATCCCCCACTATCTCTAGAAAGGTGTTCTCCTTCTGCGCTGAGTGATTCAGCAGGCCCAGAGCTCAGTGACGGAGTAGGTGCTTTGCATGCAGAAGGGGCCAAGTGCTCTGACATTCTTCATTCCCACTCCATGGGAGGTTCCCTTCCTCTCTTCTCCTTGGCCTGATACTTTGCAGCTCAGAAACTCGCAAAGAGTTTTTGTCCCTCTGCTAGATCTGCGGGTGCTTGGACTAAATGTGGATTTGGCAGTCATAAGAGAGAGGTCTTTCTTAGCCCAAGGGCCACATTCCCTTCTGGATGACGTTCCAGGGGCCAGATGCCAGTGGCAGGCAAAAGTGAGCAGAGTGCAAATTTGGCCCTTGTGTAGTAAGCTAGTTTGTACACACAAACTCTAACTCTGACCTCTAACCTGACAAGCGAGTGGCAAAAAAGAGAAAGTTCAAGGACAGAGTCCGGATGGGCAAAACCACTCCAGGAGAGTGTGAAGCAGGCCCTGTGAGGGGGTGGCCTGGGGGAGAATTTCAACAGCCACATTTGGCCCCCGGGCCTGAGGTTTCCCCACCCCTACCTTAAAATTTGGAGGTCCTTCTGTGCAGGCCTTGGGGAGACAGTCTCTGTCTTGTTGGTGGGATCTCCAGGATGGGAGTGGGTGGTTGGGGGTCGTTTTCTGGTCCTCTTCATCATAGTGGGGTGGACCAAATGGCCTTTGGGGTCCCTTCCAACTGTACAGTTCTATGATTCTTCACCTTAACCGCCTTCACTTCTCTTCCAGGAAAATGCCAAGAACTATCTCACACTCCTGGAAAAATATGAGGACCAGCTGCTGATCTGTGGCACAAATGCCTGCAGCCCCAGCTGCTGGCATTTGGTACGCAACTTCTCCTTGCCCCGCTGCTCTTTAATCCTGAGACATCGCTGCCGGTCACCCTTCCTGAGCCTTCTCTGTGGGCCTGATCCAGCAAGCCTCTTCTTACGTCCTGATCCTTGACCACTGGCTCGGCTGGGGCTGATGGGAGATGTGTCTGTGGGAAGGCTCCATTGCTCTAGCTGGGCGATGTTGGCAGTGATTGCATCTTCTTCCTCCTGCTTCCCTCTTCCCTTGCTATGTTTGCTCCCTTGTGCTGTTCTTCTGGATTGCATATCCTTTGGGGGCCAGGATCCGCCCTTTTGCCTTTGTCCATACCCAGGGTATGCAGAATAAAAAAATTCCTTCCAGTAGCACCTTAAAGACCAACTAAGTTAGTTCTTGGTATGAGCTTTCGTGTGCATGCACACCAAGAACTAACTTAGTTGGTCTTTAAGGTGCTACTGGAAGGAATTTTTTTATTTTGACTATGGCAGACCAACACGGCTACCTATCTGTAACTGGAACCAGGGTATGCAGGTGACACTTTCACCACTGCCACCAAAGTCATGGGTGTGAGAAAAGGGGAGTTTGAAAGTCGTGTCTCTCTCACTCTCCCTGTATTGGTGAGACCCTGGAAAGGTGGGAAATATCTGCTCAACTTCTCTTTTCCCTCCTCCTGCAGGTAGATGGGAAGGTGGAGCCAGGGATCAGTGCCCAGGGCCTGGCTCCTTTTGCACTTGATCAAAACGCTCTTGTCCTCTTCGATGGTAAGCTTTCCTGCATGAATTTCTGAATGAATTTCTGGCCCAGCAGGGACACGCAGCCAGGCCTCTCACCCGAGTTCCATTCTCCTCCCCCCGAGCTGATGTGCTGTGCAAACCCAGAGTTCGGGCCCTACATTCTCGATGGCGTGGCAAGGGGTCTTGAAGCGCCCTCCCCACCTGGCAGGCCTCTCCAATAATAATACAGTGGTACCTCGGGTTACATACGCTTCAGGTTACAGACTCCGCTAACCCAGAAATAGTGCTTCAGGTTAAGAACTTTGCTTCAGGATGAGAACAGAAATCGTGCTCTGGCAGCGCAGCAACAGCAGGAGGCCCCATTAGCTAAAGTGGTGCTTCAGGTTAAGAACAGTTTCAGGTTAAGTACGGACCTCCGGAACGAATTAAGTACTTAACCCGAGGTACCACTGTAACAATAAAATAAACCACAAATTAAATTTACATTATGGGCAACCACAGCCAATTAGGGGGCATGTGCGGTTTTTTCAGGAACTCTCAAAAGCAATGAAAATGTATAAAAAGTGATTTACAAGCAGTTTAAGGCTGCATAAGAATGAGTTTGTGTTTTGTGTGTGTGGATACACATACAGGTATACTTCCCACAGCCCTTTCAAAGGTTAAACTAGATCTGCTGGATTGCATCCCATTTCACACTTTATCACAAGCAAACTTGGAGAATTTCAAGCAATTGGCAGCTGTGGGTCCTCATCTCTTGCTTGTTTGTCCCCTCCCCATCAGTTTTTTAAAAAAATATCTTTATTAATTTAAAATAAATGCATTTATATTTATATATATCACCCCCCTATAAGTCTTGTTGAATAAATCGTGGGAAGCGCAGTTTTCCAAATTTGAAAAGCGGTGACTCCAGTTCACTGTATCTCAAGCCATGGCCTGAAATTCTCATTTCTTTCTGAGGTGGCTTAGCCCCTGCACTCCTCTTTACCAGTGGTCTCTCTTCCTTTTCTCGCAGGCAAGGACATCTACTCTACCATCAGAAAGCACCAGTACAATGGGCGGACACCTCGCTTCCGTCGGATTCGAGGATATGCGGAGCTCTATACCAGCGACACCGTCATGAATAGTGAGTGTGGCAGGTCTTGAAGAAATGGGGGGGTCTCCAGTCTCCCCGACGGAGGGGGCTCCCCAGATTGCTCAGCCTCTCCCTTGTCTTCCAGCACCACACCCACAAGATGGTTGAGGGACACTTAATACGGCCACTCAGCAATAGCATGGTGCTGTCAAGGCTTCAGAGCATTTAACCTGCCTTCTCTAGTTGAAATTCAGGATGTGCGTCTTGTGGCCTTCCAGGTGTGGCTGGACTCCAGTTGCCACTCCCCCCCTTGACCATTGGCCGAATTCATTGGGGATGATGGGAGTCCAGCCCTCTGGGTTCAGCCCAGTTGGTAAAGAGCGGGTCAGGGTTGGCACGGGCATGCCGTATTCTTGGCCAACTGCTGCCCCTTAACTTTTCCGAAAGTGCCTGGTGGCTGCCCCTGAAACCTTTCCCAGTGACGCTACCCCAGGGGCATTGTAGGGTGTTAAAATGACAGCTCCCAGCCGCCCAGACTCGTTCAGAGTGTTGCCACTGCCTGCCATTTGGGCCAGAGGAGCTCTGAGAGAGTCCCCTCAGAGGACATTTAATTGAGAATCCTTCTCAAACCTGGAGATGGTTTTAGTTCTTAGCTGTGATTTTAGCATAACAGGGGGTTGGGCTAGATGACCCTTGGGATCCCTTCTGACTCTGCAGTTCTGTGAGTCTATGAACCGGCTGCCAGGAGGCCTAGAACTGGAGCCCTTTCCACAGGGGCATTCACACATTACACTGATCCAACAAGGGTACTTCCTGTGCCCTTCTGTGTACCCCAATAGTTGAGCTGTACGGTGATTCGCAGGTACCCTGCAGCAAGTCTGCATATGCAAGAGTCAGCTGTGCAAATCAACAGTGCGTGCTCTTTTACACAAGCATTTGCACCCGTGTAGAGACACCTTGAAGTTACACCTGCGTGGGGCGTAATGAACAAGCCTTACGAGGTGTTAACACAACAAACTTGCTCATGGGAGGCGGGAGGAGGACCTGGAGATTTTCAGGGCTTCCCCACTTGGAAACTGAGCGTCACGGCCAAGGGAGAGGAGGAAGTTGCCGCATTAAAACCAACACAACCCTTGCCCCAGAGAGAGCGGCTCAGAGCAGGTGGTAACAGCACAGCGGGTGCCTCTTGTGCCAGGAGCGTCACGGAGGCAGTGTTCCCCCAGTGCCAGGAGGATCCGCCATAGTGAGCCTCAGGTGACGTTAGCGTTCCGCTCAGCGGATCCCTGTGGAGGACCTTTCCCCTCTGAGATCACGTAGGGAGCGAGGGGGTTGCCAGGGGCATTTCCAGTACACAACACAGGTGAGGCTTTCTCCTCTGCGGGGACACCTGCGTCATGGCAGCAAGAAGAGTGATCTCAGTTCTCCCAGGTGGGTTGTTAGGTAGCCACATCCGCCCATGACAGGGAGAAGTTTGCAGGCCTGGGGGATTCTGGGAGTTGCAGAAGCACAATATATCTTGGGGGGGGCAACTCTTAGGGAGAGGGAAACACTCTTCTCCCCCCCCCCCCAACAAGCCTGATGAGGACTGAGCATGCTCAGAGGCAAAAGAGTGCTGATTGGCTAGCTAGGTTGGGTAGGAGCAGAGCTGTCTTTCCCATTGGTCTTAGTGGTTCGTTGCACCAGGGTGCCGGCTTCCAGGGGCGCCCTAGCGAGTGGGGGAGCTGTGCAGCTTTACTGGCAGGCTCCCCTTTCCCTGCACGTCCGCCAGCTGCACCCCACCAACTATATGGTTGGCAGGCACACAGCTTCCCTCCCAAGCCTCTACATCTGCTAAAGATGGGGTCATTGTTGTCCTCCTCCTGCTTCCTGGCAAAAGGCGGTGTGCAGCCTTCCCAGTCTGCCTTCTCGGGTGCCCTGACGCCGGAGAACATGTGCACCAGCACATTTTCCTGCTTAATCGCCACCACCACGCCGGGGATCAGGGCAGTGGGGGAGGCAGAGGACATTTTCCACAGCCCCCTCCCTTGTTTTGGAGTTGCCGGGGGGGCGCGCCGGAGGGATCTTTGTACCACGGCGCCGGATATGCTTAAGACAGCCCTGCAGGTGTAGGAGACAGCATGCAACGGCACCCCATGGACACTCTATGCGGCAACATTTTGTTGCAGCTTCCACTGGCTCCATCTGTTTGGGTTGTGTATGCCGCCTCCTTCGCCTCCTCTCACACATTTGTATTTCACCTCTCCTCTAAGGAGCTCCAGGCGGCTTACACTGTTTCCCTCCTTCCCATTTTATCCTCACAACAGCCCTGTGATGTAGGTTAGGCTGAGAGTGAGTGACTGGCCGAAGGTGACACCCCGTGAGCTTCATGGCCAAGTAGAGATTTGAACCCTGGTCTCCCAGGTCCCAGTCCGACACTCTTAACCACTAGGCCACACTGGCCTTGATCATTAACTTGTGAGAAATAGTCGCCTCAGCCTCACTGTAGTGAGAAATTGCCATTTCCCCACATACTCTGTTCATTGTTAAGATGGGTGCCCTTGCTTATCTGAGAACTGCATGTGTTCATCGGTGCTGAGCTCTGCGAGGGGTCTCCTAACAACCCTCTCAGCACCTTTAGCAAACTACAGTTCCCAGGACTCTTTGGGGGGAGCCATGAAACGAAACGTTCAGAAAAGGGCAGCCAAAATCATAGAACCATAGAGTTGGAAGAGACCACAAGGGCCATCGAGTCCAACCCCCTGCCAAGCAGGAAACACCATCAGAGCACTCCTGACATATGGTTGTCAAGCCTCTGCTTAAAGACCTCCAAAGTAGGAGACTCCACCACACTCCTTGGCAGCAAATTCCACTGTCGAACAGCTCTTACTGGCAGGAAGTTCTTCCTAATGTTTAGGTGGAATCTTCTTTCTTGTAGTTTGGATCCATTGCTCCGTGTCCGCTTCTCTGGAGCAGCAGAAAACAACCTTTCTCCCTCCTCCACATGACATCCTTTTATGTATTTGAACATGGCTATCATATCACCCCTTAACCTCCTCTTCTCCAGGCTAAACATGCCCAGCTCCCTTAGCCGTTCCTCATAAGGCATCGTTTCCAGGCCTTTGACCATTTTGGTTGCCCTCCTCTGGACATGTTCCAGTTTGTCATGGTGGAGCGACTCCCCATGAAGAAAAGTTGCAGCGTTTGGGACTTTTTAGGTTGGAGAAAAGGAGAGGAAGAGGCGACGCGATAGATGTTTGTAACATTATGCCTGTCATGGGGAAAGTGGGCACAGAAAAGCTTTCACCCCTCTCTTCGTAACACTAGAACTCACTGGCATCCAGTGAAGCCGGATGTTGGGAGATTCAGAAAGGGCTTCTTCCCACAGCACAGAGTTAAACTATGGAACTCCCTTACACAGGAGGCAGCAGTGAGCACCAGCTTGCATGGCTTTGAAAGAGGACTGGTCAGTTTTATGGAGCCGGAGGAGAAGGCTGTGCATGGCTACCATCCACAATGGCTCTTCTCTGCTTCCACAATTGGAGGCAGCAATGCTATAATAGTATTATTATTATTATTAATTTATTTATACCCTGACCATCTGGCTGGGTTTCCCCAGCCACTCTGGGCAGCTTCCAACAAAGTATTAAAATACAGTAGTCTATTAAACATTAAAAGCTTCCCTAAACAGGGCTGCCTTCAGATGTCTTCTAAAAGTCTGGTAATTGTTCTTCTCTTTGACACCTTTTGGGAGGGCGTTCCACAGGGCGGGTGCCACTACCGAGAAGGCCCTCTGCCTGGTTCCCTGTAACTTGGCTTCTCACAAAGGCCCTCGGCGCTGGACCTCAATGTCCGGGCAGAACGATGGAGGTGGAGACGCTCCTTCAGGTATACTGGGCTGAGGCCGTTTAGGGCTTTCAAGGTCAGCACCAACACTTTGAATTGTGCTCGGAAACGTACAGAACGTACGGAACGTACTGAATGTACGGAAATTGAATGAGCCATGGGCCTGATCCAGCAGGCGACTCCTATGCTCTTAAGATGTCTCCTCTGCCCAGACTGCCCTAGGTGAACGTCCTCCTTAGTTCCTTCCTGCCTCACGGTCTCTGTCTTTTCCGCCTGCAGATCCGAAGTTTGTGAAGGCTGCCATCATAAAACAAGAGGAGGCTTACAATGACAAGATCTACTACTTCTTCCGAGAAGAAAACCCCGACTGGCCGAAGAACGCAGCCGCCCCAAGGAACGTCTCTAGGGTGGCTCAGCTGTGCAAGGTGTGTCTGTGTGGGGGGGTGTCTGGGAGGCTGTGCCTCTGGGTGCTGCATGAGAAGCCGCGGGATCAGCTGAAGATCAGACCCAGGGGCCACTTACTCAGAGTAGACTCATTGGTGTTAATGAGCAGGACTCCCTTGGGCTAAGTCATGTCATTGGGTCTCGCACTAAATACTAGTGGTATGGCAAGAAGTAGCTGTGGTTACTTTAGGGCTGTTTTTAGCCTGAGGGCCCAATCCTCTCATGGGCAACATCCTGTGTTTGTGTGTGCCAGAGGCGTGTGACAAGCAACCGAAGGGGGAAACGCAATTCTTACTTTTTCATGGTTCCAGTTACAGATAGGTAGCCGTGTTGGTCTGCCATAGTCAAAATAAAAAAATTCCTTCCAGTGCCAACAGTGTCCTTCAGCTCTCTATATTGGACAAACAGGCCAAACCTTACGCCAAAGAATAAACGGACATAAATCTGACATCAAGAATCACAAAACAGAGAAACCAGTAGGAGAACACTTCAATCTCCCAGGACATTCTATACAAGATCTCAAAGTAGCTGTTTTACTACAAAGGAATTTCAGAAATAGACTGGAAAGAGAAGCTGCTGAATAGCAACTCATTACCAAACTTAAAACCATGGAGAGACCTGGTCTGAACAAAGACATTGGATTCTTATCTCATTATACATGACTAAGCCATTTCTCACCTTCTCACCCCTTGCCTTTTCCTGTAAGACCTATTACAATCGTTAAGAGTCGTCACAGGCTCATCTCAGCTATCTGCCAATCTCCCATTCCCACCACCCTTCTGAGTAATACCCCTCCCCACCTTCTCACTATATAGAAGGGTCTGGCAACTTCTGTTTCAGTGTATCTGAAGAAGTGTGCATGCACACGAAAGCTCATACCAAGAACTAACTTAGTTGGTCTTTAAGGTGCTACTGGAAGGAATTTTTTTACTTTTTCATGGTAGGCTATATTCAGCCATTCACACACATCTAGCTGAGATCACACACACACACACACACACACACACACACACACACACACAGTTGTCCATGGGGAGTGGCAAAGGGAATATTTTCTTCCCCTTGAACCATAACCCCCAGATTCCCAGCTTTCATCTTTTTCAAAAAGTGTTAAGTTTCTAGCATTTGTAGAACCTAAGATATGAGGCAAAATGTGCAAGTACGTGTCTACACACAAAAATTAGGATGTGGAAGCCAAGCCCCATGAGGAACAGATGAGGGGGTTGGAGAACAGAAGACCTGAGAGCTATCTTCAAATATCTGAAGGGTTTTCACATGAAAGATGGTTTTTCCCCGCTCTGGAGGGTAGGACTTGAACCAGTGGCTTCAAATTACAGTGGTACCTCGGGTTACAAATGCTTCAGGTTACAGACTCCGCTAACCCGGAAGTAGCACTTCGGGTTAAGAACTTTACTTCAGGATAAGAACAGAAATCGTGCGGCGGCGGCGGCTTGGCAGCAGCAGGAGGCCCCATTAGCTAAAGTGGTACCTCAGGTTAAGACAGATTTCAGGTTAAGAATGGAGCTCCGGAACGAGTTAAGTTCTTAACCAGAGGTACCACTGTATAGGAAAGGAAATTCCGACGAAACATCAGGAAGAACTTTCTGATAGCAAGGGCCATTTGACAGTAGAACGGTCTCTCTCGGGAGGTGGTGAGCTCTGCTTTCTAGGAGGATTTTAAGCAGACGTTGGGACAGTCACCTGGCTGCTTTAGTTGACATTCCTGCAGAGCAGGGGATTGGGCTAGATGACCCTTGAGGTCCCTTCCGACTCCACTATTCTATGGTTCTGTGAAACTGTGCTGCCATGCATTTGGCCAGCTGCCAATCCCTGACCACCGTTCCTGTCTCTACAGGGAGACAGAGGAGGCACCGGCTCCCTCTCGGCTGCCAAGTGGACCACCTTCCTGAAAGCCACCTTGCTCTGCGTCGACTCTGACAACGACCGGCACTTTAACCAGCTGCAGGACGTCTTCATCCTGGAGTCTGCCAACTGGCCGGAGACGAGGATCTACGGGCTCTTCTGGAACGAGTGGTGAGTGCCTTGCTCCGTGGTGAGGGGCAAATGAACGCTAAGGTCACATCTACACTTGGTGGAGGGTTTTTTGTTTGTTTCTTTCTCTTAGCCCTGGGGACGCAGGTGGCACTGTGGGTTAAACCACAGAGCCTAGGGCTTGCCAGTCAAAAGGTCGGCGGTTCGAATCCCTGCGACGGGGTGAGCTTTTTCTGGGTCATGTGGCCAGCATGACTAAGACGCTTCTGGCAAACCAGAGCAGCGCACGGAAACGCCGTTTACCTTCCCGCCAGAGCAGTACCTATTTATCTACTTGCACTTCGTGCTTTTGAACTGCTAGGTTGGCAGGAGCAGGGACCGAACAACAGGAGCTCACCCCATCGCAGGGATTCGAACCGCCTACCTTCTGATTGGTAAGCCCTAGGCTCAGTGGTTTAGACCACAGCGCCACCTGCGTCCCTCCTTTTAAAAAGTGGCTTCTGAAAACTTGTGAACATTTCAACCAGCTTGATCTGATGTATTAAGAAATTATCATAGTCACTGGTGAAACACTTGTGTTTTCACTAGTGTGTTTTTAACACGGTCATTTTTCTTCCCATAAGCTGCTTTGGTAGTTGTGCTGACAGAAAAGCAGAGCAATAAAAAAATAAATCTGATCTCTTGCTTCTTATGATTATCTCCAGGGAATATTCCGCAGTCTGTGTCTATTCTGTTGGTGACATCAGTAAGGTCTTCCGAACTTCGCCTCTCAAAGACTACCACGAGAAACTCCCCCCTGTGAGGCCTGGGCAGGTAAGGAATGCAAATTTGCTTCTCTTGTTGGATTTATCCTCTAGCCAAGTGGTTCTCAAAGTTTTTGGGGCCACTGCCCCCTTGGTTCCACGAACTCCTCCCCATTCCCCCCTCTCCCCTCTAAAAAGCATTATTCAGCATAGCAGTTTGCATGGGCCACTAAAGAAGATAATAACCCAGTTAAGAACAGTCACAGTTAATTGCAGATTTATTCAAAATCCAACAAAAACAATTAATTGAACGAAATGAATGATGTTGGTCCAGGTATACCAACTTTTCAAAGTCTGATAGTAATTGAGCAAGAGTCTTCAATACCACATTTAGTCACAACTTCACTGTTTTTAATTCAATGTAGTTTCCCAATGTTTGGTTTAAAGTCACTTAGCAGGAGTCTTAAATCCCCAGCTCCTGCCGCTCCCTTGCCTCTTAGTGCCCTGCGAGGGAATCCCCCCTCCCCTGCAGGGATCACTGCCTGCCACTTTGGGGAGCCCTGCTCTAGTCAAAGGGTGACTAGACATGCAAAACTGAAAGGAGACTGAGAGCTGGTGACTGTGCCGTTTTTGCCCGTAACTGACAATGGGTAGTGGCGACCTTTAAATCTGGAGGTGGGGAGTTTTGAAAAGAACTGTACAATCCTGTTATGTGTTATGTAGCAAAGGTTAGGAGGTTGGGAAGAGAAACTTGCAAGCTTTCTGGGGCAAAAAATCCCTATCACTGGCATCTCACACAGTGCAAGCTTTTTTGTTCTTTAAGGAAAGCAAGTTTCTAGTGCTCAAGGCTCAGAGAAGCTTGCAGAAGTGCCTGTTGCCAGGGCAGAAGCCAGAAAGGTCCTTAGAGCCAGGGGTGGGCCATCTGTGGTGCTCTAGCTCCCACCATCCCTGACTGGGACCTGTGCTGGCCATGGCTGGTGGTCCAGAGGAGGCCACTGGTTTTCCATCTCTGCCTAGTAGGATCCAGGGCTGGTGCAAGCAGGCTGCAGATCCTTCTTGTCCCCCCTAATCTGGTGGCCTTATCTGTCCCTCCCAACAGTGTCTAGAAGGAGAACAGCGGACCCCCCACGAGACCTTCAAAGTGGCCGACAGCCATCCTGAGGTGGCACGCAGGGTGAAGCAGGAAGACATCTTGTTTTACAGCAAGCACCGCTACCAGCAGATTGGTGTCCACAGAGCTCCAGCAGCTGATGGAGGCACCTACAGCATCCTGTACTTGGCCACAGGTACGGTCAAAGCTGCCCCTTGCTTGGCATCTCTACCCTTTGGCATTGCTGAGCAAGTTACTGCCCCTTTCTTTGAAGCCATGGGAGGGAACCTGCAGCCCTCCAGATGTTGACTACAACACCCATCACTCCCGGCTGTATGGGCCATGTTGGCTGTCGGCGGATGAGAATTAGGGCCCAGTGACATCTGGGGACCACAGGTCTCCCTCCGCTCAGGCTGAGGAGCAACCAGCCCAAAGCAGTACTGGGTCAGGATTTGCACCTAGGTCTCCTTGGGTCACATCTGGAGGACTACAGGTCTTACCTTACAGCCTTCATCCCTGCTCTGTCCAACCAGCATCATTTCCCACATTCCCGTTACCTCCTTCCAGTCAACATTTTTATGGGCAGGGTATAAATAAATTAATAATAATAATAATAATAATAATAATAATAATACTATTATAGCATCGCTGCCTCCAATTGTGGAAGCAGAGAAGAGCCATTGTGGATGGTAGCCATGCACAGCCTTCTCCTCCGGCGCCATAAAGCTGACCAGTCCTCTTTCAAAGCCATCCAAGCTGGTGGTCACTGCTGCCTCCTGTGTAAGGGAGTTCCATAGTTTAACTCTGTGCTGTGGGAAGAAGCCCTTTCTGAATCTCCCAACATCCGGCTTCACTGGATGCCAGTGAGTTCTAGTGTTACGAAGAGAGGGGTGAAAGCTTTTCTGTGCCCACTTTCCCCATGACAGGCATAATGTTACAAACTTCTATCGCGTCACCTCTTCCTCTCCTTTTCTCCAACCTAAAAAGTCCCAAACGCTGCAACTTTTCTTCATGGGGAGTCGCGCCACCATTTTGGCCGCCCTTTTCTGAACGTTTCGTTTCATGGCTCCCCCCAAAGAGTCCTGGGAACTGTAGTTTGCTAAAGGTGCTGAGAGAGTTGTTCGGAGACCCTCACAGAGCTCAGCACCGATGAACACATGCAGTTCTCAGATAAGCAAGGGCACCCACCTTAACAACGAACAGAGCGTGCGGAGAAATGGCAATATCTCACTACAGTGAGACTGAGGCGACTATTTCTCACAAGTTAATGATCAAAGCCAGTGTGGCCTAGTGGTTAGACTGTCTGATTGGGACCTGGGAGACCTCATTTCCCACATTCCCGTTACCTCCTTCCAGCTTCACAACCTTTTCTTCTGCCCTTTTACGCAGACAAAGGAACCGTCCACAAAGTTGCTGTCTTGCCCACGGGGGCCAACAGCGTCCTGGAAATCCAGCCTTTCCTCTCTCCTGCTGGCATTCGGACCATGACTCTGGACAGTGAGAGAGTAAGGAAGAACCTCCCATCTTTTCCCTTTGCCTGCTCCAGGCTTTATTTCATCAAAGTTCTAGACCGTTTGATTGCAAACTACAGGCCTCCCTGACTTGTTCCATACTGGGTCGCTGGAATGATGCTGACCCACCAGGCCATGGCAGAACAGCAGTGGCTGGATCAAAAAATGTGCAAAGGATCTGAAAAGTGCCATCCCGCTTTTTCTCTATGGCCTGGAAGGGCCTCATCTCAGAATGAACATGCAGATATCATAGATTGGATTGAGGTTGAATCCTGACAAGACAGAAGTACTGTTTTGGGGGGACAGGAGGCGGGCAGGTGTGGAGGATTCCCTGGTCCTGAATGGGGTAACTGTGCCCCTGAAGGACCAGGTGCGCAGCCTGGGAGTCATTTTGGACTCACAGCTGTCCATGGAGGCACAGGTCAATTCTGTGTCCAGGGCAGCTCCATCTGGTACACAGGCTGAGACCCTACCTGCCCGCAGACTGTCTTGCCAGAGTAGTGCATGCTCTGGTTATCTCCCGCTTAGATTACATCAATGCGCTCTATGTGGGGCTACCTTTGAAGGTGACTCAGAAACTGCAATTAATCCAGAATGCGGCAGCTAGACTGGTGACTGGGAGCGGCCTCCAGAAACACGTAACACCAGTCCTGAGAGATCTGCATTGGCTCCCAGTACGTTTCCGAGCACAATTCAAAGTGTTGGTGCTGACCTTTAAAGCCCTAAACAACCTTGGTCCTGTATACCTGAAGGAGCGTCTCCCCCCATCATCCAGCCCGGACACTGAGGTCCAGCGCCAAGGGCCTTCTGGTGGTTCCCTCACTGCAAGAAGTGAGGTTACAGGGAACCAGGCAGAGGGCCTTCTGTGTAGTGGTACCTGCCCTGTGGAACGCCCTCCCAGCAGATGTCAAGGCAATAAGCAACTATTTTACTTTTAAAAGACAAGTGAAGGCGGCCCTGTTTAGGGAAGTTTTTAATGTCTGATGCTGTATTGTTTCCGATATTTGGTTGGAAGCTGTCCAGAGTGGCTGGGGAAACCCAGCCAGATGGGCGGGGTATAAATAATAACTTATTATTATTATTATTATTATTATTATTATTATTATTATTATTATTATTATTATTATTGAATGCTAGTGTTGGAAGGGACCACAGGGATTGTCTAGGCCAACACTCTGCAATGCAAGAATCTTTTTGCCCAGTGTGGGGCTCAAACCCACAACCTTGAGACTGTCTCATGCTCTTTTTTTCTGAACACGGGGAGAATCTGTTCTAGGGGTGACATAAGAGGAGTCCTGCTGGATCAGACCAATGGCCCCCCTAGTCCAGCCAAGCAGGTGTCCATTATGGGAAGCCCTTGACAAGTCGGACTTGAGCCCTAGAGCCCCTCCCAACTGTGGTGGCAGAGCAGAGCCGTCCTGGCTAGTAGCCATTGACAACCCTCTGCTCCTTGAATACACTGGCATGCAAAAGGGATCCCCTTCGGTCCCCTGTTCCTCTGCAAAAGTAGGAGCAATTCCTGTGCGTCACTCAGTGGCTGTTGCTTTTCCTGTTAGACTGATGTTACTCATTCACTGGGTACAGATAGGCTAGTCCATGATGCCTATCCATATGCACGACTCATCTCTTAGTCCTGCTGTTTGGAAGGAGCTCAGTGCAGCTGTTGCTTTATTTTATCTTGCAGAGGGAGCTGTTTGTAGCCTCTGAGAGTGAGGTGGTTCAGCTGCCCATGGCTATGTGTGGGGCGTATAAGGGCAGCTGTGAGAGCTGCATCCTGGCGAGGGATCCTGACTGCGGATGGATCAACGGGAGATGCACTTCTGTTTATGACCGTGACCAGCATGGAAATGGGTAGGTCCCTCTGATTTTCCACCCTCCTCCCCCTTCATTTCTATTGTTGACAGTTGCACGTTCTATATCTGCATGTTCTCCGGCGCATACAGACATGCGGCAGAGCAAGGTGACAAAGCAGACTTGCGCCATCCCATTTGAGTCCACTTCTGGGTGACACCTTCCTGCATGCAGAAAGTGATCATCTCAGGATGAGACGTTCTAGCCCCACCTTGTTGCTGCTGAGCTAGCTTTCTGCTTGCAGGGAACCCTTGGCGAAGCATTAAAAATGTATTTGTTACTTAAATACATTTATGTACCACCTTTTCCTCCAAAAAGCTCAAGGTGGTGTCCGTGACTCTCTTCCTCCCCACTTTATGCAAGTGCCTGCATGGATCAAAACCTACGGGGAAGAGTTGCTGTGCTCACTAAGCCTGAACTCTCTTTGTTTCTTTGAATAAAGTGTCAACACTGACACCTTGTGAGTTCTTGGGCTCTCCTTACATTCTAATTCTCTCTCTCTTTCTCTTCTAGCACACTGCTACAAGCTCTAACACACAATCCTGTTACGGATATTTGTTCATCTCCAAGCCACACTAAAGGTAATGTTTGCAAATAAACCATTTACTTGCCCTTCCTGAAGATCAGGAACGTGGCGCCATGCAGCCCTCCAGATGCTGCTGGACCTCAGCTCCCATCACCCCGACCATTGGCCGTTCTGGCTGGGGCAGATGGGAGCTGGAGTCCAGCAGCTTTTGGAAGGCCACAGGTTCCCCCAGTCCTGCTTTAGATTTGGAGGGAAACCAGTTGGCCCGCTAGTCCAAGTATGGATGATGCCCCTTTTGATCAGCATTGGCCTTGCTAAACAATAGCAACCTGCCCGTTGGGCTAGCGGTGGTCCCTGATCTTGACCATTGAGCATGCTGGCTGAGCCTGGTGGGATTTGTAGTCCATCAGGTGGCAGGAGGCTGATTTAGGGACCCAAAGGCCATCAGCACAACATCCAGCAGCGCTCTTACGTTCGCCAACAGCTGGCGAGCAAGGAGATGGATCTCTTGAGCAGGAATAATGCACTGTGATTCAGTAGCTAGGGATTTTCAGTCAAACTTGGTCCCATCATGACACCACAAGCACCACAAAGGCCTCCTGACGGTTGCTGTTCCACAACGGGGTGTGCAAAGGGTGATCTCTCAATCTCTCTCTCTCTCACTCACTCTGCTCTTCCTTCTCACTATCTGCTCTTCCTTCCTGTCCAGGTGATGACAACCATCACTGTCAGATTGTGACCGTGGCACCCGGCGCCCGCTATTACCTCAACTGCTCTATCAAATCCCACCATGCCACTTACACTTGGCTCCGTGACAACCAAATGGTTGCGCATTGTGGACCTGGCCATCGCCACTGCATCCACTTCATAGACAATATGACGGACGAGCTCTATGGCACTTATTCCTGCATTTCCCAGGAGGACTGGTTTAACCAGACCCTTGTGACAGAATGCCTGACAAAGCCCTCCAATGTGAAGATGCTGCTTGAGGAGCCCAGGAATAAGATGGCAAAGGACTGGGCCACCCAAACATCTTTGTCCCTCTGGCTAGGACTGTTGCATATGGCGGCAGTTGTCTTGCTCACCCATTGAGGACTTGACCTCCTGACTGCCTACCAGCACAAGTGACCAAACTGTACCTCTTTCTAGTGTGTCTTGTTCCATCTCAGAAGAACCTCAATAGATATAATTTTTCCCTTGGGCTTAGAAGCCACCTATTCTCCACTTACCTAGAGAAGTGGCAACCTGGTGGTGCATAGTTGATAGCAGAATGAAGGTGAGGTTGGTGGCTGTTCTGTCTGCAGAAGCACCAAGATCCTGAAATCTTGAGCAGGATGGGTCCTGCCAAAATGAACATGGTGATATGAACATCTGGGTGATGTAGTAGAACCAGTGCAAACAACAAGGCATGGGGCAGCTAATGGGGCAGAGGGTATGGCTGAGGTGTCCCAGGGGGGCTTGTGAAGGTCCACGGCAGCCTTCTTCAAAGGCAGGCATCAGGACCCAACACAGAGCTCACGTGCTAAATAAAAGTTTCCTCAGATTGGAGAGCAAACTTTCAGGCCCAAGGTTTATAAGACTTGACGGTCTTCTGCATCTTTTTTAAATAGCTGGCGTTCTGAATGTTCTTTTGATGTTTCTGACATTTTCCAAGCAACGATACGTGCTCAGGATCTCTGAACAGTTATAAGGCATAATTAATGTATATCAAGGCATCCCCAATATGCACCAAGATCAAAGAAACATCTTGTAGGTTCACCTAGTCTAGCATTTGGAAGATTCTCCATTAGCAGTAGGTGGTCAACTGGCAACTGACTACTGGCCTGTCAAGAGGCCACCACATGGTCTGTCCTGCCTAGTCCCAGATTTGCCTGCTTCTATGCTTGTCCATCTGGCAAGGGTGGAGAATGGGTTGGTGCAATTGCCTGGGCTGTGGGGTGTCAGGGACGCAGTTTCCTGCCTCAAACTGTGGGATGCCGTTTCCTGCCTTTCTGATTCTGCTTCCTGGCCGGTTAACTCACAGATGTTTGGAAATCCTTTGTGTGATTTCACTGGATGAAGGATATTTATTTTTATTTATTATATTTTTCTAAAAAATCAGATCCTCTTTTTGCGGGGAACAAAATTAACAAGCCTCAGGGCCACTTGTAGGCAAAGATGTTGGAAAGCCTTTGAAGGTGATTTTTGTGTATGTCTTAATTTCTGGAAGTCGGTTCATATAGAGAAGAAAGAGGGAGATCCCAGGGGGTTGACAAGGCTGAGTTCTACCTCTTATATTGTGTACATGTGCTTCTGAGTAGACCAGCAATCTGGATGTGGGTCTGTTTTCCTTCTTCCTTGTGAGGAAGCAGTGTCATGGCTGGGGGAGCTCAGGCTCTGCATGCAAAAGCTGCAATTGCTGACATTAAAAACAAAAGATGCTCCTGCCTTCTGAAACCTTAGAGAGCTGCAGCCGGTGGCTGAGATGATGCTGAGCAACGTGGTTTGGTGGCTGATTACAGAGTAAGGCAGATGTCTGTTTCCTGTCTTGGTCTTCTCTGCTGGCTGGCTGGCTGGTTAGCTGCCAGCAACACCTCCAAGAGATGGGCAAATGAGTCTATTTCATTTCAACCCCCACTTGAGTCCCCCTTATCTCTGTTCTAGCCAGTTTTGGGGAGGGGGAATCCACATTTATGTGTGTATCCAAATACAGACTACTTCATATATTCTCTCTCTCTTCCAAACCAGAACCAGTGGTTATACTGTCAAACTAGGACCTGGGAGAGACCAGGGTTTGAATTCCCTGCTCTGCCATGAAGCTCTCGCTGGGTGTGATCTTGAGACAGTCACAGTATCTCTGTCGCTAACCTACCTCACAGGGTTATTGTGAGGATGAAACAGGTTGGAGGGGAACTGTGTACAGCCCCTTAAATGAAAGGAATGATAAAAGGAATAAACAAAAAATGTGGGGGCACAGATTCCTTATTCCTGTTTTGTGCCTTCAGTTACATCAGCAAAAAAACCAAAATATTTAATCTGTATCTAACACCTTTCATCTATATTCCAAGTATGCTTTCCTTGATGTCATAACCAATGAGACTTGAAAGCTACCGACTGAAGGGTTTTGCAGTTGGGTTGTAGCTAAACAAGGAAGGTTATTGCATGGGCAGCAGTTGCCAAGCGAGGCTTCTGGCTGTCTCTGCCACAGGTGCAGGCAGGCAGCATCCTGACAGGTTGGGAAAACCTTCCCCACCAGATTAGTTTTGAGAGCAGCAACTTTGCCAGGGGAGCGTTAGCGGGGGACGTTTGATTCGCTTTGCCTTTAAACGCAAACCTACCTCATTCACACTTCCCCAAACATCTGTCCTTGGAAGTTTGCACTTCTCCAAATTTTGCAGCAAAGTTCTCCAACCAAAGAAAGTGTCTCTTTGGGGGGAAAGTGTGGCCAAAAATGCATGGATTGGTGAGGATGGCATACCCAAAAACTCTGTTATGCTAGGGAAATTAGCTTGCAAAAAATGTCAATCTGTGGAGGAATGTAGATGTTTGCAATGTTCCAGACTGCCGTAGGTGAGCATTTGGGTCACTTCCAGTGAAAGTTCTATGAAATGCAGGCTAAAAGGTTGATAAATTTTCATGCAGACTTTAAAAAAAAAATTGCAAAGTGATGTAGTAATGTAGCAAACTGAACTTTAAGACTGAAAAATTTAGGAATGCAGGAAAAAATGAAACTGAGAAATGCAAAAGCCCCCAAAAGCCCCCTCTGCATAGCAAATGGCTTTTGGTGACTCCCTTGTCACCCGGAGCAAGAAGGCCAGTTTCTGGATGAGGTCTAATCTGTGCCCTCTGCCTGCTTGCCTTTGCTTTGCGCCACTGTTGAGTCACCATCTGCGCACGACTCCCCTCAAGTGTAAACTGTGAAATTTAAGAGTGTTCCCTTTTGGCTTAGCAAGGGATGGTTCCGTAACTTTGCTTTCAGGCCAAGGAAACAACACTCCATTGCACTACAATTTTAAAGAATGCCTTTAAGCTCCATTCCTCTTAATTGCAATGAGTTTTCTCCCCGCCCATGCACTTTAAAGTAGTATGAGTTATTAACATGTTAACATCCGATTTGTATTTTGCTTTGCAGCTGCATTGTAGCAAAAGTAATGTATTTTTTTATATATAAATAAAGCTTTGTCAAAATCAACTGGAGAAAAAGTGTTGCTTCTTAGCTGTCTGTGGGTGCTTTTAAGTCACCTTTTCACAAATTAAGGTTTCGCCATTGTAGCTGATGGGGAGGTCTTGCGCAACAAACCCACTTTCATGGAGCAGAGGGCTATCGATGACTGCTACCCGCACGGCTATGCCCTTTCCCAACAGTTTGAGGTAGCAATGCTTCTGGTTACCTGCTGCTGGAAACCACAGGAGAGGAGAGGAATCTTGGGCTCCAATCCTGCTTGGGGGTTTCTCACAAGGAACTCCTGGTTGGCTACTGTGAGAATAGGATGCTGGACTAGAGGGGCCACCCAGGGGCGTACGAAGTGGGGGGGCGGAGGGAGTGGGTCACCCTGGGTGCCACTCTGGGGTGTGTGTGATAAGATGGCCCCTGCCTCCCCCCAGCTGTAGAGCGGCCGAGGGCATGCACACTCCGTATGGGATGCTGCGTATGCACACTCCATACGGGATGGTACTTGCGCGGCAGTCCATATGGTCGCTGTGCCAGCAGCATCCTGTACGGAGTGTGCATGCATGGTGGGCTGCCGCACATGCACACTTTGTATGGATGTTGTGTGTGTGTCACCGAGCGGTTTGCTCCTCCCCTCCCCGGATGCCGGAGAGGGTTCCTCTGCCATTGGGGCCATCTTTGGTCTAATCCAGCAGGCTGTTATGTTCTTGTGTTTCCCAAAAAGAAAGTGATGGGGACCAGGGAGAAGAGTCGGTGGAAGAAGATTGGAAGAAATTTAAAGATTATTTACAGAAATATTGCAAAATTAATGAATGTTAGAATGATGTTGGATTGAAGTTAAGTGGTTTCTAGCTGTAATGATATAAAAGAATATGGAAAATTGGATTTCTAAATAGGTAAAAATTTAATGTTAGAATATATTAAGATTAAAGATCAGGATAATAAGGAGGGAAAGAAATTGCTGAATTAATTAATTGAATTGGAACACAAAAAAGGGAGGTATGAGGAGGTCAGGGAAACAAGGATATGAATGTAAGATATGGAAAGGTTGATTTTTTTATTTTTATTTTTTTCCTTTTTTCTGTAAGTGTACTTACTTTATTATTCTGTATTTTTCTTGTATTTTTATTTTTGTCTTTTACTTTTGTATTTCTTGTTTTTATGTAATTCCTCTTTCTGAAACTTTAATAAATATTTTATAAAAAACAACAACAAACCAAAAAGAAAGTGATGGGAGCAAAGCACCAGAAACTGGGGAAACACTTGCTCTGACACAATGGTCATATCCATGCCATACGTCTGAAGCACCCAGAAACCACTTTAACGGTTGTGATCCTTCTCCCCTGCAAGAATCCTGGCCAGCTCCGCCAGGCACCACCCAGCCCTATTGTGGGGGTTTCCACATACAGAGGAAGCAGAATTCTGTTGCACAGGTCATTGGACTTCCCACCCCTGGGGAGTGCGGAACATGGGTATTGTTGGAGAACAATACATTTCTGTAAAGTCTTGGGGAGTTTCCATCAGAGTGAGATGGAGGGATTTTCTCTCTCCTCCTCTGGTTTCTCAAGACTGCCATCCTTTAGATTTCCTGCCTTTCTTTCCTTAAAAGCCCAAAGCCAATTCCATAGGGACTAGAAGCCTGGGAGCTGCTGCTTTGGATTTGGGTCCATTCTTGGCTGTGGGCTTGGACCACTCATTTCTCTGGTTAATTTTTCTTTCTCTGTTTCAAATGTATTCTTTCTCTTTCTTTCTTTCTTTCTTTCTTTCTTTCTTTCTTTCTTTCTTTCTTTCTTTCTCTTTCTAATCACACTTCATCTGAGAAACACAGGGCAGTTTACACTATAAAAACACAAAAATACACAAGATAATAACAGCTAAAACAATAACCGTCCCCTGCCAGAGGGAGGCTATAGATTGTTTATTTAGCCAAAGGCCTGGTTGGAGAGAGACATTTTAACTTGGCGCCTGAATAAATGTAAGGAAGCCGCCAGGTGGGCCTCACTGGGGAGAGCATTGCGCAGGGGAGCCACTGCAGAAAAGGCCAGTTCTCATGTTGCCACCCCCCCCAGTCCCCTCGTGGGGTGGGGCACATGAAAAAAAGCCTTGGATAATGTTGTCTTGCATCATTTCCCCCGCGAAGCCTATTTTGCTCCAAGCACATCCATGCAGATTCCCCCCAGAAGGTATCAGGGCGTGAAAGAGCTCCAGCGACCCCATTTTACTTCAAGGTGGAGTTTAAATGCTGATAAATGGTTTTGTGGTGGGCTTTCCCTGCATGGAAATTATCTGAAACTGTTGGGATGGAAAATGCCCCACACTTCATATGTGCCAGGCGGATGATCCCTGTCCTAATTTTCCTGGGCTCCATGTTCCAACACACAAATATATCAAGCTGCCTTGAACTCAGTCAGACCACTGAGCCACATGGCTGCAACTGCCTCCTAATCTGGCAAGCAGCCAAGACGACCTTCTGCATATGAAGTCTGGGCTGTGCCCCTGAGCAACAGCCATCTCCTCCCCAAATCCAGGGTTCTCAGCAGCTTGGCTGGCATTCCGTCTTGCACCCTAAGCAAGAGTTGTACCCCTAACAATGACAGCAGGCGACTTGCCCTTTTGTACGTCATTTTCACTAAAATACTCATTTTTATGCACATGTTTCCCCAGTATAGGCATTTTTAAAAATGTTGACTGCCTGGAGAAAGGTGGCTTTTGAAGAACTGCTGTGTTGCAGTCATCATACCTACCTATTTGGAAGGTGCAAATTTGATAACTCAATCAATCAATCTTTATTACAGTCCAGAGACCCAACAAATCGTTACAAAACAATTCAGACAGCCTACCTCCAGGTTAAACAAGCATTTTGTTCAGACTTAAAGATGGGGATCATTGGTTCTTGCAACCACCGATAAAAACTTGGCCACTGCTAATGTTCTAGCATTTGTCCGGTCTTCCAATAGGAACCTGACATAGTGAGCCTCTGATTTTCCCAGGAAAGGTACCAGCAAGGGTAACATCAGTTCAGCCCTGGCTTGCTCATATTTCGCACAGTGCAGCAAAATATGTTTTATGGAATCAATGTCTTGAGCACCTGAGCAAAGTCTGTCCTGGTAGGGACTCCTCTCAACCTGCCATCCAACACTGCAGCAGGAAAGACATTTAGTCTGGCTTTGGTGAATAACCTTTGATAATTTGATACTGTCAGGCTTTTAATGTAAGATGTTAACTTAAAGATAAGCTCATATTGTTCTCCTACTGCCAACAGATTACAGACTGCATGTGATCAGGACCGCAAGTCACTGTGTGCATTATCCCATAATCTTTGCTTTAATGTCTTTAGGGCGCCTTAAGCACCCTAAGCAAGAGGTGTACCTCTAACATTGACAGCAGGCGACTTGCCCTTTTGTATGTCATTTTCACTAAAATACTCATTTTTATGCACATGTTTCCCCAGTATAGGCATTTTTAAAAATGTTGACTGCCTGGAGAAAGGTGGCTTTTGAAGAACTGCTGTGTTGCAGTTATCATACTGTTTTGGAAGGTGCAAATTTGATAACCTTTCCTGTTAAAGGGGACGCGGGTTGCGCTGTGGGTAAAACCTCAGTGCCTAGGATTTGCCGATCGTATGGTCGGCGGTTCGAATCCCCGCGGCGGGGTGAGCTCCCGTCTTTCGGTCCCAGCTCCTGCCCACCTAGCAGTTCGAAAGCACCCCTAAGTGCAAGTTGATAAATAGGTACCGCTTTATAGCGGGAAGGTAAACGGCATTTCCGTGTGCTGCGCTGGTGCTGGCTCGCCAGAGCAGCTTCGTCACGCTGGCCACGTGACCCGGAAGTGTCTCCGGACAGCGCTGGCCCCTGGCCTCTTAAGTGAGATGGGCGCACAACCCTAGAGTCGGACACGACTGGCCCGTACGGGCAGGGGTACCTTTACCTTTACCTGTTAAATGTGAATTGAATTTCTCCCCCCTTCCTGGAGGGAGGCTGTGTCCTGGGGAGAGTCTCATGGGTCAGTCAGAGAGGGGGTTCCCTACCCCCAGATATATCCCCTATACCAGTGGTGCCCAAAGTGGACATTAGTGGTCCTTGGGGGGGGGGAGCTGTGGGAATACTTTTTTGGGGGGGGGAGCTCTAAGAGGCAAGGGGTGGCAGCAGGAGGTCTGGAGGTAGAAATTGCTTTGAAAAGTCTCTATCCCTGGATCACAGTCCATCAGTTTTGCTGGATTAATTAAACTAGATAGTTTTTTTAAATGAATTTTGAAGAAATATGTGATTAAGTGTTGCTGTTTTGAATTGTTATCTTAGTGCAAGCTGCTTTTCTAATGCTTTCTATAAGGGAGGGAGCACTGGGGAGGAGTCTATGAAACCAAGGGGGAAGTTGCCCCCAAAGGTCTGAGCACCACTGACCTAGACCTTTGACTGTAACTCCCCAGGGATGCAGGCCGCATCCTGCCCTCAGCTCACAGCCCCTCCCACCAGACGTGCAGGTTCCATGGGGGAATGTGCCCAAGGCTCTAAGCTCTCTGACCATAGCTGCCAACCTTCCCTTTTTTTGCAGGAAATTCCCTTATTTTAGCGCCGTTTCCCGCTGCTATCCCGGATTGTTAGATATCCCGTAGACTGTCTCCGGAACAGGTGAGGCTGCTGATCCCTTATTTTCAAATCCGAAAGTTGACAGCTATGTCTCTGACTCACTTTGGGCCGTGTCCAAGGTGAGCAAGGGCATGGAAACGTGAGCTATGACACAAAGGCAGAGAGCTGCCGTGCTGGAGCCGCCCAACCAGTTGGCAGGAAAAGTCATCAAACAATGAGGCCCGTGGCTGAGAGACGGAGACCAGCAAGATTCCCCAGTGACTCATTGCCAGAAACACCTGCTGCTAATGGGATCTGCCTCACGCTGGGCTTGGCAAGGAAGCTGCTCCTCAGGCAAGCACCACAAAGTGTTTTGCTCATCCAGTAGTTTTCTCAAGGCTAAAGTGAGTAAGAAGAGTCCCGCAGGATTGAACCACCTCATCTAGCATCCTGTTTCTCGCAGAGCCAAATAAGGGGATTGTGGGAAATCTACAGCCAAGACTGGCAGAGTGAGGCCATTTTTTGCTCTGGGTTTTGTGGCCATAAACACGCTTTTGCGCTTCCTTCAAAATGTGGAAAGCGGCCACTGCCAGATTTGGGGCCCCTTTTATGATGCTCCATCCATCATCCCTGACCAAGATGCTCTTCAGAAGTTGCAGCAGTCCAGGGCTGGGGCTTCTGGGCTAGATGACCCTTCGTGTCCCTCCAACTCTGAGGGGTTCAGCACCCCCCATGACTGATGCCCTTTGTGCTCTGAGTCACTGGGTGCAGCTTTATAGCTTGGGTGTTTCGCTTTCAACTACTTTTGGGGAAGAATTTCCATTTGAGGTGGGAGCGAGTTCCTTACTTGGAAAGAATAAGCCTTCCCCAAACTATTGTTCCACAACTGGCATCTGTTGATATTGTGTTGCGGTTCCTGTTATGATAAGCGATTAAAATGAGAACTGGCAAAAATAGCCCCAGCATTGTTTGGAAAGGCTTCCTTTTTGCCCAAACACAGTAAGCAGCAAAACATGTCTCTGCCGACCCGTGGCGAGGAACGTGCTCGTTCAAGGGCTGTCCTTCTTCAGGGGCCGTGTGCAGGGTGGGAGTGGGAGGCAAAAGTGGGACTTCTCTTGTGCTTGACCCAGAAGCTGTAGTTGGAACTGTCTGCTGCAGCACAATTGCTGACAGGACTGAGGTCATGTCAGCACATAAGTTCAAGGTGTTACTGTTGGTGGTGTTTAGTCGTTTAATCGTGTCCGACTCTTCGTGACCCCATGGACCAGAGCACGCCAGGCACTCCTGTCTTCCACTACCTCCCGCAGTTTGGTCAGACTCATGTTAGCAGCTTTGAGAACAGTGTCCAACCATCTCGTCCTCTGTCGTCCCCTTCTCCTTGTGCCCGCCATCTTTCCCAACATCAGGGTCTTTTCCAGGGAGTCTTCTCTTCTCATGAGGTGGGCAAAGTATTGGAGCCTCAGCTTCACGAGCTGTCCTTCCAGTGAGCACTTAGGGCTGATTTCCTTAAGAATGGAGAGCTTTGATCTTCTTGCAGTCCATGGGACTCTCAAGAGTCTCCTCCAGCACCATCATTCAAAAGCATCAATTCTTCGGCGATCAGTTCAAGGTGTTACTACTAGCATGTAAATCAGAGGTGGGCAAGGCTTACCTTGACTGGGCCAGTTCACTGCTGCGGAGACCCCTTCGTGGGCCGGATTGCGGGCACGCGTGATTTCCTGCACAGACACGATTTCCTGCGCCGCTCCACAAGTCCCCACACCATGCTGCGCCAGTTTAGCACAGTGTGCAGGGACTCGCTGAGCGTGGGGCTTGGTTTGGGGGGTGGCTCATGGGCCGGTAAAATGACCCCCATGGCCCGCTTGTGGCCCATGGGCCTTAGGTTGCCGACCCCTGATGTAAATCCCTTAACAGCTGGTGGAACTGGCACAACTACAGCTGCCACCTACACTCTGGAACTCCCTGCCTATTGATACCAAGTGGGTGCCTTCCCTGCATTATTTTCGGCACCTGCTAAAATCATTCTTGTTTAGACAAGCCCACCCAAATGTTTAGAAACTGATGTGCATTTGGACCTTTTAGTATTTTAACTTTCTGTATGTTTTAAACTACTGTCATGTTTACATCATAATTTTATTGAATCATAGAATTCTAGAGTTGGAAGGGACCACAAGAGTAATCTAGTCCAGCTGACTGCGATGCAGGAATCTTTTGCGCAACCCATGACCCAGAGATTAGGAGTCTTGTGCTCTACCAACTGAGCTATCCCAGTTTTATATTTCTGTAAACTGCTTTCAGGTTTGTTTCTCACAATCAAGCAGTGTATAAATTTTATGAAATAAATAAAAATAAATAAAAGTAGATGGAGTAACAGTTGTGTGCAGTAGTCACACCTGAGCCACACAGAAGTCAGTGGTTTTCTATCCCACCCCCCCACTCCCAGCTCTCCATCCAGACAGTATCAAAAGGATGTACTTCTAAGTTTTTGTTTTTAAAAAAGCATAGGATCTCACTGGAATGCTCTCTCTCTCTCTCTCTCTCTCTCTCTCTCTCTCTCTCTCTCTCTCTCTAATAAAACCTCAAAGGAAGGAGAGTCCTCAACCTCCTGAGGGAGACTGGTCCACTGAGTCTCCACTAGTCTTTTCCAGACTAAACATACCCAGCTCCTTCAACCATTCCTCATAAGGCTCAATTTCCAGACCCTTGATCATCTTGGTTGCCCTCCTCTGCACAAGTTCCAGCTAGTCAACATCCATCTTAAATTGTGGTGCCCAGAATTGGACACAGTATTCCAGGTGTGGCCTGGCAAAGACAGAATAGAGTGGTACTATAATTCCCTTGATCTGGACATTATACTTCTGTTGATGCAGCCTAGAATAGCATTAGCTTTTTTTTGCTGCTGCATCACACTGTTGAGTCATGTTAAGCTTGTGGTCCACCAAAACCCCTAGATCCTTTTCACATATACGGCTAGTAAGCCAATTGTCCCCCATCTTATATTTGTGCATCTGGTTCTTCCTGCCTAAGTACAGAACCTTTACATTTGTCCCTGCTGAAATTCATTTTGCTAGCTTGCGCCCAGTTCTCCAGTCTGTTAAGGTCTGTTAATGTTAATGTAATCTGTTCATGTAGGTTTGTTACAGTTAATTTATATTTGTTGGTATTTGACCTGCCCAGGGAACATGTCCCCAAAATGCATTCACTGTGCATAAAAAATGAATATCATAGCGAGAATGAAAGTTTGAAGATGGATTCTCTTTGGGAAATTGCTCACAAAAGATTTGGCTGTGTTGCATGCAAAGGTTTGTATCAGGAGAAACCCACGCTGAAGTGCTGGTGATTTTTTAAAAAGAAAAACCAGAAGCTGATATGGAACAGTGAAGCCCCCAACGTAAGACAGGGAAAAGTAAAAAAGAGAAATTGAAATTGATTCACCCACCGTTCTGTGGGACTTTGTTCTTGCAGTGCAGCTATAAAGCTCGAGGTGTTGATGGCCCCTGACTCACTTGGTGGTCTGGATGAATCAGTAAAGAGGCCTGGTTTCCCTAAGCAATGGCTTCCTTCTCCTTCCACAGGCCGCCTCCACACACTGAAACTCTGTGGGTGTGAGACAATGAGAACTGCAATCCATGGAGAAGTGCTCCTTGTTCTTCACGGGATGCTCTTTGAAGGCTATTCTATATCAAGCAGAACATCATGCTGCCTCTGTCCTCCTTTTAATAGAACGAGGAACTCAGCAAACCTTCAGAGTGCACCTACTTCATGAGTCTGGTGTGTCTCTGAGGGCTGGCTGGCTCCAGGCCTGAGTGGGCCCTGAGAAGCGCTGGTGCCAGGTCTTGGAGGCCCTTGGCTGGTGGTACTGGGCCTCATCTCAGCATTGCTCTCCAACTCTACTTACAATGATCACAGTGGAACTAGAGATCTATAGAACTGTAGGGTTGGAAAGGATCCTGGGGCCATCTAGCCTAACCCCTGCAATGCAGGAATCACAGCTTAATAATCCCTGACAGATGCTCATCCAACCTCTGCTTAAAAACTCCTCCACCTTCTGAGGGAGTTGTCGACTGGGAGCTGGCTGTTTGTTGTTTTACAGAACAACAATGAGTTTGAATGGCCTGATCGTCTCTCTTCAAGGCATCTGATGAAGCAGACTCATCCGTGACCATTGGCCATTGATCACTGAGGGTCTGGCAACATTCGGGGGGGGGGCACTCCATTTGCCCCCTCTGCCCCCTTACCTATTCCAATGAAAGTGCCTGTCTTTTCTCTTTGCCAAACACTGAAGTCTCTAGTGGCAAGAGAAATCAAAGGGACAGGGTTTCGATTGCTTAACTGGGACATGAAATCCGATGACGATCTGGCATGCTAAATGCGACCCGGACCAAGCCAGGTAATGCTGATGTCTCTCGCACCGTGGTCTGCTTCTGCTTGACTGGCAGCATACAGGAAAGAAAATACCATAATTTTTCGCCCACTCGTTCCCCAATTGCCTTTCAGTTTCACAAAAAACTCTGGCAGCTTTTGGACATTCAGGAAATGTCCCTTTTGTGGCACGTAGAATGAGTTTCTATTTCAGGGTCTGAGGCAAGCAGGCCTCACCCTCTGTCAACAGGAAGCCTGCAGGAATGCAAAGCAGAGGTTACCTGGGACATCCTGAAACGGGACAGCGGAAGAATAGGCTTGTACGTAATTGTGCCAAGTCAGAGGTGAGTCTCCCTTTCGGGCTACAGGATCTATGACTGCGTGTGCCACACTGCAGCGTGACTTGCCAACTGTCTGACTAAGTCCATGCTCATATTTTGCCCATTGTTCTCCCTCAAAGGTCCTCATCAGGTGCAAAGATGGACTTTATTTCATTTTGGCTATACAAACTTCACTCCAGTACAAAAAGTATGTAACCCATAACAAAGAAACAAGAGCATCAGTCTATTCGTTTATCAGTTTTGGTTTCTGCTCCTTTCTCAATGTTTTCAATCTTAAACTCAATTCCCAAAGAGTTTATTTGCATAGAAGTTTGGGAATTGCAGCTCTGTTGGGGGGAAAGAGGAGTCTTCTAACAGCTCTCAGTAACGTTAACAAACTACAGTTCCCAAGATTCTTTGGGGGAAGCCATGACTGTTTAACGTGTAAAGTGCAGATGGAGACTTAAAGGTAAAGGGACCCCTGACCATTAGGTCCAGTCATGACCGACTCTGGGGTTGCGGCGCTCATCTTGCTTTACTGGCCAAGGAAGCCGGCGTACAGCTTCTGGGTCATGTGGCCAGCATGACTAAGCCACTTCTGGCAAACCAGAGCAGTGCACGGAAACACCGTTTACCTTCCCACTGAAGCGGTACCTATTTATCTACTTGCACTTTGACGTGCTTTCAAACTGCTAGGTTGGCAGCAGCAGGGACCGAGCAATGGGAGCTCAACTCCTTGCGGGGATTCGAACCGCCGACCATCTGATCGGCAAGTCCTAGGCTCTGTGGTTTAACCCACAGCGCCACCTGTGTCCCAGATGGGCACTTAATCTCCCTTTATTACTCTCTTGTCTCAGATTACCGTATGTACTGAGGGCTACAACAGACAGACGGGAGGGGGGGTTATCATTTTGTGACTCTCTAAAGCAGGAGTAGGGAATCATTTTAAGCTGGAAGGATGCACCCCTTTCTGGGCAGCTTTCTGGGCAGTTGTGGGCGGGGACCAAAAAGGGGCAGAGTTATGAATATGCAGTAGACTAGTTTCTGCTCTCTCTCTCTCTCTCTCTCTCTCTCTCTCTCTCTCTCTCACACACACACACACACACAACTTTGTTCTCCACCAAAGTAAGCAAGAATCCCCATCAGAATTCAAACTCAAGGAGGATGTGAAGCACAGCCAGTGGGGCCTGGGGACAGTCCCGAGGGCCACATCGAGAGGCATTCGGCCCCCCCAGGCCCGACGACCTCCACCCCTGCTTCAAAGTTCTGTGTGTATCAGTAACATTTCATGAAGTCTAAAAGTTATGCACAGTAATGCATATAGAATACAGTGCTACCTCAAGTTACAAACGCTTCAGGTTACAAACTCTGCTGACCTGGAAGAGTTACCTTGAGTTGAGAACTTTGCCCCAGAATGAGAACGGAAATCATGCGCCGGTGGTGCAGCGGCAGCAAGAGTTCTCATTAGCGAAAGCACACCTCTAGCTAAGAACAGTTTCAGGTTAAGAACGGACCTCTGGAACGAATTAAGTTCGTAACTAGAGGTACCACTGTATAGAATTATTTATCTCTTTGGCCACAAAAAATGGATGACCTCAAAGGTTATCTCGTCTAGTCCTTTGCCTGCATAGGACTTGGTCTTGCACCAGAAATGCAGGAAGCTTTGTGTAGATGGATGCTTGTTGCAGAGGGTCATTTTTGGAATAAATGGGGTAACTTGCAAAGTATGGAAGGGACTTGATCCAATTGGCCCCCCTTCTCTGCCATGTTTTGCATCATTTGCATCAGGCTTTGCATCGAGTTCAAGGTCTTACTATTGGCATATGTAAAACCAGTTTACCTATTGTAATGGGTTTAGGGGTTGCTCGTGCGTAAGTTGCCGCCACTGCTGGCGAGGTTACCTGGTTGAACCCTTTCTGACTGAACAGCCTCTAGCATCGTGACTGTCTCAGTCGCTGGCAGAATCCGTCAGTGGGCGTTTCTCGAACTTCTTCCAGCATAGAAGTTCTTTGATGCTAAGTCTCCTCCTACTCTCCCTGCGTGGAAGCCTTCTGCGCAGGGAGGGTGTGGGCAGCGGAGGACCCATACTCTCTCCGCTGGTCTCTGGCGAGGAGTCTTGGAGCCTCCTCTCCGATTCCCCTATCTGCCCCCCTTCTCTACTGGTGTTACGCTGATTTCCTTCCCCAGCGGACGGGCTGCCTCTCTCCCTACTGGGACCCTCGCCGGCATCCCTCTGGAGCCTTCCCTCCGCCTCTAGCTCCGATGGCAGTTTCCTGACACCTATGAACTTGCCTTGCCCCACTGGCTCCCACCCAATCACTTGGGTCCAGGGCTCACACAATTTCCGCTCCGCCGTCCTTTAGTGTGGCAGCTGCACCCTCCCTTTCAGATCAAGGAGGCCCCTTCCCAGTATTCTTTCCAGCGGCTTCTAAAAACATCCTTGTTTAGAAAAGCCTACCCAGAAATTTAGGAAGCTGCTGTGAATTTTAACCTGTTCTAGTATTTTAACTTTCTGTATGTTTTAAAGTCTTGTAGGTTTTTCCTTGTTTTATTGTTTTAGCTTTTGAGGCTTTCCCTTCTTTATTTCAACCAGGCAGTGCATACATTTCATGACATACATAAATACAGTCATTCCTTGAGTTACAAACGCCTCAGGTTACAAACGCTTCGGGTTACAAACTCCGCTAACCTAGAAGAGTTACCTCAAGTTGAGAACTTTGCCCCAGGGTGAGAACGAAAATCGTGTGCCGGCAGCGCAGTGGCAGCAAGAGGCTCCATTAGCGAAAGCACACCTATAGTTAAGAACAGTTTCAGGTTAAGAACGGACCTACAGAACGAATGAAGTTCGTAACTAGAGGTACCACTGTAGATAAATTGGAAGAGAAGGCTATTCCGGCATCCGTCCACCTCTCCACAAAACCTATTTGACTCTTCTATTTTCCTCTTCATCAGTCCATGATGCTAATCACTCAACACAGTTCGCGCAAGACAAAAGGTACGCACAGGCACAGCAAACGAGCGAACCATGTTGAGTGATTAGCATCATGGACTGATGAAGCTTGCTGCGAAACCTGGATAATATCCGGAGAACAGGTCTCATCTATTTGGCTTCAATTGATCATTTGGCTTTGTGCTTCCAGCTAACGACCACTTGAAGAATGCTTTCAGGAAATCGCTCCTACGTTTATTGCTTTGTGCTTCCAGTGAATGACTATTTGTTCCATCTTTGTTGTGATATATTTATCGCATACAGAACCAGTACACCAACGAGAGAGACACTGGTACATTCTATGTTCATGAGTATCTCCAGGCTTGATTATGCACATTGCACTTTAGTTTGTCACATGAAAGATTGTTTTTTCCTGCTCTGGAGGGTAGGACTTGAACCAGTGGCTTCAAATTACAGTGGTACCTCAGGCTACAAACGCTTCAGGTTACAGACTCCGCTAACCCAGAAATAGGGTTAAGAACTTTGCTTCAGGATGAGAACAGAAATCGTGCAGCGGCGGCACAGTGGCAGCGGGAGGCCCCATTAGCTAAAGTGGTACCTCAGGTTAAGAACAGACCTCCAGAACGAATTAAGTTCTTAACCTGAGGTACCACTGTACTCATTGCCTAGTTGGTTTATGAGGGTATATATTTATTCCATTAAAATTGTTCTTTATATTCATAAGCCAGTTCTGTTTGTTTTTCAATTATTGTTATAACACCTGATACTTTTTGTGTATACTTACTGTAAAAACTTCATGGTGAGTACCGGCACTGTTTTTTCTTTTTTTAGGAAAAGCACCGATCAGAAGCAAAGTCCTCACTTCTCATTTATTGGTTTCTTCTTCCCTCCAGACAAACCAATTCAGACTCGAGTGTCTCCTTCCTGATTGAGATCACGGGGCTAAAAATAATTAAGGAAATAATCCCCACCCCAAAGCCCTTGGAGGTAAAACGCCACATTCTTTCAATTGCTTCCTCCTTTTCCTGGGAATGATGAAGGTCACTTCCCATTAGCGGAAACACATGGAAGCTTATTTACCTATTCATTTTCTTCATGGTATTTATAGTCTCCTTTCATGTACCAAAAATCAAAATACAAAATCATATAAAAAGGACCAATAAACGTCTATATTATAAGGCTGCAGTTTATTGTGGGTTCAAAATGTGAGGTTGTACATCTGTCTCTGGCTCCATCTGCACTTAGAACAGGATCATACCACTTTAAGCAGTCATAAATTCCCCCCAAAGACTCCTGGGAAATGTATCTTGTAAGGGGGCTGAGAGCTCACAAAGCTACAGTTCCCAAAGGGGTTTAACAATCAATCAACCTTCCTAGGGAACTCTGGGAATTTTTGGCAGCATGGCAGCCAACTCCAGGAGGCCGTGGCTGCTTAAAGGTAAAGGTAAAGGGACCCCTGACCATTAGGTCCAGTCGTGGCTGACTCTGGGGTTGCGGTGCTCATCTCGCTTTATTGGCCGAGCTTCCGGGTCATGTGGCTAGCATGAATAAGCCGTTTCTGGCGAACCAGAGCAGCGCACGGAAACACCGTTTACCTTCCCGCCGGAGTGGTACCTATTTATCTACTTGCATTTTGACATGCTTTCGAACTGCTAGGTTGGCAGGAGCAGGGACCGAGCAACGGGAGCTCACCCTGTCACAGGGATTTGAACCGCCGACCTTCTGATTGGTTTAACCCACAGCGCCACGTCCCTCGTGGCTGCTTAGGCACCCACAACAACATAATGGTGAGGGCTGGGCATACACAAACTCAATGAGAAAAGCCACCAGGTGGCAGCAGTGCTCCTTTTGACAGAGAAGCAGTCAATATTCTTCTTAAATTGTGGAGTTCAAAACTGGACACTGTACTCCAGCTGTGGTCTGACCAAGAATAGAGTGGCACAATGACTTCCCTTGATTTGGACACAGTATTTCTGTTGATGATCATTAGCGCTCTCTTTCTCTCTTTGCTGCCGTATAACACTGTTGACTCCACTAAGACCCCAAGATACTTTTCACATGTGCTGCTAGTAAGCCAGGTGTTCCCCATCCTATACTGGTGCATCTGGTTCTTCCTGCCTAAGTGAAGAATCTTATGTTTGTCTCTATAGAATTTGATTCTGTTAGTTGAGGCCCAATTCTCCAATCTGTTCAGGTCATCTTGAATCCCAATTCTGTCTTCGGCAGCATTGGCTACCCCTCCCAGTTTAGTGTCATCTGCAGACTGGATGAGCATTCCCTCAATTCCTTTACCCAAGTCATTTATAAAGACACGGAACAACAATGAGCCCCTGACAGAACCCTGTGGCGCCCACTTGTCCCTCGTTTCCAGGATGACGAGGAACCATTAGTGAATACTCTTTGGGTTTGGTCAGTCAACCAGCTACTAATCCTCCTCACAGTTACCTCACCGAGGCCACCTTTTACCAGCTTCTCTGTAAGAATACCATGGGGGACTTTGTCAAAGCCTTAGTAAAATCAAGATACATTATATCCACAGCGTTTCCCATATCTACCAAGCTCTATCAAAAAAAGAAACGAGACTTATCTGGCATTACTTGTTTTTGGGAAGCCCATGCTGGGTCTTGGTAATCACAGCATCCTTTTCTAAGTGTTCACAGACCAACTGTTGAATTATTTGTTCTAGGATTTTCCCTGGCATTGGTGTCAAGCTCACTGGTCGGTAGCTACATGGGTCTTCTTTCCCCCACTTTTTGAAGATGGGGACAACATTTGCCCACTTCCAGTCTGTAGGGACCTCACCTGTTCTCCAAGAATTCTCAAAGATTATCATCAGAGGCGCTGATATTACATCCACAAGCTACTTCAGTACCCTTGGGTGCAGATCATCAGGCCCTGGAGATCTGAATTCATGTAAAGTAGCCTGGTGTTCCCTTACCACTTTTCCTATCTTGGGTTGCAGCTCCCTCCTAACATCATTTATTCTGTCATCACCAGGTAGGGTGTTGTTTTCCTTTTGGGTGAAGACAGAGACAAAGTAGGTGTGGGATGCTTTCCCCAGGGAGGTTCACCTGGCGCCTTCATTGCACACCTTTAGGCTCCAGGCAAAAACATTCCTCTTTAACCAGGCCTTTGGTTCACTGACATTCAACGCCCTTTTAAAATGTGTTTTGGGGAGTGTTAAGGGTAGTTTTTATGTTATGCATTTTGTGTTTTTTAATTGTGATTTTATTCTGTGAATTGCCCTGAGACCTGTGGGTATAGGGTGGTATACAATTTCATCATCATCATCATCATCATCATCATCATCATCATCATCAAGCAGTTCTGCCTTCTCTCTGTTCCCTAATAGCATTTCCCCATCTTCTCCATGAAGAGGACCTACAACTTGCTTGTTCTTCCTCTTTTTTCAAACATACCCAAATAAACATTTTTAAATTTATTGTTGACCTCTCTTGCAAGCCTGAGCTGATTCTTAGTTTTAGCCCGCCTGACATTCACCCTGCAACTGTTGGCTATTCGTGTAGACTCCTCCATTGTGATTTCCACTTTCTTCCATTTCTTATACACACCATTCTTAAATTTCAGCTCATCTGTAAGCTCCTTATGCAGCCACAATGGTTTCTTTAGATGTCTCCTACTTTTCTTTCTTGTTGAAACTGTCTGAATTTGTCCCTCCAATATTTCACCTTTAAGAAACTCCAGTCCAACTTGGACTCCTTTTTCTTTGAGTATTTCATACCATGGGATCTCAGCTCCTGAAGCTTTTTGAAGTTGGTCTTCCTAAAGTCTAGAGTGCATGTCTGACTACACTTAGCTTTCCCTTGTCATCACTTCCTCCCAAGTTTCCCATTACTTCATCAACCAGTTCCTCCCTGTTGGTGAGGACCAAGTCAAAGGCAGAGGATCCCTTTGTTGCTTCTTCAAACTTCTGGGAAAATGAAATTGTCAGTGAGGCAACCAGTTACAAATGTACCTCACAGTTACCTCATCCAGCCCACATTTCATCAGCTTCCCCACAAAAATACCATGGGGGACTTTGTCAAAAGTCTTACTGAAATCAAGATACACTATGTCCACAGCATCCCCCTGATCCACCAAACTTGTAACACTATATAAAAGAAATGAGTTTGGCATGTGTATTATTTTTTGTGCTCCTTCTGGGGTAATTGTCCACCTTTGGTCCCCACCCTGCACTCAGCTCTCCCCTGTGGCTCCTAGAAGTTGTCAGCAGGAGACAGCGGTCACACACCAGGGAACAACTTCGACTGGCCAGCTAAACCAGGTGAGGGCCGCCAATGGGCCTCAAATCTTCAATGAGTTTGGGACCTGCCCTGCATGTGAAGACAAGACTCCGGCGGACTGAGCAGATGAGACCAAGAGTGGGTCCAAGGGTCAAGAAGGCAGTTTCTGCATGTGCTGTAGAGGGAAGTGGGGGGCAGATGGGGCTCATCTAGGAGAAGGAAAATTCTGGTGCTAAACTCTGCTACCTTGTAGAATATCTTCAGGAAAGGAAAAGGCTGAGGAGTAAACCCTACACAAATCTGGAGTCCCCAATACGATTGGATGGCGCCTTGTACACCTCCTTTCAGCAACTCCTGCAGCCAAGCTAGTGCCAAACATATTGGTCTGTTTCCTATGGACCACATCAGTGAGGCCAAGAGGGAGGTCCCATCATCTGGCCAGCCTAGGAACTCTATACACACTGACCAGGCTTGCTCCCTGGGGAGGTCACTTTGATGCTTCTCACACACCAGTTTGACTTCACTTACTTAGGTGCACTCCAACATCTAGTGAGATAGAGAGATGTCAACAACTCTGCTCAGCATTTACACTGGATGCAGCCCTTAGGCTGAGAGCTCACAAAGCTACAGTTCCCAAAGGGGTTTAACAATCAATCAACCTTCCCAGGGAACTCTGGGAATTTTTGGCAGCATGGCAGCCAACTCCAGGAGGCCGTGGCTGCTTAAAGGTAAAGGGACCCCTGACCATTAGGTCCAGTCGTGACCGACTCTGGGGTTGTGGTGCTCATCTCGCTTTATTGGCCGAGGGAGCCGGTGTACAGCTCCGGGTCATGTGGCCAGCAGGACTAAGCCACTTCTGGCAAACCAGAGCAGCACATGGAAACGCCATTTACCTTCCCGCTGGAGCGGTACCTATTTATCTACTTGCACTTTGATGTGCTTTCGAACTGCTAGGTTGGCAGGAGCAGGGACCGAGCAACGGGAGCTCAAGGTTTGCACTAAAATGGAAACTCAGCAAATTTCTCCTTTGCCCCTGACACTTGCCAATAATCTTTTGCCTAGGGTTGGGGCAGGAGTCAGAGCCGTCTTTCCCATAGGGCTTAGTGGTGCGTTGCGCCAGGGCGCCGGCCTCTCAGGGGCGCCCCAGGGAGTGGGGGAGCTGCATGGCTTTGCTGGCGGCCTCCCCTTTCCCTGCACGCCCGCCAGCTGCGCCCCATCCACCATATGGCTGGTGGGCGCACAGCTTCCCTCCCAAGCCTCTGTGGGGATTGCTCTCCAGCCGCGGCATGGGGGAGAGACTCCCCCTATGGCTGGCAGTGCGCAGCTTCATGCTCCCCACTATCCATGGTAATTTGGGGGTGCTTGGTGGATATTTGCACCCCGGCACCGCATCTGCTAAAGACGGCCCTGGCAGGAGTTATGGGCTCAGCTTGAGTCCAGTGTACAACTGGGGATGCAACGCCATTGCCCTCCATCACAGATCTGAATTTCAGATGGATTTATGCAGCACATATGATAAGGAAACCTGTGGTTCTATATTGTGTCAAGGCAGTTGCTAGCTATTCCTGACTTGGTCTCCCTGGATTAAATGAACTGCTGGCGATTTCTCATGCTGTGGGTGGAGTCTGCCATCTAGTGGTAAATTTATTTGATTTGATTTGTAGGATTTTTTCCTTGTCCTTCACCAGAAATTCTCAGGGCGGGTTACAACAATAAAATTTAGCTGTAAAGGTGTTATGTACTGAGTTGAATAGGATCCAAACTGCAGCAGTCTGATTGGTCCTAGAACAATAGGATCCAAATTGCAGCAGTCTGATTGGTCCTAGAACAATAGGATTCAGAATGCAGCAGTCTGATTGGTCCTAGAACAATGCAGCAGTATGATTGGTTGGCAGGAACCACCCAATCCTGCTCCAGATAGAAGTGAATCCATAACCTGATTGGCTTACAGTAGAATTCCGGGATTAGCCAATCATGTGCAGCCCATTGTGTAAATAATGTATATAAAGCAGATACTGTGAGGGGACATTCATTCATTCCTCCTCACCACTATGAGCTGAATAAAGAGCATGAAATCACTTTGCGACTCTGAGTATATTTCACTGGCGACGAAGGTGGGATCCCGCTGAGCTGACTGCCACACACAGCACCGCAGCACCGCCACCTGCCGCACCGCTGCCTCGCACCGTGTATCCAGGCTTCAGCTCCGGGACACAAGGAACTCAGAATGGCAGCCAACAGCAGCTTCTCGCCATTCACTCCAGCATCTGGAGACTGGGAAGCATACGCCTCCCGTTTCACCTTCCTCCTAGAAGCCCAAGGGGTCACCGACGAAGAAGACGCCAAGAAGAGGGCGATATTCTTCAGCGTCTGCGGAGAGGAGACGTTTGAAGTCGCCCGGGCTCTCCTTGCGCCTGAAGACGTCGCTACTGTTCCATACAAAACAATAATGGAACAGCTGAAGGGGCACTTTTCGCCACAGCCCTCAGTGGTGGCTCGTCGAAATGCCTTCTACGCAAAGCGGCAAGCCCCTGGGCAAACCATAACTGGGTTTGTGACCTCTCTCCGCCAAGCCGCCCGGTTCTGCAACTTCTCAGAGCTAGAGAACATGCTTCGTGACCGCCTCGTCGGTGGCCTGAAGGATGAGAAGCTGCAACGACGCCTCTACGCTAAGAAGGACCTAACGTTCCAGGTCGTTCTGGAGGAGGCCCTGGCAACGGAAGCTGCCGAGAGGTCGACGCAAGAGGCACGGCCGAGCCTGCCATCCCAACCGAGGGTCCACCACGAAGACCTCACCGACGACTCAGGATCCGACAGGGAGGAGGTGCACCGAGTACAGCAGCGCACTCAAGCAGCGCACAGACCACAGCTGCCTCGACGAGAAGGAGGAAACTGCGCAAGCTGCGGGGAGAGTCACGAGAGGAGGACCTGCCGTTTCCGCAACGCAGAGTGCAGGCAGTGCAGAAAATCAGGACACATCGCCCGGGTGTGTCGGGCTCGGCCCACCCGACACCAGGCATCAGATGACCAATCCAAGAGCCCCAGGTCCCGGGGCCCAACGCACCAAGGCAACTCGACGGAGCTCACGGACTGCCAGGTATACCAGTTGCCCCACCCCAACGTAGAGAAAATTTATGTAGAGGTACAGATAGAGGGGGCCCCATGCCGCATGGAGCTTGACACGGGTTCAACTCTATCCATAATCTCGGCAAGGACCTTAAGGAAACTGTGTCCTACTGGGGGTCCCGAACTCAGGCCGGCCCCATTCACCCTCCGGGACTTCCAGAAACGTAAGGTCCCCACAATGGGGGTGGGGACCTTCAGGGTGCAATACCGAGGGCGGACGCGGCAACTGGACTTGCTTGTGGTCAAGGGCCCCTACATTAGCTTACTGGGATTGGCATGGTTTGGACCACTGGGGCTAGCTGTCACCGGGGTGAACCACACCAGCTTACAAGTGGACGTGGACGCCATATGCAAGGAATTTCCAGGGGTTTTCGACGGGAAATTGGGACAGTATACGGGCCCCCCCATTGCGCTACAGCTTGACCCCGCAGTACGACCGGTCAGGCTCAAGGCCCGCCGGGTCCCGTTCGCCTTGAAACCCCGTATAGACAAGGAATTGGACCGACTCGTGGAGCAAGGAGTGCTGGAGCCGGTGCCTAATGCCCCCTGGGAAACCCCAATCGTCACACCCGTCAAGCCTAATGGTTCGGTCCGCATCTGCGCAGACTACAAATGTACCATAAACAAGGCCCTCACGGCCCACGCATACCCAGTGCCAGTGGTCAGCCATGTCCTTGCCACCCTGGCTGGGTCGAAAATTTTTGGCAAGCTGGACTTGGCCCAAGCATATCAACAGCTGCCAGTAGATGAGGCCACAGCAGAGGCACAGACGATTGTGACGCACAGAGGAGCGTTCAGGGTAAAGCGGCTGCAATTCGGGGTCAGTGTGGCACCAGGCATATTCCAGAATCTAATGGACTCTCTCCTTAAAGGGATTCCTGGCGTCACCCCCTTCTTCGATGATGTGTTGATTGCCGGGCCCACACCAGAGGAGTTTGAGGACCGCCTCCGCACCGTTCTGCACCGCTTCCAGACGGCGGGTCTCAAGGTGAAGCGGGAAAAATGTCCACTAGGAGTGCCTCAGGTGGACTTTCTGGGATTTATGGTGGACGCAGAAGGGGTCCACCCGACTGGGGACAAGGTACGGGCCATTTGTGATGCCCCAGCGCCCAAGAGCAAGACTGAACTTCAGGCCTTCTTGGGACTATTGAACTTCTACCATTCCTTCCTTCCCCACAAGGCGGCAGTAGCGGAGCCCCTACACAGACTCCTGGACAAGCGGGCCCCTTGGGTGTGGGGCCAACGCCAGGAGGCCGCATTCCAGGCAGTCAAGGACTTGCTTGTCTCAAACTCGGTCTTGGCACACTTCGACGAGAGGCTGCCAGTGGTGCTAGCATGCGACGCCTCACCCTATGGCATTGGCGCTGTCCTGGGGCACCAACTCCCGGATGGAAGAGAGGTACCGGTGGCGTACTTTTCCCAGACACTCAACGCAACCGAGCGGAACTACTCGCAAATCGACAAGGAGGGTCTGGCAATTGTGAAGGGAGTAAAAAAATTCCATGATTTCTTGTACGGGCGGCCCTTCACCGTGGTGACTGACCACAAGCCGTTGCTTGGCTTGTTTGCCCCCGAAAAGCAGACCCCCCAAGTGCTATCTCCACGCGTCCTCAGGTGGTCAATTTTCCTTGCCAGCTACCAGTATGCACTGATTCACCGACCTGGGAAGGCGATGGGCCATGCGGACGCCCTCAGCAGGCTACCACTACCGGAAACAGGCCCTGACCCAGCACCTGCACAAGAGGTAATGAGCCTGGAGCTGCTTCCCGACCGCCCCATTCAGGCACAAGAAGTTGCACACCATTCCAAGAAAGATAGGGTCATCTCCCGGGTCCTGGACTGGGTGTGGAGGGGATGGCCCAGCAGCAGCCCCGGGCCAGAATTCGCCAGCTACACAACCCGCAAACATGAACTGTTGGCCCACAAGGGGTGCCTGTTATGGGGAAGCAGAGTCGTTGTTCCCCAGCCCCTCCGCAAAAGGGTCCTCACAGCCCTACACGAGACACATCCAGGGGTAGTAAGAATGAAGGCCCTTGCCAGAAGTTATGTGTGGTGGCCGGGGATCGATGGAGAGATAGAGGCCTGGGTCAAACACTGCCAGGCCTGCCAAGAATCCCGCCCAGATCCCCCAAGGGCCCCAGTCCAGTCCTGGGAGTCCGCCCGAGCACCATGGTCACGCCTGCATGTGGACTTCGCTGGCCCCTTTCAGGGGAAAACATTCTTCATAGTGGTGGACTCCTACACCAAATGGCTGGAAGTCGCACTGGTACCGTCCACTTCCATGTCCGCAGCCATCCGGGTTCTACGCAGGCTGTTTGCAACCCACGGGCTCCCCGACACTCTCGTCTCAGACAACGGGACTGCATTTACGTCAGGAGAATTCCAAACCTTCACAGCGCAGAACGCCATCCGCCACATCCGTTCGGCGCCGTTCCACCCTGCCACCAATGGCCAAGCAGAACGCATGGTGCGGACCACCAAGGACACCCTTCGCCGCATGACGCACGGGGACTGGGAGTACCGCCTTGCCACATTCCTTCTAGCACAGCACAGCAACCCCAGCTCAACGACTGGCCGGAGCCCCGCTGAACTACTAATGGGCCGGCGCCTTGCAATCAGATTGGACCGCCTTCACCCCGATAGAGCTCAGGATGAGGTAGTGGTGGGGGAAGGCAGGAACCCCCGGACCTTCGAGGCCCAGGACCCAGTGTACGCAAAGAATTTTGGGGCAGGCCCAGCATGGGTACCCGCCACAGTCACCAGGGTCACTGGCCCCGTGTCGTACGAGGTGCTAACGGATGGGGGGCAATGCTGGCGCCGCCACTGCGACCAGATACGGCGACGATTCCCGGGAGAAACCCAGGACGAGGACAGGTCAGAGGAGTCCCAAGGGAACAGCGGGGCAGTGAGGCCCATAGAGCAGGAGGGGCCAGCAGGAGAGGCAGAATCAGTAAATACAGAGAGGACCCGTGAGGCCGAAAGGACACCGGAACCGGAACCACGACTGAGCGAGCCGGTTGCACCAGATCAAACAGGCCCATCACAGCCAGCATCCTTGGAACACGAGCCAGAACCTGAACCCCGGACCAGGGAACACCACAGGCCGCAACGCACACGTAGGCCGCCGGCGTACCTCGAGGACTATGAATGCGACCTCCCTGGCAGGACTGGAACTTAGAGGGGAGGGGTGTTATGTACTGAGTTGAATAGGATCCAAACTGCAGCAGTCTGATTGGTCCTAGAACAATAGGATCCAAATTGCAGCAGTCTGATTGGTCCTAGAACAATAGGATTCAGAATGCAGCAGTCTGATTGGTCCTAGAACAATGCAGCAGTATGATTGGTTGGCAGGAACCACCCAATCCTGCTCCAGATAGAAGTGAATCCATAACCTGATTGGTTTACAGTAGAATTCCGGGATTAGCCAATCATGTGCAGCCCATTGTGTAAATAATGTATATAAAGCAGATACTGTGAGGGGACATTCATTCATTCCTCCTCACCACTATGAGCTGAATAAAGAGCATGAAATCACTTTGCGACTCTGAGTATATTTCAAAAAGTAATAAAAACAATACATTTGTGAAAACAAGTAAAAGTGTTCCAAATGTAGCAAAAGAGGTGGGACCCACAAAACACCTTAAATGTTGGTTTTGAAATCGGTGGTTATAATCAGGGCAGTTTTGAAAGGCCCAGTTCACCATCTCGATTCAAAATGGCACCCGATTGTACCCAAACACAGAGAGGAAACTTGCTCCTCCAACTTAGGAACCATCATGCAGAAATTGATTACGATAGTGGTTCCCAGTTATGGGTCTGGGGATTTTAGAGTACACCTAAAATCATTTGCTTATTAGGGGCTATCCCACATTTTATTCAAAAAATTGCAGAGGTTACTACAATAGAGTTATCAAAATTTTTAGAAGTAGGGGGTCCGTGACTTGGCTTTTGAAAAATAGGGGGTCCTCTGTAATTAGCTAACTGGGAACCACTGGGTTATGATATATTTAGAGGTGTTCACATGGTAGCGAACAAGCTGCTATCTAAAATATAAAGGTGTTTAAGTTTGCTCCCCTAGGTGCTTCTGAAACAAAGAGCCTTGCTGGCAAGGCTGAGTATATCCATGAGGCAGAGCTGACCATTTTCTCTCAGGGAAATCTGTCACTTCTCCACAGGCTTGTGAGGATGAAACCTACATGTAGGTAGAAGCTCACCTGTCAAAATATTGCTATGTGCCAGACAACTGTGGAACATTGCATTCTCTCCCTGTCTCTCTCTTGTCAAAGCATCTCTGGGCACAATTCAGAGAGCTGGTTATGACCTAGAAAGAGTTGCTTGGCTTAGATCCAAGCCATGGGTAGGCAGCCTAAGGCCCGGGGGCTGGATGAGGCCCAATCGCCTTCTTAATCTGGCCCGCAGACGGTCCAGGAATCAGCGTGTTTTTACATGAGTAGAATGTGTCCTTTTATTTAAAACGCATCTCTGGGTTATTTGTGGGGCCTGCCTGGTGTTTTTACATGAGTAGAATGTGTGCTTTTATTTAAAATGCACCTCTGGGTTATTTGTAGGGCATAGGATTAAGTTCATTTCCCCCCCAAAATATAATCCAGCCCCCTGCTGTAAAAGTTTGCTGACCCCTGGTCCAGGCTATCTGAAGGACCATATCCTCCCATATGAACCAGCTGTTTTTAAGGAAAGGGCTGGTGCTGTTTTCATTGTAATTATATGCATGTTTTAATCTAGGTTTTAGCTGTTGCTGTTTGAGTCCCTGTCTGGTGGAAAGGTGGGACATAAATAAATAGACCAATTCCCAAAAGCCTCTCACTTTGCAACACGACCACCACATATGTTAGAGGTCACCTTCTACCTCTCTACATTTCCAGCATCTTTTATCCTTCAACTTATAAATCTTCTCTAATTTCACTGGTGTATGGTACCACCTGTAGATCATTTCCCACAGGTTTTCCTTTAGTGCCGTGCATGCCGTAAATCTCATATTCTTGTTCCATAGTTCCAACCACCTCTCAAAGTCGATGTTATATCCAATGTCTATCGCCCACTTAGTCATGGCCTCCTTCACCTCCTCATCTTTTGTATACCACTCCAGCAAAATATCGTACATCCTTGACAGTGTTTTGTCACCTTCTATAACCTCCACATTAAATTTAGATTTTTTATCTTCAAATCCTACTTTCTTTTTGTCTTCTTTTAGCAGGTCATTTAGTTGGTGGTATTGCAACCACCCAGTAAATAGATTTTTGATCTCTTCATATGGTCTAAGTTTAATCCCTTGATCTGTCTTCCAAATTAGTTCTTCATAGGTGGCATTCTTCCCTTCCATATTTATTTTTTTTATAGTTAACACCTCTATTGGTGAAATCCACCAAGGTGTCTTCCTTTCCAATATATTTTTATTTCTTTCCCATACTTGGAATAGTGCCTGCAGTTCCTTTTTTTATTTGCTCCAGAATTTAGCAACTTTTGTGAAAACACCACACAAGAGAATGGCTGTACAGATAGAAGTTGTTGGAAAACATATAGGACAAGAAAAAATGAAATGATTAAAGCTAATTGGTGAGACAAGAAGGTCAGCAAAATCCAATGCAGCAATAAGTTTATTGGGATGTTTTGATGCTGCTGCTGTTAGTACTTTCGTAAATCTATTGACGTGCTTATAATCAGTGATACAAGATTCAGACAAGTTTGATGCACAAACAGAACAAGAAGCAAATGTTTTACGTCAAAGTCTTACAAAGTTTGAAAAAACATTGACAGCATTTATTTACTTGTATATATTAGAAACTACAGCCCCGTTATCAAGTTATTTGCAGACAAGTCATTTAGATATGTTTACTGCATGGAGTTTAGTAAATTCAGCTATAACAAAGTTGAAGGAAAAGACAAGAACATTTGATAACGTTCGCAGCAAGGCATTGGAATTTGTAAATAAATGTAACAAGAAGATTTCACAGTTGAATGTGGATGGAAATCAAACATTGGAAAATGGCTCTTTGGAAATAGCATTGCCAGTTAAGAGGCAGAGGAAGAGGACAAGAATGGCAGAGGAGCTTATAGATCTGGGGTCAGCAACCTTTTTCAGCCGTGGGCCAGTCCACCGTCCCTCAGACCATGTGGGGGGCCGGACTATATTTTTGAGGGGGGGGGGATTAACAAATTCCTATGCCCCACAAATAACCCAGAGATGCATTTTAAATAAAAGGACACATTCTACTCATGTAATAATAATAATAATAATAATAATAATAATAATAATAATAATAATAAAAAATTTTATTTATATCCCGCCCTCCCCAGCCGAAGCCGGGCTCAGGCGGCTAACAACAATCAAATAATCAAACAGTCAAATAATCACACAATCTAAAAATATTTCATTATAAAAATTAATTAAAATCAAATTCATGGCAACCGATTAAGCAAAATTCTGTGCAGGTTGCCAAAGGAGGGAGTCAGGCTGCGCCCTGACCAAAAGCTTGGCGGAACAACTCTGTCTTGCAGGCCCTGCGGAAAGATGTCAGGTCCCGCAGGGCCCTAGTCTCTTGTGACAGAGCATTCCACCAGATTGGAGCCGCAGCCGAGAAGGCCCTGGCTCTAGTTGAGGCCAGCCTAACCTCTCTGAGGCCTGGGACCTTCAGGATGTTATTATTTGCAGACCGTAGGTTTCTCTGTGGGGCATACCAGGAGAGGCGGTCCCGTAGGTACGAGGGTCCTAGGCCGTATAGGGCTTTAAAAACACACTGATTCCTGGACCGTCTGTGGCCTGGGTTTAGAAGGCGATGGGGCCACATCCGGCCCCCAGGCCTTCGGTTGCCTACCCGTGGGTTATGCACTTCTCTAGGAATAAGTCCCATTGAACTCAGTGCTTACTCCCAAAAAACTGGGCACAGAATTTGTGATCCCTGCATAGCAGGGGGTTGGACTAGATGACCCTTGGGGTCCATTATGACTCTACAATTCTATGATTCACTGGAGGTTTTTAAGCAGAGGTCAGAAGGCCACCTGCCAGGGATTCCTTAGCAGTGGTTCATAGCTGTCAAGTGTCCCTTATTTGAAGGGACAGTCCCTTATTCCAGTGCCATGTCCCGCTGCTGTCCCTTATTGATGGATGTCCCTTAAATGTCCCTTAAATGATGTCCCTTAAATTTCAAAGGAAGCAGCTCCTCTCCCTCCCTCCCTGCCGGCCAGGGAGGAGGGAGGCTTCAACTGTGTTGCTTGGCTGTGTTGCTCACCCTGTTAGGTTGTGGGCGAACATAGCAGACGACACAGCGATTCCTTCAAAGCAGCTCTTCTTTATTCAGATGTCAGAACAGAACTAAGCTGAGGGGCTCAGTCAGCCTGCTTATATAGAGCTCCAGAACAATGTAACTGTTGCCATTTTCTAAAACTATCCAATCACTGAACGTCACTTTTCGAGCCTTCATTTGCATACAAACTATCCAATCACTGAACGTCACTTTTCGATCCTTCATTTGCATAACTACCTGCAATATCCCCCTGCTGGCCCAGGGTGAGAACTTCAGTACATAACACCCCTCCCCACCAAGATAAGGCGTTAGTTACAATCGTAATGGTTTCCTTATATACAGCACTACACGTAATGGTTCAATTAGGCACAAAAGCATATCGGTTACATTTCACATACTTAGACCAACAGTGATACATGTCCAACAACATAGTCCTTTAAATAAGTTGGGCACTTGGAAACTCTGCCAGACCGCTGGGGACTGGTAGCCAAGTCCGGGGGGGGGGGGACGGACACCCAATTCTTGCTGAGGCTGTGGTGCGACCCTAGGTGGCCTTGAAACCAAATCCCCTGGATCCGCTGCTGTGGGTGGAGCCTCCGCAAGTGGAGTGGTCTGAGCCTGTGGTAAGTCTGGCAGACCCTCTGAAGCGGCTTGGTTCGGCTCCACGCTGGCAGTTTGCGAAGGAGGTGTAGGTGGAGCCTCACCATCTGTAAGTGTCTCTTCCAGAGCCACGAGCGCAGTTGGGGGCACCACGGTAGTGTCCAAGTCCCCAACCCTGCGCCTAAGCTGGTCTATGTGCCGGTGCCACAAGCGTCCGTCTTCAAGTGCCACCTGGTACGAGCGAGGTCCAGTGACTCCCACTACTGTGGCTGGCACCCAAGGAATGTCCCCCACATAGTTCCGGGCAAAGACCTGGTTTCCTAGAACAAATGACCGTGGTGCGTTGGCACAGCCTGGGGGTTCAGCCACGGCAAAGTCCGGGTGCAGCCGGTTGTGCGGTGACCTGAGGCGGCGGCCCATAAGCAGTTCAGCAGGACTCCGCCCTGTAGCTGCATGAGGGGTGATGTGTTGCACGAACAAATATTCGGCGACCCGCTCATGCCAGTCTCCCCGGTCCAGGCGCGCCAGTGCCTCTTTTGCCGAGCGCACCATTCTCTCCGTCCGCTTGCCTGTTGCTGGATGGATGAAATGGTGCCGTTAGGGCATGGCGGATGCCCAGTCCCAAAAGATACCGCTCAAAAGTGCCTGACGTGAACTGCGGTCCGTTGTCGGAGACAAGGACTTCAGGATACCCATGTGTCGCAAACAGGCCTCGCAGCACCCGGATGACGGCCTCAGTAGTGGTGGAGGGCATCAGGGCCACCTCCAGCCATTTGGAATAGGCGTCCACCACTACCATAAAGGTCCGACCGTGAAAGGGGCCGGCCAGATCGATGTGCACCCTCGGTCAGGGTGTCTTGGGTGTCTCCCAGGTGTGTCCCTTAGCTGCCGGTGGTGCAGGCCTCGATTCTTGGCACGCTTGACAGGCAGACACCCAGGCAGTGATGGCATCGTCCATGTTAGGCCACCAGACGTAACACCGAGCCAACGCCTTCATTTTGATGATTCTCGGGTGGCCAACGTGCAGAGCCTCCAGGACGCGTTGACGGAGTCTTTGGGGAATCACGACGCGGTCTCCTCACAGCAGACAGCCGCGATGAGCCGAGAGTTCATGTTGTCTGGTTGCAAACGGTTGGAACTCCGATGCAAAAGGCCCTTGTGGCCACCCCCTCCACACCCAGTTGAGCACACAGCTGATGGTGCGATCCTGGGCAGATGCGGAGGCCACAGTGGCAGCCAATACAGGCGCTGCCGGAAGATCCTCAATCAGGAGGAGCGATGAAGCTGGAGCCGGGTCTTCCACAAATGCTGGAAGAGGGCAACGGCTGAGGGCATCGGCATGACCCATCGATTTCCCCGGGCGATGGACGAGCCGGTAGTGGTAGGCAGCCAGGAAAACAGTCCATCGCAGCATGTGCGGCGAGAGGACCGGTGGAGTTGGACGATCACCGGCGAGGAGGCCCAGGAAGAAGAAGAAGAAGAGTTTGGATTTGATATCCCGCTTTATCACTACCCGAAGGAGTCTCAAAGCGGCTAACATTCTCCTTTCCCTTCCTCCCCCACAACAAACACTCTGTGAGGTGAGTGGGGCTGAGAGACTTCAAAGAAGTGTGACTGGCCCAAGGCCACCCAGCAGCTGCATGTGGAGGAGCCGAGACACGAACCCGGTTCCCCAGATTACGAGTCTACCGCTCTAGTGATGAGGTTAAAAGTCCTGCCATAGAGGTATTCATGGAACCTCTTCACTCCAGCCACAAGTGCCAGTGCCTCCTTGTCGAGCTGGCTGTAATTCCGTTCAGTCAGAGATAGCGTCCTGGAAAAGTAGGCGAGCGGTGCTTCTCTTCCGTCTGGAAAACTAAGGACAGCGCCGATGCCAAAAGGTGAGGCGTTGCAAGCAAGGACCAGCGGCCTGACTTCACTGTACTGTACCAGCACACTGTCCGATGAAAGGAGAGCCTTGACCGCATTGAAGGCCTCCGTCTCCCGATGACCCCAGGACCAAGGCGTCTTTGTGGTGAGGAGTCGGTGAAGAGGCTCAGCCACCGTGGCTTTGTGGGGCAAGAACATGTTATAACAGTTCACCAGCCCCAGGAATGCCTGCAACTCCGTCTTGTTCTTTGGGATGGCGGCTTGCTGGATAGCGTGGATCTTGGATGTGGTTGGGTGAAGGCCGGAGGCGTCGCTAAGATAGCCCAGGAACTCCACCTGTGGAACGGCGATCTGGCACTTCTCCCTCTTTACCTTGAGCCCGGCCTCCTGGTCAGCACAGCACGGAGGCACTCGAACAGCTGCTGGTGTGAGTCTGCGGACACCAATACATCATCGAAATATGGTACCACACCCGGAAGCCCTTGCAGGAGACGCTCCATAAGGCTTTGGAAGATGCCAGGAGCCACACTCACCCCGAACTGCAACCGGCGACAACGGAATGCCCCTCGGTGGGTGACGATCGTCTAAGCTTCAGCGGTGGCATCATCGACGGGCAGTTGTTGATAGGCTTGGGCAAGGTCCAGCTTAGCGAAGACCTTACCCTCACCCAGGGAATGCAGCAGGTGTTGGTACAAAGTTGGTTGGACAGTGTTCTCGAAGCTACCAGCATGAGTTTGACCAGACTGCAGGAGGACAGGAAGACTGGAGTGCCTGGAACAGGTGAGGCTGCAGATCCCTTATTTTGGCTGCTGGCCCCTTATTTTCAAGGCTGCTGGTCCCTTATTTTCAAATCTGTAAGTTGACAGCTATGCTGTGGTTCCTGCATTGCAAAGGGTTCTTGCTTCAAGCAGGCTCTCCATTCAGGCTCCAGAGGTGCTTCAGTTTCCCCAATGGACCCCAAGGGAGACAAACAGGACTGCTGTTAACAATTGGGAGGAAAGTGTATCTCCTACTGTATCTGAATGGACTGAGAAAATGTGGTCCCTAGTAACTATTATTAAGTTCACTTATTACAAAAGAATACAATGGTACCCATAGGCGCCGACTCCATGGGGCTTGAGGGGGCTCGAGCCCCCTCAAAAATTTTTTTGGGGGGGCTCAGCCCCCCCAATAATCTCGGGCGGGCACCCTTCCAGCAGAGCGCCGCCGCCGTCCCCCGCCTCCTCCCCACCTGCTCCTTCGCCAGCCAGCCAGCCGCGCGCCCTAATCGGAGAGCCCCGGCCGGAAATCCCGCGAGAACAGGGGAATCCCGACTGGCCACACCTCCCAGCCAGCCAATCGGCTGGCTGGGGGGCGTGGCTTGCCCTATTTAGGGCCGGAGCCACTTTATTTGCATATTCATGAGCTTATTTATTATTCATGAGCTTTCCCGGGCCCCCCCAATATTTTTTCTAAGTCCGCGTCCCTGGTGGTACCTCAGGTTAAGTACTTACTTCGTTCTGGAGGTCCGTTCTTAACCTGAAACTGTTCTTAACCTGAGGTACCACTTTAGCTAATGGGGCCTCCCGCTGCCACCGCACGATTTCTGTTCTCATCCTGAAGCAAAGTTCTTAACCCAAGGTACTATTTCTGGGTTAGCGGAGTCTGTAACCTGAAGCGTCTGTAACCTGAAGCGTTCCAGAGCCCGGTTCGCATCCTGAAGCGAACGCGGGTTGCGATTTGCTGCTTTCCATGCATGCGCGTGGCGTCATTTTGAGCATCTGCACATGCGTGAGCGGCAAAACCCAGAAGTAACGTGCTCCGTTACTTCCAGGTCGCCGTGGAGCGCAACCCGAAAATGCTTAACCTGAAGCTACTTCAACCCAAGGTATGACTGTACATATAAACCAGGTTTGTGAGGGGAAATAGTATTTTTTGACAGTGCTTTGGAGCAACAAGTTCAATGCTAATGTCCAATTTTAGGATGCTTTCAGCCTGCCGTCATAGTATTTCTTCATGCCCTTAATTATTTTATTTATATTGTTAATAAAATATACACAGGGATGTAATAAAAGAAAGAAAGTAAAAGTGTTAATCAAATAATTATGCACTCTAAAACGGCGGGTTTCGAAACCTCCTGTTTTCAGTGGAAAAAGCTGACAGGAACACTTTGCTGCTGTGTCAGAACAGAATGTACACAGGGTCAGATTAAGACCTTCAGAGGCTTTTTAAGCACTGAAAAGATTATGTTGTCCCCGCTATACGCAATTCAAAATTAAAACAATACTAAACCACAAAACAACATTCTAAAATAAAAGGCCCATAGATTTATTTCAACACGTGAGATTTCCTTGCATTCTTATATATGTTAATAGGATCCCTCCCTTAGCTGGAGATAAGTAACAAAAAGACAGAAGGACAAAATGGAGTAAGAATGCAAGGATGGAGCGAAAGAAGTCTAAACAAGTTCTGATTTCCTGCTATGACGACTGCTATAATGTCTTTTATTTTTTTAAATGTCAAATTCCCCCCCTTTTTAAAACACCTTTCTCATATTTCGCCCCCGTACCCTAAACACATGCTTAGTCTGTTCATTGGATGTGCCATCACTAATTGTACAGCTCAGGTCCCATTAATAATAATAATAAGAAGAATTTTATTATTTCTACCCCGCCCATCTGACTGGGTTTCTCCAGCCACTCTGGGCGGCTTCCAACAAAATATTAAAAATACAATAAAACACCAGACATTTAAAACTTCCCTAAACAGGGATACCTTCGGATGTCTTCTAAAAGTTGTGCAGCTCTTTATCTCCTTGACATCTGCTGGGAGGGCGCCACTACTGAGAAGGCCCTTTGCCTGGTTCCCTGTAGCGGCTCACCTCTTGCAATGAGGAAACCCTTCAAATCGTATGATTTTTATAGACTTGAGTCTTATTTAGCAGAAAAAGCAATTGCTAAAATGGTTAGGCCATTTTTTGGGGGTGGAGTGGGTGTTTTGGGGGGTCAGTCAAACAATAGTCCGTCAAACATTAAAAGCTTCTCTGAACAGGGCTGCCTTCAGATGTCTTCTAAAAGTCTGATAGTTGTTTTTCTCTTTGACATCTGGTGGGAGGGTGTTCCATAGGGTGGGTGCCACTACCGAGAAGGCCCTCTGTCTGGTTCCCTGTAACTTGGTTTCTCGCAGTGAGGGAACCGTCAGAAGGCCCTTGGCGCTGGACCTCAGTGTCCGGGCAGAACGATGGGGGTGGAGACGCTCCTTCAGGTGTACATTTCATCTTATTAAATATCTGCTTCGGTATGTAAGTTTGGGTCAAAGTGCTGCCTCTCTCTGGTTTGTTTCCACATATTATCCACTGCATATTGTAAAATTGTACATATCATTGCCTTATCTATCATATATTCAACTAATAAATTTGTGGATGTTTATTCAAAACCTGCCAAGGAGTCCAAATCATTTTGTTGTCTTTTTAAATAATTTGTATAAAATTTCCATTCTTCCTTGAAGTCACGATTGTCCTTGTCACACAGTTTATATGTCAACTTGGCCAGTTGTGCATAGCTCATCAGTTTTTCTTGCCTCTGTTCTTTCGTTGGGATTTCCTCGTTCTTCCATCTTTGTGCTAACAAGACTCTTGCCGCTGTTGTCGTTTTTTATTTTTCTTGGCAGGTCTTGTCCTACAATCCCTAACAAAAATGCTTCTGGTTTTTTCCACAAATGTCATTTTAAACATTTTTTTTCCAATTCATTGTATATCATTTCCCCAAAATTTTTAACTTCTCTACATTCCCTACATTGTTTGAGTGTCAATGCTAAGAAGTTTCCATCAATATAAAGGAAATTGTTAATACAAGCAGGGTACAGTTTGTCGTGCAGAGATTTTCTTCCTGTGCTATCTACCCTAAAAGGCTCCCGGGGGTGGGGGGGGTGGGGAGTTGCCCTGTAGCCATACAAAGTTTTGATGTTGGTTCTTCAGAATATGCAATGTCCCAAATTAAAGGTAAAGGTACCCCTGCCCGAACGGGCCAGTCTTGACAGACTCTGGGGTTTGTGCGCCCATCTCACATCTATAGGCCGGGGGCCAGCGCTGTCCGGAGACACTTCCGGGTCACGTGGCCAGCGTGACAAAGCTGCATCTGGCGAGCCAGCGCAGCACACGGAACGCCGTTTACCTTCCCGCTGGTAAGCGGTACCTATTTATCTACTTGCACCCGGGGGTGCTTTCGAACTGCTAGGTTGGCAGGCGCTGGGACCGAGCAGCGGGAGCGCACCCCGCCGCGGGGATTCGAACCGCCGACCTTTTGATCGGCAAGCCCTAGGCGCTGAGGCTTTTACCCACAGCGCCACCCGCGTCCCCTATGTCCCAAATTACTTTTGTGCATTGAAACCCTCTCTTCTTTCTAGCTACCGAGATTCTTGCTGCCATAAATAAGCAATCAATTAAACATTTTCTTAAAACCCCTTGGCTGTCTCTGCTGAATGCACCCAACAGTGCTATTTGGGGAGGTGTTTTTTCACAGACTTTCCCATCATTTTCATTATTTTTGCAAATATCTTGTCCCAAACTGGGCAACTTTGGCACAGTCCCACCACTCCATTTTGGTAACCATTCAATTTCATTTTTGTATGGTTTTCAAATAATATTCTTTAAATTTAGCTGAAGTTGTGTTATAAGAATTTTTTCCTACACAGCTGCCCAATCATCATCATCATCATCATCAGTAGTAATTACCCTCCCTTCATCCTAAGGTCCCAGGTCTTCATTATCCATAGCAGCTAAATTCCACACTCCTTTCAGGGTCTCTTTTGATCCCACGTCAGTTTAGGTAACATGGTTTATAAGACAGATATAAACCCTTTCTCCTGGTCACTTGTATTAAGACATACTTTGTCAGATCGGGTTAAGCTTATGTTACCTTGCTGTATAAAAGCTGTTGTCTGGTGACTGTACTAATTTGATTCCACACACTTCTGGGTAATGGTCTGGCATATATACAGTGGTGCCTTGGTTTATGAACTTAATCCGTTCCGGAAGTCCGTTCCTAAACCAAAGCATTCTTTTTTAAAAAACAACAACAATATTTATTAGTCTTCCAACAAATTAAACACCACACTACAAAAAACGAAAAAGATAACAATACAATACAATACAAAAAACACTATAAAACACTAACACATACAACTAACAAAACAAAAACCATTTAAAACACAGTCAAATTTCAATATCTTATCTTTCTTTCACTTATTTCCACGACCTCCTCACGCCTCCCTTTTTGTATTCCACTTCTATTAATTGTTTCAGCAATTCCTTTCCATCTTCCTCTGTTTTCTATCCTATAATTGTCTTAACACATTCTAACCTTATTTTTCCCTTTAATACTCTATTAATCTATTTATACTTAATTCCTTATAACATTTCTACTAAAGCCATATAACTTCATTCCAACATTTTTCTAACATTCATTAATAAACCAAAGCATTCTTAAACCAAGGCGTGCTTTCCCATAGCAGCGGGGGGACTCAATTTACACTCAACAGGAAGCGGAACATGCTCTGCTTCTGAGGCAAAGTTCACAAGCCAAAACATCTACTTCCGGGTTTGCAGCATTCTTAAGCAAAGTTGTTAATAAACTAAGCTGTTCTTAAACCAAGGTACCATTATACATAGGGATGTGGGTGACCCTGTGGTCTAGACCACTGAGCCTCTTGTGCTTGCCAATCAGAAGGTCGGCGGTTCTAATCCCCGCGACGGGGTGAGCTCCTGTTGCTCGGTCCCTGCTCCTGCCAACCTAGCAGTTCGAAAGCACGTCAAAGTGCAAGTAGATAAATAGGTGCCACTCTGGCGGGAAGGTAAACGGCATTTCCATGCGCTGCTTTGGTTTCGCCAGAAGCGGCTTAGTCATGCTGGCCACATGACCCGGAAAAACTGTCTCTGGACAAATGTAGGCTCCCTTGGCTAGTAAAGTGAGATGAGCGCCGCAACCCCAGAGTCGTTTGTGAGTGGACTTAACTGTCAGGGGTCCTTTACCTTTATCTTTTTACTACTGTATATAAATCTTGCAAGTTAATAAAATTAATTTCTTTTAATGCATTAATGCTTCTTTCCCTATCCTTCAGCTAAAAGCCTGGATGTTCATGTGATGGGATTATTGGGGAAAAGCCTGGAATAAAGACCTCATCTCTGTACTTCCAGACTTCCAAAATTGTTCTCTGTGTGCTATCCTGTGATTTCCAGCTATTAACAATTTCTATTCTAATAAATAGGACTCTGTTGCAAGGATATTCCATTTGGACCATTGCTTGTCTTTTGGGACTTTGATATATGAGTGCAATATAATTTTAGTAACGGAATTACCCACCCAGCCCTCTGATTTTCTGTATCTGAAATGCTTTAAAAAAAGGTTTCCAATGTTACGTTCAGCTTGTATATGTTTAAATAAACCTTGCAGCAACGAAAATGCCATCTGTCTCCAGTGACCTTCGTTTCAAGGAAACCGTTCCTAAGGTCTAGATTTAAAATGCAAAAGGTTTCTGCTTCCTTTACGATTCATTCTCATCGTCATCAGTGAATCTGCTTGTCTTTAGAATTAAAAAGGTAAAGGTACCCCTGCCCATACGGGCCAGTCGTGTCCGACTCTGGGGTTGCGTGCTCATCTCGCTTAAGAGGCCAGGAGCCAGCGCTGTCCGAAGACACTTCCGGGTCACGTGGCCAGCGTGACGAAGCTGCTCTGGTGAGCCAGCACCAGCGCAGCACACGGAAACGCCGTTACCTTCCCGCTATAAAGCGGTACCTATTTATCTACTTGCACTTAGGGGTGCTTTCGAACTGCTAGGTGGGCAGGAGCTAGGACCGAAAGACGGGAGCTCACCCCATCACGGGGATTCGAACCACCGACCATGCGATCGGCAAGTCCTAGGCACTGAGGTTTTACCCACAGCACCACTCGCGTCCCTTAAGAATTACTTTAGAATTACTTTAGAATTACGTCTTTAGAATTACCGTACTTACCCATTATTTGTGTTGGTTTATCTCGTGTGTACTTGCCTTTAAAGTTACACGTTATGTTAGCCAAAAGACTTTATAATAATAATAATTTATTATTTATACCCCGCCCATCTGGCTGGGTTTCCCCAGCCACTCTGGGCGGCTTCCAAAAGAATATTAAAATACTGTGATACACCAAACATTAAAAGCTTCCCTAAACAGGGCTGCCTTCAGATGTCTTTATTCCTTGTTCAAATGAATAATATCATAAAGGGGGCGGGCAAATGGGCTGGGATTTCAAGCCAAAAGCCACTGGGCGTTCGGCATCCTTGAGACGGCAGCCCAGCTGCTATAAGAGCCTGACCTCTGGAGAACTTGCATCACTTCCAAAGGATTTCTCCTCTGGCTGCTTTGTTCTCTCGTCCTTTTTTCTTTTATTCCCTACTGCTGCAATGCAAGCCAGGCATGGTTTCTGCCTCCCTGGTTTGGGCATCCCCAGCAGCTTGAGGATCTTATACTGGTCTGAAACGACCCAGCCTCTGGGCCACCGCAGAGTTCACGCAGCTTCCGGAGAGTTGCACCCCTCTCCTCTACGGGAGAAAGTGGGCAGGCCATTTGACCAATTACCTGGCCACTGGAGGAACAGCTGGCTCAACCTGTACCACTTCTGGAAGGAAGACGGCTTCCACAATGTCCACAACATCATGGTAAAGAATTTCCAGCAATTTGGGCCAATCTACAGGTAAGTCTCTTTTGGCTGATATGTTCCACCCTCTCTCATTTTTAGCAGCTCCTTGGGCTTTTGGAAAAAAAATGCTCATTGCTTTTTTTCCTTAAAAAATTATGCTTAAGGGGCAGTGGTGTAGCGTGGGTTGTCAGCACCCGGGGCAAGGCAAGTAATTTGCGCCCCCTAACCCATGGATTTGCGCCCCCTAACCCATGGATTTGCGCCCCCTAACCCTAACCCCAGATGTTGCGCCCGGTGCGGCTGGCCCCCCCTGCACCCACCACGCTACGCCACTGTTAAGGGGTACTTTCCTTTTCACTCAAAGAAATCACATTTTTATAGTTCAGATCGGGGAAAATAAATAAATGGACAGGACAGAGAAGGCTTATTCCAAAACATGGCTTTTAATTTTTTTTTTTAAAAAAGGGAAACCCAGAGGGGAAAACACAAATTCTCAGACCAGAATTTGTGGTTCTGCCAAAAAAAGAGAAAGAAAGAAATAACTTATTATTAAGAACCACAGAATTTTTTTCTTAAATATCCAGAAAATAAGGGGAAGTTAGGTCCTTCCAAAAGCCTTCCTGTATCCAAATATAAATGGTAAAACAGAGGGGGACGACGACCAGACATTGACAGATACTTTCAATTGGGGTGGGAAGAAGAGAGAGAAAATTGGTGAAATAGGAGAAGGAAGGGGAAGGGGCGCAGGGCGCATCTCCAAGGGGAGGGAGCTTTTTGGCAGGGGCGCCCAAGGCCAGAGGATCAGAGGACCGCGGAGCTCGCAGGTGGCCGCTTCCTTCCTGCCTCTCCCCTCCTGCCGCCGTCGCCGCTTCCTCCGCATCCTTCCCAGGTGCATTTAGATTCACAAAACGTTTACGGGTTCGCGTCCCCCCGCGCTTTCCCCCAGAAAAAAAAGGATTGGATTTGCTCACGGGACCACTTAAGACTAGGCTGCTGTTTAAAGCACATCAACCCCGGCCCCCCCGCTCCAATTCCTGGGAACTGTAGTTTGCGATGAGTGCTGGGCGCAGTGCTAGGTGAGGGATAAGTTACAGTTCCCAGGCCACTTTGGTGGGGAAATGTGCTCCCATTGTCCTTTAGATGATTGGTTCACAAAGCAGGGGGTTGCAGCGGGATCGCCCGGGGTGCGCTAAGAGGCAAGGGGGGGCGCGCATAGCTGTCAACTTTTCCATTTTCTTGCGAGGAATCCTATTCGGAATAAGGGAATTTCCCTTAAAAAAAAGGGAATAGTTGACAGCTATGGGTGGGCGCTGGAGCTGTAAATGAGCTTCAGACTTTGAAAAGTTTGTCATCAATTTTGGTGAGTTCAACTAAATAGTTTTAACTCGATTTTGAACAAATGTGCAATTAAATGTTGGCGTTTTGAATTGTATGGTGTTATTGTCCTCTTTCAGCCAGTATACTCTGAGTAAGAATTGAATATAATTCTGAACATGTCTTATTTTTGTTCTTTCTGTTTAACTAACATATCACTCGGCTGTTTTAATTGTTTAACTGATAATTGATTAAGCTACTCTGTGATTTTTTGCATCTTAACTGATTTTATTTGTTGACTTTGGCATTGTATAAATCTCTCTCTGTGTGTTTGTGTGTGGTTATAGCTATACATATCAATTAGCAAACAGTATGCAAAACTGTGCTCTTTTCTGGCAATGTCATTAAGCAGCCACCCAGTTACAGAGGGGAAATGTTTAAATCAGCTTGCTCAGTTTGTAGAGTTTGTTTTATTTGATTTTTTTCTAGTTTTGATTTTGTATATCAAGAAGCCCTCTTAGAAGACCAAAAAACCATTGCAGCTCCTTGCAATCTGCTTACTATTCCAAATATCTTTAAACATTGCCCAGTGGCGTAGCGTGGGGGGTGCAAGGGGGGCCGGCCGCACCAGGCGCAACATCTGGGGGTTAGGGTTAGGGGGCGCAAATCCACGGGTTAGGGGGCGCAAATTACTTGCCTTGCCCCGGGTGCTGACAACCCACGCTACGCCACTGACATTGCCCATCCTCATTCAGACCTGCTTCCTTGTTTCCCCTTTGTTGGACATCTTAGATCTAGGGGAATATGAATATATATATATATCCCACTCATCTGACTGGGTTGCCCAAAGTTCCCATTGTTTTGTATATGTTTTCCTTAAGAGAGAGCACTTGCCTGCCCAGCCCCTACTTTGCATGGAGCAGGGGTCAGCAAACTTTTTCAGCAGGTGGCCGGTCAACTGTCCCTCAGACCTTGTGGGAGGCCGGACTATATAGTGGTACCTCGGGTTACATACACTTCAGGTTACATACGCTTCAGGTTACAGCTCCGCTAACCCAGAAATAGTACCTCAGGTTAAGAACTTTGCTTCAGGAGAGCAGAAATTGTGCAGCTGCGGCGCAGCAGAAGCAGGAGGCCCCATTAGCTAAAGTGGTGCTTCAGGTTAAGAACAGCTTCAGGTTAAGAACGGACCTCCGGAATGAATTAAGTACTTAACCCGAGGTATCACTGTATTTTGAAAAAAATATATGTACGTATTCCTATGCCCCACAAATAACCCAGAGATGCAGTTTAAATAAAAGGACACATTCTACTCATGTAAAAACATGCTGATTCCTGGACCGTCCGCAGGCCGGATTTAGAAGGCGATGGGGCCGTATCTGGCCCCTGGGCCTTAGTTTGCCTCCCCATGGCATAGAGGAAGATATGGGTGGTGCTGTGTTCTAAACCACTGAACATCTTAGGTATGTCTATCGGAAGGTCGGTGGTTTGAATCTGCACAGCGGGGTGAGCTCCTGTTGCTCTGTCCCAGCTTCTGCCAACCTAGCAGTTTGAAAAGCACACTAGTGCAAGTCTGTGCACTCTGGTTTCCGTCAGGGTGTCCTGTTGCGCCAGAAGCGGTTTAGTCAAGCTGGCCACATGACCCGGAAAGCTGTCTGTGGGCAAATGCCGGCTCCCTTGGCCTGAAAGTGAGATGAGCACTGCAACCCCATAGTCGCCTTTGACTGGACTTAACCATCCAGGGGTCCTTTACCTTTTTACTTTGCACATCAAATCCTTGCTCCTTATTCTCACCCTGTCTTTAGAGATGGTGTGTGTCTTTCAGATATGGTAATAAAAATATTTTTGGCCTCAGCAGAACAGGGTGTTTCAAAATGATTGTTCCATCAAATACAATTTACTGCCAGGAATTTTGGTGTGGTTTTTGTTTTTTGCTTTTTGCTTAAGAACATAAGAGCCTTCTGGATCAGGACAAGAGGAGCCCATCTTAGTTTCGCTCCCTGTTCTTCCAGTGGCCCATTATGTGAAACCTGAAACCAGGATTTGAGCACACGACCCCTTTCCCTCCCGTGATTTCCAGCCCCTGGTATTCAGAAACATTGTGCCTCCAACTGTAGAGTCAGAACATAGCAATCCCGAGTAGCTGCCATCGATAGCCCTTTCCTTCTCCATGAATGTGTCTAATCCCTTTTGGCAGCCACCCAAATTTGTGGCAATCACAGCCTCTTGCAGGAGGGAGTTCCATAGGTTAACTGTGCTGCTTCAGGACAATTTCAGCATCAGAGAATGAAATAGCAGGTATCATAATGTTAACAGGAATTCATTTCAAAAGGCTGTAGCCAGAGGGCCTGTCTGCCAGCTCAGTCAGTCTGCTCTCCACCTGCTAACTGTAATATCCAAGGCAACATAAGTCTTAAAAGTCTCTGAAAGTCTTATATCCGGAATCACTGTTCACTACGTCTGTTTGTGGACCACTTCGGCAGCGTTGGACGTCATAAAACAAAGCTTTAACGGCTTGTTTTCATCAGATAAGAATCTGCCCCATTGCTTCTTTCAGAGACTTGCATAGTCTACTAAGACTTTCAGAGACTTATGTTTATTTGGTTCTATGTTTTCAAGAGAATCCATTTCAAGAGAGTGCACATTTAGTGATTTTCAGAGATTTATATGATTTCTGTTTATTTGGTTTCTCATATTGTTTAATATTCCGTATAGACTATACAAAGAGTTTATATTGATATTGCATTGTTGTACTTGGTCATCATGTTGCTTTGGATATTACTGATAATTGTTTGCAACGCAGGGGTTTAATTGTTTGGTTACACCTGCTAACTGTGAACAGGTAACTTCTGCTCTCTCACTGTCTTGTCTTTAAACTGGTCTTGAACCTTTTGAACAGAGGAACCTTGCCCTCTTGACCAGGGGTCAGCAAACTTTTTCAACAGGGAGCTGGTCCCCTGTCCCTCAGCCCTTGTGGTGGGCTGGACTATATTTTTTTTTTGGGGGGGGGGGATGATGCAAGAGCACCACGAGCCCTGGTGACTGCTTACCTGTGTCTTGTGAGCAGCAGGGACTGGTGGCAGCGGCGGTGGCGGAGGAACGATGAGCGGAGAGCAAAAGGGCTCTGGAGAGGGGCTGCTTAAAACCGCAGCCACTCAAGTGCTGCTGCTGCTGGCACCAACAAAGCCCACCCCCTTCCTCCTCTAGGCAGGGCGGGGAGAAGCCAGGAGGAGGGAGGGAGGAGACGCCGATGCCGTGTGAGGGAAAGGGAAAGAACGTGCCAGCTGACGAACCATGCGGCGATTCCCGGACCATCCGCGGGCTGGATCCAGAAGGCAATTGGGCTTGATCTGGCCCGTGGGCCTTAGTTTGCCAACCCATGCTCTTGACAGTCTTTTAAACAGAGGACTGTCAAGTGAGACATAGAATTGTAGAGTTGGAAGGGAACCTAAGCGTCATCTAGTGCAACCCCCTGCAGTGCAGGAATTATAGCATCGTCAGCCTGTTTGATACTGGGTCTTTTGTGTTACTTGCTGAAAAGGCAAGTAAGAGGTGACATGATGGAAGTTTCTAAAATTATGCCTGGCATGGAGAAAGGCTTTTCTCCTTCTTGCATGACGCTAGTTGGTGAAGGACGCAGCTGCCAAGTGCTGCAAGCCGTGATGACTGGCTGTGTTCTGCCTCCAAGGCTGAAGGCAGCAGCGCTTCTGAACACCAGCGGCTGGAAAACACAGAAGCAGAGCATGATGCTCTTGTGCCCAGGTCCTACTTGTGTGTTCCCCACTGGCACAACTGGCGGGCCACTCCAAGAGCAGGAGGACGGACTAGGTGGGCCATTGGCCTGATCCAGCAGTCTCTCCTTACGTTCTTCCTCCAGAAAAGAGAAGGCCTGGGTGGTGAGCAGTTGCAATTAACCCATGTTCCTCGTTGCTCTTGCTGCAGGGAGAAGCTGGGCACCTACGAAAGCGTCAACATCATTGATCCGGAGGATGCAGCGCTGCTCTTTAAAGCGGAAGGCGTGTACCCAGAGAGGTTCATGGTACCACCTTGGACGGCCTATCGCGACTTCCGCAATAAGGCATACGGAGTGCTTCTCAAGTAAGGCCCGTGTGATGTGTTGGGGGCAAGAGGGCATTTTGTGACCAGGGAATCTACAGGGGTGGGGAATAACTGCAGAAAAGCATACATAGGGAATCTGCAGGAAATCTTAGGGGAGGAACTGTTCATTTTATTTTATTTTATTTAAATAGATTTTTATTATTTTTCTCCTTAAACAGTATTTTAACAATACAGTAACACACACATTTACTTTCAGCTTTGCCAAGCCTGTGGCTTCCCTCCCTCACTTCAGCAGGTTTTCCACTTTCAAATCCTATCTTGCACTTTAGCTCTTTAGCCTGTTGTCCACGCTGTAGGATTTATTTCAGTCCTGCTAGGGTCTTCAGATTTTTGCAATTATTATTCAAATATACAATAAATTTACTCCAGTCCCTTTGAGATTTTTGATCATCCTGGTCTCGAATCCTGCAGGTCAGTTTGGCCGATTCTGCAAAGTCCATCATCTTCGCCTGCCACTCCTCAATCACGGGTAATTCCTGTAACTTCCACTTTGGGGCCCATTTTAATGGTGACCGCCAGCCACTGGGAAGTATTATGTTTGAGTCCTACTCAGAGTAGATCTATTGATGTTGATGGACATCCAGCTCATTGCTGCCTTCCCTAACCACTGCTTTGGATACTAACTCCTGCCAGCCCCAACCAGCATGTCAAAGGGTTAGGAGTGAGGACCATTCAACCCCGAAACCCAATTATTAATAACTTACAGGGGGGAGTTGAAAATATTCCTGTTTACCCAGGCATTTGGGTGAATCTGACCCCTTTTGACATTCAAATGAGGAGGTCACAGAGGTCCGGAGTCCCTCTCCATGCAGTCGCTGGACTTCCTATAAATTCTGTTCGCTAACACTTATTGGAAGTCCAGGTAATTACTATTAGTGTAAACTTGGGATCAGTTTATTCGCTGAGATCTCCAGGGATTATTCCCCGGGATCAAGGAGGCACTGTCCCTCTAGATGATGCCTTACCCCACTTGATCACTTCGATGGGCAGAACTGCCCCTGTTACAGGTGCCAAATAATACCCTCTCCGCTTTCACAAGACCTCCACCTTTCAGCACCTACACTTTGGAACTCCCCGCCAATGGATACCAAGCAAATGCCTTTACTGGACTTTTTTTGGTGCTGGCTAAAAACATTCTTGTCTAGACAAGCCTACCCAGATGCTTAGATAGTTGGTGCAACTTTTAACCTGTTTTTAGTCTACTTTTATTTTAACATCTTGAAAGTCTTACACTTTTATTAATTCTCCTTATTATGAATTTTATTGCTTTATCTTCTTATTAAAAGAAACCCGTTTTGAGGGTTTTCTTTTTACAGTGATAAATGCCATGAAATAAATAAGTAATATGAAATGATGTAAGACCCTGCATGCGTTTCTTCTGCATTTCCCTGGAATCTCTCCTCGCTGATCCTTCTGTTTCTCTTCCACCCGCTTAGGAGTGGCGAGAGTTGGCGCCATGACCGCCTGGTCATCAACAGGGAGGCCCTGTCCCTCAAGATGACTGATCACTTTGTGCCTCTCCTGAACGAGGTGGGGGAAGATTTTGTCCGGAGAGTGCACAGACAGATCCAAAGAAGTGGGCAGGGGAAATGGACGGCTGACCTCAGCAACGAGCTGTTCCGGTTTGCTCTGGAGTGTGAGTGGGCAAGGGGGCTCCATGGGAGGGAATATGTTGCAGGAAGGTTTGCGAGATGACCCCCAGGGTCCCTTCCAACTCTGTTGTTCTATGATTCCAGGAATAAGCGGTGGCTTGAGAGAGGATACAGATTTCTCCACTGTCAGAGGCAGCATGGCTTCCAAATACCAGTTGCTGGAAGCCACAGGAGTGGAGTGTGTTGGTCTTCTACTGCTTATGGGTTTCTCATTGGGGTATCTGGTTGGCCCCTGTGAGAACAGAATGCTGGACTAGGTCCATTGGCCTGATCCAGCATACTTTTCTTATGTTGTTCTTCTCTTTTTCTGTTCCCTATAAATCATCATCTTCTTCTTCTTCTTCTCCTTCTTCTTCTTCTTCTTCTTCTTCTTCTTCTTCTTCTTCTTCTTCTTCTTCTTCTTCTTCTTCTTCTTCTTCTTCTCATTTTACATCCACACACAATCGTAGGTACATGTACAGCCTTAAATAATTATACCATTAAATATTGATTCAAACTTGCATTTGTACATGCTCTTTTCTTGTAATTTCTAACTAAACAAAAATAAACCAAAGTAAAAAATCCAATAAACTATATATGAAAACAGACTTCCTGTCATTTCCCAATGTAAGTTGGGGACGTGGGTGGCGCTGTGGGTTAAACCACAGAGCCTAGGACTTGCCGATCAGATGGTCGGCGGTTCGAATCCCCACGATGGGGTGAGCTCCCATTGCTCGGTCCCTGCTCCTGCCAACCTAGCAGTTTGAAAGCACGTCAAAGTGCAAGTAGATAAATAGGCGCCACTCCAGCAGGAAGGTAAACGGCGTTTCTGTGCGCTGCTCTGGTTTGCCAGAAGTGGCTTAGTCATGCTGGCCACATGACTCGGAAGCTGTACGCCGGCTCCCTCGGCCAGTAAAGCGAGATGAGCACCACAATCCCAGAGTCGGCCACGACTGGACCTAATGGTCAGGGGTCCTTTTACGCTTTACCTTTATAAATCATCTTCTTCTTATTTTACATCCACACACAATCGTAGGTACATGTACAGCCTTAAATAATTATACCATTAAATATTGATTCAAACTTGTATTTGTACATGCTCTTTTTTATAATTTCTAACTAAACAAAAATAAACCAAAGTAAAAAATCCAATAAACTAAATTATATGAAAACAGACTTCCTGTCATTTCCTGATGTAAGTTACATTTATGACATTGAATGTACTTATACTTCTTACCTCACTCTTACTATAGTTTCTAGTACTGTATTTTTCGCCCCATAGGACGCACCGGCCCATAGGACGCACCTAGTTTTTTGGGGGGGAAATAAAGGATTTTTTTTAAATTCCCCCCCCCCAGGAGCGCTGCGCTAATCCTGAAGCTTGGGGCGTGTGGAGCTCAGCGCGCCCCAAGCTTCTGGGTGCCGGCAAGGTCTCCGCTAGCCGTGGGAGAGTCGCGCGACTTCGCATGGCTCTCCCACGGCTAGCAGACTGCTGCGCTAATCCCGAAGCTTGGGGCATGCAGAGCTCAGCGCGCCCCAAGCTTCTGGGTGCCGGCAAGGTCTCCGCTAGCCGTGGGAGATCCGCGCGGCTCTCCCAGGGCTAGCGGAGCGCTGCGCTAATCCCGAAGCTTGGGGCGTGCGGAGCTGAGTGCGCCCCAAGCTTCTGGGTGCAGGCAAGGTCTCCGCTAGCCCTGGGAGAGCTGGGTCTCCCACGGCTAGCGGATAGCTTCCTGAAGCCTGGAGAGCGAGGGGGGTCGGTGCGCACCGATGCCTCTCGCTCTCCAGGCTTCAGCGAAAGCCTGCATTCGCCCCATAGGACGCACACACATTTCCCCTTCATTTTTGGAGGGGGAAAAGTGCGTCTTATCGGGCGAAAAATACGGTACTTTCTTATAACATAGCGTACTGTTTTTTCTTGCTTAGTGGTATTTAATTTACACAAGGGTCATTCAAATGCTGCCATAGATGTTATGTCGTTGTTATATTTTTGTAGGTATTTCTTGAACATATCCCATTTTTGTGTGAATGATTGTTTTATATTTCCCCTTAATCTACCTGTCAATTGAGCCAATTCTGCATAGTCTAATAACTTATTCTGCCATTCCCTTACTGTTGGTACTTTCCCCCCTTTCCAGTTCGATGCAATTAATAACCGGTCGGCGGCTGTTGCATATAAAAAGATTTCTCTTATATTTTTGGGGATATCACTGCCTAAAATTCCAAGTAGAAATGCTTCTGGCTTCTTTGCAAATGATAAGTTAAAGGTCTTTTTCATCTCATCATAGATGAGGTTCCAGAACTCTTTAATTTTTCGGCATGTCCACCACATATGGTACATATCTCCACACCGCCAACATTTGTCTGAAATATTTTTATACATCTTGGAGAGTTTTGATGGCGTACGGTACCACCTGAACTGCATTTTCACCATATTTTCTTCAATTGTGTAACATGCCCTAAAATTCATGTTTTCCAAAGAGTTTCCCATTCACTCATCCACCTGGCTATGGTGCTGCTGAGGTAAAAGACAAGATGGCGCCCTCCCGCAGGGCACATGCAGAAGCCTTCCATAGGCCTTTGTCTTCCACTACAGGGCAAGCCACACATCACTCAGCTCTGGCCTCTTCTGCTACCTCAGCATCTGCTGCCCCACTCTGCCTCACTGTAGGACTGGCCCTGAATGCATAGTTGAACTGTGGAACTCCCTCCCACAGTAGGCAGCGATGGCTACCAACATGTGATGGCTTCAAAAGAGGATTAGAGAAACCCAGGGAGGAGGAGAGGGTTGTCAGTGACTACGAGCCACCATGGCTCTGCTCTACCTCCACAGTTGAAGGCAGCATTGCTTCCAAATACTGGTTGTGGAAAGCGCAGGAGGGGAGAGCTGCTGTTATGCTCTGGTCTGGCCTTGTGGGGTCCCCACAGGTAACTGTTCAGCCACTGTGAGAAGAGAATGCTGGTCCAAGGCTTTTCTTATGATCTTGAGATCTTAAAGTCCATTGTGCAACGACACCCAGCCACAGGATATCGTAGAATTGTAGGGATGGAAGGGACCCCAAGGGTCCTCTGTGGGATGTGCAGCCAAAGTGCTACCCATTTGACTCCCACCCCCAACTGGACAGAGTATGGGGCGTTTCTGTACAGCAGGGATTCATTTTCTCCTTCTGCCCTTTCGCCCAGCGGTGTGCAATGTCCTGTACGGTACCCGCCTGGGACTCCTGCAGGATGTCATTGACCCAGAGAGCCAGCAGTTCATCGATGCCGTAACCCTGATGTTCAACACTACCTCGCCGATGCTGTATCTCCCGCCGAGCCTTCTGCGCAGGATCAACTCCAAGATCTGGCTGGACCATGTGAAGGCCTGGGACATCATCTTCAAGCATGGTGAGCATGTGTTTCTAGGCAACCTAGAACCTGGCAACCTGGGAGGTTACCTTCTAGGCAACCTCCTAGGGGTCACATGGATGGGGCAGAGTGGGAAATGCAAGTTTTACCTTTGCACACTAGGCTAGTCCTTAAACATGCTCAGATTTCTCTCTCTCCTTCATTCAGCTCAGCAAGAAACACGTTGCTTTAGTTGCTTTCCTGCAGTGTAGCAGGTTGGACTAGAAGACCTCTGGGATCCCTTGCAACACTAGTTCTAAGATTCTGTGATTACCAGAGTTCAAGAACACATCCACTCTGAGGGAAATATCTACAACTAGAAAAGAGTTCTCGGATTTATTTTATCTGACTCTGATTTATTTTACAAAACAAAAGCTGGTAAAACAAATGAAGTGTCACGAGATCAAGGTCTTTAAGGAAGCAGATAACTTGTTAATAATTATACTAAATCTAGTGACTGTATTCTGAACAAGGTAGTAAATGCACAGCTTCTTTTAAACTTCAGTGGCTTATTTCAGTCATTGCTCTTCTATTAGGTGTTACAGGTTCCTAGATGGTTGATGCTCTGCTTATTTCCAGACTCCTTTCTCTAGCAATAGGTGTTTTCCTCAGGGTGGATGTTACACACACAGACCAGAGCCAACCTTCCCTAACTTTCCCTCCAGCTCCCTCTTAAACCATCTCCCTCTCCCTCAACACGGCTCCTTTTATTCACCCTCCCAAAGTGATGGCTCTGCCCCGCCTTGACTGGCTGTCTTGACAGCCAATCAGAGAGAGGGTCCAGCGCTCGGGTGGAATTCCAGGGCATGGCATCACCAGACACTGGTCTGGCTCAGCTGTCCGTCACACTGGGCCAGAGATGTTCATTTCCCATTGATTGTAAAAATGAGAGGAGGAGTGGAAAACTGCTGGCCCTCCAGTTTCTACTAGAGGCAGTGGCAGTGGCCAGGGATGATGGGAGGAGTTGCTCAGGGACACCTGGAGGGCCACAGGTCCCCCAAACCTGAAAGAGCAACATGGCAAAGAGTAGCTCCAAGCTCCACCTGGGGGTGGAGGGGTGGGAAAGAAGGCCTTTGAGGTGCTTCAATGAATCACAGGAATGGTGTCTGAGTAGTTGGAGGAGGAGGGGAGGGGGGCAGAGGAAGGGAGACTCAGAGCCCCAGCTTGCCTTCAGCATCAAGGCTACATCTAGGAACATGTAAACATCAAAAGCTGACATATGGCCATTTATCCGTTTCGCCCTGTGCTATCCACGCTGCGTTCTCCAAGGTCACACAGTGAGGTCTTTATTTATTTGGAAATGCTTTTCATTAACTGTAAAAGAACAGTAAGAACAGAAAAAGAGCCTCCTGGATCAGGCCAATGGCCCGTCTACAATAATATAGCATCCTGTTCTCACAATGGCCTATGAAATGCAAATAATAATAATAATAATAATAATAATAATAATAATAATAATTTATTTATACCTTGCCCATCTGGCTGGGTTTCCCCAGCCACTCTGGGCAGCTTCCAACAAAACACTAAAATACAATAACCTATTAAACATTAAAAGCTTCCGGAAACAGGGCTGCCTTCAGATGTCTTCTAAAAGTCTGGTAGTTGTTTATCTCCTTGACATCTGGAGGGAGGGCGTTCCACAGGGCGGGCGCCACTACCGAGAAGGCCCTCTGCCTGGTTCCCTGTAACTTGGCTTCTCACAAGGGAACCGCCAGAAGGCCCTCAGCGCTGGACCTCAGTGTCTGGGCAGAACGATGGAGGTGGAGACGCTCCTTCAGGTATACTGTGGTACCTCGGGTTAAGTACTTAATTCGTTCCGGAGGTCTGTACTTAACCTGAAACTGTTCTTAACCTGAAGCACCACTTTAGCTAATGGGGCCTCCCGCTCCTGCTGCGCCGCCAGAGCACGATTTCTATTCTCATCCTGAAGCAAAGTTCTTAACATGAAGCACTATTTCTGGGTTAGCGGAGTCTGTAACCTGAAGCGTATGTAGGCCGAAGTACCACTGTACTGGACCGAGGCCGTTTAGGGCTTTAAAGGTCAGCACCAACTCTTTGAATTGTGCTCGGAAATGTACTGGGAGCCTGTGTAGGTCTTTCAAGACCGGTGTTATGTGGTCTCAGCGGCCGCTCCCAGTCACCAGTCTAGCTGCCGCATTCTGGATTAGTTGTAGCTTCCCGGTCACCTTCAAAGGTAGCCCCACGTAGAGCGCATTGCAGTAGCGAGAGATAACTAGAGCATGCATCACTCTGGCGAGACAGTCTTAGAACCTTCTTAAACTGTGGTGCCCAGAACTGGACACAGCGCCCACTTTCTTCCTCTCTGTCTCACCAGCTGACAAGTGTATCCAGAACATCTACCGAGACCTCCGCCTGAAACGGAGAAGTGACCAAGAGTACACGGGCATTTTGTCTAGCCTCTTGCTGCAGAACAAGCTGCCTCTCGAAGATACGAAAGCCAGCGTCACAGAGATGATGGCAGGAGGTGTAGACACGGTAAGAGATGCTGGCAGGGCTGTTGAGACCAAGTGTGAGTTGTAGAAATCTGGCTTTAAAGGAGTCCTAAACTGAATTTCTCAGCAATGCCTGCCTCTAAACCAAACTGTTACAGGAGACACATAGCACCTGTTTCACGTTTGTAAGAACTCAGTTTTTTAGTGCGACACTCTGGAACTCCCTGCCTATTGAAATCAGGCAGGCACCTTCGCTGTACTCTATTCAGCGACTGCTGGAAACATTCTTGTTCAGACAAGTCCACCAGATGTTTAGAACAGGGGTAGGCAACCTAAGGCCCATGGGCCGGATGCGGCCCAATCGCCTTCTCAATCCAGCCTGCAGAAAGTCCAGGAATCAGCGTGTTTTTACATGAGTAGAATGTGTGCTTTTGTTTAAAATGCATCTCTGGGTTATTTGTGGGGCATAGGAAATCGTTCATTCCCCCCCCCCCAAAAAAATAGTCCAGCCCACCACAAGGTCTGAGGGACGGTGGGCCGGCCCACGGCTGAAAAAGGTTTCTGACCCCTGGTTTAGAAAGTCGATGTGAATGTTAATCTGTTTTTAGTCTATTGCTTTTTTTGACTGTTTAAAGTAATTGTTTTTACTGATAATTTTATGCTTTATTGCTGGAAACTGCTTTGAGAGGTTTATCTTAGAACCAAGCAGTGTATAAATTTTATGGAACCAGCTAATACGTTTGAAGAAGGCATTGATCCAGTGTGTACAAATATTTGGGACAGAAGCCAGCCCAGTATCTCCTTCCTTCTCTCCCCATTGATTCCTGGTGCGCTTCCAGACTTCAATGACCCTCCAGTGGGCAATGTATGAATTGGCCCGGGCTCCTGGCCTGCAGGAGCAGCTGCGGTCGGAGATCCTTGCTGCCAGGTCGTCTTCCCAGGGGGATGTCCTAAAGATGTTGAAATCTGTGCCGCTGCTCAAAGCTGCTATCAAGGAGACACTGAGGTAGGGCAGCAGGCAATGGGGCGGTCCCTGTCTAGGGTGGAAGGATTGCCACATAGGGGGGCAAGCACCCAGGCTCCAGAGGCCACCTGCAGTCTAACTTTGGGCAGGTGGCAAGGAGGGGGGAGAGAGGGTGGTGGTAGGAAGTCAGCAAGAACAAATGGGGTTGGCAGGAACGGGTCCCTTCCAGTTCTGCAATTCTATGCTACTGCCTCTGGGGTTAAGCTCTCCAGAGTGGATTAGGGCTGAGTGGATGAATGTCTCCCCCCGGTCTTTCCTGAAGGCTCCACCCGGTCGCAGTGACGTTACAGAGATACGTGGCGCAAGACATCATTCTTCAGAATTACTGTATTCCTGCCAAGGTGAGTAACCTGGTTGGAAAGGCACCATTCTTTGATCTACCATTACCGTTGTGATGCTGTGTGTCGATAATGATGCCATGATGCAATTCAGCGATCAGCAAAGATTTCCTTTGTTTTCCTGGGCCTTAGGGCGGCATCATTGGTAGGATTGTACCATTAAACCTATTTTAAATATCCTCATGTGACTTGATGGCTGCATTTTCATTATTATCACTACTTGGTTGGTGACTTGCTTAGGGACTTTAGTGAGAAACATATATTTAATAAAGCGAGCCTAGCTAAGCCTAATCTAATCACAAAAGGGGAATTTGGAGGAGGGTCACATCAATGGCGGACCTTGGCGTCTCAAATTTCAGTGGCATCCTGTGCAACTGCAAAATCTGGTGCTCATATCTGGGACGTCATAGTTGTGGCGCCTGCTGCGGTGTCCCAAAAGCTCCATGCCTGGTGTTCCTGAGCCCGTTGCGCTCTCCTAGACCCACCATTGGGCCACATACATGAAAAATCTGAAAACCTAGGTAGATGTTCACTAACTCTTTTCCTCCTCTGCACAGACATTGGTCCAGGTGGGACTTTATGCGATGGGCCGGGATTCCAGGTTTTTCACCAAGCCCGAGCAGTTCAACCCACACAGGTGGCTGCAGGCGGACTCCACATACTTCCGGGGGCTGGGCTTTGGCTTTGGCCCACGCCAGTGCCTTGGGCGCCGGATTGCTGAGCTAGAGATGCAGCTCTTCCTGATACATGTGAGTCTGGCCCTGCCTCCCCCATGACATGAATAGCCAGGTGCAGCAGTATAGGATGGGGGATGCCTGGCTTGGTAGCAAGACATGTGAGAAGGATCCAGGGGTCTTAGGAGACTGCATTCTCAACATGCAGGGAGGTTAGGCTGGCCTCAACCAGAGCTTTTTCGGCCATGGCCCCAATCTGGTGGAACGCTCTGTCACAAGAGACTAGGGCCCTGCAGGACCTGACATCTTTCCTCAGGGCCTGCAAGACAGAGCTGTTCCACCAGGCCTTTGGCCAAGGCACAGTCTGACGCCCTCCTTCGGTAATCCTCATAGAACTCTAGCCCAATGGTTGCCATTAATTTGATTCTGAATTGATTTTAAAATGAACTGATTTTAGAATGCTGTGTTACTTTTACTTTTATTGTTGTTAGCAGCTCTGAGTCCGGCTTCGGCTGGGGAGGGCGGGATATAAATAATAATAATAATAATAATAATAATAATAATAATAATGAGTCAACCGTGTGATGCAGCTGCAAAAACAGCTAATGCAATTCTAGGCTGCATCCACAGAAGACTTTTGTCCAGATCAAGGGAAGTCATGGTACTGCTCTGCTTTGCTTTGGTCAGACACCAACTGGAGTCCCATGTCCAGTTCTGTGTACCAAAGCAATGGAAAAAGGAGCCATTGAAAAAGGCTCATGACACCCAATTCTTTTTTTTTTATTAGCTTAAATTTGTATCCCACCTTTCCACTGAAAGGTGTGGCAGGTGGCATCTTGATACAAAACAACAAGAGCATACTGCTGTATCCAGAAGTTGTTCAGAAGTTGAAACCAATCATGTACAGCCCTATGCTAATTGCATGGACTCGGGTCTACTGTCAGTAATACGGAGACACAATCTGTATTTTCCTTTTCAGTGATAGAAAAGGAGCTATATATATACAGTAGTAGTCTCTGAGATTTAAAACTTGCTGCCCTGGGTATGGACCTCCAAATCTGAGTCTGGGGGCTCCTGCCTGTGCCCTCACAAGCTTACTTGTTCTCTTGGATCAAACCCTGGTACTAAATGCTTCTCTTGACCCCTTTTCCTTCCATCTCTCTAGATGTTGGAGAGCTTCAAGATTGAGACCAAGAGGGGAGTGGACATCAACACCACTTTCAAACTCATCTTGGTTCCAGACAAGCCCATCCACTTGACCCTAGGGCCTCTGGACTCCCAGCTGTGAAAGGAGGAGTTCCCATTAGCCTCTGGGGCAAGGCAAGACACATGGAGCCTCCTTCAAGGGGAATGGGGAGCTGCCTGACCGGTCCATTCATATCTGTGCATAAAGATCCCTGGGTGTCCAGTCACCGTTTTTCCTAAATGCAAAAAAGGGCGACACTAGCATTGAGATAAATAATTTGGGGTGGGACTCCTTGACTCCCATGCAGTTCAATTTAGACCAGGGCTGGTGGCTCTGCCCACCACTGGAAATGGAGCTGAGAAAGGTTCTCCACCCCGATTTAGACACTGGAGGGAAAAAGCCTGCTTGCTGCACAGGTCTTCCCATAGTCTTAGGGCCAAGCCAGATGCAAGTCTAGAAGGCTTAAGAATGTTAGACAAACTCTGCTAGATCAGGCAGCTCAGCGGTTCAGCACCCAGCTTCTTGCAGTGCTGTGGGGAGGCTCCACAAACAGGCCTTAAAGGCATTAGGTCTCCTAAGCTGCTGCCCCCTCGTCCAGCAACAGTGGGGCACGACTGCCTGTGAAGATGGGTCTTCTACTGAGCCAGCAGCTGTTGATTGACTTCCACTCCAATACATTTGTTGAATTCTCTATTAAAGGCACTGGTGGCAAATGTCACAAATCAACTGCATGTTGCGTGGAGAAATTTGTTCTTTCCCTGTCTTTAATCCCCCGCCAATCAATTTCAGTGGGTGAAATGTTCACTTCCTAGGGACATCTGGTTTGGAATTCAGTCTTGACTGCTTTGGAACTCAGCCCAAACTAGCCCCAAATTTGTCCGGGAAACAGAATAGGCCAAGCCAAAGCGATCTGATCTGAGTTTGGGGAAACTCACTTGTTGCCATTAAGAGCGCCCATTATTTAGGCAGGCATTGTCTGGGGATGTAGCAGCCAGATTTTGTTCTGTTAGCCACCATCCTTTTTTATATGATGAATGGGATAGTACCCTCAACTTCAGCGTCCTTCAACAAGCCCCCCCCCCTTCTTGCAGGGAACAAAGAATGTGGCAGAACTCACAGGGGACAGAGATGAGAGGGCAGGTTGAGGAAGCCCCCACCCCCAGGATCCTCCCTGGCAGATCCACCCACTCTTGTCAGAGCCAATCCCACCCGCCCCCTGGTAATTGGTCAATCCTCCCTCTGCATCATCCTGACTCAGCCACTTTATGACACTTACAGGGAGGGAGACTGGGTAGCTCTTGTGCATGGCAAATGGTCCCAGCAGGAGCAAAGGGTTGGCTTCCACCAGCATCTTTCCATTGCACCAACCTCCTCTCTCCCTCCCTCCACCTGCATTTCCAGTAATTTTCTTCTTCCCAAGCAAATCGGTATCAGCTGGTGGGAGTCCACTGATCTTGAAAGTATCCATTTGGGGGAAATGCATGCCAAAACTTTAATAAAAGTTTATTAGGGAATGCCATGCTCCATTCAGTCTCTTGAGGAAGGGGTATGGAACTTGAGGGGTATATTTACAACAGATGATCTGCTCTGCCATCGAGCGTAGATCGCCACAGGCTGCACAAAGGACGAAGGCTCCCAATGCTTCTTGAGCTGAATTTGCTAATTTGGATGAGTCTTCTGAGAAGAGGGAAAGAGCAGGTGTCAGGAAGGTGACTACAATCTCCATGACCCATTCGCCAGATCTCCTACCCACTCTGTCTAGCATTCTGAGGGCCTGCACAATGTGGTTGCCGCAAGGGGTGCACCCCTGTAATGTGGTGCAAAAACTCTGCAAAATTTCACTCAACGTTTCTGTGTGTGGGGAAAAAAAAGGCAATGATGTAGAGGTTTCCTTGCACATCCCCCCTCTGGGAAGAATGACCTCTAGACATGCCCCCAATCTGCCAGGGAAAGATCAGGCATCAGGTGTGTTGGTACAGAAAGTCACAAATTGCTGCAGGTAAGGTTGAATGACCCAGGGGGACCCCATGGCTGTTGGGGGTGGGTGGGCAGGAAGGAGAGGCTGGGATTTTGGGTGGTGGGGGAGCACCCTGTGAAAAGGCTGAGGTCTACCCTGACTACTAGCTGAGTCTTCGGGGAGAAGGTGGGAGAAGGGCTGTCTTAAGCATATCCGGTGCCGTGGTGCAAAGATCCCTCTGGTGCCTCACTCCCCGTTTCCCAGTTGTCGACCTTCCCCCAAGCCTCTGCAGGGATCGCTCTCTTCTCACAGGGGCTTGGGAGGCAAGCTGCATGCCCGCCAACCATATGGTTGACGGGGCGCAGCTGGCAGGTGTGTAGGAGGGAAAGGGGAGGCTGCCGGCAAAGCCGCGCAGCTCCCCCACTCACTGGGGCGCCCCTGAGAGGCCGGCGCCCTGGCGCAATGCGCCAGTAAAACCAATGGGAAAGACGGCTCTGGGTAGGAGCTCACCACCTGACTCATCCCTGCAGAGAAGTCTCTCGCAAAGGAGCATCCCTCAGCGCTGATAGGTTAGGTGGGATTAGGCCATGCTGATCCTTTGGGCCAGGCATGTGGAATGGGTTCTCAGGCTGCTCTCTGTAACACCTGTCCCTAATTAACGAAAACTAGGGACTCTGTGGATTGGTTTTGCATGAGGCAGAACCCCACGTTTGTAGGGGATTTTGGCACCTGAGGTTCCAAAACCAAAACTTCATCTCTGGTTGTCAGATTCCTGGAGAAACCCTACGTCACCCTTGGTGAAACGTGAGACTGGGTGTGTTGCTGGACTCTGGACCCCCATCAGCCTTGACAATCTTGTCCAATGGTCAGGGATGATGATGGGAGCTGGAATTCAGCAACACAGGGCTCCCTCTCCCTGCCCTTGAGCCCAACAAGGGGCAGCCCTTGCACTGACCTATAATGGAGCCAACCTGCACTGGGCTACTTTGGGGCGCTCGCCTTCACTCCATATATCTTTGCGTTCTTCTGCTCTTCATCTCCTCTCCCTTCCTTCTCATCCTGTGAGTGGGTAAGAGGCATACTAGAACTTTCCAAGCTAAGTCTAGGCTGAACTTGGGGGGTGGGTGCGGCTGTGCACAGATGAAACCCTAACTCCCTCTACTTTCCCTTTTGAAGGGATGCAGTTCCCAAGGTCCAGAAGACACCAGAGCTCCCTCGTGGCTCTTATTGGCCAGATGTAGGGATGCAAGGAGGCAGCAATTTCCGTCCCATCCTGGTTTTGTTGCAATCAGCGTGGTTTCCATTCTGCTGCAGTTCAGCTTCTGCTAAAACTTAATGCTTTTCATCTTACTATCCACTATGACTGAGGCTTATGCAATTAATTTCAGTGGAAGGATAACGTCAAAAACAATGCAGAAAATAATGTAATTATGTATCTAATGTTTGTGGACTGAAAAAAGATTGCAAATACAGCATATATACTTTCCTGACCTCAGGTGAACAAGCAGATTACAGGAATTTCTGCCCCTATTTCTGTTTCCAGTGGAATTCTTTGTGTGCTAGATAGTTGTGACGAGGGATCGGGGAGAAAATCAATTCAGCTGGCATATGAAGCTGAATCTATAAAATTCTCTCTTTCCAAAATAAGTTGAGAACCAAGACACAGAAGCACCTTTTGAAATTCACACTTATTCCAATTTTTCAATGCACTTCTCCAACTGAACAGTTTTTTTACAAAAATGCATCTATTAGGGGGAAGTCCCTATAAATCTGAAAATATTGGTGAAAACAACATACAAAAATGCATTATATTAGAAGCAATTGCTTGCAAAAAATATGTATGTCAATCAAAATTGCGTACAAAGATATGTTCATTAGGAAAAATTGACCCTAAAATTGCTGGTGCATTTTCATGAGGATTTATTTGTTTATTTATTTTGCGAATTAATGCAGAAATGTGAAGAACCCAATTTAAGGGTGGAAAAATGAGAAACTAAGAGGATAGAAATTGACAGATGCTTCCATCCCAAGTTGTGATGGTCTGGATGTCAACCAATAAAGGTAAAGGGACCCCTGACCATTAGGTCCAGTCGTGGCCGACTCTGGCGTTGCGGCGCTCATCTTGCTTTATTGTCCGAGGGAGCTGGCGTACAGCTTCCGGGTCATGTGGCCAGCATGACTAAGCCGCTTCTGGCGAACCAGAGCAGCGCACGGAAACGCCGTTTACCTTCCCGCCGGAGCGGTACCTATTTATCTACTTGCACTTTGAACTGCTAGATTGGCAGGAGCAGGGACTGAGCAATGGGAGCTCACCCCGTCGCGGGGATTCGAACCGCCGACCTTCTGATCGGCAAGCCCTAGACTCTGTGGTTTAACCCACAGCACCATCAATACCTGTTGCAATTAGATCAGGAAGGAATGGAATGAACTGCTCCATCCTTTGTGAAAACGGTTAGACATAGATGTCTCCCTAAGGCCCACCCAGAAAGCCATCATAACTTGCCCCGGGAAACTCTCTTCCTGCCCACAGTTATGCTAGTTACTCACCAGCAACGTGTCCCCTAAGAGTAGAGGGGTTGGTGACAGGTCCAATCCAAGATCGCGCTCCAGAAGTCGGGTGCTGTAGTCCTGCTTCTCTCGCCCCCATTTCCTGGAAGACTCCTCCAGCTGTGGCGGAGAGGACAGACAATCCCCGTGACAAACTTGTGCACTGTTCTGGTTGCCTTGTCTCAAAAAGGATACTGTAGAGCTGGAATTCATGCCAACGGATGCGAAGGTTAAAAAGAGGCCCCTTACCTGGTACTCCAAGGCATTGATGCGAGCCTCTGCCCTCTCCAGTTTGGAAATCAAAGAGAGCTTTTCGTTGCTGTTGGAAAACGTATCCTGTAGGGCGGGGAGAGAAAGTTCTATAACACGAGAAGAGACGAAGCAGCACGAGAAAGGTAATACAGTGGTACCTTGGGTTAAGTACTAAACTTGTTGCAAAGACCCATGGAATCAGGCTGCCTGAAACATCCACTTCTCCGCATACTCAATCTCTCTTCCTTTGAAAACTTTCTGCCCAACTGCATTATTTGCCACCTGTTATTTGCTTCCACCCAGCTCTGCTCACCTGGAGATCAGCTTACAGAGGCCTCCCTCTTGCTATGTTCCCATCTCTTTTAGTGGAGGACTGTAGCTTTGTGGTGTCCTTGCATGCAGAAATTCTGGTGTCCAACCTCTGGGCAGTGGTGTAGCGTGGGTTGCCCCCTCCCCCCCACCCCATGCTACGCCACTGCCTGGGATTTCTGATCAAAAGGATCAGGTGTCAGGGAAGAGACCCAGTCACAGTAGGTTAACTATGGGCTAGTGGCAAAGAGGGCAGTCATTTTCTCCCTCACTTTTGTCTTAGTCCAGGATTAGCTAATACCATGGATACTCAAGGAATTTCTTCTTTACACTTTCTGATAATAACTGACCTAATCCACACTACTCTGGGGATCAGAAAGCAGCCTTACCTTGAATTTCACTAGGGATGAGGAAGAAAATCGGAAAGGAAATTCAGTTTGCATTTAAAGGCAATACCAAATTCAGACTTTCTAAACAATCCATAGACTGAACTGTAGCCATCCTTTGAAATTTGCACGTACCCAAAATCTGCAATGCAGTTCTCCAGCAAAGTAATGTGTAGAAAAAGGCACAATTCAAAGTGTTGGTGCTGACCTTGAAAGCCCTAAACGGCCTCGGCCAGGTATACCTGAAGGAGTGTCTCCACCCCCATCGTTCTGCCCATACACTGAGGTCCAGCGCCAAAGGTCTTCTGGCAGTTCCCTCACTGCAAGAAGTTAGGTTACAGGGAACCAGGCAAAGGGCCTTCTCGGTAGTGGCGCCTGCCCTGTGGAATGCCCTCCCATCAGATGTCAAAGAAATAAACAACTATCGGACTTTTAGAAGACATCTGAAGGCAGTCCTCTTTAGGGAAGTTCTTAATGTTTGAAGTTTTATTCTGTTTTTAGTGTTCTGTTGGAAGGCACCCAGAGTGGCTGGGGAAACCCAGCCAGATGGGCGGGGTATAAATATATTACTACTACTACTACTACTACTACTACTACTACTACTACTACTAAAGGTGCTGGTTTTCACCTTTAAAGCCCTTCACGGCCTAGGACCCTCGTACCTACGGGACTGCCTCTCCCGGTCTGCCCCACGGAGGACCTTAAGGTCCATAAATAGCAACACCCTAGAGGTCTTGGGCCCTAAGGAAGTCAGATTAGCCTCAACCAGAGCCAGGGCCTTTTCAGCCTGGTGGAACACTCTGCCTCATGAGACCAGGGCTCTGCAGGATCTGATTTCTTTCCTCAGAGCTTGTAAGACAGAGTTGTTCCACCTGGCCTTTGGCTTGGAATCAATTTAATTACCTCCCCCTCTTTCTTTTTTCCTTTCTCCTCCTATGATGAGGCTGCATTTTAATGTATTAATGTTGCATTTTAACCTTGTTTTTAAGTTGTATTCATTCAACTTGTTTGTATTATTGGTTGTTAGCCGCCCTACTATTATATACTGCATAGCAAGGTAAAATGTGAGTAAATTCAAAAGGGTATTATGCACAGGGCATCTGTCCTGATTTATTTCAACAGAGAATTATGCACAGGAGAACTGTCCTGAGTTAACCCAGGACAAATGCCCTGTTTTATTTCTGCAAGGTATTTTGTCCAGGGAAAGTACACAAGATGGATGGTTGCTGAACAGCAACATCTTACCGGTAGTGCTTGCTGCTGCAATATGATGGGGGAACGATAGTAGGAAGACTTGCCCAGTTCGTCTCGCAGCCTCATGTTCTCCATCATCAAGGTGGAGTAGAGACCCTTGGACCAGCTATCACCTGGAACTAGGGGTAAAGACAGCAGAAGATGCTCAACTAAAGGAAAGAGAAAGCTGTTGCAAAAATGAGTAGGGAGAAGCCTCTTTACATTTTCAGGGGTGCAAGCTCAACTGATTTCTACCTATGGGACCGCCTCTCCTGGTATGCCCCACGGAGGACCTTAAGGTCCATAAATAGCAACACCCCAGAGGTCCCGGGCCCTAAGGAAGTTAGATTAGCCTCAACCAGGGCCAGGGCCTTCTCAACACTGGCCCCCGGCCTGGTGGAACGCTCTGCCTCATGAGACCAGGGTCCTGCAGGATCTGATTTCTTTCCGCAGGACCTGTAAGACAGAGTTGTTCTGCCTGGCCTTTGGCTCAGAATCAGTTTGATTCCCCCCCCTTTCTTTTTCCTTTCTCCTCCTGTGATGAGGCTGCATTTTAATGTTTTAATGTTGTATTTTAATCTTGTTTTTTAAGTTGCATTTCAATCAACTTGTTTTTTATTGGTTGTTAGCTGCCCTGAGCCTGGTCTTGGCTGGGAGGGCGGGTTTAAATAAAATTTCTTCTTCTTCTTCTTCTTCTTCTTCTTCTTCTTCTTCTTCTTCTTCTTCTTCTTCTTCTTCTTCCTTATTACAAAAATATTTGTATATCACTATATCATAAAAATATATCAAAGCAGTTTCCAATAATAAAACCATAAAATGAGACACCAATCAGCCCTTGTGGACGGATGTAGTCTTAATTGCCTGGTGGAACAGAAAAGTTTTCAGCAGGTGTTTAAAAGATGGCACAGAAGCTGCCTGCTGAATCCCTAGTGGCAGAGTGTTCCCCAGGACTAAGCCAATGACACAAAAGCCTCGCTTTCTTGATGTTGCCAAATGAGCCTTGCCAATGCAGGGAACCAACTTTGAATGGCAACAAGTGCAGCAGAGATGCTGGAGATGCACAAATTGCACTCACCTGTCCACTCACCTGAGCCGAGGGGTGCTTCTGAAAACTGGGTGTCCTCTTTTGACCGCTCCTTCATCTTCCCTTCCAGCATCATCTCCATCCTCTCAATCACCTTTCAATGGAAAGAAGCACCTGGTGAGTTTACAGGAGGGGACCCTTCACTCCGCCCTAAGCTTCTGAGATACGGTTGTGATGTGCTGGTCTCCAGCAATGGGCTCAGTGCAATGCTCCCGTTCATTGCCGTAGACCAGCAGTCACATTTCATTGCAAAAGATGGAAATGGCAAGGAAGCAGCTCTGACTGAACTACTGGGCAGGAGTGCCAGTTTGGGCCCATGACCATGGGTGCCTGGGGCCGTGGCTGCCATGTAGCGTGCATGGCCCTGGCACCAAATTTTGTGGCTGCCCGGCCCCTTCATGGGGAATTTTGTGAGTGTTTGGGCACCCAGAGCCCCAGGGAGTTGGCACCTATGCTACTGGGAGAGGTTGCCTCATGGGTAAGATTTGGTATAACAGTAAGACAGACGTCCTTGGGAAACGGTGGTCTCTCCTCCAGTTGAGTTATCTAAGTAGAAGCTGAACAGGCTCAATCTCATAGGCCATTCTGTCAGCTGCCACATGATACAAGCGACCTTACAGTGACTTTCATGAGGTGGTACCAGATTCTGGGCTTAATGTTTTTATGGGGTGAGTGCCCTATAGATGGCAAGGTGTCTTACTCTACTCAGAGCTCGTCCACACATCTTTCTGTGTCACAGTTCCAGGTCTGCGCTTTAAAGCGCTGAGACCGAGTGTCTTTTTTGCCCTGGTGATTTCCCCATAGAAGCCCGCTCTTGACCGCTGAATCAGAGCAAACAGCAATCCACAGGAAACCCGAATTGCCATTTGTGCTTGGAGTCTCTCCTGAGCAGCCTCCCCAGATTCTGCCCCCAAGTCCTACAATGACGTCTTCACATTTCTCCCACTCGTCTTCCCTCACCTTTTCCTGTTTCTTCACCGCATCTTCCAGAGCATGCATCTTGGCGATCTTGGCTTGGTATTTCCTTAGCACCATTTGCTGCTGCTGGTGAGCTCGTTGCAACATCACAAGGTCCTTTTCTCGGTCATTTTTCTGGTGGTGGGAAAGGACCAAGGCCCTTGAGATGGGATGGAACCACAGACCTGATTTCTTTGGGGGTGGGGAGTGAGTGGTAGAGGCTTCTTTGTGGAGGACTCTGGACAGACCCAGACCTAGTGGGGACCGACTGATCCTCTGCTGAACAGAGGTGGAAAACCTGTGATCTTCCAGAGCTTCCTGGACTACAAATCCCATTATCCCTGATGGACAAATCTATCCAGTTCCATTTCTTTCCATTTCTCATTTTCTCAATCTCAAGTTCACTTCTCTCAATTTCTTTTTTTCAACTAAGAGAAGCACGTGTGTGCACTTTCTCCTTTGGGTATGCATTTTTTTGGTTGGATAGGTAAAGGTAAAGGTAAAGGTAAAGGGACCCCTGAACATTAGGTCCAGTCGTGACCGACTCTGGGGTTGCAGTGCTCATCTCGCTTTATTGGCTGAGGGAGCCAGCATACAGTTTCCGGGTCATGTGGCCAACATGACTAAGCCGCTTCTGGCGAACCAGAGCAGCGCACGGAAATGCCGTTTACCTTCCCGCTGGAGCAGTTCCTATTTATCTACTTGCACTTTGACGTGCTTTTGAACTGCGAGGTTGGCAGGAGCAGGGACCGAGCAACGGGAGCTCACCCCGTCACGGGGATTCGAACCGCTGACCTTCTGATCGGCATATCCTAGGTTCTGTGGTTTAACCCACAGCACCACCCGCATCCCTTTTGGTTGGATAGCTTCATTGCAAAATGCAGTGAAGTGTGAGTTTGGGAGGCTTGCAATGTCTCATTTCAAATCCTGGTTTGGGAATCAGGTAGGTTCCTATTAAAATATGGACCAAATATATCACCGCCCCCATTACTACCCACAATGCAGAGTCTCTCCAAAGCTGTGATGAATGGCAAACACAGAAGCGCTTACCCGAATCAGTTCATTCTGCAGCCTTTGAACCCGGTCCTTCATTCTGGCCATCTCCCGAGCCCCAGCACTTAGTTTCTGCTTGAGGGTTACTAAAAAGCAAAGGCAGAGCCTGGAGAAAACCCCATCCAGGGAGGACCAGGGCTCTCATACACCATGGTGGGTGCTCTGCCCAGCGGCGTAGCGTGGGTTGTCAGCACCCGGGGCAAGGCAAGTAATTTGCGCCCCCTAACCCCTAACCTGCCGCCGCTGCCAGCTACTTTTTGCTGCTGCCTGGTCTGGTGTGGTTCTCTCCCGTGCTCAGCGCTGCGCTGGGCGGCCGCTGCACTGTCCCTCCCCCAGATAGTCCCTCGCTCTCTCTCCGCACCACATGCCTGGCACCCACCCCCTCCACAGTGGGCGGTGACCCGGCGGCTCGGATCGGATTCGCACAGCCAGCACTGCAGTGAGAGAGAGTGAGTGAGCCAGGTAGGGGCAGAGAGCTGCGAGTGCGAGCCCGCCCCCCCCCCCAGATGTTGCGCCTGGTGCGGCCGGGCCCCCCTGCACCCCCCACGCTACGCCACTGGCTCTGCCTTCTGTATTGGAGGGGATTGGACAAGATTATGCTTTGGGTCCCTTCCACCCTACAGCTCTATGGTTCCATGATATGAGAGGCTTCTTGCCTTATGTGTCCGAGTTCTCAACATCAGTGAGTTGGGAAGCAGCTTTATATAGAATGAGACCATTGGACTATCTCATCTGTCACTGCCCACTCTGACTGGCAGCACTGCTCAAGGGTCTCAGCCAGAGGTGTTTCCCCCCTTTTTTTTTAATTAAAAAAACTTGATACAGCAGGGGTTGAATTTGGGACTTTCTTTGTGCAAATTGTGTGCTCTAGCTCTGAGCAATACAGAGGATGACCAGGAAAGGCGAAGAATCCCATAGATGAGAACATAAGAAGAGAGTGTTGGATTTGGCCAGTAGTCCACCAAGTCCAGCATCCCGTTCTCTTCTGCTTGGGTCAAGCTTGCAGGTTTCCCACTGACATCTGGTTTACCACTTTGAGAGCAGGAAGCTGGACTAGATGGGCCATGGACCTCATCTAGCAGAGCTCTTCTCATGGGACAGTGCTCTTGCCCTTGGGTTCCGCTTATGGGTTTCCCACGGGGCTCTGGTTGGTGTTCATACAGGGCTGTTTCAAAGCACTGATCCTCCTATGATCCTCCTTTTCAACACTGGCTCCGGCCTGGTGGAACGCTCCGTCTCATGAGACCAGGGCCCTGCAGGATCTGATTTCTTTCCACAGGGCCTGTAAGACAGAGTTGTTCCGCCTGGCCTTTGGCTTGGAATCAACTTGATCCCCTCCGCCTTTCCTTTTTCCCTTCTGTGATGGAACTGTGATTTGGGGACTTCCCTGGCTTTTTTCTGGTCCATGTAGGACCAGTTTGGATAGTTGGCCTTGGTGAAGATTTGACGTTTTCATCCCCATAAAGTTTTTGATTTGAGTTTCCACTGAAATGAGGCTACATTTAATGTTGTACCATAATCTTGTTTTTCAGTTGTGTTTTAATCAATTGTTTTTATACTTGGTGTTAGCCGCCCTGAGCCCGGTCTTGGCTGGGGAGGGCGGGGTATAAATAAAATTTATTATTACTACTATGTTAGGACCAAATTCCAGCTTGGCCGTAAACAAGGATGGGCAATCTGTCAATTGCCTGGCTACCCTTTCTGCATTTGGGATGGCCACCATCTGGTACTTAGAGGTATACTGCCTCCAACAGATGACCAGCATGCACCAATCATGACTAGTAGCCTTAGGTTTGGGGACAACACCTGAGTGGCCACCCAGTCTAGCTGCCACCCAACAAGCTCTACATCCTTCCCCCATTGGGGACCTTCACCTGTCCCCTCCTGTGTCATACGGATTGGCAGAGAAGTAGGCAATCTCCTTACATATCCTGTCAATGATTTCGGCCTTTGTCATGACGTCAGGGTCTATGTCGTGAAACAGGATGCGGCCCACATCTTCATGCATGGCGAGGTTGCGTCGCAGGGCACTGTTCTCAGACTCCAGGTTGGTGACGTGCTGGCGCAGGGACAGGATATCATCTGCCATCCTCTGCATGGCTGCATGGTAATTGTCCATCTCCTGGCAGCCATTGGAAAAGAAGAAGAATCATGACCCAGTAAAGATAGTTAGAATCCACAAATTGAACCCTGTTAGTTTTGACAGGGCCTGGTGATTATCAGCTTGTGGCAAGATGGAGGTGGGCTTTTTCCACTGGGGCCACCTGTGTTGTGGAATGTTCTCCTGCCGAAATACGAAAGACTCCCATCAGCATTGGCATCCCGCCAGCTCTTAAAGACACACTTGTTTAGACAAACGTTACCCAGAGCCTCTTATTTTCATAGGTGCTGTTTGGATGGATGGGTTTTGTTGCACATTGGAAGGGGACATTTAGGAAAGGTATAAGTGCAATTTATTCTGAACAGCAGGCGAACTTAACAGTAAACAATGTATTAACTGAAAAATGTATAATAACTAAGGGAATGAGACAGGGATGCCCTCTGTCTCCATTATTGTTTATTTTAGTATTAGAAACATTGGCATTGAGGAATTACATTAGGGAGTAAAGTGTATAAGTTAAAAGCATTTGCAGACGACCTGGTTATAACTGAGGAAGAACCCTTGGAAAATATACCAAGGGTAAAAAAGATAGATAAATTTGGACAAGAAGCAGGTTTCAAGCTTGAAAAAAATAAAACAAAAGCGTTATTGAAGAATACGTCAGAATAAATGGAAAATGAATTTAAGCAAAAAACAGATTTAGTGGTAGTAAAGAATGTAAAATATCTAGGGATATGGTTAACAAATAGAAACATTACAGTGGTACCCCGCAAGACGAACGCCTCGCGAGACGAAAAACTCGCAAAACGAAAGGTTTTTTCGTTTTCGAGTTGCCTCGCAAGACAAATTTCCCTATGGGCTTGCTTCGCAAAACGAAGCTTGCCCCGGGGACAGCGGGTCTTCTCTTTTGAAGCAAGGGGCTGCGGGGAGATCGCTTCTCCCGGTGCTCCGAAGCGGGGTGGGGGGGCGGGAACACCTGCCCCAGCCACCCCGCTTCGGAATGCTGCTCCGAAGCGGGGTGGGGGGCGGGAACACCTGCCCCAGCCGCCGGGCTTCGTAGCGCTGCTGCGAAGCCAGGGGGGGCGGGAACACCTGCCCCAGCCACCCTGCTTCGGAACGCTGCTCCGAAGCGGGGTGGGGGGGCGGGAACACCTGCCCCAGCCGCCGGGCTTCGTAGCGCTGCTGCGAAGCCGGGCGGGGGGCGGGAACACCTGCCCCAGCCACCCCACTTCGGAACGCTGCTCCGAAGCGGGGTGGGGGGGCGGGAACACCTGCCCCAGCCGCCGGGCTTCGTAGTGCTGCTGCGAAGCCGGGTGGGGGGGCAGGAACACCTGCCCCAGCCGCCGGGCTTCGTAGCGCTGCTGTGAAGCCGGGCGGGGGGCGGGAACACCTGCCCCAGCCACCCCGCTTCGGAACGCTGCTCCGAAGCGGGGTGGGGGGGGCGGGAACACCTGCCCCAGCCGCTGGGCTTCGTAGCGCTGCTGCGAAGCCGGGCGGGGGGGCGGGAACGCCTTCTGAAGGCGGGCGGGGGGCGAAAGTCTTTGTCCCCCCTGCCTGCCTTCCCAGGGGCTTTTAAATCGCCCCGGACAGCGGAGAAGTCCTCCGCTGTCCCGGGGCGATTTTAAAATGCCGTCCGCCAGCATTTTAAGATCGCCCGGACAGCGGAGAAGTCCTCCGCTGTCCCAGGGTTTTTTAAAATGTTGAGGGTGGGAAGAAAAGCCCTTGTCCCCCCCCCCCCCAGCCTTCAGAAGAGGTCCGGGGACAGACTGTCCCCGGACCTGGTCTGAAGGCGGTTTCCCTAGGAACGCATTAATTGATTTTCAATGCATTCCTATGGGAAACCGTGCATCGCAAGACGAAAAAACCGCAAGACGAAGAGACTTGCGGAACGAATTAATTTCGTCTTGCGAGGCACCACTGTAATATTTTTAAAGATCATTTTACATAAAGTGTGGAATGGAATTAAAAGGGCTATGGAGATATGGGGAAGGATGAATTTAACATCGTGGGGAAGGATCTCAGTGATTAAAATTGATTTTCTTACAATGTGGTTCAGGAATCCCTTGTGTATTTTTACTTTCTCATACCATGGATAAGCATGCCAACCATATATGTTATCATGTCCTTCTAAATCCAGTATATCCATATTCTTTAATTGTACCCATTCCTGCATCTAGCAAAGGCAAGATGCTTCATAATATAATTTCAGGTCCTGCAGTGAGAACCCCCTCTTTGTTTTTTTATCCATTAATAATTTATATTTTATTCTGGGCTCCCCCCCCCCACCAGACAAATTAAAAAATATATTTTTTCTATTGTTTGAAATGTTCTGCTCCTCTGATTATGGGTATTGATTCAAACAAAAATAGCATTCTTGGCAATATGTTCACAAATAAATAAATAAATAAATAAATAAATAAACATGAAAGAGAATTGGCCTATGTACAAAGATCTGTTAACAGAGGTGGAAAATAAATTGAAGGTAAAAGAGTATGGAGAAATAAGCCACTTGTTAACAGATTGGTTACAATACCACCAACTAAATGACATATTCAGAAGTGATAAGGAAAAAGGCCTTGGGAAGGAATTCTCAAAGTATGAAAAAGAACTGTTGGAGAATAATGAAAAATTATTATAAAAAATGTATAAACTACTGTTGGAATGGGAGGTGAAAGATGAGGAGGTTAAAGATGTAATGATAAAATGGGCAAAGGATTTGGGATATAATATCCCACTTGAGTCATGGGGAAAGCTGTGGAAAGAGGATTTGAAATTTACGACGTGTAGTACATTGAAAGAATATTATATGCATGATGATGTATCGCTGGTATTTAACTCCAGTAAAGATTGCAAAGATGTATAAAATTCCTCCAAAATATGTTGTAAATGTAAAGATAATGAAGGCACTTTTTTCACATGTGGTGGATTTGCAAAAAGGCAAAAGACTTATGGGAAATGATAGATAATGAATAAAAAAAAATGTTTAAGATAACTTTACATAAAAAACCAGAAGCCTTTTTGCTTGGAATAATGGGGGAAGAAATACCAAAGAATGTAAAGAGACTATTTATGTACTCTAGATTGTTATTTGCCCCAAAGTGGAAAGATGGTGTACCAACAAAGGAAGAATGGACAAACAAGATGATAGACTTTGCCGAAATGGCAAAATGTACCGTGAAGATCAGGCATCAAGATGAGAAGAAATTCAAGCAAGATTGGATAAAATTGATAGATTATGTTAAAGAACACTGTAAATATGTTAAAACATTAGCAGGATTGGTGTAGCATTTATGAGATAATTGGATATCTTAGATTAAAAAAGAATTGAAAAGTAATTACATGCAAGGGGAAGAAATGTAAAAAAAATTGCACCCCGCCAAACGGGCACCCCGCCATACTCGCTCTAGCCGTCTGAGGTCCCGCTTCATTTTCCGGAGCTCCTCGGTAAACCAGGGAGCCCGGTTTCTGCGGGGTTGCAGAGGGCGCTTAGGTGCGATCTCATCGATGGCTGCCAGGAGCTGGGTATTCCAGCCCTCAACAAGCTCAGTCAATGAGTCGCCAGGGAGAGCAAGGTCCCGCAAGGCTTGGCGGAATCTATCAGGGTCCATCAGCCTCCGCGGGCGAGCCCAAATCAGCTCGCCACCTAAGCAGGGTGGGGGTGGAAAGTCAATCCTGGCTTTCAGAGCGTAGTGATCAGACCATGGCACCTTCATCGAAGGAAACATGATCACATCTATACCTACGCCAAAGATCAAATCCAGCGTGTGGCCTGCTTGATGTGTGGGGCCCAAAACAAACTGGGAGAGCCCTAGTGTCGCCATGGAAGACACCAGGTCCAGAGCCTGTGAGGAGGGGGTGGCGTCAGCATGGATGTTAAAGTCCCCCAATACCAATAGGTTAGGGAACTCCAAGGCCCAGCTGGCCACCGCCTCCAATAGGCCTGACAGGGTGGCTGCTGGTGCGCTAGGTGGCCGGTACACCAGCCAGACAGCCAAGCTCTCCTTGGAGCCCCACATTAGGCCAACACATTCAATGCCAGGGATCGATGGTGATGGTAGAGCCCTGAAAGGACAATCTTCCCGGATTAATAATGCCACCCCTCCCCCCTGGCCCACAGTCCGCGACTGGTGGAGGACGGAGAAACCCGGGGGCGCCATCTCTCGTAAGGTTAACTGTTGCCCCTTCGCGCACCCAGGTCTCCGTCACACAAGCCAGGTCGACCCCCTGCGAGGTGAAGAAATCTTGCAGGGTGGCGGTTTTATTGCCTATAGACCTGGCATTGCACAGCACCAGTGACGGAGGTGAGACTGGGGAGCACGGCTGTTGCACTCAGGGCCTGCTCGTGGGCTCCCCAGAGGCATCCAGCTGGCCACTATGAGAACAAGACAAGCATGTGGCCTGATCTAGCTGTAGGGCTCGTCCTATGTTTTCATGAGGTAAGCAATCGAAAAAGGATTCTCCTCCCCAACCCCCTCTAACCTTGGCCAGATTGCACACGCCAACTTCCTCCTGTGTCAGATCGACAGCTGTTTTGGTTCAGCGAGATCCTGCCCGGCAGTAGGAGAGTGACCTTGCCTGCTTGTTCCAAGCCGCACTGCTCTCCCTCTTCTCTCCCTCCCGCTTGTCTCTCAGCAAAAAGGCAAGTGGTTTGCACACAGAAAGGTCAGCAGAATTGCAGCAGAGGGCCTTGTCCTCCCGCCCACACAGCACAAGATGCTTTCCCAATCACCTGCAGCTTTTCTCCGAATGAAGATAGTGACCCATCCGGCTATAGAAAGCACTTAGGCGCAAAAGCAGATATGAGAGAGGCAAAGTGCAAGCTTTGTGTTCTTACACAGATCCCAAATGTTGGTGCCGGAAATTGAGATCCTCCTGGAAGCATTTTTGCTAGGGATAACAGGGGATGAATTAAAAAAGGAAGACTACAAACTATTCATGTACGCAACGACCGCTGCTAGAATCTTAGTGGCTCAGAAATGGAAATCCCAATAAATCCCAACTTTAATGGAGTGGCAGACAAAAATGTTTGAATACGTAGAATTGGCGAAACTGACTTATAAGATTCGGAACCAAAAAGAAGCAAAGTTCGAGAAGGATTGGAGTAAATTTGTTGAATATATACGGAGTAATTGTAAGAATTTAAAAACTGTAGCAGGATTAATGCAAATCTTGTGATGTGGATGGAGTGTAAATAAGAAACTGTAAGAAAAGATTTGAGACATGGAAACCGTTGAAGGGATGGAAGGAAGTTTGGGCGCAATAAGGTGCAGGGTAAATAAGAAGACATACAATTTTTTTAATGTCAGAGTATTTGTTTCATTTGTTGTTGTTACAAAAAAGCAATAAAAAGTATTGGGGGGGGGATCCTCCTGGATTAGAATAAATTCCAAATTGGCCCTAAATAGGGACGGACAAGTCTGTCAATGTTCTAATTTTCCCAGCCTTAAGTTCAGATCTCCACATCACTTGGCAAGCTCATCAGCAAATTTCTGCTAATATGCACATGTTTTTATGCAATTTTGCCATATACACACATTTAAGCAAATCATTTTCCCCTAACGTGACACATTTTTAAAGGTTTTCCCATGCCAACACATGCATTTTTAAGGCACACCTCACCTTAGTATATGCACTTTGAAACACACTTTGGCTGAAGAACTGCACTGCAAAATTGGGGAAGTGTGAATGTTGAAGTATGGCTGTGTTTTGATTCACATATTGTTTTGGAAAGTGAGAAGAAGAAGAAGAAGAAGAAGAAGAAGAAGAAGAAGAAGAAGAAGAAGAAGAAGAATTTAATTGCACTTATTTGTTGCTTTTCTTTTATAAAAGGTAACCTGTAGTGGGTATGAGTTACTCGTGCGTAAGCTGGTGCCTTTCTCGGTTAATTTCCCTTGTTAAACCTTTCTGACTGCGCAGCCCCTTCTTCCCGTGGCTGCCTCAGTCACTGGCAGAATCCGCCAGTGGGCGTTTCTTGAACCTCTTCCAGCATAAAAGTTGTTTGACACCCAGTCTCCTCCTCCTCTCACTGCGCGGGAGTCTTCTGCGCAGGGTAGGCGTGGGTAGCGGAGGACCTGGGCTCTCCTCACTGATGTCCAGTGAAGAGTCCCTGAGCCCTCTCTCCACTTCCCCCGTCTGCCCCCCTTTATCCCTGGTGTTGCACCGATTGGCTTCCCCCTCTACTGAGCTGTTTCTCCCCCTGCTGCTGGGTCCTTCGCCAGCATCATCTGAGAGCCTTCCCTTCGCCTCTCGCTCCGATGTCAGTTCCCTGACACAACCCAAAGCAACTTACAAAATAGCATAAAGATTAAAACCAGCATGAAACAAAAATAAAAACCAAAAACCACATTCATTCATATCAAAGGCAGGTCTAACACATTCTGGCCCATGAAAGAGGGCACAAATAGCTAAACCCCTCAAAATTAAGGGCCAAAAGTCTGGGTAAAGAGAAGCGTTTTCCATGCTGCCTTAAAGGAGATAGTGAAGGTACGTGCCTCTCTGAGGGGCCAGCACTGAAAAGGCCCATTCTCATGTCTCCGTCCTCTGCACTTGCCGTGGAGGGAGCGCACAGACAAGGGCCTCAGATGCCAAATCCGGGGTCCAGGCTAGTTCATGTGGGGAGAGGCAGTCCTTATAGTACCAGAGTCCTGAGATATGTAAGGCCTTATGGGTCAAAACCAGCCCTTTGATCTGAGCTGAGAAACTAACTGGCAGTCAGTGCAGCTGTACCAGAATTGCTTTAACATGCTTGGACTGCCCTGCCCTGGTCAGCACTCTGGCTACAGAATTCTGCACTAGCTGTCATCTCTGAACTGTTTTCAAAGGCAGCCCTATGCCCAATGCATTGCAGTAATTGATCCTGGCGGTCGCCAGAGCATAGACAACTAAAGTTAAGCGACCCCTGTCCAAATAGAGACGCAGCTGGGCCACTAGTCATAGTTAAGGCAATCTGTGCCACCGAGGCTACCTGAGCCTCAAGTGACAGGAGGAGTCCCCCCAAAACGACTAATTAGGCTGCTTTCCCCATGCCTCACACTAAATAGCATCCAAATTTCCTGCCAGGCAAATGCTTCTGTTGGGGCAGATCAAGCAAATGTGAGCAGCAGTTTCCCTTGGCAGTGGGGGTGAGAGGGCACTTGGGGACGGGGGTGGCCATGACAGAGTTGCCTCCACGCCAAACTGCTGACCTCACAGGCACCTGGCCTTGCCCCAGCTTTCAATGGGATGCCAAGAGATAAGCTTGGTTTGTTTGTTTGCAGAACAGGGAGATTGACTGCCTGGAATTCTGGAGAGGGGGAGAATGCCTGTCCTTCTGACGGGTGACGAGGAAGCCTGCTGGAAATCACTGCGCACGGCAGTATCCTGATATGACTCACGGCCCAGGCATCAGAGCTGAAGGCCTCAGCCCCCCGGCAGGGGAATGGATGGGTGCCCAGTAGGGTGCTTTCTTAAAGGATAAAGGTAAAGGTACCCCTAAGGGACGTGGGTGGCGCTGTGGGTTAAACCACAGAGCCTAGGACTTGCTGATCAGAAGGTTCCCTCGGCCTATAGAGGGTTGTCTGTGACTGGACCTAATTGTTAAAAGGTAAAGGGACCCCTGACCATTAGGTCCAGTCGTGGCCGACTCTGGGGTTGTGGCGCTCATCTCGCTTTATTGGCTGAGGGAGCCGGCGTACAGCTTCCGAGTCTTGTGGCCAGCATGACTAAGCCACTTCTGGCGAACTAGAGCAGTGCACGGAAACACTGTTTACCTTCCCGCCGGAGTGGTACCTATTTATCTACTTGCACTTTGAAGTGCTTTTGAACTGCTAGGTGGGCAGGAGCTGGGACCGAGCAACGGGAGGTCACCCTGTCGCGGGGATTCGAACTGCTGACCTTCCAATCAGCAAGCCCTAAGCTCTGTGGTTTAGACCACAGCGCCACCTGTGTCCCTAGGGTGCTTGCTTACAGGCTGCCAAATGCAGAGGAAAGAGTTGTAGGAAGAGCCTGCAGGATCAGGCCAGTGACCCATCTAGTCCAGCACCCTGTTCTCACAGTGGCCAACCAGATGCCTGTGGCAAACCCATAAGGAGAATCTGGGCACAAGAAGAAGAAGAAGAAGAGTTTGGATTTGATATCCCGCTTTATCACTATCCTAGGGAGTCTCAAAGCGGCTAACAATCTCCTTTCCCTTCCTCCCCCACAACAAACACTCTGTGAGGTGAGTGAGGCTGAGAGACTTCACAGAAGTGTGACTGGTCCAAGGTCACCCAGCAGCTGCATATGGAGGAACGGAGACGCGAACCCGGTTCCCCAGATTACGAGTCTATCGCTCTTAACCACTACACCACACTGGCTCTCTCACTCCCTGTAGTTTCCAGAAGCATTTAGTGCCTCCGACTATAGAGGCAGAGCAAAGCCATCAGTGCTAGTGGCCTTCAAAATCTCCTCCTCCATGAAATGGCACCTCTTCAGACAACACATAGCTCCTTTACAATTCCCAGCACCCTTAACAAACTACAGTTTCCAGGATTCCTGGAAGGGGATGCCATGTGCTCTGAATGTATGGTGTGCTTTAAATATGCTTTTTTAAAAAATGCATTGTTTTAAAAGTTTGGTGTTTGGGAGGAAAAGTGGGATAGAAATTTAATACCAACCCTAATACCCATCAGTCCCTGACAGTATGGCCAAAGGACAGTGAGTTGTAGCATGGGAACATTGGGAAGGCTTATTTATTAGCTGTCTAGGGCGTTTCTGCAAATCTACTTCTTTGCTGCAGAGGGCAGCATCTTTCTTTTAATAGATTTGTTTTAAAAAGCTTCCAATAGCTTCACGTTCTCCCAAAGATTTCCAGAGCATAGGCACATCGCACACAACACAGCACAACTCAACACAATCTTCCCTGTATTCTTTTCAGCGCCTGCTAAAAAAATTCTTGTTTAGACAAACCTACCCAGATGCTTAGAAAGTTGATGTGAATTTCAACCTGTTTTAGCATTTAAACTTGGGGTAGATTTTCAACTGTTGTTATATTTCCCCCCTTGATTTTATTGTTTTATCTTTTAGTAAACCCCTCTTGGGGCTGGGGGTGGATGGGAACACACTGCCTTTGCTTGTAGGTAGTGCCAAGATGCGGCTATCTTCAAATATCTGAAGGGCTGCCACGTGGAGGGTGGGGCCGGCTTGTTTTCTGCTACTCTGTGGGGAGGATCCAAATGGATCCAAATGATAAGAAAGGAGATTCTAGATAAACACCAGGAAGAACTTTCTGGTGGTAGAGCCATTTAACAGTAGAATGAACCAGTGGCGTAGCGTGGGTTGTCAAGCACCCGGGGCAAGGCAAGTAATTTGCGCTCCCTAACCCGGGGCAAGGCAAGTAATTAGCGCCCCCTAACCCTTAACCTGCCGCTGTTGCCAGCTTCTTCTTGCTGCTGCCTGGGCTGGGGTATTTACGGTAAGGTAGCCACGGCGGCGGCGGCGGGTCCGTGTCAGGTGATCTGAGGCGAGTTGCCGCTGGCACTGCCGCCCAAACGACGCCGCTTGCCCGGAGGAGGAGGAGGGCAGAGAGGCGAGGAAAATGCAACATGGCCCAGCAGCTGCAGCAGCAACGGCGGCGGCGGCGCTGTGAGGAGGGGCTGCCTGGCGCGCCCTCTGCGGCCCTGATGCGCGGGGACCGCCACCAGCGCTGAGAGCCGCTGCCAGCTCGTCGGTTCCGCGAGACATGGGGCTCTGCTACAGCCTGCGCCCGAGGCTCTTCGGCGACTCTGGAGGTGGCGAGCGCCCCCCCAGATGTTGCGCCCGGTGCGGCCGGCCCCCCCTGCACCCCCCACGCTACGCCACTGGAATGAACTCCCTCAAAAGGTGGTGGACTCTCCTTCCTAGGAGGTTTTTAAGCAGAGGTTGGGTGGCCATCTGCCAGGGATGCTTTAGGTTGCTGAATTGCAGGAAGTTGGGCTAGAGGACCCGCTGGGTTCCTACCCCCTCTACAATTCTATGATTCTAGGAAGTGCCATAACTCTGTCCAAATGTTATCCTATTTAACCAAACAGAGTCTGCGCCTGTAAGCAGTCTGTTCATAGGTTGTGAGTGATGTCATATCATCAATCCATTGATTAAAGGGTAATAATAATAATAATAATAATAATAATAATAATAATAATAATATATTTATACTCCACCCATCTGGCTGGGTTTCCCCAGCTACTCTGGGCTGCTTCCAACAAAATATTAAAAATGCAATAAAACATCAGCCATTAAAAACTTCCCTAAACAGGGATGCCTTCAGATGTCTTCTAAAAGTCAGAAAGTTGTTTATTTCCTTGACATCTGATGGGAGGGCGTTCCACAGGGTGGGTGTCCCTACCCAGTTGGTCCAACATCAGTACACCTGTTTCCAGCCAACTTTTCCATATTACCATCTTTTTTTGCAATTCTTATCATGGGGTTCCCCCACAAAGTAAGGTTAGCATGTGAAAATGGATCAAATTTATTTTTATTGTTGAACCTAATGGGCCCCATCTGGCAAAATGGGTCATTTGTTACAAAACAGATAGACACCTGCTGCTTCACCTCAGCCCTCTGCATTCATTTACTGCACCTTCCCAACCCCACCCTTCCTACAAGCATAAAATGAACAGGAATCCTTTAGATCTCTTACCGGATCTGGGACCTCCTCGACGATCGGCCTGCCAAAGGCAGAACAAGGTATAAGTCAGTACTGGGAATATCTTCCTTGGGCCTTCCCAGTGAAGGCATCATTTGTATGGCGGAAACTCTGTGACGGAGGCAGGCGGATTGTGGCCTTCCACGCTCACAGAGGCTAAGGAATTATCTGACTCCAGAACCCTGACATTTGGACCAGGAATGTGCATTTTACAATGAACAACACACCTGGGGGCTAACACCTGTCCTGGGGGTGGGGCACTCAGCAAGGAAGTGGCCAATCTGGATGGGAAGAACATTCTAGATCAGGGCCCTGAAGCTTCCCCTCCTGCTTCAGAAATAAAACAACCAACCTCCTCTTCTTCTTCTTCCTAAAACACACTAAAAAGTGTGTTTTAAAGTGTGTTTGGCCCACAACTCTCAGTTGGGGCTGTGACAAAGATACAACCCAGGTAAAGGTAAAGGTAAAGGGACCCCTGACCATTAGGTCTAGTCGCGGACGACTCTGGGGTTGCGGCGCTCATCTCGTTTCACTGGCTGAGGGAGCCGGAGTACAGCTTCCGGGTCATGTGGCCAGCAGGACTAAGCCGCTTCTAGTGAACCAGAGCAGCACACGAAAACGCCGTTTACCTTCCTGCCAGAGCGGTACCTATTTATCTACTTGCACTTTGATGTGCTTTTGAACTGCTAGGTGGGCAGGAGCTGGGACCGAGCAACGGGAGCTCACCCGTCGCGGGGATTCAGACTGCCAACCTTCTGATCGGCAAGTCCTAGGCTCTGTGGTTTAACCCACAGTGCCACCCGCATCCCTAGAGATGGGCAAATACAAACGACTCTCCATTTACACGGGGGTTACGTTCTGAACCTCCCTGCACACCAGTGAAATGGGGAGTCACCTGTATCAGCTCAGCTTTGCTGGTCCACAGAGCCGCATGATCCGGAGCTGATGTGCAGGAAAGCAGCCACAGCTGCGCTTCCCAGCATGTCAGCTGTTAGATGGGAAGGCCTCCTTCTTGCGAGGAGACCCCTCCACAGAGCCCGAAGAGGATGCCCTCTTTGGGCTCTGGGGAGGATCACATCGTGAGCCAGGAGTGCTCCCCATTTCCGGGATCCACTTCCGGTTTCCCTGTACCACACATGTGCACGATCATGTGCAAATAGAGCGCACGCCAATGGGGAGTAGCCTCTATGTCATTTTTTGTTTCTGTCAGTTTCTCATTTCCCTGCCTTTCCACACCAGTTCATAGCTGTCAGCTTTCAGATTTGAAAATAAGGGATCAGCAGCCTCGAAAATAAGAGATCAGCAGCCTCACCTGTCCCGAGGACAGTCCACGGGATATCTAACAATCCGGGATAGCAGTGGGAAGCAGTGGGAAACGGCGCTGGAATAAGGGAATTTCCCGCAAAAAAAGGGAAGGTTGACAGCTATGCACCAGTTTGCATTTAAAAATAAGTTCCTCATCAAAATGCATCAACATTTTAGTGCAAATTTACCCTAATTTTTGCAAAACCATTTTTACTGATATAATGCATTTTTGTATGTCATTTCACTAATTTATGCATTTAAATTCTCAATTTGCCCCTGCGTATGCGTTTTTGTACACATTACTGGGCTGGAGAATTGCACTTCAAAATCTGAAGAATGTGCAGGTTTTGAAGGACGGCTCTGCTTTGGTTCTCAGATTCTTTGTGTGTGATTTGAGTGAGTTTGCCCTTAAATGGAGATGGATTGGATTGCCCCTCCCCCTTTTCCTAGACCCAGGTTCTTTGCAAGTCATTGGGAAGCAGGTTGCCCTCCTGTCAATTCAGCGGCCCACCCTACCTGGGACGCTTCTCTGGCAGAATCTCCATCACAGCATCGTGGGGCGGCAACTCATCTGGGTTTATCTGCGAGACAGAAGACAGCCACTAAAGAAAACAGTCAGGTAAAGGCTACTGTCACCCACACCCCTGACCCTTATTACTCAGAACACAGTGGAGGCCCAAAGTGGCAGCCGTCAGTGTGGTGCCTTGCTACATTCCCCCCCCCCGCAGCAGTTGTGCTTTATTTGTTTGTTTGTTTGTACAGTGGTACCTTGGGATGCAAACGGGATCCATTTCGGAGCCCCGTTCGCATCCTGAACAGAACGTAAAATGCGACAGCGCGTCTGCACGTGCGCAGGTCGCGTTTTGCCGCTTCTGTGCATGTGTGTGACGTCATTTTGAGTGTCTGCGCATGCGGCGAAACCCAGAAGTAACGCGTTCCGTCACTTCCGGGTTGCTGCGGAGAGCAACCCAAAAGCGCTGAACCTGAAGCACATTCAATCCGAGGTATGACTATATCTGTATACCTCTATATCATTTTAAAAAAAGTCAAACTGCTTTACAGCAACAAAAACATACAATACAGTGGTACCTCGGGTTACAGACGCTTCAGGTTACAGACTCTGCTAACCCAGAAATAGTACTTTGGGTTAAGAACTTTGCTTCAGGATGAGAACAGAAATGGTGCGGCGGCGGGCAGCAGCAGCAGGAGGCCCCATTAGCTAAAGTGGTACCTCAGGTTAAGAACAGTTTCAGGTTAAGAATGGACCTCCAGAACGAATTAAGTTCTTAACCCGAAATACCACTGTAATACCATAAAAAGCCATATAGAAAGTTCAAAACAAATATCAGTTAAACATGGCAGAGAGTCCTAGTCTTAATTGCCAGCTCAGGCCTGTTTTCAGTAAGCGTTTAAAAGTTGGCACAGAAGGACCTGCTGAATCTCTAGGGCAGGGGTCAGCAACCTTTTTCAGCCGTGGGCCGGTCCACCGTTCCTCAGACCATGTGGTTTTATATATATATATATATATATATATATATATATATATATATATGAGAACCAATTCCTATGCTCCACAAATAACGCAGAGATGCATTTTTAATAAAAGCACACAGTCTACTCATGTAAAAACACACTGATTCCCAGACCGTTGCCTACCCCTGTTCTAGTGGCAGACAGTTCCACAGGACTGGGCCAATGACACTAAAGGCTCTATTGCTCATTGTTGTCAAACAAGTCTCACTACGCCACCTGCAAGTGATCTGGGTGACCAAGATGGGGGTATAAGGGTTTAGGCAGTCCCTGGGGTATCCTGGACCTAAGTTGTTAAGGGCTTTGTAAATTAATACAAGGACCCTGAACCTGGCTTGGTAGCAGGTGGCTGGCAGTTTTGCAGCACTTTGGTCTGGTTGTGTGCTGATGGCAGTTGGCAGATGGCTGCCATCCCATCCCCAGAATCTCAGGGAATTGTTGTGCTTTCCTCCCACTTTTCCTCCGAGGAATTTGAGGCAGCTTATATGGTTCTTTCCCCTCCCTCCTGCTCCCTCAACAGACCTGTGAGGTCGATCAGACAGAGAGATTGTGACTGCTGCAAGGTCACCTAGGCCTCTTCTTCACTATACCGCTAAAGCAGGATCCTACCACTTTATGAACAGGAATGGCTGGGAGCTGTAGTTTGAGGGTGCTGAGGGTTGTTTCCTGATTCCCTTCACAGAGCTACAGTTCTCAAAGTGGTTTTACAGTAAATCGCTCTTCACAGGGAAGCTGCATGAGGTGGGTAAATCCTTGCACCAACAGAACCAGAGACTTAAGTGCCACTTTGGATACAAGCAAATAGTAATAACAACAATAATTAATAATGTCATTTCAACCCAGCTGAAATATACTCAGAGTCTCAAAGTGATTTCATGCTCTTTATTCAGCTCATAGTGGTGAGGAGGAATGAATGAAAGTCCCCTCACAGTATCTGCTTTATATACATTATTTACACAATGGGCTGCACATGATTGGCTAATTCCGGAATTCTACTGTAAGCCAATCAGGTTGTGGATTCACTTCTATCTGGAGCAGGATTGGGTGGTTCCTGCCAACCAATCATACTGCTGCATTGTTCTAGGACCAATCAGACTGCTGCATTCTGAATCCTATTGTTCTAGGACCAATCAGACTGCTGCAATTTGGATCCTATTGTTCTAGGACCAATCAGACTGCTGCAGTTTGGATCCTATTCAACTCAGTACATAACACCAGCACTCACAGGAATCCATTTCTCCCTTTCTATGCTCTGCTTATCCATCCATTTATCAGTCTATCATCCATCATCCATCAGTAGAAAGACACTTGATCATCTAGTTACTTTGGAACTCCCTGCCTATTGATATCAACCAGGCGCCTTTGCTGTCCTCGTTTTGGTACCTGCTAAAAACACCCTTGTTTAGACCAGCCCATCCTGAGAAAGTTGATGTGAATGAATTTTAATCTGTTTTCATATTTAACTTTTCTACGTTTTAAAGAATTGTGTCAATTTTTTCTTGTTTTCTTGTTTTAACTTTTTGTAAACCGTTTCGATGGTGTTTTTTTAAAAAACAATCAAATAGTATATAAATATTATTAAATAAACAAACAAATAATCCTCAGTGTCATGCTAAATTAAACCAAATCCCCTTTGCTGTTACTGCAAATACAGCCCCTACAAGGAAGGGCATGTAACACTAATTCACACTAAATGAATGTGAAGGTAGACAGCAACAGACTTGCAGGGTGGGACAGGCTCTCACTATACAGTGGTACCTCAGGTTACATACGCTTCAGGTTACAGACGCATCAGGTTACAGACTCCGCTAACCCAGAAATAGTGCTTCAGGTTAAGAACTTTGCTTCAGGATGAGAACAGAAATTGTGCTCCGGCGGCACGGCGGCAGCAGGAGGCCCCATTAGCTAAAGTGGTGCTTCAGGTTAAGAACAGTTTCAGGTTAAGAACGGACCTCCAGAACGAATTAAGTACTTAACCCGAGGTACCACTGTATATGACAAATCAGAGGGAAGCAACTACAGAGCTCAGCCAGATTTCCTCTCATGGAAATACATAGGATTGCAGTAGAAATGGTTTGTTCAGCCCCAGCCGCAAAGTCAAAGAATGTAAGGATTCTTCTTCCTCCTCCTGCAGCCCCAAATACTCACTGTTGCAGAGAAGGGGCGGTAATATAGTGCCATCTGAGTGCTTTGGATGTGCCTCATGCCATCCCATGGGGGGCAGAAATAAAAAGTTCCTCTGGCAGAGATCAGATTAACAAGCCTCTCCACTGGTTGCCAGGCGCCTGTCAATCCAAACAGCAACCTCCAGAGGGACGGCACAAACTCCGGAACCGCAAAGCAAACAGGTGTGCTCACCTGTCCTCCCGGAAGAGGCTCCAAAGGGCTTTGCATCACATCTGCCGGCTCCATCGCCAACAGAATCAAGTGCTAATGGGACGCAATGCCAGCTGGACCCTAAACTGCATGAGGGCAAGCCACAACTCTCCTGGGGCCAGGTCAGGTGTTGGCACCTGATTGCAGAGGTGGCCTGCTGCCCAGCTCACACCAGAAGCTGCCGTTGCTACAACACAACTCCTTGTAGCAACCAGGGTGTCAAATCTCCTTTGCCACACACAGGGACACAAATGCAGCACCTGTTGAATGTTGGGGTTTTTTCCCCCACAGTTGTTAAAGGCACAGGTGCCTTGGCAGAAAGCAGAAAGGACTACAGAAAGCAGAAAGGATGCGGGTGGTGCTGTGGGTTAAACCACAGAGCCTAGGGCTTGCAGATCAGAAGATTGGCAGATCAAATCCCCATGACAGGGTGAGCTCCCGTTTTTCGGTCCCTGCTCCTGCCAACCTAGCAGGCTCTTCTTATGTTCTTAAGTGCTTCTGGACAACTTTGAATAGGCATGGCTCCCTCCCCAAAGCATCGTGGGAGCTGTATTTGGTCCAGGTGCTGAGAGTTGATGGGAGACTCCCTATTCCCTTCACAGAGCTACAATTCCCCGACTTCCCTGGGAAGAAGGAGGATTGCCAGTTAAACCACTTCGGTGGTACAGCAGGGCTTTGACTGTATGGTGGGGGCTGTGGCCCCTGACTGGCCTGGCCTCCATGGGTAGCAGAGCCCCATTGCAGTGGCATAGCATGGGGGGTGCAGGGGGGGCTTGCCGCACCGGGTGCAACATCTGGGGGGGGCGCGCTCCACGGGTTAGGGGGCGCAAATTACTTGCCTTGCCCCGGGTGCTGACAACCCACGCTACGCCACTGCCCCATTGTGTTTCCCGACCCCTGCCAGCCGACCCCAAAAGCCAACCTTAGCTCTCTTTGTCCTTCTCTCTGACTCAGCGTCAGGCTCCTCTAGAGATGACAGAGGGAGGTATCAGTCCCTCACCCCCTGCTGCTTAGATGCTGAGCACCAAAGCCTTTTGCTGCCTCAGCACCTTTCTCTGCCATGCACTCTGCTTCTCATGTTTCAAAGGCTCAATTAGGTTCTGAGGCTCCTCAGCTTTTAAACGTCTCCCTCCGTGACCTTCCTGGGAACACCTCACATCTCCTTGGGCATCAGCTTGGTCTGTTTTGCTGCATCCTTCCTAGATCTGTCTATGGGGGGAGAGATTTGGCACGGTTTGCATCGTCCGCTGTGTCTTCTTTCAGCAGCCAAAATGACCTTGTGCTGGCGATCCGCTGCTTTCATTTCCCCTGTAAAGTTGCATGCGTCTACTTTGGGAAGGAATGTTGGGAGCTGCCTTCCACCGAATCAGGACATTTGTCTGTCTAGCTCAGTGCTGGCCACACTGTCGGGCAGCGCAGCTAAGGCTCTCTGGGGTTTCAGTCTCTCTCAGCCCAACCTGGAGATGCCATTACAGTGGTACCTCGGGTTATATACGCTTCAGGTTACACACGCTTCAGGTTACAGACTCCGCTAACCCAGAAATAGTACGTCAGGTTGAGAACTTTACCTCAGGATGAGAACAGGAATTGTGCGCCAGCAGCGTGGTGGCAGCGTGAGGCCCCATTAGCTAAAGTGGCGCTTCAGGTTAAGAACAGTTTCAGGTTAAGAATGGACCTCTGGAACAAATTAAGTACCAATGTAGTGGAGACTGAACATGTGCAGAACATGCTCTGCAACTGAGCTATGGTGGTTCTTCTTTGGGGAAGCGACAGCCTTCAAGACATTTTTATTTGTGGCATTTCTATCCAAGACACTCAAGGCGATGTGCATGCTTCTCCCCATTTCCTCACGGAGTCCCCACAACAACCCTGTGAGGTAAGCTAGCCTGAGAGGCATTGGCTTGCCCAAAGTCACACCCAGTGTGCTTTAAGGCTGTGATGGACAGCCGAGCCAGACCTGAGTCTGAAGAAGAAGAAGAAGAGTTTGGATTTGATATCCCGCTTTATCACTACCTGAAGGAGTCTCAAAGCGGCTAACATTCGCCTTCCCCTTCCTTCCCCACAACAAACACTCTGTGAGGTGCGTGGGGCTGAGAGACTTCAAAGAAGTGTGACCAGCCCAAGGTCACCGAGCAGCTGCATGTGGAGGAGCGGGGAAGCGAACCCGGTTCACCAGATTACGAGTCTACTGCTCTTGACCACTACACTCATACTGGTGATGCAGCCCCTCAGAAGTCCCCCCAAGAGGGCTGGAGCCTCTCTCTGATTGGCTACCAAGAAAGCCAGCCGGAGGGGGGTGGGGCCACTGGCAGAGGGAGAAGAGTGGAGCGCATCGCCCCCAGCAGCGCGATCCCGGAAGGGTGCCATTGTGGCTGCCCCTCCGCCTGTGTTTGGGTGCCATGCCCCTGCAGGTGGCGCACCCTGCCCCCAGGGCGTGCGCCATGCCCCCAGGATGCACGCCCCGCTCCTGCGGGCGGCGTGCCCCACCCCAGGATGTGTACCAGCCCCACTCCTGCCTGCTCTCCACCCCCCAGTGCCGGAGCATAAAGCTCCGCCACTGGGAGCAGCCAGCACTTTCCTGCCATGCGCTTTAGACCAGGGGTCAGCAACCTTTTTCAGCCGTGGGCCAGGCCACCGTCCCTCAGACCATGTGATGGGCCGGACTATATTTTGGGCGGCGGGGGGGGGGGGAATGAACGAATTCCTATGCCCCACAAATAACCCAGAGATGCATTTTAAATAAAAACACACATTCTACTCATGTAAAAACACCAGGCAAGACCCACAAATAACCCAGAGATGCATTTTAAATAAAAGCACACATTCTACTCAGGTAAAAACACGCTGATTCCCGGACTGTCTGCGAGCCAGATTGAGAAGGCGATTGGGCCGCATCCGGCCCCCGGGCCTTAGTTTGCCTACCCCTGCTTTTGACCCAACCAGTTACATTTCCTCTGCTATCTATTTCATTTATTTACTGCATTTATATCCAACCTTTCCCTCCACAGAGCTCAAGGTGGCATATATGGTTCTCCCACCTCCTCATTGAACCCCCACAACAATCCTGTGAGGTAGGACAGGCTGAAGGGCAAGAGTGACCGGCCCCCGAGGTTGCAGCCCGTGGAGCGGAGACTTGAACCCTGGTCTCTCTCAGCTCATAGTCCATCACTCTGTCCATGACACCACCCCTGGCTCTCTGCTAGATTTAATAGGTCAAGTGGGACCAATTAAGGTCAAGGGGGCACACTGCTGGGTGCAGAATTTAGGCCCTTGACCGGACCCTCAGAGACAGGGCACAGAGGAGAGAGACAGAGGCAGAGATATACCATATTTTTTGCTCTATAAGACTCACTTTTTCCCTCCTAAAAAGTAAGGGGAAATGTGTGTGCGTCTTATGGAGCGAATGCAAGCTGCCCAGCTATCCCAGAAGCCAGAACAGCAAGAGGGATCGCTGCTTTCGCTGCGCAGCAATCCCTCTTGCTGTTCTGGCTTCTGGGATTCAGAATATTTTTTTTCTGGTTTTCCTCCTCCAAAAACTAGGTGGTCTGGTGCGTCTTATGGAGCGAAAAATACAGTGCTTTGCTGCTCATCAACTCTGTCATCCTGTCAGCTGGGGACCTGCTCCTTCACCCTGTTTGCGCATTGTAAGATTTCACAGAAATGTGCTTTAGTCTCACAAAGTACGGGAAGAGTACTTCACGCAGACAACAGGCCAGTGGTGGTGCCGTGGTTAGAGTGTCAGACTAGGCCCTGGGAGACTAGAGTTCGAATTCCCGCCCTCTCAGGCATTGAGCTCTTTGGGTGTGGTATTGGGGGCCAGTCACTTGCTCTCATCCTAACCTACCTAGTGGGTCTACTGTGAGGGTACAATTAGGAGGAGAACCACGTACGGCACCCCAAGTTCCTTGGAGGAAAAAGTGAGACATAAATGTAATATATAAATAATTAAGCCTGCAACTTACATGTGTTTAACCTGCACATATTCAGTTTTACATGCTTGGCAAAATAATTTTTTTAAGGGTGGGGCAGAAAGGGGTCAAGCATCTGGGGGAAAAGACTTTGGTAATCCCACCTGTCATTGAACCCAATGTGTTTTAACTATACAACTGCAATTTTGGCTTTAGGTATGATCCCTAGAACGTAGCCCCTGTGAGTGTTGTGGGCTTCCTGTAATAAGTCAGGAAATATTGACAAGCCAAAGTTGTTATAATTTTTTAGAGAAGTAACTCCAAAAACACTCGCAAAAAAGAAGCAGCAAATCTGTATCTTTGTTAAGGCTATGCTTCATATCAGCCAAACAGACAAGTGGGGATGTGGCTATAGATGCTTAATGCTTAAAACCCTAACGAATTAGCATCATTAGTAATCAGTGATGAAATATACTCAGAGTCGCAAAGTGATTTCATGCTCTTTATTCAGCTCATAGTGGTGAGGAGGAATGAATGAAAGTCCCCTCACAGTATCTGCTTTATATACATTATTTACACAATGGGCTGCACATGATTGGCTAATCCTGGAATTCTACTGTAAAAGCCAATCAGGTTGTGGATTCACTTCTATCTGGAGCAGGATTGGGTGGTTCCTGCCAACCAATCATACTGCTGCATTGTTCTAGGACCAATCAGACTGCTGCATTCTGAATCCTATTGTTCTAGGACCAATCAGACTGCTGCAGTTTGGATCCTATTCAACTCAGTACATAACAAGTGACAAAGCAAGAGAGTGGCTTCCTTTTTGAGCCTTGGAGCAGGGACCTGTCCGTCTATACTTCCATCGCTGGAATTGGCACTGCTACAGGGGCCACACAATACCCTTTCTGCAGCGCCTGTACTTTGGAACTCCCTGCCACTTGATATCAAGCAGGTTACCTTTGCTGTGCTCTTTTTGGCGCTTGCTTAAAAACAGATGTATAGAATGGGGAGGTAACTTTAATCTGTTTTGCATTTTAACTTTTGGATGTTGTAACGCACAATTTTATTGATTTTCTTTTTTTGTCTTTTTGTAAGCTGCTTTTTCTTTTATTTATTTATTTTTTTTACAGCCAAGCTGTGTATAAATCTTATGAAATAATAAAACAAAACATATTGATGGTGCTGTGAAAACAGAGAGCAGCACTGATACCCTGAGAGGTGGCCTGGCCAAACAGCACTGTAGACGGTCAAGGGGACACATCCCTCCAGAGCAAACCATGCTTTTGATCATGAAATCAGACAACACGGTGGCTTGAGCCACACTCACCTCTTTTAGGTCAAACAAGGAGCTCTTGTGTTCAGGAGCAATGAAGGAATTCTGGAAAACACAATATAGTTCCCCTTTTATTTTCCTCCAAGGACAATCCTCACAGAAGAAAATGGTTATAAAATCAAATCCACTGAATGTGGTGTGGATATGAAGAAGGCAGGTCGGGGGCATCTGGGTTCTGAACAGATATTGCTCCTGGTTCTCCAAGAACGCCCTGCGCCACAAAGATGTCAAGAGCTAGTCATGCAGGTTTTTTTTTTTTTTAAGTAATATTTATTAAAGTTTCAAATAGTACAAAAAAAAAGAAAAAAGAAAAAAATCAACCTTTAGAATCCCATTTTCAATAACTTCTTTCCACGACTTTCCCTCACCTCCCCTTCTTGTATTCCAATTCCAAATATTTATCCAACAAGTTCTTATCTCAAGTTTCTTAACCTTAATTTGTTATTTTTATTTATTTATCTTAAGTTTTTACCCTTAATTCATTATTATATTTAATTCGATTTATGTATCAACTTTTAACTTATGTACCTTATTCATTTATAAAAAACTTTTTCTAAGGTTGACCCTATTGCCCTTCCACGAATTCCCCATTCTTATAGTGATAACAACATAAAGTTAAACACAGAGCAAAAAAGATCAGGCCCCCTTTGGATTTCCAAACCCCACCTTTCCCTCCCCGGTTTCAATCCCAGAACCATAGTCCATTAGTCCATCTATCTAGCCCGGTGACCTTACGTCCGAGACTCTTAAATCTCTCTCAGTCCCTTTCTGCCGGCTTCTTTGAAAGTCCCTTATGTTTAATACCCAGTCATGCAGGTTTAGAGACACTCGTTTTTATTTAATGAGATTTGCAAATGCAGTAAACAAAAGCAAGCAAACAAAACATCAAGCTAAAAAAATAAGAATAAAAACAGTCAAAAGAGCAATACAAAATAGCAGAATAAAAATCATAATGATCATAGGTAAAGGGACCCCAGACCGTTAGGTCCAGTTGCGAATGACTTTGGGGTTGTGGAGCTCATCTCGCTTTACTGGCCAAGGGAGCCGGCATACAGCTTCCGGGTCACGTGGCCAGCAGCAGCTTCTGGCGAACCAGAGCAGCGCACGGAAATGCTGTTTACCTTCCCACCGGAGCGGTACCTATTTATCTACTTGCACTTCGTGCTTTCGAACTGCTAGGTTGGCAGGAGCTGGGACCGATCAACGGGAGCTCACCCCGTCACGGGGATTCAAACCGCCGACCTTCTGATCTGCAAGTCCTAGGCTCAGTGGTTTAGACCACAGCGCCACCCTCATAGAAAGCTTTAAAAAAAGAATGAGTAGCATAAAATATATTCCATGGTGGGGTACAAGGGTCATATTATACGTAACTTATGAAATAATCACAAATGTTGCCAAATAAACTCATTTAGTAGGAATGTGCCAACTATAAGAGAGTTTGGCCATATCAATCACAAATTGCCCCAAGCAGAAGCTGGAGGGGCCCACCTCATCCCTGACAACACATAGTTTATAAGTCAGTTTTTTTGGAAATGGTAATAAGCAGGATTTCTTAAAACCCTCAATCCAGAGAGTAACAGGGTGTGTGCTTCCTCCAGAGATCCCTAGATGAGTGGCAACCAGCAAATATAGAATGATTTGTTGAGGAGTAACAGCAACAGCAGTCAAGAAATTAAAAGACGCCTGCTTCTTGGGAGAAAAGCAAAGACAAACCTAGACAGCATCTTAAAAAGCAGAGACATCACCTTGCCAACAAAGGTCCGTATAGTTAAAGCTATGGCTTTCCCAGTAGTGATGTATGGAAGTGAGAGCTGAACCATAAAGAAGGCTGATCACCGAAGAATGGATGCTTTTGAATTATGGTGCTGGAGGAGACTCTTGAGAGTCCCATGGACTGCAAGAAGATCAAACCTCTCCATTCTGAAGGAAATCAGCCCTGAGTGCTCATTGGAGGGACAGATCCTGAAGCTGAGGCTTCAATACTTTGGCCACCTCATGAGAAGAGAAGACTCCCTAGAAAAGACCCCTGATGTTGGGAAAGATTGAGGCCACAAGGAGAAGGGGACGACAGAGGACAAGATGGTTGGACACTGTTCTCGAAGCTACCAGCATGAGTTTGACCCAAATGCGGGAGGCAGTGGAAGACAGGAGTGCCTGGCGGGCTCTGGTCCAGGGGGTCACGAAGAGTCGGACACGACTAAACGACTAAACAACAAGAAGGCCAGTTTCAGCTCCATTCAAGATGGATGAGAGACACAATTTAGCATCTAAGGTGACCTATTTGCCAACAATAATGTCAATCTCCATGGCAGAGAACTTTTGCTTCCAGAACTTACAGGGCAGCCATTTGACCTTTGCCTTCCACCTTAATGAGTCATTACAAGCAAGATACTTACGCCTCAGCGGAGGTCTCCTTGGGAGACGAGTGGTTCAACAGGTGTTTAACACCAAAGAGGTAGGGCCCACAGCGGCTCCCACCTGATTTAGTAACTGCTGAGATACATCCCACGCAGGATCGTATTTCCCTTCCTATAGGAGAAGCGAACGTTGGTACTTACCATGATAAGTTCCTTCTCTGTAGGGAGAAATATGATCTGGCCCTCCCAGGTACAGTCATACCTCAGGTTACAGATGCTTCAGGTTGCGTTTTTTCGGGTTACAGACTGCTGAAACCTGGAAGTACCAGAACGGGTTACTTCCGGGTTTCAGCGGTTGTGCATACGCATGCGCAGAAGCGCTAAATCGCGCTTTGCACATGCGCAGAAGCGCCAAATCGCGCTTTGCACATGCGCAGAAGCGCCAAATCACAGCCCGCGGGTGCGCAGATGTGCTGCTCAGGTTGCGAATGCTGCGGGTTGCAAGCATGCATCCAGCACGGATCACGTTCGCAACCCGAGCACCCACTGTACATGGGAGAGGTCATCAGACACAGAGCATGGAGGGTCGCCCAGGGGGCCAGATATGCCTCCCCACAATGTTCCGGGGCCTCCTATCTCCCCGTCCTTCTTGCTCTTTAGCACATACTGGTGGCGGCGACGGTGTCCCCCTTCTCCTCTTCACCAGTCCTATCTACACGGCAAGCTTGGGACGGGAGTCCAGGCAACAGAGGGCATGTCCCACTGGGACTGCTGAATTTCCTGCTCCGAGCTATTTGGTTTCCTTCTTTTTTAGTCTGTTAGTTGTTTATTCCTGACTGTACAGTTACCTGCTTAAGCACAAATTGAACTGGAGAAAAAGGGGTTGTGCCTGCCCCAGGTATACTCTAAAACCCCCCCACAAACAAACAAACAAACAAACCAGTTACTTCCTGCCAGTGGTGAGATGGGCAGTGACAACCCACACAGGATCATACTTCTCCCTCCAGAGAAGGAACTTATCACGGTAAGTACCAACGTTCGCCTCTCCCCAGTACACACGCAAAATCTTGGGTTGTATCCAATGTGCCACTAAGTTAAAGTCATTGCAGTTGGCTCTCCTCCTCCTTCACTGGCCTTTCATCCTGCACTCCCTCTTCCACAGCAGGCTCCCAGGGACCTGGTGGAGAAATCACTCAGAAGCTGATCCTCAGCTCCAGCCTGTTCACTTTTCTCCAAGACGTCATCTTCCCCCTTGCCTTCAGCTACTGAATCTCTTCAGCCATCCCTTCTACCTGGTTGCCTTACAGCTGGGCTCTTGGATCACTTTAGGCCCCGTGTATCATCTCATCCTGGGATATGGGTGGCGCTGTGGGTTAAACCAGAGAGCCTAGGGCTTGCTGATCAGAAGGTCGGCGGTTCGAATCCCCACGACGGGGTGAGCTCCCGTTGATCGGTCCCTGCTCCTGCCAACCTAGCAGTTCGAAAGCACGTCAAAGTGCTAGTAGATAAATAGGTACCGCTCAGGCGGGAAGGTAAACAGTGTTTCTCTGCACTGCTCTGGTTCGCCAGAAGTGGCTTAGTCATGCTGGCCACATGACCTGGAAGCTGTACGCCGGCTCCCTCGGCCAATAAAGCGAGATGAGCGCCGCAACCCCAGAGTCGTCCGCAACTGGACCTAATGGTCAGGGGTCCCTTTACCTTTACCTAGCATCTCATCAGGCAGGTCTCTGACTTTTTTCTCCAAGGAAGCTTCTCCCACACTCTGCTTGCAGCTGCTCCATTTTATCGAACCACTGTCTCTGTCTGCTGTTGATCCAGTTTGTCAAGCAGTTGATCCGACTGGCCTTGCTGCTCCATTTGCTCCTGGCTTTGCTGCTGGACCATCAATCTGAACTGCTCTAGAGGTATACCTGTTCCTCCCTTCACCTTGACTCAGGTACACAGGTCTTCCTCCGGGAAAAATGAATCCCACTTTTGACACCAGTGTTGCACACCACCACAATCTATGAGTGAAGTGAGATTCCTGGTGTTCCAGGCATTTACCCAGAGTTCAGTTTCCTTGGAATGAGGGACAGTGGAGACTGCTATGTCTTTAGGATATATGGTTTATTAACACATATATACAGCCTGAGCCTATGATGGAGGGGCTCCCAGCATTAACCCCGCAAGAAGGTCTCGCTTCTCCCAAAGCCACAGCCTTGAATTCAAGCATAAATCAAGCACGCATCTCCCACTCTGGCTTCTGCCTGCTTCTAGCTCTCTTTCACACACCTCTGGCCCTTTTCCTTCTCACCAACAGCCAGGTGAGGATGATAAATTCCTTATTAATGACTACAAGAAAGTTAAAAGCATTGCATTTCCTGTCAGCCTGAGGTTTATTTAGATTCTAAATATATATATATTCCCACAGCTTCCTTTCCCTTTAGTAATTTTGTATGTCTTTCATACGCTAGCAAAGAGAAATTTCCCCGTATGATCTCCCTCTTTTCCTCTCTCTCATTCACCATATATATATATTTGTTCAGTGTTTTCTCCTGCACACTTATTTATTTATTTTACAAATTGCTTGGGGAGTCTTTGATGCCTGCGATGAGCTTCAGATGTTGGAATCTATTAATCTTGCTGTGTCTGTGAAGAAACTGTTTTGCATGATCTCGTGGGCCCAGCTGCAAACCTTCCAACCCCCTCCAAAAAACACCAGGGACTACATGGTACATTTCAAAGGGTAAATGCAGACAATGGGATTCAGGGGCAGGTTTGCCCCTTTAACATGCCCAAATTTTCTATTCCAGACAGGGCGAAAAGGAGGCACCTGTTATGTACTGAGTTGAATAGGATCCAAACTGCAGCAGTCTGATTGGTCCTAGAACAATAGGATCCAAATTGCAGCAATCTGATTGGTCCTAGAACAATAGGATTCAGAATGCAGCAGTCTGATTGGTCCTAGAACAATGCAGCAGTATGATTGGTTGGCAGGAACCACCCAATCCTGCTCCAGATAGAAGTGAATCCACAACCTGATTGGCTTACAGTAGAATTCCAGAATTAGCCAATCATGTGCAGCCCATTGTGTAAATAATGTATATAAAGCAGATACTTTGAGGGGACTTTCATTCATTCCTCCTCACCACTATGAGCTGAATAAAGAGCATGAAATCACTTTGCGACTCTGAGTATATATCAGCACCTGTGCCTTGGAAGAAAAAGCATAGAACCATAGAATTGTAGAATTGGAAGGGATCCAAGGGCCATCTAGTCTAACCCCCTGAGATGCAAGAATCTCAACTGAAGCATCCCTGACAGATAACTATCCAGAAAAGAGAGTCTACCACCTTCTGAGAAGTCAGTCCTACTGTTGAATGGCTCTCACCTTCAGAAATTTTTCCTGTAAACAACAGATGAGAATCTCCTTTCTTGTAACTTGAATCCATTGGTTTGGGACTTCCCCTCTGGAGCAGCAGAAACCAAGCTTTCTCCATCTTCCATGTGACAGCCTTTTAGATGTGACAGCTGTCAACTCTCATAACTTCCCCTCGTTTTTTAAGACCCTCAGCTACTGGCTGCATTTCTTCGCAGGCCCTCAACAAATGGGATTTATGGAGGCTTGAGCCAGGCAGCAGGCTCAGGGCGGCTTATATAACATGTAAAAATTACATAATTACAAACATAACAAAAGCAGTCATAAACAATAAACAAAACATAAAAAGTACAGAATGAAATTGAACAATTTCCACATAAATAATAATAAAAGCAAAATACAAAAATAATAATATCAATAATAAAATAGTATCAATGATTATTTATACAAGCAGGGCTCAAATACGAAAGTTTGGTTGTGTCTAGACTAACCTTGTGAAGAATACAGAGATCATAAAGATTTGAAAAGAATCTAAGGAAGGGAAATGATTGAAGAACAGATGTGAATGCGAGTAAGACAACTAAGAGACGTGTGGTGAATGCGGTGGAAGTCTTTTATAATATTTTAACTAAGATTTATATATTGCAGTATTTGAAGCAAGGATTTGGTAATATTCCAGGTTATGAAAAGTATTTTTTTCCCTTTTGTCTTTTTTCTTTGTATCTTTTATTTTTCCTTTTCTTTCTTTTTATTTTTATTAGTTTTCATTTTGGAAAATATGTATATAAGTGTGTTTACATTGTTATATATTGTTCTTTGTTTTTCTTTGTTTAACTTCTATTTTTTTAAAAAAAAATTAATAAAAATTAAAAACAAAAACAAAAAACAGCAACAAGGGACACCCCCCCCCACCGACCGGCCCCAATCATGCACTGAACATCCTATTTGTACAGGGACCTGTGTGCAGACGCTGAGTCTTGTATAGTATTTATCTATTACTTATTACATAAAACTGATACACCGTTTGAAAAAGAAAGTTCAAAGTGGTTTACCAAAAAAAGGACGAAACAGTAGACCCATCAATAAGAACAATTAGCAAAGATTGTTTAAACTTTCGAAAAGTGACTTTCTAAACATCTGTGTAGGCTTGTCTAAGCAAGAAAGCGCAGGATAGGCACCAAGAGGACAGAGAAAGCACAAAGGCCTGCGTGGTTCTCCTCTTTCTCACAGAATTCTCACAATAGCTCTGTGAGGTAAGTTAGCCTGAGAGGCAGTGACTGGCCCAAGCCCACCCAAGCGGGGATTTCAACCCTGGTCTCCCAGATCCTCGTCCCTAAAAACACACAAGCACCTAAGAAGAGCCCTCCCGGATGAGACCCCAGCATCTTGCTACTCAGCTATACAGCTGCAAATACAGTGGTACCTCTGGTTACGTACTTAATTCATTCTGGAGGTCCATTCTTAACCTGAAACTGTTCTTTTTTAAAATAATATTCTATTAAGTTTTCACAATAAAAAAGCATTAAAGAAAATATACAAAAACAAAGAAAATACAAAATCACAAAATACAATACAAAAATACAAACATTAAGCACATCAAAAGAAAAAAAAGAGAAAAAAGAGATAAAAACACATATAATAGCAAAAAACAAAAATTCCCTTTCTTAATTTCTCATCTTCAGTTAACTTATTTTCCCGACTTCCTCACGTCTCCCGTTCTTGTATCCTTTTTTAAAAAATTAATTCAGCAAATTCATATCCTATTAATTTATCTGTTATTAATCCAATCTTACATTTTACTTTGTTGCTAAAGCCCCTGCGATTCATTTCAATGTCCTCAACATTCAAAAATTTTACAATATTTCTGCAAATAAATTTTAAATTTCTTCCAATCTTCCTCCACCGACTCCTCTCCCTGGTCTTGGATTCTGCCAGTCATTTCCGCCATCTCCATATAGTCTATTAGTTGCATCTGCCAGTCTTCCAAGGTGGGTAGATCTTGTGTCTTCCAATGCTTTGCAACCTGAAACTGTTCTTAACCTGAGGTACCACTTTGGCTAATGGAGCCTCCCGCTGCCGCCGCGCTGCCGGAGCACGAGATACTATTTCTGAGTTAGCAGAGTCTGTAACCTGAAGCGTCTGTAACCCAAGGTACCACTGTAAAGTGTTGTGTGTTGCAAAGTGCTTTATACAAATGTGACACTGGATGGCAATGGTGAGCTATGGCAAATTCAATATATTTTTCAAAACTTTTTTTAAAAAAAACACATATTCACAACGTTTTTTATATGTGCCTAGATTCCACCCTGTTCTCCCAGTGGTGAACCAGATGCACATTACAGGAATGCTGCAAGCAGGACCTTAGCCATTTGCGAGCCATCTCCCTTCCTGTGGTTCCTAGCAACTGGAATACAGTGGTACCTCGCAAGACGAATGCCTCGCAAGACGAAAAACTCGCAAGACGAAAGAGTTTTTCGTTTTTTGAGTTACTTCGCAAGACGGATTTTCCTATGGGCTTGCTTCGCAAGACGAAAACGTCTTGCGAGTTTGTTTCCTTTTTCTTAAAACCCAGGGTGCATTGCTTGAAGAGGTGCAGTTGCGACTTGACCGTGCTTCGCAAGACGAAAAAACTTGCAGAATGAATTAATTTCGTCTTGCGAGGCACCACTGTAGTTTGTTTGCTTCAAGTTGACCCTGGAATCAGGGTGAAAGAAAGGGCAGGTGGGTCAGTCTTAATGGCTGGCCCTCATTCCGAAGCAATTATGGTCTATGTCTCCCTGGAGAAGAGCAAAGAGTGTCAGTAACTAGAGGTCACGGAGACACAAGATTTACAGATGCTGCTCTGCAGCCCAAGGCCTTCCTGTGTAAATGATGATGATTCTAGCAGGCTGTGCTCAGGGCATTGCTGTTATCTGCAGCACGCACTCATGGCTTGCAGGAGGGCTATTGCCGCTTGCCTTGCTGATGCTCCTGGCGTTCTACAAAAGTCCTTCTCTGTTGCCTCCTGTCCACAGAATCCCTGTCCCGGTTTCTCCAAGGGTGGGAACGTCATGAGAAACACCTTTAAAAACAAAGAGCATCGCACCCTTTCTGGTGCCTGCTAAAAATGTTCTTCTTTTGGCAGGCCTATGCAGATGCTTAGAAATACTGATGTGAATTTTAATGTGTTTTAGTGTGTGTTTTTTTTAAAAAATTGTATTTTTTTTTTTATAAAATTTTTATTGGTTTTACAACATTTTTAAGAAAAACAAACAAACACTAAAAATGACAAACATACACGTATAGTTTCAAACATATTTTCATAACCCTCTTTTCTTGGACTTCCCCATACCCCCCCTCTCTGCATCCCAATGTCCATAATTCAACTAGCAACTCCCAATTGTTACTTTCCAATCTCTATCATCTTAGTCCTCTTTTATAGTCTAGCCTTGTATCCCTGTACCCTTTTGTTTCTGGAAACCACAACATTTTAGCATTCATTAAGTTTATAGTAGTCCTTAAGATAGCTTTTAAATTTTCTCCATTCTTCTTCCACCGTCTCTTTTCGTTGGTCACGGATTCTGCCTGTCATCTCGGCCAGTGTCATATAGTCCATCACTTTCATCTGCCATTCTTCCAAAGTGGGTAAGTCTTGTGTCTTCCAATACTTTGCGATAAGTATTCTTGCTGCTGTTGTGGCATACATGAAAAAAGTTCTATCTTTCTTTGTCACCAATTGGCCGACAATGCCCAAGAGAAAGGCCTCTGGTTTTTTAGAAAAGGTACATTTAAGTACCTTTTTCATTTCATTATAGATCATTTCCCAGAAGGCCTTAATCTTCGGGCATGTCCACCAAAGGTGGTAGAAGGTACCTTCAGTCTCTTTACACTTCCAACATTTATTATCGGGCAAATGATAGATTTTTGCCAGCTTGACTGGGGTCATGTACCACCTATAAACCATTTTCATGATGTTTTCCTTTAAGGCATTACATGCCGTAAATTTAATACCGGTGTTCCATAACCATTCCCAGTCAGCTGACATAATGTTATGTCCAACATCCTGAGCCCACTTAATCATAGCCGATTTAACTGTTTCATCCTGTGTGTTCCATTTCAACAACAAGTTGTACATTCTAGATAAATTCTTAGTATTGGGTTCTAACAGTTCGGTTTCTAATTTTGATTTTTCCACCTGGAAACCGATTTTCCTGTCCTGTTTAAAAAATTCCATTATTTGGCGATATTGGAACCAATTTTCTACTTTATGCTTCAATTTCTCCTGACTTTGTAGTTTGAACTTATCTCCATCCTGTTCTAAAATTTCCCAATACTTCGGCCATCCGACCTCCATATTGAGTTTCTTCACTGCTTTAGCCTCCACTGGTGACACCCATCTAGGGGTTTTATTTTCCAATAGATCTTTATATCTTATCCAGACATTAAACAATGCTTTTCTGACAATGTGATTTTTAAAGGCACTGTTAACTTTATCATACCAAAGATATGCATGCCAACCAAAAGCATTATTGAAACCTTCCAGATCCAAGATGTCCGTGTTCTCGAGGAGCATCCATTCTTTCAGCCAGCAAAAAGCTGCTGCCTCATAGTACAATTTTAGGTCCGGCAGGGCAAAACCCCCTCTTTCTTTAGCATCTGTCAATATTTTAAATTTAATTCGGGGCTTTTTGCCCTGCCAGACAAATTTCGAGATGTCTTTGTGCCACCTCTTAAAACATTCCATCTTGTCAAGAATCTGCAAGGTCTGAAACAGAAATAACATTCTAGGCAATACATTCATTTTAATTACTGCAATTCGGCCTAACATTGACAATTTCAAATTTGACCATATTTCTAGATCTTTTTTAATTTCTGACCAACATTTTTCATAGTTGTCCTTGTACAAATTCACATTCTTAGATGTTAAGTAAACCCCTAGGTATTTCACCTTCTTGACCACAGTCAAACCTGTTTCCTCTTGAAATTTCTCCTTTTCCATATCTGTTAAGTTTTTCCCTAAAACTTTAGTTTTTTGCTTGTTCAACTTAAATCCAGCTACCTGGCCAAACTGTTGTATTATTTCTAAGACCTTTTTCGTACTAGTGTTTGGCTCTTGCAAAGTCAATACTAGGTCATCTGCAAACGCTCTTAACTTATAATGTTTAGCTCCGACCTGCACTCCTTTGACCTGCTGGTCATTTCTTATCATGTTCAGCAACACCTCCAGAACTGAAATAAAAAGTAATGGGGAAATCGGGCACCCCTGTCGTGTTCCTTTTTCTATCTTAAGTTCCTCAGTCACAACATTGTTTACAATCAGTTTAGCTTTTTGTTCAGAATATATTGCAGCCATACCATTCTCAAAACCCTGGCCTACCCCCATCCCATGAAGATTCTTCCTCATAAAACTCCAAGAAATATTGTCAAAGGCTTTCTCCGCATCCACAAAGATCAATACTGCTTTAGTGTTTATATTCACCTCTAGCTTTTCCAGAATGTCTATTACATTCCTTACATTATCTGCCAGGTGTCTTTTAGGGAGAAAGCCTGCTTGGTCCTTATGAATCTTCTCCATCAAGACTCTTTTAAATCTTTTTGCCAAAATGTCTGCAAAAATTTTGTAATCCACATTAAGCAATGATATTGGGCGGTAGTTCTTGAGTTGGGTCTTTTCAGTCTCTGACTTTGGTATGAGTGAAATATATGCCTCTTTCCACGATTCAGGTGCCCTTTTTCCCTCAAGGATCTCATTACAAACTTCTCTTAGTGGTTGAGTCAGCCATTCCTTCAGCGATTTGTAGTATCTGGAAGTCAGTCCATCTGGTCCCGGAGATTTGCCCAGTTGCATATTCTGAATGGCAGCCTCTATCTCTTGTTCTGAGATTCTCTGGTTCAAGTCCATCTTACTTTGATGAGAGATGTTTTGTAATCCATATTTTCCAAGGAATTTATCTATATCTTCTTCATTTTGCGGGCCTTGAGTGTAGAGTTTTTTGAAATAACTTAGAAAGCAATTTCTAATTTCATTGGGTTTAGATATATTCTTTCCGTCCACCTCTAGGCTTGTAACTGTATTTAGTTTCTGCCTTTTCTTCAGTTGCCATGCCAAAAGTTTGCCACATTTATTTGCTGATTCAAAAGTCTTTTGCTTCATTTGCTTTATCTTCCATTCAATCTCTTGGTTCATCAATTCCATATATTGTGTTTGATATAACTTGATCTCTCTTAAAATGTCCTGAGACTTTGGTTTTGTTCTTAGTTTTCTCTCTCCTTCCTTTATCATTTCCAAAATCTTCTCTTTTTTCTCATTTTGTTTTTTCCTCTTTATTGAATTTTGTTGAATCAAAAATCCTCTCATAACCGCTTTACTTGCATCCCAAATCACTCTTTTCTCCACGTCGGTCCTCAAATTTATTTCAAAATAGTCTTTTAGGGTCTTTTGGGCCTTCGTGAGAATCTCCTTATCTCGAAAGAGGGTGTCATTCATTCTCCATCTAAATTGACCAGTTATTGTGAGTTTCATCTCCATCTTCACGGCGTTATGGTCGGAGCAAGTTTTTGGGCAGATTTCCACTTTCTTAATCTTTGGGGCCATTCCACTAGTAACCCAGATTTGATCGATTCTGGTCCAGGTCATCATTGCTTGGGAGAAGAAAGTTCCCTCTCTCTCCAGAGGGTTCCTTGTTCTCCATATGTCTATCAAGTCCATATTTTCTGTCATTTCGAAAAAAGTCTTAGGGAGTCTCCCTTCCTTGCTAACTGTTAGTCTTTGTGCCTTGTCCATATTAGTGGAGACCACGCCATTCATGTCTCCCATGATTATCATATTGTAATCCAGATAGTCAGTGAGGGTTTCATGGAGTCTCTTAAAGAAGTCAGATTTGCCTTCATTTGGTGCATAAATTCCAACCACTAGAAGTTTTTCTCCTTGTATTTGTATCTCCACTGCCAGATATCTCCCTTGTTCGTCCTTGAATATCATTTTTGGGGCCCATTTCTCTTTCACGTATATTACAACTCCTCTTTTCTTGACTTTATCTGATGAAATAAATTCTTGTCCTAGCCTTTTATTTATGAGTAGTCTCTTGTGGGCTCTGGTTATGTGTGTTTCTTGTAGACATATCAGGTCCAATTGTTCTCTGTTCAATATATGAAATACCTGTCTTCTCTTCAAAGGCCCATTGAGCCCATTACAATTCCAACTAAGAAATTGCAGAGCCATCTTGTTATTTTTCTAAACTCCTCCAACAGCTCCAAGTTGTTGCTCTTCTTCTGATGGTGGTGGTTTTTGTCCAGTCGAGAGATTCAAAATCTCTAGTGCTCTCCTCTGTTCTGCAAGTGGGTCCACAGTCCCCTTCTGGAGGTCCTCCTCATTTCTTGCCAAAAATTTGTCCTTGTCTTGAATTGTCTTTATTTTCACCTTCTTTGCCTTGTAGTCAAATGACAGTCCTTGTGGGAACTCCCACCTGAAGCGGATAGAATTTTTCTTTAGCAAAAGAACCAAGTCCTTGTAGAAGTTTCTTAAATCCAAAATGTATTTTGGGATGTCTTTAAAGATCTGTACAGCTGAATTTCCGATTTGCAAGGCCTTTTCAAAGTGTAGTCCTAGTATTTTGTCTCTTTCCTCCTTGGATCTAAGTGTGATCAGGCAGTCTCTCGGGGTCTTTCTGTCTTGCTTTTTACCCAATCTAAAGGCAGTCGTAATTTTGAATTCGTCTTCCTCAAGGTCCCAGCAATCCGCAAACTCCCGTGTCAAATATTCCACAAGGTTGTCTCTTTCATTCTCCGGAATCAGTCTTAATTTTAAGTTTCTCTCTTTCCTCTGTAACTCCCACAAGGCCAAAGTTGCATCATGCTCATAGACCTTCTTGGCAATCGGCTCTAATTTCTCCTGTGTCTCTCCAGCAGTGGCTTTGGCATCTTCAGCAATTTGGCGCGTGGTGGCGTTTTCCTCCACCAATTTATTTATAGATTCTGTATTCTGGTTTAATCTTGCTGATATTTCTGTTAATTTTTGTGTGTTCTCTGAAGTCTGTTTTGTCAAAGACTCCAGAGTTTGGTTTATCTTGAGCAGGGCATCTGTCACAGCTTCCATAGAGACGGCTGCTCCTTTATCTTGTCCTGTTGTTCCTGCTGATCCGGCTGTTGCGCCTGAGATTGAGCCTCTTTTCTTTGCCTGTTGCTGCTGCAGCTGTTGTTGTTGTTGTTGCTTGGTCTTAGCTCTTGTAACTATCTCTTCTTGTGAGCCACTCATGTCAAGGTCAATTCCCACGGGATTTATTCTCCCTTGGAAAATTCCACTGTCTTAGGCCGTGCCGGACTTTACTTTATCCTCTAGAGGGAGCAAATCAAAATGGCCATAGAGCAAAATTTCCAAATACGAAAACAAAGGAGACTGTCCAAGATGTAAAAAAGGAGATTAACACAGTCAAAGTCAATGTTACTAAAAACTTATAACTTCAAATTGCCACAGTTGCCCAGTTTATACTGTTTCTTCTTGTAATATACAGTGGCCAGGCACTGTGAAAACTTTGTATCAAAGTATCACTTCGCAGGGAAAAGTCAGTTCAGTGTGCTAAGAAGGCAGACCGTTTCATGCTTTCAAATGGGTGAGACAGCAGAGGTTTTTTACTTCAAATAGATCATGCAGTTATTGATCACATTCACCTCCCCTCTGCCCTGCTAGCTAGAGGGGAGATCAAAGGTCTAAATGTCCGGTTTAGCTGATCAAAGAGCGGGTTTAAACGGATGCAAGTTTACAGTTCCGTTGCTTTCACTTTCATGCAGTCGGGGGGAGGCAGACTTCCTTTGTTTAAATCTCCCCGTTTTTAGCCCAATTTTTAAAATTTAAAGGGTCCCGATTATTTTCCGGCTCTTACTCACGGGAATTCAGTCCAAATTTTCTTTTCAGGAAGGAATCGGCGCTCTCCGCTTATGGCGACGCGGCTTCACTTCGCAGGCTGGGTAGCGACTCTCAGCACCGCGCTCTCTCCCGATGTCGATCCGTAGCCTTTAAAAAGACTCTTTCACGGTACCGGGGGGCGCAAAGGTGCCCACCGAGTCTCCTTGTTCTCAGGCTTCAGCGCCTGAGATTTTAGGGGTCCCCCGCTCGCCGTAGCGGGTCAGACCCGAACTTGCGAAGCAGTCCTTCTCCGGAGCTCGGAGGTAGGACCGCCATTAAGCGCTGGCACCGACCGGAAGTTTGTTTTTTTTAAAAAATTGTATGTTATAAAGTATTGATGCGATTTCTTGTTTTTTTTCTTTTTTGTAAACCTCTTTGAGGCTTGTTTTACAATCGAGAGGTGCATACATTTTGCAAAATAAATAAAAATTAATAAAATGCCATAAAAAGGGAATATCAAAGCGGCTTACAGCAGTTATGGTCTATAGCAGCAGTAACACATTGCTCAGAGCACCTTATGACAACAATTAAAATACAACCCCGTGTGATTAAGCTATACAACGACTTCCACAATGTAAGAGAAGAACAGGGGAATCTGCAGCACTCCATATATTGTTGAGGAAGCTTGGTTCTCATCAGGCTTTTTTGGAGTTTTATTCTGCCCCCTGCCCCATGCCTTACTAAAGGCTTTTTTGTGCTTCTGCGGAAGCCTGCTGTTACCTCCCTCTTGTGCATAGGTGATGCCAGTTTGGCTCCACTCAGAATCAGCAACTTTGCTATCAATGCACAAGATGCTGTGTGCTGAGCCTATCACCTTGTTTAGGCCTCACAGCCCAGGTTTTAATCCATCAGCTGCTGGCAGGTCCAACTGATGCAGTCCTTGCCAGCAGATGAGCCATTGATACCCTTGCACCTGTGATGTCCCTGTCTGTTTTCTTATTTAATCCATCCTCTGTCTGCATTGCTCTCCTGCATGCCATTGTTAAAGAGAGTTTCCTTAAGCCCATTTTCCTAATCCTGATATCTTAATTGTACTGAGGATCACTGATGTTTGCATTCCCGTGGGGCTCCTCTGTTTGGCTTTATCCCTTCTGATTTCCCACAGGATTGCCATAGATCTCTCAGCTAGTGGAGTCACTTGACTCTGGTGCTCAATATGCCCCCACCCTCAAAGCACGACAGTAGGGAAGTTCCAGGCCAGATGTTCTAACACCATATTGACAGAGAGCCAGTGGTGGTGTAATGGTCAGAGTGCCATAACACTAGGACTCATGGACTTGCAATGATGCTGAGTGTAGGAAAAATCAGGACTGATGAAAGAAAGTCCACAAAGAAAGGTTTGGAATTGCCCAAGAAAGATGTTAAATTATTTTTGTATGCCACAACTGCTGCTCGAATATTACTAGCTAAGAAGTGGAAAACACAAGAGCTACCAACTGTGGAAGAATGGCAGATGAAGATGATGGACTTTTCGGAGCTAGCCGCCCTGACCGGAAGAGTCCGTGACCAGAATGAGGAGTGCCAGGAAGAATGGACGAAATTTAATGACTATTTAAATACATTAAGTTAAATTAATTGGAAAAAGCTTGCAATTACAAGTTAGGCTTAGGACTTAAATAAATAATGTGAGGAATTATTATGTTTAATGCTGAATTGGGAAGAAAGACTGATGTTAAGTGATTAAGTTAAGATTTTAAGAACTTTGATTTGGAAAACCGTTAAAATGATATCCACTGAAATTCAACTAGGGGGATACGAGGAAGTCACTGAACAATGTTAAGAAGATTAGTTTTAATAAGGTTATGATTTATGTTTGTCTGTTTATTTGTTAGTGTGTTTCTTAATTTTGTGAAAATCAATAATTTTTTTTTTAAAAAATGGATCAGGCATGACTGTTTACTTCCAGCACAGTCTGCTGGGAACTTCCATTTGTATATTGCTTTTGCATTGCTGCTGTTTTGCTGGACACAAAGGGAAGCAGACATGTTTTCCCTTTGTTCCTGAACTATGCTGAATAAATGCCTGTAAATAATGCTTACACATGTCTCTGTCCGCCATTTCCATTGTGAGAACTTATTCACTCTGCTGATAAGAGCGTGCCGAGTCTCTAAACGTATCTGAGGCTCGTGTCGCTGATTGATGCTGTACCGGAGATCGCCCGGCTGCCGGCCTGTGGCTGGAGCCAGCTGGGGGCCTGCCAAATGCCCCCGTCTCCCCTGCAGCATTCCAACAGTGTAATGGTCAGAGTGCCATAACACTAGGACTCATGGACTTCCAATGAAGCTGAGTGTAGGAAAATTCAGGACTGATCAGAGAAAGTCCACAACGCAAGAACTATGGAACTCCCTCCGGCAGGAGGCAGCAATGGCCACCAGCTTAGATGGCTTTAAAAAAGGACTGAAGAAATTCAGGAAGGAGCAGAGGACTTGGTGATGGCTCCTAGCCATGATGGCTGTGCCCTGCCTCCACCATTAAGCAGGGCTCTTCTCATGTTCTTATCTATTTTCAGTGCTGGGCATCAGATCACACACCTGAGCAAAGGCCTTCCACCGCACTGCTCCACTGACTTACTTTTAAAGCCTCCAAAGAATGAGAGTCTACCACTTCTGAGGGAGTCTGTCCCACCATCAAACGGCCCTTCACAGTCAGAAAGTTCTTCCCAAGGTTGCGTCAGAAACTCCTTCCTTGTGAACGCTTGCATTTGAGATGGAAGAGAGATCCCATTTTGCGAAAACCAACTCATCTTAACTTACGGTTTCGGTGCCTCAAATCAAGCAAAGATTTCATGGGTCAGATCCTGACCTGGAGGATGGCCTTGCAATACCAGTTGGAGAAAGACAACATTGAGCACGTGAGACTGAGCGGTGGCAGAGGGACACCACCAGGGGGACCTTCTGAAAGTTAAAATCAGCCCCCCCCCCGCTTCGTATTTATTTTCAACACACATTCCTTCCAAATGATCAATCTCATCTCCTGTCCTGCACCTGGGTGGCGTCATTGGGAATTAATTGCCCTTTATCTGGTTAAACTGGCGGTGAACTCAGAAGCTATTTGCCTTCATCTACTGTGAGGCAAGACGGCCTGCAGTCTTGTAATGGGAGCTGGAAGGAGGAAGGAGAGGAAAAAATTCATGCCAGGGATGAGAACGGTATATTATCCTCCGCATTGCTATTCAATTTGAGAGTTAATTGGATTGTATCGGAAAGCATTTGATCTCGGCTGAGGCTGGCTTAATAGAGACACAGCTTCACTCCGAGCTGCCCCATTCAAAATGGGTGGTTTTGAGGGAGGGCAAAGAGATGGTCATCGCTGCCACGCTACAGATCCAGCTGCCAAAGGCAGATAGTATATCCAGCAACAGAATAAAAGCCATTGGATTACACTAGTAAACCCTCTGAAGAGACAAGCTCTATCTGGCTGGGGTTGGCTTCGCTCAGCCTGTTCCTCTGAGATAAGGCAGGGGAGGGAGCCATCCATCCTGGGCGGTGTCACACAAACACTCCGATTTCCCCGCAACCTCCCCACATCCCTCCCTGTTCCCTTTTCTCAAAGGGCTGGAACACTGGGAGAGATGAAAGTCGGCAAGCAACTTCCCACGGCCTCCAACCAAACATGTTCAAAGATGCGTGTCGCAGGCTCAAACGTCAGGCTCAAAGACCGCGGCCCAAATAATAAGAGCAAAAGAGGTATAAAGCACAAGCGAAGATAAAAAAAGACCAAACCTTCAAAAGGATAGTTTGAGGCACAAAATCCACTACCTAGCGCTTTTTTTCCACACGACTTGGCATACTTTTGCCTAAGAACTTTCTTAGCATTGAAACAGGGTGTGGTGAGCCACTTTTAACAGTCATGGCTTCCATGGAAAACACTGTCTGGAATTAACACCTCATTAGGGTGCAGTAACATATGGAAAACTGCATTACATGAACAACTTAACTGGTGCATCTGTTTGTATGAAAGAAAGAAAAAGGCAACCTCTTTTGTGGAATTTTATTGAATACATAAAAACACAATTTATCTCTTCCACAAGTTGCTCAAAAAAATTGGGATAAATAACTTATAACTGGTTGAAAAATGCTATGGTTGTAATATAGAGTCTTTTATTCTTGGTAGTCCTTGGGCCTCTGATGGTTTAATTCATATGTTTCTGTTTCTGTTTATCTTGTAAGTCATGTGCACCACACTTGCTCTCTTCGTTTCTTACGATAGTGCTCTCCACTTGCCTGTTTTGTTGTTTAGTCGTTTAGTCGTGTCCGACTCTTCGTGACCCCATGGACCAGAGCACGCCAGGCACTCCTGTCTTCCACTGCCTCCCGCAGTTTGGTCAAACTCATGCTGGTAGCTTCGAGAACACTATCCAACCTCTGTCGTCCCCTTCTCCTTGTGCCCTCCATCTTTCCCAACATCAGGGTCTTTTCCAGGGAGTCTTCTCTTCTCACGAGGTGGCCCAAGTACTGGAGCCACAGCTTCAGGATCTGTCCTTCCAGTCAGCACTCAGGGCTGATTTCCTTCGGAGTGGATAGGTTTGATCTTCTTGCAGTCCATGGGACTCTCAAGAGTCTCCTCCAGCACCATAATTCAAAAGCATCCATTCTTTGGTGATCAGCCTTCTTTATGGTCCAGCTCTCACTTCCATACATCTCATCTCAAACATCCTGATAGCCAGCTTTATCATTTCTTCTTGTGAATGACCATCCCATTGCAGCCTTGGTTCAGTTTTAAAGTCTCATGAAATTCTATTTTGTCACTTGGGTTAAATGGATAAATTTAATAAAATACCTACAAAAATAACAGCCTTGGCTTCCCAGAGTTCAGAAGGTGGCCATCATATCACCTGTCTTCTCTTCTCCAGGCTAAAAATGGCCAACTCCTTCAACCGTTCCCCATAAGGCTTGGTTTCCAGGCCCTCCCGCAACTTGGTCGCCCTCCTCTGTGTATGTCAATATCCTTCTTAAGCTGTGATGTCCAGAACAGAGCACAGGACTCCAGGTGGGGTTCAAACTAGGCAGAATATTGCAGTACTTTTACTTCCCTTGATCTGGACACTAGATTTTTGTTGATGCAGCTAAGAATCACATTGCCTTTATATTATTATTATTATTATTATTATTATTATTATTATTATTATTATTATTATTATTATTTGCTGTTGCATTTGGTCAATGCCAATTACAAGAGTCCATCACATGCAGCATTTTAAGATCTATATGGCACTCTCCGCCTCCTCCAAATCTCTCCCCCATGCCTTACCCTTTGGTCCACTTTTATAAAGCCAGGAATTTTCTTCCCAAAGCTTCCTGTTGAGATGTAGGCTTTCAGCAACTTTTCCCTTCTGCAGAGGCAGGGGACTTTTGAGGATGGTCCGTCCTCTGAGGCTGATGGGTCCAATGGGTTTCCAGGCAGTTGTGGGGGATTTTCAGGATGATATGGCTGGCACTCCTGCTGAAGCCCTGGCTGACCTCTGGAACATCCAAATTGCTTGGGCAGTTGCCACAATCGCTCCGAGTGCCCTCTCTCACTTTGTGGAGCCCATTTGGCTCCCGGGTATACTCCAGAGCTTAGGGCAAGTAAACAAGTTTGGGGACAGGTCAAACGCAGGTGACGGAAAGTTCTGGTTGAATGCAACTGGACATCATCAAGCCTACCCAGTGGCAGTGAAGGCAATAAAGTATACCTTCTTTGCTACATTTGCATTCTCATTTCGTTGTTCGGCGGAGCTCTTTCTAGGCAGTGCTGGGCTTTTTACAGGCTGGCCCAAAGGAGGTGAGCGAACAGTTGGTAGCTCACTGTGACTTGTTTGCAAAGCGTTTTGAGCATAAAATCGCTTGCACCCACAGAGATCTTGACTCTGCTGTTATAGCAGATTAATCTCATGGGGTGTCCAGAGCACTGTCTTGCCCTGTTGTGTTGCATGAATTTCAGTTCATCCAAGACTCAAGGATGAGGAGAAGGTGCTTGGATTGGTCAGGGCACTACGGACCCTTGTCCCTCTCGGCTGATTAAAACTAGCAAGAAGGGGACAGCTGGCTGGACCAGGGAAGTGGTTTATGCCTCCTTGCGAGAGATGGTGGTCCCTGCCTGCATGAAGGAGGCAGTGGTGAAACCACTCCTCAATAAACAATCTCTGGACTCAGAAAAGTAGCTGCTAGTCAGTGCTTTTTCTCTCCCTGGGCAAGGTTCTTGAGTGGGTGGTCGCAGACCAGATCCAGGCACTCTTGGAAGAAACTGATTTTCTAGATCCATTTCAATCAGTGTTTAGGCCCGGTTTTGGCACACAAGCTGCTTTGGTTGTCCGGAATGATGGCATTTGTCACTGAGGCACTGGGTGGGTAGTTCCCTAGACTGGATGGCTGGAAGGTTGCCTGCTCTTAATGGGGTTACACTCCCTATGAATGAGTGGGTATGCAGCTGGATCTTCTGGATCCTTTGCTGTCACTTGAGGCTTAGGTGGCCTCAGAGTGCCTTCCATCAGCTTCGATTGGTGGCTCAGACGCCCCCCTATCTAAACAGGGATAGCCTAATGTCTGTTGTCTATGCTCTGGTAACCAATAGGTTGGATTACTGCAATACGTTATATGTATGGCTGGCTCTGAAGATGGTTTGGAAGCTTCAGCTGGTGCAGAATTTGGCGGCCAGGTTGCACCAACCCTGGTCCAACTGCACTGGCTGCCAATTAGCTTCTGGGCCCAATTCAATGTGCTGCTTTTGACCTATAAAGCCTTAAACGGCTCAGGACCACAATACTTCAAGAACAGCCTCTTCCCATATAAACCAACCCGGACTCTGCAATCATCATCTGAAGCCCTTCTTTATGTGCTTTCTCAACAAGAGGTCCAGAGGGTCTAAAAAAATGGGTCTTTTCTGCAGTGGCTCCCCATCTGTGGAATGCTCTCTCCCCAGGGATGTTCCGTTGGTGCCTTCATGATATACATTTAGTCACCAGGCAAAAACCTTCCTCTTCAACCAGGCCTTTGGCTGATTCACGTCCGATGCCCTTTTCAATGTGTTGTGGGAGGGGAGATTATTGGCTTGTTGCCCTTACTTTTACTATGTATTTTGTGGTTTTTATACTGTTATTTAATGTCGTGAACCGCCCTGGCACCTGCGGATGAAGGGCGGAATACAAATTTAATCAATAATAATAATAATAATAATAACCTTTTCTCCCATCCTTGAAAGTTGTTTACTGAGCCTACATATTTTAATGACAGTGACTTTGCAGGTTTTATTTACTGGCCCAAGGTGGGCAATACATCCATTTACTCAAAGACCATAAGGTCAGCTTGTACTACAAGGCTGGGATATGCTTCATTCAACACTGATAACGCCGATATGCCATTGGGGGTTAATGACGCAAAAAGAAAATAAAGACATCTCTCTCTCTCTCTCTCCCTCCCCCTCACCATTCAATATGCCAAGATATGACATTTCTCACATACACCATATTCTGCTCATATTCTCTCTGCTTCAGTTTGGCTGGCAGACCCTGCTTGGCTCAGAATTCTAATTAGCACAAAATAATTTGGGCTTGTTAGCGAGCTAGCTACAACAACGTCTAATGAGCTCCTTTCGTTTGGGCTGTTAATTAGCACTTAAAAAGGTCTGTTTGGCTTACAGAATTAGCAGTAAATCAGGCACCAATCAACTGTTCCATGACAAGTGCAACAACGAGGTTTTGCAGCGCTCTGCTGCCTAGGCAGGACTCAGCCAGTTTCCATTCCATGCTGCACAACAGCTCAGTTACATCTACCAGAAGTGCCCTGGACCTGTTCTCTCCCCCTCCCGCCAATTTCCAAGGCAGGCTCTTGAAGAATCAGAGCATATGCAACAAAGTTCATAGGAATACATGGGGAATCTGCAAAATCCAAGTCTCGTCTGGATTATTGTAACTCGCTCTACGTGGGGCTGCCCTTGAGACTGACCCAGGAACTCCAGCGGGTGCAGAATGCCGTGGCGAGACTCCTTATGGGGTCCTCGCTGCAAGATCACATTCACCCAGTACTATACCAGCTGCACTGGCTCCCGGTGGAGTACAGGATCAGGTTTAAGGTGCTGGTTTTAGCCTTTAAAGCCCTATATGGCCTAGGACCCTCGTACCTACGGGACTGCCTCTCCTGGTATGTCCCACGGAGGACCTTACGGTCTTCAAACAAAAACATCTTGGAGATCCCAGGCCACAGCTTTTTCAGATGTGGTCCCGATTTGGTGGAACGCTCTGTCACAAGAGACTAGGGCCCTGCGGGACCTGACATCTTTCCTCAGGGCCTGCAAGGCGGAGCTGTTCCACCAGGCCTTTGGCCAAGGCACAGCCTGACCCCCTCCTTTGGTAATCCTCACAGAACTCTAGCCCAAAGGTTGCCATTAATTCAATTTGAACAATTTATAATGAATTGATTTTAGAGTGCTGTATTACTTTACTGTTGTTAGCCGCCCTGAGCGCGGCTTCGGCTGGGGAGGGCGGGATATAAATAAAATATTATTATCATCATCGTCATCTTAGTTCACAAATAGGTATGAAGTGCTTGAGAAGAAAAGAACATAGTCTGCTGGATCAACCCAGTCCAAACTTCCTGAGCTAATATATGAATTGAAAGCTGTTCAAAGGCTCTTCTAGTCCAGTATCCTGTTCCCACAGTGGCCAAAGAGATGCCAGTGGGAAACCAGTAAGCAGGATTAGAGCACAAGAGCCCTCTTCCATAAGAACAGCCTGCTGGATCAGGCCAATGGCCCACCTAATCTAGCATCCTCTTCTCACAGTGGCCAACCAGATGCCTCAATGGGATGCCCTCATGCAGGATTCAAGCACCAGAACCCTCTTCTCTCCTGTAGCTTCCAGCAACTGACATTCAGAAACATTTCTGCCTCCAACTGTGGAGGCAGAGCAGAGCCATCATGCCCAAGAGCCAGAATTAGCCCCATCCTCCATGAATTTGTGAAACCTGTTTTAAAGCCATGTGAAGGAGCGTCTCCACCCCCATCGTTCTGCCCGGATGCTGAGGTCCAGCGCTGAGGGCCTTCCAGCGGTTCCCTCACTGCGAGAAGTCAAGTTATAGGGAACCAGACAAAGGGCCTTCTCGGTGGTGGCACCCACCCTGTGGAATACCCTCGCACCAGATGTCAAAGAGAACAACAACCACCAGACTCTTAGAAGACATCTGAAGGCAGCCCTGTTTAGGGAAGCTTTTAATGTCTGATGCATTACGGTATTTTAATATTTTGTTGGAAGCCACCTAGAGTGGCTGAGGAAGCCCAGCCAGATGGGTGGGGTACAAATAAATCATCATCATCATCATCATCATCATCTCAGGATGGTGCATGAATCCAGCAAGCTTCGTTTCTAAAGCAGATACTGTTGATGCCCCAGCTCTACCTCTCTTTCACATCAGAACCAGTGAAGGCAGTGAAGGTCTTGTGTGAGTGTCTGGAGGCGGTTGGAGGATGGATGGCGGCTAACAGATTGAGGTTAAATCCTGACAAGACAGAAGTACAGGGGGCATGTGGGTGTGGGGGACTCCCTGGTTCTGAATGGGGTAACTGTGCCCCTGAAGGACCAGGTGCGCAGCCTGGGAGTCATTTTGGACTCACAGCTGTCCATGGAGGCACAGGTCAATTCTGTGTCCAGGGCAGCTGTCTACCCGCTCCATCTGGTACGCAGGCTAAGACCCTACCTGCCCGCAGACTGTCTTGCCAGAGTGGTGCATGCTCTGGTTATCTCTCGCTTGGACTACTGCAATGTGCTCTATGTGGGGCTACCTTTGAAGGCTACCTGGAAACTACAACTAATCCAGAATGTGGCAGCTAGACTGATGACTGGGAGCGGCCACCAAGACCACATAACACTGGTCCTGAAAGACCTACACTGGCTCCCAGTATGTTTCCAAACACAATTCAAAGTGTTGGTGCTGACCTTTAAAGCCCTAAATTGCCTTGGTTCAGTATACCTGAAGGAGCATCTCCACCTCCATCATTTTGCCCGGACAATGAGGTCCAGCTCCAAGGGCCTTCTGGTGGTTCCCTCACTGCGAGAAGCAAGCTACAGGGAACCAGGCAGAGGGCCTTCTCAGTAGTGGCACCCACCCTGCGGAACGCCCTCCCACCAGATGTCAAAGTGAATAGCAACTACCAGACTTTTAGAAAACATCTGAAGGCAACCCTGTTTAGGGAAGCTTTTAATGTTTAATAGGTTATTGTATTTTAGTGTTCTGTTGGAAGCCGCTCAGAGTGGCTGGGGAAACCCAGCCAGATGGGTGGGGTATAAATAATAAATAAAAAATTATTATTATTATTATTATTATTATTATTATTATTATTATTATGCTTCTCTGGTTGAGCAGGGAAGATCCCTGCCTGAAATCCTAGACAGCAGCTGCCAGTCAGTGTGGGCAATACTAAGCTAGAAGAACCTAGAGCATAACTGGGCATGAAGCAGCTTCTGGTGCTCTTATGCTTTGTATGCAGAAGCTCCCAGCTTTAATCTGGCATCTCCAGGAAGGGCAAATAAATTCCTCTGTGTGAAACTGTAGCAAGTCACTGCCTGTAGACAATATTGAGTTAGGTGATTCTGTCTTTCCATGAGAACATGTACGGCACTGTCCAATATGATGGCTGATCCTCAAGACACCATCCCTATAAAGAGCAGCATGAAACAGGGCTGTGTTCTCGCTGCAACACCCGTTGGTATATTCTTCTCCCCATTGCTTTCCTATGCATTCAACTCAACTGAAGATGGTGTGTACTTTCATTTGAGGAGTGACGGGGATCTGTTCAACCTGGCATGTCTCTGTGCCAAGACAAAAGTGTGGCAGATCCTTATCCAAGAGATGTTGTTTGCAGATGACGCAGCCTTGAAAGCACACTCCAAGATTCATCACTGCGGAGACTCATCAACTGTTTTGCTAAGTCTACAGGGAGTTTGGCCTTACTATCAGCCTGACAATGACCAACATTTTGGGTCAGGATGTCGCCAGCACTCCACGCATCAGCACTGGTGACCACATGTTTGAGGTGGTAGACAATTCTCTCTACTTGGGTCCCAGCATAACCAGCAATGTCTCCGCCATCACTGAGCTGGACAAGCATATTGGTAGGGCAGTTTTGGCAATCACCTCTCAAAAAAGGTATGGGAAAATGTGATGCCAACAGCCAATACCAAGATGAAAGTCTACTAGGCTTACGCGTTGAACACGCTGCTTTATGGGAGTGAGTGGTGGGCAACTTAAAACCGTCATGAGCAATGCCTCAACGCCTTCCACATATCAGGAGGATTTGGGGTATCACATGGAAGGAAAGAAGACAAAACAAAGACATGGTCTTCTAAACCAGGGGTAGGCAACCTAAGGCCCGGGGGCCGGATGCGGCCCAATCGCCTTCTCAATCTGGCCCGCGGACTGTCCGGGAATCAGTGTGTTTTTACATGAGTAGAATGTGTTCTTTTATTTAAAATGCATCTCTGGGTTATTTGTGGGGCCTGCCTGGTGTTTTTACATGAGAAGAATGTGTGCTTTTATTTAAAATGCATCTCTGGGTTATTTGTGGGGCACAGGAATTCGTTCATTCACACACACCCCTTCAAAATATAGTCTGGCCCACCACATGGTCTGAGGGACAGTGGACCGGCCCACGGCTGAAAAAGGTTGCTGACCCCTGTTCTAAACCCACATTCTCAGGGTGTTTGCACTCCTGTCTCAGCGACTTCTACACTGGCTTGGTCACGCCCACAGAATGGAAGATGTCAGGGTTCCCAAGGAAGTTCTCCACAGGGCAAACTGGCAGGCCAACTCTGCGCTACAAAGATGTCTGCAACCACGACATGAAGGCTGGCAACATCAACCCTGCAATGTGGGAATCCCTTGCAGATGACCACAGTGCCTAGAGATAGGCAGCCATGTATCCCTAGCAGTGGCCAGAGGAGAAATGGAAGGAGTGCAGAGCTCTACAACCACAGCAGATACTGAAAACTTCCAACAGCTTGACCTCACTTCGTAAGGCACACTCCTCTGTTGTTGCCCAAGACAAACGGATGACAGACAATGGTCTGACTCATCTAGGAAGCATAGAATCATCGATAGAAGAGCTGGAAAGAACCCTGAGGGTTATCGAGTCCAAGCCCTGCAACACAGATTCCTGAGTGTCCACAGAATGACAGCCTTAGTGACACCTACCCCTCAGTCTGAGGGGTTTGCAGCCTTCCCCCATCCCCCTTTCTATGGCTCTCCTCCCAGATCGTCTTACTCAGGCATCCCTCTTCAAAGTGCCATTTATCGAAAGCCAGCAAAAAGGGATCAGCCTCAAAATTCTACCTTGGTAATAACAAGCCTTGCGGCAGGTGGCAGCTAATCGCAGAGGATTAAGGGCTGTAACGCAGAGAAGCTTGGAAAAAGATTGGTGCAATCCAGACCACGAAATGCATTAGCTTCCATTGTCCTCCTCGCCAAATGGGCTTTGCTCGGTTGCTCTGGCCCTGAAACAGGAGCCAATTCCGACAATAGGAATGATTAGAGCTGGAAGGGGGTCAAAATCCCCGGTAACAAGCCTCTTCAATCACACATAAAAGCACAGAACTGAAGCATGACAAATGCGTTTTGTCAGGAAAATACAGGGAGGATAAGAAGAGCCTGGCTGGGCTGGATCAGGCCAGTGGCCCACCTAGTCCAACCTCCTGTTCTCACAGCGGCCAACCGCTGCGGGAGGCCATGGGAAGCCGGTAGTCCGGAGATGAAGGCAGCAGCAACGCTCCTTGCTCCCTCCTGCACATGGCGAGCATTGCATGTCAGAACAAATGCCTGAATGGAGCAGGGAGGTGCATGCTCTATGCTGAATGCACAGGCATTGATTCTAAATGGCACTAGATGGCACTGTAACAACTGCAAATGGATGTCAAGTGGAAAAGATCCTGCCTCGTGAATCTTGGAGCCACCCTGACTTTCACAGCCTCTCGCCTGGACTGCTCTTGACAATCTCTAGTTTGGCAGAGAGGCGGCACCAGTGGCATGCAAGGCCAGCAGTAGATTTGTAGGATCTTGCTATACCGTCTTCCAAATTGGAAAATCCCCCAGTAGGTTACTAAGGAGCGTGTGAGACGAGCCAGGAATACTGATGCCTGTGAATGGTTTGCTCTAGCTGTAGAATACATGTGCGACTTGAGCAAGGAGGGAAACTCCCAAAGTGCTTCGTGCCCTGCCCTGAAGGCAGAAACAGAAGGCAGGAAAAGTGGGGAATGTCTCTGGAAATTGAGATAAAAGATCTCTACGCCTCTCCACTCACCCAGGCTGGCCTGGCCATGTCACCTGTCAAATGTTTTCAGTTTCCATCTGACAATGGACCCGTGCAGAAGAGACCCATGTGTGTGTGGCATCCAGGGATGCTGCAAAGACCGGGCACTACAGCAACGTCCTGTTGAGGGTGAAGGCAGGGCTGTGGGGAGAGGATGGGATCCCAGCCCTAGAGCAGGACAGCTTGAGTGGCTTCAATACTGCATGGAAACATGGCAAAGGTGCCATGTAGGGGGGGGATTGGAAAGGCCTTCTGGGCACCCATTAATTCCTCCGTTTGCCTTGAGGAGGCCACTGGGCACCCTGGCTGGGCAAGCCCCTTCGCCCTCACCTGAAGAAAGCAGAAAGAGGAGGGGTCAGAAGGTGTGAGACCACTAGCAGGGTCCTGGAGCCCACCTGCCCCCTTCCCAATGCTGCCATGACTGGAGCTCCTGCCGCAGCCCCTGTCTGCTGGCCAGGGGAAATTGAGGGGGGTCTAGGATCAAGTCAAGGGACGCAGGTGGCACCGTGGGCTAAACCTCAGAGCCTAGGACTTGCCGATTAGAAGGTCAGTGGTTCGAATCCCTGCGACGGGGTGAGCTCCTGTTGCTCGGTCCCTGCTCCTGCCAACCTAGCAGTTCGAAAGCACGTCAAGTGCAAGTAGATAAATAGGTACCACTCCGGTGGGAAGGTAAACAGTATTTCTGCGCTGCTCTGGTTTGCCAGAAGCGGCTTAGTCATGCTGGCCACATGACCCGGAAGCTGTACGCCAGCTCCCTCAGCCAATAAAGTGAGATGAGCGCCGCAACCCCAGAGTCGGTCACAACTGGACCCAATGGTCAGGGGTTCCTTTAACTTTACCTAGGATCAAGTCAGAAGCCATGATTTAGGAATTATGTGACAGTCCTGGAAAAATCAGGGCACTTGGAGGGTATGGATACACATCTGAATTAGGCAGAAAGCCGATTCAGTGTGTACTGATAGGTGAATTTGCCTAATTCACACTTCCCGAAACAACACGCAAACTGAAACATAGAAACGTCCTTCCAAATTGGCCCTTCTCTGAATTTTGCAGTGGAGTCTTCCAGCCATGTAATTCGTACAAAAGAGCCTATGCTGTGGCAAAGCGTGAATAAAGAGGCATCTATTAGTGAAGCTCACAAAGAAAAGGTAACATAGAAAAAAGGCATTATATTAGGGGAACCTGCTTTGCAAAATGTGTATATTAGGCAAAATGTGCCTATTAGGAGAAATTTGCATGAAAATGCTGATGAATTTTCATGAGGACTTTTTTTAAAAAATGCAAATGGATGTGGGGAAGTGTGTGAGTGGGAAAATGAGAAATTGAGAGGTACTGGAACTGCTAGTATTCTCCCATCCCTCATCCATATGAGGAAGTTGTTGAAACCCTTCGGTTCGCAGACTGACAGGTTAAAATGACAGAGTATAGTCTGGGAAGGTGGACATCACACACTCTAGCCATGTTCACCCCATTACTGCATATGTTTATGGTTTTCTTTCTTTCTTTCAGCTTAAACATGCATTTTTGCACAGATTTGATGCTAATATGTGTTTCCTTTGCCATAAATTCCCCCCCTTTCCAGCTGATAGCCATCATTTTGTGGCTCTTGAGTAGGCTCAGTCCTCACTGACTTTGTGGGGGAGAATGAATTTGCTTTCCTCCCTTCTTACTTGTGGTTCTGAAGCTTCTTCAGATGGGATGGGGGGGCAACTCCCATCTCTTGCGGGGGCGCAATTAGTGCCAGCATCGTCCGTTAAGAGTTTGGGTGTAATCTTTGACACCTCCCTTTCCATGGAGGCGCAGATTGCAGCTACAACAAAGGCGGCATTTTTCCATCTCCGCCAAGTTAAGCAGTTGGCTCCTTACCTCTCTCGCCCTGACCTAGCCACTGTGATCCATGCGATCTCCAGACTGGATTATTGTAACTTGCTCTACGTGGGGCTGCCCCTGAGACTGACCCAGAAACTCCAGCGGGTGCAGAATGCCGCAGCGAGACTCCTTACGGGGTCTTCGCTGCAAGATCACATTCACCCGGTGCTATACCAGCTGCACTGGCTCCCGGTGGAGTACAGGATCAGGTTTAAGGTGCTGGTTTTAACCTTCAAAGCTCTATACGGCCTAGGACCCTCGTATCTACGGGACCGCCTCTCCTGGTATGCCCCACAGAGGAACTTACGGTCTTCAAATAAAAACATCTTGAAGGTCCCAGGCCACAGAGAAGTTAGGCTGGCCTCAACTAGAGCCAGGGCTTTTTCGGCTGTGGCTCCGATCTGGTGGAACACTCTGTCCCAAGAGACCAGGGCCCTGTGGGACTTGACATCTTTCCGCAGGGCTTGCAAGACAGAGCTGTTCCACCAGGCCTTTGGCCAGGGCACAGCCTGACTCCCTCCCTCTGGCCCAATGGTTGCCAGTGGCCTGAATTAATTAATTTTATAATGAATGATTTTAGAGTGTTGTTTGTGCTGTACTTTTGTACTGTTTTATTGTTGTTAGCCGCCCTGAGCCCGGCTTCGGCTGGGGAGGGCGGGATATAAATAAAATTATTATTATTATTATTATTATTATTATTATTATTATTATTATTATTATATTGGTACCGCCTCCTCCTCCCTCTTTTTTTCCTCCATAGAGACTCCAACCCATCAGTAGGCACCAGCTGAATTTGCTACTGGAGGCAGTGACGGCCATAAGAACTTCAGGCCCTGGGCCTCGGTGGCGGCTGCTGCTGCTGTGCGTTGAATGCATTTTATAATAAAACCTACACTGACTAAAATGCACCTTGATCAAAGGCTCATTCCACTTTCTCTCTCGCGATGCCAACATTCACACATACAAACAGACAAGTGTGAGTGCAGCTGAAAGGTGCTTGGAGTGACATGTGTGAAAACTCTCCCCAGTGGCAGATTCGCACGCCAGCTGCTTTTCTCCTTCTGCCTCTTGTCTCTTGCTCCTAACAGCAGGCAAGATCATCAACGTTTTCTATCACAAATGCAAACTGCGATCTGGGACTCCCGTGTCATTCAGCTCGCAAGAGGAAAGTTGGAAGAGTCAGGAAAGATTGAAGCTCATAATGAACCTCATTTGCCATGCCCAGGGTACAAGGCATTTTTCTAAAAAAGGAAAAAGGAATGGGACATGAACCCAGCTTGCCATTTGCAAAAGGGCTGTGGCTGAGGGCCTTGCAAACCGCCCTAGGTAAAGGTAAGGTAAAGGAACCCCTGACCATTAGGTCCAGTCATGGCCGACTCTGGGGTTGCGGCACTCATCTCGCTTTATTGGCTGAGGGAGCTGGCATACAGCTTCCGGGTCATGTGGCCAGCATGACTAAGCTGCTTCTGGCAAACCAGAGCAGCGCACGGAAACGCCGTTTACCTTCCCACCGGAGTGGTACTTATTTATCTACTTGCACTTTGACGTGCTTTCGAACTGCTAAGTTGGCAGGAGCTGGGACTGGGCAACGGGAGCTCACCCCATTGTGGGGATTTGAACTGCCAACCTTCTGATCAGCAAGTCCTAGGCTCTGTGGTTTAACCCACAGCGCAAACCGCCCTACTTCTCTGCAATGTTGAGATTCATGTTGCCTAGGACACGGCCCCCAAGAGCAGGTCTGGACCCCAGGGGAAAATGTTTCAGGCCCCCCCAGCAAGGACAGATCAGCTAAAAATATTTACGTGGGATACAAAATAAATGTGCAATATTGTGTTCTTGTTAATAATAAATATGAAAATATGCATACCTGTTGAAAATATTAAGATCCTAATGACTAATATCTAAAATATAAGCTGAACTAACCATACACTTTAAACATTAAACTTGTATGTGTAATACCTCACAATGTGTATCACATGACGACTTTGCTTACAAAAACATACAAATGCACTGTTTGTGTGGAAGCAAACATTTGTACAGTTGGAAATGATCTGAAATGCTTGGCTGACAGCACAAGTTCACAAACTGTTATTCAGAACGGTGTGTGCACTGAACAAGAAATACGTATTTTGTCACCACCCCCATCATTCTACCTGGACACTGAGGTCCAGCGCCTTCTGGCGGTTCCCTCACTATGAGAAGCCAAGTTACAGGGAACCAGGCAGAGGGCCTTCTCAGTAGTGCGCCCACCCTGTGGAATGCCCTCCCACCAGATGTCAAAGAGAAAAACTACCAGACTTTAAGAAAACATCTGAAAGCAGCCCTGTTTAGGGAAGCTTTCAATGTTTGATGTATTACTGTATTTTAATATTTGGTTGGAAGGTGCCCAGAGTGGCTGGGGAATAATAATAATAATTATTAATAATAATAATAATAATAATAATAATAATAATAATAATAATAATAGTTATTATTATTATTATTATTATTATTATTATCATCATCAAGATACATGGACATCTTTTGGACCTTTGTAGTGGTTCCCACCCCCACCCCGGCCACCTGGTCCTGGGCTGGGATACCATTTACAGCCCATGATAACATTGAAGACATCCACTGCAATTCTAGCCCATGTAATAATAAAAGTGTCTGTCTTCAGCTTTGGCCACGTGAGAAAATAAACCCAGCAACAGCAAAGGAGGCTTCCTCTGGAAAACCCTCACATTATTCTTTCTTTTCAGATGCCCTAAGTCAGTTCTGATGAGTTTGGCTAAAGCAGGGTTCGGGGGCCTGCCGTCCTGTCAATGCTCCCATCAGCCTCAGCCATCATGGCCAATGGGCAGGGATGGCCATTGGAGTCCAGCACAGGCTTGCCACCCCAGACCCAAGGGATGCAGCGGGATAAAGGACCTTTTCCAGACTGAGGGTGGCATTCTTAACATAAGAAGAACCAGTGCTATTTTTCTAGAAAAAGAGAAGTGGGAACTCAAAACTCTCTTGGGATGCCAATGGCGCCCACCTGAGAGGGGCCAGAACTGAGTTCCAGCGAGTTCTGGCTGAGAACTCTGCGACGGAGTGAGCTCCTGTTGCTCAGTCCCTGCTCTGCCAACCTAGCAGTTCAAAAGCACTAAGTGAAAGTAGGTACCGCTCCAGCGGGAAGGTAAACGGCGTTTCCGTGCACTGCTCTGGTTTGCCAGAAGCGGCTTAGTCATGCTGGCCACATGACCTGGAAAATCTGTCTGCAGACAAACGCCAGCTCCCTCAGCCAGTAAAGCAAGATGAGCGCCGCAACTCCAGAGTCGTTTGCAATTGGACTTAACGGTCAGGGGTCCTTTACCTTTACTCAGAAGGCTTCCTCACTCACTAGGCTGGTTCCTGTGCAGCAGTGATGCATGAGTTGTTTATTGTGTTTTTTTCCTATTAAGCCGTGGTCAAAATTAACTCCATACAGCAACGAACGGCAAAGCAAAAAAGTTCTGTAGACTGAGTGAGTGGGGTTTGGATATCTGTATGCTGGGTGCAGGGGGAGCAAAAAATAGCTTCTTGCATTTTATTGCCAGCTTTGTTCCGGCATGTGGAATGGGAACCCAAAGCCACGGATGTGCTTGTTGCACGAGCTGAGAGAGAGCCAGCGGTTAGCAAGCAGGCGGCGGCATCACAATGAAGGTAGCAGGGTGCGCTAAACCCATACAAATTCCTCGGCAGCATTAAAAAATATGTTGCTTTGTGAAGAGGAAACAGTGCTGTCGTGGTTTTGCATTACAATCAATCCATTGCTTAAATCAACACGTTGCAGATGCAAGCATTAGTTTCTGCATTATAGAGAAACTGTGTTTTTTGGGAGGAGGGGCAGAAAGAAGAGCACACAAAACCAGATATAATGGGGGAAACCCACCGAAAGAATCTCTCTATTCACACCTACCACCCTGAAGCTTCACAGTTGCATAACTTAATGCAGATATCCAAAACCGTTCTAGAAACAAGCTCCATTGACACACAGCTTATTAAGGAATCTTCTGCATGGTTTTATAAGATTTTAAGTCTTCAATCAAAGCAGCGGGAGGAAAAAGTCAGTAAGTCACAGCCTCACACTGCTGCCTTAAATATGGGGAAGGGGCTCTGAAAGGGTGTGTGTGCTTAACACCCTCTAGCCCTGCTGTTAACTTTGTGGAGCCACTGGGGTAGGAGGCTCCAATTTAGCTGCATTGTTTTTTCTGGTTTAAATACCCTACACACAAACAAACACACACACACACACACACACACACAGACATTGCTAATAGCCATTTGGGGAGGGATGGAAGTACCGTATTTTTCGCTCTATAAGATGCACCAGACCACAAGACGCACCTAGTTTTTGGAGGAGGAAAACAAGGGAAAAAATATTCTGAATCTCAGAAGCCAGAACAGCAAAAGGGATCGCTGCGCAGTGAAAGCAGCGATCCCTCTTGCTGTTCTGGCTTCTGGGATAGCTGCGCAGCCTGCATTCGCTCCATAAGACGCACACACATTTCCCCTTACTTTTTAGGAGGGGAAAAGTGAGTCTTATAGAGCAAAAAATATGGTAGCTGTTTGATCCCTTTATTTCTTGTGCTTGCAGGTGGCAGGGAGGCTAGCAAAAGCTTTGGAGGATAAATTTAGAGTCGGAAATGGGGAGGAGGATAAACCAAACCATGTGAATGCTCACTCTCTCACACACAACCACACAACCACACCCCTGTGCCTCCAATACCCATGCTTTCACCACCCTTATCCTGAAGTTTTATAATGCAGAAAGACTGAAAACCTAAATACAATATAAGCTATTGTATGAACTGTTACTTTTCATTAGACATTATTGTTATTTTTATTCAGTGTTATTTACTTGAAATGATTGCAGCCTGCCATGGGACCTTAGGATGAAAGGGGTGTGATAAATTAAAATAATCACCATAATAATAATATTTAATTCTCTCTCCTCACAAACACATTTATTAGGGCAACGCTTGCAAAGCTCTGTGATTACCACTCTCTGGTTCAGACAGCAACTGTGGCAAATCAGGACCTGTGGCTGCTCTGGAATATCTGGGCCAAGGATGCAAAAATGTCAAATTCTGCTGTGTGTAAATTCCCTGTTTTTAAAGTGCTTTTAAAAATGCAGCCGTTGCCATTGCACCCTTTGTTCCTCTTCCTGGGCATTTAATAACCAGATTTAAATGGCATGCTATTTTATTTTTATTTTAAAAAAATCCAGACGGATGAAGTGTGCGAGACCTTCACTTAGTGACTGAGGCACTAGTAACGATTTTATCAATCCCCCAGGTTTGATGAAGTCAGCCGTATATTCACAGTCCTGAAAGATACGAGTTCTGGGGAAAGCCTGGGGTCTAAAGACTAATGCAGCTGTAATAGCAAAGAATTAGCTAAATGGATTCAGAACTGAAGCCTCTTTATTGTGCCGGAAGCCTTGAAACTCATACAGCCAGACATAGGCTGCTGTTCCTTTTTAATGGGGTCAGAGTACAATACCTGCTACTAGTTGTCAATTCCAGGTTTTTTTTGGGGGGGGGCGCTTGAGCAGGTCCCTCCTCCCGAGAAAGACCACCCCTGACTCTCCTTTTGTTTGCCCTCCCTCCCCATGAACCAAAATACACAGTTCCCCCCACCCCACCAAGGCAGATTGGCCAGCAAGTTAAAGGAACCTGCTCTCTCTCCTCTCAAATTATATTATCAGGAGAGAGAAAACCAGGTCCTTCTTCACGCAGCGCCGAGTTAAACTGTGGAACTCGCCACCAACCTAGAAGGCTTTAATAAATAATAATAATAATTTTTTATTTATACCCTGCCCTTCCCGGTTCAGAAAACCGGGTTCAGGGCGGCTAACAACAAATTTAAAATACTTAATTGATGCAACAAAAAAAACAGCATAAAATTCAGTATAATACGTGAATAACAATCAATTCAGAATTCTAAAATCAATTTAGGGGGGAAATCCATCCAATAAACATTAGATGATCACCAGGGCTAGCTGGCTAAGTTAGTCCTATTTGGGCCAGCGAGGAGACCAGGGGAGAATTAGCTATGGGATCCCAGAGCGGGTAATCTTCATAAAAAGGGGAGGGGGAGGTAAGGAAGGGGAATAAAAGATCAGGCTAATTGAAAGCCAGACGGAATAGCTCTGTCTTACAGGTCCTGCGGAAGGAAGTTAAATCCTGCAGGGCCCTGGTCTCATGGGACAGAGCATTCCACCATCACTGAGAAGGCCCTGGCCCTGGTGGAGGATAATCTGACTTCCTTAGGGCCCGGGACCTCTAAACTGTGATTATTCATGGACCTTAAGGTCCTCTGCGGGGCAGACCAGGAGAGGCGGTCCTGTAAATATGAGGGCCCTAAACCACAAAGGATTAGAAGAGGATTGGACAAATTCATGCAGAAGGGGGCTGTTGAAGGTGGCAGTGGACTCTCCTTCCCTTGAAGGATGCAATTTGGAGGGCCACCTGTCATAGAGTCTTTCCCTGTTTCCTATTTTGTGGTGGGGATGGGCTAGGTGAGACCTTCCAGCTTTAGAGTTCTGTAATTCTGTGATTCTTGGATTCTGTGACCAACGCCTATCAGCCACAATAGCTCTGTTGTGTTTCGGGGTCACAGGTAGCAGTGCTTCCAAATACCACTTGCTGGAAGAGAAGAAGGCTCTTGTGATCCTGTTTTACTTGCTGGTTTCCCACAATGGGCATCTGGTTGGCCCCTGTGATGGGGCCTGATCCAGCAGGGCTCTGCTTTGAAAGGGCAGGTGAGCAGATGAGAAGGAGGAGTGCTGGGAGGTGCACAGAGTCAACAGTGGGCCCCACAGAGGAATGTGGACCTTGGCACATGCCCAGTGATGGATCCCTGCAATGGATGCCTGGCCTGCAATGGAGATCTGAGTTTCTACAAACAAGACAGACCTTGTTCAGGCAGTTGGCGGAGGAGCATGTATGTGCTGCCCCTGCCCCTGAAAAGAGCTCTGCATTCACTCTTCATCCGACTTTTTTTTTTGGGGGGGGGTAGCGGGCACATTTGGAATTCTGAGAAAGTGCCATGGGTGCCAGTCATAAAATGGCTGCTGTGAGGTTCATGGCGCACGAGAAAATGGCCGCCAAATCCCAAGAAGCAAAGGAAAGAGGCAGGGCAACAAAACAGTGCAGGTCTTCCCATCCCATGTCCATCCATCTGACCACACACACACACACACGAGGAAAAAAAGGCACCTGCATCAGTTGCCACCTCGCTCAATTGCAGAAATAAGCTCTTGTCACTTCTCCTGGAATATATATTTTCCAGGTGAGTCCACTGCCTCAGATATATGTACTTAATCCTCTCCCTGCTGTTTGTGTGCTTCTTTTCCCTCTCTTTTAGTATCTGTTTCCCTTTTTCATATTGTATTGCAGGACTGAACACCTTAATAAAAATTATTGCAAAAATAAAAAAAATACAAATTGACGCAGTTCTAGCAGTCGAGCTGCTTGCTTCAGGAGTGCGCTTGCTTTCCATGCACTCTGCTTTTGTACTTGCAAATCGCAAGTGGCGCTGTGGGTAAAACTTCAGTGCCTAGGACATGCCGATCATATGGTCGGCGGTTCGAATCCCATCTTTCAAGCTCCGATCTTTCGGTCCCAGCTCCTGCCCACCTAGCAGTTCGAAAGCACTCTTAAGTGCAAGTAGATAAATAGGGACTGCTTTATAGTGGGAAGGTAAACGGCGTTCCGTGTGCTGCGCTGGCTCGCCAGCTGCAGCTTCGTCACGCTGGCCACGTGACCCAGAAGTGTCTTCGGACGGCACCGGCTCACGGCCTCTAGAGTGAGATGAGCATGCAACCCTAGAGTCGGACACGACTGGCCCGTACGGACAGGGGTACCTTTACCTTTACTAGATGTTGCAAAGACACTGTAAGTTCCCAGTGATTTCTAACTTCAAGGGAAATACAGCTCTGTAGCCCTGTTGCTAGACCTTTCCATATTTCACGTAGCTCAAGGAAAAGGAGTCACTCACCTCTTTTCGGGGCACCATACTTGTCCAGGGCTCCTTGATGGTCCCCAGTTGCCCCACCAGTTCTGGATCCAGGACAGGAAGGCCATCTGTGGTGGATGATGTCAAAAACAGGTCTGGCCTCTGTGCAATAAGAAATGCAGAACATTACAATATTCATTATTGCATGGATAATGGTTAATATTTTGTATCAATATTACAGTGGTGCCTTGGTTTAGAAACTTAATCCGTTCCGGAAGTCCGTTCTTCAACCAAAGCGTTCTTAAACCAAGGCGTGCTTTTCAATAGCAGTGGGGGACTCAGTTTACAAATGGAACACACTCAACAGGAAGCGAAACATGTTCTTATTCCAAGGCTAAGTTCACAAACCAAAACACCTACTTCCAGGTTTGCAGCATTCTTAATCCAAGTTGTTCATAAACTAAGCTGTTCTTAAATCAAGGTACCACTGTATAGGACTAGTTGCAATTTTTTATGTACAAGGCCCTGAAACCCATGTATGGATAAAGATGCTGTTTTGAAAACTGTAAAATTAATCATCAAATCATGACAACCATCAATATCGTTAGCTTTATTCAAAAACATCCGACACTTCTGCGGAAAACGGTCAAGGCTGGGCTACAGGGTGGTGATGGTCTGCAGGACTGGGAGACAAGGTCAACGGAGAATCAGAATGTGAGGGAAATTGGGAGGGGGGGAAATTCAGTTCAGTTTGCATTTAGAAAATTAGGGTCTCAGTTCGGTCTCAAAGATTGCCAACTGATTTTCCTAGCTGGACTGCTGGGTCTTTAACAGTTAGCAGAAAAAGCATCAATTGGTGAACACTGGCTTGTCACACAACAAGCACACAAGGTGTCCACGTCTGACTTGGGAAATTCTAGTACACATGTACGTACTTGCACAGACTCCTTTCTTGCAATGAATAAGGCAAACTTTTTCAGCAGTGGCCCACTCCACTGTCCCTCAGACCTTGTGGGGGGCCGGACTATATTTTGAAGGGAAAAAACCCAACGAATTCCTATGCCCCACAAATAACCCAGAGATTCATTTTAAATAAAAGCACACATTCTACTCATGTAAAAACACCAGGCAGGCCCCACAAATAACCCAGAGGTGCATTTTAAATAAAAGAACACATTCTACTCATGTAAAAACATGCTGATTCCCGGACTGTCTGGGGGCCAGATTTAGAAGGTGATTGGACCACATCCGGCCCCCGGGCCTTAGGTTGCCTACCCGTGGAATAAGCCATCACATGCTCCTATCACTGTCCGCCCCAGATCAGCGACAAGGTTGGACACCTTGCTTTTGGCTTGGGAGAGGCTGCCTCTCCTCCCTTGGCAGGGCCCTACAGATCAATTAGAAGCTGCTGTCTGAAGCTCATCAACGGTGCAAACAAACGACACTCGGCAGATGGTCCTTAAGCAAACAGGGGTGGCTCTCTAATTGGAGCGGATTCAGCGAGCGCAAAAACTTCAATCATTCCCGAAAGGAGCCAATCTCCACCAGCTCCCTCGGCATTCGCTGACGTGCCCAGCAAATGCGTCCGACTCATTTCCTTGTAATGCATCCCTAACTCGCCAAATTGGCCGCTGCGGGTGGCTGGTGGCAAAGTGGCCCTCGGAGCCTCCTGCCTCCGTGACTAGAGGCCGTGATGCCTCATTAGGGCTGCCTCAGACTGTAGAGGCATAGTCATCGTGGTTTAGTAGCCAATGATAGCCCTCTTGTCCAATAATTCGTCCAATCCTCTTTCAAAGTCTTCCAAGTGGGCGTAGCTAGACGGGCGTGGGGGGGCAGCTGCCCCCCTAAATCAAGGAAATAAAAAACTTAACTGACCAATCGTGTTGCAGATAGCTAGGTTCTGCCCCCCTCCCAAAAAATCTCCGTCTCTTTCTTATCGCAATTTCCTTAAATCTTTGGGGTGTTTGTTTTTGCTCCTAACAAACTCTTCGTGGGGTATTATAACAGGAGTTGTCTGTGCTGTGTTGCGATCCCCTCTTTATTTCAAGCCAAACTCTGTATCTAAAAAAGCTTTTTATCTTGCTGCCCACCTTCGCTAGTGGGGAGTTGTTAAAGATTTTAAGTTCTCTACCGCCGTTTTGGGGAGTAAAACGTCTTGTTTTTAACAGTCTCTCTCTTTTTGGAAAGTTTGGCACTGCCTCGCCAGGTTTTGGGGTGTTTGTGTCGGAGAGGGAATTAACCCTTTTGTGCGGAGGTCCTCCCTGCTTCTTGGCTATGTACTTTGTTTTCTCGCTTTGGGAGACCCCTTATCGCGCTGCCATGGGCTCTGCCCTCAGGATCCCCCCCTGAGGTTGGGTGACTTACGCCTTGTCGCCTGTTTCTGCCTCTCTCCAACACTGGGTCTGCCTCGAGACAGCAGGAGCACAGATCCCCACCCGAATGTAGGCGTGCTGCTCCGGAAGTCCCTCTACATGCTTTGTGAAGAAGGACTACTTGTCCTGCTTCCAGTGGTGTAGCGTGGGTTGTCAGCACCCGGGGCAAGGCAAGTAATTTGTGCCCCCTAACCCGTGGATTTGCGCCCCTAACGCGTGGATTTGCGCACCCTAACCCCCAGATGTTGTACCCGGTGCGGCCGCCCCCCCCTGCACCCCCACGCCACGCCACTGCCTGCTTCTTCTCGCTCTCAGATCCTCTTCCATCCCTGGAGTCTGTGCTCGCGAGAAGGGTGTGTAGAGTGAGCAACTGCCCAAACGGTGGCAGGGGGATGCCCTGCTGATGCCCTTGTTGACCAGTGCCTTATTAACCAGCAGCTGGATCTTCTGGGCCTTCACATTTCATTCGGCTGGGAGGCCTTTGACCTTGGCTGAGCGCCCTTGGCATTCACAGCAGTGGGCCCGGGCAGCAATCACGCCCCAGTTTGTGCAGACCCTCGTGGGGAAGAAGCGGCTCATGCAAAATGCAACAGTTTATCAGGCTCCTTGCAAATGACACCAAGCGCACAGATGGCGCCCAAGGTGGGCAGGAAGGATGCAGATGACTCCAGTCCCACACCCCACCCCACTTTTTGCCTGACAAAGACAGGGCAGGTTGGCTAGCAGTGCTGCACATGCTCCTAATTCAATTAGCTCTCTCCTAAACCCTCCTCTGGGAGAAGTGAGTGGGAACGGACAAATGTTCTTCCACAAAGACGTTCATTTCAATGTCTCTGTGTGTGCATGTTCTGCTCCGCTTTGCTTTGGCCCTGCTGTCTTCCACTCATTAGCTGCCTAACAAAGCGAGGCTGGCTCAGCCCGTTTCCATTCGGCAGTCATTCTATCACTCCTCTGTAATTTCTGCAGCAATCAAGATTTTCTAAGGATGCTGAGCCAAAGAGGAGGGGGATTGGGGCAGGAAGGAACCTGGCAGAGAATAATGGAGAGCCCACAACCCACCTCCATTCAGGCACTAGCCTTTCATTTCCTTCTGTAATAATCTTCCCCCTCCCCCTTACTGTAATCACAATGGCTCTTATATGTGCAAGCTAACACAGCTGCAGGATTGCTGGAGTTGCTTGTTGCTTCCTCGCTCACTCGCTTGTTTGCGCGCTCACTTACTTGCTTCTAACCCCACAAATTTCTGTGCTGGTCCATCCCCTGGCCTACAAGCAACGGATGGCAGGATGCTGCCTTAATTTGGGCCCAGCCACTGGGCCCATCTCACTCAGTAGCAGCGGGCAACATTCAAGTAAGCTTTCCTCAGAGTAAAAAGGGGCGTGGCAGTGGGAAGAGTGGTCAGAAGGAGAATACAAGGAAGGCGTGTCAGAAGCTTAAGAGATAACAGGGCTTAGTCAGTGGGGAGAAAGAAGTCAGGAATCAGGGGCAGGAGCTGGAGCTGAATCAGGAGAGGAGGAAGGCCAAGAGGCAGAGATGAGTCGGGCTGGTGAAGAGGCACGAGTGTCTCCCCCTCCTGCTGCAATGAGTGTTGGGATACTGCCGGGGAGACCCCAAGCTGGCTCCAGCCACCGGCCAGCAGCTGGACAATCACCGGTCTCCCTTGAATGAATGAATTTATTAATACGGTCACAGACCAGCGTCAACACACACAATATCACAGATCATAAAAAAAAATCAGAAATACAGAGGACAATATGAATATAACAAGGATTTAAATATAAAAAATTAAAATTAATTATTAGCATGCCCCCTGTAATTAACATTTAGGGGTTTGGTCATTATGGGATACCACTTGCTTCCTGCGATTAATTGCAGACACACAGAATTTGGCTACATTTAATGTAGTCTTGGGATTATTGTCCTCTAGCAGTAGTTTTAAACTATGGTGTTCCAATTCTTTCCTGGACTTTTGCAAAACAGGTGTAATAAAAGTCAAACACATATCTTCATAAAGACGACAACGTAATAGTACATGTGAAGCAGTTTCAACTTCCAACGAGCCACAAGGGCAGACCCGTGCTGTGTATGGTTTACCCTCAAATCTGCCCTGAAGTAAGGCAGAAGGTCTCCCTTGGAACAGCATCAGTCAGTGACACGAGCCTCAGGTACATTTAGAGACCCGTGCACGCTCTATCAGCAGAGTGAATAAATCTTCTCACAGCAGAAGAGGCAGACAGAGCCATGTGTAAGCAGTATACAATGGTACCTCGGGATGCAAACAGGATCCGTTCCGGAGCCCCGTTCGCATCCTGAAGTGAACGTAACAAGTGACGGCGCATCTGCACATGTGCGGGTTGCTTTTTGCCACTTCCGCGCATGCGCTTGACGCCATTTTGAGTGTCTGCGCATGTGCGAGTGGTGAAACCCAGAAGTAACGCGCTCCGTGGAGTGCAACTCAAACGCCCTCAACCCGAAGCACATTCAACCCGAGGTATGACTGTATATTACAGCATTTTATTCAGCAGCAGGAACAAAAGAAAAAACATGTCTGCTTCCCTTTGTGTCCAGCAAAACAGCAGCAATGCAAAAGCTATATACAAGCAGATGTTCCCAGCAGATCTGTGCTGGAAGTAAACAGGCATGTGACACACAACAGTCATGCCTGTACCCTTTTAAGGTGGAACGGAACTACCATATATCCTAACAATGAGCTCATTTCCCCCTTGGTCTCCCAGAAGGGGGGAGAGGCAAGAAGATAGCAGAGGAGAGGTTAGCTTCACAGAGGCACAGTCTCCGATTACTTGGGGGAAAGCCCTGGAAAGGAAGAGACTTAAGACAACTGTGGGGAGTTAGGGGCTTTCAGTCTCAGCAACTGATCCATAGGGCAGGACCCACCAGGAATGAGCTCATTAGGCCTGACATTCTGTCATGTCTGTGCAGATTCTGGTCTTGCTAATAAAGAGTTAACTCCAACATGCACAATGTGATTTACTCACTGGCTCATCAATGTATTATGAATAAATAAATTATAACTTGGCAACAGTACCTAAGGAAGCCATTTCAGCTGGACAAAGACTAAACACACACACACACACACACAGACACAGACACAACTCCACTAAGAGGATGAAGATGTTTGTGAAAAACAGCACTTGTTGAGAATGCGCGTGTGAGGTGAATGGCAGATAAAATTAATGGACTATGCAGAATTGGATAAAATGACAGGAAGGATTTGAAACCTGTGGGACCAGAGATTCACAGAAGATTGGAAGAAATATATGAACTATTTGAAGAACAACTGTAATCAACAAATTACGCTAGTAGGACCACAAGACGTTTTGTAAGGAGAAATATATGAAACGTTACAAAGCAGAAAAAGAATAGAGATATCAGCTATGAGACTTAAATGTAATAGGGAAAGTAAGAAATTTATACTAGACTGGAAAATTTTCAGACGAGATGGATGGAAGTCAAAAAATTGTATAAGATGTAAAAGTAGGTTTAATTACTGTTGAAAATGATATGTTAAAAAATTAATAAAAATTTATAAAAAAGAGAACGAGCGTGTGAGAGAGAAAGATCTGTTTTGCCAGGATGTAAAGAGGCATAGAAGCGGGAGCCCCGCAGTCACCCGTCAGATAAAGCCAAACGTCCGTGACCCATCATCCCTGGGCCATGCGGGGCAGATGGGCTTGAAGAGGCCCCAGGCTCCCTATCCGTGTTGCGGCCTCTCAGTCCCTAGGGAGCTCAACACAGAGAAGGGCAAACACTTCCTTGCAGGGGTGCCTCTTTGCTCTCACGTAGGCTCAGATTTATTTTAGGGCTGAGCTGCAAATTCTCCAAAATATTGGCGTACCAGTGGCCTGGTCACCTGCTTTTGTGGTCTGCGTAGTGTTGTTCTGATGGGAGTGGGGGGGGGGTTCTAGGGGGAGCTACTGCCTATCAGTGCCATACCCTATATTATGCCCCTTTGACTTCACCCCGAACCCTGAAATCTCCATAGTCTTGTAAGAGAGCTGGACAGCAGCAAATCAAAAGGGGAAGCTCATATCACCCTAGCCATCTTTTATTTCGTAGAAACAAAGAGTTATAGATTGTAAGGGGCACCCAAGGGTCATCGAGTCCAACCCCCTGCTATGGAGGAATCACAACTAAAAAGTCCCTGACAGATGACCATCCAACCTCTGCTTAAAACCTCCAAGGAAGGAGAGTTCACAACCTCCCAAGTGAGTCCTTTCCACTGTTGAATGGCTCTTGCCACCAGAAAGTTCTTCCTAGTATATAGGAAGAATCTCACTTCTTGTCATCTATTGAATCTATTGGTCTAGGTCCTCCTATCTGGGGCAGCAGAAAAGAAGCTTGCTCCATTTTCTGTGTGACAGCCCTTCAGATATTTGAAGATGACTACCATATCACCTCTTTTCCAATATTTCCCCCCTCTGCACGCATTCCAGCTTTTCCATATCCTTCTTAAATTGTGGCACCCAGAACTGGACACAGGGCTCCAGGTGGGGTCTGACCAAGGCAGGATAGAGCAGAACTATTTGTATTCAAAGCAAATATCGCACACAAGCCACAGGATTCCCATGCCCTTTCATTCTTCAGAAATGAATGCCAGGTAGCACTACCCCCTGGAATGTCCCAGTGCCTCAGTGAAGCATGGAAAACACAAAGGTAAACTAGAAAGGATGCCAGATCAGATCCCTAGATGAGACAGCAATATGCCAGCAACAAGGAAACAGACAGGTGCAGTTTTCAGATACAGTGGTACCTCAGGTTACATATGCTTCAGGTTACATACACTTCAGGTTACAGACTCCGCTAACCCAGAAATAGTGCTTCAGGTTAAAAACTTTGCTTCAGGATGAGAACAGAAATCGTGCTCCAGCGGCGCAGCAGCAGCAGGAAGCCCCATTAGCTAAAGTGGTGCTTCAGGTTAAGAACAGTTTCAGGTTAAGTACAGACCTCCGGAATGAATTAAGTACGTAACCAGAGGTACCACTGCAACTCCCTGCATTAGGTACCAGTACAAAGCCATATATGTGGGGTGTGAAACACAGAGCAGTCCAATACAACATTCCTAGAGTGGACATAAAAAGGGGATGTCTAGATGAGCCAGTCGGAACTTCCTGTTTCCTCCTGGGCTGGGACAAACTTCCTCTACATGTGACCAGAGGTGGGCGTGGCCTCACCTGTGCAGGTAACAAAATAGCACAGGGGAGGCAGCCATCTCTCTCTTCTCCATTTTGCTTTTGTTGAAGAAGCATCAGCCTGGTAGATTCCAGGTGTATATATTTTGTAACTTAAGTCTGCCTTCTGGGATCCATCTGTGAACAGGATGTGTGAATAAACTATTTTATCCTTTTATACAAGACTGTGTTGTGTCTATTCTGTTTATGAGGGAATAAAGGGGAATTACCAGGAAACTTATTTTAGAGGCTTATTCAAGCCTGGCAAACCTATCCGCTGTGAAAGTTTAAAAGGGGAATGTTACTCTGCTAAACTGTAGAACTTGTGTTAACAAGTTAGGAAGGATATAATTAAACAATATATCCTCTCCTGCCTCCCTGAACATTCCCACAATATACACAATATACACCTAAAGTATTGGCTCCAGTGGCGTAGCGTGGGGGGTGCCAAGGGTGCCGGCCGCACCGGGCGCAACATCTGGGGGGGCGCGAGTCCAGAGGGAAGGGACAAGTTCCTTCCTCCGCCGGGCTCCCCGCAGCCACCGCCAGCCTTGCGCCCTAGCGCGCGAGCGCCCCCGCCGCTGCGGCTGCGCTCCACTCACTGCTCGCAGGAGGAGCAGCCGCTGCAGCAGCGCCGACGCCGCCACCGACGCCTGGCCGGCACAGGCAGCCTCCGCACCCCGACGCGCCGCCGGGCCTCGCCGCGCCCTGCACTCCCCAAAAACCTCCGAGAGGAAGCCGGTGGGCGGGCGAGGCCCGGCTAAGCCTCTCACCAGCGGGTGAAGCAGAGATAGTTCTCTCCTCGCTGGCCCTTTAAAGAAGGGGGTGAGCCCTGCCGCCCGACAGGATGGGCCTGAGGCGGTTACCTCCGCCTGCTTAGAGCTCCCAAAGTCTCTCTGGAGTCCGGTTAAGACGGGGTGGGGGTGGGCTAGCTGGCCGCTTTTCGTTCGGGGAAGGAAGCCGCCAGATGGCCCAGATGGCACCATAGCCGCGCCCCATAGGCGGATCGCCCCCCAGTGCACATCATCTTTGCAGCTCCTGGTGCGCCCGGGAGTCACGGGTTCTTGGGTGTGCCAGGTGGCGGGCGCTGCGACTCCCCAACGAGCTGCCATTCTCCCCCGAAGGCGCGCTCCTCCCTTATATCCCGAGGCAGACGGATGCTCACCGAAGCCCTGCCGGGATGTAAGCAGACCCTTGTGGGGATGGGGGTCTTATCCCTGCGAGTGGGGGTGGCTGGGAGGCATCATAAGCAGGGGCATAGGAAGGGGTGGGGGCGCCCCACCTGGTGTCATTCCTGAGGCGGGGGGGGGTGACAAAAAGGCACACCGCGGGGGGGGGGGTGCTTGCGCCGCCGCCCTTGTGCACGGCATGGCCGCTGCTCCTGGCGCCCATGCAGCTAACTCCGCCACTATACAGTACATACATTTTCTACTTGCTTAGCAGTTTAATGCAATGTGCCTTACAGTGCTACGGAATTCTAACTCTAAATATACATAGCAAACTGATCTTCTTCGCGCCCTCCCCCCAGCATCCCCGTTCCCATCTACGCCTGGTCAGAAGTTAAGCTCGCGTTTTGCCTCTGATAGGACTTGCACACCGCAACATGTCATTGATTCTGGGGCGGGGTTTAGCTGTCGCCTTCCGCGCAAAAGTTGGCACCGCTGTTTGATAGTGATTGCTGTTGCGCCCCTCTTCGCTTCGTTTTTCACTGAAGGTGTGCGCGCAGACACGGATACAGAAATGCGCCCGGGCGAGCTCAGAGCGGAAAGGGCTAATGCAGGAGGGAGGGCGAGCGGAAAAGACGCAGCCTAGATAACATCCCAGATTCGTAGGCTTGGTTTCGCGCCCAACACGTGTAAAGCTCTTCCTTTCCTCCATCAACTTAAATAGGATAGTTGTAAATAGGTGCTGCTCCTTCTCTGACGTCGGTCACTGTGTGAATAGCAGAAGTTATAGCCAAATAGTTTTATTTTATTGCACCTGCTTCACTAGTAGGCACTGTGATCGGAGTGTGGCCGTCCAGTGGCGTAGCGTGGGGGGTGCAGGGGGGGCCGGCCGCACCAGGCGCAACATCTGGGGGTTAGGGTTAGGGGGCGCAAATCCCCGGGTTAGGGGGCGCAAATTACTTGCCTTGCCCCGGGTGCTGACAACCCACGCTACGCCACTGATTGGCTCACTTCATATTAGGAATGAGGGAGAAATTTGGTCCATTCTGCATTAAAAGATGACGCTCAAAGTGACGTTACGCGCATGCGTGGAAGCGGCAAAATGCGACTCGTGCAGATGCGCAGTCACGTCTTACGTTCCATTCAGGATGCGAACGGGGCTCCGGAACGGATCCCGTTCGCATCCCGAGGTACCACTGTATATGAAATGGTTCTAATTCATTTTAACATAGGATATTTTTAATACACATTTTTATTGTGGTTTTTTTTAAATTGCTACATGGCTTTGAGATGCGACCTGGGAAGTGATTCATAAATAAAACAAGATCAACAAATGGCACCACTCTGCAGGCAAAGTGACAAAAAAACAATAACAACAGTCATTGTTGTCAGAGAGTAGATGCCCTGGCAAAAGACTGCTTTCCTCCATCTCAAGGGAAAGAGCGTCTCTCTTTCCATCGTCAAACATTATCAGTTTAATTTATGTTCTCTCCCCAATTTCTACAGCCCACTGGGCACTAAGGGACTTGTCAGAACCTGACACTTTAAAGCAAGTCGCATCGCATGATGGGGTGTTTAATTCTACTGTTATCAGCCGGGATTGCCTTTTGTGTGTTTCTCTTCTTCTAAAGACCACCCGAAAACCCCAATTTGTTACTTGGTTAAAACAGTTTAAAGTGACGGCGAGCAAGGAAAAGAAATGTAGGATCAAAAGTGCTGTTTCTATTAGATTTAATTAAATCCCCCCAATTGGTAGCTCATACCATGCAAATGCAGATTTTGTGTCAGTTTTTTTTTTGGGGGGGTGGGTGGGTTCTGGTTGTGGAAATGTTGACAGTGCCTCATAGGAACATAAGGTGCTGCCGTATGACTCGTTCGGTCCATGTGTCAGCTACTCTCGAGGGTGAAAAACGTAATACAAGAAAAGCCTGTTGGATCCGGCCAGTCACCCATCCAGTTGTCTGTGGGAAACCAGTGTGGGGTGTGAAACACAGAGCAGTCAAATACAACATTCCTAGAGTGGACATGTTTACACTTGAAGAGGGATGTTTGTCTGGGCAGTAGATAAACTTCCTGTTTCCTCCTGTGCTGGGACAAACTTCTTCTACATGTGACCAGAGGTGGGCGTGACCTCACCTGTGCAGGTAACAAAAGCACAGGACTTGCCACCACATCTCTTCTCTATTTTGCTTCAGCCTAAGATGCTCTCTTGGCCAAGAGAGGACAAAGGAACTATCTCCCTATGGGATAGATTCCAGGTGTATATATTTTGTAACTTAAGTCTGCCTTCTGGGATCCATCTGTGAACAGAATGAGTGAGTAAACTATTTTATCCTTTTATACAAGACTGTGTTGTGTCTATTCTTTTTAGGAGGGAATAAAAGGGGAATTACCAGGAATAATAATAATAATAATAATAATAATAATAATAATAATAATAGTAATAATAATAATTTATTATTTATACCCCGCCCATCTGGCTGGGTCCCCCCAGCCACTCTGGGCAGCTTCCAGCAAAACACTAAAATACAAAGGAAACGTATTTTAGAGGCTTAAACAAGCCTGGCAAACCTATCCGCTGTGTAAGTTTAAAAAGGGGAATGTTACTCTGCTAAATTATAGAACTTGCTAACGCAAGTTGGAAAGGATATAATTAAGCAATATATCCTCTCCTGCCTCTCTGAACATTCCCACAACCAGCAAGCAGGATTCAAACTCAAGAGCCACTCTCTCTCCTCTGGCATTCAGAAGGATTGCTACTTCCAGCCGCGGAGGCAGAGCGTAGCCTTCATGGCTAGTAACCACCAATAGCCCTCTTTTGTATGAATTTGACTAATCCTCTTTTAAAGCCATCCAGGTCGGTGGTCATCCCTGGTTTAAGGCAGGGGACATTCCCAGCCTTACCTGGAAATGCTAGACGTTGAACCCAGGACCTCTTGCATGCAAAGCAGATTCACTTACAAACTCAGCCATGGCCCTTCTCCATGAGGAAAAAGAATGAAAGGGTGATGGAGGCAGCGGGCACAGCAACTCGGGAGATTTCTGGCCTGGTACATGAGAATGTGTCTCAGTTAGGCTTGCCATATGTCAGGAAAATTCCTGGCATGTCCTGGCTTTCAGGTGTAAAAATGGCTTCGGGAACGCAATGGAAAAACCAGCAGAAAGAGCTCAAAAAGCTTAAAAATCACAATTTGGGGGTGGGGGAGGTTTCCTCCAAAAAGCTCAACAATAAAAGCTCAAAAACTTTGGCAACCCTAGTCTCAGTGGAATGGGGAGGCACAAAGAGGAGAAGGAGGTGCAGGCTGGAGCCTACAGAGCTCATCTTTTTCTCATGCTTAATGGAACCAGCATGTTCCTCCTTTGTGAGATCCCTAACATGCCTTTGAGTTGCCACTCTCTGAATTGCTGGGCAAACCAATCCTCTAACATACATACCGTATTTTTCGCTCTATAACATGCACCAGACCATAACACGCACGAAGTTTTTAGAGGAGGAAAACAAGAAAAAAAATATTCTAAATGAAATAGTAGATATATGATTTTTGTGGTTCATGCTGTGGCCACAGACATGTGATCTGACAGTGAGTTTGGAGTAGCCCAATGCAAAAATCCTGAGGATCCATGCTTTGTAACCACGGAGGAGGGAAGGAAGGGGAACCATGGATCCTCTGCTCACGACTGCAGCAGATCCCCCCGTCACCCGCAGGCATTCGCTCCATAACACGCACAGACATTTCCCCTTACTTTCTAGGAGGAAAAAAGTGAGTGTTATGGTGCAAAAAAATACGGTAATTGCTCCCACTAGCTCCCAAGTTCGGCACTGAGTGGCAATCACTATGCCAAAGTAGCATCACCCACAAAGAAGAGGAAGGACTCTAGGGTATCTAGAAGTAGGGGGGAAATGTGAGGAAACCTCCTAAAAGGGGACAACCCTCCCTCCAAATGGCTGAAACACAACTGTCCGTTCACAGGCCTCTTGCCTTATTCACTCTAGCCTGTTGCCATACCAAGGCTTGGTCCTGTGTGTGTGTGTATGAAAAACATAAGAGCAGCTGGATCACACCAATGGCCCGTCTAGGCTGGCCAGCTAGATGCCTCTGGGTAGCCCATTAGCAAGACCCGAGCGCAACAGCGCTCGCCCCATCTAAAAATCCAAGGGCGCAGAAAGGATCTACAGGTGACTCGACCTGCCTCTTGGGTACCAGTGATTTTGGCACATTTTAAACCTTTCCAAAGCCTGCACTCTTTACTCCGACCGCCTGCCAGGTTGCTCATAAAAAAATCTGATGGATTCTGGGAGGTTAGCGCTTAAAACGGTCCAGTTCATCGCAAAGCTGTGATTGCTTGAACCCGCGGCGCCGCTTCCCACCGACCCCTCCCTTTCCTTTGCGCCGCTAGCAACAAATCCATTCTTTTCTCCATTGTTGCTAGGGCCGATTTGCTGAAACAAGCTTTAAAGGCAGGATTGAGAAGCTCAGCTTGTCACCTGATATTCCCCCCCCCCCGCTCCCTCGCTTGTACATACATTAGTTGGGGAGGGGGAGAAAGAGGAGGAGGAGGAGGAGGAGAACTGGGGAAGGGGGATAAAAAAGAACACAACAGCCCTTAGATCAAAACAATAATCAGCTAAATGAATTCCGCAGCATTTTCCCGCATGACTAGGAGTGATAATTTAGTGCAGCAGCCAGCTGGAAGGAAGGGGATTAATTCTGCACTTACCAACACCTCTGTGAATAATTCATCACACGCGGCCCCCCTCCGCTGACCCCCTGGGCCATTACTCCAAAGTAGCTCGCCAGACAGCCCTGCCCCAGCCAGGGGGCCCGGCGCTTTGTCGGGGGAGAGCAATGGAATTAACCTGCCGGCTTTAAGTTCGGTCCCAAATTAACTTTGAGGATGGGGAGGGGTGGGGGGGGGGGAGAAGGCAGAGGCACAGCTGTTTTCTGCAACTGTAGCACCAGTCCCAGAATGCCCCATCCCCTGTAAAAATAATGTTTCTACAATGTAGATATACTGTACTTAGGAGGTTCAGCCCTGGGCAATGAAAAAGTCTCTACTCTGTGCAGTCTGTAGCTGCTGTTATTAATTGCAATACAGTGGTACCTCAGGTTACATACGCTTCAGGTTACGGACTCCGCTAACCCAGAAATAGTACCTCGGGTTAAGAACTTTGCTTCAGGATGAGAACAGAAATTGGGCTCCGGCGGCACTGCAACAGCCGGAGGCCCTGTTAGCTAAAGTGGTGCTTCAGGTTAAGAACAGTTTCAGGTTAAGAACGGACCTCTAGAACGAATTAAGTTCTTAACCCAAGGTAACTCTGTATTACTGAAGAATTTTATACCCTACTTTTCACCAAATGTCTCAAAGCAGCTTCTGGAAAAATAAAAAGTACAATCCAGAGGATTCCAGCCAAGGTTAGCCCTGATCAGAGAAGACCCACTGAAATTAATGTACCTAAATGAGTCCCAGCAGGGGGGTGACAGTGGCAGGGAGCAGAGGCCAGGAACCCACATAATTTTTTTTATGGGTGCCCAGGCACCCAGGGCTCCCTATATATGGTACCCGTGTCTAGTGTGACCACCTACAATGGGTTGCCCTGGGCAAGAGCAAGCAAACAAGCAAACAAATATTACAGCTAATGTTCTGGAGTCCAGCAAAGCTTAGCATTTGCAGTGAGCACAGATGAGCCTGAATGCCTGACCTCCAAGGCGTACGGGAAGGCAGTGTCACCAAGCGAGCTGGTTAGTAAATTACACAGTTCAAAGCGTTAACTCTTCATTTGTGGAACACAATCCTCACAGATGTGGTGGAGTTTCAGGCCTAATGAACACAGCAGCTCGTGCCTTCTAGGTCTTACTCCATGAAATCATTGCAGAGACTCAAAGTCCCGGCCTCCCCAGAGCCTTCTATGTTGTCTCCTCTCCAGGGCTTCTTGCAAGCAATCAGAGACTGTGCCTGCATGCAGCCTGTCTTTGCTCCGTCCATTCCATGCCTCTCCTGGTTCTCCGTCCATTCCATGCCTCTCCAGGCAGGAGGGGAGCTTATTGCAGCAGGAGTGGGAGACACTCATGACTCTTCACTAGCCTGACACATCTCTGCCTCTTGACGTCCCTCCTTTCACTTATCTGCTTCAGCTTCTGCCCTGATTTTGGATTTCTTTCTGCCACAGACTCTCTCAACTCACTGAGCCTGTTACCCCTTCATCTTCTGACACCTCCTCTTCCCAGTCTTCTCCCCCTGACTACTGTGATAGGAATTTTGAGGTCTTAGATATATGGTAATGTTCATAAGCGTACCAACCAAGCACGTACATAGATCAGCACAGGAAGACCGACCTGAAACCATTTTGATTCCCAAACTGACCAAGTGTTTTCCCTGCAAGGAGGGAGGGGGGGGGGTCAGGGAGCCTTCCCATTGTTTCAGGAATTGAGTAATCAGCATTTTAACGGGTGACAGAAAATCAGGAAAGGCAATCAGATAACCTGGCAAACAGGAAAAACAACATTCAAATTTAGACTGCCTTTTCTGTGATGTATGTATGATGTTTCTGGGGGTGGTCTTGATCTACAGGGTGGCAATTTCAAAAGTCTATATAAGGCCTTGCACACTATTTTTCTGGGTCTTTCCTCTCTCCTGCAAGTTCAATAAAGATCAGTCTTACTAGCTGCTTTGCTTCTCAATATTCTCTGGTTGGCCTCTGTTATTTTCTCCTACCAACAGGGAACCTAACGTAAGGACTCTGTATGGGCTCTTGGATACCCCATAAGGGAAAAGGGCAATTTTTGTTTACAGCACTACTCATCATTGTCCCACCATCATTCCCTGGGATCTGAGCCTTCTTCCCTTTGATGGTTCCTCAGTTGGTTCCTCCCACCATTCCTCTGTGTCCAAACAGTCCATGACGAGCGGCAACCTGAGAGAGGCCATGAACTCTGAGCACTGGGAACAGCAGGTCAGATTTGCACACGTGACTCAGTGCAATGTCGATTCCTGTTATTTGTGGGCCAGCTGCTGGCAGGCAGAAGAGAACCTCTTGGTATTTTAATCAGCCTCCCTTCCCCATACTTTCTCCCCCTTTTTCGCTGCAGAGCACAGGGGCAGGCACATTCCCTCCATCCTTTACAACCTAATTTGGACTGACAGGCTGGAGTTGGTGCTTAGCAAGGCTGAGCCTCTCGGCTTCTCTGTTATTTTAACACAGACTCCTTTGCAAGCGCTTGAGGCAGAGCAGGGAGGGCAGGGGGAATGCAAACCATCATCTATATTCATGAACTGCCTCCAGGGGCACTCTCTCTTTCCAGAGGAGCTGGCTGCCCGGTTGCCTGCTGTCTGCAGTGATTTTTGCACCTCTCGGGCAGAATCACACGAGGGCCAGTGGAGGGGAGCTCCATTCAAGGCAGCAGCCCAAGAACAGGATCACAGGCCCATGTTTAAATAGCAGCATGGTTAGAGTCAGGAGTGTGCAGTCTGGTGCCAAGCATGCAAAGGTCTGGAACATTTAGCATTCTCAAGGCAAGTGTCACACCCATGCACTACCCAGAACATTTGGAATCCGAGTTCTTTTGATGTGTTGGCATCTCTGGCTTGTTTTGATTCTGACAAAGCATCACATTTGAAGGATATTATCCAAAGTATCACAGAGACAGGAGTTCAAAGAATTATAGAATTGCGGTCCCTTCCAACTCTACCATTCTACGCTTCTGTGAAAGGAGATTCCATCGAAAACATCATGAGGTGCTAGTCCATGGGTAGGCAAACTAAGGCCCAGGGGCCGGATCCAGCCCAATCGCCTTCTAAATTCGGCCCATGGACGGTCCGGGAATCAGCGTGTTTTTACATGAGTAGAATGTGTCCTTTTATTTAAAATGCATCTCTGGGTTACTTGTGGGGCATAGGAATTCGTTCATCCCCCCCCAAAAAAATATAGTCTGGTGGGTGGGGCTGGAGTCAAAAGTGGATGGGATCAGAGCCCGAAATGGAAGGGGCCAGACTCAATAGTGTCAGAAAAATGCTAATGTGTTAACCAAACTGAACCTGTAGACACACCAATGACAACAGGTTATCAGGTAGATGATACTGAAGAAGCATTTTCTGACACTACACTGTACAGAAGTGTGCTCGGCAAACTAAACTTCATTGCCAGATGTTGAAGACCTGCCACTGGAGTTAGCACGAATTTGCTAAGCAGACATGTCAACAATCCCACAGGTGGGGGCACTCCTTTCTCTCTCTTTCCTTGCTACCTTCATATTTCCCCTCCTCTCCAGCAGGGAAGCCAGCGTGCCCCCCACATTGAGGGGGTGCTGGCACACGACACGTGGCGCTGCCTGGGATGCCCCAGGTGGGGCAGGATGTGCAAAGGGCGATCTCCATGCCTGCTCATCCCAGCTGCTGTCTGGCTCCTGGACTGCCGGGCTGGGGCTGGGGAACACAGGAGGCACCCAGCAGCAGCGGTGGGGGATGTCCCCTCAATATTTGTGGGGCACTGCCACCTGCCAAAAAATATTGGGGGATTTGAAGCCCCCTCTGCCCCCTATACCCGACGCTGCTGCTCCCCAACCACATGAATCAGGCCAAGGGCCACCTGAAACTGGGCTGAGGGCTGCATGCAGCTCTCAGGGTACAGATTGTTCACCAGTGTCCTACATGGACAATCTGAGCTGTCCAGTCCCCCCCCCCCTTTTTAACGAAGGCAAGATTCTTGGATATCTCCTGTCTGGAGCTCCCCAAGCTGATCTTCCTGACATTTCCATGTGTCTCACCTCTGAATTTATCAACTGAACACCAAGCTGCACAGTTGGGACTTCTCCACTTCTGGTCCGCAGGTTTGTATCCTGAGAAATCAACAAAGACAAACGGTTGATTAAGAATTGTCAACACACAGAGTTAAGAACTGCATGGCTGGATCAGATGACAAGTCCATCAAGCCTGGAGCACCGTCAGCGCACTGTCAGCTATGTGTCTATTTGAAACATCCCCTAGCAAGGGGATGTTGGGTAGCTCAACTGGTACGAGCACGAGACTCTTAAACTTGGAAAAGAGGGAGTAATACAACCATACATCCATAATTTAAATATATGACATACAAGTCCATTAAATCAGCATAACACTTGAAACAGCAATCAAAAACAGGAGACCCAAGTCAGAAGCTGTGTTTTCAAAAGCCGGCAGAATGCCAGTACTGATGGGACCCCCAATATTTCAGCAGGAAGAGAATTCCACAGCAATGAAAAAGACTGTTGATGTGCTACCACAAGTCAATAACCATCAGGCCATAGACAAAACTAACCAGGTCTCATTTGTAGATCTTAATGCTCTTTACAGTGGAGGGGCAAGGTTAGAATATACCAGAAGATTTTGCAGCAGGTCCTGTTGCCTAGGGTTGCTATTACCTGGATGGGAAGGTTTTCTACAAGAACTCCATTCCTGCTACTGTCTGCCACAAGCTTCCGATAGACACGATTACTTAGTGGCAGCACAGAGAAGCCCAAAGTCTTTGGTGGAATTTCCAGGTCTCCATCCAGATCTGGTGGGCAAGCAGGGATAAAACATCTTGATTAGTCCTCCATTGCAACATGGCAGAGGGATGCTTTCAAAATCCTCCTCGGCCAAAATTTTACCCCAGGCTCCTGAGTTGGAAACCAGCCGATCTCGTCTCCCAGAGGAATTGATGTGTGGGGCTGCTGGTCAAGATGGACCTTGCAGCCCCAAACATCAGGACATAGAAAGAGCCTGATGGATCTAGCCCATGGACCATCTAGTCCAGCATCCTGTTCTCACAGGGGCCAACCACAGTGGTCTATATACAGTATATAGTACCAGAGTGCTACATACATTCTTAACCAAAACTGACCATCAGGCCACTTCTGACAGTCCACAATCCAAAAATGAATCAAATGCCTTACCCCAGATATAATAATAATAATAATAATAATAATAATAATAATAATAATAATTTATTTATACCCCGCCCATCTGGCTGAGTTTCCCCAGCCATTCCGGGCGGCTCCCAATCAACTGTTAAAAACAATACAGCATTAAATATTAAAAACTTCCCTAAACAAGGCTGCCTTCAGATGTCTTTTAAAGATAGGATAGCTGCTGATTTCCTTGATGTCTGATGGGAGGGCGTCCCACAGGGCTGGCGCCACTACCAAGAAGGCCCTCTGTCTGTTTTCCTGTAACCTCAGTTTCTCACAGCGGGGGAAACTGCCAGAAGGCCCTCGGCACTGGATCTCAGTATCCAGGCGGAACGATGGGGGTGGAGACGCTCCTTCAGGTGTATAAGACCGAGGCCGTTTAGGGTTGTAAAGGTCAGCACCAACAGTTTGAATTGTGCTCGGAAACGTGTTGGGAGCCAATGTAGATCTCTCAGGACCAGTGTTATGTGGTCTTGGCGGCCATTCCCAGTCACCAGTCTAGGTGCTGCATTCTGGATTAACTGCAGTTTCCGGGTCACCTTCAAAGGTAGCCCCACGTAGAATGCATTGCAGTAGTCCAAGCGAGAGATAACCAGAGCATGCACCACTCTGGCAAGACAGTCCACAGGCAGGTAGGGTCTCAGCCTGCGTACCAGATGGAGCTGGTAGACAGCCGCCCTGGACACAGAATTAACCTGCACCTCCATGGACAGCTGTGAGTCCAAAATGACTTCCAGGCTGCGCACCTGGTCCTTCAGGGGCACAGTTACCCCATTCAGGACCAGGGAGTCCCCCACACCCGCCTGCCCCCTGTCCCCCCAAAACAGTCTTGTCTGTCTTGTCAGGATTCAACCTTAATCTGTTAGCCGCCATCCATCCTCCAACCGCCTCCAGACACTCACACAGGACCTTCACTGTCTTCACTGGTTCTGATGTGAAAGAGAGGTAGAGCTGGGTGTCATCTGCATACTGATGTGCTGCTAAGCGCCGCATCTCATCTTGAGAATCCCCCACAAATCATTTCACACTCCCATATGGTCTTATCTCACTGGGGGGCTGGTCCAGAGGGGCAGACTGAGCACTGCCCCACCAGCATCAGTCCGCCTTCCTACTTACAACCAAGCCAGGGGGGTGACTCTGCCTCTCAGCTTGCTCCTCCTTAGCCTTGCTACTGCGATAATAGAACTCAGCAAGGAGGAGGCTGGGGTCAAGACTCTGTTAAGAACATCGCTAGAGCCTGCTGGATCAGGCCCATCTTGTCTGTCATCCTGTTGTCCCAGTGGCCAACCAGATATCTATTATTGGAAAGCAGGATTTGAGCCCAAGAGCTCCCCTCTTGCAATTTCTAGCATCACTGCTTCTGATTGTGGAGGCAGAATATAGCCCTCATGCTTAATAGCCCTCTCCCCCATAAATTTGTCCAATCCTCTTTTAAAGCCATCTGAGTCTGTGGCCATCAATGTCTCCTGCAGCAGTGAGCTCCATAGCTCAACTATGCACTGTGTGAAGAAAGACTTATGAATCCTCCAGCATTCAGTTTCATTGTGCATCTGCCCATTCTAGCGCTACGAGAGTGGGAGAAACACTCATCTTTCCAAGCCAGGCATAATTTTATCAATTTCCACCATTACCTCCCAGAGATAAAGACTTACTTTTTTTGAAGTATTCAATCACCAGGGCAGTATCATCCGAGAAAGCTGTTGCTCCATCCCGTCCTTGGAACAGGTAGGACATGTTCCACGTTGGCTGCTCAGGAGGTCCGGCAGCTGGAGAAACCTGGTGATCAGTGAAAAATAGAGGAAGCCCAGTCAGGGTATCAGAAGAGAGACCAGGGGGATCTGCAGCAAAGTGGCTAGTTCCTCTTCTGTATGCTCCATTCTATTCCCTCTCCCATCTGGTTTCCCACCTGATTCCCCCACCCTCAACAGCGGGGAGAGAAGACCCCAATGCACTCCTCTGAAGGGACAGCAGAAAGGAATCATCTTCAGTATCCCACAAAGAGAAAAGAAGTCCCAGGCAATTTGGACTTTTGAAGGAACCTGCTTCCACATTCCTCTGAAAACAGTATGCAAATGGTTAATTCCTGTCTCTGAGAGTAAAAAAGAAGTCAAGACTAAAGAGGTTGAAATATTTTGCTGCCTGGGCATGCAAGGAGCCCTTTCCCAGAGGGTGTGTGTGTGTGTGTGTGTGTGTCAGCAGACACAGGGCTGGTCCTCAGTATCTGTTTCTGATACTCTACATCACCATGAGTTTGTATTGAATTATAATAAATGCTTGATGAATCTGTTTCCTTCTGTTGTGCTTTTGATAGGATTATAAAGATGGCAACGTTACAACGTGTGCAGAGGAAGGAGGCCAAGAGGACCAGCGTTGGAAAGTGGAGCAGTGGGTGTTGGGATGTGTCCAAGGGAACGGGGGAGGGGGGCAATTTGCAGGCCCCCAGCTGGCTCCCAGCCCACCGGCCGGCAGCAGGGCAAACTCTAGTCCTTGGAACAGCATCAAAACAGTGGCACACAGCTTCAGAAGCCTTCAGAAGCTTGAGCACGCCTCAGTCTGCAGAGTGAATAACACGCAACAGAAGTGGTGGACAGAGGCATATGTAAAGCATATTTACAAGCAGTTTATTCAGCATAGTTCGGGACAAAGAAAAACATGTCTGCTCTCTTTCATGTCCAAGAACAGGAAGCATAAGCAAAAGCTATACACAACGGAAGTTCCCAGCAGGCTGTCCTGGAAGTATACAGACATGTGACATACCACAACTCCACATGCCTGTTCTTAAGGTGGAACGGAACATCAATATCCTAACAGAGGGTACATGGCAAGCTATCAGCAATCTGGTGGCACACTGAACGAGTGCCTTTGCAACTCTGGGGCAGATCAAAGACAGCCCTTCTTTATGCAGCACATAGTTAATCTCACTCCTGCAAGAGGCAGGGATGGCCACCAAACTAAGGTAAAGGTAAAGGGACCCCTGACCATTAGGTCCAGTCGTGACCGACTCTGGGGTTGCGGCGCTCATCTCGCTTTATTGGCCGAGGGAGCCGGCGTTTGTCCGCAGACAGCTTCCGGGTCATGTGGCCAGCATGACTAGGTGGGCAGGAGCAGGGACCAAACAACGGGAGCTCACCCCATCGTGGGGATTCCAACAAGTCCTAGGCTCTGTGGTTTAACCCACAGCGCCACCCGCATCCCAGCTCCAAACTAGATGGCTTCAAAAGAGGACCAGACAAATTCATGGAGGAGGAGAGGGCTATCAATGGTGACCATCAATGGTGACCTGTTGGAGGTAACAGTGCTTCTGAAGACCAGTTGCTAGAGACCAGAGGAGGGGAAGGGAGCTCTTGTGCACGGATCCTGCTTGTGGGTTTCCCATAAGCATCTGGTTTGCCACTGTGAAAAGAGGATGCTGGACTAGATGGGTCACTGGCCTGATCCAGCAGTAGGCTCTTCTGGCTTCCTTATGATTCTATAACACATCATCAAGGCTGAGAGCTATTTATTTTATTTATACCAAGAAAAAAGCACACCAAGAAGTCAATTATGGATTAGAAACCAGGACAGGGCCCTGTTTCGATGTATTCACCTTAATCAGCTAATTTTTAAAGGGTCATGTAAGTTTGAAAACTTTCAGTTTCAATACTTCCAAATTGAAAACGCACAGAAAAGCTCAAGATACACGTTGACCTACCCACACTTGTTATCCTTGAGAAAGGTAGAAAATAACAGGATATATTTATCCGAAAGTCTTCAAACTTAATTGATTTCTGACTTCTGTTCAATGATTGAAACTAAGACCTCCACGACGAATCTGGACTAACATGAACTTATCTCTATTCATAAACTCTTATCTCTAATTCGGTAATGAATTATTGTGTTATACATATTTTTATGAGTTTGAGTTTGTAATCTCTGTTAGAGTTTGTAATCTTTATTTGAGTTTGTAATCCTTGTCAGAATACATACTTTTGAATGGATTAGTTTTTGTTACTATTGACTATTGATTTGCAAGTAGGGACCACTCCCACTATTGAAACTTACATTGGCTTGAGTTCTTGGTGTGCTTTTTTTCTTGGTATATTTAATAACAAGAACTCCAATTTATTTTATTTAGGCAGAAGCATTCCCAGAAGGGGTTAACCTGGGCACTGGCTGCTCTCCCCTCAGCACCCTGAGAGGAGAGATGCCCACATCAGCCCATGTCAGCTTGACCACAGAGTCAACAGAGTGACAGTGGGGGGGGGCACTGCTGGGGTGGCAGAAGGATCGAAGCTGATTAGCCGCCACATAAGATTCGCCCGTGGAAAGCCATTAACCTCCCTAAGCAGAGCTCGGCCTTCCCTCAGAGATCCAGAGAACTAAGTGCATCGATCAGCCTTTTAACGGGGGGGGGGGGGGACCATGGAAGCCCCTCTCTCTCTCCCCTCCCCTCCGACCTTCATCTGGGAGCAGATGAAAGGTGGGCAGTTATTATTACTGTTATTTTGCCTTTTCCCCAGACAGGGGCTCAAGACACCTTGCAGCTAAAACAGAAGCAGCTAGGAGGCGGGGAATCATTAAAACACAATTAAACACTAACACAAATTAAATTTCCATTTCACTTTTGATTTGTATACTGCCTTCCTGCGTCGCTAGGCACAAGGCGGTTTACAAGATCTCCATGGCTCTTTCTCTTACCAGTTGCTTCCATTGTTCTTATAAAGCCTTGGCATACAGATATTGACAATAAAAAGCATAACAGCACCATCTCTTTCCTTAAAAGCAGCCAGTTCCCAAAAGCCTGTTGGAAAAGGGATTTCACCTGCCGGCAGAAGGACAGCAAGGAGAAAGCCAAGTCTGGCTTCTCTAGGGAGGGAGTTCCAAAGTTGCCTGGGGGCAGCCCTCTCCCGTGTCCCCACCAGGAGTCCCTGTGAGGGTGGGGGGACCAAGAGAAGCCCCCCACAAAAAAGTTATCGGAGCCCAGGCAGGTAAGTATGAGGGAATGTGGTCTTTCAGATAGCCTGGGCCTGTGCCACGTAGGGCATTACAGGTCAAAACCAGTGCTTTGAATTGTGCCTGCAAACAGGCTGGAGCCGTTGTAACAACGAGTCATCTGCTTCCTATAACCAAATGCTAACTATACCTATTTCACACTTTGTGAAACAATATTGTTATGATGATGATTCATGGCATTTCTATCCCACCTTTTCCTCAAAGGAGCTCAATGTGGTGTGCACGGTTATTCCACTCATTTAATCCCCATTGCACCACGCTGCCTCTCTAGAGGGCTTTGAGCTCCACTCTGACTGAACTTAACTACAGGGATACCTTGGCTTACAACCATAATCCGTTCCAGAGGTCCGGTTGTACAGTGGTACCTCTGGTTGCAAACGGGATCCGTTCCAGAGGCCCGTTCACAACATGAAAAGCCCACAACCTGAAGCGCCGTATCTGTGCAGGTGAGTGGTGCGATTTGGTCTTGTGCGCATGCGCGAAGCTCAATTTGGTGCTTGTGCGCATGTGTGAGTGACGAAACCCGGAAGTAACCCTTTCCGGTACTTCCAGGTTGCTGCGGAATGCAACCTGAAAAAAACGTAACATGAAGCAAACGTAACATGAGGTATGACTGTAAACCTCTGTAAACAGTTTGTAACCCAAGGCGCGCTTTCGCCAATGGGGCCTCCAAAAACAAAATTGGTTGTGATCCAAAAAAAGGGACATACACTTCCGGGTTTGACGTGGTTGTAATCCAAAACGGTTGCAAACCAAGGTACCACTGTATATGCAAATCTGCCCCAGTGAGCATATGTCCAGGTTGGGGGGGACGTGAATGTGCCGGAAGAGGGCACTGTGAGCACATGCAGTCCCAACCCCAAGACCCCCCCCCAAGCACTGAATAAAAAACGCAGAGATGGCAAAGGTGGGCTGGGCTTGGCATTAAAGAATGCAAGAGGCGTAACAACAGTCTTTAGAAAGGGACTTTAAGTTCAGCTCCCCTGGAGCAAAGCTTAGAGTAAAACTGGCCACTATTTCCAAAACTCATGCAAGGAGCGCAATGTTTGGACTGCTAATTGTGCCCTGTACTCTATTTATAAGGGACCCCACTGCATGCCCTCTAGCCATAAGTATGTTCAGCCCATGTTGTGCAGCAAGGAGTTAAATGGCTTGCCAAAAAACACATAGGGAAGGGAGGGGGGAAGAAGGGGGAGGAAATACCATGACAGTTCAATTCCCTCCGCGGATTAATTTGTAATTCAATTGCTAAATGCAACCCTGTGTGCGGCAAGCATGATTTATGGTATGTAAAGCAAACCACACTGGGTTGGGGGTGGAGGTGTTGCGTTCTTGTCTTTTGCTTCTCTAAATCCTCCTCTTGCTTCTGAGGCTAAATAAGAGATATCAGCTTTCAGAAGTTGCCTCTTAAGAAGAGAATACCCCAACCTCCCATTATGGATCAGTCTGATCCCAAGTCTAAAATGAAGGCATCGCCCTGCCTGCCCTGGGAAAAGGAACAAAATTACTGGCTTTCCTGTAAGAAAAGTGGGGCTTTCAAAGGGTAGGAGGAAACCACATACAGAGTCAGACCCTTGGTCCATTGAGCTCAGTATGGTTCACACTGCTTGGCAGCAGCTCTCCAGGGTTTCAGGCTGAACAGAGTCGCAGCCCCACCTGGAGGTGGCGAGGATTGGAACCCAGAACCTGGCAAAAGCCCTCCAGCACTGTTGCACATATTCATTGCATTTCATTGCATTTCATTTCACATCCAGATTGTGCATTGCTGTATTGCACAATTGCGGATTGTGCATTGTGTATTGCTATGCATGAGGCCGTTTGCAACCTGACACAACAACAAAAAGGTAAAGGTAAAGGTACCCCTGACCAAAGTCGTCCAGTCGCGGACGACTCTGGGGTTGCGGTGCTCATCTCACTTTACTGGCTGAGGGAGCCGACGTTTGTCTGCAGACAGCTTCCGAGTCCTGTGGCCAGCATGACAAAGCCGCTTCTGGCGAACCAGAACAGTGCATGGAAACGCTGTTTACCTTCCCGCCGGAGCGGTACCTATTTATCTACTTGCACTTTGACATGCTTTCGAATTGCTAGGTGGCAGGAGCAGGGACCGAGCAATGGGAGCTCACCCCGTTGCGGGGATTCGAACTGCCGACCTTCTGGTCAGCAAGCCCTAGGCTCTGTGGTTTAGACCACAGCACCTCCCAGGATAGCTGCTGCCAATCAGTGCAAAGGTAGCTTTTTTTAATACTACACAACAAATCTGCAAAAGAGCTGAGAAGGGAGACTGGCCAGTTCCACTGGGCCATTTAATTGAAAAGACTTCTCTAAAACCAACATTCAATCAGGGCTTTTAAAGAAAATTAACAGGGTGTGTGTGACGAAAGGAATAAATTTTCTCAGCCCAGATGGCTCTGCTAAATCATTTATGCCGCCAAACCTGCCTCCTTTTTGCCAGCTTTGTTTGGCACCAGGCCTCATCAAAGAGGCTGTCAGCTGAATCAGGATGAACCCCCTTTTGATGGGACTTGGCTGCAAATGTCTTCCTCTTTAGGCTAATTCCCCCCCTCCCCACTGGTTCATCCCCTGAGGGGCTGTTTCTTAAGTTGTAGGAGCCAAAAGGAATCTGTTTCGGATGGCAGCTTCCTTCATCTTGGCAGGAAGGGATGCAAAAGGTAAGGTAGATGTGCTCCACGAAGAGGCTTTGGAGGAACTGAAAATGCGGGCAGCTACTATGAGCAAGCCTGAAATCCTCCCTCGAATTCCAAATTGGATGAAGAGCAAAAACAAACAAAGCAAGCACACTCAGGGCATTTCTTCCTGCTGTGCCTGACTCATGCTGGGGAGAGCAATTCAACCCTCTCCAATGCAACTGTGCAACCCACTAGCCATGGGCCCCAGGCAGGGGCCTCCACCTCTTTCTGTGCAGCCCCAAGCTCAGAGAGCAAGAGAGCAAGAGAAGGAAGGAAGGAAGGAAGGAAGGAAGGAAGGAAGGAAGGAAGGAAGGCTATATGGATATGGATGAATGGACAGATGGGCCATGCACAGGGGTGGGTTTGGTCTTTTAGATTTCAGTGGTGCCCTGTGTGTGGCCAAAATCCAGCTCCCTCCACTTCTGCCCTTGCATTCTGTGTGCTGCTGTGCCGTGTCCTCCTTTACTCAGCGCCCAGTGTGGGGGAACTGGTTGTGCTGCCCTAAATCCACCTCTGGATACTTTTGGCTGGCCATTGTGGGAACACGATGCTGGCCTGGACTGGCCATTGGCCTGATCCAGCAGGCTCCCCGTCTCTCCTTATGTCCTTCCCCAAGGCAGAAAACTTTCAAGCGACACTTGGCTAGTACCTGCGGGTGTCCTTGGTTGGTGACTTGCGGGACCTCAAAAGCCTCCACTGGAGGATCTGGGAAGGTGATGTCCTTCTCTGGGACCGGGTGATCATAAAGCGGCCGGGCCTTCATCTCTTTCCTTCAGAGGGAGGAAGGGAGGGGGAGAATGGAATTATAGGGGTTGTTTGCAGCTACACGTTCAGAAATGTATTGCCAGATGTCTGACAACACAACTCTAGGCCCACTTCCTCAGAAGCAAGGGCGGGAAAGTCTGTCCATTGCAAATTCTCTTGCTCCTTCCATCTTAAATTCACTTCTCCACATTTCCACATCAATTTGCTTTTTAAAAATAGTCTTCATAAAAATTCACCAGCATTTTAGTGCTCATTTCTCCTAACACACAACTTTTTGGATGCACATCTTGGCAAAGCAGTTTCCCCCAATACAACGAATTTTTGTGTGCTATAGTCACAATATGTGCATTCGTATGAACACGTTATCTCAGTATATGCATTTTTGCCAACACTACTAGGCTGGAGAACTGCACTGCGATATTTGGGAGAGGGTGACTTCTGACGAATGGCTGCAGTTTGGTTTGTTTTTAATTTCTGGACAGCTGCAGTTCAGAAAGTTCAAGTTAGCTAGTTGCCTACATTGACCGAGAGTGGCTCTCTTTCGCTCACCGGGGATGTTTGGTAGGATCTGCACTAAGGCAGAATCTATGTCCTCTTGTGCAAAGATGCTTAGGATTATGATTAAGACATGTATAGAACTGCCCTGCCCCATCCTGTCCCCCTTCATGTGCCTTTAGCTGGAATTCTTGCATTGCAGGGGATTGGGCTAAATCAGGGGTCGGCAATTTTTTTCAGCAGGGGGCCGGTCCACTATCCCTCAGACGTTGTGGGGGGCCAGACTATATTTTTTTGGGGGGGAATGAATGGGGGATGATGGGCGGTGCGTGAAAGGGCTCCGGAGAGGGGCTGCTTAAAATGGCGGCCGCTCAAGCTGCTGCTGGCACCAACAAAGCCCAGCCTCCTTCCTTCTCTAGGCAGGGCAGGGAGAAGCCAGGAGGAGGCCCCACTGTGGTGTGTGAGGGAGAGGGGAGAATGGTGCAGCTCGAACGATCAAAATCAGATCCACGTAGCGATTCCCGGACTGTCCGTGGGCTGGATCCAGAAGGCAATTGGGCCGGCAACTTCCGGGTTAGCGCCTCTGGCAATGGCGGATTTCCTCTGACCGGGAAGAATCCGCTTCGTGGAAATGAGGGTCTGGACTGCCACGGCGAGGCGGAGACCCACCAAAAACCACAGGTGGGAGAAGCCTGTGGATGTGGGATTCGGCTGGCACCTTTTGCGCCTCCCCTACTCGTGGGGAAACCCGGTTTCAGGAATCCGGAGCGACGTGGGGTGAGCGGCGCGGTGCTTCGAATCGACTGCTGGATCCAGAAGGCAATTGGGCTGGATTCAGCCTTAGTTTGCCGACCCATGGGCTAGATGACCCTTTTGGGTACCTTCCAACTTTACAGTTCTTTGATTCTATTCTTAGCAGCCTGTTGTGATTTCTCCCCACTTACATGTAAGCTTTGACGTTGCTCACTATCCGGCCAACGGCTAAGACAGTGCCGTCGGGTTGTTCCAGAGGCTCATTGATCCCCTTGAGGAATACCTGAAATCAGAGAGAACAATGATTACCAAAGACCTGGTTCTGCTCTTAACACATGTTCACAATCATCAACCCTTCCCCTCACGTCTGCCCTAAATGTTACCTCTTAGCATCTTTGACTTCTCATAACTTCTTATTTCTTCCATTTCTTATTTCTTCTTACGTCTCATCTCATCTGTAAGCTCCTTATGCAGCCACTGGGTTCTTTAGATGCCTCCCACTTTTCTTTCTTGTTAGAATTGTCTGCCTTGTGCCTTCAATATTTCACCTTTAAGAAACTCCCATCCGTCTTGTACTCCCATCTCTTTGAATATTTCTAGCTATGGGATCTCACCCAGCAGTTCCTTAAGCTTTTTGAAACCAGCCTTTTTCAAGTCTAGAGTGCATGTCCAACCACACTCAGCTTTCCCTTGCCTCTGGGTCATGAAACCCAAGAGGACCTGATCATCATTTCCTCCCAAGGTTTACAGTACTTCCACTTTATTAATCAGTTCTTCCCTGCAGGTGAGGTCCAGGTCCAAGATAGACAATCCCCTTGTAGCTTCTTCCATCTTCTGGAAAAATGAAATTGTCAGCAAGGCAAGGGAGAAATTTGTTGGACCTTATATTCTTGGCAGAGTTTAACAGATATCCGGGTAGTTGAAGTTTCCTTTGACTACTATATCTCTCCGTTTTGAATGTTTGGCAATCTGCTCCAGGAAGGCATCATCCAAGTCTTCAGTCTGACCACTGTAAGGTCTCTGTTGCTTCCCTCTCCTACAATTTTTACCCATATGCCCTCAATCTGTTTTCCATGGTGTTCCATGCTCAAGGTCATGGATTTCATCACAAGTGCACATATTCTTTATGTATAATGCTGCTATTCCCCCCTCCCTGCCTGCTTGATATATTCCTTTTGAACAGGTTATACCCCTCAATTTCAATCATTAGTCCCACCCCACCAGGTTTCAGTAATGCCTATTAGGGCCATATTTGCCACTTTGCATCAAGAGTTCAAATTCATCTTGCTTGTTTCCCATACTCTGAGTATTAGTATAGAAACAACTGAAACCATGAGTCATTCCCTTCCTTCTTGCAGTTTCCTGGCCTTTATCAGGTTTCTGGGGTATCACCTCAGTTTCCTATGCATTAATCAAACTATTTTCACCAGTACCAGTATTATCCCCTGTCATCTGTAATATTGTCTCCCTCCCCCTTAAGCTCTCCTGATCAGGTGGCATCCTCCAAATGTTGTCAGCTCCCATCAGCCCCAGCCAACATGGCCAACTGCAACTAACGGAGGAGCAGAATCGGGGGGGGGGGATTTGTGCTGTGAGCCCCTCCATGTTATGCTCAGGTTGTATACATTTGCAAATAAAACAATCTATCCTAAAGACACCACAGTCTCCACCAACCTTTCTTCCAAGGAGACAAAACCCAGAGTGAGTGCTGGAACCCCTGGAAATTCTCACTGCACAGAGATTGGGGTGCTATGTAACAATATTAAGTTGTTTTTTTTAGTTTTTTTTAAATGTACCTTAAAAAAAGGGGGACCGCAATCATTCCTGATGAAGGAGAGTTTCCTCCTATTCCTTCACTTTCTCAATACAACAAAATTAATGGAGACAGGATCTCTAGCAGAGAAACTGGGAGAGGTGGGAGGTGAAAGGAGGTAGGAAGGGAAAGGATCCATCCATTCCAGACCCTTGATCACCTTGATCACTAATTAGTTTCCATTCATTTAAAGTCACCACATGCTGTGTGAAAATTCCCCACCTTTGTATGTTCTGAAATTGTCACCAATCCATTTGGTCAGCAGAAACAGGATTGCAGCTGCAGGCACTTGCGGGGCATATGACCCCAAAGGTCTTGACACTGGCCTGGTGCCACTCACCTCCTCAGAGGTCCCAAAGCTTGCCAATTCCATCTCGCCCACCATTTTGGATTTGCCGGCCTGAGCCTTACCTCCAAGCCTGTGTAATTCATTCCAGGGTAGCGGGGGATGAGACTGCCTTTACGGATTATGGTGACATGCAGCTTGGTCCCCGCTGGGTCCTTCTTCCTAGGCTGTTCGGGAAAGAACGAAATGCTTAAGGTGAAATGAGAATGGAGAGAAAGAGCAAGCAAATGAGGCAGCAAACCAAGAGTTTCTCAAGAGTCCAGATTACTCTGCGTTGGCCCTGAGCAGCCATAACAGCAGGCACTGATAATTAAAGCCCATTGTCCTCTGGAGTGCCCTGTCTAGAAAGATCAATGTCATCAATCTTTCCCCTTTGGCATTTAAACATTTCGCAGCCCAGGAAGACCTGCCACCAACCTCTGTGGGAAAAGTAAATAATTTTTGGATCAGCAGAGAAAAGAGGCGAGGGCTGAGAACACGTTATACATTTAAAACACACTGTTTCCCCCAAAGGGTCCTGGGAACTGTAGCCTGCCTCTCACAGAGCTATGATTCCCAGTGCCACTACAATTCCTAGCACCAACACTGAACTGAAGGCTGTGAGGGGCTGCCCTTTCTTCCCAAACCCATAAGCAGACTTGCCACAAAATGGTGACCCCCTACAGATTTCTTCAATGTGAGTAAAGCAGCCATGCTTGGGCCGCCAGCAGCTTTGGATGACCGTTTGGGATCATGAATAAATCAGCCGGAGAAACACAAAGAACCGCATGGAAAGCTAATCTTGGGGCCACTGGAGTCTGCAAATGGACTTTGGAGCAATCACACCACAAGACAGCTAATCATTATTACCTCATCAATACAAGCACTCTCCTTAAAAATCACTGCTCAAATGAGGGGAAATGGCGTATGGAATAAAGGTCAGGTTTTTTAATGCAGAGAGGGAAGAAATTAACAGGCGTTACATTCTGCGCTGCGTGAAACCTTCACAAAAATGCAGAATTCCTCTCCCCCACACCCGCCCAGGACGCAGCGGCTCCTTCTGAGGCAGAGGAAGACAAGCCCATCTTACCCAGAGCTGATGTTTTAGGTTTGTCCCCCTCCTCCTCCCTACAAGGACAGCAATTGAGTCTGGGGGAGAGGAAGAAGCTGACAGCCACTGCTATCCCCTGGACCAGATGTACAGTAAATAGGCAGCAGGCAGGTGGGGGCTGGCTGAGGGCAGATGGCAAGGCAGGGCACCATCCTCCCCAATCAAGCAGTTCCAAAGGTCCCAGGTTCAGGGGTGCTGTGAGGGAAGGACTTTGGGGCCCATATGGATTTTCTTCTGGAAGCACATAAAGCGGGAAAGAGTCCTAAACTTGCACTATATTCCACTACGGTTCCAGAAGGGGCTTCACTGTGTTCCGTTCCAGTTGTCTCACCTAAAAGAGGATACTGTATTACAGAGTTGGGAGATGTTCAGGACAGTTCCAAGAAAGAGCTTCTTCCCAGAGTACAAACACGGAACTCCCTCCCACAGGAGGCAGCAAGGGCAACCAACCTAGATGGCTTTAAAAGAGGATTAGACAAGTTCATGGAGGATAAAGCTATTGTTGGCTGCTGGGCAACATGGCTCTGCTCTGCTCTCCACAGAAGGAGGCAGCAACACTTCTGAGCACCAGTTGCTGGAAGCCCCAGGAGGGCAGAGGGCTGCTCTTGGGACTGGGTCCTGCTTGCTAGATTCCCATAGTGGGCACGTGGCTGGCCCCTGTGAGAAGAGGATGCTGGACTACATGGGCCATTGACATGATCCAGCAGGCTGATATGCTGTTCTTATGCTTAGTTAGGGGAAAGTCATGAAAATAGAATACGATACGATATGATAATCTTTATTGTCATTGTCCCATACAGAACAACGAAACTGAAAAAATATACATCAGACATTCAAAAACCAACAATACAATGTACTCCTACAGAAACCACCTTACACTGCATTTAAAACCGAAATCGCATTTGGATAGAAACTGTTTCTCAGGTGGCTAGTCCTAGTCTTTATAACCCTGTACCTTCTTCCAGAAGGGGACACGGGTGGCGCTGTGGGTTAAACCACAGAGCCTAGGACTTGCTGATCAGAAGGTCGGCGGTTTGAATCCCCGCGACGGGGTGAGCTCCCGTTGCTCGGTCCCTGCTCCTGCCAACCTAGAAGTTCGAAAGTACGTCAAAGTGCAAGTAGATAAATAGGTACCACTCTGGCGGGAAGGTGAAAGGCGTTTCCATGTGCTGCTCTGGTTTCGCTTAGAAGCAGCTTAGTCATGCTGGCCACATGACCTGGAAGCTGTATGCAGGTTCCCTCGGCCAACAAAGCGAGATGAGCACCGCAGCCCCAGAGTTGGCCACGACTGGATGGTCAGGGGTCCCTTTATCTTCACCTTTACCTTCTTACAGAAGGCATAAGCTGAAAGAGATCATTTCCAGGGTGCGCACTCTCCTGCACTATCTCTGCATCTTTCTTATGACACTTGGAAGCATAGATTTGATCCAAGGTGGGAAGAGTGCACCCAATTATTCTTTCCGCAGTCTTTACAACCCTGGACAGCATTGTTTTTCCCCTGACTGTAAACTGCCATGTGAATGCAGCCTGGCTCAGACCAGCTTGATCTATGTTGACTGGAAATGGCTCTCCAGGGTTTCAGACAAGAGGTCTCACTCCATCCTAGCTGGAGATGTCAGAGCTCAAACCCAGGCGAAGCAGATGATGGCCCTTCCCCTCTCTTAAAGGGACCCCAGGGCTCTGGCTTACCACATTTACTCGAGCACATGCTTCTGACTTCTCAGGCTTTGAAAACCTGAAACATTTTCCCATCACGGATTATTGCCTTTGCATAAAGATTTCCTGGGCCTGACCCCAGTGAACTTCAACAAAACGTTTTTTTGTGAGTGAGGCTGTTGTAGAATGTAGTGTGTAAGCCTGGAATTAGGAGGTTGCCAACAAAGGTCCGTATAGTAAAAGCTATGGTTTTCCCAGTAGTGATGTACGGAAGTGAGAGATGGACCATAAAGAAGGCTGATCGCTGAAGAATTGATTCTTTTGAATTATGGTGCTGGAGGAGACTCTTGAGAGTCCCATGGACTGCAAGAAGATCAAATCTCTCAATTCTGAAGGAAATCAGCCCTGAGTGCTCACTGGAAGGACAGATCCTGAAGCTGAGGCTCCAATACTTTGGCCACCTCATGAGAAGAGAAGACTCCCTGGAAAAGACCCTGATGCTGGGAAAGATGGAGGGCACAAGGAGAAGGGGACGACAGAGGATGAGGTAGTTGGGCAATGTTCTCAAAGCTACAAGCATGAGTTTGACCAAACTGCGGGAGGCAGTGGAAGACAGGAGTGCCTGGCGTGCTCTGGTCCGTGGGGTCACGAAGAGTCGGACACGACTAAATGACTAAACAACAACAACAACAGGAGGTTGGATCCCAACATACGGGGAAAGTAAAGATGCCTCCTCCAGAGGTGAGAAGAAGACTGTCTCGGAAGACAGACGGTGCATTTGAAATAGTCCTCTGTGTCAGAAAAATTCCCAACAAATGGGAACACAGCAAATCAAGGAAGAGGCTAGGTGAGAACTCCCTTAAGCAACATCTTCACTTCTCCATGCAGTAGAATCAGGGCTCATCCACACGTCCCTTATCCACAGTGGTGTGTGGATCCACAAGTAAAAGTGGGTGGAGCAACATACACTAATATTCTCACACAGCCCTGCCTGTTCTCCATCTGGGCAAGCAAGAGGCACTATCAGAGCTTGAGGCCAGGTAAAAATATTCAAGGAGGGTGCAAAGGAGAGCAAGTGAGAGCAAGTGAGAGAGCCCTGAGGGCCAGACAGACACGCGTAAAGGTAAAGGTAAAGGACCCCTGACAGTTAAGTCTAGTCGCAAATGGTTTTTCCGGGTCATGTGGCCAGCATGACTAAGCCACTTCTGGCAAAACCTGAGCGGTGCATGGAAACGCTGTTTACCTTTCCGCCAGAGCAGCACCTATTTATCTACTTGCACTTTGACGTGCTTTCGAACTGCTAGGCTGGCAGGAGCAGGGATGAGCAATGGGAGCTCACCCTGTAGTGGGGATTTGAACTGCTGAACATCTGATCGGCAAGCCCGAGGCTCAGTGGTTTAGACCACAGCGCCACTCTCTACAGTAAAGCGCTTGTTTATTCATGACAATCCATCTTTGAAGATGGATAGCAACCTATCAGGGCACATACAGGCCAGGCCTTTAGATTGCTTGCATAGATCATCCAAGCCTGGGGTGGGGACCTTCTCCAGCCCAAGAGCCACATTCCTACCTGGGCAACTGTCTGAGGACCACAGGCCAGTCGTGGATGAGTCAACAAGGCAGAAGTGGGCACTGGAACTCATGCCACATTTAACTTGGCCTGGCAGGCAACTGTGTGCACACACTCCCACTCCCCTCTCTAACCTCCATCCAAAAAAGAAGAGGCATTAGCAGACATATTCTAAAAAATGGTCAAGGAGGGGTGTGTGCAAAGCACAGTAATTGAGCTTTGGCCTGGGGAGAGCTCCAAGGGTCAGACAGAGGGGCCTGAAGGGTCACATTTGGCCCCCAGGACCTGAGGCTCTGCACCCCAGTCTGCCTCCCCCAACCATCAAAGCATGTGGGCAGCTTCCCAGAGGCGGAGGCAGCTCTCCGAACAGAGGTGGGGAACCTGCAGTCTTCCAGACATGGCTTAACTCCAATTCCCATCGCCTCCAATCAGCTTGGTTAATGGCCAGAGAGAATGGAACCCAGCAACCAAACATGTGAACAACCATCTATGTCTTCCACAATGGTCCAGGCCTATGGTGATGGCACAACTTGCCCTTTCTGAACCTTAAGTTAGGCGTGGGCTGAGAAGCCAATGGTACATATGCCCATGGTTGGACAGCCAGGCAGATAATGGGAGCAGATTGTGGGATGTGGCTTACCAGCACTAGGGCACAGTGGTAGTGGTGAAAGGGTTGCAGATACTTCACAGGGATGCTGTATTTGGCCAATATCTCTTTGGTGTCTTTGTCGGCCACGATCAGGGAAATGCCTGGAAAAGAAAGAAAAGGAGGCAGACTCATTAGCACACGCACCATATTTTTTGCTCTATAAGACGCACCAGCACACAAGACGCACCTAGTTTTTGGAGGAGGAAAACAAGAAAAAAATAATTCTGAATCTCAGAAGCCAGAACAGCAAGAGGGGTCACTGCGCAGTGGAAGCAGCAATCCCTCTTGCTGTTCTGGCTTCTGGGATAGCTGCGCAGCCTGCATTCGCTCCATAAGATGCACACACATTTCCCCTTACTTTTTAGGAGGGAAAAAGTGAGTCTTATAGAGCAAAAAATACGGTAATTAAAATCCCTCAGGGCCAATGTGCACCAAGCAGGAGGGGATTTTCAATTATTTTTATCAGAACAGTGAAGCAGAACATTGCATTGCATTGCTTTTGCATCTCACCTTTCCCCCAAATAGCACATGATTCTCTCTTTCCTCATTTAATCCCTACAACAACCCTGTGAGGGAGGCTAGGCTGGGAGAGGCAGCGACTGGTTCCCAGGATCACCCATGAGCTTCATGACTGAGTGGGGATTTGAACCCTGGATTCCCAGATCCTAACCAGACACTAACCATTACACTGCATTGACTCTTTATGGGTTGACTTTAGGAAAGGTAGAAGGACAATTTATGCCACATCCTCACCATGCATTTAAAACTAATGAACCCCTTGCCCCAAGACTTTATTAAAATTATCTGTGGGATGCAGCTCAGTGGTGGAGTCCTTCCTTTGCATGGAAAGGGCCATGGTTCCATCTCTGGAATCGCCAAGGTAGGCTGTGAAGAGCCTCTCTCTGAAACCATGAAGCACTGCTGTCTTTCAGAGAGGAAAATGCTCACTCAGACAGACCCCTGGCCTGCCATGGCACCCGCCAACTTCCTATGTTCCTATACCACCAGCATCCAAATTGAAAGCGCCCACATGGGATCTTCTACTTGATTAACTAATCTAATGTACATTCATAGCTTTTATCAAGGCTGATGAGTTTCTCAAGCAGATGAGGCAAAAATCAATGTTACCAATTAAGGGCGGTAGCTCACTTGAGCATTGCTCCTAATCAGATTTGGTATAGGGATCTCCTAATCACCATCACCATCATCTAGTGTAAAGAACAGAGAGGGTTTTATTATTAATTTCCATTGTTTTACAGTTCGCAAAACCTGACCCTGCGAGGTTGGATGAGGCTATTCCACAAACTTCCTTGCAAAGAATGGGGGTAGATCTGCATCTTCAGCGTCCAGAGATCCAACATATGCTATGAAAAACAGCCTGGAAAGTTTCCCCAGGGAGGGGCAGTCACAGTCTCATAGCCTAAACTACCTCTTTTTTTATAAGATATTTATTAAAGTTTCACAAATTATATAATCAAACACAACAGTACAAACAAACACAAACAAGAAAAAACAAGTATAATTTCAAATCCTTATTTTCTTAAAACTTACTTCACCGACCTCCTCATACCTCCCCTTTCTGCATTCCAATTTCAAATATTTAGTTCAGCAAATCCTCACCCTTAATTTTATCTAATTGTTAACCTTTCTTTTCTTTTAACTTAATCTTTACAGCTGTAATCCACTTAATTTCTAAAGCCACATCATTTTAACACTCATTAATTTTACAATATTTCTTAAGATAGTTCTTAAATTTCTTCCAATCTTCTTCTGCCGTCTCTTTTCCCTGGTCTCGGATTCTGCCAGTCATTTCTGCCAATCCCATATAGTCTATCACCTTCATCTGCCATTCTTCCAAGGTGGGTAGATCTTGTGTCTTCCAATACTTTGCGATGAGTATTCTTGCTGCTGTTGTAGCATACATAAAGAATGTTCTATCTATCTTTGGCACCAATTGGCCGACAATGCCCAGGAGAAAGGCCTCTGGTTTCTTAAGGAAGGTATATTTAAATACCTTTTTCATTTCATTATATATCATTCCCCAGAAAGCCTTGATCTTTGGGCACGTCCACCAAAGGTGAAAAAAAGTACCTTCAGTTTCTTTACATTTCCAGCATTTATTATCAGACAAGTGGTAAATTTTTGCAAGCTTGACTGGAGTCATGTACCACCTATAAATCATTTTCATCATATTTTCCTTTACATAGCCTAAACTACCTCCCAGGGTTGTTGTGAGGATACAGTGGAGAGGGAGACGTGTGTGCCACCTTGAGTTCCTTGCAGAAAAGATAGGATATATATATTGTTACAAAAGTTGGGCACCATCCCCACTCACTGTCGAGCAGCAGCAAGATCTCAAGGTGGGGGGCTGGGATACCAGGCACTCATATGGGGTCCTGTGTTGCTCTGGAGAATTGAGATACGGTGAAGACTGCCATAGTTTTAAGGAATATGGTTTAGTCATGTATTTATACCTTCTGTCTGAATGGAGGGAGTCCGGATCTTACAGCAGGGTCATTTCAAGAGGGACTTTTCCCCCACATCAGTGCAGCCCTGTAGTCCAAGGCCTCTCTCCCAGCCTCCCTTCAGCCAGCCTGCCCAAGATGGATCCCAGTCTTTCTTCTCCCCTTTCCTCCTCCCAGCACACCTTGCTCTAAAGACACTCTCTTCCTGTCACTTCTAACCCACACCCCATCACCATGGCAACCTCTTTCTGTCCAGGCCCAAGATTCCTGTTAGATGGGCTATCAACACCTTTTGTCTGGTCAGTGCCTCTATCCCAGGTGAGGCCCTGGCTTGGAAAGGAAGCTGAGTCTGTATTTTTCCACTGGCCTCCAATCTTTCATGGGCCAGGAGTCAGCTTCACCTGCTGAGCAGCAGCCTGAAGGAGCAGAAGGTGAAGTGACTCTACCTGCTGCTGATCAGCCTTCTTGCTCCTGATAAGAACCAGTTGGCTCCAGCTTTCTTAAGCAGGGTCTCCAGCCTCAGTCAGTTGCTGGAAACAACATTCTTCGTTCCTGACCAGACCTTGCAGCTTCTCGCTTCTCGTGACCTTGGACCCTCAGCTTTCTTGACCCCCAGATCGTCTGACTATGTGAACTGAGATAGTCCTGACCTTAGGACTGGACTGGACCTTGTATACAGCCTCTGCCTCCAGGCAAGTACCCCCCAGAGACTTGGCTGGTTGGCTGGCTTCTCCTTCCACTAAGCTCTGTCATGGCTGGCAGCACAGAACTATGACACAATCTTCCTTTCAGTACTCCAAATAATCAAAATCCTACCTTTTATTAATTTCTAGGGTTTAGTGGGGGGGGGTCTCTCCTAATCTAAAATGAATGAATGGATGAATGATGAACTTAGTGATGCCTGAGGCTTCTTGCACCCAGGATGCTGCTATGACAGCTTTCTCCTAGGCATGCAAGCAGTGCGAGGGAGAAATGGGGTGGGAGGGTGAGAACTGGCTGGTGCCCCCACTCTTATTCCTGTTTCACCACCAGGTGAAATTGGGAGAAGGGGGAGGTGGGAAGTTCTTCACCTGAAGGAGCGTCTCCACCTCCATCGTTCCACCCGGACACTGAGGTCCAGCGCCAAGGGCCTTCTGGCGGTTCCCTCGCTGCGAGAAGCAAGGTTACAGGGAACCAGGCAGAGGGCCTTCTTGGTAGTGGCACCCAACCTGTGGAACGCCCTCCCACCAGATGTCATAGAGAAAAACAACTACCAAACTTTTAGAAGTCATCTGAAGGCAGCCCTGTTTAGGGAAGGTTTTAATGTTTAATAGGTTATTGTATTTTCGTGTTTTGTTGGAAGCTGCCCAGAGTGGCTGGGGAAACCCAGCCAGATGGGCGGGGTATAAATCATGAAGAAGAAGAAGAAGAAGAAGAAGAAGAAGAAGAAGAAGAAGAAGAAGAAGAAGTTGTCTAGGTGTTGAAAGTGATGAAGGACTAAGGTGTGAGGGTGGGCAATGGGAGGCAGTTCACGTATCTCTTTTCATGAGCACTCAACAAGGCTTGCTGCAAAATATGGCAAAAAGAGTGTGTAAATTAGGCTAGTCATTTGTTTACACAACCCTGCTCTGATTTGCGACCCTCGCCTCCCACAAAATGTTGGCATGAATTTCTCACATTTCTAAACTGAAATCAACAAGCATCAAGCAAAAGGCTCGTGAGATTAAAAATAGTCCTCTTCCACTCGCATGTTATTCTTTGCATTGCTTGTGAAAATGCCCTAAAATCCTCAGGGGCACCCAGTTGTCACTGCCGCTGTCCTTGGTACTGAACTGTAGTCTATTGCTATTGGGAGGTGCTGTACATGTTGGTGCCTTGTTGCTTAAGATAAACATAGCTCATCAGTACAGCAAAGTGTGGCCCTATTGCAATTAGATCGACTGACCCCACCATGAAACCTTATCTGTTTTCTCTTCCATCTACCCCACAATTAACACTTATTTATCTGAATACACTTTTTGTTGTTGCGGGAAAGGAGGGGAACCTTGATAATCTTGCCCTGCTAAAGCAGAACATGAAATCCACAAACAGAGAAGGAACCTTCTAAATAAAGGGCACATAGAATAGAAATAATCAGTGCTAACCACCAAAAACAGAACAGCAGGAGAATAAGCAGGCTGTAGGGATGCAGGTGGCGCTGTGGGTTAAACCACAGAGCCTAGGACTTGCCGATCAGAAGGTCGGCGGTTCAAATCCCCGCAACAGGGTGAGCTCCTGTTGCTCGGTCCCTGCTCCTGCCAACCTAGCAGTTCGAAAGCACATCAAAGTGCAAGTAGATAAATAGGTACCGCTCCGGCGGGAAGGTAAACGGCATTTCCGTGCGCTGCTCTGGTTCGCCAGAAGTGGCTTAGTCATGCTGGCCACATGACCTGGAAGCTGTACACTGGCTCCCTTGGCCAATAAAGCGAGATGAGCGCCGCAACCCCAGAGTTGGCCATGGCTGGACCTAATGGTCAGGGGTCCCTTTACCTTACTATTTTTCTTGAAGGGACCGTTTGACTTATTTGTTAAGTAACTTCATTGTGCAGGAAATGGCCAGTAGTCCTCAGATGACCCAAACCCCCATAAAATAAGAGCATAAGAACCCAAGAAGAGCCTGCTGTATCAGGCCAGTGGACCACCTAGTCCACAGTGGCTGAGCAGTTGCCTATAGAGAAGCCAGCAAGCAGGACCCAGTCACAAGATTCCTCTCCCCTTCCAGCTGTTTCCAACATCTGGCATTCAGAAGCATTGCTGCCTCCAACTGTGGAGACAGAACAGAGCCAGCCTGGCTAGGAGCCATCGACAGACCTCTCCCCAGGAATGTGTCTAATTCTCTTTTAAAGCCATCCATAGGTGGCCAACCCTGACTCCTCTGGAAGCCAGTTCCATGGTTTAAGAGAAGTAATCTCTTTAATCTGTCCTGCATTTTCCAACATTCAGCCTCCTTGGCTGTCCGTGAGTTCTAGAGTTAGGAGACAGGGACAACTTTTCTCTATCCACTTTCTCCATGCTCTGGATTTTTTTTAAAAATAATTTTATAAACCTCTATCATGTTGCCTCTTATTCGCCTTTTCTCTGAACTAAAAAGTCCCAAACTCTCAACCTTTCTTTCATAGGGGAGTCACTCCACTCCCTTGGTTGCCCTATTCTGAAACTTCTCCAATTCTGCAGTATCCTTTTTAGGTGAGGCAACCAAAACTATACACAGTAACCCAAAATCACAGGCTATCCCAATTTTTGTGTGTTTTTTTGGGGGGGGAGGGGGAGGGGCAAGACCAGGAAGTGAAATTTAGGGAAATCCTGATTTATTTATTTTTTTAGGGAGGAAGAGGAGCTTGATGCATTGGGGCAGCAACTTCCTGTCTGTTTTAAATGACAATTTAGAAGTCACCGGCTCTGCTGTTGGTCTGAAGTCAGGATAAAGCTGTTGCTCTGGTGCCTCCCTCCATATGGTCTCCATGAGGCAAACATGTCTCATCCCCATCCCTCTTCATTATCTCTTGTACCTCAAGTCACTCTGCTCACAGGAGGCTGGACAAAGGAAGACTCCAGCTGCACGTCCTTCTTCAATAACAGCAGCTTGTTTTCGGTGTGACCCCCATCAGCGAGGGGAGGGTGCGGGGGAATCACCAAAGCAACAGCACCTGAATAGACCTCTGATCAGCCGCTGATGATCTGCTGATGATGATCTGCCAGCAAACCTGCCCACCACACTCCCCCCCCCTCTCTTTCACATTCCCTTCCTCCTCTCTTCTTCTCATCTTGATGCACGGCAGACTCAAGCTGCTCCCTGACTTCAGTCACACTCCAGAAAATTGCGGGGATGTTGGTTGCCCACTATGGTTATTACACTTGTGTCAAAGGGCATGGGGCGGGGGATTATTGTGACTCTGCTGGGCCCCTCATCCACTCTTTCCCTTGGCCCAGGGACAGAGCCTCTCTGTACGGCAGAATAATTCCACTTCTGCTTTGCCAAGGTCGCCTTTGCAAAAGAATACAATGAATCCCACACAGCCTGCGTTGCTGTAAAGGTCCAATCAAGCGAACGAGGCAGCCACCTCAGCTTACTGATTTCAGGCATCATAAAAGGTCATCCAATGGCTTTTAAATTCATCATAATTGCTGCTGCTTTTCCAGCTAGAGAGGGGGTGGGAGGTGCTTGTGGAATTTTCTGCATCAGGCGGCAAAAGTCACTTGAACAGCCTTGGATGCTGTGTGTCAGGGGTCACTAGCGCGCTCCCCAGGGCCTCCCAGGGCACCTGCTGCAAATAGTCTACATAAATATCCCTGCCAAAATCCCCCATGCACAAGAGATGTTTGCTCTTCAAGCTCAGGTCTTGTTGGCAGAGGATTAGCCTCTCCTGTATTAAACACCCCGGTCCCACTTAAACACCCCTGGATGCCAAGATTGCACACCCATCATCCCATCCATTCTGGACAGAGGAGAGGTGCAAAATGCTTCTATATATGAGCGAGCAGAGCATGCTCACACTGTTTCACAGTCCTGTCCCCCTTTCCTGTGCTTTTAGATACTGCAGGGCATTCGGTGTAAAGCTGTGCCCCTGTGGCAGACATGTTTTTGACTGGTGCCCAGAGCACTCTCTCAAGATTACAAATGTGCTAACTGGCCCCAAAACATTGGTGCCTCCTGGGGTGGGTAGGTGGGTGGGCTCACCATTTGCAGCTCTGCCTCAGAGAGCAAAATGCTTTCAGGTTGCCCTGAAAGAGAAACAAGCCTTTGGGGAATTTGTTTTGAGATGGCTTGGTTTAGGGCAGGCATGGCCAAACTTGGCCCTCCAGATGTTTTGGGACTACAACTCCCATCATCCCTAGCTAACAGGACCAGTGGTCAGGGATGCTGGGAATTGTACAGTGGTACCTTGGGTTACAGACACTTCAGGTTACAGACACTTCAGGTTACAGACTCCGCTAACCCAGAAATAGTACCTTGGGTTAAGAAGTTTGCTTCAGGATGAGAACAGAAATCGTGCTCCGGCGGCGAGGCGGCAGCAGGAGGCCCCATTAGCTAAAGTGGTGCTTCAGGTTAAGAACAGACCTCCAGAACGAATTAAGTTCTTAACCTGAGGTACCACTGTAGTCCCAAAACATCTGGAGGGCCAAGTTTGGCCATGCCTGGTTTAGGGCTAAACTGAAATCTCTCTCTCTCTCTCTCTCTCTCTCTCTCTCTCTCTCTCTCACACACACACACACACACACACACACACCTTCACCAGGGGCTTGCTATTTTCAGAGAAGAGGGTGAGCCACTGCTAGGATTTCCACATACACCTCAAGTAAGTCATCCCCTTTGTTACAAATACTGTATTCTCTCTTGTTAGAAAGAAATTTCTGAGGGTAAAAGCTGCTTGACAGTGTAACAGACTCCCTCAGAAGCAGGTGGGCTCTCCTTCCTTGGAGGTTTCTAAGTAGAGGCTGGATGACCATCTGTCAGGGATTCTTTAGCTGTGATTCCTGCACTGCAGGGAGTTGGACTAGATTACCCGTGGTGTCCCTTCCAACTCTGCAATTCTGTAGATTCTGTGGTTCTAACTATAAGCCTCTTGCTAAAACACTCACCAACAAGAGCAGGGTTCCAACAGTAGTGCTGTCCATATAAGCCCAGGTTACTCGCAAATCATCAGCCTAGGTCCAAAACATGATCCACCGGCAAAGTCCAGCAACAGTCCACAGCCAATAGTTCAGGCAAGTTGCACCATCTTGGTCCAGAACGCCCAACAAGGCTGACAGCACCATCTACAGTACTTCAATTAATGCACTCCTTCAGTTTGGTCATAGACTGACTGGTTACCTGGCTACATGATGGAGTCATCAAGTGCCCTTCATCACACAGTCAGTTCCAACTGACATTGTTTCGCCCTTTAAAAGCATCGTCTGAATCAGTCCTCAATCAATGGACTGAACTGACTTACTTACGCCAGTGGACAGATGGAGACTGAGGCTGCAAGACAAAAAGTATGCACACAGCCAGCTTCTCCCCCCATATATATATATATATATATATATATATATATATATATATTCCGGCTTGTGTAAATGAACGGCTCATCTGAATTTGATTTGCACCATTTAAGGGTCTGACCCTGAAAGAATACAGACTCTTGTCTCTCTCAATCGTTCCAGGCTAGGTTAGGTAGAGGAGTACATCAAGCGCTGCTTTATTTCACTTAAGCAACAGCTGTAATGGAATTACGAGGAGTGGGTTGTCTGGCTGCCACTGGCTTTGTTTTGCCAGAGTCTGGCAATAATCTAATTGCGGGCGCTAATGCCATTAGCATTGCTACAATTACCCACATAACATTGCTCAGCTTGGAACGATCAAGATAAAGTCACCAGGGCACATGGCCACTGCCTTGGAAAAATGTAAAAATTATCAACAATCATTTCCCCATCAGATAGATAATTGAGCTGGGAGATGACTGCCTCTGTCTTCCTCTCTCTGTGTGAGTGTGTGTAGGTGCGTGCAATTCTGTGTCAGCTGAAAGATTCAATACCCAAAAGATCTCCGGTTTCCTTTTTGAACAAGCAGGGTTCTAGCCCTATGGGACTCCAGTACCCATCATCCATAACCACTAGTCATGCTAGCTGGGGGCCAGCGGGAGTCCGGCAATATCTGGAAGGTCACAGACTCTCCATTCCCACATGCTCATTTTTGTCAAACAAGCTCAGCGGGCTTTTAAGGCGCTACCTTTTCACCCGTGCTTACAGCCGGAGTGCCTCTAGCACAATGCTCATGCCGCCATCTTTCTCCAGTGTTAAACAACAACATTTGATGCTAGGGAAATCTCAGAAGCTGGTGTTAATAGGAAGTGGGGCCTGGAGAGACTGAAGGTGAGGCTTCTGTGTTCAGTGCAATTCTTACTCTAGCGTCTACAGAGAATTGAGTTTGCATTCAACAACACACTTTTGAATAGAAACTGCTTCCTTGTAAGAGTGAGTGCTTTTTGCACCTGTTAATTTGTTATGCTCTTGAGAAAGGAAGACATGGAACACAGACACCATATTTTTTCAGGAGAGATCCCTTTCTGTCTGAACCTCTGACTGGGTAATATTGACAATGTCATTGTACTGAATGTCTTTTCTCAGAACTTATGGATACCCTTTTATTGTTCGCTATTTTTATTTCAAAATTTGTAATAAGAGAGATTGCAAAAAAAGTGGAACCTTTTCTTTCTTTCCAAAGTAACTCAGAATCATAGAATCCACACACTGCAATGCAGGCACCACAGCTGATTTGTGCCTGGTGGTTGGGAAGTGCTGGGCAAGGGGCTTTGCAGACCCAGCCAATGTGTAGTGCCTGCAAAGCCCCTTTCAGCCCTGCCTTTGCCTGGCTTCATATACGTGGCTTGGCTGAAATGGCCTCATGGACCAAACTGGGGAGGCCTGAGGGGCTGAGCAGCCTGTGGGCCAGAGGTCTGTTGCCTCTGCTCTGGTGTGTGCTGCTAGGAGCAGCAGGGCGTGTTTTGGCATGCAATAGCTTTTCTGTTAGCCATGCACAGCCCTGTGTGGTAGAATATGCACCAACATTCACATTGATAGAAGTAAAAAAAAGAGTGTTAAAAGCAATGTAGGTAAAGGGACCCCTGACCATTAGGTCCAGTCGTGGACTACTTTGGGGTTGCAGTGCTCATCTCTCTTTATTGGCCAGGGGAGCCGGCGTTTGTCCGCAGACAGTTTTTCCGGGTCATGTGGCCAGCATGGCTAAGCCACTTCTGGCAAAACCAGAGCAGCGCATGGAAATGCCGTTTACCTTCCCACTGGAGCAGTACCTACTTGCACTTCGTGCTTTGGAACTGCTAGGTTGGCAGGAGCAGGGACCGAGCAACGGGAGCTCACCTCGTTGTGGGGATTCGAACCGCCAACCTTCTGATCGGCAAGTCCTAGGCTCTGTGGTTTAACCCACAGCAAGTCCTAGGCTCTGTGGTTTAACCCACAGCGCCACCCGCGTCCCTTAAAAGCAATATAGCCTGGGCCTAAGCTACTACATTAGAGGGCCTCCCACCCCCAAGAGGAGAGCACCTTGTGGCCCTTTCCTGCACTGCACACCTTCTTCTCCTGCCTTCGCCTTGTTCATTTCCACAGCCACTGTCTCCTCCCAGATCGGTCTGTGGGTTGGCTGGGCAGGTACGTGAGTCACGCCCTGGGCTGGCTGCTTGCTGTCTTCATCCGAGGTGGTTTTTCTAGGAGAAACAGAAGAGAAGGAGTCGTGACTTCAAATCTGGGTTTGTTCACTTATTGCACTGACCACCTTTTTTCTCAAAGGAGCTTGATGTGGTGTGTGTGTTAGGTTGTGGGTTGACATAGCAGATGACACAGCGATTTCTCCAAACCAGCTCTTTATTTTGTAAGCTGGAACAGAACTAAACTGAGGAGCTCAGTCAGCCTGCTTATATAGAGATACAGTACAATTGTAACTGTTGCAACGTTCTAAAACTATCCAATCACTGAACGTCACTTTTCGATCCTTCATTTGCATAACTATCTACAGTATCCCCCTGCTGGCCCAGGGTGAGAACTTCAGTACATAACAGTGTGCATGGATCTCCCCCACTTCATTTAATCCCACAGCAATCCTGTGAGGTGGGTGAGATTGAGAGAAGGTAGTGGCTGACTCAAGGTCACCCACTGAGCGCCATTCGAAGCCTCATCTGCCAGGTCATCATCCATTACACCACACTGGCCCCAACAACTGGGTGGCTGATGCTGAGCAAACCATCACAGATCAAGGCGGACTTCGGCTTTCAGAGAAAGAATGCTGCGCAGTGGCCCCAAGACTGCATTACAGATCAGTGTATTCCCAGGTTCAGACCTTCACTCTGAGCTGTAGCCCTCCATCTGCAAAGTGCTCTGTCGTCAGGACTGTAAGCAGGGCTGCCTTTGGTTCACGCATTTCAAGGCGTAAGACTAGCATTGACTACTTTATATGCTTTCAAACACCTTCCACTAGTCATGGCACAAATCTAGGTACCACACTGGATCTTATACAACCCACTGCAAAGCGGCAACATAATCCCGTTAAATCACAAATACCAGGCCACTAAATCTGGGAGGCCTTGGAACAGCAAACAGAGGCTCTTTTCTGACTCAGGACGCATAAGCCTTCTTAATGAAATCAGAACTGAAAGGGTGTTTGAAAGTCTGCTTTATTCGCTTCCTTCTGCCATGCACTCTCCGGAGGGCCTGGTTTGATAATCCATTTCGTTGCTACGTGACCAAACTGGCCACCCTGGGAACTGGGACAGAGCAGGACAAGGTCTTAAAGGTCATATGCCAAGAGGGTCACCTCTCAACCATAGCTTCCTTCCAGCCATCCAGACAAATTCGCCCTCACCTTCGGAATGACACCAACATACCCTCCCACATTTCTCTGATGAAAATAGGAACGTCCCATTCCATAATGATAACTTTACTATTTATACCCCACACATCTTACTGGGTTGCCCCAGCTACATTGGGCGGCTTCCAAAAACGTAATAAAACATTAAATATTTTTTAAAAAACTTCCATATACAGGATTGCCTTCAGATGGCTCAGGGGTCGGATAACTCCATACCCTCCAACGTTTCTCCAATGAAAATAGGGACATCCTAAGGAAAAGTGGGACACTCCAGGATCAAATCAGAAACTGGGATGGCTTCTCTAAATTAGGGAGACCCTAAAATAGGGACACTGGGAGGGTCTGCACCAAACTGGAAGGGGTAGCTAATGTCACAGAAGACAGAATCAAGATTCAATATGATCTTAACAGACTGGAGAACTGGGCCCAAAGTAACGACATGAATTTCAATAGGGACAAATTTCAGGTTCTACACTTATGCAGGAAAAGCAAGTTACACCAGTGTAAGATGGAGGACACCTGGCTTGTCAGCAGTGGTGCAGTGTGGGGGGTGCAGGGGGGCCGGCCACACCGGGCGCAACATCTGGGGGGGGGCACTTGCAGCTCTCTGCCCCTACTAAAATCCACGGGTTAGGGGGCGCAAATTACTTGCCTTGCCCCGGGTGCTGACAACCCACGCTACGCCACTGCTTGTCAGTAGTACATGTGAAGAGGATCTAAAGCCAGTGTGATGCAGCAAAGGTTTGATGGGCATCTGTCATGGATTCTTTAGTTGAGATTCTTCCTTTGCAGGATGTTGGACTAGATGATTCCATGATTCTATGCCTACTGGCTTCCTCCTCTTAGTCTCAGTGTTGCCCCTTAGAGCTCAGCAAGGAGGGAGAGGAGGGGGACTAAACTAGGCTGAGTTCGCTCTGTCTGCCATTGGCCTCCTTGCCTTGCTCCCTCGCACTCCCACTTGGTACCAGCCACCTCTGCTGATGGTTCAACTCTGGTTTCCCACAAACAGCTAAGTAGCAGGCGGCTCTGGGGTTTCCAGGGAAACCAGATTGAAACTGGAGAGCAGCCACGTTTTCAAGTGTCAAGGCTAAAGACTTGCCTGGTGCATGGAAGCTGCTCTAAACTTGAAGAAAAGGCCAAATGAGAAAGAGAGAAAGAGGAAATGTGACTCATTTAAGCTGTGTGTGCGCGCGCGCTATTTCTTAAAAGAAAAACTAACTTCTCACAAAAGCTACCTGCCATCCTGAACACAGTTATAAGTAGCAAGCCCTATTCAATACGACGGGGTTTCTTTCTGAAAAAGCATGTAAAGGAGTCAGGAAAACAGGCCGGAAAGGTTGGAGAATTTGACACACACACAAACACACACATCAGAGAGAGAGGGGGGGGGAGGAAATACATAGCAAAATGATCCCTCCCCAAGTAAGCTTCTAAGCATTTTACAAAAGCCATTTCTGCCACATTGTCGAAATGCACAAATAATTATAAATACACCTTAGTTAAAACCACCAACTTAGTTAAAACCATCACCAAGAAAACAATCCTGTTATATGACGTGGCATGTTCCTTCTCTATCTTGGAATGTGCCATCACTGCTAGTATGTACATAATGGGGAATCTATCACTCTGCCCCTTCTGGGAAACAGACATGTTTTACCTGCTTTCAGAGGCTTGCCGTGACCGCGTTTTAATTTTGGGCTTGTATCGATCCAGCTAATCAACACCATTATTTACACTTCACTCTTGCCGCAGTGTTCCTTGGAAACAGCCATCATTACCAAGGTCTTTGCTACCCATTTATATGAGCGCCTATTATCACACACCAAAGAACTAATTCCCTGAAGGAATGATGAAGAGGGGAAGAAGGTACTTGGGGAGAGAGAGGCGGGGAAGGGAGAGGAAGGGTTAAGAGCCCCCATCAAGGAGCATTCACAGAAGGCACCGTGAGCAGGAACCAGAGTGCTAATTAGCAAGTTCTCAGCATTTATATAGTGTTCTATAATTATCCGTTTATGCTGTTTATTCTGTGCAAAATCTAAGACACTCTCGTCCTCCTCCTCCTTTTTTTTAAAAAAGTGCCAATTACTGCCAGAGCAGATCAGAAATTATAAGAACATAGGAAGAGCCCTGCTGGATCAGGCCGATGGTCCATGTAGTTGCGTGACGAGTCCCCTCCCCCCACCCCGTGGAAATAAAGACACATAGCACAATTATTAAGGTTAATGGGCTAAATAAGGCCACAACTTTATTGGTTACAGGTGATAAGCGGTATTGGCTTAGGCATTGGTCCTAACCGACTATATCCGGTTCAGTCTGTCCGCTTGAAGTCCGGGAAGGGTTAACCACCAGTAAGGGGAGTCCTGCTGGTGCACATCAACTAGGAACTGCCCTGGGGTCACCGATAGGGGGCGTGCCTTAGGCCCTCACCTCCATAGTTTTGGACAGGGCCACGCCCCCCGGAATCCTTTATCGGACTACCCTTCAATATGCAGGGCAGGTGATGGCGCTTCCTCCCCTCTTCCATCTACAGAACAATACCAATGCCTAATCGCCAATACCAAGAAAGTTGTGATGATTTGCTTCGAGGTAGGCGAAAACCAAGTGGCTGGTGCCAATTTGCCAAGTGGGAAAAATTCCTACCAGGCCCCTCAACGGCGACCAACCAAGGTCCATAGCAAGGTCAAGGAACGAAAACCTTATAGGGCGGGAGGGTGGGAAACAGGAACAGCTGGTAGGCGGGAAAAGAGGGAGATCCCTGGCTGCACCTGCGTTAAATAGGGCAGGCCACGCCCCCAGAGCCAGCTGATTGGCTGGCCAGGGAGTGACGCGGCCAGGGATTCTCCTCTGCAGGGCGGAAGTGGCTTTCTCACAGTGGCCAGCCAGCTGCGCCAAAAGGGAGCCAGCAACAGGATTTGAGCACAAGAGCAACACTCCCTTCCTGCGGATCCCAGCAACTGGGATTCAGAAAAATTACTGCCTCCAGCTGGGGAGACAGAGCAGAGCCACCATAGCCAGAAGCCATTGATAGCCCCTGACTGCATGAAATTATATATCCATGAATTTTAGCTTTCCTTGAAGCAGTGCAGAGAAAGAAGTCCAATACAGAAAGGTCATGCCACCCACCCACCACAAGCATGGAATGAACCAAACTCCCATAATTCCTAGGGGTGTGTCTGATTGGTTTTGCACTGAAGTGCTAAATTAGAGGGGTGCATGTCTGGGAATATATTGAACCTGCCCTGCATAGGGTCTGGCTCTGGTCCTGCCTCCTGAGCCTGAGAACCTGAGTCTAGGAACCAGGGAAGAATTGGTACAGTTCACTGTTTTAATGCCAACGTACTTAATTTTCATTCCCCGAACCAACAGCTGAATTGAAATGCAGCTGATTGGTTGGACTCAAATTCATATGTTTTCTATCTGCTGATCAAATGAAGGCCTTGGCATTCTCAAGCAAAGATCACAAGCAAAGACCACAGTGGATGTAACCATTTCTTCTTCTCCCCCCCCCCCAATTTTTTTATTCATTTTATAACACAAATAAAAAACACAAACAGAAAAGACAAACAAATTCTTGTCATATCCTTATTTTTCTAAACATTGTTAAGTTTGCTTCCCCAAGTCCCACCTATCTGATTTTCATTTTACTTCATCTTTAGCAGTTTACATATATCATAATTTCTAACCATCTCCCCCTCCCCACTTACTTTAACCATAAAAAACTTCACATTTTATCACTTATAAAATACACTGTCTTCTACTTCTAACCCTACCGCCTATATCCACTTCCAAAGCTATTCTAAGATTTAATTATTAACATATTTTTTCAAATATTCATTAAACTTCTTCCAATCTTCTACCATCTCTTCTCTCTGGTTCTCGGAGTCTCCCGGTCAGTTCGGCAAGTTCCATATATTTTTTTAAAAAAAATATTTATTGAAATTTTACAAATTATATCAGACAAAACAATACACACAAGCACAAACAAAAAAGAACAAGTATAATTTCAAAACCTTATTTTCTTAAAACTTATTTCACCGACCTCCTCATACCTCCCCTTTCTGCATTCCCATTTCAAATATTTAGTTCAGCAAATCCTCACCCTTAATTTTGTCTAATTGTCAACCTTTCTTTTCTTTTAACTTAATCTTTACAACTGTACTCCATTTAATTTTTAAAGCCACCTCATTCTAACACACATTGATTTTACAATGTTTCTTAAGGTAATTCTTAAATTTCTTCCAGTCTTCTTCCGCCGTCTCTTTTCCCTGGTCTCGGATTCTGCCAGTCATTTCTGCCAATCCCATGTAGTCAATCACCTTCATCTGCCATTCTTCCAAGGTGGGTAGGTCTTGTGTCAGTTCGGCAAGTTTGATTGTTGGTAAATCTTGTTTCTTCCAATTCTTCGCTAGCAATATTCTTGCAGCTGTTGTGGCATACAGGTAACCATTTCTTGAAAGGGTTGCAAGGCGGCAAACACACACACACACACACACACACACACACACACACACACACACACAACCCCTTCAGGGTCAGAAGCTCTTTCGGAGCCCCACCAGACAAAGCGAGGAGGACTCATCTGGCAGCCTTGGAGCCGGGCTGCCTTCGACACCAGATGGATGAGTGGCTTTGCCCCTTGTCCCTGGGATGTTCCTGTGCATCTCCCCAGCTGTTGCTCTGGGCTACTCTGCCTTTAAAATCCCCCCCCCCCGCCAAGCTCCCCTCTCCTCCAAGCAATGAAAAATTAATGACCATTTCTTCACAAGCCATTTGATATCGCCCATCGCTGGGGAGGCCATCTTAATGGAGTCACAGTCCCCCACAACGTGTTAATGGGATGCCTGCTTTAGGGGGGAAATGCTGCCCTGCAACCATCCTGGGTCCCCCCTCCTCCTCCTCCTCATATTTTTTTTTAACCGCTTTCGCCTCTTAAGTGTAGCTGCTGGCATTTCATCCAGTAATTGGTCCTCTCTTAGCTTAGGCCTCTAGGAAAATTGCATGCTGCCTGATCACATGACCCTTTTAATCTCGCTCCCCTCCCCTCCCACTCTCCATCCCCAAAAGATCGGGTTGGACCACCAAGGCATCAATAATGGATGAAAGGATGCACTTTCCCCCCTCCGCTTTTCATGGCAAGGGGGGCGGGGAGCAGGTAGAGGCAGCTCAGCAGACAGACAGACAGACAGACAGCCCTCACCGTAGAGATCCTAGAAGCCAAACAGCACACAGAAATCTTTACACACACACACACACACACACACACACACACACACACCACCTTGGGTGAGCTGGAGGCAAAGATCAATAGGGCCTGCTCAGAAATTCTGCTCTCTCCGCACTCACACCCAAATCAAAGGAACAATCTTGATGCGAAGACCCAGAAGGAGCCAAAGGCTTTGGGCACATTGACTTGGCTTTTCTGATCACTGGCCTCGCCATGCAGGGAAGCAACTTGTCTTTTTGTTTTTAATCAGCTGCTCAGGAGAGCACTACATTTGGCCACAGATGCCGGCAGACCCACAAAGCCAAATCATGGTCTGCCTGACCCGTTGGCTCACAGAGAACCGTTGGCATGTGTGTTGGGGGGAGATGCCATTACAAGGGGGCAGAGGGCAGCACTTCAAGGTTGGGGGACGTTTTTCAGCCTGGGGGCCCCCTTCCCTTCTGTGGTCACTTGCCACTGATGGGCAGAGCAAGAAACAAATTTGTGAAATAAGCCAGGGGCTATTCGCAAACTCACCCCTTCTCCATCCTCTACCCAGGAAAGCCCTGATCCCTAGCCTTGGTTCCTCTTTCAGACTCTACCATCTCACACGATCAATGCATCAAATGAACAAGTCTGCTTTAGCAAAGTTCACTGCATTGGTTCAAAAATCCCCAAGAAGGATTTCCATAATTGGCAGGTGAACTGAATGTGAATTAAGTTCATTTGGTGACAGAACTTCCTGCAATTTCTACTTCATCTTCAAGTTTGTTCTCTTACGTTTTAAAAAACTCTTCAGATTCTTTGGGCCTTTAAGCTTAAAGAACATAATTGCTAGGGAAACAAACTACAGTGGTACCTCAGGTTAAGAACTTAATTCGTTCCGGAGGTCCGTTCTTAACCTGAAACTGTTCTTAACCTGAAGCACCACTTTAGCTAATGGGGCCTCTAGAGGTACTATTTCTGGGTTAGCGGAGTCTGTAACCTGAAGCGTATGTAACCCGAGGCACCACTATAACCATGTCACATCCCACTGATTTGATGTTTTCTTCGCCTCCACTTGGTTATTTTATACTTTGGCACAGCAGCTTGTAACATTCTGAATCCTTAAAACAAAACTTTTTTTTCTACTGAGGATCATTTGATTACCTTGAAGTGAACTGTGCGCACTGGACATGAACCGAACTAGTTTGGTTTGGAAAGGGACAACTGTGAACTGGAACCTGTCCCTTTGGGAGCATGTTGAACTCAAATTTATTCCTTTTTAAAAATGAACTTTCCAGCTCTGCACAGTCCCAAGCTGGAAGGGAAAAGAAGAGGGGAAACCCAGCAAGACCCACAACTGGGAAACAGAGAGACAGGTTGCCGTTATCCAGGAAGAGGTGAGCATTAGGCTCGTGGCATCCCAACGCAGCTAGAGGAGGGAATCCAGCCTCTGGTAATGAGCTCCGCAGGGGCTTCCTGCGCTGATCATAACGTGCTTAGAGTCCCAATGAAGACCGAAGAGGCACGTGGTGTGTGTTCCTGGGCAAATGGGTAGGAGAGACTGAGGTGGGTGCTCTGGGAGACCCACAACAGGCCAACCTAAGAAACAATGGGACTGGTGGAAGGATGGAGCTATCGATGGCTACTAGCCTTGATGGCTATGCTCTGCCTCTATGGCTGGAAGCTGTAATGCTTCTGACTACGACAAGGCTGTATATTGTCTCCCTGCTTATTTAACTTATATGCAGAATTCGTCATGCGAAAGGCTGGGCTGGATGAATCCCAAGCCGGAATTAAGATTGCCGGAAGAAATATCAACAACCTCAGATATGCAGATGACACAACCTTGATGGCAGAAAGTGAGGAGGAATTAAAGAACCTTTTAATGAGGGTGAAAGAGGAGAGCGCAAAATATGGTCTGAAGCTCAACATCAAAAAAACCAAGATCATGGCCACTGGTCCCATCACCTCCTGGCAAATAGAAGGGGAAGAAATGGAGGCAGTGAGAGATTTTGCTTTCTTGGGCTCCATGATCACTGCAGATGGTGACAGCAATCGTGAAATTAAAAGACGCCTGCTTCTTGGGAGAAAAGCAATGACAAACCTAGACAGCATCTTACAAAGCAGAGACATCACCTTGCCAACAAAGGTCCGTATAGTTAAAGCTATGGTTTAACTAGGAAGTGAGAGCTGGACAATAAAGAAGGCTGATAGCCGAAGAATTGATGCTTTTGAATTATGGTGCTGGAGGAGACTCTTGAATGTCCCATGGACTGCAAGAAGATCAAACCGATCCATTCTTAAGGAAATCAGCCCTGAGTGCTCACTGGAAGGACAGATCCTGAAGCTGAGGCTCCAATACTTTGGCCACCTCATGAGAAGAGACCCTGGAAAAGACCCTGATGTCGGGAAAGATGGAGGGCACAAGGAGAAGGGGACGAAAGAGGTTGGATAGTGTTCTCGAAGCTACCAGCATGTGTTTGACCAAACTGCGGGAGGCAGTGGAAGACAGGAGTGCTTGGCGTGCTCTGGTCCATGGGGTCACAACTAAACGACTAAACAACAACAACCAGTTGCTTGGAACTGCAGGAGGGCAGAGTTTCTCTGGCAAGCCATTGGGAGAGCAGCATGCTGGACTAGGGCCCCCTGTGACCTGATCCAGCAGTCTCCCTGCTCTTTATATGGGAGAGTGCTCTTAGTGGCTGGGTCCTGCTTGCAGGTTTCCCATTGAGGTATCTGGCTGGCCACGGGGAGGACAGGATGCCGAACTAGATGTCCCTACTGGTGACTGAAATAATACAGTGTCTGTGTCTTCCAGAGAGGTGAAGCTAGCACCAAACTCAGCTCCTGCAACTGCAACCAGAGCTAGGTAAAGAAGGGTATGGATAGTGTTGTAAACAAAAATCTGCCCTTTTCCCCTTATGGGGTATCCAAGAGCCCATATAGAGTCCTTACGTAGGTTCCCTATTGGTAGGAGAAAATAACAGAGGCCAACCAGAGAATATTGAGAAGCAAAGCAGCTAGTAAGCCTAATCTTTATTGATCTGTTGCAACAGAGTCCTCGCTCACCACACGCAGGAGGGAGAAGGAACCAAGAAAAATGCCATGCAAGGCCTTATATAGACATTTTAAATTCCCTGCACTGGAGCTCAAGATCACCCCTCCATACATCATACATACATCACAGAAGGGGTGTAACCTAAGACCACCCTCCAGATACATCATACCTACATCACAGAAAAGGCGGTCTACAGCAGAAATCTGAGTGACTTGTTTACCTCCTGTCTGCCAGGTTACCTGTTTAATGGTCACTTGATTGGATTGCCTGGGGAGCCTGGCCAGTCTTTTGTAATGATAAATACTTTGTTCCTGTGCCAGGTCACACCCTATTCATATCTTAAATGTGCCCTTAAGACAGGATTTGTGAAGGGAAAGACATTGGGGAGGCTTTTCCATTTTCATTTGACCTTGTAGAGAAAACATTTGCTCAGTTTGGGAATCAAAATGGTTCCAGGTCGGTCTTCCTGTGCTGCTCTAGGTACACTTATGAACATTTAACATATATCTAAGGCCTCAAAATTCCTATCACAATAGGTAGAAGTGGGCAGTGCCCACCCAGGGGCAGCTGTAGGCAGGACTTCTGCATTGCAGGGAGTGAACTAGATGACCCTTGGCAGTCCCTTCTAACTCTACAATTCCACGATTCCATGAAAACATGCACTTTCTCATCCTTCCCATTTTTACTCTGCAGATCATTTGGCATGGGTCACTACTGAACCAAGGAGATCTCGTTCGGTTCTGTATTGCTTCCAAGGCAAATGCAAACCCTTCCAAAGCCACATAGTGTTCCTGAACTGGTCTAGTCCATTTGGCCACTCAGCGTTCTCTTGCCTCATTTGCACCTCGTTCTGCTGTGTGGGTCAAGTTAGGCACAGAGGAGGAAGAAGAAGATGAGTTTGGATCTGATATCCCGCTTTATCACTACCCTAAGGAGTCTCAAAGTGGCTAACATTCTCCTTTCCCTTCCTCCCCCACAACAAACACTCTGTGAGGTGAGTGAGGCTGAGAGACTTCAGAGAAATGTGACTAGCCCAAGGTCACCCAGCAGCTGCATGTGGAGGAGCGGGGAAGCGAACCCGGTTCACCAGATTACGAGTCTACAGCTCTTAACCACTCCACCACACTGGCTACCCCGCTCTCTGCAGGAGCCCAGCATATTAAGCTGAGAAATTGACATGCCAAGTTTGTTGTCGTTATTTGTGATATTTATTCACCCCCTTTTTCCAGAAAGGTGAACTCAGAGAAACTTGCAAAAAGAAGTGTGAACATAAAAGTAATCACGAAGAGCGCTGCTCCTTGATGGAAGTCGAACAGAGCCTGTACTTGCTACAAGTCTTTTAAAGAAAAAGCTTCAATGCGTTTTAGTGCTGTTGATTTAACCATAATGCAGTTACTGGGTGATGTACAAATGGATATGATGAGTGAGCAGATTATCCTTAAAAGGTTCTTAATGGCTGAGGCAAAGGCACTGACATGGGGAAAAGGACGGAAAGCTAGAGCAGGCTGCCAGAATCTGACCTGGCCCAGGCTCAGGTGGAATTTAGAGGGATGAAGCAAAGTGGATATGATCCGCCTGCAAGATACCAAGATTATCCATGTCTTTCTGCAGACGGGCGGGGGGGCGGGGAGAGCTTATGAATTTTATTGAGCAATAAATGTTTAATAGCTGTGTGATTTGCATGACAGGATAAGTAGAAAGTATGGATGAGAAATCCAATCTATTGGTGTCGCTTAAGCACATCATTACTCCACCAGTATGAGCAGTTCCTGCTTGTATTAACACACACTTCAGCATTGAGTAATAATGTTCACAGTGGGTGACAGATGCTTGGGAATGACATTACCCAGGGCTCCTGGATCATGAGGGTTGGAACTCTTGGGAGGGATTGAGTCCAAGCAACATCATTGGGAATAGGAGGAGAGGAATACCTGTTGAAAACTAGGTGCTGGAAACGGCAGGAGGAGAGGGTCTTGCTTGCTGGTTTCCCAAGGGCATCTTGTTGGCCATTGTAAGAAGAGGGTGCTGGACCATAGGGGCCATTGGCCAGATCCAACAGGCTTTTCTTGTGGGATGCAAGAATCAGGTGCAGTCAAACACAACATGGCTAGAGTGGACATGAAGGTTATCTCAGTCCTTCAGCCGGAACTTCCTGCTTTTCACGACTGAGACGAAACTTCCTATGGGCAACTTGAGATGGGCATGGCCTCTCAAGAAGTAGAAAGAACCAAGAACCACAGGCTGGCAACCATCTTGTCTCTATCGATGCCATCTTAACAACAGCACTAGTAAGATGCACCCTTGGCTCCAGGCCAAGAGAAGAAAAGGGGGGCTTTCTCCCATAAGGAGATAGTTACCACATTTAAACTATGTTCTAACCTTTTAAGTCTGCCTTCTGGGAACCTTTGTGTGAACAGTTGATTACTTGTGAGTAAACGTTTTATACTTTACAGAAGACTGCGTAGCGTCTTATTTTAGGAGGGATTAAATGGGGGAAATACCAGGAAATATTTACAGAGACTCTAACGAGTCTGGGCAAGCTATCTGCTGTGTGTGTGCTTAAAAAGGGGAGTGTTAACTCTGCTGATTTTGTTGAACTCGTAAAGAAAAGTTGGGATAGGATATCTTAGACAATATATCCTCCCCCGCATCCCTAAACATTCCCACACTTCTTAGGCTCTTAATACTGTTACAAGACACCCCAATCTCTGAGCGGTGTGAGATTCCAGGAGGTTCCAGTCACTTATGCTTGGAATGAGGGACTGTGGAGACTGTGTTGTCTATATGTGTAAATAAATCATATATCCTGAACAACCTGAGTCTTAGATGGAGGGGTTCACAGTGCTGACACCTCCAAAAGGTGTATTGGGCATAGGGAGGGGGAAAGGAATATCAACAACCTCAGATATGCAGATGACACAACCTTGATGGCAGAAAGTGAGGAGGAATTAAAGAACCTTTTAATGAGGGTGAAAGAGGAGAGCGCAAAATATGGTCTGAAGCTCAACATCAAAAAAACCAAGATCATGGCCACTGGTCCCATCACCTCCTGGCAAATAGAAGGGGAAGAAATGGAGGCAGTGAGAGATTTTACTTTCTTGGGCTCCATGATCACTGCAGATGGTGACAGCAATCGTGAAATTAAAAGACGCCTGCTTCTTGGGAGAAAAGCAATGACAAACCTAGACAGCATCTTACAAAGCAGAGACATCACCTTGCCAACAAAGGCCCGTATAGTTAAAGCTATGGTTTTCCCAGTAGTGATGTATGGAAGTGAGAACTGGACAATAAAGAAGGCTGATAGCCGAAGAATTGATGCATTTGAATTATGGTGCTGGAGGAGACTCTTGAGAGTCCCATGGACTGCAAGAAGATCAAACCTATCCATTCTGAAGGAAATCAGCCCTGAGTGCTCACTGGAAGGACAGATCCTGAAGCTGAGGCTCCAATATTTTGGCCACCTCATGAGAAGAGAAGACTCCCTGGAAAAGACCCTGATGTTGGGAAAGATGGAGGGCACAAGGAGAAGGGGACGACAGAGGATGAGGTGGTTGGACAATGTTCTCGAAGCTACTAACATGAGTTTGACCAAACTGCAGAGGCAGTGGAAGACAGGAGGGCCTGGCGTGCTCTGGTTCAGGGGGTCACAAAGAGCCAGACACAACTAAACGACTAAACAACAACAACCAGTTGCTTGGAACTGCAGGAGGGCAGAGTTTCTCTGGCAAGCCATTGGGAGAGCAGGCCCCCCGTGACCTGATCCAACAGTCTCCCTGCTCTTTCTATGGGAGAGTGCTCTTTGGGGCTGGGTCCTGCTTGCAGGTTTCCCATTGAGGTATCTGGCTGGCCACAGGGAGAACAGGATGCCGAACTAGATGTCCCTACTGGTGACTGAAATAATACAGTGTCTGTGACTTCTAGAGTGGTGAAGCTAGCACCAAACTCAGCTCCTGCAACTGCAACCAGAGCTACGTAAAGAAGGGTATGGATAGTGTTGTAAACAAAAATCTGCCCTTTTTCCCTTATGGGGTATCCAAGAGCCCATATAGAGTCCTTACGTAGGTTCCCTATTGGTAGGAGAAAATAACAGAGGCCAACCAGAGAATATTGAGAAGCAAAGCAGCTAGTAAGCCTAATCTTTATTGATCTGTTGCAACAGAGTCCTCGCTCACCACACACAGGAGGGAGAAGGAACCAAGAACAATGGCATGCAAGGCCTTATATAGACATTTTAAATTCCCTGCACTGGAGCTCAAGACCACCCCTCCATACATCATACATACATCACAGAAGGGGTGTAACCCAAGTCCACCCTCCAGATACATCATACCTACATCACAGAAAAGGCGGTCTACAGCAGAAATCTGAGTGACTTGTTTACCTCCTGTCTGCCAGGTTACCTGTTTAATGGTCACTTGATTGGATTGCCTGGGGAGCCTGGCCAGTCTTTTGTAATGATAAATACTTAGTTCCTGTGCCAGGTCACACCCTATTCATATCTTAAATGTGCCCTTAAGACAGGATTTGTGAAGGGAAAGACATTGGGGAGGCTTTTCCATTTTCATTTGACCTTGTAGAGAAAACATTTGCTCAGTTTGGGAATCAAAATGGTTCCAGGTCGGTCTTCCTGTGCTGCTCTATGTACACTTATGAACATTTAACATATATCTAAGGCCTCAAAATTCCTATCACAATAGGTAGAAGTGGGCAGTGCCCACCCAGGGACAGCTGTGGGCAGGAGTCCTGCATTGCAGGGTGTGAACTAGATGACCCTTGGCGGTCCCTTCTAACTCTACAATTCCATGAAAACATGCACTTCCTCATCCTTCCCATTTTTACTCTGCACATCATTTGGCATGGGTCAGTACTGAACCAAAGAGATCTCGTTCCGTTCTGTATTGCTTCCAAGGCAAATTGCTTCCAAAGCCGCATAGTCTTCCTGAACTGGTCTAGTCCATTTGGCCACGCAGCGTTCTCTTGCCTCGTTTGCACCTCATTCTGCTGTGTGGGTCAAGTTAGGCACAGAGGAGGAGGAAGAAGATGAGTTTGGATCTGATATCCCGCTTTATTACTACCCTAAGGAGTCTCAAAGTGGCTAACAATCTCCTTTTCCTTCGTCCCCCACAGCAAACACTCTGTGAGGTGAGTAAGGCTGAGAGACTTCAGAGAAATGTGACTAGCCCAAGGTCACCCAGCAGCTGCATGTGGAGGAGCGGGGAAGTGAACCCGGTTCACCAGATTACGAGTCTACAGCTCTTAACCACTACACCACACTGGCTACCCCACTCTCTGCAGGAGCCCAGCATATTAAGCTGAGAAATTGGCATGCCAAGCTTGTTGTCGTTATTTGTGATATTTATTCACCCCCTTTTTCCAGAAAGGTGAACTCAGAGAAACTTGCAAAAAGAAGTGTGAACATAAAAGTAATCACGAAGAGCGCTGCTCCTTGATGGAAGTCGAACAGAGCCTGTACTTGCTACAAGTCTTTTAAAGAAAAAGCTTCAATGCATTTTAGTGCTGTTGATTTAACCATAATGCAGTTACTGGGTGATGTACAAATGGATATGATGAGTGAGCAGATTATCCTTAAAAGGTTCTTAATGGCTGAGGCAAAGGCACTGACATGGGGAAAAGGACGGAAAGCTAGAGCAGGCTGCCAGAATCTGACCTGGTCAAGGCTCAGGTGGAATTTAGAGGGATGAAGCAAAGTGGATATGATCTGCCTGCAAGATACCAAGATTATCTATGTCTTTCTGCAGACGGGTGGGGGGGCGGGGAGAGCTTATGAATTTTATTGAGCAATAAATGTTTAATAGCTGTGTGATTTGCATGACAGGATAAGTAGAAAGTATGGATGAGAAATCCAATCTATTGGTGTCGCTTAAGCACATCATTACTCCACCAGTATGAGCAGTTCCTGCTTGTATTAGCACACACTTCAGCACTGAGTAATAATGTTCACAGTGGGTGACAGATGCTTGGGAATGACATTACCCAGGGCTCCTGGATCATGAGGGTTGGAACTCCTGGGAGGGACTGAGTCCAAGCAACATCACTGGGAATAGGAGGAGAGGAATACCAGTTGAAAACTAGGTGCTGGAAATGGCAGGAGGAGAGGGTCCTGCTTGCTGGTTTCCCAAGGGCATCTTGTTGGCCATTGTAAGAAGAGGGTGCTGGACCATAGGGGCCATTGGCCGGATCCAACCGGCTTTTCTTGTGGGATGCAAGAATCAGGTGCAGTCAAACACAACATGGCTAGAGTGGACATGAAGGTTATCTCAGTCTTCCAGCCGGAACTTCCTGCGTTTCACGACTGAGACGAAACTTCCTATGGGCAACTTGAGATGGGCATGGCCTCTCAAGAAGTAGAAAGAACCAAGAACCACAGGCTGGCGACCATCTTGTCTCCTCTTGTCTCTATCAATGCCATCTTAACAACAGCACTACTAAGATGCACCCTTGGCTCCCGGCCGAGAGAAGAGAAGGGGGGCTTTCTCTCATAAAGAGATAGTTACCACATTTAAACTATGTTCTCACCTTTTAAGTCTGCCTTCTGGGAACCTTTGTGTGAACAGATGATTACTTGTGAGTAAATGTTTTATACTTTACAGAAGACTGCGTAGCGTCTTATTTTAGGAGGGATTAAATGGGGGAAATACCAGGAAATATTTGCAGAGACTCTAACGAGTCTGAGCAAGCTATCTGCTGTGTGTGTGCTTAAAAAGGGGAGTGTTAACTCTGCTGATTTTGTTGAACTCATAAAGAAATGTTGGGATAGGATATCTTAGACAATATATCCTCCCCCACATCCCTAAACATTCCCACACTTCTTAGGCTCTTAATACTGTTACAAGACACCCCAATCTCTGAGCGGTGTGAGATTCCAGGAGATTCCAGTCACTTATCCTTGGAATGAGGGACTGTGGAGACTGTGTTGTCTATATGTGTAAATAAATCATATATCCTGAACAACCTGAGTCTTAGATGGAGGGGTTCACAGTGCTGACACCTCCAAAAGGTGGTATTGGGCATAGGGTGGGGGAAAGAGTGATTTTCTCAGTGGGGAAGGGACAGGATAATTTCAAGTCTGACTCCAAATGAAGTCCATGGAGTGGAAGTCAAGAGCTCTTAATTTGCTGGAAACACTAAGCGCAGTGACATGGCTGCAGTAGCTCTTCACAGACTGGAAGCAAGCAGACTTCGACCCAAACAAGAAACTCACTTCAGTCTCCTAGCAGGACTCAGATGCACATGGCAGCAAATCACCTGTGGGCCATTGAGCTAGACAAGTGCTTTCTCCTGGCAGTCACAACGAGTCCAAACCTCTCTAGCTCTCCTGCCACAGTGACCTACTTTTGCCTGCCACTTCGCAGCTGGATATTGAACGGCGCATTTTGACGTCACGCAGCTACACATGCATGACTGAGCAAGGAGTAGCATTTGGTTAGCATCAAACTGCACTCCAGAGAGATACTGAGACAGACAGACAAACAGCAAGTATGTTTTCTGCATCTCAAGACTTGAGATCTTCTTGTGGTGGAAGGAAAGAGTAAAATGATGCGTTTTGCTTTTTATTTTATTTTTAAAGCAAAAATAAAAACACAAGTGATATAATCCATACTTGAAACCGTGGCTCAGTGGTTAGAGCATCATGCTGAATATCCCAAATTCAATTTCCAGTATCTCCAGCTCAGGCTGGGAGCCTGTCTCATTTGGAACCCTGGAGAATTGTTGCCAGTCAGTGTAGAAAACACTGAACTAGATGGACCAATGGATTGGCTCAGTGCCAGGCAGTTTCCTGTGCTGAAGACTCCTGACAGGATAATAAATCTTTTGAGGAAATGAAGGTGGGGTTAGACGCAGCACTACAGTGGTACCTCGGGCTAAGAACTTAATTCATTCTGGAGGTCCGTTCTTAACCTGAAACTGTTCTTAACCTGAAGCACCACTTTAGCTAATGGGGCTCCCTGCTGCCGCCGCTGCATGATCTCTGTTCTCATCCTGAAGCAAAGTTCTTAACCTGAGGTACTATTTCTGGGTTAGCAGAGTCTGTAACCTGAAGTGTGTGTAACCCCGAGGTACCACTGTACTGTTTTATTTCTGGGTGCCTCATCAGAACTTTCTGACATTCGTTTGACAGAGGAATGGGCTCCCTTGGAAGTTGGAGGTTTTTAAGCAGAGGTGGCCACCTGTCAGAGATGCTTTAGCTGTGATTTGTGCATTGCAGGGGATGGACTAGATGAACCTAGAATTGCAGAACTCTACAATTCTATGATTCACCAAGCATGCCAAGGTCGAAGCCATCAACAGAAGGCTGCCATTGTGTGAATAATGAATGCCTTCCGAGACCAGCAGAACCTCTGAGCAGAAAAGTAACCCAGCTGCTGCGTAAATTTGAACCCTATTCCTTCTTTAGAGGACAATGTGCTCAGCTGCTCCTGGCGCCTCAAAAGTTCATTGTTCCCCAGATGCCCCAATTCCGCACAAACTCTGCTCCTCACTTCCAGGAGCACAACGGATGGCCGTGACAAATGGGAGATTTCATGGCAATCTGGTTCCTCAAGGAGAGAGGAAAACAACCATTAAGGGGTCATTGAATTTCTTTCATCTGCTCTGATGCGGCTGAGCTGAAGTATTAGAACAAGGTTTGGAGGGGGACCTTTCATTTGCCCCTCCCCACCTCGGTCTTGCATGCCTCACCTCCAGGAGGGAGCAAGGGGGAGGGTCTTGCTATTCCATTCTCAAAGATCAGTCCTTGCAACATGCACAAGCAGTACTCGATGGCTGCATACCTAAGCAATAGAAATCGTTCGTATGGAAATCAAGATGTATAAGATGGTGTAAAAAGAACGGGAAATGGACTCAGGGTGGTACATTTTGAGATGACAAAGGCTCTCTCAGCTGCAAGCTTTGTTAGAAGGGATGTCAGGGAGGACTTCCGGTCGGTGCCAGCGCTTAATGGCGGTCCTAGCCCCGAGCTCCGGGGAAGGACTGCTTCGCAAGTTCGGGTCTTACCTGCTACGGCAAGCGGGGGACCCCTAAAATCCCAGGCGCTGAAGCCTGAGAACAAGGAGACTCGGTGGGCACCTTTGCGCCCCCCGGTACCGTGAAAGCGACACCGGGAGCGAGCGCGGTGCTGAGAGTCGCTACCCAGCCTGCGAAGTGAAGCCGCGTCGCCATTAGCGGAGAGCGCCGATTCCTTCCTGAAAAGAAAATTCGGACTGAATTCCCGTGAGTAAGATTTGAAAAATAACTGGGACCTTCTAAACTTTAAAATTTGAACTAAAAACGGGGGAGATCTAAACAAAGGAAGTCTGCCTCCCCCCGACTGCATGAAAGTGAAAGCAACGGAGCTCTAAACTTGCATCCGTTTAAACCAGCTCTTTAATCAGTTAAACCGGACATTTGGACCTTTGATCTCCCCTCTAGCTAGCAGGGCAGAGGGGAGGCGAATTGGACTAATAATTGCATGATCTATTGGAAGTTAAAAATCTCTGCCGTCTCACCCATCTGAAAGCATGAAACGGTCTGCCTTTTTTTTTTAACACACTGAACTGACTTTTCCCTGTAGAGTGATATCTTGATACAAAGTTCCCACAGTGTCTGGCTACTCTGTAGTATAAGAAGAAATAATACAAACTGGATAACTGTGGCAGCTTAAAGCTACAAGCTTTCTAGCAATATTGATTTGGACTGTGTTAAGCTCTTGTTTTGTATTCTGGACAATCTCCCCTGTTTTTTGTACTTGGAATATTGTTCTATGGCCATTTTGATTTGCTCCCTCTAGAGGATAAAGTAAAGTCTGCCACAGCTTGACAGTGGAACTTTCCAAGGGAGAAAATTCCCGTGGGAAGTGACCTTGACATGAGTGGCCCACAAGAAGAGATAGTCACAAGAGCCAAGACCAAGCAACATCAGCAACAACAACAGCTGCAGCAACATCAGGCAAAGAAAAGAGGATCAATTTCAGGCCCAACAACTGGAGCAGCAGGAACAACAGGACAAGATAAAGGGACAGCCGTCTCTATGGAAGCTGTGACAGATGCGCTGCTTAAGATCAACCAAACTTTGGAGTCTTTAACAAAACAGACCTCAGAGAACACACTAAAATTAGCAGAAATTTCAGCAAGATTAAACCAGAATACAGAATCTATAAATAAACTGGTGGAGGAAAATGCCACCACGCGTCAAATTGCGGAAGATGCCAAGGCTACGGCGGGAGAGACACAGGAGAAATTAGAGCCGATTGTCAAGAAGGTTTATGAGCATGACTCAACTTTGGCCTTGTGGGACTTACAGAGGAAAGAGAGAAACTTAAAATTAAGACTGATCCCGGAGAACGAAAGAGACAACCTTGTGGAATATCTGACACGGGAGTTTGTGGACTGCTGGGACCTTGAGGAAGACGAATTCAAAATTACGACTGCTTTTAGATTGGGAAAAAAGCAAGACAGAAAGACCCCGAGAGACTGTTTGATCACATTCAGATCCAAGGAGGAAAGAGACAAAATATTAAGACTACACTTTGAAAAGGCCTTGCAAATTGGAAACTCAACTGCACAGTTCTTCAAAGACATCCCAAAACATATTTTGGATTTAAGAAACTTCTACAAGGACTTAGCTCTTCTGCTAAAGAAAAATTCCATCCGTTTCAGGTGGGAGTTCCCACAAGGACTGTCATTTGACTACAAGTTAAAGAAGGTAAAAATAAAGACAATTCAAGATAAAGAAAAATTTTTGGCAAGGTATCAGGAGGAGCTACAGAAGGGGATTGTGGACGTACTTGGAGAACAGAGGAGAGCACTGGAGATCCTGAATCTCTCGACTGGACAAAAACCACCACCATCAGAAGAAGAGCAACAACTTGGAGCTGTTGGAGGAGCCTTAGAAAAATAACAAGATGGCTCTACAATTCCTTAGTTGGAATTGTAATGGACTCAATGTGCCTTTGAGGAGAAGACAAGTATTTCACATACTGAACAGAGAACAATTGGACTTGATATGTCTACAAGAAACACACATAACCAGAGCCCACAGGAGACTACTTATAAATAAAAGGCTAGGACAAGAATTTATCTCATCAGACAAAGTCAAGAAGAGAGGAGTTGTAATATATGTTAAGGAAAAATGGGCTCCAAAAATGATATTTAAGGATGAACAAGGGAGATATCTGGCAGTGGAAATACAAATTCAAGGAGAAAAATTTTTAGTGGTTGGAATTTATGCGCCAAATGAAGGCAAATCTGACTTCTTTAAGAGACTTCATGAAACTCTTTCTGACTATTTGGATTACAATATGATAATCATGGGAGACATGAATGGTGTGGTCTCCACCAACATGGACAAGGCACAAAGACTAACAGTTAGTAAAGAAGGGAGACTCCCTAAGACTTTTTTTGAAATGACAGAAAATATGGACTTGATAGACATATGGAGAACAAGGAACCCTCTGGAGAGAGAGGGAACCTTCTTCTCCCAAGCAATGACGACCTGGACCAGAATTGATCAAATTTGGGTTACTAGTGGAATGGCTCCAAAGATTAAGAAAGTGGAAATCTGCCCAAAAACTTGCTCCGACCATAACGCCGTGAAGATGGAGATGAAACTTACAACAACTGGTCAATTCAGATGGAGAATGAATGACACCCTCTTTCGGGACAAGGAGATTCTTATGAAGGCCCAAAAGACTTTAAAAGATTATTTCGAAATAAATATGAGGACCGATGTGGAGAAAAGAGTGATCTGGGATGCAAGTAAAGCGGTCATGAGAGGATTCTTGATTCAACAAAATTCAATAAAGAGGAAAAAACAAAACGAGAAAAAAGAGAAGCTATTGGAAATGATAAAGGAAGGAGAGAGAAAATTAAGAACAAAACCAAAATCTCAGGACATCTTAAGAGAGATCAAGTTATATCAAACACAATATATGGAATTGATGAACCAAGAGATTGAATGGAAGATAAAGCAAATGAAGCAAAAGACTTTTGAATTAGCAAATAAATGTGGCAAACTCTTGGCATGGCAATTGAAGAAAAGGCAGAAACTAAATACAGTTACAAGCCTGGAGGTGGATGGAAAGAATATATCTAAACCTAATGAAATTAGAAACTGCTTCGTAAGTTATTTCAAAAAGCTTTATACTCAAGGCCCCCAAAATGAAGAAGATATAGACAAATTCCTGGGAAAATATGGATTACAAAACATCTCTCATCAAAGTAAGATGGACTTGAACCAGAGAATCTCAGAACAAGAGATAGAGGCTGCTATTCAGAACATGCAATTGGGCAAATCTCCGGGACCAGATGGATTGACTTCCAGATACTACAAATCGCTGAAGGAATGGCTAACTCAACCACTAAGAGAAGTGTGCAACGAGATCCTTGAGGGAAAAAGGGCCCCTGAATCGTGGCAAGAGGCATATATTTCACTCATACCAAAGTCAGAGACTGAAAAGACCCAACTTAAGAACTACCGCCCAATATCACTCCTCAATGTGGATTACAAAATTTTTGCAGACATTTTGGCAAAAAGATTTAAAAGAGTATTGATGGAGAAGATTCATAAGGACCAAGCAGGTTTTCTCCCCAAAAGACACCTGGCAGACAATGTAAGGAATGTAATAGACATTTTGGAAAAGCTAGAGGTGAATATAAACACTAAAGCAGTACTGATTTTTGTGGACGCGGAGAAGGCCTTTGACAACATTTCTTGGAGTTTTATGAGAAAGAATCTTCATGGGATGGGGGTAGGCCAGGGATTTGAGAATGGTATGGCTGCAATATATTCTGAACAAAAAGCTAAACTGATTGTAAATAATGTTATGACGGAGGAACTTAAGATAGAAAAAGGAACACGACAGGGGTGCCCGATTTCCCCATTACTTTTTATTTCAGTTCTGGAGGTGTTGCTGAACATGATAAGAAATGACCAGCAGGTTAAAGGTGTGCAGGTCGGAGCTAAACATTACAAGTTAAGAGCGTTCGCAGATGACCTGGTATTGACTTTGCAAGAGCCAAACACTAGTACAAAAAAGGTTTTAGAAATAATACAACAGTTTGGCCAGGTAGCTGGATTTAAGTTGAACAAGCAAAAAACTAAAGTTTTAGGGAAAAATTTAACAGATATGGAAAAGGAGAAATTTCAAGAGGAAACAGGTTTGATTGTGGTAAAGAAGGTGAAATACCTAGGGGTTTATTTAACATCTAAAAATCTGAATTTGTACAAGGACAATTATGAAAAATGTTGGTCAGAAATTAAAAAAGATTTAGAAATATGGTCAAATTTGAAACTGTCAATGCTAGGCCGAATCGCTGTGATTAAAATGAATGTATTGCCTAGAATGCTTTTTCTGTTTCAGACCTTGCAGATTCTCGACAAGATGGAATGTTTCAAGAGGTGGCAGAAAGATATTTCGAAATTTGTCTGGCAGGGCAAAAAGCCCAGAATTAAACTCAAAATATTAACAGATGCTAAAGAAAGAGGGGGTTTTGCCCTGCCGGACTTAAAATTGTACTACGAGGCAGCAGCCTTCTGCTGGCTGAAAGAATGGATGCTCCTCGAGAACACTGATATCTTGGATCTGGAAGGTTTTAACAATGCTTTTGGTTGGCATGCATATCTTTGGTATGATAAAGTAAACAGCGCTTTTAAAAATCACATTGTTAGGAAAGCATTGATTAATGTTTGGATAAGATACAAAGATCTATTGGAAAATAAAACCCCTAGATGGGTGTCACCAGTGGAGGCCAAAGCAGTGAAGAGACTCAATACGGAGGCCGGATGGCCGAAGTATTGGGAAATCTTAGAACAGGATGGAGACAAGTTCAGACTACAAAGTCAGGAGAAACTGAAGCATAAAGTTGGAAACTGGTTTCAATATCGTCAAATAATGGAATTTTTTAAACAGGACAGGAAAATTGGTTTCCAGGTGGAAAAATCAAAATTAGAAACTGAACTGTTAGAACCCAATACTAAGATTTTATCTAGAATGTATAACTTGCTGTTGAAATGGAACACACAGGATGAAACAGTAAAATCTGCTATGATTAAGTGGGCTCAGGATGTTGGACATAACATCATGTCAGCTGACTGGGAATGGTTATGGAACACCGGTATTAAATTTACGGCATGTAATGCCTTAAAGGAAAACATTATGAAAATGGTATACAGGTGGTACATGACCCCAGTCAAGCTGGCAAAAATCTATCATTTGCCTGATAATAAATGTTGGAAGTGTAAAGAGACTGAAGGTACCTTTTATCACCTTTGGTGGACTTGCCCGAAGATTAAGGCCTTCTGGGAAATGATCTATAATGAAATGAAAAAGGTACTTAAATGTACCTTTCCCAAAAAGCCAGAGGCCTTTCTTCTGGGCATTGCCGGCCAATTGGTGACAAAGAAGGACAGAACTTTTTTTATGTATGCTACAACAGCGGCAAGAATACTCATCGCAAAGTATTGGAAGACACAAGATTTACCCACTCTGGAAGAATGGCAGATGAAAGTGATGGACTATATGACATTGGCCGAGATGACAGGCAGAATCCGTGACCAACGAAAAGAGACGGTGGAAGAAGACTGGAGAAAATTTAAAAGTTATCTGAAGGACTATTATAAACTTAATGAATGTTAAAATGTCGTGGTTTTCAGAAACAAGGGGGTACAGGGATATATGGTTAGAAGATAGAAAAGAACTAAGTTGACAGAGACTTGAAAGCAATAACTGGGAGTTGCTAGTTGAAGTATGGACATTGGGATGCAGAGAGGGGGGGTATGGGGAAGTCCAAGAAAAGAGGTTTATAAGAAAATATGTACGAAACTATGCGTGTTTGTTTGTCTTTTTCACTGTTTGTTTGTCTTTTTAAAACGTTGTAAAACCAATAAAAATTTTATAAAAAAAAAAAATAGAAGGGATGTCAGGGAATTTAGGAGTATAAATTGCCGACACACTCTTATTCATCTCACGTCTGGAATGGAAATCAATCCAGTGAATACGATTGGTATTTACTGTTGTTGTGGTTGTCAGTCTGCAAATGGCAAACAATGGATTATGGCCACGTCCCCTATATTGGCATCCCGTTTCCTTTGCACTGTAATGAAAGGGGTGGAATGACACAATGACAACATCATAATTACTTAAACAAGTTGCATAGTTTTGCCCCAACGGACAGCAAGATGAATAAAGTACTTTTCGGCAGACGATGAATGGCATTGGAACAAAAATAGGGCTGCAGGCAATGACTGCAGTGCAGAATGGAAATAATAATAATAATAATAATAATAATAATAATAATAATAATAATAATAATAATTTATTATTCATAGCCCGCCCATCTGGCTGGGCTTCCCCAGCCACTCTGGGCAGCTTCCAAAATTTTTTTTTAAAAAAATTTACTGTAATACATCAAACATTAAAAGCTTCCCTAAACAGGGCTGCCTTCAGATGTCTTCTAAAAGTCTGGTAGTTGTTGTTCTCTTTGACGCCTGGTGGGAGGGCGTTCCACAGGGCGGGTGCCACTACCGAGAAGGCCCTCTGCCTGGTTCCCGGTAACTTGGCTTCTCGCAGCGAGGGAACCGCCAGAAAGCCCTCGGAGCTGGACCTCAGTGGATGATGGGTGTGGAGACGCTCCTTCAGGGATACTGGACTGAGGCCATTTAGGGCTTTAAAGGTCAGCACCAACACTTTGAATTGTTCTCGGAAACACAATAGAGAGCAATGCCTCCTTACACCCCTGATTGTTTTGACCAGTGACCAGAGAGCAGGACCTTTGAAGTGGAGCTCTTTGAGTGGGCACAGCAGACAACAAGAGGCTGCCCTTTGGGTAACTTAGTCCCAAGCCATTAAGGGCTTTAAAGATCAGCACCAGCATTTTCAGCTGGGCCCAGAAATGCATGCAGAGCCAATATAAATGGTGTAGAATTGGTGTTACATGTCCTGACCCCTCCCCCCCATTTTGTAAACCGCTTTGAGGTTGGTTGGTTTTGTTATAAGAATTTTATGGTCATATATATAAAAAAATAATGTTCATAACTGTGTATATAAACCACATGTCTGAAACCCCACACGTTAGGTCCTGAACAAATCAACCTCAAATATTTCTCTGCAAGGTCAAAGTGGGAAACCTCCCCATTGCCTCTCCTCACAAATCCTGTCTTAAGGGCACATTCAAGATATGAACAGAGTGTGAGCCTGTGACCTGTGACATAGATTCAAGAATTAAGTAGTTATAATAACAAGAGAGTGGCCCAAACCCAGATAATGCAATCAGGTAACTTGCCAGATAGGAGATAAACAACGCACTCAGATTTCTGTTGTAGACCGCCTTTTCTGTGATGTAGTTATGATGTATCTGGGGGTGGTCTTGGACTCCAGGGCGGGCAATTTAAAATGTCTATATAAGGGCTTGCGTGCATGGCTCTGGGTCCTACTCCTCTCTCCTGCGTGTGGGGGAGTGCCCTGTTGCAACCGTTAATAAAGATCAGGCTTACTAGCTGCCTTGCTTCTCAATACTCTCTGGTTGGCCACTGTTATTTTCTCCTACCAATAGAGAACCTAAAAAGAGGACTCTATATGGGCTCTTGGGTACCCCATAAGGGAAAATGTGTAGTTGTTTTTTCTTATATCAGTTTTTAAACGAACAAGCAGTGTATAAATTTTATGAAATAAAACAAACAAACAAACACCAGGGTGGCCAAATTCTGCCCCATTTGAAGATTTCAAAGCATCTTCAGAGGCAGCTGCACATAAAGAGCATTACAGAAATCCTGCTTGGAGAACAATATTATATAAATATAGTAAATAAATATTTTAATAGCAGACATAGCAAATGCATCTTGTCCCCCACTTTTTATATGTGTATCCCCCCTTTCTTATGTCACCCAACCAGACACTGACCATGCCAACACCTGCTTAGACAGGTTCAGCAAGGTACCGTATTTTTCGCCCTATAGGACGCACTTTTTCCCCTCCAAAAATGAAGGGGAAATCTGGGTGCGTCCTATGGGGCGAATGCAGGCTTTTGCTGAAGCTTGGAGAGCAAGAGGGGTCGGTGCGCACCGACCCCTCTCGCTCTCCAGGCTTCAGGAAGACACCCGCAGCCTAGGCAGCCCTGTGGGAGGTCCCGCAGGGCTGTCTAGGCTGCGGATAGCAGCCTGCTGCCCAGCGCGAGGGGCGCCCTGAAGCAGAGCGCCCCCCGCACCCGGCAGACATCCGCAGCGTGTTGGAGCCCTGCAGGAGTTCCCCGCAGGGCTCCCCACGCTGCGGATAGCAGCCTGCCGCCCAGCGCGAGGGGCGCCCTGAAGCAGAGCGCCCCTCGCGCCGGGCAGACATGGGCCAGCCCCACAAGCTCGGGGGACAGCAGGGAGGCGCAGCGCCGCCATCCCGCTGTTCCTCAACCTGGTTCGGTTTCCCCGACCTGCTTTTGAGGGGGAAATAAAGGAAAAACATTTTTCCTTTATTCCCCCCCCCAAAAAAAACTAGGTGCGTCCTATGGGACGGAGCGTCCTATGGGACGAAAAATACGGTATGTTTTCAGTCCAGGCCCTGTGTCAGAAGTGATGGTGCATTGTAACCCCACAGAGCTATAAAGGGGGAACTCCTGCCCCCCACAATTCCTTCCACACTCCCCAACTTGTGTTCCTCAAATAATAATTACCCTCCTCCATTGTCTACTACAAACATTTTGATAGGAAGTCATTAGGGCATTCCTCAGACGCTGAAGACCCACAGACCCGGCCAGAGGCACAGAACTCATTTCTCCTCTCAGCGAGCCATGAACAGATGCACAGAGCTGGCTTTTACAACCCACCAAATGCTGTTGAGACCGCTTGCATCAGCGATGAATAAAATTACAGAGGAGCAGGAATTGAAAGGGACATAATGTAATTGAAAACCAGGAGTCTTTGGGGGACAATATCTTGGCTTCAGTGGTTACGGCTTTGACTTCTTCAGCACTTTCACCGGGGGGCAGGAGGGGAGGAATGCATTGGACTGACCCTGACATCTCCTCCGCATCACCTCTGAAAGTCCTAAAAGAATGGCTGGACCAGTGTCCAGGCTCAGAAATTTAGCTTTGACAAATTAAGCCCTTGCCTAAGGCTAGAGACACCACAGCAGTAAGAGCCGTCCTGAGAAATTGCCCTGAAAATATTACCTCTGTGGACACATATTCACGTGTTTATGTGTCTTTTTGTTTGATAGTAGAACAATTGGAGAATTCTGATCCAGACAGAAACAGGAGTGGAAATTGCCCGTGGTCATTGATAATGTCCCATGCTTGAAATGGAAATCAATCCAGCTGCTAATGTTCAATATTCACTGTTGCTGTCGCTTTCAGTTCACAAATGGTACATAATTGATTACACACACACACACACACACACACACACACACACACACACACACACACCATTTGCACTGGGTTTCCTTTGCAGTGAAATTGATGGGATGGAATAATATAATTCGTGACATAACGTCCTTGCTACAGTGGACAGCAAGACCAAGTGTTTGGCAGAAGACAGATTGCAGCAGAATGGAAACAGTGCTGTATGACTATATGACGAATTTTAAAAACTATTTAAACTTAACATCAAAAAAACAGACCAGAGATTTTCCTTCTAGGAATACTACCAACAGAAATAAAGCAAAATACAAGACCACTGTTTATGTACTCAATTATGGCTGCAAGAATACTTGTAGCCAGAAGTTGGAAATGTGAAACAATACTGTCAGGGATCTGACATCAGAGCGAGAGGCAAAGGGGAGGCTCACAGATTCTGCCGGCGAAGGACCCAGCAGCAGGGGGAGACACGGCTCAGTAGAGGGGGAAGCTAATCAGCGCAACACCAGGGAGAAAGGGGGGCAGATGGGGGAATCGGAGGAAGGGCTTCAGGACTCTTCACTGGACATCAGTGAGGAGAGCCCAGGTCCTCCACTGCCCACGCCCTCCCTGCGCAGAAGACTCCTGCGCAGTGAGAGGAGGAGACTGCGTGTCAAACAACTTTTATGTTGGAAGAGGTTCAAGAAACGCCCACTGACGGATTCTGCCAGCAATTGAGGCAGCCGCGATGAGCAAGGGCTGTGCAGTCAGAAAGGTTTAACAAGGCAAATTAGCTAGAGCGGCAGCAGTTTACGCACGAGTAACTCATAGCCATTACAAATACCAACAATAATAGATTGGCAAACACTCATGGTAGAGTATTTTCACTTAGCAAAGCTGACTGGAAAAGTTAGGGGAGCCCTAAATCAAAAAGTATTTAGAGAATGGCTATTATTCAAGGAGTATATAAGATCACACTGTAAAAATAAAACTATCCTGGCAGAATTGAACGATACTTGTATATAATAAATAATTGGAAAAATATCTTAGAAGAATATGCAGAAAAAGCTATAAAATAAACTGTGCAATAAAATCAAGATATTAGAAAAAGTACAACGAGAATGATTGGAAGTTTTTGTTCTAGAAGACATTATTGGTCAAGATATGATAATGCAACCAATATTCTTTTATTTTAATGTCAATCTTCTTTGCTTTTTATTTTTATTCTTGTTATTCCTTTTTCATTTCCGTGTGAAATTCTGTTGTAACTATTTGTAGTATATTTGTATGATAGTATTTTAAATCAATAAAGATATACCGTATTTTTTGCTCTATAAGACTCACTTTTTCCCTCCTAAAAAGTATGGGGAAATGTGTGTGCGTCTTATGGAGCGAATGCAGGCTGCGCAGCTATCCCAGAAGCCAGAACAGCAAGAGGGATTGCTGCTTTCACTGCGCAGTGACCCCTCTTGCTGTTCTGGCTTCTGAGATTCAGAATATTTTTTTCCTTGTTTTCCTCCTCCAAAAACTAGGTGCGTCTTGTGGTCTGGCGCGTCTTATAGAGCGAAAAATGCGGTATTCTAAAAAGGAAAAGGGGGAAAAAGGAAACCGTGCTGTATGCAACAAATACCAGACAGAATGTAAAATCAGAAGAGCCTGCTGGATCAGGCCAGGGGCCCACCTAGTCCTGGATGCTGTTCTCACAGTGGCCAACCAGATGTCCCAGTGGGAAACCTGCAAGCAGAGCCTCAGCACAAGAGCCCTCCCCGCCTCCTGTGGGAGTGAGTTCCATAGTTCAATTCCATGCTGTGTGAAGAAGGACTTATTTTTATCTGTCTTGAATCTTCCGACATTCAGCTTCATGGGATACCCACATTTTCTAGTGTTATGGGGCCGGGGGGGGGGGGGCTTTTCTCTGTCCACTTTCTCCACACCAGGCATAATCTTATAAATGTCTATCGTGTTGCCTCTTCCTCGCCTTTCTCTAAACAAAACAGTCCCAAATGCTGCAACCTTCTTTCACAGAGCAGTCACTCCAACCCTGGATCATTTTGGCTGCTCTTTCTGAACTTTCTCCAACTCTTGTTGTTGTTTAGTCGTTTAGTTGTGTCCGACTCTTCGTGACCCCATGGACCAGAGCACACCAGGCACTCCTGTCTTCCACTGCCTCCCGCAGTTTGGTGAAACTCATGCTGGTAGCTTCAAGAACACCGTCCAGCCATCTCGTCCTCTGTCATCCCCTTCTCCTTGTGCCCTCCATCTTTCCCAACATCAGGGTCTTTTCCAGGGAGTCTTCTCTTCTCATGAGGTGGCCAAAGTATTGGACCCTCAGCTTCAGGATCTGTCCTTCCAATGAGCAGCACTCAGGGCTGATTTCCTTCAGAATGGAGAGGTTTGATCTTCTTGCAGTCCATGGGACTCTCAAGAGTCTCCTCCAGCACCAGAATTCAAAAGCATCAATTCTTCGGCGATCAGCCTTCTTTATGGTCCAGCTCTCACTTCCATATATCACTACTGGGAAAACCATAGCTTTTACTATATGGACCTTTGTTGGCAAGGTGATGTCTCTGCTTTTTAAGATGCTGTCTAGGTTTGTCATTGCTTTTCTCCCAAGAAGCAGGCGTCTTTTAATTTTGTGGCTGCTGCCACCATCGGCAGTGATCATGGAGCCCAAGAAAGTAAAATCTCTCACTGCCTCCATTTCTTCCCCTTCTATTTGCCAGGAGGTGATGGGACCAGTGGCCATGCTTTTTGATATTCAAATGGTTTCTATTGGCTCTTTAATTGCGCTCAACTGCTGTGTTTATTCCTTTAATATTAGGGTTTTGTTTTTGTTTTTTAAACAAATGCTTTTAAGGATTCACAGTTAGTGTTTTACTGGGGGCTCCCCTCCCCAATAAAGGTGGGATTTGTTTTGTTTGTTTGTTTGTTTTAAAAAACCAAACACCTCACATTTCAGAAAGAGCTATTTTGATACCGGGGGGGGGGGGGAGTGCCATTCATGTGCAAATTAGCCTTTGATTGACAACGTGCCCAAGCCTCCCTCTCATTTGTATCTTTTGCTAATTCACATTGCATAATGGATGCAGCTTTCCCTCTGCCTAGCAACAGCCTCATTAGGGGCTCCTCTTAGGCCAAGGTCTGCCTGGATCTCAACACTGCCCAGTCCTCTTTATGCCACTCTCAGCGATCAAGGCGGCATTCCTGCAAACAATGGCCTATATATCTTTCTGCCTCAGTTCTCCTCACCATGGCTACTCAGACACCTGGTGCACGGGGCAGGTCTAATTTGTGAGATGTGCAAATATTCTCCACCCACAGTTGCTCCTGTTTGTCAATTTGTCAATATTGGTCAAAAACTGTCATTGTTATTGCCAATATGCCAATTTAGGAACCAAATGGACTTGATCTCCTGACCATCCATTGGACTTTAATTTCTCTTGATATGTTCTGTTTGCACAATACATTGGTCTATGGAATTACACTTTGTGAGATATTATATGTTGAATTGTGTTTGGAATAGAAGTTACATAGTCAAAAACAGCCTGTTACGTTGTGTGTGTTGTTACCAGGATTGTATTTACGTAACCTAAGGCTTAGTAGTGTTTTGCATGTCATAGCACCAGAACACCAAAAGGGGCTGCTGGATCAGGCCATTCCATTGATCTGGTACAGCAGGTCTTTAAGCATCTGACTTCCTAACCAGGGTATTGTGGGGGGTTTTGGGAGGGGCAGCCTAGATGATGCTCTGGGTCCCTTCCAATCTTCATGGGTCCTATACCCAGTGAGGATTAGAATCTGAAGTAGGATTCTACTGCTAAACTGGTCGGGCAAGTCTCTTTGTTGGCCAATGACCGTAGGTGGTCCTCATCAGCTAAGTGTCCTCTTCAGCACCCCAAAAGAAGGAGCCAGGCTGCAAGAGCTGCAACTAAGTGATGAGACCCTCCATGCTAATGATGGGCTTTTCCTCCACCTGGCTGCTAGGTAGGAGAATGAAAGCCAGTGTGGTGTGTGAGTGCTGAGCTGGAAGCAAGACAAGGAGAAGCTGCAACTAATGGAGAAGCAAGATCTGTTGGGGTGTTAATGCTGTGGTCCCTCCACCTTATGCTTGGGTTGTATAGATGTGTGAAATAATAATAATAATAATAATAATAATAATAATAATAATAATAATAACAACAACAATAATTTATATATACCCCACCCATCTGGCTGGATTTCCCCAGCCACTCTGGGCGGCTTCCAACAGAATATTAAAATACAACAGTCTAAAACCATGTACTAAACATAGTCTAAAAAGTTAAAGTTATGGTTTTCCCAGTAGTGATGTATAGAAGTGAGAGCTGGACCACAAAGAAGGCTGATCGCCAAAGAATTGATGCTTTTGAATTATGGTGCTGGAGGAGACTCTGGAGAGTCCCATGGACTGCAAGAAGATCAAACCTATCCATTCTGAAGGAAATCAGCCCTGAGTGCTTACTGGAAGGATAGATCCTGAAGCTGAGGCTCCAGTACTTTGGCCACCTCACAAGAAGAGACGACTCCCTAGAAAAGACCCTGATGTTGGGAAAGATGGAGGGCACAAGGAGAAGGGGACGGCAGAGGACGAGATGGTGGGACAGTGTTCTTGAAGCTACCAGCATGAGTTTGACCAAACTGCAGGAGGCAGTGGAAGACAGGAGGGCCTGGCGTGCTCTGGTCCAGGGGGTCACGAAGAGTCGGACACAACTAAACGACTAAACAACAACAACAAAACCATGTACAGTGGTACCTCGAGTTACATACGCTTCAGGTTACAGACTCCTCTAACCCAGAAATAGTACCTCAGGTTAAGAACTTTGCTTCAAGATGAGAACAGAAATCGTGCTCTGGCGGCGTGGCGGTAGCGGGAGACCCCATTAGCTAAAGTGGTGCTTCAGGTTAAGAACAGTTTCAGGTTAAGAACGGACCACCAAAACGAATTAAGTACTTAACCCGAGGTACCACTGTATCCTAAATACACCACATTCTGACCTTCATTCCAAGGATACTGAACCCTGCATAAGTGCTGGAACCACTGGAATTGCTCACCACTCAGAGGTTGGGGTGCATGAAAAACCGTGTTAGTGGTGGGATTGCTTTTCCTGTAGGAGAAAATTTGAGCCCCTACATCCTCTGAGAAATCCATCTGTCCTAAAAGAGACTCCACTGTCCTTCATTCCAAGGAAACTGAACTCTGGGCGAGCGCAGGAACCCCTCGACTCTCTCTCCAGTTGGAGATTGGGGTGGCATGTAACACAGGCATGCCTTGTGGCCACATGAGGGATCTTGGTTTGGTGCGGAAGACGCTGGACTAGATCTGCCTCTTGCGGAATCTGATCTAAAAGCGCTGACCTCTTAGGTCCACAGCAGGCAGCAGTCTGAATCACAGCAATTTCATCTGACTTTCATCTGGGTCTTTGGCACAGCAAATGCATGGACGGCTCCTCCTAGACTGTGTGTGTTGTTGAGGCTTGGAGAGGGGAGGGTCAATAATTGAGGGGGGGGGAGAATGAGCTCTGAAGCATTCTTGGTTTTAATCTCACACATTGTTGCTTTCTCGCTGCTTTGAATGTCACTCCTGCCTCCAGGCAGGTCCAGGGTTGAGAAAGACTCCCTGCCTTTTCACCCAGGCATTTCCTGTGATTCTTGTTCAAATGTTTTCCCAGTACGGCTTCAGACAGAAATGCCAGAACAATATAAATGGTAAAATATGGAGACGCAAAGGATGTGGAAAAGATGGAGTCATGGCCCATAGACGACACCCCCACCCACAGCTCACTGGCAGAGCATTTGTCATGCAAGCAGCAGGTCCCAGGTGACACCTCCAGCATCTCCAGGTATCATCCACACTGAGCAACATGGACCAGTGGGCTGGCTCAGTATAAGGCAGCTTCCTGTTGTTGTTGTTTAGTTGTTTAGTCGTGTCCGACTCTTCGTGACCCCCTGGACCAGAGCACGCCAGGCACTCCTGTCTTCCACTGCCTCCCGCAGTTTGGTCAAACTCATGTTTGTAGCTTCGAGAACACTGTCCAACCATCTCGTCCTCTGTCGTCCCCTTCTCCTTGTGCCCTCCATCTTTCCCAACATCAGGGTCTTTTCCAGGGAGTCTTCTCTTCTCTTGAGGTGGCCAAAGTATTGGAGCCTCAGCTTCAGGATCTGTCCTTCCAGTGAGCACTCAGGGCTGATTTCCTTAAGAATGGATAGGTTTGTTCTTCTTGCAGTCCATGGGACTCTCAAGAGTCTCCTCCAAGCACCATAATTCAAAAGCATCAATTCTTCGGCGATCAGCCTTCTTGATGGTCCAGCTCTCACTTCCATACATCACAACTGAGAAAACCATAGCTTTAACTATATGGACCTTTGTTGGCGAGGTGATGTCTCCGCTTTTTAAGATGCTTCCTTTTTATGGCAGCTTCCTAGGATCCTGAAAAAGCACCTTTCTTCCAGGACCCAGAGATGCACAACTGCTCAGTGTTGTAACACTAGAATTCGAGGACATCTAATGAAGTTGAAGATTGAAAGAGTCATGAGAGGTAAAAGAAAGTCCTTCTTCAAGCAGCACGTAGTTAAACTATGGAACTCCCTCCCACAGGAGGCGGTGAAGGCTACCAACCTAGATGGTCTTGAAAGAGGATGGGACAACTATGAAGAAAAAGGCTATGCATGGCTACTAGTCAAGATGGTTGTGCTCTGCCTCCATGGTCAAGAGGCGGCCGTGCTTCCGACTACCAGTGGCTGGAAGCCACAAGAGGGCTCTTGTGGAAGCCACAGGAGGACCCGGAAACTGCAATTAATCCAGAATGCGGCAGCTAGACTGGTGACTGGGAGTGGCCGCCGGGACCACATAACACCGGTTCTGAGAGATCTGCATTGGCTCCCAGTACGTTTCCGAGCACGATTCAAAGTGTTGGTGCTGACCTTTAAAGCCCTAAACGGCCTCGGGCCTGTATACCTGAAGGAGCGTCTCCACCCCCATCGTTCAGCCCGGACACTGAGATCCAGCGCCGAGGGCCTTCTGGCGATTCCCTCATTGCGAGAAGTGAGGCTACAGGGAACCAGACAGAGGGCCTTCTCGGTAATGGCGCCCGCCCTGTGGAACGCCCTCCCAACAGATGTCAAAGAGATAAATAATTACCTGACATTCAGAAGACATCTTAAGGCAGCCCTGTTCAGGGAAGTTTTTAATATGTAATGCTGTACTGTTTTTAACACTGATTGGGAGCCGCCCAGAGTGGCTGGGGAAACTCAGCCAGATGGGCGGGGTATAAATAATAAATTATTGTTGTTGTTGTTGTTGTTGTTGTTGTTGTTGTTGTTGTGTTTGAATCCTGCTTGTGGGCAACTGGTCTAGTGACAACAGGGTGCTGGAACAGGGAGCCATTGGCCTGATGCATCAGGTTTTTATTATGTTCTTATCCCCAACCCTTAATCCAAATATTGCAGCAGCTATTCAAAAGCCACTTTCTGGTGATGAAACCATTCGTGAGCCACTTGCACCAAGGAGCAGTCCGTATTCTCACAAGATCTACATTTGACCATGAAAAGTCTTTGCATCCATCCATCTTGTGAGCAGGTGGAAAACACAAAGGCCCAAGAGACCAGTGTTTTCCAGGGTAACAAATTTTGGCTCCAGCAGAAGCATCTCCAGGAGAGAAAACTAATGGAGGAAGGAACTTGTCTTCTCTCACCTCCTCCCTGGCTCATGGCAAAGCCCACAGAGGGGAACATTTGGGCTTAATTACAGCATCAAGGGATCTTCTGGAGAGGAGAGGTTGGGCAGGGGAAGGGCTGGGGGACATGTGTGCGTTCTGAGTCAGCTGGGGGGTGACCACCCTATTTCCTTTGAATTATTACTGGCAAAAGAAGCTGGTCACAGCCCCATGGTCTGAAATCCTCACAGACCCACATCCAACTGCTATCATAAAAAGGTTTCAACAGCCTGTGGAGGCTGCTTCATTTGGATGAATGGGGAGGTTCCTGCCACCCTCAGTGAGACTTCCACCAGCCCCCGCCTGCCTGCCTGCCTGCCTGCCTGCCTGCCTTCTTACTTAGAAGCAGACCAGGCAGTGGCCCTGCCTCTCAGCTCCCTCCTCTTCCTCCCTAGGCTCAGTGGTGTCTCCTTAGAAAAGGGGGTGGCCTCTCATTCCTTGAAGGTTTTTAAGCAGAGGTTGGATGCTGTGGTGGATCTTGGAGTCTCAAATTTCAGCGATGTCTCCAAGGCTCTGTGCCCAGTGTAACCAAACCAGTTGTGCTCCCCTAAATCTGACTTTGTCGGATGGGCCACTTCTTCTTCTTCTTCTTCTTCTTCTTCTTCTTCTTCTTCTTCTTCTTCTTCTTCGATCACTTGTAGCCAAGTAAGATTGTCTTCCATAAACACGGTTTTAACAATGAGTCCATAAGTGACTGTGGAGGCCAATTCTGGACCCACACATCCTTCCACAGTGGGGACATTGGTGCCCGGGTGGGAGTTGATCACGGTGTGGATTTACCTTCCTCTTAGCACGTTTCTCCCTTGTGTTCTGAGTTCGAGTGTCTTCAAAGTCCATGACACCTTTGGTAAAGGCTGTTCTCCAACTGGAGCGCTCACAGGCTAGTGTTTCCCAGTTGTCAGTGTTTATACTACATTTTTTTAGATTTGCCTTGAGAGAGTCTTTAAACCTCTTTTGTTGACCACCAGCATTACGTTTTCCATTTTTAAGTTCAGAATAGAGTAGTTGCTTTGGAAGACGATAATCCAGCATCCAAACAACATGACCAGTCCAACAAAGTTGATGTTTAAGAATCATTGCTTCCACACTGGTGATCTTTGCTTCATCCATTACACTGATGTTAGTTCGCCTGTCTTCCCAAGTGATGTGTAATATTTTTCAGAGACACCGTTAATGGAATCTTTTGAGAAGTTGGAGTGGGCCACATATAACAGATTTGTTAGCTGCGTTTCCTGCCTTGCAGGGGGTTGGACTAGATGACCCTTGGGATCCCTTCCAACTTGATTGTATGACTTAATACTCAGAAGATAGGGACGCGGGTGGCGCTGTGGGTTAAACCACAGAGCCTAGGACTTGCCGATCAGAAGATTGGCGTTTCGAATCCCCGCGACGGGGTGAGCTCCCGTTGCTCTGTCCCTGCTCCTGGCAACCTAGCAGTTCGAAAGCATGTCAAAGTGCAAGTAGATAAATAGGTACCACTCCAGCGGGAAGGTAAATGACGTTTCCATGCGCTGCACCAGAAGCGGCTTACTCATGCTGGCCACATGACCCGGAAGCTGTACGCCGGCTCCCTCGGCCAATAAAGTGAGATGAGCGCCGCAACCCCAGAGTCGGCCACGACTGGACCTAATGGTCAGGGGTCCCTTTACCTTTACCTTTACTCAGAAGATAACAGGGGTCCTCCTTTTGCTCTTTCTTCTGTACTTGCCTTTCACAGGCATCTTGTTCTATGCATCAATTTGCATGGGTGGGATTTGTGTGGTATATTTGTAAACATTTTATCAACACTGTTTAATAAATACACTTTAAAAATTGTCCAGCTTTCCAATCTTCTTATAAGATTGATGTGGAGGGCAATGTATCCACAAGCATGCCTTCCAGCTTATTTGCATGGAGTTCTATTATGCAGGGAAAAACCTTATACACAGCTCTGGGTGGGCAGGGGCTTGTAGGGCAAGCTTGGCGTGCGCACAGAGAAAACCCTGCCAATCAACAATGGGCACCTGTGACTGGCAGCCCCTTCCCTTCCCCCAGCATGGCATGGCAGCTTGATCCTGCCCTGGAGAAACATGCTGCTCTTGGGGTCCTCTCCCTCCCAGCAGAACTAATTTATAGAAAACCTCAGCAGAAATGGGCAGCAAATCAACAAGCAGATCTATATCTGGAAATGGGCCAACCTTTGCTTAGAATAATCCATGCACATTGTCAAGTTGAAGGGGTACGATTTGGTCATCTTAGACTACGGATTAGGGAGAGGGAAAAGAATTTGATTGGGTTTGCCTTCGGAATTCACCCTTTCCAAAACAATACTCAAAGCAAAGCACAGCCAGATTGGCACTCTTCCAGATTTTGCAAGGCAAAAGTAAAGGCTACAAATAATATGCTTGTGCGAGGGCAAAGGGTACATCAAAAGCAGATAGCTGTGAAAGCAGCATACATTCAAAAATGCATTCTACTGGGAGAAATTGCTTTGCAGGAAAACAACTCTATGTTAAGGGGAAAATTGCACACAAAATGTGTACATTTGTAGAAATGCACTGTAAACTCCTGATGACTTTCCACAAAGTCTGATGTGGAAATGTGGAGAACTGTAAAAATAAAGAACCAAGACAAACGAAAGCTGACAGATTTGCCTATCCCTGCCCTGGGTTTAATGCATTTTAGAAAGCAAAGTCTGTCTTGCTCCATTCATTTCAAAATGCAGTAAGACAGCCCTGCTGTGTTTGGGGCCCTTTTGCTCATTCTGGACTCTGGACATCTGCCCCAAAGTCCGACTCTAGTGCTGCCACTATATCTTTTTCCCAGAGAGGAGAGACGCAGTTACTGTACTGTTCAGGATCCATTGGGTTATAACCTACGAGATTGTCTTATGCCATATATGCCCACTTGATCACTTTGAACAGTAGAACTGGCACAGTTAACGGGTGCCACTTAAAACCCTGCCACATTTGTAAGAAATATCTAGTGTGGCAGCACCTACACTTTGTGAACTCCCTGCCTATTGACACCAGCCTTCAAGGTACACTTTTTGGTACCTGCTAAAAACATTCCTTTTTAGATAAGCCTACCCAGATGGGACGTGGGTGGCCCTGTGGGTTAAACCACAGAGCCTAGGACTTGCCGATCAGAAGGCCGGCGGTTTGAATGCCCATGACGGGGTGAGCTCCTGTTGCTCGGTCCCTGCTCCTGCCAACCTAGCAGTTCAAAAGTACGTCAAAGTGCAAGTAGATAAATAGGTACCACTCCAGTGGGAAGGTAAACGGCATTTCTGGGTGCTGCTCTGGTTTGTTAGAAGCAGCTTGGTCATGCTGGCCACATGACTTGGAAGCTGTACGCCAGCTCCCTCGGCCAGTAAAGCGAGATGAGCACCGCAACCCCAGAGTTGGCCACAACTGGACCTAATGGTCAGGGGTCCCTTTACCTTTACCTTACCCAGATGCTTAGAAAGTTGATGCACGTTTTACTTGCTGACAGCGGCAAGAATGATCATAGCTAGGAAATGGGAAAAGCAAGGAGGATTTCAAATAGAAGAATGGTATAAAGAAGTGTGGGATATAGCAATTAATGATAAATTAACGTGCTCTATCAAAGTAAGAAGCGAAATATGGAAGAGAAATGACTTTGAGAAATATGGGTGGTATTTGTGGTATTTGTATTGTTAAAACAGAAAGGGGTCATGCCATCCGAAGAAGGGTAAATTTTTTGGATAATTATGATAAATAATGGTCTCAGGGATGGGTGCAAATTTCTATTTGTATTAGTATTACTGTTAAAAAAGAAATTTTATTTTAAAAAGGAAAGTTGATGCAAGTTTTAATCTGTTTTTAGTCTGTAATTTTAACTTTCTGTAAGTCTAAAATTATTGTTAATTTTTCTTATTGGTGTTTTTATTGCTTTCTCTTTTTTTGTAAACCACTTTGAGGGTTTTTTCTTTTTTTACAGGCAAGTGGTATATAAATTTTATGAAATAGACATTGAGTGAGTAGGGCTAGCAGATATCCTGCTGTTGACACCTCTTGTTTGGCCAGCTCTTATTTATTCCCACCCCCTTCATTCAGAAAAGGGTTAAGAACTCTAGTGCAGATGATCAACTGAGCGGGGGAATGCAACTTGTGGATTATTTTATTTAAGCAAATAAAACAATATGATCCCAGCTTTATTTTAAAGCTGACATGTTCATAGAGCACATAGAGCCACACAGTGGTTGGCCTTTAATTCTTAATAGCCTCTTTTAAATGCAGGGTTAAGGTCCAGAAATGCAAACTGCAACTGTCAGGAGCTCAGCACAAAATGCAAAATTCTGTGTTTGCAAGGTTTGGTGTCGGAATTATGGAATATGCACAGCTGTGCCTCCCAGTGCCGAGACCTGAGATTCAGGGATGCTAAACCAACGTTCCTCCCCTAAACATCAAACCTTGTTTGCCAAGACACTAAGCACACCGTGAGCACCTTTGCTTCCCTTGCAGGAGGGGGATTCTATATTCCAAGCCTCTTTTTTAGTAATAATAATAAAAAACCCTGCTCATGATTCAGACACTCAGAATTCAAAACAACTCAGTGATGCCCTTTCAATTAGTCTGCCATACCAAAGTCAGAGGCCTTTAATTGAGTCCCAGGATGCATCTATTATACACAAGGCTGGATAATTCAGGGCGTCAAGATGCCGCTCTGTTTTATTTATTCCATTCAAAGTTTAAAATGCTGGAAGCGCTGCCTTGGTCTCTCACCCGCCAACTGTAGAAGATATCACAAGCCTGTGGTGAAGGATGCAATCACCTACAGAAGTAAGTATTTGAATTCAAAGAGTAGAGTGGGTGGTTTGTGGGTCACAATTGCCTCTACTCCTTCCGTCTTCTTCATCAGTTTATTTACAAGTGGGAACTGCAGCGAAATGTTGCAGCCATGCCCTTTTCCAAGGTACCTCCATTTCATTTCCCCTCTCACCCAGTCTCCTTTCCCTCCCCTTTAGTCTGCTGTTGCCTCACTCTTGTACACAGGTGGTGCCATTGCGGCTACATAAGCAACGACATTCATACAATGGTTCTCCACTCCTGGCATAGGTCTTCTGTGAAGCAGTACACTCCTAACCCAGGGAAACTTTCCTGCGACCAGTGCTTTTTCTCTGGGGGGATGGGACGCAGGGGGACGTGTACCCCTAAACATTTTGTGTTGCCCCTGTCAGGAGCTTGTCCTACTCTCGAGTAGGACCCTGGAAGAGACACATGCCCGACTGGCATGTTCTCTTCCCTCCTGGTCGATCGTTCGAGAGCTTCAAAAGCTTTCTTCTGCCCAAACATCACAGCGACCAATGCCAGCAGACATCGGCACACTTAAGGATCCGCAGAGTCTTCGTAACTTTCGTAACAGACCTCAGCAACTCAGCATTTTGGCTAATCTACTTTATTTACATATAAACACACATGGAGCACTGCAACATGGCCCCCTCTCTCTCTAGCATCAGACAGTAAAAAGAGAACAAAGGACAATAGTCTCACTTCATGGAACACAGTAACACAATTAGCCTGTCTCCGTCACTTCCCACTCTGTGGAGTCAAAACATACACCGTCATGTGATAGACAACAATCCTATGACTGCAATCATGGAGCAGGAATTCTAACAGCCCCAACTGACCGACTGATGGACCAATATGCTAGCTGTCTCTGCAGTAGCAGCGCAGACTGGAGCTCCATCATTCTCCAGTGCCCAGAGAGGGGAGTCTGGGGTGGCCACAGTGGAGGCGACGGTGCTGCTCCTCTTCCTCCTCTTGCCGGGCTAGAGACAGCCGGTGAGCACTTGCCCCTCCTCGCTCAAGCCGACCCCATCGCCTCCTTTGCCAGGAGCCTACCCGTCCTCTCAGCACCACCTCAAGTCCGTCATCTGGGGGTTGGGAGGGAGGGGGCAAGGAGCAGCCAAAATGAGAGTACCCCTAAACATTTTTTTTAGAAAAGAAGCACTTCCTGTGACCATGACACGTCTCCCCAAATTGACATCATCTCCTTGCACTCAAGAAAACAGCAAAAGATAGAGTCAGAAAAGATACTCACACAATGACATAGGGATTGGGTACGTTGCCCTTCTTGGTGGAGGGAAGATTGCTGGCCCCATGCAGTGTGACCTCAACGGATTCCATCTCAGGATTAGCCAAGTGCAAGGCGTTGGGTCTGGAAGTCAACGTTCCTGGCTCTGCAGGATCCTCCTTCACCTGCCCAGGGGAAGCAGAAGAACCACCAACTCAGCAGAACTGAGGTTTGTCCGACAACATCCGCTGCAGAATGTGGCAGCAAAGCAGCTGGTAGTTAAACTCTGGAACTCAGATTGGAGAACTGGGCACCAAATAACAGAATGAATTTCAATAGGAACAAATGTAAGGTTCTGTACTTAAACAGGAATAACCAGCTGCACAAATATAAGATGGGGGACACCTGGCTTGCCAGCGGTACGTGTGAAAAGCATCTAGGGGTCTTAGTGGACCACAAGCTTAACATGAGTCCAGCAGTGGAGCAAGTCGATTGGGCGCCTGGGGCGGCATGAATGCCCTGCACCCGGGGGCGGGGCCAGCCACCTGCGGGATGGAGCAAGCCAGGGCAGGACGCTCTGCCTGCCTCCTCCCACTCAGCCACCCTACAGCTAAGGGGGAGGCAACGAGCAGACTGTTTGGGGCAGTGCGGAGCCTGCGAGCGCTCAAGCCACCGCATCACTCCCAGGAGAGACATGTGGCTTGGGCGTGCTGCAGGTCCGAGGTGAGTGCCGCCCACCATTTTGTCACCCCCCTCAGTGGGGACATCCAGGGCGGACCACACCCACCACCCACCCCTCACTACGCCCCTGTATGACTCAAAAGTGTGATGCCAAAAAAAGTGAATGCACTTCTGGGCCGCATCAACAGAAGTATAGATCAAGGGAGGTAAAAGAACCACTCTATTCTGCCTCGGTCAGACCACGCTTGGAATACTTTGTCCAGTTCTGGGCACCAAAATTTAAGAAGGATGTTGACAAGTTGGAACATGTGCAGAGGAGGGCAACCAAGGTGTTCAAGGGCCTGGAAACCAAGCCTGATGAGGAATGGAAAAGATAAAAAGTCTCCTCTTTACCAGGCTCCACATACCCAATGCCCTCATGCACCACTCAGGCTGAAAAAAGGTTTGCCATCCAGGCTTTTGACTGCTAATGACATGTGGCTTTTGGAGCCAATTCTGGTTGGAAATTAGGGTAGAGAGGATGTGTTGAAGGCATTAATGGCTCAATCTTGCTTCATCTTAAGACCTGCTTTAGCAACAAAACCCCTAAAGCACCTCTGTGCAAATATACCAGAGGACGGCAGAAGCAAGAGTTAAATCTCTGGCCTCCTTGACTTGCAAATGAAAGGCAGCAGAAGACCCTTTCAATCATCTTTTCATTAGCACCTCATCTGGCTTCATCGACAAGCAACATCCCAAGAGCCTTGCAAAGCCTTCCTCCTCTAATTCAAAGAGCCAGAAGTTCTTTGGAGCACGCAGAGATGCCACCTGCACCCCCACCAATCAAAACCTTGCAGGTCGGCAGGGGAGGAGGAGGAGAGAGAGAAAGGTTGTTACACACCTCAGCGGATGCAAGGCGCAAGTGATAATAAGGGCAAAGAAATCTGGGGAGAGGTCCTTTTGGTGGAGGCGTTTTAAGAACATAATGAGGGTCTGCTGGATCAGGCCAGGGACCCATCTAGCCAGCATCCTGTTCTCATTGTCTGCCTGAACACTTGCCTGTGGGAAACCCACAAGCAAGACACAAGCACAAGCGTTCTCTCTGCTCCTGTGGTTTCCAGCAACTAGTATTCAGAAACATTCCTGCCTCCAACTGTGGAAACTGTGGAAGCAGTGGAGGACTCCCTGGTCCTGAATGGGGTAACTGTGCCCCTGAAGGACCAGGTGTGCAGCCTGGGAGTCATTCTGGACTCCCAGCTGTCCATGGAGATGCAGGTCAATTCTGTGTCCAGGGCAGCTGTCTACCAGCTCCATCTGGTACACAGGCTGAAACCCTACATGCCCACAGGCTGTCTAGCCAGAGTAGCACATGCTCTAGTTATCTCTCGCTTGGACTACTGCAATGCGCTCTATGTGGGGCTACCTTTGAAGGTGACCTGGAAACTACAACTAATCCAGAATGCGACAGCTAGACTGGAGACTGGGAGTGGCTGCCGAGACCATATAACACCAGCCTTGAAAGACCTACACTGGCTTCCAGTACGTTTCCGAGCACAATTCAAAGTGTTGGTGCTGACCTTTAAACTCCGAGGGCCCAAGGGGTCTTTGGCCCCTCCCAATAAAATATCTGGAGGCGGGTGGTGCTGTGGGTTAAACCACAGAGCCTAGGACTTGCCGATCAGATGGTCGGCGGTTCGAATCCCCGCAACAGGTTGAGCTCCCGTTGCTCAGTCCCTGCTCCTGCCCACCTAGCAGTTTGAAAGCACATCAAAGTGCAAGTAGATAAATAGGTACCGCTCTGGCAGGAAGGTAAACGATGTTTCTGTGCGCTGCTCTGGTTCTCCAGAAGCGGCTTAATCATGCTGGCCACATGACCCGGAAGCTGTACGCCGCCTCCCTCGGCCAGTAAAGTGAGATGAGCACCGCAACCCCAGAGTTAGCCACGACTGGACCTAATGGTCAGGGGTCCCTTTACCCTTTACCTTTAATAAAATATCTGACGGTGCCACCGCCCCCCTCCCCCAGTTGATGGGCATTGCCATTCAAATGGTGATTGTGCAACATGCAATGTGTTTGATTATGCAGGGTAGGGCTTACCTGACCCCGCCTCCCCATATTTCATTGAAGTTGGCACCTCTGCCCCCTCCACTAGCGTTTGAGCCTTGGTAGCTGCCCAGTGATGCAGATCCCTGATGCCTGCTCGCCTACTTGACTTCACCAAGGCAAAACTCAAATACTTGCCTAAGATCCAGGACAAAGCGCCGCTTTGTCTGGGGCTACAGTGCGGGTAATGAGCAGGCTAGTCCACGGAGGGCATTCTCGACTCTACAGAAAGCGCCCTTTCGGTTCTGCTTTATTTCATTTGACCAGTTCAGCAATGTCTTAATGCAATTAACTCTGCCCTCTGGGACACAAGAAAGAGGGCTGCTCTCTTTCACAATGAGCCTGGAATGTCCCCCCCGCTGCCCCCCCGCTCTGTTAAGAGGAAAGAAAGAAAAGCACATGTCACATATCACAAACGTGATCTCGCCAACGGATGAACCCCAAGGCCGCACTGCCGGTGCCAGCCCGGCTTAGGAAAACAAGCCTCCTTCAGCAACTTGGTGCATCTGCCCGCCCATCTGCAAGTAGCATGCAAAGATTGTGGCGCCAGAACAACCGAACCGTGACAGCTCACAAAGTGGGGTGGCTACCTTTGCCAGGCAAAACAGGAACAGGCCCTGAACCCCCAACCTACTGTGCAAAAGCAAGTGTCCTGACATATCCAGAGGTAAGTCCTAATAGTGCCCTAAAGTGCCCTAAAGTTCCCTAAAGTGCCCTAAAAGGGCAACCCTAGAGAGTAGTCAGATAGTCCAAATGGTCAAATGTCAGTCCAGGTGTAATAATAATAATAATAATAATAATAATAATAATAATAATAATATATTTATACCCCGCCCATCTGGCTGGGTTTCCCCAGCCACTCTGGGTGACTTCCAACCGAATATTAAAAATAATACAGCATCAGACATTAAAAACTTCCCTAAACAGGGAATCCTGTTGTCTTCAGCTGTCTTTTAAAAGTAAAATAGTTGTGTATTGCCTTGACATCTGCTGGGAGGGCGTTCCACCGGGCAGGCGCCACTACTGAGAATACCCTCTGCCTGGTTCCCTGTAATTAGGCTTCTCACAGTGAGGGAACCGCCAGAAGGCCCTCAGCGCTGGACCTCAGTGTCCAGGCTGGACGATGGGGGTGGAAACGCTCCTATTTTCAATGGAGAAATGTTGGAGGGTATGGAGTTATCCAACTCCTGAGCCACCTGAAAGCAATCCTGTATAGGGAAGGTTTTTAAAAATGTTTAATGTTTTATTATGTTTTTATATATGTTGGAAGCCACGCAGAGTGGCAGGGGCAACCCAGTGAGATGTGTGGGGTATAAATAGTAAAATGATCATTATGGAATGGGACGTCCCTATTTTCATCGAATAAATGTTGGAGGGTATGCAAGGTGAGGTTCCTGCCTCTGGTTGGAACACCTGGACTTTGCGGATTCACTTCCACCTGGAGCTGGATTGGGTGGCTCCTGTGGACCAATCAGACAGTCCCAAAGTCACCCTCCAGTGGCTGACCAGATCCCTGTGGGAAGCCCAGAAGCAGGATTTGAGCACAAGAGCAACTCACCACTCCTGAGGTTTCAAGCAACTGAGATTCAGAAGGATTTCTGTCTCAGACCGTAGAGGCAGGACATGGGTAGTAGCCATCCATAGCCCTCTCTTCCAAGAATTTGTCTAATCCTCTTTAAAAGCCATTCCAGTAGGTGGCCATCACTGCCTCCGGTTGGAGTGACTTCCACAGTTTAACTGTGTTTCCTTTCTTTAAAGGTAAAGGACCCCTGACAGTTAAGTCCAGTCGCAAACGACTCTGGGGTTGCGGCACTCATCTTGCTTTACTGGCCAAGGGAGCCGACGTTTGTCCACAGACAGTTTTTCTGGATCACGTGGCCAGCATGACTAAGATGCTTCTGGCAAAACCGGAGCAGCACACAGAAACGCTGTTTACCTTCCCACCAGAGTGGTACCTATTTATCTACTTGCACTTTGACGTGCTTTCGAACTGCTAGGTTGGCAGGAGCAGGGACCGAGCAACGGGAGCTCACCCCGTCGTAGGGATTCGAACCACTGACCTTCTGATCGGCAAGCCCTAGGCTCGGTGGCTTAGTCCTGAATCTTCCAACATTCAGCTTCATTGACTGTCAGTGAGTTTTAGTGTTATGAGTATATAGTGCCCTGATATTTTATGAGATGGTGGCTTATATCTATATTATCCACCCACCCATCCATCCTTTTATAAATGAATAAAATGCGAAATTACTTGAATTTCTTGCCCAATCCCTACAGCCTGAGTAGGCATGTATGAGATTGCAAGCCCTGCCCTCACTGCTCTCCTCCTTGGTGCTTGTTCCTTATTCCTTTGTAAATTCTCACCAGTTGCCTCATTCTTGAACAAAGCTTGCTGAGAACTCCAGTGAGTCACTAGGGGAAGCTGTCGGTTTCCAGGATGTTGGATCATCTGCACCAGTTGCCCCGTAACAAGCATTATTCCAAGTTCTGTGATTAATAGCTATGTGGTTTTTAAAAAATGTCTGAGATCCTATTTATGTTGGAGGGTGGGGAATAAATAAAAGACAAAAAGAAAAATAGCAATTCCCAAAATTGAAATGTGCAGAGGAGTGCTATTGTGGGTAAGGAAGTCAGAAATATTAAAGATGGACCAGTGGGGAGGGAGCGACAGAGAGACCTAAAATGAACAATTAACATTGCGACACTGTGGGCTCACCGACACGTCCCACTGCTTTCCCAAGGGAAAACCCACCATTTACCACTGAATCGGACCAAACGTCAATCGGTTTTTCTGCGGATTGATGTCTCTTTTGATTCAGTGGTAAACAGTGTGCTTCCCCAGGGAAATCTGCAAGCCAAATGAAAAACTGCTCAGACCCGTGCCTGAAAAGCATGGAAAAAGTGGAAAATCTCCCGGAGCCAAGGACAAGTGGAAGTCTGGATGAGCCCTGGGAAAGAGCTGGTAAAGTCAATGCTCTATTTCGCAGGAGTCTGCAGAAGGAGGCTTTGCTACATTTCCTCCTAAGTCAGTGGTTCCCAAAGTGGGCGGCGGAATAACCTGCGAAGGGGGCAGTAAGAGGCAAGGGGGCAGCAGTGGGGCACTGGAGGTGTAAATGACTATCAGGTTTTGAAAAGCTGGCATCGCTGGATCACACTTATCCACCTTTGTGAATTAGTTAAACTAAATAGTTTGAACTGGGTTTTAGAAAAATGTCCAAATTGGCAATATGTCAGGGAAAACCTGGATGTATGGCAAAGCGATGGAAAAAGCAGCAGAAACAGCTTCAAAACCTTAAAATCATCATGTTGGGGGGTAAAGGGACCCCTGACCATTAGGTCCAGTCGTGGCCGACTCTGGGGTTGCGGCACTCATCTCGCTTTATTGGCCGAGGGAGCCGGCGTACAGCTTCCAGGTCATGTGGCCAGCATGACTAAGCCGCTTCTGGTGAACCAGAGCAGCGCACGGAAATGCCGTTTACCTTCCCGCCAGAGCGGTACCTATTTATCTACTTGCACTTCAAACTGCTAGGTTGGCAGGAGCAGGGACTGAGCAACGGGAGCTCACCCCGTTGCAGGGATTTGAAACGCCAATCTTCTGATCGGCAAGTCCTAGGCTCTGTGGTTTAACCCACAGTGCCACCCGCGTCCCTATCTTCTGGGTATTAAGTCATACAATCAAGTTGGATGGGATCCCAAGGGTTATCTAGTCCAACCCCCTGCAAGGCAGGAAACGCAGCATGACTAAGCCGCTTCTGGTGAACCAGAGCAGCGCACGGAAATGCCGTTTACCTTCCCGCCGGAGCGGTACCTATTTATCTACTTGCACTTCAAACTGCTAGGTTGGCAGGAGCAGGGACTGAGCAACGGGAGCTCACCCCGTCACGGTGATTCAAACCGCCGACCTTCTGATCGGCAGGCCCTAGGTGCGATCCTGGTGGGGTGCCATCGCGGCTGTGTCCCCCCCCCCCCGCCGCCTGATCTGGGCGTCATGCCCCCACAGGCAGCATGCCACACCCCAGTGGACAGTGCGCCACACCTCCAGGGTGTGCACCAGCCATGCCCTGCCTGCTCTCCGCTCTCTGGTGACAGAGCATGAAGATCTGCCACTGCCCAAAAGGGCACCTGCTTGGCTATTGTGAGAACAGGATGATGACCTAGATGGGCCATTGGTCTGATCCAGCAGGCTGTCCTTATGTCCTAATAATAATAATAATAATAATAATAATAATAATAATAATAATATTTTATTTATATCCCTCCCTCCCCAACTGAAGCCGGGCTCAGAGCGGCTAACAACAATAAAAGTAACACAGTTTACATAAAATCACAATCAATTAATTAAAATACATTCTAAAATCAATTCATTCTAAAATCAATTCAGAATCAAATTAATGGCAACCATTGGGCTAGAGTTCTATGAGGGTTACCAAAGGAGGGGGTCAGGCTGTGCCCTGGCCAAAGGCCTGGTGGAACAGCTCTGTCTTGCAGGCCCTGCGGAAAGATGTCAGGTCCCGCAGGGCCCTAGTCTCTTGGGACAGAGCGTTCCACCAGATTGGGGCTGTGACATTAACATATGAGAGAGTGCTGGAAGTGAAATAGTTAAACAGGTTGCCCAGTCAAGACCGGGTGTGTGTGGGTGGGTGGGTGGAGTCAGTGGGACTATAAAACCAGCTGGGGGGGCAAAAGGAGGAGTTTGTGAGGAGTTCGTTGAGGAGTTCGTTGGGAGTTGGGTGGTTGGTTGGAGTGGGAGTGAATTGGGATAGAGTCTGTGGGTAGGTTGAGTTAGTGTAACGAAATAGGCTGAGTCAGGAACAGTTAGCGGCTAGGCAGACAAGTAAATATCTGAGAGGTGGTTTAGTGAGTGAGAGCAGGTAGTGGAAGTTATAGGTCTGGATAGGCACCCCATGAATGTAATTGACTGATACTGTTTATGAAACCACACGCTTGTTAAACTGTAATAAATAAACAAAAGTTTATGTTTCAATTTAACCCTGACTGGACTCAGTATTGTCCTAGGTAGGGCCTGGATGGTGGCAGCGAGAAATAAAGTGGTGGCACAGGGATCAATAGACGGTGAAATGTCCAGGTACCCTGTGTGATCGCCACAGGGGCCATGGCTAAAAAAGCCCTGGCTCTGGTTGAGGCCAGCCTAACCTCCCTGTGGCCCGGGATCTCCAAGATGTTTTTATTTGAAGACCGTAAGCTCCTCTGTGGGACATACCAGGAGAGGCGGTCCTGTAGGTACGAGGGTCCTAGGATGTATACATATGGTCTTCCAACCGCCACAACAATTACAGAATTTGCACACCAGTTGGCGAAGGCCCTGCTCCCTCTGCCATGCGCAGGGACGCGGACTTATAAAAAATATTGGGGGGGCCCGGGAAAGCTCATGAATAATAAATAAGCTCATGAATATGCAAATAAAGTGGCGCCGCCTCCTCGTGAGCGAATAGGGGAGAGTGTGCTGTGCCTATTAATCAGCTCCGAAGGAAATTGGGTGGAGCTTTTGCTCGGGAGGGAGGGAGGGCAGGAGGCATGCAGCCCGACCCTGTGCATTTTGGGCTGGGGGAGGGGCGGCAATGGCGCTCTGCTGGAGGGGCGCCGGAGATTATTGGGGGGGCAGAGCCCCCCCAAATGAATTTTTGAGGGGGCTCGGGCCCCCTCAAGCCCCATGGAGTCGGCGCCTATGGCCATGCGCTCCCTCTGCCATGTGCTGCTGTCTGAGCTCACTCTCCTCTTCCACATGCTGACATTATCCAGCGCCCCCACCCCTCACCTTGCCAGCCTTGCTTCCCGCTCCTCCCCTCCCTCTCCCTCTCCCATGTCATCCTGGCAGCCAGTCTGGGCCTGTGCTATTCCCACCGGGCCTCTTGAGGGCTGAGCAAAGAAAACGAGAGGTTAAGTGCAAAGCTCCCCTCTCCCGAATGCCGTAATCATCCTGTGATGGGAATCAAAGTGAAAGTAATCACAAGAGGCAACAGCCTGTGACTAACGGCTTTTTGGCTACAGATCTGGGCTGGCGGCAAGCAGAGACATCTCCCAGGGATGAATGGGAGCGTCGGGGCTATTGGCATCTGCTAGCCACAGTGGCTCTGCTCTGGCTCCACAGCTGGAGGCAGCAATGGTTCCAAATGCCAGTCACTGGGGATTGCAGGCACTCAGGTCTTTCACCTGCCTAGCCTCCAACATACCTCAGGTGCAAATAGGGACATTCTATTCTACGTCAGTATCACTGCTTCAGCATTTCCTCCTGGTCAAGTACAAAAGTTATTAGAGGAAACATGGGGAAACTACAGTATTTTAAGCACAGTAATGTTTGAATTCATGTACTGCATTTAAGCAAGGCTAAGGAGGAAAGAAACCCCCAAATCAATAAATATAACTACAGTGGTGCCTCGCAAGACGAAATTAATTCGTTCTGCAAGTTTTTTCTTCTTGCGAGTTTTTCGTCTTGCGAAGCACGGTTTCCCATAGGAATGCATTGAAAATCAATCAATGCGTTCCTATGGAGACTGTCTGGGGACAGAGGGGAAGCGCCGCGTGCCTTCCCCTCTGTCCCCGGACCTGTTTAAAGCAAGGGGCGGCGGGGAGAAGATTGCTTCTCCCCGTTGCCTGCCCCGCAATCTCCAGGGACAGAGGGGAAGGCGCACGCCCCTGGACCTGTTTTAAAGCAAGGGAAGGGGCAGCGGGGAGAATCGCTTTTGTGCGCGCCTTCCCTTCTGTCCCCGGAGATTGCGGGGCTGGCAACGGGGAGAAGCAATCTTCTCCCCGCCGCCCCTTGCTTCAAAAGAGGTCCGGGGACAGCGGGGAAGACGCGCTGCGCTTCCCCGCTATCCCCGGAGCTTGCGGGGCAAGCTTTGTTTTGCGAAGCAAGCCCATAGGGAAATGCGTCTTGCGAAGCGGCTAAGAAAACGAAAAACTCCTTCGTCTAGCGAGTTTTTTGTCTTCCGAGGCGTTCGTCTTGCAGGGTACCACTGTAATTATATGTGTGTGTTTGTGTGTGGAAACTATGCCAGGTCATCATGCATTTAGGAGTATTTTGGAAGCACGTTAATTTTGAACAACCTCTATCGTTGAGATTGTACTGGTGTGTGGTATGGGGTATTCCAATGTTTATTTAGGGATATTATGCCCGGTCTTTATGGAGCATTTGTTCTGGTCTCTTTACAAGGCAGTGATGCAACAGTGTTTAAAACCCTCAATGACCCAGGCCCCAAATGCATACCTGAAAGCAGGCATGGTCGCAGTTCAAGCACAAATCACAGCTGATGAAAAGCACTCAAGGAAGTCAGAGAGCAGGGACAGAGTGTGGCTTGGTCAGGGGAGAGGGACACCTGTCTCGGGAAAAGCCAAAGGCCAGATAGAGATGATGGCGGGGGGGGGGGGGCATATGTGGCCCACAGGTCTGGGCTTCTCTACACCAGGCATATATGACTTGGGGTACTCAACACTTCATTCCTAAGCTTGGATCCAGCAACTTGTACCTACCTTCTTTGTTCCCCAGGAAAAGAAACTGAATGGGTTTCGTATGCGGGATTTGCTGCTCTCTCCTTTTTTCTAAAGACCCAAAATTCAAAAACCAAGAGAAACAGAAAGAAATCCTCAGTTTCACAAATGGGTACTGGCCTTACTCTGCCCAGTTCACACCAAGCAGTGAATGAAGGGGGGAGCTGTGGCCCTCCAGATATCCATTGGACTACAACTCCAGTCAACGAGACCAGTGGTCAGAGATGATGGGAGAGGAAGAGCCAGAACAGTGGCGTAGTGTGGGGGTGCAGGGGGCCGGCCGCACCGGGCGCAACATCTGGGGGTTAGGGGGTGCAAATCCACGGGTTATGGGGTGCAAATCCACAGGTTAGGGGGCGCAAATTACTTGCCTTGCCCCGGGTGCTGACAACCCACGCTACGCCACTGAGCCAGAGGCTTCCCATCTCCAGCCTAAAGCAAATTTGTGCGTCCCAGTAGGGAGAAATACTGCTTTGAGATTTCCAACTGGAAGCACCAAAGGAGACCAGAGCTTCTTTCTAGTCTGCCTGCCCCCCACAGGCCCTCTGGGTGTTGCTGGACTACAGCTCTCACAGTCTCTGGCCATGCAGGGCGGGATGGGATTTGGAGTCCAACAACATCTGAAAGGTCAGAGGTTCCCCATTCTGGGTCTAGCTAATATAACTGTGAGGGAAGTTCCTGGCCTGGGCTTGGGGTGTAGAAGTCTTGCTGGGAGTTAAGCACCTAGAGACGTCACCAAGGGAGTTACTCAGTGCAACAAGACAGGGGCCAGCCATATAGTTGCATAGAACAGCTACCATTAGAAAAGTGTGGTTCAGCGAAGGTTGTCAATCCACTGTTCCAGTGATTGGGCGAGGATATAAAATTCCTTTTCTCTGCCATGTCTTTATAGCAGCCTTCCTCAACCTGGTGCCCCCTAGATGTTTTGGTCTACTAGAGGGGTAGGCAACCTAAGGCCCGGGTTGCCTACCCCTCTAGTTGACCTTTCCGATCACCTTCTCAATCCGGCCCATGGACGGTCTGGGAATCAGCGTGAATGCCCTAATAATAGCCCAATTTCATGCTGTAAATCTCTTTGAGAGCTTTTTCAAGTGCATAAATCAGAGTGAATCTACATGAGTAGAATGTGTCCTTTTGTTTAAAATGCATCTCTGGGTTATTTGTGGAGCCTGCCTGGTGTTTTTACATGAGTAGAATGTGTGCTTTTATTTAAAATGCATCTCTGGGTTATTTGTGGGGTATAGGAATTTGTTCATTTTTATCTTCAAAATATAGTCCAGCCCACCAAATGGTCTGTTGACAGTGGACAGGCCCACGGCTGAAAAAGGTTGCTGACCCCTGGTCCACTACTTCCATCATCCCAAATGTTTGCCCATGCTGACTGGAGCTATTTGGGAGTTGTAGTTCAGCAAGCAAGCTGAGAAAAGCTGCTTTGAGACTAAAACGAGGCAGTGAAGGCTATCTAGCTGCTTCTGGGCTTTTAGCCAGGGCAGGGGGTCACCCAAACGAAGACAGAGGCCTTCTAATGTGGGAGAAGATGTGATAGCTTTCCCTAACCTGATACCCTGCAGATGTCTCATCACACTTAACTCTGCAGCTATTACAGCGACCATTTTTAGCTACCTGAAAAGTGATGCTCTTTTTGTTGTTGGGGAAAATAAGCCAAACAAGTGTTCACATTTCAATTTTTTCTTTCATATATTTTGAACTTTGAGTTCTGGAGGTTTGGGGAGGGATGCAGCAAACCACATAATCGGATTGTAAATTGAGCAGTGAATTGAACTGGAACAGAAATAGTTCTTTTTTGGAGGGGTGAACTGGAACTAGAACTTAGTCCTTTTCAAAATGAACTATTCAAGCAGTGCATCAGTAATACTGCTGACTTTGTGGATTTTTTTTAACCTACACTTTTTTAAAAAATTTTTTTTGCATACTAGAGATGTTATCCCAGGGTATGTTTTTCTGTGTTTGGGGAGAGGGCAGTGAATGTTCAGCAACTCACCTCCTGAGCAGCAGGTTCCTCTTCAGGATCATCATTGTTTACTTGAGACATTTCTTGTTTCTTGTTTAGGAGTTCTTTATCTACAGTCTTAGGGCACTGCTATGTCAGAATGAAGCCTGACTCCAAGGATCATTACTGTTGCTCTCCTTTCTTTAAAACAGAAGGCATCCTCCATCCTAGCTTCAAAGGAGCCTCTGTAAAGGTCAGTCCAAGGAGAACTTTGCTGAAAGTCATCAGTGAGGCGACCCCCAGAACTGGTGTGGATTCCACCACAACTGTCTGCTTATGACATCAGCAGCATCACAGTTCTGCGGCCAGCATTACCTTCTTTTTTAAGGATATAGATTGATTCAGAATTTTTAATCACTTGAACAAAGCTCTCAAAGAGATTTACAGCATGAAATTGGGCTATTATTAGGGCATTCTCATTAGGACATCCTAGGGTATCTCAGTTCTAAAGATTTCATCTTCAAGGGCTGCTCCTGCTCTCTGACTTCACCCCTACAAAGGGCAGGGGGTAGGCTTAGCTCCAAAATAGGTTGGGTTTAAACTGAGCTGGTTGTACATTGTTCCCATTGAAACCAATGGGACTCAAGTCACATCTAACATTGCTCAATGATTCCTTTGGGACCTGACCTGACTTTGTATGGATTCAATTTGCTGCCTTCAAACACAGCACTTTGCTCGATTAAATTGAAAGTTCTTCTTGGATAATTTTCAGTTGACTTTGTGTGTGTGTGTTTCTGGCCAGGGATGTCCATGGGCCTGCCAATCTGATTCGGGGCCTGATCCAACCAGATGCAGCTCTCCTCCTCCCCTGCCTTCCCACCCACACCTGTATGTTTAAGCAATGGGAGAGGGGAAGACTACCTGTGCCCACTCTCCTTGCCCTGCTTTTGACAGTTCCAGAACACTCTGGGTGGACCCAATCTGAGCCAAGGCAATCTAAACCTCTCTCAACCCAATGCAGCTGAATCCTGGATCAACCCAAATCAGCCCAAGTCAGGATCTGGGATTTGGATGGATTTCTGCATCAATTTGGGATGTATAATTCTTATAGGGTACCAAAACTCCCTAGTTCAACATAGTGCAAGGGTCAGCAAACTAAGGCCCACAGGCTGGATCATGCCCAATTGCCTTCTAAATCCGGCGCACGGATGGAATTGCTGCGTGGATTGCCAGCGCGCACGTTCTTTCCCTCTCCCTCACATGGCAGCAGCGGCTGCGGCGCCTCCTCCCTCCCTCCTCCTGGCTTCTCCCTGCCCTGCCTAGAGGAGGAAGGGGGTTGGCTTTGTTGCTGCCAGCCCCTCTCCAGAGCCCTTTTGTGTGCCGCTCATGGTCCCGCTGCCGCCAGTCCCTGCCGCTCGCAAGACGCTGAGCGCCCCTCTCGAGCAGCCGGCATTTAAAGCAGCCCCTCTCCAGAGCCCTTTCACGCGCTGCTCATCGTTCCTCCACCACCATTCTTTTTTTCTCTCTACCCAAAATATAGTCCAGCCCCCCACAAGGTCTGAGGGACAGTGGACCGGCCCCCTGCTGAAAAAGTTTGAGGACCCCTGACATAATGGATTTCTAGGTGAACATACAAACATCACTTTTAAATGTTTTTAGAATGTTTTCTTGTGTTTTATATTGCTGAAATGCTTGCCACTCAGGGCTACTTTGGGATGTCAGATAATGATAGGAATCCTGCTGGATCAGGCCCAAAGCCTTGTCTGTTTCCTCCCATGATCAACCAGACGCCTTCCAGAAGCTCACAAGCATAATGGCAACAGATCTCTCCCGCTGTTGCTCACCACAAACTGGGATTCAGAGCTTAGTGGCACCAGCAGATCAGGACTCTGAAGCAGACGTTCAGGGCCCCATTCATCAGAGGTCCCCAAATGAAGTAGCACTGGTTTATCACATTGCGAGGTGTTACTGCCTAAACCAAAATGGGAGGTGCCACCCACTGGTGTGGGGAGGTGAGATTACCTGGGGGTTGCTAAGAGACAAGTTGGCGGCAGGAGGAACTGGAGGTGTCAAGCTTTGAAAAGCTGGTATCATCCATTTTGTTGAATTCGTTAAACTTAATAGTTTTAATGAACCCGAACCCGCGGAGCAGACTCCCTCCGGAGCTCGGAGGGAAATCCGCCATTTATCGCTGGCACTGACCGGAAGTCAAAATGTCCAATTAATTGCCACTGTTTTGAAATTTAAGGCCTTGTTATCTTCCTTATTGGGCCATGCACTGCTATTCCGAATACTGCCTTTCATAGGGTAAGGTAGGGGGTACTGCAGATGAGTTCATGGAACCAAGGAGGCAGTCACATTCCCCACCCCCACCCTCAATATTGGGAAACCACTGAGTGCCAGTCCTCATAAGACCATGAAGACCAGACTCTAAAATGAGACCGTCAGGTGTCCTTCTGGCTTGCTGAATTAAAACTTCTGAAACTGGTGCACTAAAGCCACTTCCACCTTCAGAGGAGGTGGTGTTGCGGGCTGCACTCCCCCACCATGCGCACGGTGGCTGGCTCTCAGCCTCCGCGCTATTAAGGGAATCCCTGGCCGCGTCATCCCCTGGACAGCCAATCAGCTGGCTCGGGGGGCAGGGCCTGCCCTATTTAGTGCAGGCGCAGCTGGGGATCTCCCTCTTTTCCTGCCTACAAGCTGCTCCGGTTTCCCACCCTCCCACCCTTTAAGGTTTTTGTCTTTGACCTTGCTATGGACCTCGGTTGGTCGTCATTAAGGGACCTGGTAGGATTTCTTTCCACTTGGCAAATTGGCACCAGCCACTTTGTTTTCTGCCTACCTCGTAGCAAATCGTCACAACTTTCATGGTATTGGCGATTAGGCATTGGTATTGGTATTGTTTTATAGATGGAAGAGGGGAGGAAGCGCCATCACCTGCCCCACAATTTGTAGGGTAGTCCGATAAAGGATTCCGGGGGGCGTGGCCCTGTCCAAAGCCTATGAAGGTGAGGGCCTAAGGCACGCCCCCTATTGGTGACCCCGGGGGAGTTCCTAGTTGATGTGCATCAGCAGGACTCCCCCTACTGGTGGTTAACCCTTCCCGGACTTCAAGCAGATGGGCTGACGCCGGATACAGTGGTGCCCCGCAAGACGAATGCCTCACAAGACGAAAAACTCGCTAGACGAAAGGGTTTTTCGGTTTTGCGTTGTTTCGCTAGACGAATTTCCCTATGGGCTTGCTTCGCAAGACGAAAACGTCTTGCGCTTTTTTTAAAAAGCCGCTTGAAGAGGTGCAGTTGCGACGGACCGTGCTTCGCAAGACGAAAAACATTGCAAGATGAAAAGACTCGCGGAACGAATTCTTTTCGTCTTGCGAGGCACCACTGTAGTCTGTTAGGACCAATGCCTAAGCCAATACCGCTCATCACCTGTAACCAATAAAGCTGTGACCATATTTAGCCCATTAACCTTAAATAATTGTGTCATGTGTCTTTATTTTCACTGGGGGGGGGCCGCGGGAACTCGCCACGCAACAGTGTTCAACGATGAATCCCTCCTATTTCCCTTCCTCCCCCAAGACGCACGCATGTATGGGCTTCTTGAAATGGGTGATTCTCCCTCCCCTGATCATTCCACCGTCAACCCCTTTGCTTAACATACTCAAAGCAGGGAGCTGTTACACTTCCCAGAGCCCCACAGTGACATTGAAGATTTCCCCGCATGAGATTTATGAGCAGTTGTTGGACCATGCCATCTTTATCCCTCTCTTGAGATCTCATAAAATAATAGTGGGCTCGGTGGTATGAAGATGAACTGATCACCGACGTAAGCTTTCCCTAACTCAATAGTTCCCTGGGTGCCCTTAAAACCAGATGGAGACCTCAGGATGCAGGCTAACGACGGCAGAGTAAATGAGGAAAGAGCCCATTTGTGACAGGGAAGGATGAGAGCAGCCCCAGAAAATGGAGCAATATTGCGTTACACTTTCTCTGCCTGCCAGCGAAATACACGTGAGCCACAGTGAAAGGGAGTGAGGCTTCCAGGCTGGGAGAGGAGCAATGTGGACGTCCAATGAAGCTGAATGCTGGAAGATTCAGGACATAAGAAAGGGCTCCTTCACACACACTGCGTGGCTAAACTGTGGAACTCCCTCCCACAGGAGGCCGTGATGGCTGCCAAGAGGATTTTAAAAGAGGATTAGACAAATTCCTGGAGCAGACGGTTGTCAGTGAGTACTGGCAACGACTGCTCTGCTCTGCCTCCAGAGTTGCTTCCGAATACCAGCTTCTGGAAACTACAGGAGGAGAGAGGGCTCTGGTGCCTGGACCCTGCTTTCTGGCTTCCCACAGGAAGCCACTTTGAGAACAGGATACTGGACTGGATGGAGTATGGGCCTGATCCTGCAGGCTTTTCTTAAGCTCTTACTGAAGAGGATTATTGTGCTTGAATCCTGCTTGCAGTTTTCCCACTGAGGCAGCTGGTTGGCCGCTGTAAGAATAGGAAGCTGGACTAGATTGCCGTATTTTTCGCTCCATATGACGCACCAGACCATAAGACGCACTTAGTTTTTGGAGGAGGAAAACAAGAACAAGAAATATTCTGAATCCCAGAAGCCAGAACAGCAAGAGGGAGCGCTGTGCAGCGATCCCTCTTGCTGTTCTGGCTTCAGCGATAGCTGCGCAGCCTGCATTCGCTCCATAAGGCGCACACACATTTCCCCTTACTTTTTAGGAGGGGGAAAGTGTGTCTTATAGAGCGAAAAATACGGTAGCCATTGGCCTGATCCAGGCCACCTCAGGCTACCTTCTTCTGATCCTCAAAAGTTGCCCCTGTCAAGGCTGACCAAGGCTTTGCTTCTTTGGCCTGTTTGTGAATGTTGTGGAATACAAAGGTCAGTTCCCCGGTTCCCCAGAAGACGCCTTGCCTTTCTCCTCCTTTGCCCCATCCGATTAATGATTGATGCATCTGATAATGAGCAGCGATAAGAAGAGAACAGGGATGGGCAACTTGGGATCTGGCTTCACAACCCATTAGGCAGAGGGACAAGGGTTAAACAGCATCATTACAGACTATAACAGCAGTGTAACAAGAGAGTGCAAAGATTTCATTAGCAAATGGGACAGTCCTGGGAGCAGAGAGAAGATATGGGAGGCTGATAACAATTTCTAAGAACTTGTGTGCTGAGGAGAACAGGGATGGATGATAGGATAGCCACCTCAACACTTACTATTTTGCATTTACCAAGAAACTACATGATAGAGAACACTACAGTGCAGTATATTTGCTGGCTGCCATTAACAGGTTTAAACACAAAGAAGTGAAACAAACTGTGATGGCCTGGGAATCTGATTCAGAATCTGAACCTGAGGAGTCCCAGCCTGCACAGGAGTCCCTGCCTCCAGGGCTGGCTGAACCGGGGCAGGGGCTTGATTCTGAAGCGCCTGCACCTGTGCCGGATCCTCAGGAGCAGACACCAGATGTATCCACTCTGGCTCCGGAGGTGATTGAGGGCCCATTGCCGGCAGGTGCGCCTCTCCCAGCCCTGAGAGCCAGTGTGGTGTAGTGGTTAAGAGTGGTAGTCTCGTAATCTGGTGAACCGGGTTCGCGTCTCCGCTCCTCCACATGCAGCTGCTGGGTGACCTTGGGCCAGTCACACTTCTCTGAAGTCTCTCAGCCCCACTCACCTCACAGAGTGTTTGTTGTGTGGGGGAGGAAGGGAAAGGAGAATGTTAGCCACTTTGGGACTCCTTCGGGTAGTGATAAAGCGGGATATCAAATCCAAACTCTTCTTCTCTTCTTCTGTCAGGGGAAGGTGAAGCTGCCCCTGGGTCCAATAACCCTCCAGCCTCTCCTGAGCTGCAGAGGCTCAGGGCAGAGAGGCGGAGGGAACTAAGTTCTCTGAGGAGGAGTGCTCGCCTTAAGGCCAGGAGAGGCGAGTCACCTGTGGGCCTGGACCACCCCTGGCCTCAGAGGAAATAAAGGCCAGCCAGCCCAGTCCCAGGCTGCGGGAGCAACATTGTTGGAAACCTGTTTCTGCCAGCACCCAGACCTGTTCTTCCAGAGTTCCCAACCACGCCTGGCTTCTTGCTTTGGACCCCGCTTCGCCCTTGGTGGACAGTCTCCAGACCCTCGACCCAGGACCGGACTCTGACCACGCCTCACAGTAACCTCCCCCCAGGACCAGCACACAAACAGCCAAAGCAAAAGCAGACTGGGGACTTTTGTATCATAATCAGGAAGTAGTATTAATTTCACTTAGTGTTCCTATTTGTCATTTACTGATAATAATGACTTATGTATAAAGCACTTAATCTCCCCGTCCCTAGAGGTCGTACAAGCCAGAAGATCCCTATAAGCATCTTTGTCAATGTCAAGATGAGAGACTCCAAAACAGGCTCAGGACTGCTTGAGAGCAAGAGTTGCAGGACCATGGACAGATGAGAGCAAGAGGGAGTGGGTTGCCTCAGCCCTGGTCTGTTCTACCTGCTGCAGCATTGCAGTCTGGCCTGGAGAACCCTGTGGTTTCCAGCAACTGATAGAAACATTGGTGCCTCCAACTGTGGAAGCAGAGCTGAGCCGTCGTGGTTGGTAGCCATGACTAGGATAAGGCAGCTTCCTATGTTCCTATGTACATTCCTGGGATCTCAAGAGACTTGGGGTGAAATCTGGTGCCAGTGGTGGTACTGGATGTGGAGGCATGGGGGTGGCGGAAGGGGCATGAACACACACAAGCCCCTTTCCAACATCCTCACGTGTACTTCCCCATCCTCATAACCCCCATGTTGGTAGCAAAATATTGTGCCACCATTTCACTACAGTGAAAGGTAAAGGTAAAGGACCCCAACAGTTAAGTCCAGTTGCGAACAACTCTGGGGTTGCGCTGCTCATCTCGCTTTACTGGCCGAGGGAGCCGACATTTGTCTGCACACAGTTTTTCCAGGTCATGTGGCCAGCATGACTAAGCCGCTTCTGGCGAACCAGAGCAGCGCACAAAGATGCTGTTTACCTTCCAGCTGGAGCAGTACCTATTTATCTACTTGCACTTTGATGTGCTTTTGAACTGCTAGGTTGGCAGAAGCTGGGACCGAGCAACGGGAGCTCACTCCATCAAGGGGATTCGAACCGCCAACCTTCTGATTGGCAAGCCCTAGGCTCTGTGGTTTAGACCCCAGCGCCACCCGCGTCCCTTTCGCTATAGTAGCTGATTTTAATATGCTCAACAAGGATGCTTATCCCAGATTTCTCACAGTCTCCTATTTGTTTGTTCCCGACAATCTCCACATCAGCAAAATTAGCATTTGCCTCACATTTCCCACTAAAAAAAAAAAAAGCAGCTTTGGTCTACAGGGATATTTGGTTCGATTTTGCAAAGCTCTCCTTTGCGGTGACCCTCCTTCTCCTCCTCCTCCACCTCCTCCTCCTTTCCATTTCCATGATCCGTCCATCTCTGCTCTCTGGAGTAACCCAAGCCATATAAATAATCTGATTTGAGGCTATGAAATCTTATTTGAAGGTCTATTAATGCATAGCTGGAATGACACAGGCCCCAGCCTGTCTCCGCTGACTGAAACATGGGAAGCAATTTCACCTGGGAAAATCCATCTCCCAGAACAGGCCAAGGAAGGAGGTGTGGAAGAATCAGGAAGCAATTATATTTAGGGTGGAGATTAAGACAATGCCTGTGCCATCCTTTGTTCCCTGACCTCCATCTCCCATCTTCAGGGAGCGGGGCTGGACCACTGAGCTAAGCAAAACAGACGCCAAGGATTAGGCCCTTAAAATATGACTGCAAGGCACTTCCTCAAAGAAAATAATTAGCAGGCTGACATGCTCATTCCCCCTTTTCTGTTGCCTGACCCAAGGAAACGAAATTTTAATCAATGTTGTTTTAAATAACACATAAATAAAACATCCATGCCTCCTATCCATGCAGGCTCAGAAAAGAGAAGTGACAGTAGAATGATGATTAACACCATATAATTGGGCCCGTGTCGGTGAAGAGCTTGAGGCGAGGAGCCAGGACTATTTAACGCAGATTAGTTACCCTTAATGGACTTTAACCATATTTTTTGTACTGGAGATCAAGGTGGTTAAAGGCTGATACAAGGATGCCCATCTATAGCGAACATCCAAAGCTGTGCTGCAGTTTAGATATTTAACATTTGCACTTTTATAGAGTATATCAAGGTGGCTTGCAACATACAAAAGATAATAAAATCAGTATTTAAAATATCCAGAAAACAGAATGCAACATCAGTGGATACTGGTTGGTTAAAAAGAGAGCTCTTCATATTGTGAAGGCCTATGTAAAAGAAGGTGAAAGAACTGCATAAGTGGTAGGGACCCTGAGGGTCATCTAGTCTAACCCCCCTGCAATACACCTGAAGAAGCCCTGACCATCCAACCTCTGCTTAAAAACCTCCAAGGAAGGAGAGTCCACCACCTTCTGAGATTGTCTGTTCCACTGTCAAACAGTTCTTCCCTTCAGAAAATTCTTCCTGATATTTAGACAGAATCTCCTTTCTCGCAACTTGAAGCCATTGGTTCAGTTCCTACCCTCCAGAGCAGGAGAAAACAAGCTTACTCCATCTTCTATGTGACAGCCCTTTAGATATTTGAAGGCAGCTATCGTAACTCCTCTCAGTCTCCTCCTAAACATATCCAGCTCCCTCTCACTTTTATTTCTTTTGTGTTTTTTTAAAAAAATGATATTTATTAAAGTTTCAAAAAAGGTTACAAAAATAAGAAAAAGAAAAAATAGAAAAGAAAAAATACAAAGTACAGAAAAATAAAAACGTTTAAAAACAAATCAATCTTTCCATGTCTTGTCTTTCATTTACTTGTTTCCCTGAGCTCCTCACACCTCCCTTTTTTGTATTCCAGTATTCCAGTTCAGTTAGTTAATTCAGCAAATCCTTTCCCTCTTTGTTTTTATCCTAATCCTTTAATTTAATATATTATAACTTTGGATTCTCACCTGTTAACAAACCATTTTTACATACTCCTTTGTAACAGTGCTGCTAAAACCACTTAACTTCATTCTGACATCATTCTAACATTCATTAATTTTGCAATATTTCTGTAAATAGTCTTTAAATTTCTTCCAGTCTTCTTCCACCATTTCTTCTCCCTGGTCTCGGATTCTGCCAGTCATTTCCGCCAGTTCCATGTAGTCCATTACCTTCATCTGCCATTCTTCCCAGGTGGGTAGATCTTGTGTCTTCCAATACTTCGCGATGAGTATTCTTGCTGCTGTTGTGGCATACATAAAGAAAGTTCTATCCTTCTTTGGCACCAATTGGCCGACCATGCCCAGGAGGAAGGCCTCTGGTTTCTTCAGAAAGGTATATTCAAATATCTTTTTCATTTCATTATAGATCATCTCCCAGAAAGCCTTAATCCTTGGGCACGTCCACCAAAGGTGAAAGAATGTGCCTTCAGTTTCTTTACATTTCCAACATTTATTATCGAGCAAATGATAGATTTTTGCAAGCTTGACTGGTGTCATGTACCACCTGTATATCATTTTCATAATATTCTCTCTTAAGGCATTACATGCTGTAAACTTCATACCTGTGGTCCATAACTGTTCCCAGTCAGCCATCATTATGTTATGGCCAACATCTTGTGCCCATTTAATCATAGCAGATTTCACCGTTTCATCCTGAGTATTCCATTTCAACAGCAAGTTATACATCTTTGACAGAATCTTGGTTTGGGGTTCTAACAGTTCTGTTTCCAATTTTGACTTTTCCACCTAGAAGCCAATTTTCTTGTCCAAATTATATGCCTCCATTATCTGATAATAATGAAGCCAGTCTCGCACTTTATTTTTTAGTTTTTCAAAACTCTGCAATTTCAATCTGTCTCCCTCTTGTTCCAGAATTTCCCAATATTTCGGCCATTTGGCCTCCATATTGAGCTTTTTCTGCGCCTTCGCTTCCATCGGTGACAGCCACCTTGGGGTTTTATTTTCAAGTAAATCCTTGTATCTTATCCAGACATTAAACAATGCTTTCCTGACAATATGATTTTTAAATGCTTTATGTGCTTTGACCTTATCATACCATAAATATGCATGCCATCCAGTCACTTTTATTTCTTTTGGAATCCTCTGCATTTGTGCCTTCAACATTTCACCTTTAAGAAATTCCCATCTGGAGGGGGTGCAAGGAGTCCTTGTAGCGGGAGCGGGAGCCCTTGTATAGCACGCGCCATGGCAGGACAGGCATTTTAAAAATTTATTCCCCTCTTCGACCCTGTATTGGTGGAAAGGTGTGCAGCTGAGACAGTAACTAAAGGAGGCATTGTGATTCCAGAAAAATCACAAGGAAAAGTGTTACAAGCCACTGGTGTGGCAGTTGGAACAGGCTCTAAGAGCAAGGAGGGAGACATTCGTCCAGTTAGTGTAAAAGTTGGTGAGAAGGTTCTGCTACCAGAGTATGGTGGAACAAAAGTTGTACTGGATGACAAGGACTATTTCATATTTAGAGATGGTGATATTCTTGGAAAATACATGGACTGAACAGTTCATCTTGCTCCGTTATCATTAAGTTTTCATTCCACAAAAAGTGCTCAAATGGTTCTGTTCCATTATGTAAATAATTTCTTTATTTTCTAATAAATGCAAATTCTCCCAAATTACCAAGTATCATTGTGACTTCAAAATAAAACAATGTGTATAGCCAAAAAGAAAAAAAGAAAGAAATTCCCATCTATTATGTACTAAGCTTGGATCCTAGAACAATAGGCAGGTAGGATCCTAGAATGCAACAGCAGCAATGATCCTGGAACCCCCTTAGGGGCCAACATTTGCTGAATTCATTCCATTCCGCTTATGCAATAAAATAAAATAAACCCAGTTCACCTGGTGAATAATTAAAGCAGCAGGCTGGCTGGTGCCGTCATTGTGAGCTCCATTAAAGTGAGTTTTTGCAGTTTCTGCATTTGTCAGTCGCACTAGCACACACTCCTCTCTTTTCAGTACGTATAAAAGAAAAGCAATTTCCCCCTTTTAAGCCAATTTACTTGTCTTGTAAAGGCAGACACTTGACACGCGCTGAGCGATTATTACGGAGGGAAGGAGCTGGCAGTGGTGAATACCTAATAATTACCTTATCCTAATGTCAGATTTGTTTCTCGCCACTGATTCCTTAGTATTTTTTTGCTGGAGTCTTAAATCAATCAAGAGGAGCATTCGTTTCCCTGGGAAGCCTTATGCTGGCTTAGCATGACCCCATATTAGCAATTCTTATTTATTTTCTGTACAGTGGTGCCTCGCAAGACGGAAAACTCGCTAGACGAAAGAGTTTTCCATTTTGGAGGTGCTTCAAAACGAATTTCCTATGGGCTTGCTTCGCAAGACGAAAATGTCTTGCGAGTTCCTGCGGGGGTTTTTTCCTCCCCCCCCTTTTCCCAAGCTGCTAAGCCACTTATCAGCTGATCTGCTAAGCCGCTAAGCCGCTAATAGTGCTAATCCGCTAAGCTGCTAATGGGCTTGCTTCGCAAGACGAAAAAACCGCAAGACGAAGAGACTCGCGGAACGGATTCTTTTTGTCTTGCGAGGCACCACTGTATGTCTCATTGCCCATCTTTCCTCCAAGAAATTCAAGGCAGCATGCAAGATTCCCTCCCCCTCCTCACAACAACCCTGCAAGGTTGAGCAATACTGTGTCTGGCAACCTTGAAAGCATTCATTGTGAGGCTACGTGAGTGCGTTGTGGACATTTTTATATGTTTTAAACAGGGTTTTTAAATTCTGTTTTTCTTTTAATTATTCTTTATTGATTACAAATTTACATATCTATACAAACATTGCATGCTATCTCTTTACATATGAAGAAAAAGAAAATTATGTAGAGAACAGAAAATTTATAAAGGAACAAAAAAGAGGAAAAGAAAAAAGATAAAGAAATGACAAGGATACAAAGTAAAAAAATCAAAAGAGGAAAAGACAAGACAAGACAACATTATTTACACAATAAAAGTGTTCATCAACACAATTCTGTTTTTCATGGTATTGTTTCAGTGCTTGGCCATTTGTCACCTGGGCTCCTCTGACAGGAAGGTGGGACAAAAATTTATAAATAGTAATAAGGCTTAGCAGCTTTACAAATAATACACTCATACCTTGGGTTGAATACGCTTCAAGTTGAGGACGTTCGAGTTGCACTCTGCGGCAACCCGGAAGTAACAGAGTGTGTTACTTCCGGCTTTCGCCGCTTGCGCATGTGCAGACGCTCAAAATGACGTCACGCGCATGCGCAGAAGCGGTGAAAAGCGACACACGTGTGTGCAAACGTGCCATCGCTGGTTACGTTTGCTTCTAGATGCGAACGGGGCTCCGGAACGGATCCCGTTCGTATCTAGAGGTACCACTGTAATAATAAAGTCTTTGAGCCAATGACTGGCCCAAAGTCACGTAGGAACTGCTAGGAGAGACTCACGGCCTTCCACTTGCGCTTCATCAGGAAGATTTTGGGCATCACATAGCAGGACAGAGTCTCAAACAGAGATGTTTTCTCTCAAGCCCACATTCCCAGCTTGGTCATGTCCACAGAACGGAAGATGGCAGGATCCCCAAATGCTCTATGGGGAGCTGGCTGCAGGCACCAGGCCCATTGGCAGACCAACTCTGTGTTACAAAGATGTCTGCAAACAGGACATAAAGGCTGGCAACGTGTGGGAATTCCTTGCAGATGACTCCAGTGCCTGGAGATAGTCAGGTTGTCTATCCACAGCAGTGACCAGAGGAGGAATGACCACTGGAAGGAGTGCAGAGAGAAGAAACACTCTGGTGCATCTGCATGAGCACAATCAGATGCCTCCAGCTGACCAAAACATATCTCTCCCAAATCAGTCTCTACACCCACAGAAGGTGCTTTTGTTGTTTAGTCGTTTAGTCGTGTCCGACTCTTCGTGACCCCATGGACCAGAGCACACCAGGCACTCCTGTCTTCCACTGCCTCCCGCAGTTTGGTCAAACTCATGCTGGTAGCTTCGAGAACACTGTCCAACCATCTCGTCCTCTGTCATCCCCTTCTCCTTGTGCCCTCCACCTTTCCCAACATCAGGGTCTTTTCCAGGGAGTCTTCTCTTCTGATGAGGTGGCCAAAGTATTGGAGCCTCAGCTTCAGGATCTGTCCTTCCAGTGAGCACTCAGGGCCGATTTCCTTAAGAATGGATAGGTTTGATCTTCTTGCAGTCCATGGGACTCTCAAGAGTCTCCTCCAGCACCATAATTCAAAAGCATCAATTCTTCGGCGATCGGCCTTCTTTATGGTCCAGCTCTCACTTCCATACATCACTACTGGGAAAACCATAGCTTTAACTATATGGACCTTTGTTGGCAAGGTGATCCCCTTCATGGATCACTGCCTTGCCGTGGCGAAGGGGCTTGAATAACTCAGAGAAGCTATGAACTATGCTGAGCAGGGCACCCAAGATGGACAGGTCATAGTGGAAAGTTTTGACCAAACGTGATCCACCTGGAGGAGGAACCGGCCAGCCACTCCAGTATCCCTGCTAAGAAAACTCCATGGATAAAGACAACAGAAGGTGCTACAACCTTCCAACACTTTGACTTCAGCCACCAAGCCACACTCATCCATTGTCTCCCGAGACACACGGATGTCAACAAATAGACAGAAGCTCTGAGATTACAACCGCAAGCTCCTTTAGCACCCTTGAGTGCAGCTCATCAGTGCCTTGACATTTGAATTCATTTACAGTAGTCTGCTGTTCCCTTACCACCTCTTGTTCTAATTTGGGCTGCAGCTCCCTCCTAACATCGTTTATTTTGTTATCACCAGGTTGGGCACTGCTTTCTTTTTGGGTGAAGACAAAGGCAAAGTAGTTAAGAGCAGTTCTGCCTTCTCTCTGTCACCCAACAGCATTTCTCCATCATCTCCATGCAGAGGACATACCACTTCCTTGGTCTTCCTCTTGCTTCAAATGTAGCAGGAGAAGCCTTTTATTATTGTTTTTAACCTCTCTTGCAAGCTTTGGCTCACCTGACCCTCTACCTGAAACTGTTGGATTCTTGTGTATACTTCTCCTTTGTGATTTCCATGTTCTTCCTTTTCTTATACTTACCCTTCTTAAATCTCATCACATTTGTAAGCTCCTTGTGCAAACACAATGGGTTTCTTAAAGACATCTCGCACTTTTCTATCTTGTTGGAATTGTCTGTCTTTTTGTATTCAGTATTTCACCTTTCAGAAACTCCAATCCATCTTGGACTCCCTTCTTTTTGAGTATTTCTTACCATAGAACTCTCACCCAGTAGCTCCTTAACCTTTTTTAAAACTGGTCTTCTTAAAGTCTTATTAAAGTCCAGAGGGCATGTCCGACTACCATTCAGCTTTCCCTTGCCTCTGTATTCTCTCTATTCTGCTTTGGTCAGACCACACCTGGAGTCCTGCTGGAAAAGAGACTGAGAAGAGTTATGACAGCTGTCAGAGCTGCCCTAGGTCCCAGCTCACAAAGGACCAACGCCACTCCGTTGTTATGTACAAAAGTCTTTATTGAAGTTCATTTTCGTTTCCACAGCCGCAGCGTGCAGCTCTACGTCTGAAACTCTAGACCGCCGAAGCTCCGTCTGAGTCTCCTCCCCCCAGACACCAGTTTAAGACCCTTGCCTTGCTCCACCTCTTCCTCCGCTCTTTCCTCCTCTGGGTCCGCCTGTCCGCTGGGGTTTCGCCCTTCCTAGATTCTTCTGACACTGATTCCCCTGATTCTTCTCCCTCCCTCCGGCGGGCTTTAGGACCTGGTTCCCAATCCGGGCTTTCTGCTGTCCCGCGCGCCTGTACATTTGAACTTGGCGCGCGCGCCCAGCCCCCAACCTTCCTTCTGACCGTTACACTGCTCTTGTCACTGCTTCCCCCTTCGGGGATGCTAGCTGGACTTGACCTCTCCTCCGTTCCCCCACTCTCCGATGGAGGCGTGGTCAGTCTCAACTCATCTCCTCTCCCTGCTGGAGGAGACACTGGCTCTGACACCTGGGACCCTTCCCCCCCACTACGTTCTGGTGGGGAAGCTGGTCCTGATCTCCAGCTGCTGCTTTGGGAGTCCCCGCTGGCCCCCCTTGCCCTAACCCTCGGCGCCTCCTTCTGGGAATCTTCTGATTCACTGGAGAGGCTTGTGGAATCTCTCGGGTCACTGCTATACCCCCCTACACTGCCCTCCGATTCTTCCCCTTCGCTCTCCATTTCCTCTCTCCCCTGTGCCTCTGTTCCTGAGGCCCTGACAACAGCCATCTTCAAAGTTCTAAAGGGCTGTCACACGGAGGATGGAGCAAGCTTGTTTTCTCCTGTTCTGGAGGGTATGGCCCTAAACAATGGATTCAAGGTATAAGAAAGGAGATTCTGACATCAGGAAGAACTTTCTGATTGGAAGAGATGTTCAGCTGTGGAACAGACGATCTCAGAAGGTGGTGGACTCTCCTTCCATGGAGTTTTTTAAGCAGAGGTTGGATGGCCATCTGTCAGGGATGTTTTTGCCTCTGCAGCTGCTTCTGATAAATCCATCAGGACCTCCCTCCCCCTAACCCAGTTGACAGTCGTTCAAAAGCTCTACAAATTGCAAGCTCACGCTCTGGTGAGCAGCATTTATATGCCTCCACAGTTTGGAGAGGGGACTCCTGCCTGCTCTGACAACAGAGTTTGTTTTTCAGCCTCATTGGGTTTCTCAGCGAATTGACAGGGTCCTCCTTTGCTCCCCCGCCCAGACCGCCAAGCCCCGAAACCAACACCCCATCACAACCGAGACCCTGACGGGCAGGGCACAGAGAAAGGACCAGCCTTCCCGCAAGGCCAGTCGTGTTGCCGGCCCAACGACAGTCCTGATAAACACCGAGCGCAGCCTGGAGAGATCCATCAACAGGCTGACTCTGGCTGGGGAATGAGGGAGACGGGTCACCATCCATCACAGGCCTAATGGGGATTTCTCTCTGGCTAATGGTTCCATCACAAGCTCAGCCACAGAGCTGTCCAGAAAGATCCTTGGTGCACTAAAAATTCCCCTCGAGCTTTAAGCATCTCGGAGGTGCCATGAATCAATCACACCATCTGTCATTGTCTTGCAGCTTTTATCCCATCAATCTGCCAGTTAGCTAGTAATATCTGGCATTAATTCCAGCTCCCTTTATGGTCCCTCTTTAAACCCAAGTGTGCCCTAAACTGAAACATTCACTTAACCAACTCGGGACCCATTTGAAACCTGTTCCTATTAGTATATAAAACCCTTAACAATTTGGGATCTGTTTACGCCCACTCTACCAGTAACTGGCCCTGTTACAGGAGCCACGTAATACCCATTTCACATTTATAAGAACTGGATTTTATAGTGTGGTGGAACCAGCACCTTGGAACTCTCTGCCTCTTGACACCAGGCAGATGTCTGCACTGCACTATTTTTCTGTGCCTGCAAAGAACGTTCATGTTTAGACAAGACCATCCAGGACCTTAGAAAACTGATGTGAGTCTTGATCTGTTTTTAGTTTACTGTTTTAACTTTTGAAATATCTTAAATTCTTGTTAATTTTTCTTTGTGATAATTTTATCATTTTTTGCAAAGTACTTTGAGGTATTATTATTTTTTAACAATCAAACTGTGCATGACTTGTATTACCTTATCCTAATGCCTTTCACCATAGAGGGGTTCCCACACCCACTATGGTGGGTGGGGTACACGTTGGGAGATAGAATTGTTTTCCATCTTGACAATGGCTACTTTCAAGATGTAGATGACCGGTGGGGCACCATCATGGAGAAGAGGAATCAGGAAAGCAGCATTGAGGTCAGGGTTGGGGGAAGCATTTCAGCCCAAGGGCCACATTCCCTTCTGAGCAAACCTTCAGAGGGCCACGTCCAGTGGCGGGTGGGGCTGAGCAACTGAGGCAGATTTCCCCTTTGTATAGCAGGTCAGTTTCTGCCCACACTTACACACCCCTCTATGTCCTCCATCCAGGGGAGCTAGAGGCGTTGTCAAGACTTTGATGATGCTTTCCAGCCAGGCAAAATGTCTCCAGGAGTGGTTGGCATAGGAGAGGTTCCTGAGAGCCAGGTCAAGAAGCCCAAGGCCTGAGGCTCCAAACCCTTGTTCTTGGACAGGGCCGCCTCAGTGGCTGCTCCCAGACTTTGGATCTCCTTGGAGGAGCCAGACAGGCTCCCTCCTTGCTGTCCTTCTGCCGGCAGGTGAAGGTAGTGGCATCGCAACGGCGGAGCTGGGGGACAGTGCGCCCCAGGTGCCATGTCTGCGGGGGTGACAAGAAGGCACCCCGCGGCGGCTTGCGGCGGCATGAACAGCCATCGCGCGCGGCAGCCGCATGTGGAGGATCCTCTGTTTGTGGCTGCAGCCATAAGCAGAGGATTCCTACATCGTTTTTTCTTTTAAATGGCAACACCAAATACAGCTGCGACAAAGTTCAGCATAAGATTAAATTTCTGGTGTCTTGGTCCCCACCCCTTGTCTGAACCTGTGTTGGCTCAGTCTTTTTTCAAAGGCTTTTCAGAGAATTAGGAATCCAGTCTCCACAAAAAGCTTCTTTCCCCAATTGGGTGATTATTTTAAAACTGCCTATGAAACATCGTCTGCCTTGATGGGCCCTTAGAGGCAGCACAGACGTTTATATCAGTTGCAAGGGTTTTTCATTATTATTATTGCCTTCAGCTGAAAAGAAAAGAAAATGCTGTTGATTTTAATCTCCCCCTCCCTTCCGGTTAATACAATGAATTCCACCTTACTCTTTGAATCATTTTCCAGTGTTTACACTACTATATATTTATTTCATAAAATTTATACACCACTTCATTGTAAAAAAAAAGCCCCACCTCAATGCAGTTTACAAAAGTGATAAAACTATAAAATCATCACCAAGAAAAATTAACAACAATAATTTAAGACTTTCAGAAAGTTAATATAACGGTAGACTAAAAAAACCGATTAAAACTTGCATCAACTTTCTAAACATCTGGGAGGGCTTTTCTAAACAAGAATGTTTTAGCATGTGTCGAAAAGTGTACAGTGAAGGCACCTGCTTGAGATCAATAGGCAGTGCACACACTAAAATGAAGAATGGGTTTTATGTGGCACCTGTACTAGTGCCAGTTGCACCAATCCAAGTGGTCAAGGGGGTGTGGAAGGTGGAGGTAAGGTGATCTCATAGGTAAACTGGACCCAAGTACCACAAGGAATGGTGGTACATCAGAATTGCCCTTGGAGGCAGGTAACACAGGTGTGCAGCTGTAAGCACAAACCAGTCCAACCAGCCAACACAGGCAGAAACGTATTTGCTTGGGTGTAGCTTTGATGGGAACCTACCTAATTTGCACTTCTTCAACCAATACACAAACAGAAACACAGCTATCCTTAGAAAATTTTGTGATGCAGTTATTTGACCAAGCAATATGTACAAAATGCATTCTACTAAGGGGAAACATGTGGGACGCGGGTGGCACTGTGGTCTAAACCACTGAGCCTCTTGGGCTTGCCGACCAGGAGGTCGGCGGTTCGAATCCCCACTACGGGGTGAACTCCCGTTGCTCGGTCCCAGCTCGTGCCAACCTAGCAGTTCTAAAGCACGCCAAAAAGTGAAAGTAGATAAATAGGTACCACTCTGGCGGGAAGGTAAATGATGTTTCCGTGCGCTGCTCTGGTTTTGGTGTTCCATTGCACCAGAGGCAGCTTAGTCATGCTGGCCACATGACCTGGAAAAACTGTCTGAAGAGCGGACAAACGCCGGCTCCCTCAGCGAGATGAGTGCCACAACCCCAGAGTCGTTCGCGACTGGACTTAACTGTCAGGGGTCCTTTACCTTTAAGGGGAAACATACATACAAATGCATGCATTCATGAAAATAGTGTGCAAAAATGCATGAGGAAACTGCTTGCAATAGAATGTGTATATTAGTCAAAACTGTACACAAAAGTACGTTTATTTGCAGTAAAATGCTGATGGATTTTCAACATGATTAAAAAATAATATCTGTATATTACTGAAGAAATGTGGAGAGCTAAATTTAGAAGTGGAAGAAGAATGAGAAAATGAGAGAAGCTAAAATGGCTTAGACTGAAGGACATCAGGTTGGGGAAACTTTTAGCTGGGTTGGTGCAGGATACAAATTAAAGGGAAGCATTTTTAAATAAATACATTTTTTCCAATGCTGGCCTTCCATTCATTCTACAAGCTTTTTAGCTTTTTGAAGGCCCATTAATTGCACTAATGCTAAACTGAACTTGAAGGGAGAGAGAGAGGTAGGAGAGAAAGTGGCAGACAAACTTGTGTGATTCACACATCTCAAACCAAAGCACAAATGGAAACATCCTTTGAAATTTGCACCTTGCTGAATTTTGCAATGCAGTTTTCCAAGCAATAAAAATGAGTGTTTAAAGGGGGAAGTGCAAACAAAACTGTATATATCTATAGAGAGAGATAGAAAAATAATACACCAAAACAGCAATTATATTGCAGGAAATTGCTTGCAGAAATGCCTGCTTTGGGAAAGGTTGTGTGCAAAAATGTTAATAAATGTGTTGAAAATCAGTACAGATTTTCATATGAACTGGGCGGGGGGAGTATACTGATGCAGAAGTTGGATGCCATTTACTTAGGGTTGGAAAAATGGATAGATTTGTCTGTTCCTAGTTAGGGAATTTGGGTGCCTACTGAAAACTGTCTCCATGGGTATATCTGAGTGAAAAATGCTCAAGTGTTTATTTTGACACACTTACACACATTGGGGAGCTGAGGGGGTGAGCAATGAGCAGAGAGAAGTTATTGATATTGTCAGACATCCTGATTCTACACGTCAGCAGGATCCAAGCTGCAACCTGTCACTCTAAATCTTTAACCATGTGGACGAATAAATTCATTCATTAGCACATATTAGCAATAAACCCATCATATGCCAGTTTAAAAACAAAAACAGGAACTAATCATTCAAATGCTCATCCACCATAACATTGTTTAAGGTAGCCCAGGAATATAAACAGGGGGGTTGGGCTGGAATAAAATCATTTGTGAAGTAGGACAATATTCTAATTAAAACTGCTAGAGAAATTCTCCCTCTTTCTCACCAGATCAGAAAGTTGGGGGGGGGGGAGGGACACCACTCAAAACCAGGAATATCAGGATGCTAATTATTAGCCATAAGTTACAAGTACAAAATAAGACAAATTTGATTCCATGTGTTTGCTGTTTTAAAAAAACACATGGGAAATATCAAGAACATCACCCCCAGATGAAAAAGAAATGTAGTCAGCAGGTAAGATCATTTCTCCTTCCTCCAATTTTCTTTCTTGCTCTGTCCTCAATTACTTGAGTACTTCTCTGTCACATAATAGGAATCCCGATTTTTGCCAGATGGATAAAGATAACCTCATTCTCGCTAAAAGCAATTTGGACTTTGCAGCTGAGTACAAGAGACACTTAAGAAGATAATGCAGGAAAACTCAAGGACCTAAAATAATGACATTCATAATGACTCCATCCAGGGCCCAGAATTCAGCATCCTAAGAACCTCAGTTTTCCTTTCACATTTTAACAAATGGGACTGAAACTGCCTTGGTCACTCTAGTCGATGATCTCCGGTGGGCTAGGGACAAAGGTGAAAGCTGTCTCGCCAGAGTGGTGCATGCTCTGGTTATCTCCCGCTTGGACTACCACAATGCGCTCTCCGTGGGGCTACCTTTGAAGGTGACCTGGAAACTGCAACTAATCCAGAATGCAGCAGCTAGACTGGGAGTGGCTGCTGACACGATTTAACACCGGTTCTGAAAGACCTACATTGGTTTCCAGTACATTTCTGAGCACAATTCAAAGTGTTGGTACTGACTAGACAGCCTCAGTCCAGTATACCTGAAGGAGCATCTCCACCCCCATTGTTCTGCGCGATTTTCAGCATCTGAGCATGCACAGATGCGATTTCTGCCGCCGCGCTGCATCAGCCTGGCCCACGGAGGATCTCCATGGGAGTGATCCAGCCCATGCCTGGTATTATTATTATTATTATTATTATTATTATTAGACTTGGGTGCTTCAGGTATTCAATTTCTACAAATTCTGATCTGCACCTCTAATGGTGTGGATCAGAAAGGAATATACACTCCAAACAGTAATACACTTCTCAGCTCAAAAACAAACAAATCTCTCTCTTTTTCTTTTCTTTTCTTTTTTTGTGTGTGGTGATGGTAGCTTTTGCTTTAACTTCATTCTGTAAATTCTGACCCACTGCTCCATATTTATTTCCTAATGTTGAAGATGATGTAAACAACTTCTGTACTTCACTTAGTCACAATTACACTTGCAGTTATGGCTTTTTGTTTTCCTTTGCTTGTTCTGTGCATCTGTTGATTTTGTGCATCTGTTGTAAATATCTATCATCTACACACACACACACACACACACACACACACAGAGAGAGAGAGAGAGAGAGATCCACCCAAAGGCACTACTAAAATTTTGTTTTATATAACTAGAAATACCGCCGATGAGAGAAAATATGAATTTAAATATGAATTTTCACGCGGATTTTCAAAGAAACCAGATAAATTCAGAAACAGGATGGAATAAACTTATGAATCAACATGAACCAGAAACAGACAGATCCATTAATTCCTCGCTGTGAAAATTAGGTTGAATAAATGAGGCCTGGGAAAAGGCAGAGGAGGATTTCCTGTGTGCATGGAGGGAGGGGGGAACCCAACGCCCTCCCTGCATAGCTCTTTCCCTTCCCCATAATGCTGAAGTGATCTCAACTGCATACACTGAAGCTGTTGAAGCTTTCCTGCTCATGAAAGGCAGACAGCTGAGCCGCTCCGCCCGTGCCTGGGAATACATTATGTAGCCGAGATGGATAAAGAAGTCAAAAATTGTTAACAATGTCTAGCTGTCCTAGCAGACCGTCATAATCCACCTCTAATTCCTTTCTGCACGTGCTAGCATAAGCACCTGGCTCTTTCGCACCTGCAGCCACGTTCTCAGCAAAGGAGGAAACAGGAAGGTCTCTTGGGTAAACACACGCATGCATACACCCTCTACGCTTGCACCGTGTCTCAGGAGCATGACAGAGTGCAGCCAAGGGGGGTTCTGTGCCTCATGTTTGTTCAAGCAAAAGGCATACAAAACGCTAGGAGAGATTGTGGTCCCTGAAGCTGCATTTACTGCTAACTGGGCCCAGAGCCAACGCTCCATTACATATGGCCGGGTGCTTCTGAAATGCAATAAGAGCATCGCTCGGATCAATTGACTTGCTCACCCCCAGGCGGACTTCCACCACCTGCTTAGGAATGCTGATCAATTCAGCATCAATCACTCCCTCCCCTTTTCAGTCCAGTTCTCCCAAACCCCCTTATATCCCATAAACACCTCACCCCCACTCACAACATGCAGAATTGAACCCTGTGCAACCCATAGGCCATGCGGCAAACAAGGTCTTTCTGCAGAAGAAGTCAAGGTGGAAGAAAGCCCATTTTGCTCAACATTTAAGGACTGCAATCCTCAAACTTCATTGGCATTACTACACAAAGGAAGGATTGGCACAAAACATATATTGGGTGACTGCCCAGGTCTTGTCCCTCCCCTCCTCCCGGTGGCACTGAGAAGATTAAGAAGAAAGCCGCTGGATCAGACCAGAGGGACATCTAACGCAGCCCCTCCTTCCCAGAGCTTCACCAGATGCCTCCAGCAAGCTCACCCTAAGGACATGAAGGCTCGGCTTAGAAAGCACAGGCCCAAGCGATTCTCTTCGTGCCCCACACCTTTCCCAGAGAAACCCACTCTTTAGCTTTAAGTCAGGACAAACAGCAATCCAAAGAAAACCTGGTTGCCATTTGCTCCACCTGAGTGCTAAAGAGGGATTTTCTCTGGGAGGAAGCAGCCAAATAAGAGGAAATGAAGTTGAAAGCCCCCAGCCATTGCTGCTCACTGGCCAGTGGTATCTAAGGGAACCAGAGCTAGAGTCCCTGACAGAGATGGCCACCCAAACTCTGTTTTAATGTAATGGAAGGGTGTTCTTTGTAGTCTGCACCCACTCTTACACACTACCCTATTTTTCGCTCTATAAGATGCACTTTCCCCCTCCTGAAAAGTAAGGGGAAATGTGTGTGCGTCTTATGGAGTGAATGCAGGCAGGAGGCTCTGCTCAGCGCTCCCTTTAAAGAGCCACATGGAGCGTGTGTGTGTGTGGCTCTTGGGGAAGCCTTCATCCCGCTGCCTGGGAGAGGCTGCGCATGGTTATCCTATAAGCCAGGACAGCAATAGGCTATCCCAGAAGCCAGATCCCTCTTGCTGTTCTGAATTCTGGGATTCAGAATATTTTTTTTCTTGTTTTCCTCCTCCAAAAACTAGGTGTGTCTTATGGTCTGGTGCGTCTTACAGAGCAAAAAATACGAAAATACGGTAATTCACAAGCAAGCAAAGCCTGGGGATTGTAACTTAAAAGGCACCACGCCAGCAGCAGTGAACATCTTCCGTAGTGGGGATGGGGAACCTGTGACCCTCTGGGAGGAGTTGTTGGACTGCAGCTGCCTTCCTCCTTGACCACTGGCCACACTGGCTGGAACTGGTGGGTGTTGATGCCCAACCAGATCTGGATGGGCCCCTATCCCCCATACCTGTACTAAGTTAACACTTGTCTACTTCACTGACACAATTGCTAACTCCAGCTCCATGAATGACACTACAGATTGATTATGTGTGCAATTAGTAAACGTGCATTTTGGAAAGGAGTTGGCACAACAGAGTGGCTAGCCTAAGAGTGAGTTAGAGTCCAACAACATCTGGAGGTCCATCACTTCCCCATCAGCTGAGATTCTTGCATCGCTGGCGGTTGGACTAGAAGACCCTTTGGAGCAGAAATGCCTTGCATACAGGGACAGAGGAGAGATTCAATTCTGCTTGCATTTTAGTGAGAAACTAATTCACACTTCTTGGACCAATGTGGAAACACAGAAATGCTTCAGAATCTGGACTTCTCTGGATTTTGTGATGCCGTTCTCCAACCAGAGCGTACAAAAATGGGTGTTTTGGGGGAAATGTGCCTAAAACACACATATATTGGTGAAAGTAACACACAAAAATCCATTGCACTGGGGAAACAGCTTGCAAAAACGTGCATCTTAGTCCAAACTACACGCAAAAAAAATTGTATTTTTTCGGAGAAATTCACACCAAAGCTCTAACAATTTTTTAACGATAATGTTGGCAATGCTCTGCCTCTATTGTCAGAGGCAACGATGCTTCTGAATTCTGATTGCTAGAAAACATGGGAGGGGAGAGTGCACTTGTCTCAGGTTTCCCCAAAGGGGACATCTTATTGGTCACTGTGACTGTGTCACAGTGTGGACTTGACGGGCCATTGGCCTGATCCTGCAGGCTCTTCTTAGATAAATTGCAGGTTGCAGGAGGAATGTGGGAAACTGGAATTAAGACTGGAAAAATGAGAAGCCGAGAGAACTGAAACTGACAGATTCTACTTGCATCACACACACACAAGCTGCACTTAATGCCCGCTGAGCGTTGCATTAAATAGCTCTTCAGGCGGAAGCCCACGGCGCTGCTTGGATAGCCTTTCAGAGAACCTTTGCAAAGCAGCCTCTCCCTTGCAGCAAAATCCGCAGAGCTAACCCATGGCATTTCATCCTTCAATCTAGTTGTCTTGGCGGCTGCTTCCCGAGTGACATCAGGATGGGTGAAGTTTTATCACCACTTTAGGCAGCTGTGCTCACCCTCAAGCCCCAAGACTTGTTATAAATAGCATTGGCTGATGTCTCCCCATCCCTCAGCTGCTGCTCTGCCTTGACGCTTTAACTGCCCTTTACAATAACTACAGCTCACGGCTGATTAATATCGATCGCCATTTCCTTTGCGTCGAGACGTTTGCCAGGCAAACTCAATCAAGGCCTCCGCAATTATCATCGTCATCTGCAGACAGAGGCATGCACATGTTCTAGCGACACAAAGGGGGAAAGGGAGCGTCTCCCTCCAGCACACATCTTCCCTGTCAAATGCTACAGGATAAGAACGCAGGGATCTCGGAAATAAGTGCTTTTGAATAAAATATGGCCGGTGCTTCCTCTGAGACAAGTCCCTATTTGGTCAGGTTTTTATTTCTGCAATGCAGGAATCACAGCTGAAGAATCCTTGGCAGATAGACCCCCAACCTCTGCTTAGAAACCTCCAAGGAAGGAGGGTCCACCGTCTTCCAAGGAAGGATGTTCTGCTGTCAAACAGCTCATATAGCCAGAAAATTACCGTATTTTTCGCTCTATAAGATGCACCAGGCCATAAGAGGCACCTAGTTTTTGGAAGAGGAAAATATGAAAGAAAAAAATAATATTCTGAATCCCAGAAGCCGGAACAGCAAGAGGGATCTGGCTTCTGGGATAGCCTCTGGCTGTTCTGCCTTCAGAGATAGTCATGCCAAGCCTCTTCAGGGAAGCGGGATGAAGGCTCCCCCTGCCCGGAAGAGGCTGCGCGGGGCTAAGGCAGAAGCCAGGACAGCAAGCGGGATTGCTGCACAGCGATCCCTCTTGCTGTCCTGACTTATGGGATAGTCGCGCGAAGCCTCTTCCGGGCGGCAGGAGGAACGCTCCCCCAAGAGCCGTGCTCCCTTTAAAGAGCGCGCGGAGTGTGTGTGCAGCTCTTGGGGGCTTTTCCCCGAGGAGGGAGAAACCACACGCTCCACGCGGCTCTTTAAAGGGAGCGCTGAGCAGAGCCTCCCGCCTGCATTCGCTCCATAAGACGCACACACATTTTCCCTTACTTTTTAGGAGGGGGGAAGTGCGTCTTATAGAGCGAAAAATACGGTATTTCTGAATCTCCTTTCCTATAACTTGAAGCCATTGGGTACGGGTTGTACCCTGCGGAGCAGGAGAAAACAAGCTTGTTCCATCCTCCATGTGCCAGCCCTTTAGACATTTGAAGATGGCTTTTGTATCACTCTCCTCTCTTCCAGGCTAAACATAATAATAATAATAATAATAATAATAATAATAATAATAATACAGTGGTACCTCGCAAGACGAACGCCTCGCAAGACGGAAAACCCGCTAGACGAAAGGGTTTTCCGTTTTGGAGGCGCTTCACAAGACGAATTTCCCTATGGGCTTGCTTCGCAAGACGACAGCCCATAGGGAAATATCCGGGACAGCGGGGAAGCACAGCGCGTCTTCCCCACTGTCCTCGGACCTCCTCCGAAGCCGGGCAGTGGGGCGGGAACGCCTCCTCCCGCCGCCGCCGGGCTTCGGAACGATGCTCCAAAGCCGGGCGGCGGGGCGGGAACACCTTCTGAAGGCGGGCGGGGGGCGAAAGTCTTTGTTCCCCCCTGCCTGCCTTCCCGGGAGAGCGGAGAAACACAGCGCGTTTCTCCGCTGTCCCGGACGGCTTTTGAAGGCAGGCAGGGGGGAGCATAGACTTTCGCCCCCCACCCGCCTTCAGAAGAGGTCCTGGACCTCTTCTGAAGGCGGGCGGGGGGCGAAAGTCTTTGTCCCCCTGCCTGCCTTCCCAGGGGCTTTTAAATCGCCCCGGACAGCGGAGAAGTCCTCCGCTGTCCCGGGGTTTTTTAAAATGCTGGGGGTGGGAAGAAAAGCCCTTGTCCCCGGACCTGGTCTGAAGGCGGTTTCCCTAGGAACGCATTAATTGATTTTCAATGCATTCCTATGGGAAACCGTGCATCGCAAGACGAAAAACTCGCAAGACGAAGAGACTTGCGGAACGAATTAATTTCGTCTTGCGAGGCACCACTGTAATTTATTTATATCCCGCCCTCCCCAGCCAAAACTGGGCTCAGAGCGGCTACCAACAATAAAAGTAACAAAGTTTACATAAAATCACAATCAATTAATTGAAATACATTCTAAAATCAATTCTTTCTAAAATCAATTCAAAAATCTAATTAATGGCAACCATTGGGCTAGAGTTCTATGAGGATTACCGAAGGAGAGAGCGGGTCAGATTGTGCCTTGGCCAAAGGCCTGTGGAACAGCTCTGTCTTGCAGGCCCTGAGGAAAGATGTCAAGTCCCACAGGGCCCTAGTCTCGTGACAGAGCATTCCACCAAGTCGGGGCCACAGCCGAAAAAGCCCTGGCTTTGGTTGAGGCCAGCCTAACCCTTTCTGTGGCCAGGGATCTCCAAGATGTTTAACATCCCAAACTCCCTCAACTGTTCCTCGTAAGGCTTGGTTTCCAGACCCTTAATCCTCTTAGTCACTCTCCTCTGGAATTGCTTTGGATGTTCCGAAAGAATCAGCAAGTGGGAAAGCCACAAGTGCTTCCAATAGGGCTGTGAGCTTGATCTGGCCAAAGTCTGAGCTGGGCTGATTTGGGTGGGATCCAGGCTTGGGTTGAGGTAGCCCTGGGACACCCCAGGGTAGGTCACCCAGAGCAATCTGGGGCTGTCAGGGGGCAGGAAGGCTCCAGGAATCTCCTTCTGCAGCTAGTCCCCTGCAGGGAATGTACTGGGGGAGCAAACCCAGCAGGATTGAATCCTGCTCCCCAGCTGGTGAGTGAAGGATTCAATCTTGCACAGGCCTATGCAGAGCTTGTCTGAGGCCCAGGGCAGGGCAGGAGTATTGTTAAAATAAAGTTATAAACAAACAAAAAAAGAAAGCTGGTCCCTAGTGGGCCCCTGGTCAGCTTAGCCCTCTGGGACCTGGGGCAAGTGTTCCTGGCTGTCCCCCCCCCCCCCCCGCACCTTGCACGGGCATGATCCTGCAGGTTGCAGGGTGCTCCTTTGCAAGCAGCACCTAACAGGACTGAGCCTTCCTGCTGTCAGTCGGGGGGGGGGGGAGGAGATGAAGTTTTCCTTCCCCCCTCCCAAGTGGACGGATAATTACTGTTGTCTTTTAGTCGTGTCTGACTCTTCGTGACCCCCTGGACCAGAGCACGCCACTGCCTCCCGCAGTTTGGTCAAACTCATGCTGGTAGCTTTGAGAACACTGTCCAACCATCTTGTCCTCTGTCGTCCCCTTCTCCTTGCGCCCTCCATCTTTCCCAACACCAGGGTCTTTTCCAGGGAGTCTTCTCTTCTCATGAGGTGGCCAAAGTATTGGAGCCTCAGCTTCCAGTGAGCCCTCAGGGCTGATTTCCTTCAGAATGGATAGGTTTGATCTTCTTGCAGTCCATGGGACTCTCAAGAGTCTCCTCCAGCACCATAATTCAAAAGCATCAATTCGGTGATCAGCCTTCTTTATGGTCCATCTCTCACTTCCATACATCACAACTGGGAAAACCATAGCTTTAACTATATGGACCTTTGTTGGCAAGGTGATGTCTCTGCTTTTTAAGATGCTGTCTAGGTTTGTCATTGCTTTTCTCCCAAGAAGCAGGCGTCTTTCAATTTCGTGACTGCTAAAAACTAATTAAACATCAGGCCAACCCTCCAATTGATTTGGGGCCAGATCTGGGTCAGGGTGTTTGTGCTATGCAGAGTCCTAGCTGCCAGGATGCTTTCCTACATATGTACCCCCCATAGGGGAGGCGGGTCTGCCTTTTCCCCCCAGAGGGGAAATAACAATATCTTTCCAGAGAAGTCCCTAGAAGGACTGGAAGAGTGAACGCAAGTTTAATGTGCTTTGGTTAAAAATCTACACTAAAATAGTATTGCTTTGAGTCACACAAGCATGGATATGTCAATATGTACAAAGGTGGGGGGGAGCATTAAAAGCTTACTTTTTAAAGGAAGTGTGGCACCACTACTAAGAAGGCCCTGCTCCTAGAAGGTCCCCTGGCTTTACTTGGCAGTGGTACCTGGAGCAAAGCCTCTGGTGTTGAATTGAGCCTAGCAGTTCGAAAGAACGTCAAAGTGCAAGTAGACAAATAGGTACCGCTCCAGTGGGAAGGTAAATGGCATTTCCGTGACCCGGAAGCTGTACGCCGGCTCCCTCAGCCAGTAAAGCAAGATGAGCACTGCAACCCCAGAGTTGGCCATGACTGGACCTAATGGTCAGGGGTCCCTTTACCTTTACCTAAGGTCACTGTGGGACGTGGGTGGCACTGTGGGTTAAACCACAGAGCCTAGGACTTGCCGATCAGAAGGTCGGCGGTTCAAATCCCCACGATGGGGTGAGCTCCCATTGCTCGGTCCCTGCTTCTGCCAACTTAGCAGTTTGAAAGCATGTCAAAGTGCAAATAGATAAATAGGTTCCGCTCCGGCAGGAAGGCAAACGGTGTTTCCGTGCGCTGCTCTGGTTCACCAGAAGCGGCTTAGTCATGCTTGCCACATGACCCGAAGCTGTATGCCAGTAAAGCAAGATGAGCGCCGCAACCCCAGAGTCGGCCACGACTTTACCTAATGGTCAGGGGTCCCTTTACCTTTAAGGTCGCTGTAAGTATTGCCCACCACATTGACCAGGAACAGAGACCTGCGTCCCACCCCCGATGCTGCTGGGCTCCATATCCCATCATCCCTGACTGTGGGCCATGATGGCTGGGGGCTGAGAGTAGCTGGAGTTCAGCAACATTTGGAGGGCCACATGTCTGCCATTCCCAGAACAGACCAAAAGTCATTGACTTACCAGCACCCCTGAAAATATATTCTCAAAAAGCAGCTCAGGGCTGTATCCTGGCGAAGGGAGGCAGAGTCTGGCATCACTTGGCAATCGCCTTGGTGAGGCTGGTGAGGAGGAGGTGGAAGAGGATGGCAGAGATGATGACAGCTGTTCATCAGAAAACTCTTTAATGGCTCTAGGAGATGCTTCCAGTTGAGGCTCAGGTAGGCTGGGCAGCAGCTGAGGGGAAGAGAAAGCACAGGAGTCATGCTTCCTTGATGGATGGATGGATGGATGGATTACATTTCTACCCTGCAACAAAATTCTCCAAAGGGGCACAAACCCTGGATGAGCACCTGGAACCCCGTGGAATCTTGCTACCACTCGGCAGAGACTAGGGGTGGCGGCCAACTTCTGTAACACACACACACATCACATCTGTGGGATGTGAAACACAAGAGCAGTCAAGTACAACATTCCTAGAGTGAACATGTTTACACACGGGGAGGAATGTTTGTCCAGCCGGCAAGTAAACTTCCTGTTTCCTTCTGGGCTGGGACAGACTTCCTCTGCATGTGACTAGAGGTGGGCGTGGCCTCACCTGTGCAGGTAACGACAAAAGCACAGGGCAGCCATCTCTCTCTATTTGACTATATGCATTGAAGAAGCAACATCTGCTTAGCCAAAGATGCCCTCTTGGCTTCCAGCCAAGAGAGGAACAAGGGACTGTCTTCTTATGAGATAGTTTCTAGGTATATGTTACTTTTCTAAGCTAAGTCTGCCTTCTGGGATCCTATTGTGAACAGAATGATATGTGAGTAAACTCTTTTTATACTTTTATAGAAGACTGTGTCGTGTCTTATCTTTTATGATGGATTAAGGGGGAAATACCAGAACTTTAGTGAGCCTGAGCAAACGCATCCGCTGCAAGTTTGAAAAGGGGAATGTTATTCATGGTTTATTCATGGGGATTCGAACCACCAACCTTCTGATCGGCAAGTCCTAGGCTCTGTACAAATATATTAGCCCTGCAGGAGCCAGAAAGACTCTTCTATTGGTTTCAAGATAAACAATTGCAATATACAAATAACACACTAGAAAGCGTGATGGCAAGCTGCGGGTCATTATTTTCTTTTCACGTGGATTGCTCCCTCCGTCGCAACAAATTGCAGCGCAGAAGCAGACCTGGCCCTCGCTCTGACATTTCTTACCCCTGGTGTGCAGGACTCCTCAGTGGGCCAAGGGTGTGGCTCAGGTGCAGAGTGAATCTGCTGTTGGACCGGCAGCGACTGGGAAGGTGTTGGGGAGCTGGTCCCAGCCGGCAGGCTCCTCTCCTTCAGCCTGGGGGGTGGCAGAGGACTGGTGGGTGCCTGTTTCTTGGCCACAGGCCGATGCTCATGGAACGACACCGCGTAGGCCAGCCTCCCACAATGCATGGCCAGGTCATCGCTGCCCACCCGAAGCAACACCATGATGTCACCATAGCGGTACAGGTCCTCGTCTCTGCTGGCAAAGAGATTCATCCGGGGCTGGTTGGTGCGGGGGTAGATGGCGAAGAAAGCTTCCCCGGCCCGGACACTGGTTCTCAGCGAGGAACCGCGAAGGCGCAGAGCTTCTATTCGCAGCCGGGCGTCGTGGTTTTTGTCATTTTTGCAGAAGCCTGGGTGGGTGGAGAGGGGAGAGCCCAGCGCAAACAGCTGTTAAATTGAGGTAACATGCAAGCCATCCGTAGCGAATCCAACCCCTTACAGTGGTGCCCCGCAAGACGAATGCCTCGCAAGACGGAAAACCCGCTAGACGAAAGGGTTTTCCGTTTTTGAGCTGCTTCGCAAGACGAATTTCCCTATGGGCTTGCTTCGCAAGACGGAAATGTCTTGCGAGTGTTCCAATTTTTTTTCGCTTCCCCCCCCTTTTTCTAAGCTAAGCTGCTAATAGCCTTTTAGCCGCTAAGCCGCTAAGCCTTTAATAGCCGCTAATCCGCTAAACCGCTAATAGCGCTAATCCGCTAAGCTGCTAATAGGGTTGCTTCGCAAGACGAAAAAACCGCTAGACGAAGAGACTCGCGGAACGGATTATTTTCGTCTTGCGAGGCACCACTGTACCTCCAAAAAATAGTGCAGCAGACTCACCCCACTCACTGCCCCCTATCAAATTAATAATAATGATGATGATGATGATGATTTATTATTTATATCCCGCCCATCTGGCTGGGTTTCCCCAGCCACTCGGGGCGGCTTCCAACAGAACACTAAAATACAATAACCTATTAAACATTAAAAGCTTCCCTAAACAGGGCTGCTTTCAGATGTCTTCTAAAAGTTTGGTAGTTATTTTTCTCTTTGACATCTGGTGGGAGGGTCTTCCACAGGGTGGGAGCCACTACCGAGAAGGCCCTTTGCCTGGTTCCCTGTAACTTGGCTTCTCGCAGGGAGGGAACCGCCAGAAGGCCCTCGGGGCTGGACCTCAGTGTCTGGGCGGAACGATGGAGGTGGAGACGGACAGGGCTTTTTTCCTGGGGGGACGCAGGGGGACGCATACCCCTAAACATTTTGTGAATCTAAGCTTGGCCTCATTGAGGGGCAGTACTTCAATATGAGTAAGAAAATGAGAGTAGCCCTGAACATTTTTTTTGGGGGGGGGGGGAAAGCACTGCCTACAGATATCAGGCAGGCGCCTCCTAAAAACATTTTTCATCCAGGCAAGGCTGCTCAGATGTTTAGAAAGTTGACACGAGTCTTAAGACTCAGCTATACAGCTGCAAATAAAACGTTTGAAGTGTGTTGTAAAGCACATTATGTAAATATGACACTAGATGGCAATGGTGAGCTATGGAAAATTCAATATATTTTTTTCAAAACTTTTTTTTAAAAAAGCAATTTCGCAACATTTTTATGTGTCTGGATTCCACCCGAATCTGTTTCTAGTCTATTTTAACTTTTCAATCATCTTAAACCATCATTACATTTTCGTAGTGATAATTTCAGTGCTTTATCTTTTTTGTAAACTGCTTTGTATAAATTTTACTAAATGAGTAAATGTTTTAAAAGGGACATCAAAGGTCGTCCAGTCCACCCCCTGCCCGTGCAGGAATCTCACTACTGTGGCATTGGGTTAGGGTGAGATCTGATCCTCCTGATCTCTCCTAGGTGGCGAAGGACTCATCCATGTTCTTCCTGCTTCCCATCCACCCTGACTTCTTACCTCTGGGCAAGGTAAAAAGGAACTGCCTCTTCTCAAACGCATAGACTTCATTCAGGTTGCTTTGCTCGACAATGTCGGTCGTGGCCGTGTTGGTGTAAAGGGGGTCCCCCTCGTTCACCCGCAGTTGCACCCCAGCGCCAGATCCCTCCAGCAGTGGATTCTCCACCGTGAGCCTCAGAGCGTACCTCCCGGCCTCATTGAACTGCACGCTCACTAGCTCAAAGTCCAAGTCTAGGACCTTCTCCTCGGCCTTCAGCCGCAACTTCTGCAAAGTCACAGGGACGCGGGGCTCCGCTGCCTTGCCAGCCATGGCTCGCCAAAGCCGCAGGACGGAAAATGTCAGCGTGGCCGTGAGGAATCCAGAGACTGCTAGCGGTCGCTTGGATATGGCCCACTAATAATTCTGCCTCTGTGATCCTCCATGGATCAGTCCTTCCTTTGACCATGTAGACGGCACCGTCATTGAGGAGCTGCTGTTGTCTCATGTGGGGCAGATACCATCAGCAAGGGCTGCCACAGCTCGGCGAAAGGGGCTTTCTCCAAAGCAGATTTCCTCTATTGCCTCAAACAGGGCCCAACATTTCCTCCAAAACACCCGGTTTCCTTCTCCATGTGCTTCATGCTCCACGCTGCATCCACAGCCCATTCACCAAAAACTTGTGCATTCAGGGAAAAGAAAAAACACAATGCCACCCCCTGGCTGGGGAGCAGTTTAAGAAAGCAGTTGCTCCTTCAGCAGCCGTGAAAAGCTCTCTGCAATTGGAGCCACTGAAAAGAAGACACCTGTCCAACAAATTTCATAGGTGGGAGATGGCAGAGAGAAGTTTGTTTGGATGGAGCCTTGGCAACTCAGTGCAGAAGTGTCGCTTGCCTTCAGGTAAACAATGGTTGTAGTGCGTAGCAAGCAAGGGTGGGGCCAGCGAGATATCCAAGATTTAAAAAATCAGTGTACACACAGAGCAGCTACTAAATCTAGTACGGCTCATAACTTTATTTCATTCTTACATTATGTAGAAAGCCAGAGAACCCACTCAGTGTTAAAGCTTAACACTATTGTAATTTGCTATTTTAATTTGCATGGGTATTTTGCTGCTGTCATTTTTTATTGAGAGAGGGGATATGTGTCTGGGAGGAGAAGAGCTGAGGAGAGGAGAGGGGTCCTAATTGCAGCGGTTCAGGGTAGGGGGAGTTAAGGTGTGGGAGGTGGGCAGGCCAGATAAGGAGCACACAGCTCTGGGTCGTGTGCCAGCCCCTCCTCTAACCTGAAGAGTCCTTCCAGTAGCACCTTAAAAAGCTCATACCAAGAACTAACTTAGTTGGTCTTTAACTCTTTCTCAAGCTCTGGGAGGAAGACCTTTCATTGCCTACAGACAGCCACCCAATCTTAAACAACTCCTAACCCACAATAATACTACAACCAGACTTAACACGGACACTGGCACCAGAGCCTGCAATAAACCCAGATGCCAACTTTGCTGCCACATACACCCGGACAACACCATTACTGGCCCCAACAACATCACACATACCATCTCGGGACTATTTAATTGCTCATCGTCTAACATTGTGTATGCCATCAAATGCCAACAGTGTCCTTCAGCTCTCTATATTGGACAAACAGGCCAAACCTTACGCCAAAGAATAAACAGACATAAATCTGACATCAAGAATCACAAAACAGAGAAACCAGTAGGAGAACACTTCAATCTCCCAGGACATTCTATACAAGATCTCAAAGTAGCTGTTTTACTACAAAGGAATTTCAGAAATAGACTGGAAAGAGAAGCTGCTGAATTGCAACTCATTACCAAACTCAAAACCATGGAGAGACCTGGTCTGAACAGAGACATTGGATTCTTATCTCATTATACATGACTAAGCCATTTTTCACCTTCTCACCCCTTGCCTTTTCCTGTAAGACCTATTGCAGTCGTTAAGAGTCGTCAACAGGCTCATCTCAGCAATCTGCCAATCACCCATTCCCACCACCCTTCTGAGTAATACCCCTCCCCACCTTCTCACTATATAGAAGGATCTGGCAACTTCTTTTTCAGTGTATCTGAAGAAGTGTGCATGCACACGAAGCTCATACCAAGAACTTAGTTGGTCTTTAAGGTGCTACTGGAAGGAATTTTTTTATTTTGACTATGGCAGACCAACACGGCTACCTATCTGTAACTGGAGAGTCCTGTTTGTCTATATCCTTCTGAAATTGTGGCACCCAATTAGAAGGGCTCAAGGATGTGGACAAGGTGCTCAGATCAGTCAGGGTGACCACTTGTATTCTGGACCCTTGTCCCTCTTGGCTGATAAAAACTAGCAGGGAGAGGACAGCCAGCTGGGCCAGGGAGGTGGTTAATGCCTGCCTGCAAGAGAGGGTGCTCCCTGCCTGCTTGAAGGAGGCAGTGGTAAGAAACCACCCCGGATTTGGAAAAATCTAAGCAATTACCAGCCAATTGCCCATCTCCCCTTCTTGGCGAAGATCCTTAAATGGCAGGTCATGGACCAAATCCAGGTGCCTTTGAATTTACTGTGTTAAAGGTGCTACTTATGTTAAAGTTACTATGTTAAAGGTAAAGGTAAAGGACCCCTGACAGTTAAGTCCAGTCGCGAATGGCTCTGGGGTTGCGGTGCTCATCTCGCTTTACTGGCCGAGGGAGCCGACATTTGTCCGCAGACAGTTTTTCCAGGTCATGTGGCCAGCATGACTAAGCCGCTTCTGGTGAACCAGAGCAGTGCACGGAAATGCCGTTTACCTTCCCGCCGGAGTGGTACCTATTTATCTACTTGCACTTTGACGTGCTTTCGAACTGCTAGGTTGGCAGGAGCTGGGACCGAGCAACAGGAGCTCACCCTGTCGCAGGGATTCGAACCGCAAACCTTCTGATCGGCAAGTCCTAGGCTCTGTGATTTAACCCACAGCTCCACCCACGTCCCTCGTTTATATGCTAATAGTGGTCTAAATCACTGTCTTTTCTCAGCCTAACCCACCTCACAGGGTTGTTGTGCGGATTAAATGAGGAGAAGGAGGACCATGAGCTCCTTGAAGGAAGAGATGGACTATAAACGCAGTAAATAAATAAGTGAATGAATAACTCCCTCCACACTCACAACACTTTTAGGCCAGAGGAATTAAGAATAGAACAGAGGGATGGACAAAATCCTTGTGGGCAGAAGGGCTTCTCTGCTGCCTTCCTAGACCAGCCGTGGAGGAGGAGAATCACAGGGCTGCTTGTTTTCAATTTTCTGATCCCTGGGCTGGCCCCCAGCCAAGCCCTTTTAGCCGTGAAGGGGATAAAGTTCTTTGCCTGGAGGAGATCCTTCACTCTCTGCCCGCCAGCTGAACTTTGCCTCCCAAGTGTGCTTCCCTGGGCTGCATCTCTCCTGGGATCCCCTGGTCAGATGAGGGGAGACTTGGGCTCAGCTGGGCTTTGCAGAGCTCCCTTGCCTCTCAAGGCTGAACCCCAGGCAATGAGCTCTTAAGGAAAACAGGTTCCAAGGGGGCACCTCTGGGGAGGAAGGGGGAAATCAGCAGATTTTGCATGTCTTTGAACAATCTGGACTCCTCTCATCAAGTTGTTGTGTCTACCTCCTGGGGAGAAGTTAGCCTTCTCTCTCTGCTAGCCTGCCTTTGGAGATCTTGATTGCAAACAAGGTAATATTCTGTTTTACCTGCTGTGCCTTCAAACCATCTTATTTCCTTTACCAATGAACTTTGGGCTGGCCATGTGTTAAACGGTTAGCCTTTTTAAAAAAAGCCGCAAAAAAAGTTCTATGTAACCACCGTACTGAACAGTAACGTTTAAAATCCCCAATTATTCAACCTGTGGGGATTGTTGTATAAAGAAAGCTGGCCGTTTTCTTTCTTATGAAAGCAGCGTTCCTGGTGATCCAAAGTACAAAAGTTTTGTTTTCAAATCCTCTTTAGATTTTGTCTTAATTAGAACCAGGAAGTATTATATGAATTCTTTCCTGTTAAGAAGTCTCTCTCTCTCTCTCTCTCTCTCTCTCTCTCTCTCTCTCTCTCTCTCTCTGTGTGTGTGTGTGTGTGTGTGTGTGAGAGAGAGAGAGAGAGAGAGAGAGAGAGAGAGAGAGAGAAAATAAAACAAGAATTGTAACTTTTCCTGTTCAGTACAATTTAATTTCTGGAGTTCCTGAGTTTTTCTCTTACGCATTTGCTGGGGTTTACGTGTAGTTGCTGGAATTTAAATCTTCAAACACATTAAAAATTGGATGCTTTGTTTTGAGCTCTGCCAATTTCCACTTAACCCCAAGCTGTCATTATCAATATGACTACTCTCCAGAGTAAAGTTTCAAAGGCATTCAGGAATATTTATGGGAAAGTTGCAGGAAGCTTTCGCTTGAACAAAGACATGTTCATTGGCAGGACTTCAAAACAGGTGAAGCATCTGATTTTAACATGGGCTTGTTTTCTTGTATTAAAAAAGAATTGTTTATGATGCTTGTATTTCAGATTTGCTAACCAATACAAAGTGGATACAAATTATATTGTAATGTATTTTTTTAAAATAAAACGAGCTCCTCAGTCACTGTGATTTCCTCCATTTCCCATTCATCCCAATGGAAGCTTCCACCCCCGCCCCAATGCAAAGGGGGGCCTGATCTGAATCCGAACCTTGGCATGAGAGGTTGGGGGCTTTAACTCTTTGTCGCCCCTGTTGTGGTCCTGATCCATATTGGGCCCCTGCACTTGCTATTTGCAGCAGCTTCTATTGGAGCGAATGGGGAAAGGAGTACTTTATTATTATCTGTTAGATTTCTTCCCTTTCACCTGAAGGTCTCAGGGCTGTTTACAACCACAGAAAATCAACTGAGATAATTTACAATCAAACAATAGTGTGAGTCTCAAATATCAAAGGCAGGGCACATCACTGTTAGGGGATGTAAGAGCAAAAGGCTAAATGCTCCACATTTGCAATTTACTTTCAAAAAACCTATTCATGCATTTAGCAATTGTGTGGATGGTGTCTCATCTAATTCCATTCTAAATCTGTATTTTTATCTCTCTCGTGTTACTCTGCATTTACTCTGGGCCCTCTGGAGCCAGAGCTTTATTATTATTATTATTATTATTATTATTGTGTGTTCAGGGTTGAAGCACAGACAGCCTTTGCCAGTGGCCGTGGTTTTGTTAAGCAACCTCCTTGTCCAGGAAGGGCTGAACTCCAAACTCTCTTCCTACTCTGGACAGGACTCCCACCCAGCAGAGATTAAACCCGAATCACTGTGGGAAGGCTGTGATTCTTGTTTGGTTGACCTCTCCTCTTGGTGGGGGGGGGGGCTGAAGATTAGCGAACCAGCCTTCATCACCCACCCTGTCCATTCCTTTGAAGTACCCTAAGCTTATTCCAAGCCTTCCCTCTGCACCCAGAGGTTAAACTAAGCCTTGATGCAAAGCCTCCAACATTTCTCTGATGAAAATAAGGGCATCCTATTCCATAATAACACTAATATTAATAATACTAATACTACTACTAATAATATTTTTATTTATTTTTATTTACACCCCACCCATCTGGGGCTGGTTGCCCCAGCCACTCTGGGCAGCTTCCAACATACACATGCACACATACACAAGAAAAACCATTTAGAAGACTTCTTTATACAGGGCTGCCTTCAGATAGGGTTGCCATATTTCAAGGAGTGAAAATCCGGACAGAAAAGTTGTTGAGATTCTTTTGGAAAAGTTGTTGAGCTATTTTTAAGGGAAATCTCCAGAAACAACACTGCCGACATGGGTTGCCATACATGCGGATTTTCCTGGATGTCAGCAATTTACGCTCACACGCTGTTTCCGACAGCTGATTGCCAGATATGTCCAGGAAATTCTTGTATAGTTGTATAGTTTACCTATCTGTATAGTTACCTATCCTTGGCTTGAGGGGGGCATAACCGAGGTCAGCTCACAGCCATTGATGAATTTTTGCTAAATAAACAGTGAGGGCTGCACTAATCTCTATGACAACAACAACGAGATGATACAGAGATGGTTGATTTGAATGGGCAGGTTATGGCAAGACTTTTCCTCTGCAATGTGGATGGCAAGCCGCAGTCCAACAGGTAAACCTTTTCCCAATATGAGGATGCAGTTCTCTCTTTTTTTTCAAAAAATTTTTATTCATTTTATAACACAACTAAACAACACAAACAGAAAAACAAACAATACAAACAAATTCTTGTCTTATTTTTTCTAAACATTGTTAGATGAGCTTCCCCAAGTCCCCCCATCTGATTTTCATTTTACCTCATCTTTAGCAGTTTACATATATCATAATTTTTAACCATTTTTTTATCATGCTTACTTTTACCATAAAAATCTTCACATTTTATCACTTACAAATAATACTATTTTAAAATGCACTATCTTCTAAAATTTAAATATTAACATATTTTTCACATATTCTTTAAACTTCTTCCAATCTTCTTCCAGCGTCTCTTCTCTCTGGTCTCGGATTCTCCCAGTCAGTTTGGCAAGTTCCATATAGTCTACCGTCTTCATCTGCCATAATATGACGATGCAGTTCTGAGGGGGTGAGGAGGAATTGGGCTTTTTTGCTTGGCCTGCTAGCCCTGTTCTCAGAGTGGCTGTGGGAAACCAGCCAGCAGGACCCAAATGCAAGAACCACCCCCCACCGGTGGAATTCAGACACATTGCTGCCTCCCACTGCAAAGACAGAGCATGGCCATTGCGGATGGGAGTCATCCATAGCCCTCTTCTCCATTCATTTGTCCAATTGTCTTTTAAAGCCATCTAGGTTGCTGCGCATCACTGCCTAGTTCCATAGCTTAACTATGCACTGCTTGAAGAAGTGCTTCTACTACTTCTGGCCTGGGCCCCCTGAAATGTTGTTTGGCCTTTGGGCCTCTGCTCTGTCAGAATTTCAGGCTTCCTTCTTTCCCAGCTGAAATATACTCGGAGTCGAAAGTGGATTTCATGCTCTTTATTCAGCTCATAGTGGTGAGGAGGAATGGAAGTTCCCCCACAATATCTGTTTTATATACATTATTTACACCATGGGCTGCATGTGATTGGCTAATTCCGGGGTTCTCCTGTAGGCCAATCAGGTTGTGGATTCACTTCCACCTAGAGCTGGATTAGGTGGCTCCTGCGGACCAATCATACTGCTGCATTGTTCTAGGACCAATCAGACTGCTGCATTCTGAATCCTATTGTTCTAGGACCAATCAGACTGCTGCATTCTGAATCCTATTGTTCTAGGACCAATCAGATTGCTGCATTTTGGATCCTATTTTTCTAGGACCAATCAGATTGCTGCATTTTGGATCCTATTTTTCTAGGACCAATCAGACTGCTGCATTTTGGATCCTATTCAACTCAGTACGTAACACCAGCCCTACCTGGAGATGCCAGAGATTGAGCCTCCATCAATCTGCGCGTAAAGCATGAGCTCTGCCACCAACAGGGCCGGCCCACCCATGTGGCAAGGTGAGGCAACTGCCTCAGGCACCATAATTCACCAAGGCAGCAGATCCCCATGTCCATTCTTCTTCCCTCCCTTGTTCCTGATGTAGATCTTCCCTCACCCCTTCTTCTCTGCCGGGGAAGCTGGTGCCATGCTTCTCCACCCCCAGCCCCAGCTCCCAGGAGCAGTGAGATAAGGGACAAGGCCTTTTTGACACGAGGAAATAGCAGCAGATAATGGCCAAGGCTCCAATACCACAAGAACACAGAGATAGGGCCCTATTGCAACAACATGCTCTTAACAGGAAGCTTCCCAGACTCAGACAGGCTGCAAAACTGCTGTTTGCAATATGATTCATTATTGAATCATATTGATGGTGACAGCCTCCTTTTACTGAGGTTGGGGCAGCGTGATGACCTCCAGATGTAATTGGACTGCAGCTGCAACATCATCCCTGACCATTGGCTGTCGTTGCCGGGCTGATGGGAGTCGGAACTGAACATCTGGAGAACATCACACCAGCTGCTCTTAATCTGGGTCAGGCGAGCAAGGTGTTAGGCTGGCAAGGCTTTGCAGCCCTGTTCAGTCATCCAATGGCTTTGGGAGCCACTGATTCAACTAGGCTTGCTCCTCCTGCCCACCTTTCACCTGTTCAGCAGGAGAAGATGCCAAGAAGACTCCACTAGTGGTGATGCTTTCATCTTCAAGCAATTCTTGATCAACCTTCATGAACCCAGCAGGGCATAATGCTTGTTCGTTTGGGTCTCATATAAGCCACTGTTCTTTGCCCCCCACCCCATTTGTTAGACTCTTGAAAACATCTCAGTCACAGGGAAGAAAGCTGTTTAAATCAAGAGTTTTGTTTACCTGTGCCCCTCCAACCAATTGTCAGGAATGAGTTGGAATCATTCAGCATCTGGAGGGCTACAGGTTAGCTGCCTCTAGTTGAAGCATAGATTTGGAGCATCCTTTTATGTTAGATGCAGCTGTGACAGTTTGGAATATATTGGATTTTTGCAGCCCAGTTAAATGGTGGATGGGGCCTGTGAGTCATCTCTTCACTCTCTACCTGAACTTGCCTCATATGAGATCTGAGAAGGGCCATAGCTTGGTGGCAGAGAACAGAAGGTCCCAGACAGGAGAGACTGCTGTCTGAAACTGCCTTTGGTGGGAAATATGGAGCCAGATGGACAAATGGTCTGACTGCTTTCAGGCAACTTCCCACATGGCTGTATTTTTTAGGCACTCCAGTCAGCCCGGACAATGTAGGGCCATCTATTTCCCACTTCAGGTCTAGTTTTCAGGCTACTGTGTGGATTTGTGGTGCTACCACAACACCACAGCAGCTCAAAATGCTCAAACTGATGTGCAGCCAGTTGCAGATGAAAGCTAGAACTTCCTGGATTCTCAAACAGCTGCCGGGTACTCAGAACAAACATTTGGTTACAGTCAGTACTTATGGAGGGACGTGGGTGGCGCTGTGGGTTAAACCACAGAGCCTAGGACTTGCCGATCAGAAGGTCGGTGGTTCGAATCCCTGCGACCGGGTGAGCTCCCATTGTTCGGTCCCTGCTCCTGCCAACCTAGCAGTTTGACCCGGAAGCTGTACACCGGCTCCCTCGGCCAATAAAGCGAGATGAGCGCCGCAACCCCAGAGTCGGCCACGACTGGACCTAATGGTCAGGGGTCCCTTTACCTTTTTACTTATGGAAGTATAATATATCTGATTGAACGCATCTGTTAATTTCTGGCCCTCCCTTGGAATTGCTGGCACATAGCCGTGGTGAGTCTGAGACCCTGTCCTCACTGAGATGTAAAACCTGTGTCTGGGGCCCCCCACCTCAGATGGCAAACAGGTACCAGCAGGATGCTTCCATCTGAAGAAGAAAATAAAAATCCATGCATGAATTGGATTCTTCTTTCTGCCTCTTTTTAATTTGCCGGCAGCAAATTTTTTCCTCAGGTTGTTTCCCTGGAGAGAGGGAGAGAGAGAGTGGGGTGAGGGTAAAGGACAGAGAATTTGGGCACAGAAGAGTGTGGCTTGATCTGTATTAAGTCTGCAAAGCACCATGTAGCCAGACCAGGAGAACAAAGCTGTCCTGTGTGTACACAAAGCCCCAGGTCCACCTTTCAGTTGCAACAGGTGCTGCTGGAACTGAATAGCCTTGCATCTTGCCTTAATAATCCCTCGCACGTTTGCAGCTGCCTTTAGCTCTTCCAAAGCGGGTCAGGTTGCCTTCTGAGACACTTTGCCAAATCCCCCCTCCGCATCCTGGAATGGGAACTAGTTGGTATGTAGGCAGGGGAGAACAAGACTCAGCTTTCCTTGGGGTGGAGTGCAGAAGTAGTCCCACCTACCTTGCAGGGTTATTGTAGGATAAAGTGGAGGGGGGGCATTAAGTGATTTTGAGCTCTTTGCAGGAAGGAGGAGTGTGTGAGAGTTTTCTTTTGTTTTTAAAGGGTGAGGTGTTGATTGCTGAGCTGCATTCTGGTCCTTCGTACATTTCTGTAGATATATTGATTTTGTATACCTACCAACCTACCTACCTACCTACCTACTCTGGAACTTACTGCAATGGCTGTTATCATTTGAACGTCAACAAAATACTCTTTGGAGGTTCCTTAATTCATATGAACTACTCCTGGAAAACTTTTCTGCTAGAGAAGGGTAGCTACTTTAAACACGCTGCCTTAAAAAAGAGGAGGAAGATTGGCATAGAATTTGCATCTGCTTTGATGTATAAATGAAGCTTCAGATTTAAGTAGATTTAAATACAAGCCCTCTTGCCCCAGGGAGCGAGACGGGGAGCTGCCTGTCTGCCCAGCCTGCCTTCCAGGGGCAAACTGCAGGTGGGGCTCTCCAAGGCCCTTGATTTATTTTCTTATGGATCTGTATCACTGAACTGGGCATGAAACAGACAGCCCTTCAGTTAGAGGAAGCCTTCAAACAGACTAGGATGGTCCTCTGTAAATCAGGACATGTGGCCACCCCAAAACGGATCAAAATATTGGAAGCAAGTGGACCAGTTCATGGAGGAGACAGTTATTGGCAGCTACTAGCCACAATGGTAAAGGGACGTGGGTGGCGCTGTGGGTTAAACCACAGAGCCTAGGACTTGCTGATCAGAAGGTTGGCGGTTCGAATCCCCGCGACGGGGTGAGTTCCCGTTTCTTAGTCCCTGCTCCTGCCAACCATCAAAGTGCAAGTAGATAAATAGGTACCACTCTGGTGGGAAGGTAAACGGTGTTTCCGTGCGCTGCTCTGGTTCGCCAGAAGCGGCTTAGTCACGCTGGCCACATGACCCGGAAGCTGTACGCCGGCTCCCTCGGTCAGTAAAGCGAGTTGAGTGCCGCAACCCCAGAATCGGCCACGACTGGACCTAATGGTTAGGGGTCCCTTTACCTTTACCTAGCCACATCCATAGCTGAATGTCACAGTGCGTTTTCTGGAAACCACAGAAGGGGAGAGGGCCCTTGTGCTCGGATCCTGCTTGAGCAATGGACCAGATGGACCGTTGGCCTGATTCAGCAGGCTCCTCTTACGTTCTCAGATCTAGGGAATGTGGCCAGTTTGTCAATGAAACGTCTTGTTATATGGCGCCCCCTCCTCACAAATCTCTGAGCGGTGCAAGAGTCCAGGGGTATCAGTCGCACTTCTCGGGGACTGTGTTTACTTTAGGACAACGAGACACAGAAGTCTGTGGCATCTTTATGATCTATGGTTCATTTACACATCTATGCAGCCTGAGTCTGGATGGAGAGTGTGTGGAGCATTCACATCCCAAGAGGGTCCTGTTTCTTCCCATTGCTGCAGCCCCAGATTCCAAGAGACCCCCAATATCACGTGTGCTCTGCCCGCCTCCCGCCCACGCTTGCAAAATGGACCCTGTTTCTGTTTGCTTAGATTCACTTGCCAGTCTTACTCAGAACAAACCCTTTGAAGTGAATGGAGCCGACTAACTTAGGTTCATTAATTTCAGTGGGTCTACTCTGAGTCAGACATGTTTTAACAATGGCAGCCACCATCCAGGCTGACTTGCAAGCCCAGATTCCTGACTCAGCTGAGCTACCTTCTTGTTGCAACTCCTGCGCGAAGTTCAGTTGAATTGAATTAACTCCCTCTAAAAGAAATCAAAAAGCTGTTCTTGAGTCAGATCTCTTATCGTTTTTATTAAAAGCCACATGCAATATGCTCTCATTGCACTCTCTGCTCCTCCATCCCCTCCCACCCCTCAAACACTTCCCAATTCACTGTTGCGCTATTCATTTTGGCGAAAGGCAAAATGCTCTCTGGGGAGTGATGGATAGTGGGAAATGAAGAATACGCAGGGGCTTTATTGCAGCCATCAATCTCTTCCCTCGCAGTCCCGATCAAAGCCTTTGCTTTCCCAGGCAGAGGTTAGGCAGAGGAGCAAAGGGATCGAGTTTCGGGCAAACGCAGGGCGGAGTGTGGACTCCATGCTGGGAGAGCAAGCAAGAATTTGGCTCTCGCAAGGCGGTCACTGTGAGATGCCCCATTCATGCTTGGCATGGTCTGTGGGGAGACAAGGGGACCGTACAGATGGGAATGTGGTGGCTTGGATCCCTCTGGTCCAGAGGGTGAAGGTGTAGACCAGGCACCCCCAACCTGTGGCCCTCCAGATGTTTTGGCCTACAATTCCCATGATCCCTGGCTAACAGGACCAGTGGTCAGGGATGATGGGAATTGTAGTCCAAAACATCTGGAGGGCCAAAGGTTGGGGATGCCTGGTGTAGATTCTGGCTCTGAATGTGCCACCAATAGCCTGTGTGACTCCCCCCTCAGAAATTCTGAAATCCTTACTTGTACATCTCCTCTGATTTTGGTGATCCAAATTCATAGAATCATAGAATTGTAGAAGGGATCCCAAGGGTCATCCAGTCTAACCCCCTGCAGTGCAGGAATCCCAGTTAAAACATCCATGGCAGATGGCCACCCAATCTCTGCTTACAATCCTCCAAGGAAAGAGAGTCCATCACCTCCTGAGGGAGGCCATTCCATTGTCAAACAGCTCTCATTCTCAGAAAGTTCTTCCTGGTGTTCTGGACTAGTTAGTGGCTAGTAGCCCTCACAAGCTACACAGTTAAACTATGGAACTTGCTCTCCCTGTGTGATGGCCTGGGACTCGGGCTCAGACTTGGAACCGGAGGAGTCTCGGTCCATACCGGATCCTCTGCCTCAGGTGGCATCGGAACCGTGTCTGGGGCCTGATCCTGAAAAGCCCCGGTCTGCACAGGTTCCCCTGCAACAAGCACCAGCTGGGCCGAGTCAGGGGCCTGAGCCTGCCCTGGCTCCAGATGCGAGGATTACCTTGTTGTCACGTGCAGCTGCTCCACTACCAGTTGGGTCAGGAGAGGCTGAGGTGGCTCCTGGGTCTAGTAAGGTCTGAGAGAAGGAGAGACCTGAGTCCTTGCAGGAGGAGTGCTCGCCTTTGGGCGAGGCAGGGAGGTGAGTCACCGGGGGATCAGGACCGGCTGTTACCCCGTCAGAGATGAAAGGCTGCTGGACCTTGCCCCAGGTTGCGGGAGCAATACTGCTGCTACCCGCCTGTTACCCTGTGCCTGACCTAGCCTGGTTTCCTGCCTTGGCCCTGTTAGACTGACTTCTCGTGGAATCCTTGGATTCGGGACCAGACCTGGACCGCGTTGCTCGGGTTAACCCCCGGGCCCAGCACACCCTAGAAGCAGTGATGGCCACCGACTTGAATGGCTTTAGATGAGGCTGAGACAAATTCATGGAGGAGAGGGCTCTCGGTGGATACCAGTTGCTGTAGACCACGAGAGGGCTGCTCTTGTGGTCAAATCCTGCTTGCTGGTTTCCCTTAGTTGGCCACTGTGAGACCAGGATTTTGGACTAGATGGGCCACTGGCCTGATCCAGCAGGCCAGTCCTTGTGTTCTGATGACGGAGGACCAGTGCTCTAATTGCAGAAGAAACCCATGCCCTTCTTTTGGAACTGGCCTCCTTGTTGTTGTTTAGTCGTTTAGTCGTGCCCGACTCTTCGTGATCCCCTGGACCAGAGCACGCCAGGCACTCCTGTCTTCCACTGCCTCCCGCAGTTTCGTCAAACTCATCTCCGGGTATCATCCACACTGAGCAACATGGACCAGTGACCTGACTCAGTATAAGGCAGCTTCCGGTTGTTGTTGTTTAGTTGTTTAGTCGTGTCCGACTCTTCGTGACCCCCTGGACCAGAGCACGCCAGGCACTCCTCTCTTCCACTGCCTCCCGCAGTTTGGTCAAACTCATGTTTGTAGCTTTGAGAACACTGTCCAACCATCTCGTCCTCCGTCGTCCCCTTCTCCTTGTGCCCTCCATCTTTCCCAACATCAGGGTCTTTTCCAGGGAGTCTTCTCTTCTCATGAGGTGGCCGAAGTATTGGAGCCTCAGCTTCAGGATCTGTCCTTCCAGTGAGCACTCAGGGCTGATTTCCTTCAGAATGGATAGGTTTGATCTTCTTGAAGTCCATGGGACTCTCAAGAGTCTCCCCCAGCACCATAATTCAAAAGCATCAATTCTTTGGCGGCCATCCTCCTTTATGGTCCAGCTCTCACTTCCATACATCACTACTGGGGAAACCATAGCTTTAACTATACAGAACTTTGCCTCCTTAGCTACTGTTTTTTAGAAATGGAGAGTGTGGTTTGGCTGAAACTGGGAGGAGTTGGGACATGGAACCCAAGAAGTGCCCTGTGAATCAGGCCCATGGCCCACTTAGTCCAGTATCCTGTTTCCATGGTGGCCAACCAGATGCCCCCCAGGGGAAGCCCACCACCAGGATCTGAGCCCAAGAGCCCTCTTCCATGAGAATGTAAGAAGAGCCAATTTGCTGAATCCTCTTTTAAAGCCATCTTTAATCATTTTTGCTTCAGCCCCCTCCTCTGCCCTGCTCCCGAGATTCACGTAAACCTCTGTTAAGTAAAGAAAACAATTGGTTTGGTTCATTCTGGGTCTGGCGTTCTCCGCAGTGGAGGGTGGGTGGGCAGGAACCCAATTTAACCTGCCCTTGGATCCTTTTAATCTCCTTGTCTCATGTCACGACCCAGACTCTCCCAAGCGAGGTTTTTATGGCCACGCTCTCTATTCTCCTTTGTTTTCATCAGCTGTTGAAACAGGAGTCACTTGGAGCCAAGTTCTACAGGGTAAAGTGGGAGGGAGAAAGAGGCAGAAGGAGCGAAAGGAAAGAAAGAGTTGAGTCGGATGTGTTGAGCCTCACAGCTGCCAGAGTTGGGCGCAATGGGGCTTTAAACTCAGCAAGTTGACCTGAATCAGCTGCGGGACAGATGCTTAATAAGAAGGGTAAAATCTATAGCTAAGGAAAAAAATCTCACACAACCTCCCCTCCGTTATTCTTTGCATTTATCCTGCCGGACAGAAGCAAACAGGATGTCTTCCCAAGGGCTGGTGACCGACGACCTTTCCATGGATGGCAACTTTGCTTATGACGATAACTGGTATATATATGACCAAAAAGGGGACCAGGATGAGTGAGTATTGCTAATTCATTTGTTTCCCAAGTATGATGTGGGGAATTCAATTCCGTGGGGGGAATCCCAGGTCTGAAATGAATGTGCTCCGAAAACTTCCCCTTCCTTTCAAATTTCAGTTTCCTATCTGCTCAGGATACGCCAGCATTTACTGAATGTTTGGTGCCTTTATGTCCAGCATTGTACTTTATTTGACCACTACATCTCATAGCTGATTTGGGAGGGTGTTTTGAGAGTGTTTTCTTGGGGGACCTGCAATGGCATATGACTACATTTGATTGCCTGACATGTAAAGGTATGTAGTATCTGAGAGATAACATGCAATGGAAGTTAGTATCTTACCTTCATATTCAATGCCCGCCGAAACCATGAGTAGGTGCCAACAGATCTAAAGTACTCAAATTTTCACTGGGGGGAGGGGGAGAATACATTTTGGTGATGTAGCAGCATATTTGCTTTAGGTAGGTCTAAGCCATAATCTGTCTTTCACCACCACCTTGCCACACTCCTTGGCAAAGCTGTTCTTAAAAGTCCCTATGCCAGCATTTTCTGTAATCTATTAATCCTCCTGTAGCCCCATTTATATTACTACTTTATCATGGTCTCCTCCTGGGGCAGAAATCATATAATCGTATGTCATGTCATGTCATGTCATGTCATATCATGTCATATCATATCATATCATCATATCCATATTCTGTATTGTTATTAATGTGTTTTTGGAAGTAGCCTTTTCAGTTCAGCCCCAAAGCAAATTGTATTTTGAGAACTTTCACTCCTCAAATCGAAGGCATTTTGTTGGGGGGGGGGGGGAGTGCATTTCATACAACTGCCCCCCCCTCCGGAATACAGCTTTTTCATTTATTTGTGGCAGCTGTGGCCAGTGATCCATGCAATCTGGTGCTGACGGTGGTTCTGCTCCTTAATGGAGCTCAGGACTGTTCCCTCGCCATCCAGAGTGAGGGCGGGAATCATTCTTTTCTGATCCTGCCCTCACTCGGATATGGTTTTGTGAATGTTTCCTGCATGGCCGCAGTGTCACTTCATTAGCCTAAATACCCACCAAACAGCCTATGAACAAAGTGGTAACATGGGGGGGGGGAAACCCCCCTACAATTAGACATCAGTTTTGATGGATAGATGTGAACTGTAGATTCTATCGGCTTGTATCAGTCTAAAGATTAGCAAATATGGCTTCATATTTGTTTCAATATTCCCATTTCATTTTCATTTATTTTAAAAGCTTATTTTTATTTTTCTTCTGCTGTGGGAGCAACAAAGTCCTCTCTTTCTTTCTTTCTTTCTTTCTTTCTTTCTTTCTTTCTTTTACTGGATTTTTGAAATGATAGGCAAAACAAAAGTTTAATATCACTCTCACAATTAATTTGGTGCCAATAAGAATGCTAAGTCTATGCGATGTTATATAGAGTTTTTCAACAACAAAAAGGGAAATAAAATAATGACCCACAACTACACCACAGGGTCCTTTGTGGGTGCATTTTGTTGACGCCAAAATAGCCCTTTAATGTAGCCGCCAAAGGAAATGGTCTCCAGTAGGACTCCCATTTGTTCCTCTGAACATTTGTTTTGAACCAAATGGGCTCCATTCAGTTTCGTTTTCCACTCGCTCCAAAATGAATGAAAACATAACAAGAGCCTGGCTGGATCAGGCCAGTAGCCCACCTAGTGCAAGGGGCTCAAGGTGACTTACACAGTTCTTCTCCTCCTCCCCGTTTTATCCTTACAACAACCCTGTGCAGTACACTAGGGTAAGAGTGGCCCAATGTTTGGATTTGAGCCCTGCTCTCTCCCAGTCCCAAGTCCAAGACTCTTAACTGCTACACCTAACTGGCTCTTCAGTTGGGCTGTTTGTTTTTCTTTGGGGTTTACTCATTGGTTTGAAACCTTCTGTCAAAGTCAACTGTGATTTTTGATATGAAGATTTAATAAATTCAAATAATGCTGGTTTTTTTTTGTTTTTGTTTAAAAACACAACATGGCATCCTGTTAAGGCTCTCATTTTCTTTAATTATTTTGTTTGTCTCATAATAGTTGATTGCCTTTCAAAGCTGTTTATGGGGCAATTTACATGTTTGTTTTTGTTTAGTTTTGTTTGTAAAATCCACCCTGAATGGGGGGAACCACACAACCTCTAAAACTAATAAACACATTTAAAAAATAATAATCATAAAACAACAGGAACATAGCAACAGGATGAAATAGTGCTGACTTTTCTACAAAATGAAAAACAAGGTGAAATAACACTTCAGGGAGAAAGCATTTATGGGAATCATATAATTGTAGAGCTGGAAGAGACCCTGAGGGATATCTAGTCCAACCTTAGGAATCACAGCTAACCCCAATTTACTCCAAAGCCACAGTGGAAAAAGCCCTGCTTCCTGAAGGATGACAATAATAATAGTTATTATTATTTCTTGTTCTTCCCATGAACTGGATCTGAATGGGCCTGAAGTTGGCATCTTGCTGGATCCATGTGCAACTCCCCAGGGTGGCAAAAAACTGAATTGCACGTGGCAGTTTTTCCAGGGAGCCCTGGGCTCCCTCCTCCCACCCAGACTGGCCTCTTCGTCCTCCGGGACAGGAAGAAGTGTAGGAGGGCTTCCTGTTCCAGTTGAGCCTTGCTTGAGTAACCAGGTCTCCCTGAGTTCCTGTGTGTTCCTATATCCTTAATTCCTGACTTCCCTCCTCGATCCTGACTCCTGGTTTATCCTTTTCCGTTCTGGCCGCTGGCTGGACTGGATTCACAGAACAGCTGCGCAACCACTAGTAAAGGTAAAGGGACCCCTGACCATTAGGTCCAGTCGCAGATGACTCTGGGGTTGTGGCACTCAGCTCGCTTTATTGGCCGAGGGAGCCGGCGTACAGCTTCCAGGTCATGTGGCCAGCATGACTAAGCCGCTTCTGGCAAACCAGAGCAGCGCACAGAAACGCCGCTTACCTTCCTGCCGGAGTGGTACCTGTTTATCTACTTGCACTTTGATGTGCTTTCAAACTGCTAGGTTGGCAGGAGCAGGGACCGAGCAACGGGAGCTCACCCCATTGTGGGGATTCGAACTGCCGACCTTCTGATCGGCAAGTCCTAGGCTCTGTGGTCTAACCCACAGCGCCACCCGCGTCCCGTGCAGCCACTACAGGTGGGCTAAACAGGTTGCAGAATCTTTTACTGGCTTGGATTCAAGAACTAGACCAGAATCACAGCTGAGCCTGAACCAAAAACCGTAGCTTGAAACAGGCGTCAGGAATCACCAGATGTGCAAATGTAGAATGGACTGGCTTAACAGCAGTCCATGCGAAATGGATCTAGGGGTCTTGGTAGACCACAAGCTTAAAGTGAGTCAACTGTGATGCAGCAGCAAAAAGGCCAGTGCCATTCTAGGCTGCATCCACAGAAGTCTAGTGTCCAGATCAAGAGAAAGCGTTGTGCCACTCTATTCTGCCATGGTCAGACCACACCTGGGGTCTTGTGTCCACTTCTGGGCACCCCAGTGTAAGAAGGCTATTGCCAAGCAGGAACATGCGCAGAGCCAGGTGACTGAGATAATAGAGTCTGGAATCCAAGACCTTTTGAGGAACCATTAAGGGAACTGGGGGGACCCGGGTGGCGCTGTGGGTTAAACCACAGAGCCTAGAACTTGCCGATTAGAAGGTTGGTGGTTCGAATTCCCACAACGGGGTGAGCTCCCGTTGCTTGGTCCCTGCTTCTGCCAACCTAGCAGTTCGAAAGCACGAAGTGCAAGTAGATAAATAGGTACCGCTCTGGCGGAAAGGTAAATGGCGTTTCCGTGTGCTGCTCTGGCTTGCCAGAAGCGGCTTAGTCATGCTGGCCACATGACTGACAAGCTGTACACCGGCTCCCTCGGCCAGTAAAGCAAGATGAGCGCCACAACCCCAGAGTTGGTCATGACTGTACCTAATGGTCAGGGGTCCCTTTACCCTTTAAGGGAACTGGGGCTGTTTCGCCTGGAGCAAAGAAGGCTGAGATGTAGCCTGAGAGCCATCTTCAAATAGCTAAAGGACTGTCACATGTAAGATGGAGCAAGCTGCCCTTCTGCTGCTCCAGAGGGGAAGAGCCAAAGCAACAGGTTCAAATGACAAGGATGGAGATTCTGGCAAAATATCAGGAAGAACTTGCTGGCAGCAAGAGCTGTTTTACAGGGAATCAGGCAGAGGGCCTTCTCGGTAGTGGCGCCCTCCCTGTGGAATGCCTTCCCACCAGATGTCAAAGAGAACAACAACTACCAGACTTTTAGAAGACATCTGAAGGCAGCCCTGTTTAGGGAAGCTTTTAATGTTTGATGTATCACAGTATTTTAATATTCTTTTGGAAGCCGCCCAGAGTGGCTGGGGAAACCCAGCCAGATGGGCAGGGTATAAATAATAAATTATTATTATTATTATTATTATTATTATTATTATTATTATTATTATTATATAACAGGGAAGGGGAATCCCTTGGGAGGTTGTAGACTCCCTTTCCTTGGAGGTTTTTAAGCAGAGGTGGGATGGACCTCTGTCAAGGGGGCTTTACCCATGATTCCTGCATTGAAGGGGGTTGGCCTTTGGGGTCCCTTCCAACACGACAATTCTATGTTCCTAAAATGAGGTGCCGAGTGATTCAGCTGGGCCTTGCTAAACAGCATGACCAGAAGTGGACACAAAGCTCCTCTTTGCATTCAGATCACAGGAAGACTTGGACTGCAGCTTCATTCATCGGCCGTAACTTGATCCCTGTTTGGGTTTGGGTGAAACCAGAAGCACTGAAAAGTCACAACAAAGAGCCAAATTTGCCCCTTTCTCTAGGTCAGCATCCTGCTGCTCCTCTCTCCAGAATGTTTGTTCTTGTTAGACTTTACCAGGGAGGGTAAAAGGTAAAGGTAAAGGGACCCCTGATCATTAGGTCCAGTCACGGACGACTCTGGGGTTGTGGCGCTCATCTCACTTTACTGGCTGAGGGAGTCGGCGTACAGCTTCCGGGTCATGTGGCCAGCATGACTAAGCTGCTTCTGGCAAACCAGAGCAGCACACGGAAACGTCGTTTACCTTCCTGCCGGAGCGTGCTTTTGAACTGCTAGGTGGGCAGGAGCAGGGGCCAAGCAACAGGAGCTCACCCTGTCGTGGTGATTCGAACTGCCGGCCTTCTGATCGGCAAGCCCTAGACTTGGAAAAAAAAAAAGGGGGAGACCCAGTCTTGCCCTGCTCTTTAAATCCGACCAGTAGCACTGCCACAGAGCACACCGTGGTATCTGCAAAATGCTACAGAAACAGTGGTGTGAAATATTTCTTTGTTTGCTGGCTTACTATTACACTTATATCCCATGTTTTTCTCCAATGAGCTCAATGTGGCATACATGGTTGCCCCCCATCACCACCTATGTGTCTTCATTTAATCCCCACAACAATCCTTCAGGGTAGGTTAGGCTGAGAGGCTAAGACTGCCCCCAAGTGAGTTTCCTAGCTGAGTAGGGGATTGAACCCTGGTTTCCCAGGTCCTAGTCCTCAATTATCCCCACCTTATCCCTATGAAGGATGTGGGTGGCACTGTGGGTTAAACCACAGAGCCTAGGACTTGCTGATCAGAAGGTCAGCGGTTCGAATCCCCGCGACGGGGTGAGCTCCCGTTGCTCGGTCCCTGCTCCTGCCAACCTGGCAGTTCGAAAGCACGTCAAAGTGCAAGTAGATAAATAGGTACTGCTCTGGCGGGAAGGTAAACGGCGTTTCCGTGCGCTGCTCTGGTTCGCCAGAAGCGGCTTAGTCATGCTGGCCACATGACCCGGAAGCTGTACGCCGGCTCCCTCAGCCAATAAAGCGAGATGAGCGCCACAACCCCAGAGTTGGCCACGACTGGACCTAATGGTCAGGGGTCCCTTTACCTTTACCTATCCTTGTGAGGTTGGTCAGCCTGAGAGTGAGTGACTGGCTCAAGTGACCAAGTGGGGATCCCTGGTCCTAGTCTGACTCTTGCCAATGCACCACAGAGGGCAGGGCAGTGTAGTTCAGCCGGGTTCCCAGTGCTCTGTGCAGTGGCGTAGCGTGGGTTGTCAGCACCCGGGGCAAGGCAAGTAATTTGCGCCCCCTAACCCTAACCCCCAGATGTTGCGCCCGGTGCGGCCGGCCCCCCCTGCACACACCCCCGCTACGCCACTGGCTCTGTGTGGCTGGCAGTTACCCAGGGGTGAGGCAGGGAACAGGGTGCAGCAGCAGGACTTTTGGGTCGGCTCACCCCCCACCCTCTTGGAAAGAGGCAGCTACGCAGAGCTTTGGGAAACCCAGAAAGAAACACTATCCAACCTGTGCCACCCCAACAGCCGTGACTGTGCATATCTTGGAAAAGCGACCATTCTAAAGAGGTGAGTTTCTTGCTGTGGCCCACAATCCTGGCAAAACACAACCTTGCCCGCGGCAACAACAGGTGGCCAGCGAGGTCCATGGTTTCAGATAGGCTGGTTTCTTCCAAGCCAATTTCCCAGTTCTTGGCCTCTTCCCAGGGTGGGGACTGGGGAGCCTCGGGTCCAGGGGGGCAAATAAGAACATAGGAAGAGCCTGTGGGGTCAGAGCAGTGGCCCATCTAGTCCAGCTTCCTGTTCTCACAGTGGCCAGACAGATCATAGAATCGTAGAATGATAGAGTTGGAAGGCACCCCAAGGGTCATCTAGACCCACCTCTGCAATACAGGAAACCAGCAAGGAGGACCCAAGCACAAGAGTCTCCTATCCTGTGGCTTCCAGCAACTGGCATTGAGAAGCACTGTGGAGGCTGAGCAGAGCCACCATGTGACCCTCAATGCCTCTCTAGAGCAGGGGCCAACAACCTTTATCAGCCATTGGCAGATCCACTGTCCCTCAGATCATGTGGTGGGCTGGACTATATTTTGAAAAACGGCCTTGGCCCAGTACACCAGAAGGAGCGTCTCCACCCCCATCGTCCAGCCAGGACACTGAGGTCCAGCTCTGAGGGCCTTCTGGTGGTTCCCTCGCTGCAAGAAGCCAAGTTACAGGGAACCAGGCAGAGGGCCTTCTCGGTAGTGGTGCCCTCCCTGTGGAACGCCCTCCCACCAGATGTCAAAGAGAACAACAACTACCAGACTTTTAGAAGACATCTAAAGGCAGCCCTGTTTAGGGAAGCTTTTAATGTTTAAGAGACTATTGTATTTTAATATTCTGTTGGAAGCTGCCCAGAGTGGCTGGGGAAACCCAGCCAGATGGGTGGGGTATAAATAAATAAATAAATAAATAAATAAATAAATAAATAAATAAAATGACCGAATTCCTATGCCCCACAAATAACCCAGAGATGCATTTTAAATAAAAGCACACATTCTACTCATGTAAAAACACGCTGATTCCTAGACCGTCCGCTGGCCAGATTGAGAAGGCAATTGGGCTGCATCCGGCCCCTGGGCCATAGGTTGCCTACCCCTGCTCTAGAGGGTCCCTAGAGCAGGGACCCACGGTAAGGGCCACTTACGTTCCTCTGACCACGTTTGCGTGTGTCCACCACCCCGCTCTGTAGCTTCTGGAAGGTTGTCCATGACAAGTTGTGGCCCCTGAGATGAAAGGGCTTCCTCATCTCTGCCTTCTTCTAAGGCCTCCCAATTCCCAGAGCGCAGGGCCAGCCCATGACATTTTGGCACCTGAGGGGACCCATAAAAGGCAATCCTCCTCCCCACCAGAAAAGAAGGGCTGAGTGAAGATCTACACCAGGAACAAGGGGGAGGTTGTAGTTCGACATGGGGATCTGCTGCCTCTGTGGATTCTGCCGCCTGAGGCGGTGACCTCACCTTGCCTCATGGGTGGGCCGGCCCTGCCAGAGCGCCCTATGAAGAGAGGCTGACTGTTAAACCCCTCTGGGAACTGTAGTTTTGTGAGAGGAACAGGGCTCTCCGCACCCACAACAAACTGCAGCTCCCAGCATTCTTTGGGGGCAGCCATGACGGTCTAAAGTGGTGTCCTAGCACTTTCAATGCAGGGCATGAGCCTGGCCTAAGTGGGCTCCACCTGCCATTGGCTCTGATGCCCCCCAAGGGGCTCCAGCTCATAGCTGTCAACTTTTCCCTTTTCTTGGGAGGAATCCTATTTGGAATAAGGGAATTTCCCTTAAAAGGGGGGGGGGGGGAGTTGACAGCTATGCTCCAGCTGCCCTGATGCTCCTTTGCTCATTGTTTGCAAATAGCTGCTTGGCTCCATATCCTGATTCCATCCAGCCTTTTCTGTGACAACAGGGTAGGTGCCAGGGTCAACTTCTCCACCCTTTTCAGCCCCCTGCTGCTTAGCAAAGTCCTCTCCCTCCCTCCCTTCAGTAATGTCCCTTGGGACCCACCTGAACTAATTCCTTATCCGCCATGGTGCATTTCCCAGCTCTTCAAATAAATTTCCACGGTTCTCCATCTCCCTTAGTTGAACCGTGTTATGCATATTTAGCGCCTTTAATCTCTTGCTCACAAAACCAGTTCTTTTAACACCCCTTCGGTTAATTTGGTTGCTCCTTTTTTAAAAAAAATCCTTTTAATTTTAATATATATTGCCTCCCATTAACATAAGATATGTAAGCTCTGCCCTCAAACCCCTATTTTCCAAGGAACCAGAAAATGGCTTTGCATGCATGACATAGATTTATCTCCCTGCTTGGTTAATATAGTGGCACACATATACCAGAGGTTTCCTAGAATAAGTATTTCACCCCCTGAGGGTGGAATCCTTGTGCAAAATCCTCCTTTTAGCTGGGCACAACTTATTGGATTCCGTTTTACACGTTTGCGTGTTCAGACCCAGAAACCTCCCCCCTAAATAAATTCACACTTGACTCAAATTTTTTGTTTGGTTTTTGGCAGAATTTAGGCCACAACTTTCTTGATTACATAGGCTCTGGTTTGACTAGCTCCCTGCACCGTTGCAGATAGCACTGACCCAGGGCACCAGCATAGGTCAGCCAAGAGAGAACACCTGGATAAGCGGAAAGCCGGGAAAGGGGTAACTCCGCCACCCAAATGTCCCCCTGGACTCAGGCACGGGCACAACCCCCTCTCAGGGGTTGACCAAACCATCAAGTCCCTGGATTCCTTTAACGGAATACCCTTCACATCGGGATGGTGAGAGTGTTCTCCCATCCCTATCACCTGAACCAGAGCCTATCCACAACCTTACAAGTTGTGACAATTTGCTACGCGGCAGGTGAAACCCTAATGGCAACAGCCAATCAGCCAAGTGGGGAAAATTCCTGCCGTGCTCCTGTCCCAATGACAGACGACGGCATAGCAAGGTCAAGCGCAAAGCCCTAAAAGTAGGGAGAGGTGGGCGGGTGTTCCGAATGCACATGCTGAAAAAGGAAGCTCTGGGTCACGTGCATGGGCATAAATAGGTCTCTCGAACCATTTGGACTGCGTCCCATTGGCCAGATTGCACCCAGCTTCGAGGGACCTACCAGTCAGGTGTTGTGGCTGACCAACTGTACCCACCCACAACCCAGGGTGTTGCTTGTCCAGGTCTCACCACAGTACATGCCCTCTTTAAGGGAGTTCCATAGTCTAACTGTGAAGTGAATGTTATTTTAAACATTTGCATTTCTCTTTCATATAGCATGACTCCTGAAGTTATCCCAGACTGCCACCCCACCATCCCTTATGACCTCTACCACGCCTGCATGGCTCCAGTATCAGTAAGTATTTCCCAAGTCGTCTCCTGCTAATGGAGCTCACAGACAATTTTTCAAGAAGATGAAGTCATACTGGAGACATCGCTGTGAGCAGGGAAGAGGAGAGGTGTTGCTAACTTGCCTGCAAAGTTTAATTTCATTTGCAAGTGACATTTGTGAAACTAAACTGAAATGTTATGTCAACTATTTTCTATAGCATTGGTGTATCATGTTTCTCGTTTATGTAAAAGGTCTTCCATTGTTATTATTTCATAGAGCTGAAGCATAATGGTGGATACTTATTGATCTATTCAAAAATATTTCTAAACTGCTTAATTTTTTTTTAAAAAAATGTTAGAGGTATATGGCAGTACGAAACATAACAAGACTCTAAAATAATCTAATGAAGCAGAGCTTTAGAAGTACCATAGCCAACTACCAAAGCCTATGCAAACGGTTTGTCTCTGCAAAACGGGTAACTGAAGTTGCTTCATGTACAATGGAGAGAAGGGCTTTCCAGAGTGTAGGAGAAACAGCGGAAAATGTCTGTTTTCAAGTCAGCACTCTAATGTATTTCGTAGTCAAGTAAAAGTAAAAAGAAATCAACATCTCGGCAGTCTCATGAGGGCCCTGCTATAAACCCATAAGCCCTTGGCTCCTGGAGCTGCCACATTTTATATTTATCAAGATGGGATGGAGCTGTGCAAACAACAGTCTTTGTTGCTCTCATTGAATCCACACCACTTCCTCTCTTGTAGCTGGTCGTCTTGCTGATTCTCTCTATGCTGGTGAAGCGGAAGAAACTCTATAAAAATTGTTGGGATGGAGCCCCTGGACTGCTAAGGTACCCTCCACAGCCCAGATGCAGCCTAGGGATGGAGGACATGGTCTTTTGCTGTCTCTGAGCTAAGATTGACAATTGTCATTCGTCAGGTTGTGAGTTCTTAAGGTGGCAAATCGGACGGCGTGTGATTGTGGTAGGACCATCAAAGGCAGAGGCAGGTACCAAGGGGTCCTTCCCATTGCCTGGCATGTGTATAGGCTGCATGAGCTTTGCCCTACATAGTTTTTTGCTGCCCCCCATGTAGTAGAAGGTGAACAATTTATGCAGAAATAAGCAGATTTATGTGGGTCGGGCTAATGAGCACAATGCAATGTATGCAGGTTGTGGAAGGCTTGCTTATACATTTCTATGCCACCTTTCCTCCAAGGAGCTCAATACGGCACATATGAAACGCCCCCCCCCCCCGTTTAATCTGATAACAACAACCCTGTGAGGTAGATCAGGCTCAGGGGCAGTGACTGGCCCCCAGAGTCACACCCAGGGAGCTTCATGGCTGGGTGGAGGATTTGAACCCAGGTCTCTCCCAGGTCTTAGTCCAACGTTCTAGCCACTACGCAACTAGTAAAATGGATGTGTGTACACCCGGGTAGAGAGGCTACTTCGAGCAGAGGGCCACATTCTCTTGTGGACAGCCTTCCAGGGGCCACATACTAGAGAAGCAAGAGGTATTGCCAGGGGAAGAGCAGGCTCTGTGAGGGATGTGGCAACAGGGACCATGGCATGGTCACACTTCCCAGGATTGCAGTGTTGCACCTCTCTGTGCCCTTTGGTAGGAGGGGCGGCCCGCAGCTCAGCGGTAGAGCATCTGTCTTGCATGCAAAGGGTCCCTGTCTCAACTGCGGTCATCTCCGGAAAAGGGTCAGGTCACAGGTGAGACGTAAGGGCCCTTCATTGCTCTAGACGCTGGACAGTCACTGCCAGTTAGAGCAGGAAATACTGCAAAAGCTGGGTCAATCGCCTAAGCAGCTATTGGGCAGTTTCCTAGGCCACCTGAGTTTGGCCATTCACACCTGCATATAGCAAGTGAGAAAAGCTCAGGTGTATTTGGCTTCTCCTACCTAGGTGCAATTTTTGGAAATAACCAAAGTCATCTGTGCATATTCTTGTCCGTGCACAGCATGAATGAATCATAGAATCATAGAATCCTAGAGTTGGAAGAGACCACAAGGGCCATCGAGTCCAACCCCCTGCCAAGCAGGAAACACCATCAGAGCACTCCTGACATATGGTTGTCAAGCCTCTGCTTAAAGACCTCCAAAGAAGGAGACTCCACCACACTCCTTGGCAGCAAATTGCACTGTCGAACAGCTCTTGTCGAACAGCATTGAGCACACCCCATCGCTGCAAAAGCTGAACACTGAAATGGTGTGGGCGCACTTCAGTCTCCACTCTGGGCCTGCGGTGTGTCTGCAAGTCTGCAGAGTTTGTGCGGAGGGCAGCCCTTCTGCAGAGATGTTCCGCTGGTGCAAATGGGTCCTTTTTTTAATCATTCTCGTCTTTGTTCCTCCTTAAGCCCTGTGCATTTCCTGGAAGAGGAAGGTCACAAGGGGCTGTCTGTGGCAGTTTTTGGCATCCTCTTCTCCTCCTTATGCATCCTGGTTCTGGATAGCGACCCTCTGCCCTTCATCTCCGGCTCCTCGACCCAGAATCGAGGTAACACTGAGAGTTGTTATTATCATTATTTATATCCTTCTTTTCACTAGACCTTGACTCAAGGCAGCTTACATAAATCAAAACAGCCCAGATAAAATGTTGTTGTTGTTGTTGTTTAGTCGTTTAGTCGTGTCCGACTCTTCGTGACCCCATGGACCAGAGCACGCCAGGCACTCCTGTCTTCCACTGCCTCCTGCAGTTTGGTCAAACTCATGCTGGTAGCTTCAAGAACACTGTCCAACCATCTCGTCCTCTGTCGTCCCCTTCTCCTTGTGCCCTCCATCTTTCCCAACATCAGGGTCTTTTCCAGGGAGTCTTCTCTTCTCATGAGGTGGCCCAAGTATTGGAGCCTCAGCTTCAGGATCTGTCCTTCCAGTGAGCACTCAGGGCTGATTTCCTTAAGAATGGATAGGTTTGATCTTCTTGCAGTCCATGGGACTCTCAAGAGTCTCCTCCAGCACCATAATTCAAAAGCATCAATTCTTTGGCGATCAGCCTTCTTTATGGTCCAGCTCTCACTTCCATACATCACTACTGGCCAGATAAAATGCAGAAAACTAAAAACTTACACAAGAGAATCATTTAAAAGTAGTTAAACTCTGATAGAATTAAAGTGATATAAAGCCAAATCTATTAACAAACAGATAATAAAATTGGCACAGCGCTATAAAAAGCCCATTCCTTTATATAACAATTGATTCCCCAAAGCCTGTCAGAACAGAGCCATCTTCACCTGCCAATGGAAGGACCACAAGGAGGGAGCCCGTCCAGCTTCTCCAGCAAGGGACTTCCAAAGTTGTCTGGGAGCAGCCACCAAGAAGGCCCTGCCCCATGTCATCACCAAGCATGCCTGTGAGGGTGGCAGGACCAAGAGAAGCCCCCCTGCCCCACCCCGCCCCGCCCCACCTCAGAGCCCAGGCAGGTTTATAACGGAGAATACAGTCTTTAAGCTGTATAGGACTTTAGAGCCCTGTATAGTCATAACCAGGTTGCTTCCATGGGCACAGTAGAGAGCCCTTCTTCAGTGTTCTACACCAGGCATAGGCTGATTCGGGGGCCTGCCGGTCGGTGTAATAATCCAGCCCCTGTGGCAGTTTATTTCCTGGGGTAAAATCCTTAAAAAAGCTCAACAATTTCAACCCTAAAAAAAGGTTAACAACTTTGGTTGGCCCTCATGGCCCTTCACTTCATCACATCTGGCCTTCTTTGGAAAAAGTTTGGACACCACTGGTCTACACCATCCTTTTTAATTTTGTTTATTGTTTGCCACTCTGGAGACATTCAGGGCTCCAAAAGCTGCATTGTGTCTGCAAGATTTATACACTGAGAATGTGGAGAATGTGAAGACCCCTGCTGTATCGGAGCCAAGATCCAGCATCCGGCTTCTTACAGTGGCCAAACAGTTGCCTCCAGGCAGAAAAGGCCCAAAATTGAGAGAAATGCAACTTTTGAACCAAACTTTTAAAAAGTGGGCCTTTAAGAAATTTGCCCATCCCTATCATACAATCCTGGAACTGCAGAGTCAAAGTCCAACCCCCTGCAAGTCAGGAACCCCTAAACTAGAAGCCACACTGCCTTGGCAGCTTATGCACCAGCACCTGTCATTCTTCCAAGGGCTTAGCTTCCAAGGAGCTCTTTTGCATGGGGGAAACTGATGCAGCATCTTCAAGGGACGTTTGTGGGAGCCCCATCGCTGACTCCACCCTGCATGCTCTCAGCATGGCCTGCCTTGCTGAATTGCCTCTGTTTGTTGTCCAGCTGAGGCTCTTAACCTCTGCCCTTCTCTCCCCCTTGATCTCCCTCTCCAGAGTACTGGAAGATCATGGCTTTGCTCTATTACCCTGCCTTCTACTACCCCTTAATTGCATGTGCTACGGTCAGGCACAGAGCTGGGTACTTCTTGGGCTGCCTGCTGTCCTGGTGCCATTGCGTGGTCCATCTCTGGCAGAAGGTGGAATGCCCCCAGTCGCCCAAGGTAAAGACAACCGGGGAGGCTGGAAGGCCCTGAGGTTTGGTTGGCACGGGCCAGTTCTAAATGGCTGCAAGGAGGAAACCCGTTCCTGGAGAGACTGGCTGCTGCTTTGCAGGAGGGGTGGGCAAGAACACATGTCCATGTTCTGAGCAATATCTGATGCCCATAACGGCACCATAGGTGTGTGTGCCTGGCCCATCTTTGCAGACCTCAAGACCCAACTGTTGGCAAAGAAAGGGCTTGCTGGGAATCAGGAGCCAGGAGGTCGGTGAGGCAAGGAGCTTCTTCAAGGGCTTTCAGCTCAGGATCTACTGATAGGGCGTGAAAGCAGAGGGCCGACCCGCAGGTGGTACCAGAGGCAATGACAAGCAATCAGCAAATTCTAGTATTGTCCCTCCCCTCCCCTTCCTCACTGCTCGGTTCTGCAAGGGTTGTAGGAACTTGCTGGAGTTACGGTATCCAGCAGGGGCAGAGTTGTCGCTTGTAATGTGATTTATGAGTTGAACACAGGTTTGTCTTTCTTGCAGCCCTTCTCTTTGTCTCTGCTCAGATTTATAGGTACTATTCCCTGCTTTCTTATCTCCCCATCATCCTGTGCCTTGTGGTTTTGAGCCTTTGGTATCCTGCACAGCTTGTCAAGAGCTTCAGAGAGCAGAAGAGGAAGAAAGTGACGGTGGAGGTAAGGCATGGCAACATCACTGGGTCAAACTAGAGGAAGATACGTCTCCGGGTGCTGGTGTAGACTAAGTGGAGCAGGGGTGGGAAACCTCATCTCCTCCAGACGCTTAATTATAAGAGTACTTGTATACCAATATATAACACACATATGGTTTACACAACAATGAAAACACAAAAGCCGTACACAGTTAAAAACATTCAAAAGGCTAGAAACAGACCACTATTAACCAGGGTGGAAAGATGCATTCTTAATTGCTTGCCCAGCGGAATAGAAAAGTTTCCAGTAGGTGTTTCATAGTGGGCACAGAAAGCATCTGCTGAATCTCCAGTGGCGGAGAGTTCCACAGGGCTAGGCCAATGACACTAAAGGCTCAGTTGCTTGTTGTTGTCAAGTGAGCTTCACCAACTCGGGTGAACCACATTCCTGCAGGTGATCTCAGTGGGATAGAAGGGTTCAGGCCATAGCTGTCAACCTTCCCTTTTTTGGCAGGAAATTCCCTTATTCCAGCACCGTTTCCCACTTCTATCCCAGATTGTTAGATATCCCGTAGACTCTCCCCGGACAGGTGAGGCTGCTGATCCCTTATTTTCAAGGCTGCTGATCCCTTATTTTCAAATCTGAAAGTTGACAGCTATGGTTCAGGCAAACCCTGGACCTAAGTTGTTTGGGGCTTTTATAAATTAACGCAAGGACCTTACACCTGTCTCAGTAGTAGATGGGCAGCTAGTGCAGCTGTCAGCAATCTGGTCACAACATTTTGCACCAGCTGGAGCATCTGAACTAAGACCAAGGGCTGTTCCACACAGAGCGCATTGTGGTAGTTCAGCCTCAAGGCTTACGCGTGAACTACAATTCTGGGACTCCAACTCCCGTTGGCCTCCGCTGGCATGTCCAAGGTTTGGGGTGATGGAAGTTGTGGTCCAACAAATCCCTGGAGGGCCACAAGCTCAGCCTCTTCATCCCTGGAACAGAAAGGACCTTAGCCCAAGAAAACAGACATGCTGCAAAGCAAAAGCCTTACTTTATTCCTGGGACGTGGGGAATGTGCATGGCTTTGTCATGAGGCCAGCGGTGGACAGAGCCCATCTTCCCTAACCATTGGCCATGCTGGCTTGGGCTGAATGGAGCTGAGAGTCAGAAGGACAGAATAATTCTCAGGTAAGGAAGTGTTGGGAACATCAGCCGGCACCCTCTGTTTCAACTTTTAAATTCCTGATGGAAGCAGGCAATGCAGAATACATTTCCCACAACTGTTAGTTGATTACTGATTTTAACTTTTTCATACGGTTTTCATTGTATGGTTTTACATGCTCTTGTTGTAAACTGCTTTGATTGTTCTTATGAATAGAGGTAAAGGGACCCCTGACCATTAGGTCCAGTGGTGGCCGACTCTGGGGTTGCGGCGCTCATCTCGCTTTATTGGCCGAGGGAGCCGGCGTACGGCTTCCGGGTCATGTGGCCAGCATGACTAAGCCACTTCTGGCGAACCAGAGCAGCGCACAGAAACGCCGTTGACCTTCCCGCTGGAGTGGTACCTATTTATCTACTTGCACTTGACGTGCTTTCGAACTGCTAGGTTGGCAGAAGCAGGGACTGAGCAACGGGAGCTCATCCCATTGCGGGGATTTGAACCGCTGACCTTCTGATTGGCAAGTCCTAGGCTCTGTGGTTTAACCCACAGCGCCACCCGCGTCCCCGTTCTTATGAATAGTTGCATATAAATATACCAACTTGTTAAGGGAAAAAATACAACAGGACTTGCCCTTGTTGAATTGGGGTTTGGCGGGGAGAAATACAGGCAGGAATTCTGAGATGGTGTGGCACTAAGGTTTTACAGCAGAGCACGTGGACCTGTCTGTCTAACGTTTCCGACTCCCAACTGTTTCCATTACGAAACAGGTGCAAATTATGCAAGGCATTGCCAATATGTGGTGCATATTTTTGGAGTGAGCACAAATTGTAGATGCCGTACAGAAACAGAAAATGGAACCTGACCCACTTGGCAGTTCCTGAAATGTCAAGGTGGCATGCATGCCTGCGCGCATTTAAAAATAACAAGTGTTTCATTTTCACACACCTTTCCGCTCCATGAAGTTCTGGCGGTGCAGAGTTTCTTTTGGTGGGGAGGAATGAGCTGTGCTCTTGCAATTACTTGATAGGCAATAGATGAAGCTGACACAACAAAATGGAGGAATTGTCTGGCCTGGGAACAAACAGCTTTCTAAGTTCCTAGCTCAGGAGTGGGGAAAACCTTGTGGCCATCCGGATGCTGTTGACCAAGCCTCAGGGACTATGAAAAAGCTGTTGTCTTGCAACAGTGTGAAGCTAATGCAGTTCTCGGCTGCTTTAACAGAACTCTCATGTTCAGTCAAGGGAAGTTCTTGTTTTTATTATGTATTTTTGGTTTTTCTCTTTTATTTTGCTGCTGTGAACTGCTCTGAGATCTACAGATGAAGGGCAATATACAAATCTAATTTAATAATAATAGTTACAGGTAGGCAGCCGTGTTGGTCTGCCATAGTTGAAACAAAATTAAAAAATTCCTTCCAGTAGCACCTTAGAGACCATCTAAGTTTGTTATTGGTATGAGCTTTCGTGTGCATGCCAATAACAAACTTAGTTGGTCTCTAAGGTGCTACTGGAAGGAATTTTTAAATTTTAATAATAAAAATAAAGGTAAAGGGACCCCTGACCATTAGGTCCTGTCGTGGACAACTCTGGAGTTGCACGCTCATCTCGCTTTATTGGCCGAGGGAGCCGCCGTACAGCTTCCGGGTCATGTGGCCAGCGTGACAAAGCCGCTTCTGGCAAACCAGAGCAGCGCACGGAAACGCCGTTTACCTTCCCACCGAAGCAGTACCTATTTATCTACTTGCACTTGACGTGCTTTCGCTAGGTTGTCAGGAGCAGGGACCGAGCAACGGGAGCTCACCCCGTTGTGGGGATTCGAACCGCCAACCTTCTGATGGGCAAGCCCTAGGCTCTATGGTTTAGACCACAGCGCCACCCGCGTCTGAATAATAATAATAGTCCCATTCTATTCTGCCTTGGTCAGACCACACCTGGCGTCCTGTGTCCAGTTCTGACCGCCACAGTTTAAAAAGGATATTAACATGCTGGAATGTGTGCAGAGGAGGGCAACCAAGATGACCAAGCCTTATGAGGAACAATGGAGAGAGTTGGGAATGTTCAGCCTGGAAAAGAGGAGACTCAGAGGAGAAAGGAGAGGCATCTTCAAATATCTAAAAGGAGGATGGAGCAAGCTGGTTTTCTGCTGCTCTGGAGGGCAAAGCCCAAACCAGTGGATTCAAATTGCAAGGAAGGGGGTTCCGACTAAAGCTTAGGAAGAACTTCCTGGCAATAAGAGCTGTTTGACAATGGACCATATTCACTCAGTCCTCAGAAGACGGTGGGCTCTCCTTCCTTGGAGGTTTTTAAGCAGAGGCTGGATGACCATCTGTCAGGGATGCTTTCGCTGTGATTCCTCAATGAGTCTTGGGGTCCCTTCTGATTCTACAACCCCGTGATTCCCTTCCCAAGGCCGACTCTAATTGAGGTGCCCTCAGTTTACAGGGTGTGTGGGAAAGACAATTTGGCTCTTTGGGGGGGGCAATAATCTGCTTTTATTTTTGCTGAAATCTAAACCACTTAGCTCAAGAAGATTTGAGTTTCTGAATGTTTCCTATTCAGAGCCTTACAGTGGAAGGAGGAGAGTGAGTGTTTGGCAACAGAATCATAATCCAAACGACTGGCACAGAGGTCCTTGTTTTAAGAAAGAAAGCTCTATTTAAAAATAAATAAATAATCGATAGAAGCCCAAATCTGCACTCGGATTTTAGGGTTTAGCCCAATCCACAACTCTGGGATAAGGAGTCAGAACAGAACGTTCCTTCTTATTCCATTTCAGATGTTTGTGCAGATCTCCAGCTGGGATCCTGCAACAACCTTGTGTAGTGACAGACCCACTCCTCTCCCCACGATAATTAGCACCTCCGCAACTGCGATCACAAAGGCTGGCGAGGCATATATTATGCAAGGCATTTTAAATAGGTTGCAGAAGTCGGGTGCTTCTTTAAAAATATAAGAAGTGTGCTGAGGATGTTGCAGAAATTGTCTGAAGGTGTAGCATCCCTTCGCTGGGTCTTTTCTGGGTTGGCACAAGCAAGAGCGTACCCTGACTGTCAGTGGCAAAGAGAGAGGTCACCAACAGAGCTTCACTCAAAGTAGATCTAATATAAATGCAATAAATAAATATATCACGGGTGTCTTTGCTACATATCACAGCCTGCATGTTGGTGGGTAGCCTTTCACAATATGGTTTTGCTTCCTGCAGGAAGATGCTGGAACAATCAGCTATGAGCCTCTTCCTGAATCACTGCCTTGCCAACCCACCGTGGTGCCAGTTTGCAGCTCACAGTCCTTGCCCACTGACTGTAGCGTCAGATAGTGACTTGAATGTGTGAATGAGACATCACAGATTAATCAGCACAGATGGTAGCATTTCTGGAGGGGCTCAGAATTCAGAGAACGTGGTTTGCATGCAGAAGATCCCAACTTCAATCCCCAGTTATCTTCATGCAGGGCCAGGAAAGAATCCTTTCTGGAATGCCAGAGAGTCATGGCAAGTTAGTGGAGAGTCTCGTTGGAGAGACAGTGTGGTGTAGTGGTTAGAGTGTCAGACTAGGACCTGGAAGAGGCCAGGGTTCAAATCACCCACTCGGTGCCAGTCACTGCCTCTCAGCCTAACTTGCCTTACATTGAGCTCATTGGGCGGCAGATTGGGTTATAAATGCAATAAATTATAATTATACTAATTCTAAACAGGCAAATGTTTTTTTTCAGTGGTGGCTCCCCACTTGGGAACCCAAGGAGGTTCAGCTGGCACCATCATTGCATATCTTTAGGTTCCAGACAAAAACATTCCCTTTTAATCAGACCTTCGGCTTTTAAGTGTCTTATCACCTGTTTGCATGGGGGGGGGGTATTTTAGTGTAGGTTTTTTTTAAAAAAATTAAAAAATGAATTGCCTTTAATAATAATAATAAATAATAATTTATTATTTATACCCCGCCCTTCTGGCTGGGTTTCCCCAGCCGCTCTGGGCGGCTTCCAAAAAATATTAAAATACAATAGTCCGTCAAACATTAAAAGCTTCTCTAAAGAGGGCTGCCTTCAGATGTCTTCTAAAACAGTGTTTCCCAACCTTTTTTGGGCAAAGGCACACTTGTTTCATGAAAAAAATCTCGAGGCACACCACCATGCCAGATGGGGAAAGGTCACTTTTTACTTATGTAAAAAAAAATTAAAAAATAGTAACAGCATAGAAGGTAATGGTTAGGCTAGCATCCCTCTTCCAAATATGCTAGGTTTTTATTTGCAGGGACTGTTCTACATGGGAAAGCATTCAGCACTGTCATTCTCCCATCTGCCATCTGAATTGGTACTATTCTGGGTCAACTTACTCTGCTGCATGTGTAGATGCAAATGGCACCAAGTGTGGGGGAGGGGGCAGAACAGGTTTCAGATACAGGATATTAAGCATACACGTACTTCAGATTGAACTGGTTGCTTGCTTTGCAAGTTTTCATTTCCCAAATGACTGCCTTGGCAAGCGCAATACCTACCAGGCTCAACGCCGGTCTCACGCTGCCGCTTCCCGCGCTCTCAAGGACCCGGGAGGAGGAAGGCGTGAAGGGAATCCCGAAGGCGTGAAAACGTCGCGCATGCGCAGGCCTTCCGCCTGCGACAGCCCAGTAGGCCGGCCGAAGCGAGCGGCGATGGGATGTGGGAGGGAGCTCGCTCGCCGCCCCGCGTGTGCCTATGTGGGGCACGTTACAGCCCCGTGACGTCAGCGCCACGCAGGCAGCCAGGCAGGCAGACGGCGAGAGCCCCGCGCTGGGCGGCCTCTCCTCGCCGCCCCCGCCCCGCCTCTCGCTGCCCGTCTCGCCCGCCTCCCTCCCACGGCACACCAGGCAACGTCTCGCGGCACCCTAGTGTGCCGCGGAACACCGGTTGGGAAACACTGTTCTAAAAGTCTGGTAGTTGTTGTTCTCTTTGACATCTGGTGGGAGGGCGTTCCACAGGGCGGGTGCCACCACCGAGAAGGCCCTCTGCCTGGTTCCCTGTAACTTGGCTTCTTGCAGTGAGGGAACCACCAGAAGCCCCTCAGCGCTGGACCTCAGTGTCCGGGCAGAACGATGGGGGGGTGGAGACATGCCTTTTAGATCCCCCAGCCTTGCCTCCATGCTGATTTTAATGATTCCCTGAAAAATGGGGTGAAGCAGAGCTCTGGCTGAGCGCACCTGAAAGAGAGCCAGGATGGAAATGGACTGAGCTTTTGGGTGTGCTTCCTCCTGTTTTCTCTCTCAACAGCCTCACTGGCTTATTTTGCCCTTTTGAAAAGATGCAGCTCCTACCTTATTATCCCCAATCAAAGCACATTTGCCACGTTGCAGTTGAAGGGCAAGCCAGTGTGGTGTAGTGGTTAAGAGTGGTAGTCTCGTAATCTGGAGAACCGGGTTCGCGTCTCCGCTCCTCCATATGCAGCTGTTGGGTGACCTTGGGCCAGCCACACTTCTTTGAAGTCTCTCAGCCCCACTCACCTCACAGAGTGTTTGTTGTGGGGGAGGAAGGGAAAGGAGAATGTTAGCCGCTTTGAAACTCCTTAAAGGGAGTGAAAGGCGGGATATCAAATCCAAACTCTTCTTCTTCTTCCCTAAAAAATTTCCTCTACAGCCCTAGAGACATCTGGCCAGGCAGCCTGTGAATCCTCCTGTACAATTGGTGGTCTTCTCCTTTAATTCAAAGAGCCTTTTTACTTGAACCACATTCCCTGGAGACCATATTTTCTGGTCCTCCTGGTCCTCAAGGGAGTAATTGGAGAATCCTGTGTGGTCTCTGCCCCAGCCCCCTTTGCTTTTTAATTTATTCTTCATCTCGTCCTCCTTCCTTGCCCTGATTTCCCAGGTGGTGTCTGCCATCAAATATCTCTTGGATGAATTGCTTGCATTTTCTCTCTGGCCCCAGACAGCCAGCAGAATCTCAAGATGGGGCTTGTCACGTTAGTACTCCATGGCTCAAGCTCAGACTCAGACTGGTTCCTGGGTTTGCGGTAGCCCTTGGCAAAGTGTTTTCCTGATGGTGCAAATGGCCACTTTGATTTTACACAATTCCCACAAAGCTGCACTGGGCTTATAGGGTTGCTTGCTCCAGCAGCCACTGGGTGTGCCCACAGCCAGGAGCCCAGGGCAGGCATCAGGTCAGAGAAAGCTGGATGCCCCCGCAGCTGTCGAAGGGTGCCAGTTTCCTGTACCAGGCCTGCTATAAACCTAAGCAGTACTTCAGCCAATGATGGCCAAGTACCTAACAAGAATGTGCAGCAGGGGTGATTATTGGAGCTGTCAGTTAATTAATTTTCCAACTAATTAACTATTCATTTTGCAAATTGCAAAACTGCACATGTTTGTCATGTTCATAATTAATGGCTTTTACAGGTGTGCACCTAATATTCTTTTAATGTGCAAAGCGGACTCTTACATTTTTGCAACAGCCCCTTTAGCTATGTGAAAATGGAGTCGAACCGATGGATTGATTGAGACTTTTGTACCTTTTCAGCAGGGGCATTTTGGGGCGGAAGTGGGGTGTGTCCAAGGCCCAGTTACGCAACAATGTCTTAAAAGCCAAATCAGAGTGAGGGCAATGCTTTCTGCCATTACTCTGAATGCGCAAGCATTTTCATCCCATTTCACAGCTCTGCGGAGCAACTGCCAAACTGGAGGTGTGTTTTGCAACCCCTGCTTTGGTGTGGTCTGGCTTTCAAGACCACCCTGGCTGGCTGGCGAGCTGAATATGGCTTAGGAAATGGCAATTGTGCCAGCCTAGGTCTTCTGTGTTAAACTGAGCCCCAGATCCCTTGCCCCTTTCCTTAAACACACACACACTTTAAAAAAAGGAAGAATACATAGTTTACGTGGTGGGCTGGGCATGCTGTGAAATGCAGATGTTTCTGCAAATGTTCCCCCCCCCCATCCTAAATTTTCTCTGGAACTTCCATACTTTTAAATTAGCAAATTTGTGCCATGAAGCTGTACCCCAAATCCTTTAAGTACGCAGCAAGGTTCCTACTTTCCCCCTATATTTCAAATGCTGTCTGTTAAGAACCGTAGACCTGTAGATTTGGAAGGGACCCAATGGGTCATCTAAGTCTTCCCCCCCCAAAAAAAAAATCAGAAATCACAGCTAAGAGAGCATGGTCTAATTTGGAGATGTGGTCACATTCACACAATACATTTAAAACACTCTAGTACTACTAAAACAGTCATGGGTGCTGGGAACTCTAGCTCTGTTGGGTGAACACCCTTTATAAACTATAGTTCCCAGAATTCTTTGCAGGGGGGGCTATGCCAATTGAAGTGGCATTAGAGCACTTTCATTGGGGGGGGGGGCAGATGCGACCTTGCACCAAAAATTCATGCGGAATAATCCGTCTTTTGTGTCTGTTTTAAGCTGCCGGGGAGTGGCTATTACGAAGACTATCTGAAGAATATCCTGGCAAAAAGGACGCCAAATAAAAGGTAAAACCTTACACACCCAGCCTGCCTTTCATTCAGCAAAAGCGCATCCCAAAACCTTACACACCCAGCCTGCCTTTCATTCAGCAAAAGCGCATCCCAAAACCTTACACACCCAGCCTGCCTTTCATTCAGCAAAAGCGCATCCCAAAACTAAAATGGGGGTGAGTGGGCAAGCTGGCCCCAGAATATCCCTGTATCTTGTTTCATCTTTTTTGTAAACCGCTTTTAGGGTGGTTGTTGTTTTAAAAACAACAACAACACACCAAGCCATGAGTAAATTTTATGACATAAATAAAAATAAGAATAATGTGGCTCTCTCTATCTGGCCCAAGCCTTGCTGGCCCCAATCCACACCCTCCTCAAGTGCTTATTCCCTCCCAGAGAGCTTGACCTATGATCACACGTCTGGATTGGCTGGATGGAGCCATGCAGGCTGGATGGTAGTCTATTATACCAAGGCAACAGTAGCTCCACCCACTTTTTAAATAAATTAATCAATATGAAGCAAGAAAGGCGAATTAAAGACAACACATTATTAGGTTAACAACAACAGACACACAACAAGCAGGTATGATAAAAATAGAAGGCTGAATATAATCTTAAACTTAGAGTAAAATAAAGTCCATTACTGTCATGGGTGGAATGGATCATATATTGTTGTATCAATCAAATCCATTGATAAGCAAATGGAGGGGGGGCGTTCTTTGTTCTTCCCTATTGGCATAAGTAGTAAAATCAAAGCAGACATCTGAAATATATCCTTTTTACATTATCTGTTGGAACTGTGTGGTTTGTTGGTCACCTTTCCTACTAAATCAAGCTCCCAAACTTTGGAACTGCCACATCCACTTTTTGATAGGTTTGAGAAAAAATATTGGTTTGCTTATAGTTCATAGGTAGGTAGGTAGGTAGGTAGGTAGGTAGGTACATACAGTGGTACCTTAGGTTACAGACACTTCAGGTTACAGACTCTGCTAACCCAGAAATAGCACCTCGGGTTAAGAACTTTGCTTCAGGATGAGAACAGAAATCGCGCAGTGGCGGCGCGGAGGCAGCGGGAGGCCCCATTAGCTAAAGTGGTACCTCAGGTTAAGAACAGTTTCAGGTTAAGAACAGACCTCCAGAATGAATTAAGTTCTTAACCCGAGGTACCACTGTAGATAGATAGATAGATGATAGATAGATAGATAGATAGATAGATAGATAGATAGATAGATGTAGATATACTTAGATAGATATACTTAGATATCTCTCATTTGCTAGCATTGCTAAGAAAAGTAACATAAAATGCACCAGAGTCCCATTGGTAAAGTGGAAAAAAGGTAATTTGATTCCAGTTACTTCACATTCCAAAGAATGGCTTCGGATTCTAAGAATATGCCATGAGAGGTCGTGTCATGGCTGCCTCGTGCAGGAGAGACAGAGAGAGAATGAGAGCGAGCAGGAGAAAGGGGTGCAGCCTGGGTGTGAAGTGGGAAAGCACAAAGTGTATTTCCCCAGACTATCTGCTACTGCTGGAGGCATGCAAGACTGCTTACGCCCAGCAAAAGTTGTCAATGAGGCATTGCGGTCGGTCCTCAGCCTGAAAAGGGTCCCCTGGCCCTGTCCTCGTGTCTTGGCGGGTTTGTGTGTGCCTCTTCTTCTCTGCCTGAGCCAGACTTTCTTTCTGTCCCTCTAGCATCAGCAGAGCCAAGCCAAGCCTGCTGTCAAGGATCCGCTCCTATGTCTGCTCATTCCTCTACGCACCTCAGGAAGGTACTTCATGCACAGATCTTTCGAAAGGCTCCATTGTTGCTTCAGCTTGTTCTTAGGTCCTCCACCCGCAAAAGAGGCTGCAGGTGCACAAAACAGATGGAGAAATGCAGGGAAATGAAAGCCACCATGGATGCTTCTTCTTGAAGCAGGCCCTGGCAACCAGGGATTATGAAGGCAACATGATTCCGTCAAGGGATGCTGCTAGTTACGCAATGATAGCTTGATAAAGCCAAATCAGAGTGAGAGTAGTGCTTTCTGCCCTCACTCTGAATGGACAAGCATTTTCATCCCATTTCACAGCCCTATGGAGCAATCAGGTGGAGGAAGGGGGTGCGGTAGGGCGGTCTGCCCCAGGTGTCACCACTGAGGGGGTGACAAAATGTTGGGCGGAGAGCCAGTGTGGTGTAGTGGTTAGGAGCGGTAGTCTCGTAATCTGGGGAACCGGGTTTGCGTCTCCGCTCCTCCACATGCAGCTGCTGGGTGACCTTGGGCCAGCCACACTTCTTTGAGGTCTCTCAGCCCCACTCACCTCACAGAGTGTTTGTTGAGGGGGAGGAAAGGAAAGGAGATTGTTAGCCGCTTTGAGACTCCTTTAAAAGGGAGTGAAAGGCGGGATATCAAATCCAAACTCTTCTTCTAAAAAAAAACTAAAACAAAAAAACCAAAATGTTGGGCGGCACTCACTGCGGGGCCTGCAGCGCGCCCAAGCAACATGTCTCTCTTGGGAGTGACGCGGTGGCTTGGGCACCTGTAGGCTCCGCTCTGCCCCAAACGGTCCGCCCACCACCTCCCCCTCAGCTATAGGGCGGCTGAGGGGGAGGAGGCAGGCGGACTCCTCGGAGGCCCCGCGGAGCGTCCTGCCCCACTGGGAGAAATTACTATCATTCCTGGCAGACCACCCTACTTAGATAATGAGCTGAATTTGCCTTAGGAACCAGCAATTGTGCATTTGTTTTTGTGGCTGTTGGATTTCTTTGTAGAATCTTGGGACACATCTCTTGATTATATACTTCAGTTGTTTGGACCAAAGCACACAATCTATCTATCTATCTATCTATCTATCTATCTATCTACAGTGGTGCCTCGCAAGACGAAATTAATTCGTTCCGCAAGTTTTTTCTTCTTGCGATTTTTTCGTCTTGCGAAGCACGGTTTCCCATAGGAATGCATTGAAAATCAATCAATGCGTTCCTATGGAAACCGCCTTCAGACCAGGTCCGGGGACAGTCTGTCCCCCGACCTCTTCTGAAGGCTGGGGGGGGGGGGACAAGGGCTTTTTTTCCCACCGCCAGCCTTCAGAAGGCTGTTCTGAAGGCTGGCGGTGGGAAGAAAAGCCCTTCTCCCCACCTCCCGCCCTGCAAGCTACGGGGACAGGAGGGCTTTGCTGCCGACCGCCAGCATTTTAAGATCACCCGGGCCAGCGGAGAAGTCTCCGCTGTCCTGGGGGCTTTTAAAATGCTGGCAGTCAGCAGCGAAGGCTTCGCTGCCGCCCGCCAGCATTTTAAGGTCGCCCAGGACAGCGGAGAAGTCTCCGCTGTCCCGGGAAGGCAGGCGGGGGGGAGCAAAGACTTTTGCCCCCCGTCGGCCTTCAGAAGAGGTCCAGGACCTCTTCTGAAGGCCGGTGGTGGGCGAAAATCTTTGCTCCCGACTGCCAGCATTTTAAAAGAGGTCCCCGGAGATTTCCCTATGGGCTTTCTTCTTGCGAAGCAAGCCCATAGGGAAATTCGTCTTGCGGAACGACTCAAAAACGGAAAACTCTTTCGTCTTGAGAGTTTTTCGTTTTGCGAGGCGTTCGTCTTGCAAGGCACCACTGTATCTATCTATCTCTTTCTCTCTCTTTCGGTCTCTCTCTCTCACACACACAATTGTGTTTTCACCCATTTCATTTAAACTACTCTCCATCCATGGCCACAGACTGCATTTCTGCATTCCGTTTATGTTTAACTCCCAACCCCTTTTACATTTCCTTCTTTGCACCGTATAAACCTGACAACTTAAGGCTCATGTTCCACGCAACCAGTGGAGCGGACTCTGACCCACCACTGCTTCTTTCGTTAATAACATTGGAATTTTTAATGGGACTGTTGGGTGCTTGTGTGATTGTGATTTTTGTGTGGAATTGCAGGCTTCCAAATCCCTCTGAAGCTGATTCTCTCCCTCGCCACATCTGTGATTGCTGTCTATCAGGTAAGAACCTAAGAACCCACAGCCTATCCAGCCCAGGATTCTGTTCTCATGGATGCTAATAATAATAATAATAATAATTTATTATTTATACCCCGCCCATCTGGCTGAGTTTCCCCAGCCACTCTGGGCGGCGCCCAGTCAAGTGTTAAAAACAATACAGCATTAAATATTAAAAACTTCCCTAAACAGGGCTGCCTTCAGATGTCTTTTAAAGAGAAGATAGCTGCTTATTTCCTTCACATCTGAAGGGAGAGCGTTCCACAGGGCAGGCGCCACTACCGAGGAGGCCCTCTGTCTGGTTCCCTGTAACCTCATTTCTCGCAATGAGGGAACTGCCAGAAGGCCCTCGGCACTGGACCTCAGTGTCCGGGCTGAACGATGGGGGTGGAGATGCTCCTTCAGATATACCTGACCGAGGCCATTTAGGGCTTTCAAGGTCAGCACTAACACTTTGAATTGTGCTCGGAAACATACTGGGAGCCAATGCAGATCTCTCAGGACCGGTGTTATGTGGTCCCGGCGGCCACTCCCAATCACTAGTCTAGCTGCCGCATTCTGGATTAATTGCAGTTTCTGGGTCACCTTCAAAGGTAGCCCCACGGAGAGCGCATTGCAGTAGTCCAAGCGGGAGATAGCCAGAGCATGCACCACTCTGGCAAGACAGTCCACGGGCAGGGACGGTCTCATCCTGCGTACCAGATGGAGCTGGTAGACAGCTGCCCTGGACACAGAATTGACCTGTGCCTCCATGGACAGCTGTGAGTCCAAAATGACTCCCAGGCTGCACACCTGGTCCTTCAGGGGCACAGTTACCCCATTCAGGACCAGGGAGTCCCCCACACCCACCCGCCCCCTGTCCCCCCAAAACAGTACTTCTGTCTTGTCAGGATTCAACCTCAATCTGTTAGCCGCCATCCATCCTCCAACTGCCTCCAGACACTCACACAAGCAGAATAGCACTCTATTGCACATGTCTCCCAACAACTGGTACCCAGAGACATCATAAGAACATCAGAAGAGTCTGCTGGGTCAGGCCAGTGGTCCATCTAATCCAGCATCTCACAGTGGCCAGCCAGATGAACCATCTCTTGGTTTACAGGTGGCCCTCCTCCTCCTGGCAGTCTTCGTCCCCAGCATCCAGATAGTAAGGTCTGGGATGACCAAGGAGCTGACTGCACTCTTCATCCAGTTTGGTTTAGTCCCCTCTGAAAATCCCGCTGGGATCCCTGGAGACAAAGAGTTAGCCACCCTCAAGCACTACATCTGGTCGCTAGAAGGTGAGTCTTTGGGGCCCTGGTCTTGTTGACAATGTCCCTTTCTCCCCCTGATAAGAGCAAACTCTGGAGCTGGTCACAGAATCGCTGAATTGCAGAGTTGGAAGGGGTCCCATCTAGTCCAACCTTCTGCAATGCAGGAATCACAACTGAAGCATCCCCGAGAAATGGCTCTGAAGAACTAAAGAAACACAAAGATATAAGAGTGCCCATTCCTGGCTGCACCCCCTGCCCACATTTTTATTTTTCAATTATTCCTCCCCCCCCAAAAAAAATAATAATAACAAAACTGTAGGAACAAGAACTGGGTCACAAGCCCAGTTATGCAATAAGGTCTCCACATGAATGCAGTCTAGTCTTTTGTATTTATCTTGGAGCATATCTCTAAGCACATTAATGATCAATATATCCTCTCCAGAGCTGGTTGGCCCCCTAACTGAGAAGCTAAAAATAATGATAATAAATGTTGAGCCAGCATTTTAGTCATCGTTCCCATAATTCAATTGAAGTGACCTTTCCCCTTTCCCAAGTTTGCTGAGCTATCAAAATGTCAATTAACAGATACATAATGAATTCAGCTTAGTGCCAAGATCTTTTAAATCTCCTAGAATTCTCTGCACAGGATCTAGCAGCATGAAAACACCTGTCAGGTTGCTTTTGTACTTTGTTCCAGAAGCAGTTATTCTGGATAAAAAATTAAAATTAAAAGTAAGAAGAGCCCTGTTGGATCCAACACATTCTTGATGTTTCTTTTCAAATCCCTGCAACGGGGTGAGCTCCCATTGCTCTGTCCCAGCTCCTGCCAGCCTAGCAGTTCGAAAGCACGCCAGTGCAAGTAGATAAATAGGTACCGCTCCAGCGGGAAGGTAAACGGTGTTTCCATGCACTTTGGCTTCCGTCATGGTGTTCTGTTGCACCAGAAGTGGTTTAGTCCTGCTGACCACATGACCCAAAAAGCTGTCTGTGCACAAATGCCGGCTCCCTCTGCCTGAAAGTGAGATGAGTGCCACACCCCATAGTCGCCTTTGACTGGACTTAACCATCCAGGGGTCCTTTACCTTTTACCTTTTCTATTTCAAGTGTAAGGCGTCATGCAACTATTACCTCCAAAACAATTTACATTGTTTACTTTATTTCATAAAATTTATACACTGCTTATTTTTTTTAAAAAAAACCCATCAGAGTGGTTTACTTTAAAAGAGACAAAAATTTAAATACGGTACTAAAACAGCTAAAAACTCACATCAACTTTCTAGCCACCTGGTCAGGCTTGTGTAAACTAGCATGGTTTTTTGTTTTTTAGTTGCGTCAGACTCTGCCTCCCGCAGTTTGGTCAAACTCATGCTGGTAGCTTTGAGAACACTGTCCAACCATCTTGTCCTCTGTCATCCCCTTCTCCTTCCCAACATCAGGGTCTTTTCCAGGGAGTCTTCTCTTCTCATGAGGTGGCCAAAGTATTGGAGCCTCAGCTTCAGGATCTGTCCTTCCAGTGAGCACTTAGGGCTGATTTCCTTCAGAATGGATAGGTTTGATCTTCTTGCAGTCCATGGGACTCTCAAGAGTCTCCTTCAGCACCATAATTCAAAAGCATCAATACTCCAGCGATCAGCCTTCTTTATGGTCCAGCTCTCACTTCCATACATCACTACAGGGAAAACCATAGCTTTAACTACATTGGCCTTTGTTGGCAAAGTGATGCCTCTGCTTTCTAGATGCTATCTAGGTTTGTCATTGGTTTTCTTCCAAGAAGCAGGCGTCTTTTAATTTTGTGGCTGCTGTCACCATCTGCAGTGATCATGGAGCCCAAGGAAATAAAATCTCTCACTGCCTCCATTTCTTCCCCTTCTATTTGCCAGGAGGTGATGGGACCAGTGGCCATGATCTTCTTCTTTTTTATGTTGAGCTTCAGACCATATTTTGCACTCTCCTCTTTCACCCTCATTAAAAGGGTCTTTAATTCCAGTGAAGGCACTTGCCTGAGATCAATAGGCAAGGAGTTCCAAACTGTCACTGCTGTCACTCTAAATGATCAAGTTCTTACCAATGTGCTGTGGGTCTTGTGTGGCACCTGCAGAAGGGCCAGTTCCGTCAAGTGAAGCAGCCAAGGGGACCCAGGAGGGCAAGGCAATCTCATAAGGAGTTATGGCCCAGATCCAAAGGTGGCAAAACTCTTTTAGCCTGAGGGTCACCTTCCCTTGGGGACAACCTTCCATGCCAATGATGGGCTGGGCCAGAGGCCAGAGTGGGTAGGGCTAGCAATTGGACTCTTGTGATAGGTTACATTCCATAGGAGACCACAATACCTCAGGGACTGCCTCTCCCTATATGGACCAACTCAGTCCCTGCAATCATCCTCTGAGGCCCTTCTTCGTGTGCCTGCTCCACAAGAGGTCCGGAGGGTGGCAACATGAGAGCAGGACCTTTCTGTGGTGGCTCCCCATTGGGTGAATGCTCTCTCCAGGGAGACTTGCCTAGAGCCTTTGTTGCATATCCTTAGGCGCCAGGCATAAACATTCCTCTTCTCCCAGATCTTTGCCTAATTAAACAATCTATGGTATTCTAAACAAGGGCAGGGGTTGGTGGCGTTGTATTGTTTTAGTTTCTTACTATGTTGTGCATTTTTTGAGTTTATATTATGGCTGCCATGTCTTGAAGAGCAAAAACAGAGGACGCTATGGTGGCTCTCATTTTAAACACCCTACTATATGTAAGCTATAGAAGCTGTAATATATTGCTGAGGGGGGCAGGAGAAGAGAAGAGGAAAGCAAGTCTTCAGCCACCAGTTATGCCTACGTCTCATCCAGAAATTATAGCCAGAGATATTTCGGCAAATTTGAAAATCCACCCGGACAGAAATTTTACCCCTGAAAAAGAGGAGATTCGTCATCCATCAAACCAATGCTTAAAAAAAATACATACATTTGGGGAAAGGCTGCATAAAACTGAATATATCAATGAAAATTGCATGTGAAATTCATCTGCCAGGGATGCCTCAGTTATGATTCCTACGTTGCCGGGGGTTAGACTAAATGACCCTTTTGGTCCCAACTCGACAGTCCTATGGTTCTTTTACGATATTGGGAGAAATTGCTTACAAAATGTGTGCCTTAGTCGAAATTGCATGCAAAGGACAGATGCACACTATAATGCACATGAGGGCTTTTTATTGTTTTTAAAAAATCACAAATTGGCTGCAGAAAGGGGGACAATAGAATTTAAATGGGAACAATGAGAAACCAAGGCCGTCTGCATCCTCCTCTTGCCCCTCTGCTTCCCCTTAAGGGGGGGGGCGGAACGCGAACCACTCTTTAGCACGCAATCAGAGTAAAAGGCAATTTGGTTTTTTCTGGATTGGCCTTTCTTCCAATTTCGTTCTAAACCATGGATGTAGCCAGGATTTATTGGGGGGGGCAGGCTTTATGTGGGGGGGTAAGAACTTCAGCTAGTTAAGTATTTTGTATTGATCTACTTGATTTAGGGGGGCAGCTGCCAGCTGCCCGTGCACTAAACATTGGGTTTTCCCCAAGAAAGGAGTGGGAGAAGGGGGAAAGCACATGGGCCTCTGCTTTCTAGGCATGGGAAAAGCAGAAATGTGGATGAGCACTCTGAGAACCAAAATTCCCCAATCCTTCCATCCTTAGTCGTGGTCATTGCATTATTGTCCTCAAATTGGACTGTTGCTACAAGTCGAAAGGATGGTTAGCGCGTTCCCCGATTACTACCTGGGTAGAATCATAGAATCATAGAATCCTAGAGTTGGAAGAGACCACAAGGGCCATCGAGTCCAACCCCCTGCCAAGCAGGAAACACCATCAGAGCACTCCTGACACATGGTTGTCAAGCCTCTGCTTAAAGACCTCCAAAGAAGGAGACTCCACCACACTCCTTGGCAGCAAATTCCACTGTCAAACAGCTCTTACTGTCAGGAAGTTCTTCCTAATGTTTAGGTGGAATCTTCTTTCTTGTAGTTTGGATCCATTGCTCCATGTCCGCTTCTCTGGAGCAGCAGAAAACAACCTTTCTCCCTCCTCTATGTGACATCCTTTTATATATTTGAACATGGCTATCATATCACCCCTTAACCTCCTCTTCTCCAGGCTAAACATGCCCAGCTCCCTTAACCGTTCCTCATAAGGCATCGTTTCCAGGCCTTTGACCATTTTGGTATCTTTCCTCTGATGAAGAGGGCAAGTTCCAAACACTGGGATGCTGATACGGCTGTGTAGTTATCAAGTTGGCTGCCTGCCCCACGTGCTTCAATGTTTCTCCAAATGTTTTTCTTTTCTTTTTTGACATCCTAAGTTCCTAGCCCTCACGCTGTGCATGCAGAGACCTTTCTGAAGTTCAGAGGGGATGGATTCTGGATGTAGGGAAACCTTGCAGACGGGATCAGGGTCTGTGGTCAAAGTTTCCTAATCTGAGGGGCGTCTTATGGCATGCAAACATCCTTGTCATTGTGGGGTCCGTTGGGGGTTTCCTTTATGCGGATTCGCCCTCATTCCCTGCTTTCTTTCTGGGCCATTTGCCAGCAAGCTAAAAGCAGCGCTCAATGCCAAGAAGCAAAGGGGGAGTCAAATGCAGGCAGGAATTTCACCCCGCAGATGGTAGTGCAGTGCTCACAAAGGCTTGCGGGGGGGAGGAAGTGGTAGGATCCTGCATTTGGCACTGAGAGGATGGGATGGAAAAGATTCTGCATGGAGGAGGGGGAAGGGGTGTGCATAGCCGATGACAGGCTGACAGGCAGGCAGGCAGGCAGACAGGCAGACAAATGGGCTGCTGCCTGTCTTGTCAGCTCTCCCTGGTGATAAGGACCCTCCCTCTTGCTATAGCAGAATGGCAGAAGCACACCTGAACCAAGGTAATGCATGTGAGAGCCAGGGAGCACATCTGAAACCAAGATACCACTTTAAGCAACCCCCTGCTTCCCCCAAAGAATTATGGGAGCTGTGCTTTGTGAAGAGTGCTGCTGAGAGTTGCTAGAAAGTCCCGATTCACCTCCCAGAGCTGCAATTCCCAGAGTTCCCTGGGAAAAGAGGGACTGGTTGTGAAACCACTCCTGTTTTTTGCAGTCTGCTTCGTCTCCTCCCTGGTCGCCTCCTGCCTGCTGACTTTCTGTATGCTGATGAAGTCCATGGGGAAGCACAGGTGAGCCTTGTCCTTCTGGACTCCACCGGGGGCAGGGAAGGGAGGCCCATCAGGGCAAATGGGGCTCTGCCCCACCCAAATCAGGCTGCCCCAAGCCAGCCCCCTCCTGCTTCTCTTAACTGGCAAGAGATATGGCTTGGCATTCCCTTCGCCTTCCTTCTGCTCCATTTCACTTTAAGTGCTCCAGCTGAAAAGCCCAATCTAGCATTAAAGAAGCTCCGTGGTTTGTGCATCAAGCCACTTCCACTGTTGTTCTCATCCCTGCTTTGAGAACAAATGCCTTCACTTGGCATCCACCATCCTAAAAGTCCTTCTTTCGCAATGAGGGGTTGATCTATGGAAGTCCTTCCCCCGGGAGGGAGGGATGGCTGCCAACATGGATGGCCTTAGAAGAGGATTGGACAAATTCATGGAGGAAGAGAGGGCTTTCCATGGCTACTGCGATACCACAATAGCTGTGCTCTGCCTCCACCGTGGGAATATACAAAAATGCAAACACAACACGCTAGCTAATAGCTGTTAATAAATATATAATCGGTATGATGTCATTCAAAATAAGCAAATAAGCCACTTCAAAATAATATACCGTATTTTTTGCTCTATAAGACTCACTTTTTCCCTCCTAAAAAGTAAGGGGAAATGTGTGTGCCTCTTATGGAGTGAATGCAGGCTGCGCAGCTATCCCAGAAGCCAGAACAGCAAGAGGGATTGCTGCTTTCACTGTGCAGCAATCCCTCTTGCTGTTCTGGCTTCTGAGATTCAGAATATTTTTTTTCTTGTTTTCCTCCTCCAAAAACTAGGCGCGTCTTGTGGTCTGGTGCGTCTTATAGAGCGAAAAATACGGGTATATACCATACAACACATATCACAAAATATACAAGTGGCTGCAAGTTGTTATGTGTATCAGGGTCAAACAAACGTTCAAACAACCTTTATTGCTGGAACGCCAAACCGTCTCTCAAAGGAAGACGTCTCAGCAGCTACATTATCCTGTGAGCACTGATCCACTAGTATGATATTCACTAGTATGTATATTTCATTGATAATTATTCACTGATGAAGACTTATTTCGAAACAGTTGAACTATTCCGGATGCACTGTCCTTTTGAGACTTCGGAGAAACGTCTTCCTTTGAGACTTGTGTGAGACTTCTTCCTTTGAGAGACGGTTTGGCGTTCCTCACTATTCATTGGTCGTTTGAACCTTTGTTTGACTCTGATACACTTGTATATTTTGTGAGATGTGTTGTATGAGATATATATAATTTTGAAGAGACTTATTCATTTATTTTGAATGACATCATACCGATTCTATATTTACTAACAGTTCTTAGCCAGCGTGTTGCGTTTGCATTTTTGTAGATTGTCACATTTTGCAACACAGGGGTTTGTGTTTGTTTCCAGCTTCTGAATACAGTGGTGCCTCGCAAGACGAAATTAATTCGTTCTACGAGTTTTTTCGTCTTGCGAATTTTTCATCTTGCGAAGCACGGTTTCCCATAGGAATGCATTGGAAAATCCAAAAGGAAACAAACTTGCAAGACGTTTTCGTCTTGCGAAGCAAGCCCATAGGGAAATTCGTCTTGCGAAGCAACTCAAAAAACGAAAAACTCTTTCGTCTTGCGAGTTTTTCGTCTTGCGAGGCATTCGTCTTGCGGGGCACCACTGTACTAGTTGCTGGAAACCACAGGAGGGGTTTTTGCAGGAGTAGATGAGGAGCCCCCTTTGGCCTGGTCCAGCAGGCTGTTCCTATGTTTTCATCTATCCTCCTTAGGTGCTCTCACATTCCACTTGACTGCATCTTCCCCCCACCCCCCCGGTTTCTCCCTCTCCGTTTTCAGGATCAACCTCCAGCGCCTGTACCAAGGGGCAGTCACAGACGTCTTCTATTGCTCTCGCAAGCTTCAGCCTTCACAGCAGGCTCTGGTGTGCTGGATGTTCTTTGCCAGCTTCCAAACTGCCTTTGCCTGCTTAGGTAAACGATATGCTAATTTGCACCTTTTGTGTAAGGATTGGGGCGGAGGTGCTGGTGTGTTAGAGAAAGGTGCTCCAGAGCAATTTGTGAAAAACAGAGGATAACTGTGATGGAAACTAACACAATAAAACCTGCAAGAAAGGGTCATCTCGTCCAACCCACATGGTGCTCAAACCCACAACCCTGAGATTAAAAGTCTCATGCTAGTGTTTGGAAGGGGAAGCAGGGAAGTCAGTCCTCCAACTGAGGCTGTGGAAACCGCTGTCTGAAACCCAGGCAGTACTGAGCTGGGTGGCCTGTCCAGCCTGTCCACACTGGCCGCTTCCTCTGTTGTGACGGTGTGTTCTTGCCCCTGTTCCAGGTCTGCTCATCCAGCACATCGTCTTCTTCGTCTGCACTGTGATTTTCACTTTCTTTGTGGTCATCCCCCTGCAATCTGGCAGCAACATGCTCCTCTTTAAAATCATGGAGAACATGTGGTAAGAGTTCTACAAGCCTAAGGGGCAACATAGGTAAAGGTAAAGGGACCCCTGACCATTAGGTCCAGTCGTGGCCAACTCGGGTTGCGGCGCTCATCTCGCTTTACTGGCCGAGGGAGCTGGAATACAGCTTCCGGGTCATGTGGCCAGCATGACTAAGCCGCTTCTGGCGAACCAGAGCAGCACACGAAAACGCCGTTTACCTTCCCGCTGGAGCAGTACCTATTTATCTACTTGCACTTTGACTGTGCTTCCGAACTGCTAGGTTGGCAGGAGCAGGGACCGAACAACAGGAGCTCATCCTGTCGCAGGGATGTGAACCGCCGACCTTCTGATCGGCAAGTCCTAGGCTCTGTTGTTTAACCCACAGTGCCACCCATGTCCCCTAATGGGTGACATACCCAAGCTTATATCTGCAAAATGCCAAGATCCCCTTGGATGGAGGATGCTCAAGCCAAGGTGGAAGGTACTTCTGCAAATGTCCAGCCTTTGGTTTTGGAGCAAGGATAAGTATCAGGGCCTCCTTCCATCACACTGGCATTGCATTTGAAGATGAAGTTGGCCCTTGAGTGTCTGCTTCTCTTATTCTCCTCTTAATGTAGCAGCCACAAGCATGGCAGGATCCTGACTGTGGCATGCAGAGAAGAAGGTGTTAACTCTTTCCTACCATGCCGTGGTCTCACCACCACCATCAGTGGTGCATTTAAACAATTGCCGACCAGAGGTAGCCAATGTGGTTGTCCAGATTTTGTGAACCACAGCTCCTACTGGCTGTGCCTCTGACCTTGCTGGCCAGGGATGATGGGAGTTGGGCCCCACCTCATGACTCTCAGAAATCTAGGTAACTGTGGCATTTCTGCATACACCCAACGCGCTGCCCCTGCCCCCACTGAAGTACTGAATAGTCTGTGTTTCATAGAACTTTGGAATGGAAAGCAACCTTGGAGGTCAACTTGTCCAACTGCAGCATCCCAAAAACATGATTCTCCAGGCTCTGTGTAAGCCCCCAGTTTAAATGCCCCACCACAACCCAAGGCAGGCCCTTTGCACTTGAGTAGTAAGAAAAGAATTCCCATTGTTATATACTGAGTTGAATAGGATCCAAAATGCAGCAGGCTGATTGGTTCTAGAACAATAGGATCCAGAATGCAGCAGTCTGATTGGTCCGCAGGAGCCATCCAATCCAACTCCAGGTGGAAGTGAATCCGCAACCTGATTGACCTACAGGAGAATCCCTGAATTAGCCAATCACATGAGGCCCATTGTGTAAATAACGTATATAAAGCAGACATTTCGGGGGAACTTCCATTCCTCACTACTATGAGCTGAATAAAGAGCATGAAATCCACACCCGACTCCCGAATATATTTCACCCAACCACTGAAATCTTTGATTTACAGAAGATGTCTAGATCACTGAGCATTATTCATCTGGACAGGTTCTAAGACTGAAGTTTCCTCTTCACCCTTGCAATTTCACAGATCCCTTGAGTGGAACCATGACTATTGCACCAGTTTAAAACTGTCATGCAAATACTATACCCTGAGCAAAACTGGCCACTTCTGATTTGCTTTCTTTGTCTAGGCCTTTCTGGTTGACCTTGGTGCTGGCCGTGGTTGCACAGAACCTGCTGACTCACTACTATTTTCTGGAGCGTGGCCACTTCCCTAGGGAGCTGACCAACAGGTGACTATGGAAGTTGTTCATCCCAGCTAGAGCATGAGAGAGCAACACCTCACTGTCTCTTGGATTGCCTCTTGCAACGGCTGTGCTTGTTAACATCTCAGGGTCCAGATGATGGAATATGGACCACAGCCGTGATGTAGGCAATGACCACATGTGCACTACACATGTGCAGTATCCTATCACTTAAAAAAATCATGGCTTCCCCCCAATGAATCCTGCGAAATGTAGTCTGTTAAGAGTGCTAGGAGTTGTCTGGAAACCCCTAGTCCCCTCACAGAATTACAGTTCCCAGAGTGGTTGAACAATCAGTCTGGGAACTAGATAACTCTGGGAACTATAGGTCTAGGGGGGAAGGGTTTCCTAGGAACTCTCAGCAACCTTAACAAACTACAGCTTCCAGGATTGCCATGTCTGTGGTATGAATCTGCTTTGAATGTTTAGCGTGGATATGGCCAATGAGTTGCGTTCCAGAATCCGAATGGGAAGAGTGAATTGGTTTGATTGAGCCTCTAAACCAGTTTATGGTTGCCCAGAGGTTAGGGGCATAGGAAGGCACTATTTTCCCTTCCACTCACTTTTTGTCATGTGCAACACCATTTCCGTTCAGCTGCAGTTCGTCTTCCACCAAAAATGTCATGATTGGCCTCTCTGTGAACTGTGGCAAAATTGTGTAACTGACACAACTTAGGTAACTTGTCATGACATTCTTCCCCCATGTTTCAGTGTAGAGGAAACACAATCCAGGGCAGAGGGGGTAGTCACAATCAATTATGTATTGATTTGTGGACCGAAAGCAACAAGAAGAGTGACTCCCAATTCTATGCCCTGGGTTGAGCTCCATTTTGGACATGGGATGAATCAGTGAACATCATCAGCTTCTGCTACCATTTCCATTTCCACCAGAATTCTCAGGGGAAGGCGTGGTGGGCGGGTGGGAATCATGAACAGAAGAAGTTCCTGCAAGGCTATGCAGGTGCCGCTTGTGCAAAAATAATAATCTGTCTGCACTCTCTCCACTTTTCCCCTCTGGGAAGGCGGGCGCTGTACATTGTGACCTTCTTGCTGTTCCCCATCAATGTGCTCGTGGGGGTCTTGGCAGGAGTCTGGAGGATGGTGGGGTCTGCACTGTACAATGTCGTCCACTTCTGCCGGCTGGATGTGAGCATGCTAGGCCACGGCGTGGAAGTCTTTGATCCAGGTCAGCGGAATGCAAGTGGTTTGATCCCCTTTCTGTTTTCCTCGTCTGCTTTCTTTCCTTCTGTGCTGCATTGCATGCTCTTTCTGGCTATTTGTACCTTATCCAGGAAGTTGAGATTGGCTGTGGAAGCTCACTTACAACAACATGCTTTGTGCTTTAAAATACAGATTGGATGGATTTCACCTTCATCCCTGAGGGCACTTCCAGACCTTCAGGATAGGATTCAATCATGTGCTGGCAATACAGTCATACCTCGGGTTACAGACGCTTCAGGTTGCGTTTTTTCGGGTTATGGACCCGCCGAAACCTGGAAGTACCAGAATGGGTTACTTCCGGGTTTCGGGGATCGTGCATGCACAGAAGCACTAAATCGCGCTTTGCACATGTGCAGAAGCACCAAATCGCAACCTGTGCGTGCACAGACGCGCCGTTGCAGGTTGCGGACGTGCATCCCACACGGATCACATTCGCAACCCGAGTGTCCGCTGTATTGCATTGCACAATTAAAGTTTATTTGGGAGTCCTGCACAATAAGACCCACCTCCACCCCCTGACTTAAAAAATCGTGTTATTAAATGCAAAATCAAGCATAGGCAATATCACAGAAAATGAGTTAGAAATATTGAAAACCTCCAGTGATCTTGGGGTTGCCTGGAACAGTCTTCTGCAGCAAACAAAGGCACCTGGTCAACAGGAATGTTTTCAACTGCCTGGTCCTCCCCCTGCCCCTTCCTCCTCTTCCCCTCCAGGCTACCGGACGTATTGTCATTACTTGAAGATTGAGGTCAGCCAATCGCACCCCGTGATGAAAGCCTTCTGCTTCCTGCTCCTCCAGGTGGGCACAAAGGGACCCCAGCCAAGAGATGTGGAAGAAGGTGAGCACTCTCAGTCCCGGTCCAGCCTCAACATCACAAAATGGATGCAGATAACATCCAGCTTCTTGCTCACTCGCCCGCTTGCTCTGTCATTTGTGGCCAGTCAGGGAGATGATTTTCCTCCGTCATGTATGGAAAGATCACTTTTCTGTCTCTCTGTATAGATTCTCATGGGAAACACGGGGGGGGGGGCGGAGGGAGGGGAGGAGCCAGCTGTGGGTTTGCTTCCTTGCTCCAGAGGCCTTCTGGTGAGTGCAGGTGGGGAGGTCAGATCTGTGAAAGAACAAGTGACTTTGGCATCCACATTGTTTTTGTCTGATGCACCCATGCCCCAGAGGAGAGAAGCGCTGTGTTCAAATGATGCCCGATGTGGTGCATGAGCACTAGAGCGGCACGGTAATTTATTTATTTTAAAGCTTTGTTTATAACCAAGCATAAATATTTAAGGTTCCAAGGGTGTGTGATATTGTTCCATGCCAGCCCAATCTCTGAGCTGAGTGAGCTTCCAGGGATATCAGGTGCGCTTACCTGTGATTCCTTGCAGATAATAAGGCACAGTGAAGACTGGTGTCTTTGTGATTAATAATAATAAAAAATATTGTTTATTTACACATATATGCAACCTGAGCCTCGATGGAGGAGCTCCCAGCTAGGGCTGGGTGATATCTGCTTTTCAACATCATGATATATCTGCAGCTAGATATCGTGATATACTGATATATCGCAATGTCTGAAATGTATCTTGGCTGCTGCTTCCTCCCCACTGCTCAGCCCTACAGCTGAGTGAGCCCCCATACTACTCCAGCCTGTGCCAGGAGGAGGGGCAGGGGCGGTGCTTCCTCAAAGGTGCACACACCCAGGCAGACCGAGCCCAAGAAGGTGCTCACCCACAACCTACTCAGGCTCCATCCACCTGCCTGCCTCTGCCTTCACCTGATTGGGTGGGCTGTCTCTTTCCTCCCAGTCGGTCACTCCAGGAGTGACGAACCAGGAGGTATAGGCAGCTGCCCGCCTGGGAAAAGGCAGAAGCGTAGACAGGCAGGCAGGCAGAGCCTGAGAAGGTTCTGGGCAAATACCTTCTCAGGCTCCATCTGCCTGCCTGCCTTCCTACACCTTTGCGTTCAAGGGAAGAGTGAACACTTTTGAGATGGGACGTTTTTAAAGCAGCACTTAAGCTATAAATTTAAGTTTTGCAGAATGCAGCCTTGATCCCTTCCACTCTGGCTAGTGATGATATATGGGAAACTAGGGCAGATTTGCCCCTCCTTAGCTGAGTGCAAGGTCCCCCCCTCGATGGTGGAATGGCCCTTGAGACTCCCTCTGGACTCCCCAGGGAAAGTGTGTGTGGGTTCCTGGATCTTCACAGTGGCCCTTTTGTTGGCAGGAGTCAAGCTCATGAAGACCAGGGCGTGTTCATCGAAAGGGTCCAAGGGCAAGCACAGCCGTGCGCGGTGGTTCTTGGCCTACACCTTGCTCAACAACCCCTCCCTCCTGCCTTACCGAAAGGGGGCTCTCTCGGACTCCACCGCCAACGGGATGCAGGCCAACCCGGCAAAACCTTAGCCACCCAGGACAAAGCTTCTTGGGAATGATGGACTCCGCCAGTTGAGAAGAATGAATCCCCTGTGCCTTCTTCACCACCCCAATCCCTGTGTTGTCCTTCTCCCATGCGCTCCATGTGCCTCTCCCATAGTCTCCTCAAGAGACTTCAGCCTGCTTGCCCTGAGGCTACAGCCTTTCCTTCCAGGGCCAAAGATGGGACAGAAGTGGTGTTGGCTCAGAGTGGGGGCAAGCGGTCAGCCAAGCTGACCCAAAGATGTTGCTCGTCTGATGGCCCTCCCAGTTCTTCCTGGGCATCTTTCTCCCATGGACAAACAAGAGTGTGCAGCTCCTAAATGCAGGGGGGGCACGTTAAATGTTTCATAGAACCATAGAATTGTAGAGTTGGAAGGAATGCAGGAATCTCAGCTCAAGCATCCATGACAGATGGCCATCCAACCTCTGCTTAACCTCCAATGAAGGAAAGTCCACCACCTCCCAAGGGAGACCATTCCACTGTTGAACAGCTCTTACTGTCAGAAAGTTCTTCCTGGTGTTTAGTCAGAATCTCCTTTCTTGTAACTTGAATCCATTGGTTCGAATCCTACCCTCCAGAGCAGGAGAAAGCAAGATTGCTCCAACTTCCATGTGAAAGGCCTTGAGATACTGGAAGATGGCTATCATATCTCCACTCAGTCTCCTCTTTTCCAGGCTAAACATACCCAGCTCCTTCAACCTCTCCTCATAAGGCTTGTATTCCACACCCTTGATCATCTTGGTTGCCCTCCTCTGCATACATTCCAGGTTGTCGACATCCTTCTTAAATTGTGGTGCACAGAATTGGACACAGCTTTTCACTCTCCAAGATGATGTCTTTGAGGGGATTGTCAGATATCCTCCTAAGGTTCCCCTGCAAATTTTTCTGCTTAGTAATCCCCTGCTCTCGAGGAAGGCAATGTGCTGTTATTTACTCTGCACACACACACCCTGATGCCGTTGCCTCCCCTTCCTTTCTCCTTGAGGACTAACCACTTCTCACCCTTTTCGTAAAGCCACTCCTCAGGCCTTGTGTCGTGGAAGCTGGCAAGGTCAACTCCCAGAGCCTGCTAAGGTAGGACAGATCGTAGTATAAAGAGAGTTGGACTCTCTGGTAAGAACAATAAACAAAATTTCATGGTTACACTCCAGTGAAGGCCTGGTTTGTCTATCGATGTTTGTGCATTCCTTCCTGGTGAGGCTGGTTCTGAAATTCAATTTATGGGCAAATAGGCTGGATCCACACATCTACAGCCAATGTGCAGATCAGATGGGGAAGAAATTCGATTTAGTTTGCAGTTCCAGGTAAACCTACCAAATTCATACTTGGGTACAAAACCTCCTTCAGAAGCGGCACTTCTCCAAATTTTGCAGTGCAATTCGCCAACAGAGTAATGTGTACAAAAGTGAGTATACAATGGGGGAAGTGTGTGTCAGAAACCTACACATAATGGAAATTGCATTCAAACATCTGGTATATTAGGGGAAATTGCTTTGCAAAAAATTTACATATTAGGGGAAATTGCATATAAAAACGTGTATAGTAGGAGAAATTCATGGGACAATGCAGATGGAGAAATTCATGGGACAATGCAGATGTGGAACATGGAGAACAGAGCCTAAGAGTGGGAAAAGGAGAAACTGAAATTGTCAGGTTAGCCCTAGATTTTGGAATTTTGTATTACAATCTGTAGCATTAAACTTAACAGTATGTGTTCCAAAGGCATCCTTTAGGATAATTTAGAAATATGCATATTGAAATAAAATGTGTGTTTAATTAACATATTTTGTGATGAAAATATATACCTATCTTGTCTGTCCACGGATGGCATATCCAGCGGAATAAGTATTTAAATGCATCCATCCTCCATGTGAGCAGTCATGGAGAGGCAAACGGTAGGTGATCCTAATGACATGACCTTGACCATATTCCCATCATCATCATCATCATCAGTTTATTCAATCCTATATCCAGAGATGAAACCAAAGCTACTACTCAAGGTCATTAATTTGGGTTCGGTTGTGTAGCCTTTTCCATAAATTACATAAATTCCACAATTCAAAGAATTAAAAGGGATGTATCAGGTATTATGGAGAGGTCATGTCGCGCTCCTTCTGGGCTAATTGTCCACCTTTGGTCCCCACCCTGCACACAGCTCTCCCCTATGGCTCCTAGAAGCTGTTCGCAGGCAACAGCGACCCCTATCCCAGGAGCAGCTTTGACTGGCCAGCTAAACCAGGTGAAGGCATCCAATGGGTCTCAAACCCTTGGTGACTTAGGGACTTCCCCTGCATGCGAAGACAGGCTCTGGCACATTGAGCAGACAAAGCCAAAAATGGGTCCAATGGTCAAGAAGGTGGTTTTTGCCTGTGCTGTAGAGGGAAGTGAGGGTCAGATGGGGCTCATCAACCTGGGAAGGTGGTCTATCTAGGACAGGGGTCTGCAACCCGCGGCTCCGGAGCCGCATGTGGCTCTTTTACACCTTTGCCGCAGCTCCGGGGCGGATACTAGCGAGGGGAGGAGGCGCATTGTGCGCCCCAACACTCCCCACTGTGGCGGGCGCTGTACTGGCTGTGACATCGCATGGGGGCGGTGCGTGTGTTAGTCACGCACCGTCCCGACGTCACCTTCCTGCCCGCCCGTCCGCTACATTGTAAGGGGCATGTACGCTGGTCACTGTTTTGAAGGGGAGTGAAGAACACACACACACAAACACACAAAAAGGTAACTTGTTAATTTAACGTTTATTTCTATGAGGAGGAGTAATTCTGAGGGGTCAAACAAAGAAATAATTTTAAAAAGTGACAAAAAAGTTATTTTTATAATGACGAGTTTTGCGGCTCCCAGTTTTTTTTCCCTTCGGAAACGGGTCCAAGTGGCTCTTTTTGTCTTAAAGGTTGCAGACCCCTGATCTAGGAGAAGGACAATTCTGGTGCTGAAACTCCGCTGCCTTGCGGAATATCTTCAGGAAAAGAAAAGGCTCAGGGGTAAACCTTACACAAATCTGGAGTCCCACAAATCTGGTGGCGCCTTGTACACCTCCTTTCAGCAACTCCTGCAGCCAAGCTGGTGCCAAATATATTGATCTGCTATCCTTTGGACCACATCAGTGAGGCCAAGAGGGAGGTCCCATCATCTGGCCAGCCCAGGACCTCCATACACCACCCAGCTTTGTGCCCCAAAGAGGTCACTGCCAACGTACTCTATTGTCTCTCGAGACAGATGGCTGGCCAACTTAAAGAAGCAGGAAAGTGAATTGGGCCCATTTGCCCTGAATTCAGTTTCATGGGATGTCCTTGAGTTCTGGTGTTATGAGAGAGAGAGGAAAATCTCTTCCCTATCCACATTCTCTATGCCATGCTTAATTTTCTAAACTTCTGTTGTATCGCCTCTTCCTCACCTTTTCTGTAAACTAAGAAGTCGCAATCGCTGCAACCATTCCTCGCAGGGGACTCGCTCCCTCCTCTTGATGGTTTTGGTGATCATTTTAGACTCCAGCTGGGGCTTTGCTCTGCTGCTTAATTGGCTGCTGGCTAATCCACCCGTTCCAGGATGATGCCTGAGCAGTGAGTGGAGCTGTACATTTGGCCAGGTTCCATGTTTATGAATATGATGCAGCCTTGATATTGCCAATAACCAGAATTGTGATGCAACTAGCACCTGTCATCCACTGAGCAATTTACCTTGTTGTGACAAAACAAACATACTCAATCCAAATGGTTTGCTTTGCTGCCAAAGGGAATAGAATATTCGGCAGATTTACCCTCTCTCCTCGGAGAGTAGCAGCTATCACCTGATTATAAAGAATCCTTAAGTTGATTAAGCTTCACTCTATTTAATCAAGCAATTAAATTGCATGAATTTGCTTTAAGCTACACGATTTAACTTTGAACAAAAAAAACACACACATTGGTTTTAGATATTCTGTGTATGCAGCCAACAACTGCGAATTGTCTTAGAGGCAATCTTTCCTGCAATGGGGGAGTGTATGTCAACGCCGCCAGGGGCAGGCGGGATGCCCACTCTCCTCACTGCCAGAGCTGCCAGGCCGGGCATAGGTGTGCCACAGCGCCTCTCTGCCCCCAGGTCAGCTTTGGCCCAGGGATGGAGCTACTGCTGGCGACATTGGGCCGTTGCGCGAGGAAGCCATATCTGCAGTTTCTTTGTGTGCCAGAGCCAGGTTCTGATGAGGGGGCCTGTTGTGGGGGCAGCTGGTTGCGCCCCCTGAAAAAAATGTGCCCCCCAGCCCCCTCCCCACTACGCCAACGTCTTCCTGAGAGTTGTTAGGAGCTACAATTCCCAGTATGCTTAACAAACTACAGCTCCCATGATTTTGGGGTGAAAACCGTGACTGTTAAGTGGTACAAGGCAACCGCTGATTCCTTAACGCTCCGAATTTGTCATCTTATCTCTGTTTCCCCTTTTTGAGGGGGCTGTTTATCTAGACATTGTGACTGGGGCAGCTGCTGTTTTATCACTGCTTTGAGTGTGTGTGTGTGTGTGTGTGTGTGTGTGTGCGTTTGTGTGTTTTAAGGCATTTTATATTTGTTTCAGCTGCCTTATGAGGACTCAAAGGTGGCCTGGAAATGTCTGAAGAAATAGATAACCCTCAGCGCCATTCTCTACAGCAGGGATGCGGAAACCTGTGGCTGTCCAGACACAGTTGGACTCCAACTCCCATCAGCCCCAGCCAGAAAGCCCAAAGGCCAGGGATGGCGGGAGTTGGGAGTCCAAGAGCTCCTGGGGGGTGGGCACCACGTTGAGGAAGCCAATTGTTCCAACATGCCTATCAATTCTCCAGATCTCACGCATGGGTCTTTTCCAGCCAGGCCAAGATTCTTCCCACGCTGCGGAAGGAAACTTTTAAACTCAGGGCAGAGAACCTCTGGCCCTCCTGGCGTTTAGGGACTGCAGCTCCCATAATCCAGGGGCAAAACTAGGCTTTATTTCACCAGTTTGGCACCCCCATGTGCATTTGTGTACACATTCACATAGGCTGGTTCCCCTCTGGAGGCTTCACTTGGGGCAAAAACCCACCCCAGTGGCAACAGCACTGCATAATCCCTAACCTTTGGCTGTTTGGAGGACATCACATTCGGGATCACATTTATCCAGTGCTTTAACAACTGCACTGGCTCCCGGTGGAGTACAGGGTCAGGTTTAAGGTGCTGCTTTTGACCTTTAAAGCCCTATGCGGGCTAGGACCCACGTACCTACGGGGCCGCCTCTCCTGGTATGCCCACGGAGGACCTTAAGGTCCACAAATGACAACATTTTGGAGGTCCCAAGTCGCAAGGTGGTTAGATTGGTCTCAACTAGGGCCAGGGCCTTTTCAGTACTGGCCCCGACTTGGTGGAACGCTCTGTCACAAGAGACTAGGGCTCTGCGGGACTTGACATCTTTCCGCAGGGCCTGCAAGACGGAGCTGTTCCGCCTGGCCTTTGGTTTGGACTCAGTCTGACCCTTATGTTTCCCATCCCTTACGGTTTTGATCTATGGGCTACTTTTAAAACGAGGCTGCATTTTAAATTGCATTCTAACCTGTATTTTAAATTGGTGGGTTTTTTTCTATTATGTTTTTATTGTAATTTTACTGGTGTGAGACACCCTGAGCCCGGCCCCGGCCGGGGAGGGCAGGGTATAAATAAAATTTATTATTATTATTATATGAACTTTAGTAGAGCCTGCTGCATCAGGCCAATGACCAACATCCTGTCCTCACAGGGGCCAGGAGCTCTCTCCTCCTCCATGAATTTGTCTAATCCTCTTTTAAAGCCATCCAGGTTGGTGGCAATCAAAGTGTCCTGCAGCAAGGAGTTCCACAGTTTAACTCTGCACTGTGTGAAGAAGGGCCTTTTTTATCCATCCTGAATCTTCCAACATTCAGCTTCCCTGGATATCTATGAGTTCTAGCAATATAAGAGGGAGGAAAACATTTCTCTATCCACTTTCTCCAGGCCATGAATAAGTTTATACATTTCTATCACATTACCTCTTACTCATCTTTTCTGTGCCATGTTAGGGAAGTCCAGGAAAAGGCAGAGTTCTATATCCTTCTCATTAAAAGGTAAAGGGATTCCTGACCATTAGGTCCAGTCGTGGTTGACTCTGGGGTTGCAGCGCTCATCTCGCCTTATTGGCCAAGGGAGCCGGTGTACAGTTTCAGGGTCATGTGGCCAGCATGACTAAGCCGCTTCTGGCAAACCAGAGCAGCACACGGAAACACCATTTACCTTCCCACTGGAATGGTACCTATTTATCTATTTATCACTTTGATGTGCTTTCGAACTGCTAGGTTGGCAGGAGCAGGGACCAAGCAACGGGAGCTCACCCCGTTGCGGGGATTCGAACCACCGACCTTCTGATCGGCAAGTCCTACGCTCTGTGGCTTAACCCACAGCGCCACCCACGTCCCATATCCTTCTCATTACTCACTGCATAAAAACCAAACCACAATTCTAACCATTGCACAGAAGAGTGGCCATGCCTGCAGGGTTTTTATAAATGCAAATAGCATCCGTGCAGGAGAGGAGGGACTGATGTTATATCAGAATAAGGAATGGGTAAGGAATTTAACCTTTTCCTCCCCCTGAATTTAATGCCTGCCCTGGAGGTGCTATTTGCACTGGCAGGGAATTTCCTCTGGAGACCCATGGGACACACACACACACACACACACACACACACACACACACACAAACACACACAGCAAATGCCAGCTTCAGAACAGGGACTTTTCTGAGGTCCATAGCAGGGAAGGAAATGGTTACATCTCTCTATACCTGTGCTCTGATCCCATTAAATTTCAGTCCCACTCTGATACACGTTGTACTGAAACACACACACAAACATTAAATGAAAAGATGCATTTAATGTTCTGTCTTGTTCGGCCTTTCAGTGGTGATGCAGAAGACAGATTTCTTTGAATATGTAAAGTGTGGTTAGTCATAGCTGGAATAAACTGCAATCTTGCCTTCTCTTTTTGCAAATGTTAAGCAGAATGACTGGAAATATGGTGAGCCTCTCTTTGAAAATGTTAGACTGTTGTTTGTGAACACAGCATTGACTACAATGAAGATCAGGATTTATCCCTCACCCTTTGCTGGTCACAGCAGGTAAACATACAGTCATGAGACTAAAATGGAAGAAATCAAGTCCTTCCCACAAAGACTAAATGTATACTAAAAACACATTCACTTTTCCTAAATGCCATGGCTTTCTTCTAAGCTGCAGAGGATTCTTTGTTCGTGGACTCCAATCCCTACATGGGGAACTACAGTTCTCAAGGCTTCCTGGAAGGAGGAATGACTACAGTGGTGCCCCGCAAGACGAAATTAATTCGTTCCGCAAGTTTTGTCGTCTAGTGAATTTTTCGTCTTGCGAATCACAAAATCCCATAGGAATGCATTGAAAATCAATTAATGCGTTCCTATGGTCAAAAAAAGTCCAAACAAAGCCAAATTTGGTACAACAACAGTTTATTAACTGCTCTTTAAAGTCACACATACTGTAAAGAGCAGTTCAAAAATTGAAGGGAAAATAAATTAACTTTATAAACAAAACATGTCTTTGTTTTTAGACAAAGAAAACAAAGTCGCGAGACGTTTTCGTCTTGCGAAACAAGCCCATAGGGAAATTCGTCTTGCGAGGCAAATCGAAAACGGAAAAACCTTTTGTCTAGCGAGTTTTTTGTCTTGCGAGGCATTCGTCTTGCGAGGTACCACTGTATTAGGCTGATTTAACTTTGGCAGCTCTGCTTTGCAACCAGGGGTGCAGTGCTACATAGTGGTTAGAGTGTTGGACCAGGACCTGACAGAGGCCAAGTTTCAAACTCTTACTTGGCCATTAACGTCACTGCCTCTCAGCCTAACCGACCTCACAGGGATGTTGTTGTTGTAGGGATAAAATGGGCCGGGGGAGAACTAACTACCTTGAGTTCCTGGGAGAAACAGGTGGGATATAAATGCAATAAATAATATCTCAGCCTCGCACTACATTCCTATGCATGATACCAGGCTGCACGTGTCTCAGCCATAAAGAGTGAGCAGTGGAAGCAGAAGGACGCCAGCCCATGCCTGTGGCTCCCACAGGGTCGCTCCCTCATTGCTGGTCATCGGCACCACAGGTGTAAGGTAGATCACCACAAACTTGTCTTCCGATTTGGGGGACTCCTCTTTCTCACAAGGTTCAGTCTGGGGCTTGCTGGCTTGGATGTTGTTCCGGATGATGTCCCCAGCAGGATTCTTCGAACCGGCCAAGGCCACGTTGACCGAGGCCTCCCGAGATCCCACATCATTCAAGGCCTGGCAGGTGTAGATGCCCTCGTCAGCCTTGGTAAACTCAGGGATGGCCACTGAGCCGTTCTTGAAGACCAGGATGCGCTGCTCCAAGCTCCCGGCAGCCAGCCAGTTGCCCCCTTCTCCCACGTTTGGTCCATTGATCACCACCTCCTGAGTGGAGGTCTGGATTTTCCACCGGATCTCCGGTGGCGGCCTTCCCACCGCACTGCAGTGCAACCGGAGAGTAAGCTCATCGTGCAGCACACTGTTGCCCAAGCTGGAGTGGTATGCCAACTGGATGGAAGGAAGCATGCAGTCCAGCTTCAAGGCTCTCCCAAGGATGAAGCCCTTCAGGTTGTCTGGGGCAGCACAAGTGATGGAGTCCCTCTCTGGGATGGACACTAGAGTCTCCTCCAGCCACCTCTTCAGTCCCCAGACCTTGCAGGAGCAGTTGAAGGGGTTGTGGTTGATCTGCAACTGGGACAGGAGGGGCAGGGAGCTGAAGGTCCCTTCGGCGAGGACGGAGAGCCTGTTGTCGTTCAGCCAGAGGGATCTCAGGTCCCTGAGGGTGCGGAAGGCCTCTGGGGGAACCTTCTCCAGCCGGTTGCTGCTGAGCTTTAGCTGTTGCAGGGCAGTGAGGTTGAGCAGGTCCCCCCAGGGGAAGACGGCAATCCGGTTGTGGCTGAGATCAATGGCCCGCAGCTGCACCAGGGAGGCAAAGGTGCCCTGGGCAACAGCGCTGATCTCATTGTGTGACAGCCACAGGGCCTGCAGGTCGACAACATCCGCAAAGGAGTCTTCCTGCAGGGAGGAGATGTGGTTGACGGACAAGGTGAGAGTGGTTGCGTTGAAGGGCAGGCCAAGGGGAACAGCCCGGAGGTCTCTGTAGGAGCAGTCGGCGATGTGGCGGCCATATTTCTTCTTGGCTACGCAGTTGCAGATCTCGGGGCAGCTTTGAGTCTCCACCAAGAGCAGAGCAGTGAAAAAGCAGAACCATGGACCCATTGCTTCTCCCCATTCAGCTGCAGAAAAGAAATAAAGAAAGACAGGAAATTATTGCCTTGCAAACCACTTGTTTCCTGTTGCTACCCACTGATTATCAGCCTGTGCTGATGTGTAGGCAGATCTCTTCGCCAGTGGCTCTGGTGTTGCTGAATGCCCTCCCTGATGAAATGCGAGAGGCCCCATCTGCATTGGCATTCCCACGGCTTTTCAATATGCCCCTGTTGACACAGGTAGGCCCTTGAATCTCTTAACCTACATCTGCTGCTATAAATGCTATGGCCTTTTTATGGGGTTATTTTATGGCATACTTTACTTATGGGTTTTAACATCTACTGGATTGTTTCAGTGTGTATTTAATTTATGTCCATTTGCATCTTATTACTTGTGTAATTCGCAGGCGTGCATGTATGAGCTGAGGGACGCGGGTGTCGCTGTGGTCTAAACCACAGAGCCTAGGGCTTGCCCGTCAGAAGGTCGGCGGTTCAAATCCCCACGACGGGGTGAGCTCCTGTTGCTCAGTCCCTGCTCCTGCCAACCTAGCTGTTCGAAAGCATGTCAAAGTGCAAGTAGATAAATAGGTACTGCTCCGGCGGGAAGGTAAATGGCGTTTCTGTGTGCTGCTCTGGTTCACCAGAAGCGGCTTAGTCATGCTGGCCACATGATCCGGAAGGTGTCTGCAGACAAACGTCGGCTCCCTCGGCCAATAAAGCGAGATGAGCGCCGCAACCCCAGAGTCGTCCACGACTGGACTTAACAGTCAGGGGTCCCTTTACCTTTTATGTATGAGCGAGCCCCATTTCAGTATCTAAACCATTTCAGCCCGGATTTGACAAAGAACCCTGATGAACTGGATATTGGGGGGCTTGATTGCAATAGTTCTGCTTCTATTTGGGGGGTTCCTCCCCAAGAGAGGAGCATTGAGGGACTTCTGCTCAGCCCTATGCAATCACTGCAACGCAGGGCCCCCAACTCCGGCCCATGGAGCCACTCAAGCAAGAACCTTCTCCCACAGAGGTCATCCGCCAGAGGGACCAAGGCTCCTTAGGTGCCAGGCCTGGACCCAGATTGCAACAGGTCTGGGTCAGTGAGTCTCAAAGGGAGTGGTACTGTCCCCTGGGATTGCCTAGGGGGGTGCCAAGAGGTAAGCGGGTGGCAGGGGGCTGCTGGAGGAGTAAATGACTATCAAACTTTGAAAGCTGGTCTCACTGGATCAAGTTCATCCATTTTGTTGAATTAATTAAACTAAATGGTTTTAATTGGATTTTTGAATGAATGTACAATTAACTTGTTACTGCTTTGAATTTTCATGTGTTATTATCTTCCTCAATGGGTTGTGCAAAGTGAATCGTTTTTTTTATAGAATAGTAGGAGGCACTAGGGATGAATTACTAGAACCAGGCAGCCAGGCAAGATAGCTTCCTTTTATCTAAAATCTCCTTCCTTGGAGGTTTTACAGCAGAGGTTGGGTGGCTGAGATCCCTGCATTGCAGGGGGTTGGACTAGATGACCCGTGGTGTCCCTTCCAACTCTGCAATTCTGTAGTTTCAGTCTAGTCTCCCAAAACATCCTACATATCCTTGACAAGATGTCCTTTACAGCTAATACGACAGGCTGCTGTGAAGTTCTGTGTCTTCCTGAAAGATGACCACATTTCTAAAAGAGGAAGAAAAGTCTCATTGACCGAAGTCAAGGCATCACGCCACACCAGCTTTCCAGTCAATTCCTGATCTCACTTTCCCCAGGGTCAGTGAACTCATGCGCACGAGCTCATCCCAATACATGGAGCTGGAGCTGGAGCAGGCAGTCGGCAGGGCAGGATCTCGCCCTGAAGTTCCACCCTCCATTTTGTGGATGAGCATTGCAGCTGTGCACAGAGTATTCTTGGCCGCAGTAGGGAGGCAACCATATTCTGGAGCCCACTGTTGTTTGTCTTGAAATTTCATTGCCAATCCTGGAATAGGATTGCTTTCTGCCAGCTGTGGTAACTGAGAAGGCAGCAGATGCATATCTAGCAACCAAACACACATACCGCCAACGTCGCAAAGCTAGACTACTGCAATTCCCTTTTATGGGGCTGCCCTGGTTGTCAGTTCAGAAGCTCCCGCCTGACTTAGAGCACAGGGCGTCAGAGTGTCCAATGTCTGCACTGGCCCTGCTTCCTTTCAGGCTCAGTTCATGGTTGGCAACCTATAAAGGCCAAAATGATGGGTCTCTAGCAGCTGACCCATGAGGCTGGGTGCTGCTGGCGCTGGCGCTGGGCGATGTTTTGTTAAAGTTGATCAAAGGCTGCTGTGGGGCTAGAATAAACTTTATGCGAGGCAGTAACCCAGGGTAGGCAACCTAAGGCCAGATGCAGCCCAGTCGCCTTCTCAATCCGGCCCACAGACGTTCCGGGAATCAGCGTGTTTTTACATAAATAGAATGTGTCCTTTTATTTAAAATGCATCTCTGGGTTATTTGTGGGGCATAGGAACTCATTCATTTTTTTGAACAGTCAGACCAATATTTATGTGTGCAACTACAGCGGCAAAGGTACTGATTGCCAAAAATTGGAAAAGCATACTTAATTAAGTATAAATAGATGAATTGAGCATTAAAGGGAATAAAATAAGGTTAGAATGTGTTAAGTTAATTATAGGATAGAAAACAGAGGAAGATGGAAAGGAATTGCTGAAATAATTAACTGATGTGGAATACAAAAAGGGAGGTGTGAGGAAGTCGTGGAAATAAGCGAATGAAAGATATGACATTGAAATTGTTTAAAATGGTCTTTGTTTTGTTTTATTTGTTTCATTGTATTGTGTTGTTTTTTGTTTGTTGTTTCTTTTTGTTTCTTTGCTTTGTTTAACTCTTTTTCTTTCTTTTTTGTAACTTTTAAACTCTTAATAAATATTTAAAAAATAATAATTGGAAAAGCAGCAGCAGCCCTACTAAAACAAACTGGTTATCTAAAATGATGGACTACTTCCATATTGCCGAACTAACGGGGAGTATAAGAGGAGATATGGTACAAAAAGTGAATAAGGAGTGGGCTATTTTTAAGGAATACATCAAAATTGACGTGGAAAAAGTAGAATTTCTGACAGATACTGAATGAATCCAGAAAATGATTAGAGTGAAAGGAGAGTAAAGTTAAGATAGAAGAAGAGATTAAAGAAATAATTAAATGCGTTTGAGCTAGTTGGAAAAATAAAGTAGCGTAACAAGAATGGCTGGAAGTCAAGTCACTTGGTGGGTGTCCGTGTGGGGTAGGTGTGTAGGCAGGTTGATATGTATAGTATAGGTAGGTATTATATAGAGTAATGTAGATATGTTTTATGTTATGAAAATAAGGTAGTGTGTTGTGTACGTGTGTTGTGTAAATGTATATATATGTGGGACACGGGTGGCGCTGTGGGTTAAACCACAGAGCCTAGGACTTGCCGATCAGAAGGTCGGCGGTTTGAATCCCTGCGATGGGGTGAGCTCCCGTTGCTCAGTCCCTGCTCCTGCCAACCTAGCAGTTTGAAAGCACATCAAAGTGCAAGTAGATAAATAGGTACTGCTCCGGTGGGAAGGTAAACGGCGTTTCTGTGCGCTGCTCTGGTTCGCCAGAAGCGGCTTAGTCATGCCAGCCACATGACCCAGAAGCTGTACGCCGGCTCCCTCGGCCAATAAAGCGAGATGAGCGCTGCAACCCCAGCGTCGGCCACGACTGGACCTAATGGTCAGGAGTCCCTTTACCTTTATATGTTTGTGTTTTATATGTTAATAAAAAATAAATTTAAAAAGGCATTTGTTCATTTCCACCCCCCCAAAAAAAAATATATAGTCCGGCCCCCCACATGGTCTGAGGGACGGTGGACCAGCCCAAGGCTGAAAAAGGTTGCTGGCCCCTGCTGTAACCTCCACTAACATTTTCTGCTGGTGGAACACATAGTGACTGCTAGCATGGCAGGGCTCTTGGGGCAGCAGCCTGTGACTTGCACAAAAAGGATCCCAGCTCCAATACCCAACACCTCCAGTTGAATGAAAGAGGTAGCAGATGAGGGGAAGCCTCTCTTGATTGACCCAAACCCAAATCTTGATTCAAGTTACAAGAAAGGCGACTCCAACTAAACGTCAGGAAGAACTTTCTGAAAAGGATATACCAAGAACTCTGGCCACAACTATCAATTTAAGGAATAAGTCCTACTCAAGAGTTGAGATGAGATGATTGCCATTGAGACTTATACAAAACTATTGTTGTGCACTGGTATTTCATGTACCTTTGTACCATATCACTGCATATTTGAAACTACATTATTTCTGTATTTAAACGTTGTATCCAAACTTACTATTATTTTAAAACCATCGTACTTACATGTTATATTTAAATTTACTACTAGCTTCAAACTGTTATTCTTAGCAGAATATACACGTTTTTCATCTCAACTCTTGAGTAGGACTTATTCCTTAAATTGATAGTTGTGGCCAGAGTTCTTGGTATATCCTTTTCAGTGCATTTCCAACAAGAACTCCAATTTCTTTAACGATTACTATGGCCAAATAGGAAGAACTTTCTGACAGTTTAAGAGCAGTTTGACAGTGGAAGGACTCCCTCAGGTGATGGTGAACTCTCCTTCCTTGGAAGTGTATAAACAGAGGTTGGAGGGCCATTTTAGTTGAGATTCCTGCATTGCAGGGGGCTGGACTAGATGGCCATTGGGTGCCCCTTCCAGCTCTGCAATTCTATGGTTGTTTGCTGCTATGAGACGCTGGACAGCTCCTTCCAGAGTAGGCAGTGCCAGGCTAGAGAGATAAACACTCTGTTGTGTAGATGAAATATCACGGCTGGCCATTTTCTACACATCCTTAGGCAGGAAGCTGCCTTTGACTGAGTCCATCTAGCCCAGTATTGTCTACACTGACTGGCAGCATGCAGGGTTCTCTCTCGGCAGGTCAGTGGCTGTCATGGACTGGCTGGATTCAGAGGGCTGGTGGGAGGCACCAACTGGGGAACCCCCAAGGGAAGAAGGCTCAGAGCCCAGGGAGTGGCAGTGGGAAGACAATGAGTGGGCAGAGGGAGAAGAGGGGGCAGGCAGGGAGGAGGAAATGTCGGATGCTGGAGAGGTAACAGGCCTTAGTGAGCTGGGAGAGTCTGTGGCAGAAAGCAGTCCAGAATCAGATCTGCTGGGAAGAGTTGCTGTGCTCACTAGGCCTGGCCCCCTGAGCTGTTTATTTCTTAACTGCCCTGAGACCCTGAAGTACAGTGGTACTTCAGGTTACAGACACTTCAAGTTACATGCGCTTCAGGTTACAGACTCTGCTAACCCAGAAATAGTACCTCGGGTTAAGAACTTTGCTTCAGGATGAGAACAGAAATCTCGCAGCAACGGTGCAGCGGCAGCGGGAGGCCCCATTAGCTAAAGTGGTACCTCAGGTTAAGAACGGTTTCAGGTTAAGAGTGGACCTCCGGAACGAATTAAGTTCTTAACCCGAGGTACCACTGTACAGGCCGGTATATAAATTCAATAAATAAATAAATATTCCACATGGTGTCAGTAAAGTTAACTTGTTCAAAGAAATATTTATTTCTTTATTGAATTTATATATTATACTAACCTGCTCCTGGCACACACACCCAGACTCTTGAACCCGGGACCGTCTGCATGCAAAGCAGCTGCTCTGCCTCTGTCAACTTGTCAATCACTGCTGTGCACAGGGAGGGCAGACCGTTCTCTCGTCTGGCTACTCCAGAAAACGCCTGGTCAGGTCAGGGTTTTGTATTCTGTGGCAGTCACCACCTTCCCTGCTAAGGCCTATCTAGGGGGAAATAGCAACCGTAGACCATACAAACATCAGAAGACCCCATTTCCTCCTCCCTGTCTCCCCCCTCTTCTCCCTCTGACCACTCATTGTCTTCCCACAGCCACTCCCTGGGCTCTGCTGGATCCGGCCAGCAGCCCATCTAGTCCAACATCATGTTCTCACAGTGACCAAACCAGATGGCCCTGTAGGAAACCTGCAGTTTCCCGCGACTGGCATTCAGAAGCATCACTGCCTCCTGGCCTCGTCTTCTTATGAAGCCGTGTGGATTGGTGCCCACACATTTTGTCTGGCCTGAGAAATTTTTCTGCCTAGAATTGTAGGGCTGAAGGGACCGTCAGGGTCATCTAATCCACATACCCCCCTGAAACGGAAGAAGCCAGCACACACACTCACTGGTTCCATGTACAGAGTCCAGCTGGAGGGGTGGCTGGTTTTTATTCTGGCTCCACCAAATCAGGGGGGCTGCAGATTAGCTTAGGGGGCTACAGGACAGCCTGCGTGGCCCCTGCACAGCTCTGTCCTCCAGTCCCTTCCTGCTGCCCCCCTACTTTAGCACCTGAAGCAGCTTCATCTCCCTGCCTAACAGGAGGGCCGGCCCTTTCTCTCTCTCTTTGGCCTTCGCTATATCACAGGCCCAGAGGCATAGCAAACGCTTTCAGGGAGCGGAGGCAGGGAGACAAGGACTGGCTGCAGAATCAGAAGGGGCATCAGATTGGGATCGGCAAAGCTCAAATATATATATTTTTTTAAAAATGCTCCTGAAAAGATAAGGGATGAAAGTTCTCTTTCCGTTACCTCTTTTTCCCCGTGACTCTCCTCCTTTCTTCACGCGAGGGTTTCAGCCAGAAAACTGTGTAAACATTGTGTCGGGTCCTGACAGACTCATGCATTCCAAAAATGTTATTAATAAAGGCGAAGTCCAGCCTCCGACGCTCAGGGAGCCAGGAAAGTGGTTTTGATTTGTCACAGGCCTCAAAAAAAGAGAAAGAAATCCCTCTCTTTTTGTTTTGTTTTGGTTTTTTTCATTTTTTCTTTGGTTTTGTCCTGAAACGGACCCTGATTCCTGACACATTTCCTGAATTAGAAACTGCCCATCTTCTGTTTTGAGGAGGGGGTGGCATTGGATCACGACCCCAACCCTTGCCTCTGCCAGAAACCCCACAATAGTCCGTTGGTTTAATTTCCTCCCCCTTTGATTATGTGTTTTCAAGAGACCTGGGAATACATTTTTTATGAGTAGCAAAGACCTGCCTCTCTAAAACAACAGCCGACACTTAATAAAAAACAGTGGTGTTTTCCCCAAACTTCCTTATCCCTCCCTTCTTGGCTTGGGTTCTGCCGGCTTCTTAAAGAGACAGCCAATGGCAACACACAGAGTGCAGTTAGGATGAGTAAAAGCTAGGTTTCTTGGTTTTGCAAAATGCACACCAATAAATGTAAGGCTGGGATGGGTTTGGAAATGCATGCTTCAGGCAGGTGCGCTCTTCTGATAAGAGCCACAATAGACTGCGGCATCCTGCCCTGAGTTTTCTGCTGCACGTGACATGCAAGGGTACTTGGTTCCATTTTACAGCCATTACCACTGAGGCTTGGCTGGAGCTCACTCTAGGAGTCTACAGCTAAACAAAAGCATGGGCCAGTAGTGGTTAGAGTGATGAGCTAGGACCTGAGAGACCAGAATTCAAATCCCATTCAGCCAAGAAATTTACTGGGTGACCTTTGGCAGATCACTCGAGCTACCTCACAAGGTTGTCGTTGTAAGGATAAAATGCAGGGGAAGAAATATGTGTGCCACCTTGAGTTCATCGAAAGAAAAGTTGGATATACAGTAAATGTAGTCAGTCAATCATCCCAAAGGCAGGGCTGATTTCTTGCTTTAACACTGCATTCCTATAAATATTTTCATGGAAATAAGTTCCATTGAACTCAACAGGGCTTACTTCTGAGTAGACATTATTGGATTGCAGTGTTACACTTTCAACCAGAGGCTTCAGTCTGCAGCTTGTTCCAAATCCATGGCGGGTTTTCGTTTCACCTTCTCTCTCTCTGTTTCATTGCACAAACTCACTTAATAATTCACACATTCACTGTCTCCTCCAGGCTGTGAAGAGCAGAGAGAAAGAGTAAAACGGTGATTGTTTTTCTCCCCAGTGAATAACTGATGAAGCAAGACCCTGTTAAAAGCACATTCCTGGACACACTTCTCCTTGGCTGCGAAGTCCTGTGGAGTTCAAGTGGCTTACTCCCGGGTAAATGGATACAGGACTGTAGCCTAAGAAACACACCAGGGGCAGGCTTTGGGCCAAAGTCACTTCTCCTTCCAGCCGAAAATTTCTCCATAAGTATATGAAGAAGTCCATCCTGGTCTCCTTTGTTGTAAAATGGCTATTTTATTCTCTTCTGAAGATGCTTGCAAGGATAAAGGAGCGCTTTCAGCTATGCCAGACTAAGGCCATTTCAGGCTTTAAAACCAGCAGAATACTAGGCACACCTAAAAGTAAATACCATTGAACATAGTGGTACTTATTTCTGAGTAAAATGTATGGCAGTCATGGCACCGTGCCCAAGCCACACCCCTTGCCAGCCCTGCTCTGCACCTTCCCCAAGCACTGTTGTCCGGATGGAATATGCCTTTGAATTGCATCCATGCCTCTTGCCCTCCTGGAGGGAGGATGGTTTGATGGCATGTATAAAAACCTCTGGCATTCATGTAGCAGAATGCAGCCTCCCATCGAAGGGTAAGCGTTGTGGGATGTGAAACACAAGAGCAGTCAACATTCCTAGAGTGAACATGTTTACACATGGGGAGGAATGTTTGTCCAGCCAGCAGGTAAACTTCCTGTTTCCTTCTGGGCCGGGACAGACTTCCTCTGCATGTGACTAGAGGTGGGTGTGGCCTCACCTGTGCAGGTAAGGACAAAAGGGCAGGGCAGCAATCTCTCTCTCTTTGACTACATGCATCGAAGAAGCAACATCTGCTTAGCCAAAGATGCCCTCTTGGCTTCCAGCCAAGAGAGGACAGAGGGACTGTTTCCTTATGAGATAAAGGTAAAGGGACCCCTGACCATTAGGTCCAGTCGTGGCCGACTCTGGGGTTGTGGCGCTCATCTCGCTTTATTGGCCGAGAGAGCTGGCGTACAGCTTCCAGGTCATGTGGCCAGCATGGTGGTGATTTGAATGTGTGACTCCCCACTCCTAAGGGCATCCACACCCCGCCTTTAAAGTTCATGGCTTCCCCTCAAAAAATCCTGGGAACTGTCGTTTGTTAAGTGTGCTAGGAATTGTAGCTACGTGAGGGTAAACCACAGTTCCCAAGATTCTTCTGAGGGGGTGTTTTGAATGTGCTTTAAACATACGGCGTGTGTACTGGAGACGGTCGGAGGGTGGATGGTGGCTAACAGATTGAGGTTGAATCCAGACAAGACAGAAGTACTGTTTTGGGGGGACAGGGAGTGGGCAGATGTGGGGGACTCCCTGGTCCTGAATGGGGTAACTGTGCCCCTGAAGGACCATGAAATATACTCAGAGTTGCAAAGTGATTTCATGCTCTTTATTCAGCTCATAGTGGTGAGGAGGAATGAATGAAAGTCCCCTCACAGTATCTGCTTTATATACATTATTTACACAATGGGCTGCGCATGATTGGCTAATTCCGGAATTCTACTGTAAGCCAATCAGGTTGTGGATTCACTTCTATCTGGAGCAGGATTGGGTGGTTCCTGCCAACCAATCATTCTGCTGCATTGTTCTAGGACCAATCAGACTGCTGCATTCTGAATCCTATTGTTCTAGGACCAATCAGACTGCTGCAGTTTGGATCCTATTCAACTCAGTACATAACAGACCAGGTGCGCAGTCTGGGAGTCATTTTGGACTCACAGCTGTCCATGGAGGCTCAGGTCAATTCTGTGTCCAGGGCGGCTGTCTCCCAGCTCCATCAGGTACGCAGGCTGAGACCCTCCCTGCCCACAGATTGTCTCGCCAGAGTGATGCATGCTCTGGTTATCTCCCGCTTGGACTACTGCGCTCTATATGGGGCTACCTTTGAAGGTGACCCAGAAACTACAACTAATCCAGATGCAGTAAGGTGCCCTTTCAAATCCCTCCTAAAAGAATAAAGATACCACAGTCTTATTCATAAGCAATAAAAAGAAAGTTTACTCACGATCAGGCAGAGCCCAGTGTGATTCCTGAAGGCAGGCTTTAGGCTTAAAGTTACAAACATGTACAGACAGGTTTACCCCATAAGGGAGATGTCCTGGGGGACCGCTTGGCTGGCAGCCAGCAGTTCATTCCAGGAAGTTCAGAGGGCGAAAGTAAGATGGAAAAAGAGAGAGTGGCAGCATGCCTTGGCCTTTTACCAGGTCTGGAAAGGTCACGCCCACCCACTAGTCACATGCAAGGAAGGATGCTCCAGGCCAGGAGGAACAGGAAGTTTTGACAGGCTGGACCAAGCATCCCCTTGCATGCCCACTCTAGGAAAACAAGGAATGTTGTATTTGACTGTTCCCAGTGGATTACATTCCACACTGAAAGACCTACATTGGCTCCCAGTATGTTTCCGAGTACAACTCAAAGTGTTGGTGCTGACCTTGAAATCCCTAAACGGCCTTGACCCTGTATACCTGAAGGAGGGTCTCCACCCCACCGTTCTGCCCGGACACTGAGGTCCAGTGCCAAGGGCCTTCTGGCGGTTCCCTCACTGCGAGAAGTGAAGTTACAGGGAACCAGGCTGAGGGCCTTCTCGGTAGTGGTGCCTGTGGAATGCCCTCCCATCAGATGATAAGGAAATAAACAATTACAGTGGTACCTCAGGTTACATACGCTTCAGGTTACAGACACTTCAGGTTACAGACTCTGCTAAACCAGAAATAATACCTCGGGTTAAGAACCATTACCCCGGCACTTCATTGGGAAGCTAGGCTGGATTATATTTTAACCCTTGCAAGGTCTAGGGGTTAAAAGGTCTGGGACCCACAAACTCATAGCAATATTTTGAAAAGAACTTTATAGAATGCCACATATCTCATGCTCTCGGATGGAATGTGAGCCCTGACAGAGCAAATGCCCCTGGAACTTCTCACCACTTGAGGAAGCGAGGGACATATGGCAGTGTTTTGAGCAAAGCACTCATGGTTGGCTTTTTCTTGCTCCCTCTGCCCAAGAGCTCTTGATTCAACTCCCAGGCCTGTCTGAGGGGGCCGCAGACAGCTTGGGGGGCATGATTGGCTGACCTCAATTATCTGAGCTTCGCAGGGGGAGAACAGAGAACTGGGGGGAGAGAGAAGGGAGAAGAGAAACCTTTGTAGGAACTGGTCAAAATAGGAGCAGTGGTTTCTGTGTCTGCCTTTGCCCTGGACAACATTCTTAGATCTTTCCTTACCTGCCTACATTCGTACTCAACACCTGTCCTAAAGATACCACAGTCTCCACCATGCCTCATTTCCAGATAGTAAGACAGGCCCTGGGTGAGCACCTGTAACCCCTAGAATCTCACCGTGCTCAGAACGTGGGTTGGTGTGCAGCCACGTGCAAGTGGAGCAGAAGGGAAGGAAAACAAGGCAGATGAGAGAGAGCCGATTCCAAAGCTTACTGTATCCCATTGGGAGCTAGGTAAAGGTACCCCTGCCAGTACGGGCCAGTCGTGTCCGACTCTAGGGTTGTGTGCCCATCTCACTTAAGAGGCCGAGGGCCAGCGCTGTCCGGAGACACTTCCGGGTCACGTGGCCAGCGTGACGAAGCTGCTCTGGCGAGCCAGCACCAGCGCAGCACACAGAAACGCCGTTTACCTTCCCGCTATAAAGCGGTACCTATTTATCTACTTGCACTTAGGGGTGCTTTCAAACTGCTAGGTGGGCAGGAGCTGGTTACCGAAGACGGGAGCTCACCCCGCCGTGGGGATTCCAACCGCCGACCATACGATTGGCAAGCCCTAGGCACTGAGGTTTTACCCACAGCGCCACCCGCGTCCCTATTATTGGGAGCTAGGTCACGTTTAAAGGTAAAGGTAAAGGTAAAGGGACCCCTGACCATTAGGTTCAGTCGTGGCTGACTCTGGGGTTGCGGCGCTCATCTCGCTTTACTGGCCGAGGGAGCCAGCGTACAGCTTCCGGATCATGTGGCCAGCATGACTAAGCCACTTTTGGCGAACCAGAGCAGCGCACGGAAAACGCCATTTATCTACTTGCCGTTTACCTATTTATCTACTTGCACTTTGACATGCTTTTGAACTGCTAGGTTGGCAAGAGCAGGGACCGAGCAACGGGAGCTCACCCCATGGCTGGGATTCGAACCGCCAACCTTCCGATCGGCAAGCCCTAGGCTCTGTGATTTAATCCACAGCACCACCCGCATCCCTAGGTCACATTTAAATACCGCCTATTTCTCTAAGGAGGACACATGAATCTCCCCCCTCCCTGTTTCAGCCTCACAAGAACCCTGTGAGGTGGGTTAGACTGAGAGAAAGAGAGAGTAACTGGCCAAGGTTCACCCAGTGGGTTTCATGGCTGAGTGCAGATTTGAACCCTGCTCTCTCCCAGTCCCAGGTGCTAGTCTGACACTCTAGCCACTGCACACCACTGTTTCTTCCGGAAACCTTGAAATGCGCCAAAGTCTGATAGTGCCTCCTTATTTTGCATGAGTGGTCCTGCCTTGGATACAGGGTTGAGATTGCTACTGGCAGACATGGCAGAACCCACAACAAATGATGTTGGAAACTCTTCAGATCCACAGGATGTGGTCTGCTATATACTCTCAACACTCTCTTGAGACAGAAATTCACTCTATTTGCCTATTTCCATTCTGCTCCCAGGCTCAGAAGAAATGGCGCTGCAGAATCCAACTCCAATAACTCATCATAACTAGATTCCCGGTAGAAATATTAGGGGGCACAGGAAAAGAAATCTATTACTCTCTTAATTAAATGGATGTGGAGAGGGCTGCGTTTCCTCTCGTCTTTGTATGTCTTAAAGCATAAAACTCAATTAAAATGTGCTCACAAGAGGCCATTTATCCATAATGAGAATTCTACATTTCTAATGCGCATTAAAATGTTGATATTGTTATCAGCTAAGGAGATAGATAAGAGAAAGCACCATCTCATTTCTGATCTTGATTCCATAGGGATGTAAATCAGAATAAGCCTCAATAGTTTTACAAAATTGGCACCAGTGCAACTTTGCCTCAGAGCCTGACAAGTATCCATCATCTGCATGTCTGGCTAGATTTTTGCATTTTGCATTTCTCCACTCCTCTTTTCTTTGTTATTTCATATTCCTTCATTGCCATAGAAGCTAGACAATGACTTCATGCACGCTGACAAAAGCTGAGCTTTTAAGGCATAGGGGTGCGGGGTGGGGAATCCTGAGAGGGACTGAAGGGAAAGTCAATGGTTCCAAAAAATTCATGCATTTTCCATAGTCCAGCAGACGTCCTTTGGCAAAGGATATTGCATTTTCGAAATCCTTGAGCTTCAATATGTTATTATTTATTGCATTGCATTTACACCCCACCTTTTCATCCAATGAGCTTGAGGCGGCATACATGGGTCTCCCCCCCCCCATTTATTTCCCGCAACAACCCTGTGAGGTAGGTAGACACTCAATGACTGCCCCAGTGATTCCCTACCTTGGGGGGGGGGGAGGGAATCGCAGGCCATGGGGTTGCTTCATCTGGATGGAGGTGGGAAGTAAGGCAGTGGTGGTGCTGTGGTTGCAGTCTTGGACTAGGTCACAGGGGTCTGCAACCTTTAAGACAAAAAGAGCCACTTGGACCCATTTTTGAAGAAAAAACAACTGGGAGCCGCAAAACTCGTCATTATAAAAATAACTTTTTTTTCACTTTTTTATTATTTCTTTGTTTGACCCCTCAGAATTACTTCTCCTCATAGAAATAAACGTTAAATTTACAAGTTACCTTTTTGTGTGTGTGTGTTCTTCACTCCCCTTCAAAACAGTGACCAGCGTACATGCCCCCTTTCAATGCAGTGACCAGCGTACATGCCCCTTACAATGTGGCAGGCGGGCAGGCGGGAAGGTGACATTGGGACGGTGCGTGACTAACGCACGCACTGCCCCCATGCGACGTCACAGCCAGTACAGCGCCCACCACAGTGGGGAGTGTCGGGGCGCACAATGCGCCTCCTCCCCTCGCTAGTATCCGCCCCGGAGCCGCAGCAAAGGTGTAAAAGAGCCACATGCGGCTCCGGAGCCGCAGGTTGCAGACCCCTGGACTAGGACCTGGGTTCAGCTCCCTGCTCAGCCATGAAACTCACCTGGAGTGACCTTGACCCAGAAAGCCATGTATGTCACCTTGAGTACAAGAAAAATGTGAAATACTAAGGCAGAGGGGGAAATTTCTCTCCCACTGCAACCCCCCTCACTATCACTGCTTCAGCCTGACTGGAATGGGTCTCTGAACTCCGATAACACCTCTTGCTTGTCTCCGTGCAGGACCTGTGCAGACATTAGGACTTTAACTCCAAACCAGCATTTTCCCCTCCCCCTCCCCCCAACATCCAGAGCCCCTTGTTTTGCATGTAGGAGGCCTGGGGCCACCGCAGATGTTGTTGGGCTTCATCTCCCATCAGCCCCAGCAAGCATGGCCAGTGGTCACATCTGCACCATCCACAGAAAGCTCTCTTCTCCCCCTTTAACAGCCATGGCTTGACCCAAAGACTCCTGGGAGCTGCAGTTTGTGAAGGCTGCTGGGAATTGTAGGTCCTCGACCCCCCAGCCTTCATTCCCTGGCAGGAGGGGTTGTGTCTAAGAAGGTTTGTGGTTGGTCGGACACATACACAAACTATCTAAAATCAAGGATAGCTGACTGGGGAAGGGCTATCGCCCAGGGGGGGAAGGTCTCTGGCGCAGGACACACGGAGGTCTCCCGGTAGGGCTGGGAATATTCGTTGTCGGAAACCCTGGAGACAATACTGAGTTAAATGGACCACTTGGTCTGCCGGGGTCTGAGGCAGCATCCAGACTTCCTATCCAGCCTGATGGACAAGGAGCTCTGGTGGACGCAAAAGTTTGCTTGCTGTTTTGTGACATCTGAGCCAGTGTCATTAATGAAGGGGCTTTGATTTTTGTTTGGGGGAGTAAGTGGCGTTTAACCCGCGTGCTAAGGTAGCTCTGTTTTCTCGGTATATTTGATGGACTCTCCCCCGCCCCCCACCACCCTCGTGAACGGCAGATTTATTCGCCTAGCCAACAGCGCCCAGGAGATGACATCATTATCCCTGTCGTGGAAAACGCGGCTGCCCCAACCCATGCACGGCCTTTTCCGGCTCCTCCTCCACCAGCGCCCCGAGGGAGATGCGCCACGTGCCAGGACCAAGAGCTGGAAGGGCGGCTCGTCAGTGTCTGCCCCTAAAACACACATGGGCGTGCCAAAACCCTGGCATTGTGGCTACAAAAGATCATTGCAAACGAGCTTTTAAATGCCGGTTGCTGGAAGCCACAGGAGGGGAGAGTTTCTCTTGTGCTCAGGCTCTGCTTATCTGGTTGGCATCTGTGAGAACAGCATGGTGGACTAGGTTGGCCATTGGGCTCACCCAGCCGGCTCCTCTTAGGTTTTGATGGAGCCTCCAGGTCCAGGGGCAGTCTATCGAGATTCCTAGGTTCTTAGGGGTACTTGCCCACGGTGAGAAGAGTGTGCCAGACCAGATGGGCCATTGGCCTCATCCAGCAGTCTCTTCTTACCTTCTTATCGGAGAGATGCGGTTGCACAGCTCAAGACTGGCTACGGCCAAAAGATGCTTTAAGCCAGGCTTCCTCCACCTCGGCCCTCCAGATGTTTTTGGCCTACAACTCCCATGATTCCTAGCTAGCAGGACCAGTGGTCAGGGATGATGGGAACTGTAGTCTCAAAACATCTGGAGGGCTGAGGTTGAGGAAGCTTGCTTTAAGCTTTTCCAGTGGATGCTTTGTCGGAGAAGCGGAGAAGAGATTCTTTCATCTGTATTAACGTGAGCACAAGAGCTTATTCCACTTTGCTTAAACCGATTTTAAAGGGGTCGAGGGGTGGCGTGATCCTGCATCAGTGGGGGTCTTATCCCAGAGAGAACATCCCGCTCGGTGAGCAAGGACCTCGCCAAACAACTGTCGGGGGAGGGCATGTTTACCGAGAGAGTAGAGGAAGCCTAGAGGGCAGCTTGGAAAGATTCCGGAGAAATTTCAAGCATCCAGATTAAATTTCATAAGAAGGAAGGAATGTGAATCGTGCCCACTTAGCTCTTCTTTGTAATCACAAAGGTGCCCTAGCTTCGGTGAAGAACACACACACACACACACACCCCTCCGGGAGCTTGAATAAAATAACGACTTCTGCTGATATGCAAGCCCCCCCGCGACACATACCTCAGATGCATTTAAAACATGAGTGTGTGCGCGTGCAGCTTTTTACGAGAGCGTGTACACGAACACTACCTCTCTGCTACATGCAGGTAGATATACAGTTGTGTGTTTGTATGATTTAAAAATCTTGCGCACAATTCTATGGGAGCAGGAATACCCAAGCCTACTTCTGCATAAACGCCCAGCTCCCTAACTAACTCACACCCCGCGCCTGCATTTAAAACTGCTGCTTATACACATGATGCGTGTGCTTGTAAATCTTCACAGTAGCGTGAACACTAAAAGCCTACTTCCGCGCACATGCAAGCCCCGTCCTTAGGTAAACACGCGCACAATTCATTTGAAACGAGGGCCGCGCACAAAGCGTCCCCGTGTTTCTGGCAAGCGGCCACGCCCTTCCCATGAGATCCCAGGAGCCATGCGGAATCCGAGCCAAGGCCCATCTGCTCTGCTCCGCCACTATCCTGCTAATTTTGTCTAGCAGTAATTGATATCCAAAGGCATTTCGCTATCCGTCCATTTTCGCTGCCCTGGCCCTGGAGAAGCCTCTCTTATAAAGACCCAGCTGTCTGGGCAGGAGAGGACTTGGGGGCAGAAGTCCAGAGCTTTGCGCGGCGAAATGGTCAGGAGGAGGACCCCCAAATGCAGTAGGGCTTTTGCATTAAGTAAGGTACAATTTTCACTGTGTAACCATTAAGGCTGCAACTCCCATGCCCGATTCTGGGAGAAAGCACCGCTGAATTCCATGGGACTTACTTCTCAGTGGACGTGCATAGGATTGTGCTGTTAAGTCTCGAATCTAAAATTACCTAAATGCACACAACGGCAGCTGTGCGCACATAATACAAACATGTGCAAATCATATACCGATATGTGCCAGACAGGCATAGATTGCCGACGTAGTCAATTAAGAATCCATCTTTCCACAATGGCTAATAGATGTTGAGTTTAAAAACCTTTTTATATATGCCTTTTATTGTATATTTTTTCGTTTTATTGCTGCGAACTGCTTTGATATTTTTCTTTTGATGATATAGTGGTATATAAATATTTTTTATAAATTAAAAAAAACATACCTTTCAAGGATCTGGTTCTGGCTGCTTCTCATGTGTTCGTATTTGGATTTTACTTCCGTCCAAGCAATTGCATGATATAGCCCAAGATATGTATTTTGATATGTATTTTGCTGGGTGTATGCACAGCAACAAATAAACATGCATTTTGTTGCACACACCAGCGGTGTTGCACACACTCTCTCCTTTCCTATTTGGAATAGCCAAGTAGGAATTCCTGTGGCTTTGATCCTGCCATCCCTTTCCATGCACGGGGCTGCAATCCTTTGCACACTCGAGCAAGCTCCGCTGCAGACACAATGGAACTTACTTCCGCGTAAACGGGCACAGGATTGTGCTGCAGCCCCTAAGGACTACGAGCTTTTCCTGCTCCCAAAAGCAGTTTGGAAAAACGCATAGGCCGGGTCAGTTTGTGGGACCTGGCAGGGCACACGTAAAGTCCTGGTGCAGAAGGCAAGGCTGGCTGCACATATGCTCAGCATTGCCACTTGTGCTTAACTGTTGTCTTGAAAGAGGCATGTTGGAGCCTCAGGTGGGATGCGGGTGGTTCGGAGGGCTCGGGGGTCCCCACCCTCAAAGCCCCTTTGCGCTTCCCTTTGCGTTGTCCCAAGCGTGAGACTCCGCTCGCGTTGGAATTCAGCCCTGCGCAAATACGCGCGCCATATGCAAGCTGTTCCGCGCAGCGGAGAGAGACCTGCCGCAAGCTGCGCGGCTCAGCTGGGGCCTGCTCCGGGCGGTGGTGCTTAGTGGGCGCTCCTTGGGACTGAGATGGCGAAGGAGGCCAGCAGCAGGTGGCGCCAGAGCCAACGGACACGCGGAGCCAACGAATTCCTATCGCCGTCCCTGCCCAGCTGAGTTCCGCAAGGGAGCTGGAGAAGGTGGCAGGAAGAGCCATCCCTCTAGGCTGGAGGGATTGGGAGAAGGTAGGCAGGTGGGTCCTGGCAGAGGGCAGCTGGGGGCTCCGTTGAACCTAATAGACCAACATCCTGCAGCTCTGGGATGGGCGACGAACCCTTTGCCTGACTGAGTGTTTCCCTGAACCAGCCGTGATTGCAGGGGGTTGGACCAGGCGACCCCCAAGACCCCTTACAACTCTACAACTGATTCTATGATAGGGGGCTTACGTCGCTTTGCTTCTCTAGGCGGCAGACTGGGATCAGGTCGTGGTGGCCACCCTATTTTGTTCTTTCGCCCAGGCAGGTTTTTTCAAACTCAAAGTAACCCAAAGCCAGAGGGCCCTTCGTGGGGCGTAGGCCGGGGCAGGGTATCCAGATGACAGGACCCGCCGCCCCTTTAGGGTGAGAATAGGAAGCGATGAGGGGTATTTTCATTTTAGGGGTCTTTCCACTTTGCCTTTTTCAAAACACCGCAAACAAAATGTCGTGTCCAGTCTGACACCTCATTTATGGCAGTTTCTTCCCTAAGAAAAAGAATGGTATATCCCCTTACCTGAGAGTAAACTCCATTGGACGCAACGGAGTTTCTCCCAAGTAGACATGCACGGGAATTGCAGCGGAAAGACACGTTGGGTTGTATTCAACTGCTGGTTACTCAGAGTCGACCCATTCAAATTTATGGATCTCAATTATCAATGGACCTTAATGTGTCTACTCTGAGTAAAAGTCTGTTGACTACAACCCGTGTTTTACAACGCAGTTCCCATGCATGACTACTCGAAAGTAAGTCCCATTGCGTTTACTGGAGCTTACTTTCATGTATGATTGCGGCAGCCTTATGTTTCCTAGCGAACAAGCGCGTGCATTTTTCTTTTTCTTTTGTACATTCCGCCCACCAGGAACTGCGGACTTTGCATTCTTCCTCGCCCATAAAAGGCCATCCATACCATTCACCTGTCCATAAAAATCCATATCCATATAAAAATCCCATATCCTTTAAAAAGGGAATGATTTGGGTATTAAAGACTCCGGGGTGGGCCGGGGGTGGGGAGCCTGAAAAATAGATGCGGTTTGCTCAGCGCAGCTGTTTTAATGTTCAAAGCCGCCGCGGCATCTGGGTGCAACGTTTGATCGCCAGCTCCGTTTCATGCTAAACGGATCCTGGGGAGATTTGCTCAGACATTCCCTTTCGATCTAGCGCCGCTTTCATTCTCGGCTCTGAAATCTAACATAACACACTTTGCCTATTTGCAAATTACAAAACAAGGCTCCGAATGTCCACTTTTAAGTCTGTTTTATTATCATTATTCTTGACTTTCCACATACAGAGGCACGGTGAAAAAAGGTTATCGTTGCTCAACCTGTTCCTTTCTAAAGGATTCCTTGCACAATAATAATTAACAATCACACATTAGTGATACCATCGTTATTTTTTCCCCTCTCCGCTCTGGAGACGATTGTGCTGACTTTCTTAGTTGACACTGGGTTGCATATATATATCTCTCTCTACTTTAACAGAGGCAAAAACCACCATGATCATTCCAAGCCAAGCACGACTGCATCCTTTGCAAACGATATTTAAATTGTTTCCACTCTCAACACAGCAAAAAAATCAACCCACCGGGACCTCCCATCGTTTTTGCCTTTGAACATCACAGAACCACATCAAGGGCAAGCACGTTTCTCTAGAATCAAGACTACTCTACCCAATAAACATTTAGCAAATACGGATCTTCGTGGAGGTGACATGACTCAGACAGGGCTGCAGGAAGAGGGGGGGAAGGGGGTCAGTATCCAGACCAGGAATTGGGAGCCCTTAGGACTCAAACTCCACGCGTCCACCAGCGGTCCAAAGTCACGCACAGACATAACACACATTTATCTACAGCACGGCTCCAATTATTTAACACAGGTGATCCTGACCAGCCGATGAGACAAGCTGGGGATCTGGGCCGCTGCCTGGCACGGATCCTCATTTCACTGACCTCCTTGACCGCAAGCTCCTTCACACGGGGTTAAGGGGCTGGAGAGGGGAAGGCAATTCGGGGGTGGGGATTCGGGAGCTGTCCAGCACCATTAACCTCCTGAACTGAAATGGACACCCTTTCCCTAAACGCCAAGGGAGACTCTCGCTCCCAGACTAGGGCCAGCGACTGTTAATGCATTGTTGTCGTCGTGTTTTCGTTAATTTCCTTTTTAAAAAACAACAACAAAAAACAACCATAACCAATTGTAAATTTCAATTTTAGAAAAGAAGTTGCATCTGCGAAAACGCGGAGGCGCGTGGGAAAAGTGGGGTGCGTATTTCAGAATATTGGTGCGGGAGCGGACCCTAACCAATTTCGTTTCCAGCCTATCAAATCCACGAAAATGAGGAGGGAGTGCGTGGGAAAGGGGGTGCGATTTAGAAGACAGGTGATGGGGTGGGGTGGGAAACGTAAGCTTTTGTGTTTGGAGCATATGCAGTAGAGGGTTTTCAAGGAAAGGGGGGGGGGTGAATTTCTCCAGGCTGTGTGGCCCATACCCAATCCATTCTTTTGCCCGAATATTTAGGACATCTCTATAAATCCGTGGGGGGGGGGATCCCTCCTAAAATCAGCCCCTGAACAAAGCCAGCCTTAGGCGCCGACTGCTGGACGCTCTCGGTGTTGGGGAGACGTCCCTTCCCGGTGGCAGGAGCACCTTTCCAGAGAAGGTCGCAGCCGATCAGGCAAGCGGTGCCCGAGCCCCAGTGAAGAAGGGCGCTTCCCTTCGGTTTCTGCGCGCCCGGAGCTCCGGGAACCGCCCGAGGGAAGCCTCAACGGGGCGGTTGCCTGTAGTTGCCGTTGATCTCCTGGGAGATCGTCACAGCCTCGGCTCCGAGCGGGAGCCGGTCACTGTATTCGGAGCCCACCTCGAATTCCTCCGGGTTTGTTTTGGACTGGGACTCCGGGATGGAGCTGGCGGCCAGGCTCTCGTCTCTCTCCAGCTGTCGTCCCCCAGGCAGCCCCCTCCGCCCCTCCGCCTCTCCCTCCGCCCTCGCCTCCTCCTCCTCCTCTTCCTCCTCGCCTTCTCCTTCCCCCACCTCACTGGGGTCGTAATTCTTCTCGGATTCCAGGTAGGAGGCCCGCGGGTCGAAGTCCGCCGCCATGTGCTTCTCCATCTGGTCCGGGTTCTGGGCTTTCATGATGAGCTTGTAGGTCTTGCCCTGGTACTTGGAGAGCAGGTGGCAGCAGGTGGCGCCCAGCAGAGGGATGGTGGCCAAGCCCAGGAGGAAGACGCTCACCACCACGATGATGACGAGCGAGGGCACCTCCCGCTTGGTGGTGAAGACCACCTGCACCTGGCAGTCCTCCCCGACGTAACTCATGCAGACGGAGTAGTTGGTGCCGGGGCTGAGGCCTTGGAACCAGTAGGAGTTCACCCCTTCCTCGATCTGGGACCACTGCACCAGGGAGTGGCCCCTCCGGCCCGCCTCGCACAGGTAGAGCCTCCTCAGGTGGACCTTCTCTGGCTGCGTGTAGAAAGGGGTGATCTGCACCTTGGCCTCCCTCTCCGAGACGTCCAGCGCGATGACCCCCAGGTCGAAACTGTGGGGCTTGAGGGCTCCGCTGCGGTTGAAAGCGTGGTTGGAGACGTACTGGGGGGCCTCGCTCGAGCCGCACTGCTTGGCCAAGACGGGCGGCCCCGACGGCCCGCTGGCGTTCCGGGGCCCGGGCGCGTGGTAGCTCCTGGGCGTGGGTCTCTCCGGAAGGAGCTTGGTCCTCTCCTCGGCCTTCATGACGCTGTTCTTGGAGGCCTTGCCCTCCGGCTTCCGATCCCCGGGCTGGGCCTTGCGGTCCCCCAGCGAGCCCGCCGAGTCCTTCGCGGGGGCGTCCGCCACGGCGACGTGGACCGAGCTCTGGTTGCTGCCCATCTCGTTGGCAGCCAGGCAGGTGTAGGTGCCTTCCTCCTTCTTGCTGAGGTGCGGGATGAGCAGCGTGCCGTTGGCGAAGGCCTGGAATCTCTCCCGGTCTCCTCTGGACCAGCCGTCGGAGGGCAGGGCGTTGCCTTCTCCTTCCGCCGCCTTGATCTCCAGGGTCTCGCCGGCGGCCTGGATCCTCCAGGTGACCTCGGGCTGCGGGAGGCCCAGGGCGTGGCAGTGCAGGGCCAGAGCCAAGCCGTAGGAGAGCCGGGTGCGGTCCAGGTTGGGGTGGTAGCTCAAGCGGACGCTAGGGGGCGCGCAGTGCAGGTAGGGCACCTTGGCCAAGGGGAGCCCCTTCCAGGGCTCCGGGGCGGCGCAGGTGATGGCGTTGCGGTCTGGGATGGAGATCAAGGTGTTCTCGGTCCAGTTCTTGAGCCACATGAGCTGGCAGGTGCAGTTGAAGGGGTTGTTGTAGATCTGCAGGTGGGACAGGGAGGTGAGCGCCTCGAAGGTCCCCTCGGCCACCTCGGAGAAGCGGTTGTTGTTGATGCGGAGGGAGCGCAGGTCCCGCAGGGTGCGGAACGCCTCTCCCGGCAGGTGGGACATCCGGTTGTTGTTCATCTTGAGGAGCTGGAGGGCGCTGAGGTTGCGCAGGTCTCCCCAGGGGAAGTCGGCGATCTGGTTGTGGCTGACGTCTAGGTTCTTCAGCTGCACCAGGATGGCCAGGGTGCCCTCCTCAATGACCCCGATCCGGTTGTGCGCCAGCCACAGGGAGGTCACCTGCGTCACCTCCACAAAGGAGCCCCTGCGCAGCTCGGCGATCTTGTTGGCCGACAGACTCAGGGTGGTCACGTTCGACGGCAGCCCGGACGGCACCGCCTCCAGGTTCTTGTAGGCGCAGTCAGCGAACTGCTGGGCGTACTTGTCCACGCAGGCGCAGGGCTCCGGGCAGCCGCGGATCGGGGCCCACAGGAAGGTCGCCGCCAGCCAACAGCGCAGCAGCAGCAGCAGCGGGGACGCCCCCGACAGCATCTTAGCCCTGCAAGGGTGCGGGGAGAGAAAGTAGAAGACCACGGTCAGAGTTGGTCTACAGCATAGCCAGCAGGAGGTCTCCTACCTCCAAAAACATCCGCCGTCAGCCACCGCGGCCACTCAACTACAACTCCCATCAGCCATGACCATTGGCCACGCGTGCTGGGGCTGGTGGCAGTGGGAGTCCTTAGGCGTCTCCTCCTATTTCTCCGTTTGCCAGCGTTAATCCATCTAGCCCAGTATTGTCGATACTGGCTGGTAGCAGCGGGTGTCCAGGATTTCAGGCAGGGAGCCTCTCCCCGCGCTACCTGGAGATGCCAGCGGGGATTGAACGGGGACCTTCTGCATGCCCAGCAGGGGCTCTGGCGCTGAGCCACGGGCCCCTCCCTCCTTTCCGAGGCCACCCTTTCCCGGGCGCTGGAAAGCAAAGCCCCTCGAGCTCTGCAACGCTGGTTCCCTCGCCAGAGCGTTCAGGGTGCCTTTGAGGCTGCAGCCCTAACCCTGGCTTCCCGTGGATTCAGCGGGGCTTGTTCCCAGGATTGCAACCTTACTCTCTTTCTGTGGGGGGGGGGGCAGGAAAGTCAGTAAATGAGAGAGGGGCTTCTCAGGAGAAAAGGAGCACCCAGCCTCTTTCCCGCTCGCTCTGTTTGACTGCCAGCGCCCAGAAAAATAAGGGGTTTCGAAATGATCTAGAGCAGGCTTGTCCTCTCTCTCTCTAGCCAGCCCCTCTCCTCTCCTGCCTCGCTCCTTCTCTTTCTCCGTCCAATTTGCAGATCAGCCCCGAGACGCCCCTTCTTCCTTGTCACCAGCTAGCCCCGCTTGTCCTCCAGGTGACACGGATCGACCCCCGTAGATCCCAGCGCAGACTTCCTCCGGTTTCTATCCCCGACGGCAGCCCCTCGACGTCACCCCACCCTCTACACAACCTAACCTCCATATGGAGATAAGAATATCAGAATAATGTAATCTTGATTGCAGGGGTGGACTAGATGACTCCTGGGGGTCCTTTCCAGTCCAGCATCCTGTTCTTACATTGGCCCCCGGGTGCCCATTATGCGAAGCCCCCCGCAGGATTCGACCGCAAGAGCCCTCTCCCCTCGCGGCGTTGCCAGCAACGGAAGCATCGCTGCCTCCGACTGTGGAGGCAGAGCGTGCTCATCGTGGCTAGTAGCCCTCCATAGCCCCCTCCTCTCCATGAATGGGTCCCATCCTCTTCTAAAGCCACGAGAGATGTGGAGATTCACACCTCTCCCCCCCTCGCCCCCCGCCCCGCCCCACCACACAACCAACCACTCCTTTCGGGAGGTGCACGGCGGTTTATCTTTGTGTTCCCAGCCTGGCTCTGCTATGTCCCTTCCCAAGCCTTTACCCTGCGCTTTAGGAGAGCCTTCTGGTCTGCAAACCGGGGGGAGCAGCTTCAGCGCCCCCCAGCCCCCTCCCCTACAGTCCGCTGAGCCCCGACAGCGGACTCTGCCCTGCGCCAGCGAGCGAGCGAGCGAGCGCATCCTTCCTCGCTCATCTCCCCGGATGCCGCCGCCTTGGGTACCAACATCCCATCTTCCCCAGGTTCCTTCACGGGATGTAGGTCCCCTCTCTCACGCAAGCCCAAGCCGTGCCCGCCTCCCTTACCGTTCCATCCTGGGCTCCCAAGGGTCCCTTCTAGGGCGGCAACATCACCAGGAGGGACCCCACGACCGGACGGGTCCTGCGGAACTCCCGGCACAGGACCGAAGGCGCCGCCATGGAGGCTCCTGTCCGGAGCGCGAAGAAGAGCGGCGGAGAGGCTCTCCCCGCCCCGGAGATGCCTCCTAGCCCTGGGTCTGCCTGAAGACGGCGGCGGCGGCGGCGGCGCTGAGCTCGCCCCCTCCTCTCCCTTCCTCCCTTCCTCCTCAATTCCAACCCACTTTTAAAAAAATAATAAAAAAATCACAATCTATTGCTAGGAGAGGCCAAGCGCGCCCCCGAGGCGCCCGGGGATGCGCCTCGCTTATCCCACCTCCTTGGGTGGATGTAGAAATCGCAGCCTATGCCCACCCCCAAGTAAAGACCATGCAATATTTATCACGTCAATATGTCTCCAAGTCACCCTCCTTCGCCCTCCGCCACTCCGCAGCAATCCAGCCGGCAGGTGGGCTGCTGCTGTTATGATTATTAATATTATTACTATTTAATCCGCCTTTGAGGCGCAAATTGGAAGCAAATAGCTGAGCAGAGAATTGTATCTGGGGATCCAGGAGGAGATCAGAACGGATGGAAGGCAGGAGCCGTCGAGATCCCTCTGATCCCCCGACCTACTCTCATTGCCTCCTCTCTGCCCCACCCCCCACCCCATTATTCCCGCTTCCTTTATTAATTAATATTTTTTATTGATTTAAGTACAAAGTGCAAATTCATTATAAAAACACGAAATAATCTCAGGCCCTCAGTAAAAACAATCTCCCTCCCCCCCCCCCCACGCGGCACAATAATTCACACGATCTTCATATTTGAGAGGAAAATCAGCTGTTGCAACAAGAAGCCTCCTGAAGGGTCCTGGTGCAAATCCTTCTACTTTTTCTCTTGCCGCCTCCTCCTGAACTCAATTCCAGCAAAATATCCCAAGTGTTTAATTGCCAGAACTGGACCCCTGCGCCAGCCTCCACGGGAGATATTCTGCACCCCCGCACACTAAAAGAATAAGCTTGACAGGCTGCTTTTCAGGTTGTACCGGTACTTGATAATTTAAAGAAAGGAACGTGTTGCGGGGCAGAGTGCTGGAAGTGACATTTGTCCTTGGCGGGGGGGGGGGGGCGGCATTTAGCCCAAGGGCCACATCTTATTGTGGCGACCCTTCTTGCACCAGCCTGTCTGGAACAAAAAACGGGCACAGCAAGGCATGTGACTCTGACCTCTCTGAACAGTAAGCAGGGCTGGCACGAGGCATTCGGGAACCTGAGGCGAATTAGAAAATTGCGCCCGCAAGAATACTCGTTTGTTAAGTGTCCTACGCGCGCGCGCGCGCAAGAGACGCGCCTCTTTCTTCTAGCAAAGGCCACGGCATAAATCGCACTGCTGTTGCATGTGGTGTTTCTCGCAGTTCAGAAGGATACACAATTCAAGGAGAGGAAAGTAGGTGGTCTGGCTGTGCCCCCCCCCCCCCATGCCTACCTTAGTTTTCTGTGCTTTGTGCAGGAGCAGCAACCGGGCCAGGGAGCTGTGAAAGCTCCCCATTCGCGCGAGAAACCCGGCGCTTTTGAAAGAAACTCTGTCGAAAAGCCGACGATTTGGTTGCAAGTGAGGGTGGCTCCAAAGGCAGAGAGAAGGGGAATCAGAAGGCGAAAGCGAGGCAATAAATGAAAATGAGGACTGAAGTTGGTGCACCCTCTTACTTGTGTAAGTAAGTCTCGTTGTTTTGAGTAAACACACCCGGGAATGGAAGCGAGAAATGCAAATTGCATTTCCTGATCGCAAAACCAGGAAGCAAAGCTGAGCGCGAACGCCGGCGGTCGGGATGGGGAGGGGGGCGGACTCTCAGAAAAACCACCTGCAAGGCTTTGCTCGATGGTCCCTCTCCGCCCTGTGGGCGAGCAGGGTGCGGGTGACGCCAGGAAGTAACGCTGCGCTTGCTTGTCGGAAAGGGGCGGCAGCTGGAGGGGAAGCTGCAGCAGCTGCAGCCGCTGCTGGGGCAGACATAGCAGCAGCAGCCGCCGCCGCCAGGGCTTGGCGAGGGCCACCCGGATCTGACCGCGCCCCGCGGATCCTGTCGCCCGAGGCAGTCGCTTCACCTCACCTCATGGGCGAGCCAGCCAGCCCTGGCAGTAAGTTATGTGCGCGCCGCGCAAAAGCCGGTGGTTTTCTATGGATGCGCTCTATAGAACCCACCTCTACAATCAGAATTGCAGAGTTGCAAGGCACCTCTTAGGATCATCTAGCCCAACCCCCTGTCATCCAGGAATCAATAATCGGTGACAAGTGACCATCCAACTTCTGTTTAACCTCCTGTGCAGTCCATTCCCCTTTCGAGCAGCTTCAGGCAAGCGAGGCGTCGTGGCAGTTCAAAGGCACCTTCTAGCCAGGCGAAGGCGCTCAAGGAGAGGGCAGAACAGGGCTGGGGAGGCGGGTGGCATCGGAGGTGCAGAGCTGGGGTGAGTCCCGAGGCCTAGAGGTCAGCAGTCATGCATCCACCCACCCACCCAGCCAGCAAGTGAAGGCAGCACAGGTCTTCTTCCTTACTCAATCAAAATAGATCACGGGTCGGCAACCTAAGGCCCATGGGCCACAAGTGGCCCACTGGGGTCGTTTAACCGGCCCATGAGCCACCCCCGAACAGAGCTGCCCGCTCGGTGAGTCCCCGCGCACTGCGCTAAACCAGTGTGCAGTGCAGCGACTTGCTTCTGTGGTGCCGAAAATCATGCCTGCGCATGCGCAGTTGCTGAAAATCACATCTGCACAGGCACAGACATTGGAAATCGCATCTGCACAGACACAGACGCTGGAAATTGCGGGCGCACACGTTCGCTTGCGCATGCACAATACTACCCACAGAGGGATCTCCACTGGAGTGAACCAGCCCAGACAAGGTAAACCTTGCTGACCCCGGAAATAGACTCTTTCTGAAGGGCACTTTGCATGGCCCACTAAGGGAACCATTAATTGCAATTAATTTATTCACACTCCCAGTAAAACTGTTTATTTTAAGCAATTCAACACAAACGGTTGAAGTCAGTGAGTCATTTACACCTCCTCACACGCACACCCTTCCACCCTCAGGGTCTGTCGTGCACACCAGTTCACAGTCCACAGTTCTTTGAAGGTGGCCCATTGCTGGTTTGTAACCCAGATCCAACTAGCTCAGATCTGTGGGATGTAAACACAGGAGCAGTCAATGACAACATTCCTAGAGTGTACATGTTAGAACATGGGGAGGGATGTCTGTCCAGCAAGCAGGTAAACTTCCTGGGGACGGACTTCCTCCGCATGTGACCAGAGGTGGTTGTGGCCTCACCTGTGCAGGTAATGACAAAAGCACAGGGCAGGCAGCCACTCTCTCTCTCTGCCATTTTCCTTCGATGAGGAAACATCTAAGGATGCCCTCTTGGCTCCCAGCCAAGAGAGGAGATAAGGTCTATCTTGCTACAAGATAGATTCTGAATGTATGTAACCTTTTTAAGCTGTCTGCCTTCTGGGATCATATTGTGAACAGAACGTGAGTAAACTCTTTTATACTTTTATAAAGACTGTGTCGTGTCTTGTATTTTAAGAGGGAACAAAAGGGGGAATAACCAGAGTAATTATTATAGAGGTTCTAGCGAACCTGTGCACACGTTACCGTTGCGAACTTAAAGGGGAATGTCTATAAACTCTGCTGATATTTTGGGAACTTGTTAGCACAAGTTGGATAAGGATATAATTAGTCAATATATCCTCTCCTGCACCCCAGAACATTCCCAGAAGATCTGGTTCCCCCTTTTGCTGGCGGGGTCGGAAGGTGTGAGGAACATACTCGCCTATGTGATGGGGATGTAACTGTGCTCAGGAGTTCTGGAACCACTTTGAATGCTGAGTTATGTCTTTTGTCCATTTTTGATGGTGCAAGTGCCAATCTTTTTTTGTCAGCAATTCTATATCTGCTGACCACCACTAGGTTAGTGATCTCTCAAAGATGGAAGGAGGCATCTTTCTACTCTTTGGACTTTTGATTTTAAAAAGTCATGTTTCTCACCATCTCTGAAAAATGGGTCCCCAGGGGGTGAGGCAGACCCCACAGACTTTGCTTCTGTTTGTGGGGCTGTTCATGATTGATATGACTCAACAACCTCATGGCCAACACGTTCTTGGTACATATGGTTTTATCTGGTGGTGTTTATGAATAGATTTTACTTTATTTATTTATTAAATTAATATGCTGCCGTTCATCAAGAGACCACTTTACAACATAATGCAGCAAAACTGTACTGCAGATAAAATTGCAGACAAAAACATCATGCCTCATCTCCCGGTGAGCAAGGAACGTATGAAAAGGTTTAAACGATTAATTGTAGAACAATATTAAACCCAAGAAATAAACAGACCAGTTCAAGTATAAACACAATGTACTGAAACCATATAAATTCTATATTCCAACCAAAGGCAAAAATATGGCTAGGGATTGCTCTTCATTTAACAATATGGAGATTTAGACTGCCAGACTTGATTCAGGTGTGCAGTTCATTTCCCCCTGTGTGCTCTTTTCCATGAGGATACTGAAGGACTTGTGTCAGAGCGTTCATTTTGTAAAAATATGAACCTTGTATCCCACTAATAGGGACGCGGGTAGCGCTGTGGGTTAAACCACAGAGCCTAGGACTTGCCAATCAGAAGGTTAGCGGTTCGAATCTCCACAACAGGGTGAGCTCCCGTTGCTCGGTCCCAGCTCCTGCCAACCTAGCAGTTTGAAAGCACTTCAAAGTGCAAGTAGATAAATAGGTACCACTCTGGCAGGAAGGTAAACGGCGTTTCCGTGCGCTGCTCTGGTTCGCCAGAAGCGGCTTAGTCATGCTGGCCACATGACCCGGAAGCTGTACGCCGGCTTCCTCGGCCAATAAAGCGAGATGAGCGCCGCAACCCCAGAGTCAGCCATGACTGGACCTAATGGTCAGGGGTCCCTTTACCTTTACTTTTATCCCACTAATGTTTTGCATTAGGGGCCGCATTCACTGGGTTGTGTGTGGGTCCTGTCTAGGGCCACATGTTGACACTGGGTGGGGCCAAAGCTGGGAGTGGGTGGAGCCAGTGTCCCCCCAGACATAGTGTGAGTATTTTAAAAATATGATCCCCAGAACTAGTTTAAATGCTGTTGTGCTCAGGTCCTACTTATGGGCTGACCACTGGGGCATTTGGTTGGCCACTGTGAGAGCAGGATTCTGGACTAGGTGGTGAGGAGATTTCACCCCTCCCATATCCAAGAATCTGCTGATGTGCTCTGCTGATTCTCCAGAGAGGAGGGGGGCGGTTTCTGCTCTCTACTTATTCTGCTCCAGCCTCACATCAAAGTGTGTGTGGGGGGGGAGAGAGAGACTGAGTGTTAGAGAGAGATCGTGTGTATAGATAAGGTTGCTGCTAAGAGCAGCTGCAGACAGTGCAGTTCAGCATTTTCGTTTAGACCTCATTTAGCTCTGTATATAGTTGTGTATTGTAGATAGAATAAAGAAGATATTCTACAGAGCTGCTCTCCGAGTCGTTTATGCTCTGCTATACTCTGCTGTGCGACGACTGTCTTCTTGTGGAAGTGAATCTGGTGCTCACAACTCTAAGGTGTGAGTCCACAGCACTTTGACCTGTTCCTGTGCAGAAGGTGGTCTCTGGAAGTGCTACCCAGCTCAACTAGCCCAGTCGGGCTGAAGTGTATGAGTCCAGTTGGTGGCACTGGCTCAAGGGCGATGCTGACAGGTGAACCACTGGCTGGATTCAGCAGGCTCCTTTGATATCCAGTCCAGTAATTTTTGGCCTCCCTGAGCTAACCTCCCAAGCCAGTTCAACTGCAGCATGCACAGCATAAATGAGCACAAAACTGCCCCTTTGTCTTTCCTTATGGCACAGAGTGGGTGGTCATTGCACTCTCTGAAACAGACTCTGCCACAGGCTCTTGCGGATATTTTTTTTATGAATGGTTTAAATTAAGCAATACATTATTGATAACGCTGAATCAGGCAAGCTGCATATTGAACTGCGTTTGGGGAGATTAGTTCAAATGAGCAAAGCAATATATTGCTCCAAAAAGTAAATGTTATTTCACAGGCTGTTTAAACATTCATGCTTTATTTTCACCAGGATTGGCTGGACCAGGCTTCCTCAACCTCAGCCCTCCAGATGATTTTGGCCTACAACTCCCATGATCCCTAGCTAGCAGGACCAGTGGTCAGGGATGATGGGAATTGTAGTCTCAAAACATCTGGAGGGCTGAGGTTGAGGAAGCCTGGGCTGAACCAACATAAACAGCAACAGCAACAACAACAGTATGGCTACAGTTCAGAGAAAGAGTGGGCAGTTTGTGTTATTGGACTCCAGCAAAGCCAATGGACTAGGGAGCTGGGGTCCACAGCAACATCTATAGGGCCACAGGTTACTCTTCCCTGGGGTAGAGTGGAATTTCTGTTTCAATGCTTCCCACATATGCATTCAAATCCCAGGCATATTTATTTATCTCATTTACAGTGGTACCTCGGGATGCGAACAGGATCCGTTCCGGAGCCCCGTTCACAACCTGAACAGAATGTAAGACATGACAGCGCACCTGCGCGTGCACGGGTCTCATTTTGCCACTTCCGCGCATGCGTGTGACGTCATTTTGAGTGTCTGCGCATGCGCGAGCGACGAAACTCAGAAGTAACGCGCTCCGTTACTTCCAGGTTGCTGCGGAGCGCAACCCGAAAGCGCTCAACCTGAAGCACATTCAGCTTCATGGCTGAGGGGGGGGGGGAAGGATTTGAACCCTGGTGTCCCAGGTTGTAGGCTGACACTCTAACCACTACGCCACATGGGCTCTCGGATTTAGAGCTCTCAGAGCTAGAGTTCCTATCACCCTTGGCCAACTATGTTTCCCAAGATTCTTTGGGGGAGGCCAAGTTGTGACCCAGGGAAGGGCTTGGGGGCAGAAGGCTCAGAAGAATGAGCAGGAGGGCCCCCCCGAACACAGCAAAACTGACTTACCACATTTGGGAGCAAGTGAAGCAGTACACCTTGCTGGGGGATGTGAAACACAAGAGCAGTCAAGTACAACATTCCTAGAGTGAACATGTTTACACATAGGGAGGAACGTTTGTCCAGCCAACAGGTAAACTTCCTGTTTCCTTCTGGGCTGGGACAGACTTCCTCTGCATGGGACTAGAGGTGGGCGTGGCCTCACCTGTGCAGGTAACGACAAAAGCACAGGGCAGGGCAGCCATCTCTCTCTCTTTCACTACATGCATCGAAGAAGCAACATCTGCTTAGCCAAAGATGCCCTCTTGGCTCCAGCCAAGAGAGGACAAAGGGACTGTCTCCTTATGAGATAGTTTCCAGGTGTATGTTACTTTTCTAAGCTAAGTCTGCCTTCTGGGATCCGATTGTGAACAGAATGTGAGTAAACTCTTTTTATACTTTTAAAGAAGACTGCCGTGTCTTATCTTTTATGAGGGAATAAGGGGGAAATACCAGAACAGTTACAGTGGTGCGGTGCCCCGCAAGACGAATGCCTCGCAAGACGGAAAACTCGCTAGACGAAAGGGTTTTCCGTTTTGGAGGTGCTTCGCAAAACAAATTTCCTATGGGCTTGCTTCGCAAGACGAAAATGTCTTGCGAGTTTTCCTGCGGTGTTTTTTTCCTTCCCCCCCCTTTTTCCCAAGCCGCTAAGCCGCTTATCAGCTGATCCGCTAAGCCGCTTATCAGCTGATCCGCTAAGCCGCTTAACAGCTGATCCGCTAAGCCGCTTATCAGCTGATCTGCTAAGCCGCTAAGCCGCTTATCAGCTGATCCGCTAAGCTCGCTAAGCCGCTAATAGCGCTAAGCCGCTAATGGGCTTGCTTCGCAAGACGAAAAAACCGCAAGACGAAGAGACTCGCGGAACGGATTCTTTTCGTCTTGCGAGGCACCACTGTATTATAGAGGCTTTAGCAAGCCTGAGCAAATGCATCCGCTGCAAGTTTAAAAAGGGGAATGTTACTCTGCTAAATTGTGAACTTGTTTACACAAGTTGGAAAAGGCTATAAGCAAACAATATATCCTCTCCTGCATCCCTGAACATTCCCACACTTGCTACCTAAAGAACCCACATGCACGCACACCGTAAGATAGCAGAATCATAGAATCATAGAGCTGGAAGGGACCCCCAAAGGTCATCTACTCCAACCCCCTGCAATGCAGGAATGACAACTAAAGCATCCATGATGGATGGGCATCCAGCCTCTGCTCAGAAACCTCTAACAAATGAGAGTCCACCTTGCAAAGGAGTCCATTCCACTGTCAAACAGCTCTTACTGATAGAAAGTTCTTCCCAATGCGTCGTCTGAGTCTCAATCATTTATTGTCATTTGAATCTGCTGGTTCAGTTCCTCTGGAGCAGCAGAAAACAAGCTGGCTCCACCTTCCATCTGATTCCTGAGGACTCTTGGGGTCCCTTCCAACTCTACAATTCTATGATATGATTCCAGGTGTCAGCCCTTCAGATATCTGAAAATGGCTCCATCTTGGCACCATCCGCAAACCAACAAAATAGCGTCTTTCCATCCATCCCTCCCCCACAAACAAGCCTCTTGCTTTTAGTCATACGCAAATATACGTGTGTCAAATGATTAAACATTCATTTGATGAATCAGCTAAGATTTCCTCAGCCTGGCAATGGCCTTCCTGTCTTCCCCAATGCTGCTTGCCAATTTGCCTTGACATGGCAGCTGTCCGTCTTGTGTGCTCACTGTGTGTGCTGCGAAGTATGAAGGGGAAATGCATGTCTTCATGGCGGACGTGCGCTAGGAATGGCCCTTGGCCATGCTCCCTGATGCTTCTGCATCACATAGGGACCACAGCTTAGTGGCCAAGCCCTGTATGTTGCACACAGCAGGAACCAGGTTTGATTCTCGGTCTCTCCACTGAAAAGGCTCGGTTGCCATATGGCAGGAAAGTCCACAGCCTGAAACCTTGGAGAGACATGGAAGGATTTGAAGGGCCAATTTTCTGGCTCAGGATGTAGGGAGGGGAGGGAAATTTGCTCCTCTTTGCATTACAAAAAAGAAAAATCTTCATTGAATAATAATTAAAAAAACATAAAAAGGAAAGAAAAAAATGCAGTTTCAAAGAAACAAACAGATGATAGATAGATAGATAGATAGATAGATAGATAGATAGATAGATAGATAGATAGATAGATGATAGAACGATAGATAGATACTGTAGATAGATAGATTAGATTAGATTTATATACTGCCTTTCACCATAAGATCTCAGGGTGGTTCACAATAAAAAAACACAAGATAAACACACAAATAAATAGTTAAAACGAAAACAAGAAAGCAATTAACTCCCCCTATCCCACATGCACATTTAAAAGGCTGTAGAATATTAATCACCTCAAGGCCTTGCTGAAGAGGAACATTTTCACCTGGCACCTAAAGGAGTTGTCGTTTAGTCATGTCCGACTCTTCGTGACCCCATGGACCAGAGCACGCCAGGCACTCCTGTCTTCCACTGCCTCCCGCAGTTTGGTCAAAACTGCAGTGATCCTTCATGGAAGGGGCTTGAATAACTCAGAGAAGCTATGAGCTATGCCATGCAGGGCTACCCAAGATGGACAGGTCATAGTGGACAGTTTTGACCAAACGTGATCCACCTAGAGCAGGAACTGGCAAGCCACTCCAGTATCTCTGCCAAGAAAACTCCATAGACAAAGACAACCTAAAGGAGGTAAAAGGTAAAGGCAAAGGTACACCTGCCCATACGGGCCAGTCTTGACAGACTCTAGGGTTGTGCGCTCATCTCACTGTAGAGGCCGGGAGCCAGCGCCGTCCACAGACACTTCCGGGTCACATGGCCAGTGTGACATCGCTGCTCTGGCGAACCGGCACCAGCGCAGCACACGGAACACCGTTTACCTTCCCGCTATAAAGAGGTACCTATTTATCTACTTGCACTTTAAGGGTGCTTTCAAACTGCTAGGTGGGCAGGAGCTGGGACTGAAGGACGGGAGCTCACCCCGCCGCGAGGATTCGAACCGCCGACCATACGATCGGCAAGTCCTAGGCACTGTGGTTTTACCCACAGTGCCACCCGCGTCCCTAAAGGAGAGCAATCCACAAATGGGGAGCTATTGCGGAAAAGGCCGGTTCTCATGCTGCCACCCTCTGAACCTCACATGGAGGAGGCATGTAAAGAAGGGCCCAAATGATAAGTGAGGAATTCAGGTCAGTCTTTATGGGACATAGGCTCCCCTTTCCTTTTCACACTGTTTGCATTTTCATTAGGAATTTCTTGGTTCATATTTCTCAAAGCAGAGTGCCAAAATGAAACTAGACTTCTCCCAATCCTGCAAGGCAGTTCTCCAGCCGAATGTTGTGTGCTTGTGCATTAAAAAGTGTGCATTAAAAACACACCTATACTGATGAAAATAGCATACAAAAATGCATTAGATTAAGTGAAAGTGCTTGCAAAAATGTGCATTGCTCAAGAGTGCATACAAAGAAAATATGTTTATTGGGAGAAATTGGCACTAAAATTCTGATGAAGTTTTGTGAGTACAGTGGTACCTCGGGTTAAGTACTTAATTCGTTCCGGAGGTCCATTCTTAACCTGAAATTGTTCTTAACCTGAAGTACCACTTTGGCTAATGGGGCCTCCTGCTGCTGCCGCGCCGCTGGAGCCCGATTTCTGTTCTCATACAGAAGCAAAGTTCTTAACCTGAGGTACTATTTCTGGGTTAGCGGAGTCTGTAACCTGAAGCATCTGTAACCTGAAGCGTATGTAACCCAAGGTACCACTGTACTTCAGAGAAAAATTGGCAAACTGCTGTAGAAAGGTAGATAACTGGATTTTGGATTGGGGATGGTGAGGGAAACTGAAATTAACAAATTTGTCCCTTTCCCCTTACAGGACAGATGTCCTCCCTTCAGGATTGGTGGTGTTCTTGATGAATCCCCGAGGCCATTCGTATGGCACTTGACTCATGCACACATCTCTGCAAGCTGTTTTCCTGAATGCCATGCATTTTGGATTCTCTTTTCACTCCTGCCTTCATTCCTGTACATGCCTCGCTCAAATGTATGGATTTTTGTAGACACCAGTTAGAGAACTGCATCGCAACATACAGAGAAGTGCCAGTCTCCAAGGATGGCTGTGGTTCAGTTTGCATATTTTGGGGGAGAGTGTGACTCTCATAGATCCCATCTGTTAGGGATGCTCTTAGTTGCGATGGGTGGCGCTGCGGGTTAAACCACAGAGCCTAGGACTTGCTGATCAGAAGGTTGGCAGTTCGAATCCCCACGACAGGGTGAGCTCCCGTTGCTCGGTCGCTGCTCCTGCCAACCTAGCAGTTCAAAAGCACAAGTAGATAAATAGGTACCGCTCCAGCGGGAAGGTAAACGGCGTTTCTGTGCACTGCTCTGGTTCGCCAGAAGCAGCTTAGTCATGCTGGCCACATGACCCGGAAGCTGTACAGCTCTAAATTACACCTGCGGTAACATATTTACATAGCAAAACCGCTACAGGTTTTGCAATCCCACCTGCGTCCAGCCAATAGTGAGTAGCGATTCCGTGTGCTTGACCTTCCGTACGGGACAATAGGTGGCGCTGTGGGTTAAACTACAGAGCCTAGGACTTGCCGATCAGAAGGTTGGCGGTTCGAATCCCCGTGACAGGGTGAGCTCCTGTTGCTCGGTCCCTGCTCCTGCCAACCTAGCAGTTCGAAAGCACGTCAAGTGCAAGTAGATAAATAGGTACCACTCTGGCGGGAAGGTAAACAGTGTTTCCGTGCGCTGCTCTGGTTTGCCAAAAGCAGCTTAGTCATACTGGTCACATGATCCGGAAGCTGTACACCGTCTCCCTCAGCCAATAAAGCGAGATGAGCGCTGCAACCCCAGAGTTGGCCACGACTGGACCTAATGGTCAGGTGTACCTTTACCTTTACCTGCATTGCAGGGGTTGGAGTATTTGACTCTTGGGGTGTCCCTCCCAAATCTACCATTCTGTGATTTTATGAAACAAATTCTCGCCTCTATCCCCAGCTCCCGTATATTGAATTGGCGGAAGCAGGGGTGCCATCTTTGGCTCAGGCAGCAAAATGTCTTGGGGTGTCCTTGATTATTTCCCACTGCCTTTGTTGAGTTGAGAAACTGAGACGAGGCACTGTTCTTCCTGGGGCACAATTCAAGGTCTGATTTCTTTCATCCCATCCCATAATTCCTAGTCTTGGATTAGGAGACGTTGAAGGAGTCCCCCTTGCAAAAGACCTCTTATCTTTAAAGGCAGCCTTCCGCTTGGAAGCAGCTAATCGTTCCACAGTAGGGTACAGCTCCAAGGTATTATGGCTTCCTAGCAAGCAAACTCCCTTCACACCAAGCTCTGCAGGGCCGCTATTATTAGCACGGGGTGCTGTGTTCTCTGCAAGCCGTCTCTGCTCACCCAGATATTTCAACACAGGAGGCCAAGACAAGGGAAACTAAAAGAGGGGGAGGCGATGGGCTGGGGCAGGGGTCAGCAAACTTTTTCAGTAGGGGGCCAGTCCACTGTCCCTCAGACCTTTTGGGGGGGGCCGGACTATATTTGGGGGGAAATGAACGAATTCCTATGCCCCACAAATAACCCAGAGATGCATTTTAAATAAAAGGGCACATTCTACTCATGTAAAAACACGCTGATTCCCAGACCATCGGTGGGCCAGATTGAGAAGGCGATTGGGCTGCATCCGGCCCCGGGCCTTAGTTTGCCTGCCCATGGGCTGGGGAGTGACTGTTCCTTAGCTCTCCCTCCCTCCTTGTCCCAGACCTGCTTTGATTTCAGTCCAAGCCCTGCTGTAAATCAGCCCTAGGAAGCCTGAGTTGCCTCGGTTACTGGATTGAAGGTCCGTCTCCAGCTAGGCGTTGGGTGCTTGGCTCCTCTGAAAGTGGCTTGAGCAGGTGCTGCGTTTGCTTGCTGCCTTGACCGCCTCCCTCTGGAGCACAGTACTTTTGACAATAGCAGGAAACTACTAACCAGAGACTGCAAGGTTGCAAAATTAGTTGGCGCTGTGGGTTAAACCACAGAGCCTACGACTTGCCAGTCAGAAGGTCAGCGGTTCAAATCCCTGTGACGGGGTGAGCTTCCATTGCTCAGTCCCAGCTCCTGCCAACCTAGCAGTTCGAAAGCACATCAAAGTGCAAGTAGATAAATAGGTACCACTCCGGCGGGAAGGTAAACGGCATTTCCGTGCGCTGCTCTGGTTCGCCAGAAGCAGCTTAGTCATGCTGGCCACATGACCTGGAAGCTGTACACAGGCTCCCTCGGCCAATAAAGCGAGATGAGCACCGTAACCCCAGAGTCGGCCACGACTGGACCTAATGGTCAGGGGTCCCTTTACCTTTACCTAAGAATAAGACTTGCAAGCTAAGTGGGTCAGAGCAGCTGGTTTGTGTTGCCTTTTCCCATATGTGGTGGGTGTGTCCCAAGGTGAAAGACTTCTGGGAAAAGATTGATAATGAGTTGAAAAAGATGTTGAAATATACATTTATTAAAAAACCAGAAGCCTTTCTACTTGGAATAACAAGTTTGGAATTGCCCAAGAAAGATGTTAGACTGTTTTTGCATGCCACAACTGCAGCAAGAATTTTGTTAGCCAAATATTGGAAATTACAAGAAATACCAACAGTGGAGGAATGGCAGATGAAGATGATGGACTTTTTGGAGCTGGCCGACCTGACCGGAAGAGTCTGCGAACAGAAGGAGGAGGAGTACCAAGAAGAAGGGAAGAAATTTAAGGATTATTTAGTAAAATATTCTAAGATAATATAAGTAGTATTATTTTTGTACTTGGCTTAGGAGTTAAATGTTTTAAATTGCATAACATTATGGATATATGTGAATATGATAAGAAAGATGTTAATTGATTAGTTTAATTTTATTAGAAATTAGTATTGACTTACAATGACTCATATGGAAACTCAGCTAGAGGGATTTGAGGAAGTCATCTAACAATGGTAACATAAGTGAGATTATAATGGTTAGGATAAACGTTTGTTTGTTTGTTTGTTTGTTTGTTTGTTATATTGTAATGTTTTTGTTTTTGTTGTTGTTTATGTTTGTTATAAATTTGGAAAATCAATAACAATTTTGGAAAAAGAAAAAAGAACCAGGCAGGCTGAGGCCAAGTGGGATGCATTATGGCTGAACTCATGTCAGGTGGGTCACACCCCCAGTTGGCAATTGATCTTAGGCTTTTTATTTCAAAAGCAGGGGGGTGGGGAACTGAAGGTAAGGTTTGCAGATTGTGCTGGCCCTAACAGACAAGGGGTAGGGGCAAGAAGCAGCTTTGCACAATGGGCTCAGTGCCCCCTGGCAATTTCAGTCGAGCAATGCTATCACATTCATAGAATTGCAGGTGGAGGGGTCCCTAAGGCAGTGTTTCCCAACCGGTGTTCCGCGGCACACTAGTGTGCCGCGAGACGTTGCCTGGTGTGCTGCGGGAAAAATTAAAAAATTCGAAAGATATCCGGAGAGGCGGCCTTCAGGCGAGTTTTAATTTTAATTTTCCTTCTCCCACTTAATGCCCCACGCTTGCCCGAGCAGCTTGCAGTCCTCGGTAACCACAGCGACCCGAGGGAGGGGAGGGAACAGGGAAGTCGAGGGCGGCGGCGAGCCGCGATGACGTCAGTGGGCCGCGCCGCCTCGCCCTGGCACGGTGTGAGAGCCCCGGCTAGTGGTGCGAGCTTCGGAATAAGTGGGATCCGCGTGCGCGAGACCGAGATCGCGGGTAAGGAGCTCAGCCCTGGGCAGGAGGAAGCGGGGCCGCGCGTGCGGGCCACATCCCCACAGAGAGCGAGCCTCCCCCGGCCCACCACTCCGGGCAGGTCCACTCGCATGAGGGGGCGGCGATGGCGACGGCCGGCAGCTTGCCTGCAATGCCATCCCTCGAGCAGGCGAGGAGCCCGGAGGCTACCAGATGCGAGTCCTCTTTCCCACCCTGCTCGGGAGTCCAGAGCACTTGGTCGCATTCAGGATCTAGAGTGGGGAAGCGGGGCTTGTGTCTGGGCTGGACACATTGGGCTGCCTGTGCCGCTCGACCTGCGGGGAGAAATCAGGGTGGGAGTCACGACCGTGAGGCAGGGCTGCCAAGTGTGGCAGAAGAGGACACGGCCGTCGCACCTGTCCTTAGGTAGCAGCTTCTTCCGTGTCGACCTGCTGCCCTAAAGTCTTGGCTTTTTTCTTGGCTTTTTGGCGGTTGGCACAGAAGGAAGGCAAGGGGGAGGGGAAAAAATTGAAACTTACACTTTCGTGCGTCCCTCCCGGCGTGACGCTGCACGCTGACGTCACGGGGCTGTAATGGTGGTGTGCCTCGAGATTTTTTTCATGAAACAAGTGTGCCTTTGCCCAAAAAAGGTTGGGAAACACTGCCCTAAGGGACATCTAGACCAACCCCCTGCAATGCGGGAATCACATTGACTGATTCAACGCTAGCCTTGTTCAGGCATCTGAGGAATGGGTCCATATCCCCTGGCCAGGCCTCTAATGTCTGCTCCATTAAGCAGAAGCTCTGAAGGTGCCTTTGGCTGAGCATCCTTCAAAGCGGCGTGGAGGTTGCAGTGTCAGAATGTGACCTGGGCTGCAATCCCCCCTCGGCCTTGAAGCTCACTGGGCGGCCTGGAGATCCAGTCACTGTCCCTCAGCCTGACCTACCTCACAGGGTTGTTGCAGGGATTAAATGAGGGGAGAACCCACTTGGAGAAAAAGGTGGGATTTAAATGAAATAATAAATAAGGAAGGGTTGTAAGCTTCAAGTTGGTTTTTTTTTTTTTTTGTGGGACGTGGGCACTCCCCGTTTCAGCAGAGGCTTGACAACCATATGTCAGGAGTGCTCTGATGGTGTTTCCTGCTTGGCAGGGGGTTGGACTCGATGGCCCTTGTGGTCTCTTCCAACTCTATGATTCTATGACCTGGAATATTCACAAAGCCAGTACAGTTCTTTGAATTGTGCCTTTGCTGCAGCAAGTAGAGCCACATTCATTATTGTCCAAGGGCGACACCTGCTGCCTGATACGAAGAAGTCTCATTTGGATAGGAGTCTTCAAATATTTAACACAAGAAAAAGGAAGAAGTACAGTGGTACCTCAGGTTACATACGCTTCAAGTTACAGACTCCGCTAACCCAGAAATAGTACCTCGGGTTAAGAACTTTGCTTCAGGATGAGAACAGAAATCGGGCTCCGGCAGCGGGAGGCCCCATTAGCTAAAGTGGTACCTCAGGTTAAGAACAGTTTCAGGTTATGAATGGACCTCCAGAACGAATTAAGTATTTAGCCTGAGGTACCACTGTACCGGAAAAGAGCAGATTCTGTTCATGGTTTAAACCAGGCATAGGCAACCTTCGGCCCTCCAGATGTTTTGGCCTACAACTCCCATGATCCCTAGCTAACAGGACCAGTGGTCAGGGCAGGGATGGGACTTGTAGTCCAAAACATCTGGAGGGCTGAAGGTTGCCTATGCCTGGTTGAAAATCATTCAAACATAAGAACTGAAGAACAGACCTGCTGAAGAAGAAGAAGAGTTTGGATTTGATATCCCACATTATCACTACCCGAAGGAGTCTCAAAGCGGCTAACGTTCTCCTTCCCCTTCCTCCCCCACAACAAATACACTGTGAGGTGAGTGGGGCTGAGAGACTTCAGAGAAGTGTGACTGGCCCAGGGTCACCCAGCAGCTGCATGTGGAGGAGCGGGGAATCGAACCTGGTTCACCAGATTACAAGTCTACCGCTCTTAACCACTACACCACACTGGCTCTCTGAATCAGTGGCCCATCTAGTCCAGCATCCTCTTCTCACAGGGGCCAAACCAGGGGTCTGCAACCTTTAAGACAAAAAGAGCCACTTGGACCCGTTTCCGAAGGGAAAAAAAACTGGGAGCCGCAAACTCGTCATTATAAAAATAACTTTTTTCTCACTTTTTTATTATTTCTTTGTTTGACCCCTCAGAATTACTCCTCCTCATAGAAATAAACATTAAATTAACAAGTTACCTTTTTGTGTGTGTGTGTTCTTCACTCCCCTTCAAAACAGTGACCAGCATACATGCCCCCTTTCAATGCAGTGACCAGCGTACATGCCCCTTACAATGTAGCGGGCGGGCGGGCAGGAAGGTGACGTCGGGATGGTGTGTGACTAACACACGCACTGCCCCCATGCGACGTCACAGCCAGTACAGCGCCCGCCACAGTGGGGAGTGTCGGGGTGCACAATGCGCCTCCTCCCCTCGCTAGTATCCGCCCCGGAGCCGCGGCAAAGGTGTAAAAGAGCCACATGCGGCTCCGGAGCCGCGGGTTGCAGACCCCTGGGCCAAACAGATGCCCATTATGTGAATCTTGTAAGCAGGACCAGAGCACAAGAGCAGCTCTCCCCGCTCCTGGGGCTTCCAGCAACTGGAATTGGGAAGCAACTATGGAGGCAGAGCAGAGACATCTTGGCTAGTTGCCTATAGCTTGATCCACCATGAATTTGTCCCGTTTCTGCTCTTCTGCAGCCTGACATGGGGCACCCCCTCTACAGAGCCCCCTGTCAGGAGTTCAGCCTACACACGAGTAGGACCCTGGCAGAGACACATGCCCGAACATCACAGCGACTGATGCCAACCGACACTGGCACACTTAGGGATCCGCAGAGTTAGCGCAGTTGCGTGACAGACCTCAGCAACTCAGCAGTTAAAACAACGGAATATGCTGAAATGGCAAAACTGACAATGAAACTAAGAGGAAGGGACATAAATGAATTTAAAGAAGAATGGAAAATGTTTATTGCATATATAGAGAAGCATTGCACACAGGTTAATACATTAGCAGGGCTTTAAAATTACATGTAAATTTGTTATGAATGGATAATAAGTAATTTAACCATGTTTCAAACTGGACAATAGACATGTGCTACATTGATAAGTAACGGAACCAAGGAAGGGACTAGAGGGAAATCAATTACTTCTGTTTCGTTTTGTCTTTTGTAGTGTTGTTGCTTTTATTTTTGTGTGTGTTATCTTTGGAAAATCAATAAATTGTCATTTTTTTTTTTAAAAAAAAGTGAAATCAACCAGCAACAGACATGACTGAAACTTAAGCTCAAATTTCCAGTTAGTGCAGATCCCACAACTTCCTGCTGAAATCCTGCTAACTTTTCATACCACTGATCTTGCAGGGTTTTTCTAACATCCCTCCTTCGTCGTGCTACAGGGCAGGAATGTCCATCCAGAAAGCAATAATGCGGCAACGCAGGGAAAGCGTCTTAGAACAACTAATGAAGCGGACTGATCTGGGGACAACCCGCAATATTGCACTGATCCTGCGTCAATGAGTTGCTGCGGAAGAAAAGCAAAAGCAAGCCCACAACACCAGGCTGGAGGGGCCCTAAAAAAATTGAGTGTGTCAAAGGAGCCTGGCTGCTGGATGAGGCCCATGACTCCTGTTCTCACAGTGGCCAACTAGATGCCTCAAATGGGAAACCCACAAGCAAGACGTGGAGGGAATGGCCCTCGTCTTCTAGATTTCTCCCCAACAACCAGTAAAGAGTGTCATGCCTAAAGTCCAACATTAAGACATCCTCATTGCTCACAGGCACTGCCTCTATTGCCTTTTTGCTCCCTCCAGTCTTTTAAGTGGGTATCTATGTCCAAGTCTGTACCTGTATACAGTGGTACCTCTACTTACGGATGCGATCTGTTCCGGGGTGCCGCTCACACGCCGAAAAGTCCGTAGAGCGCCGCTTCTGCGCATGACGTGATAGAGCACTCCTGCGCATGCACGAAGTTTGCAAATCGCTCCTGCGCATGCGCAAAGCGCGCAGATCGCTCCTGCGTATATCGGTGAACCCAGAAGTAAACGCTTCCGGGTTTGCCGCATTCGTAACCAGAAAAAACACAACATAAACCTAACGCAACTAGAGGTATGACTGTAACTATTTTTTAAAAATCTATTTCTACAGTTAATCTCTTTGGGATGTTCTGTCATGGGTAGCAATCCAGAAATGAAATCAATGTGCCTAATTCTCTGTTAATGCCCTCTAAGGCACCAGCTGGCAGCAGTGAATTTCTGAAATGAGTCAGAATCCAGGTGGGGCTATTGATCTCCCACTTCTTCTAAACATCTGGCTGGAAGACAGGCTGGGCCTTTGCTTTGACCCAGCACTGCGCTCCTGAATTTCTAGTCCCCCATACAAAAAACTGGGCATAATGTTTAGTCTTGCCAACCCTCCTTGATTTTTTCAAGCCTCCTGGGTGCATCTGTTCCCATGGCAGGAGAGAAATTAACCGAGGGGGTGCATGTAGCAAACAGTCAGCTTTCCACATTAAACATGTTTCATGACAATAGTACCTTACAAAATTCCTAAGCTAATAATTGGACAGAAGGGATGGCACAGGCCAAATCTCAGCTGCCTTAAGGCTGCCACCAGCCCTTGTCAGATAAAAGGAGAGGGGTAGCAAGGTAAAATTCACTGCTGACCAGGGAAACACGTGTTCCTTCTCAGAAGACCGCTACCTGTGATCTGCCTGTGATCAGCTGTTGCTCCTGGTGGATGCTAAGTACTCATAAGGTATTGCAGCAGCATCACCTAAAGGCACTTGTGTTGCCCGGGCAGGAATGAGGAGTGGACAGCCTTGGGGTCAAGAGTGGCACAGCTCAACACAACCCTGGGACGAGCAGGACTGTCTGTGTGCAAACGAACTGTGAGAAAGACGTTCTCTGCAGAATCAATCAGGAGGATCAATCAAGGAAGGAGGGAGCAAGAGAGATGTGGGCATCTTGGCAAGCGATGTCATGGCTGGGGTTTCGAGGTCAGCTTTGGAAAAGGCACCTCTGCCCTGCTGCTGTCGACACCCCCTCAGACCTCGGGCGGACATTCCAGCGGCGGTGGGCAATCACTGAAAGGAAACAGACCATAGTGAAAGTTTTCGTCCAGCAGACCAGGAGGAAACGCAAGTGCAGCGGTGTAATGGCAGGTGCCAATCTGAACTTTTAGTTTTAATTTCTTTCTTTCATAAAATTTGTGCACGGCTTGATCGTGGGGGGAAACCTTGAAGCAGTTTACAAAAAGATAAAGCGAGACAATAAGAAAATGCAGCAATACTTTAAAACATACAAAAAGATAAAATACTAAAACAGGTTAAAATTCTCCCCAGTATTTCTAAGCACCTGGGTAGGTTTTAGCTACCTAAATGTTTTTAGGACAGGACTACTGTTGAAGGCACCTGTTTGAGATCCATAGGTGGGGAGTTCGAAACTTTTTCTATGGCTTGTTATTGTAGCTCATGGCATCAGTGGGGAGGGCATAAACTTGATGTAAAATATATCCTTCAGTGAACGAAGGAGCAATCCTGGAAGAAACTGACAAGACCCTCTTTCCTTGGACATTTTTGACCAGAGGCGGGATGGCCAGGGATAATAATAATAAAAAAAATTATTTATATCCTGCCCTCCCCAGCCGAAGCCGGGCTCAGGCTTTGGTTGTTATTCCTGCACTGCAGGAAGTTGGACTAGATTATTCTTGGGGTCCCTTCCAGCTCTACAGTTCTGTGGTTCTATGATTTCCGAAGTCTTTATATGTAAAGGTCAGCATGGTAATAAAAAGGAGGGTTCCTGCATTGATTATAGTAAGATAAAGTTAGACATTAATGCCAAAATCCAGCATCGCCTGAGCTCTGTGAGTGCGGCTTTCTCCCGATTGAAGTGCAGAGTGTTTGAGGACCGGGACATTTGCAAGGAAACCCAAATGCTTGTTTACAAATCTGTTTTACTACCAACCTTACTGTATGCTTCTAAAACATGGACCACTTACAAAAGCCATCTCCAACTCCTCGAAAGATTCCATAAACGGCATCTCTGAAAATTTTTACACATCGCTTGGGAAGACAGGCGAACTAATGCCAGTGTACTGGAAGAGGGAAAGATCACCAGTGTTGAAGCAATGATTCTTCAACATCAACTTTGTTGGACTGCTCATGTTGTTTGGATGCCTGATGATCGTCTTCCAAAACAACTACTCTATTCGGAACTTAAAAATGGAAAGCGTAATGCTGGTGGCCAACAAAAGAGGTTTAAAGACTGTCTTGAGGCAAATCTTTAAAAATGTAGTATAAACACCGACAACCGGGAAACACTGGCCTGCAAGCGCTCCAGTTGGAGAACAGCCTTAACCAAAGGTGTCATGGACTTTGAAGACACTCGAACTCAGAACGCAAGGGAGAAACGTGCTACAAGGAAGGAACACTTGGCAAATCCACACCGTGATCCACTCCCGCCCAGGAACCAATGCCCCCACTGTGGAAGGACGTGTGGGTCCAGAATTGGCCTCCACAGTCATTTATGGACTCATTGTTAAAACCGTGTTTATGGAAGACAATCTTACTCGGTTACGAGTGATCGCCAAAGATGGTAAGATAAAGTTAGAACTTGGGAAACAAAGAAAGATAACCTGTTATTCATTTCTCACTAGGAATATATTCTTTAACTAGCAACTAAATAAGGATGCGGGTGGCGCTGTGGGTTAAACCACAGAGCCTAGGACTTGCCAATCAGAAGGTTGGCGGTTCGAATCCCTGTGACGGGGTGAGCTCCCTTTGCTCAGTCCCAGCTCCTGCCAACCTAGCAGTTCAAAAGCCCGTCAAAGTGCAAGTAGATAAATAGGTACCACTCCGGCAGGAAGGTAAACGGTGTTTCCGTGCGCTGCTCTGGTTTGCCAGAAGCAGCTTAGTCATGCTGGCCACATGACCCGGAAGCTGTACGCTGGCTCCATCGGCTAATAAAGCGAGATGAGCGCCGCAACCCCAGAGTCGGCCACGACTGGACCTAATGGTCAGGGGTCCCTTTACCTTTTAAATAAGGATAACAATATAATAGGAAAACAAGAATTTGTAAGAAATCGACAATGAAATGAAGGAATTGTCATAGAATTCTACTCTAATGATCCTAAGCAGAACCCAATGTATAGTTAGCAGAGTAAAAACTTAAACACGTCGCAGGATCCCCAACAATAGACGAGAGGCCATTGTATTTCATCCAGCAGAGCTTTACTGCTACTTAAGGCAAATGAGCATAATGGTCACAAATCCAATATATTCAGGATTGGCACTGTCCATAAGAAATCCAGTTGCAGCAGACTTAACTTAAACTTGCAATAACTTATAGTAAGACTAAACCGCCTTAAGAGAGAATATTATGAAAATGATCTACAGGTGGTACATGACCCCAGTCAAGCTTGCAAAAATCTACCATTTGCCTGATAATAAGTGTTGGAAATGTAAAGAGACTGAAGGTACATTCTTTCACCTTTGGTGGACGTGCCCAAGGATCAAGGCTTTCTGGGAGATGATTTATAATGAAATGAAAAAGATACTTAAATGTACTTTCCCTAAGAAACCAGAGGCCTTTCTCTTGGGCATTGTCGGCCAACTGGTGTCAAAGAAAGACAGAACATTTTTTATGTATGCTACAACAGCAGCAAGAATACTCATCGCAAAGTATTGGAAGACACAAGATTTACCCACTCTGGAAGAATGGCAGATGAAGGTGATAGACTATATGGGACTGGCTGAAATGACTGGCAGAATCCGAGACCAGGGGAAAGAGACGGCAGAAGAAGATTGGAAGAAATTTAAAATTTATCTTAAGAAATATTGTAAAATTAATGAGTGCTAAAATGTTGCGGTTATAGAAAGTAGATTACAGCTGTAAAAGATTAAGTAAAAGAAAAGAAAAGGAAAAAATTAGACAAAATTAAGGGGGAGGATTTGCTGAAATAAATTTGGGAATTGGAATGCAGAAAGGGGAGGTACGGGGAAGTCGGTGAAGTAAGTTTTAAGAAAAAAAAGGATTCGACATTATACATGTTTGTTTTTGTGTGTGTATGTTTGTATTGTATTGTGTGTGTTTTTATAATTTGTGAAAATCCAATAAATATTTATAAATATATATATATATATAGTAAGACTAAACCTTAACACTGAGCATACAGAACACCAGAAGGAAAGAGAGAAGAGAGAAAGCAAAACCCCGGCTCCTTCTGGCCTCTTATAGTCAGCATGACCTTGACAGAAAGAGAGAACAGAATCAGTTTAAGCCAGCTGTACTCAGCTGCTCTGAAGGAATAACCCAAACACCACGAACCGTCTGCTTCTTTCTTTCACACAGAGAAGCTTCCAGTACCCTCCTGAATTAATTAGAGTAGGAAAGATGTCTAAACATCAGATCAATACTTTCAGTACTAAGAAATGCATACTGACAGGGATGTCTGTAGGTATTATGGCCAAATCCTCAACCCCCTCCCCTCTCCATAACCAAACATGGGCTCAAATTCTGTGTCCAGGGCGGCTGTCTATCAGCTCCATCTGGTATGCAGGATGAGATCCTCCCTGCCCGCGGACTGTCTCGTCAGAGTGGTGCATGCTCTAGTTATCTCCCGCTTGGACTACTGCAATGCGCTCTACGTGGGGCTACCTTTGAAGGTGACCCGGAAGCTGCAACTAATCCAGAATGTGCCAGCTAGACTGGTGACTGGGAGTGGCCGCCAAGACCACATAACACCAGTCCTGAGAGATCTGCATTGGCTCCCAGTACGTTTCCAAGCACAATTCAAAGTGTTGGTGCTGACCTTGAAAGCCCTAAACGACTTTGGTCCTGTATACCTGAAGGAGCGTCTCCACCCCCATCGTTCAGCCCAGACACTGAGATCCAGCGCCGAGGGCCTTCTGGCAGTTCCCTCATTGTGAGAAGTGAGGTTACAGGGAACCAGACAGAGGGCCTTCTCAGTAGTAGCGCCCACCCTGTGGAACGCCCTCCCATCAGATGTCAATGAAATAAGCAGCTACAGTGGTGCCCCGCAAGACGAATGCCTCGCAAGACGGAAAACTCACTAGACAAAAGAGTTTTCCGTTTTGGAGGTGCTTTGCAAAACGAATTTTCTATGGGCTTGCTTCGCAAGACGACAATGTCTTGCGAGTTCCTGCTGGTTTTTTTCCCTCCACCCCCCCTTTTTCTAAGCCGCTAAGCCGCTTATCAGCTGATCCGATCAGCAGATAAGCCGCTAAAAGCCGCTAATAGCGCTAATCCGCTAATCCGTTAATGGGCTTGCTTCGCAAGACGAAAAAACCGCTAGACGAAGAGAATCACAGAACGGATTCTTTTCGTCTTGCGAGGCACCACTGTATCTTATTTTTAAAAGACATCTGAAGGCAGCCCTGTTTAGGGAAGTTTTTAATATTTAATGTTGTATTGTTTTTAACACTCAATTGGTGGCTGCCCAGAGTGGCTGGTGAAACTCAGCCAGATGGGCGGGTAATAAGTTGTTGTTGGTTGTTGTTTTTTATTGAATGATTCTATGACCTTGGAAGGTGGTGGCCTCTTCTTCCTTGCGGGAGGCTTTTAAGGAGAGGCTGGGCGGCCATCTTTATGTCGTTCCCGTCGTTCTGTAGCCATCAATGGACCCTCAATGGACAAAGGGCGTGAGAGAAATCAGCAGGCTTGAAGGAACCTCAAGGTTTGCAGGAATTGGGGGGGGGGGAGAGAATGCAATGCTGAGTGTCCAGGGAAAGAGGGGGACCCAAAAACTGACAAAGGACTGGAGTAGCCTGGGAGAGGGCACAGCTGCCTATCTGGAACCCTGCAGAGAAGACCTGTGCCCTGCACCGCTTTGCTGCCGATGCCACTCGCCCCATCTAACTCCTGTCACCCCAGGAGTCCTGGGACCTCTTGGAATGTGCAGGCTGGATCTTTCCTTTCCACGGAGCCTGCTGTGTGGTCTCTGGCCTACTCACCATCATGTCGTCTTCAGTGTCCTCGGAGCTGCTGATCAGGATGCTGGCAACCTCTGCAAGAAGATGGAGGACAAACAATGTGTCACCCACACCTCAGAGCGCATAATCCGCGGAACTCCCTCCTAGCCAGCAGGGCTCTGCTCTGCCCCCCCCCCACTCGCTGGTGACGGCAGGAGCCGAGAAAGCTGCTCTTGTGCAACCTAAGTTTCAATAGTGGGAGTGGTCCTTACTCGCAAATCAATAGTCAATAGTAACAAAAACTAATCCACCCAAAAGTATATATATTCTGGCAAGGATTACAAACTCAAATAGAGATTACAAACTCTAACATAGATTACAAACTCAAACTCATAAGGATATGTATAACACAATAATTCGTTACGGAATTAGGGATAAGAGTTTATGAGTTCATGTTAGTCCATAGTCAGATTCAACACGAAAATCTTAGTTTCATTCATTGAGCAGAAGTCAGAAGTCAATTATAGATCAGAAACCAGGACAGGGCCTGTTCCGATGTATACACCTTCATCAGCTAATTTTTAAAGGGTCGTGTAAGTTTGAAGACTTTCGGATAAATGTATCCTGTTATTTTCTACATTTCTCGTCGAATCTGACTATGGTCTAACATGAACTTGTCTCTACTCATAAACTCTTATCCCTAATTCTGTAACGAATTATTGTGTTATACATAGCTTTATGAGTTTGTAATCTCTATTTGAGTTTGTAATTCAAAAGTAATACATACTTTTGAATGGATCAGTTTTTGTTAAAACTGACTATAGATTTGCGAGTAGGGACCACTCCCACCATTGAAACTTACATTGGCCTGAGTTCTTGGTGTGCCTTTTTCTGGGTATATTTAATAACAAGAACTCCAACTTATTTAACCCTTGCCACAAGGGGCATCTGGTGAGCAGAGGAGGCCGGGCAAGATGGGACATTACCCGATTCACAGATCTCGTGCACAGAATTTTCCAAGAGCTCCACCGCGTTGACCGCCCCACACTGCTCCCTCTCTGGGGTCGACTCGCGCGGGGAAGGGGACCAGGAACTCAGCCCAACATCCTGGACATGCATCTCGGAGTTCTGCCCGTCGTCATGGTAGTGGTCCTCCAGCTTCATCGCCTTGGGAGAAGCCTGAACGGACTTTTCCGTCTGTCCCATCAGCCGTTTCACTGGGCAGCTGATAGAGGAGACCTAAAAAGCAAGAGTAACACAAATTTAAAAACGAGACCAGCTATTTTTATTCACAATAAATCGATAATAAATTACAGTGGTACCTCGCAAGACGAACGCCTCGCAAGACGGAAAACCCGCTAGACGAAAGAGTTTTCCGTTTTGGAGGCGCTTCGCAAGACGAATTTCCCTATGGGCTTGCTTCGCAAGACGACAGCCCATAGGGAAATATCCGGGACAGCGGGGAAGCGCAGCGCGTCTTCCCCACTGTCCTCGGACCTCCTCCAAAGCCGGGCGGTGGGGCGGGAACGCCTCCTCCCGCCGCCGCTGGGCTTCGGAACGCTGCTCCGAAGCCGGGCGGCGGGAAGGGAACACCTGCCCCCGCCGCCGGGCTTCGGAACGATGCTCCGAAGCCGGGCGGCGGGAAGGGAACACCTTCTGAAGGCGGGTGGGGGGCGAAAGTCTTTGTCCCCCCTGCCTGCCTTCCCAGGGGCTTTTAAATCGCCCCGGACAGCGGAGAAGTCCTCCGCTGTCCCGGGGCGATTTTAAAATGCCGCCCACCAGCATTTTAAGATCGCCCGGACAGCGGAGAAGTCCTCCGCTGTCCCAGGGTTTTTTAAAATGCTGGGGGTGGGAAGAAAAGCCCTTGTCCCCCCCCCCCAGCCTTCAGAAGAGGTCCGGGGACAGACTGTCCCCGGACCTGGTCTGAAGGCGGTTTCCCTAGGAATGCATTAATTGATTTTCAATGCATTCCTATGGGAAACCGTGCATCGCAAGACGAAAAACTCGCAAGACGAAGAGACTTGCGGAAAGAATTAATTTCGTCTTGCGAGGCACCACTGTATTATCAATAGTAAATCCATTGGAGAACCTCAGGAAATCTGCTTTTGTGCAACGTAAGAAGTTGTGCGCTTGGGCGACTGTGGAAAAAACGGCAGACGAGCTGTGTGTTTCCAAAACACTTTTTATGACGCCTGGTGGGATTTTATTTCTTGAGCTTCAGATTTAAGATACTTGACTTAAAAATACCCTCCATACCATCGTCCACAGGGAAATATGGATGCCTCAATTGGTATTGGTGGGTAACCATTTTCTTTTATTATATAATGTTTGCTTGCTTTGTATATGACATGAAGTAACACACAGGTGGCGCTGTGGTCTAAACCACTGAGCCTAGGGCTTGCCAATCAGAAGGTTGGCAGTTCGAATCCCAGCGACAGGTGAGCTCCCATTGCTCGGTCCCTGCTCCTGCCAACCTAGCAGTTCGAAAGCACATCAAAGTGCAAGTAGATAAATAGGTACCACTCTGGCGGGAAGGTAAATGGGGTTTCCGTGCGCTGCTCTGGTTCGCCAGAAGCAGCCTAGTCATGCTGGCCACATGACCCGGAAGCTGTACGCCAGCTCCCTTGGCCAATAAATCGAGATGAGCGCCGCAACCCCAGAGTCGGCCACGACTGGACCTAATGGTCAGGGGTACCTTACCTTTACCTTTAACACCCTGATACCACACTTTTGGGCTGCTAGTAATGGCAACGAGGGAAATCATTCTTAATAATAATATTAATTCACAACTCAGGGATCCTTTAGCTGTGATTCCTGCATTGCAGAGGGGTGGGCTAAATGTCCCTTGGGGGTCCCCTTCCAGCTCTACAACTTTATGATCTTCCTTTGGCTGAAAGTACAGCATCCATCAGCTCAGAAGGAGCTGGGACAGCCTGTCAGCAAAGAGAGGGAAGAATCAAAAGAACAGAAGACACAAAACTGTTATGAGCAGCAGAGAACTTACAAATCCATGAGGTGTCTTTCTGAGACTGAGGGTGTACGTCGGCGCCTGGCTCCTTGGCTGGCTTTTCTCATTATGAAGGCCTTTCTGTACGCAAAAGTGACAAAGGCAGAATTTTTAAAGTGCTGTAACACTTAGGGGGCGTCTGACAGCGAACCTTGGAGACCAAGAAAACAGGCTGATCCTGTGCTTCAAAAAACAGAACAAGCACATCGTTCTCCCGGGCAGACTGTCATCTCACATACCAACTAACCTTACATTCTTCCGTTTTATTTTCAAAAGATGTGTCCTTAAAGTGTTCATACCAGAAAAAAGGGAATTTGCAGCAATATGAAACTGCTAAATTACAACACATCAAGAGATTCAGTCCTATTGCTTGTGCACTGAACTCAGGGAATTATTTTTATTTATTTTTTTATCCTCCCACATGTTACCAGTGCCAAGATATCTGTGTTCTCAACAGCAACTGTTTCATGAACAGCCACCGCTAATTTCCACTGTCTTGGTACTTTCTACATTTTGTTCCCCTCTCAGCTCCGTTTCTCTGCGTCCACTTCCACGTTTCATATCACAGCTTACCGAACTGACCGCTGGGGCAACAGGCCGAGAAACAGAAGGCAGGCAGCCGACAGCATCTGCAAGAAAGGAAAGAGGGCAAAGTGTTCCAACGTGTTTGGATGAGGCCCCTGCCCAAGAGGTTTCTGGAGGGACTCATTGCACTTCATTTCCCCCATATTATACCACCTTTTCCCCCAGGGAGGTCATGACTCTCCCCCGCTCCTCATTTAATCCCAACAACTCTGTGAGGTAGGATAGCCTGCGAGCGAGTGACCGGCCCCAGGTCACATGCAGTGAGCTTCATAGCTGAGTGGAGATTCGAACCCTGGTCTGTCCCAGGTCCTAGTCTCTCTCTTAGCTCAGTTGGGAATGAACTCAGCTGTTCAGCACCAGAGTCTAAGCAGAGCTCATAAAAGTGTGTGGTCTAAAAGTGTGCACCAAAAATTACTCTCCTGCGGACTCCACCCACATCAGCTTCTCACGATGGGCTTTATTAAAGCAAAAAGGCTAATTGGACAGTGTCTGAAGGACTTGGAGCAACAGAACAATCTGGCCATTATAAAGAAACTCTGTCCTTGGTATGCCTTTTCCCCCCTTCTCAGTTTGATTCCCTGGCACCATATTTGTATAAATTAACTATCCCAAAATACAGAGGTGCCTTCACACTGGCCAGATTGGATAGGATGCCCTCTGCCATAACGGTAAAGGTAAAGGGCCCCCTGACCATTAGGTCCAGTCGTGACTGACTCTGGGGTTGGGGCGCTCATTTCGCTTTATTGGCCGAGGGAGCCAGCGTACAGCTTCCGGGTCATGTGGCCAGCATGACTAAGCCGCTTCTGGCGAACCAGAGCAGCGCATGGAAACACCGTTTACCTTCCCGCCACAGCGGTACCTATTTATCTACTTGCACTTTGACGCGCTTTCGAACTGCTAGGTTGGCAGGAGCAGGGACCAAGCAATGGGAGCTCACCCCATTGCGGGGATTCGAACCGCCGACCTTCTGATCGGCAGGTCCTAGCTCTGTGGTTTAACCCACAGTGCCACCCGTGTCCCTCTACCCTCTGCCATACTTGAGGGCAGATACCAGAAGATTCCAACTGAGAAACGACTCTGCCACTGTGGAGATGGCAATGTGGAAACAGTGGCTCGTGTTCTCCTGTCCTGTCTGTCCCCTTTATAAAGATCTGAGGAATAAGCTCATCACCCCACTCTTCCTTACCATCCCAGGGCGCCCATCTGCAGCCACATTGTTCTTTCTGTTGTCAAATCAAAATGATCAGACAACAGCAAAGGTTGCTAGGTTTATCGAGGGTGGAGTGAGATTAAGGGCCACTATCTGAGCAATAATCTTGGTCATCTGATTGCCCTTTTTACCCCTTGTTGTCTTTTTAATTCTATATTGCTTGTTTTGTGTTGCTATGGGCGTTGGCTAATGCGAATAAAGTTTATCTATCTATCTATCTATCTATCTATCTTTGCATAGAGCTCAATGTCAGGAAAAAGCAGCAATGCGAGAGCGAGCTGCAGGTGGCTGCAAAGCAAAACAGGATGTTGATGTTTGGGACTGTACCATGGGAACAAAGGGACAGTCTATTCACTGTACTGAGCACCGGATATTAGCTCAGAGTGTCATTTGACCTGTACTGGAAGTACAGGGGTGGAGTCTATTCTCTCTCTGCTGTTGGAGTTTGAACTGTGCAGACACGTTTCTCTGTACTGCTGCAATGACAGAAATAAAGACATGTAAATAGATTTCTGTCTGTCTCTTTCCCCTCCCTGAGGGAAGAAGGGAGGAGGGAGGAGTGGTGTGTCCCTCTCACGCTGAGTGGGATCGCCGATAGTGACCTTGCCTGTATCCTGCCGGGAGACACAGACGGGGAGGTCAACAGGATCTTAAGCCAAGTGCCTGGAGAGTGGCCAGTTACCTCTGACTGAGGCTTAAGAATCCGACACTCAAGTCAGCAAAGAAGGACCCACAGGTCCAGGGTGGAGAACTTACATTCTTCCAGGTGCAGCTGGAGTCCAGCTCTCACCATCCTTGACCGCTAGCCATAAGGACCATAGGAGAGCCTGCTGGATCAGGCCAGTGGCCCACTTAGTCCAGCATCCTGGTTGCACAGCAGCCAATAGGACGTCTCCAGGAAGGCTGCAAGCAGGATTCAGGTACAAGCGCCTTCTCCCGCCCCCTTGTGCCTCTGCAGCTACTGGCATGCAGAAGAAAGGCACCTCTAACGGTGGGGGCAGAACAGAGCCCCTATCGCTAGCAGCCATCGATAGCTTTATCCCCTTCTGGTGCGTTCAGTGCTAGTCCTACCCATAGTAGACCCACTGACGTTCATGGACAAGACTAACCAAGGTTCATGCTTTGGAATTATGGTGCTGGAGGAGACTCTTGAGAGTCCCATGGACTGCAAGAAGATCAAACCTATCCATTCTTAGGGAAATCAGCCCTGAGTGCTCACTGGAAGGACAGATCGTGAAGCTGAGGCTCCAAGACTTTGGCCACCTCATGAGAAGAGAAGACTCCCTGGAAAAGACCCTGATGTTGGGAAAGATGGAGGGCACAAGGAGAAGGGGACAACAGAGGACAAGATGGTGGGACGGTGTTCTCGAAGCTACCAGCATGAGTTTGACCAAACTGCGGGAGGCAGTGGAAGACAGGAGTGCCTGGCGTGCTCTGGTCCATGGGGTCACAAAGAGTCTGACATTACTAAATAACAACAACAACCAAGATTCAATGATCAAAGGCGCCCTGTGATCCACATTCATTCTCACAACTAGTGGGACAGGGCGACAAGAGAATTACGGCAACCGAAGCCCAAACCTTTTTCCTGCCAAAGAAGCCAGCAGGGCCCCCTGGCAAGGGAGGCACGAAGAGAGCAGGATTGCAGGAAGTGCCTCACCTTCGCAGCCTCTCACCCTGTTAAACAGGGCCTGGAGGTCGCCTCTGACCTCCGAGATGTTATCTGCCTGGACCCGAAAACCCACGGCTAGCACCTTCTCCCTGCGGAGATCGTCTAGGGACTCCTTGACGAAGGGGGCCATGTCGAGCACCTCCTGGTCCGAAGCAAAGAGGTTCATCTTCTCCACCAGCCGCTCTCCGGACTCTAACCTGCCGTGGTTATAATCATTTAATAATAATTTATTATTTATACCCTGCCCACCTGGCTGGGTTTCTCACTGAATCATTATCGCTTTACTGAACGGTCTTGGTTGCTCGGATCAATTTGTTCCTGTGCATTGCTTCAGCTAAATGCTATCGTGTTTTAACATTCGTATCGATGGCACTGTTTTGCTGTTTCTTAAATCATTATTACTTATTTTATAACATTTATAAACCTCCTGACTGGTAAACAAAAAACAGAAAACACCCCCCAAAGCGGTTTACAGAGAAAACAATAAAATAAAAACTTTAAAATGCTTTAAAACATACAAAAAGTTAAAATACCAAAACAGATTAAAATTACCTCAACTTTTTAAAGCATCTAGGTAGGCTGCTCTAAACAAGAATGTTTTCAGCAGGCCCCAAAAGGAATACAGTGAAGACGCCTGCTTGTCTCACTAGCCAGGGAGTTCCAAAGTGTACATGACATCACACTAAATGACCGAGTCCTTACAATGGCGGAACGGCGATTATGGGGCATCTGTAATAGGGCTCATTCCATCAATTGGCATGGTGGAGTTGGCGTACGTCAGGTAAGTAGATTTCGTGAGCCAACTGGTCTCAAGTCATTAAGGGCTTTATATACTGTATGTGGTGGGATTGTAGCAAAATTTTTTTAAAAATGGGAAATGATATATGATGAGTTGAAGAAAATGTTCCATTTAAAATTTGTGAAAAAGCCTGAAGCTTTCTTGTTAGGGATTGTGGAGAAAGACCTGCCAAAGAAACTAAAAAACATTTTCATGTATGCGACAACGGCGGCAAGGGTCTTAATAGCACAAGGATGGAAGAATGAGGAAATCCCGACTAAAGAACTGTGGTAAGAAAAACTGATGGACTGCGCGGAATTGGCATAACTGTGACTTTAAAGATGAATGGGAACCTTTTACGAAGTATTTGAAGAAACAACAAAATCAACTGGACTCCTTGGCAGGTTTTGAATAAACATTCACAAACTCTTCATCAGTAGTATATAGATAGATAAATTAAGGATCTTTGCAATTTTACAACATGCAGATATTAACTGTGTGTCGAGAAACCAGAGATAGGGGCTGAGGGAAGTCTCGGGGGTGCGGTGGGAGGTTTTTTTTCTTTTTTCTCTTTGGAGGGGGGAAATGGGGAGGAAATAACGTGTATGATGTATTTCTGTTAAAATTGTTATGTTGGAATTCTTAATAAAAACATAAAATAAAAAAGGGCTTTATATACTGAGAGTATTGCCTTGAACTTCGCCTAGTAGAAAACTGGCAGCTCCAAGGACCTGGGCATAGGCATTTTTGCACATATGCAAAACCCTTGGACCCAAAACCCCACGTAAGAGGCAAACGGGCTGCACAAACATTAAACCAAATAAAAACGAAGCAAACCTCTTGACGATGCGCTCGGCGCACTGCAGCTTCCTCTGCACATCCTCGCGCTCTTGGTGGAGCTGGCTGTCCACCTTCGCCAGGAGCTCCTCCCCCTTACTCTGGATCCACTGGACCATTTCCTCCACCTTCTCCTGGATCTCGTCTCGGGTCTCCTTGCGCACCTTCTCCAGCTGCTGCAGCCGTTCGTGGACGGTGCTGTACGTCTTCTCGTAGCTCCTCCTCTTCTCGCCAAGCTCCGCCTTTATCCTGCCCAGCTCCTCCTTCCTGCCTTCGATTTCCGCGCGGATGTCGCAGTACAGCTTGGCGTTGTAGTGCTCGCCATCGAGCAGAGCGCAGGAGCAGCAGAGGGGCTTGCGGCACCCGCGGCAGTAGATGCTGTCGACGTAAATACAATGTTCAGGGAATGAATGAATGAATGGCTGCGGCAAGAAAAAGAGGCTAGACTAGATGGGCCAATGGCTTGATCCAGGAGGCTTTCCTTAGAGTCTTAAACAGGAAGGTAGTGTGGCACAGTGGTTAGAGTGCTGGCCTAGGAGACCCAAGTTTAAATCCCCACTCAGCTACGAAGCCCCCTGGGTGGCTTTGGTCCTGTCACCATCTCTCAGGCTCACTTCCCTCACTGAGCAGAATTCCTTGGAGAACAGGTACAGTGGTACCTCGGGTTAAGAACTTAATTCATTCCGGAGGTCCGTACTTAACCTGAAACTGTTCTTAACCTGAAGCACCACTTTAGCTAATGGGGCCTCCTGCTGCTGCCACGCCGCCGGAGCACGATTTCTGTTCTCATCCTGAAGCGGAGTCTATAACCTGAAGCGTATGTAACCCGAGGTACCACTGTATAAGTGTGATGATAGATAGATAGATAGATAGATAAGCAACACCAGGCTTTGTGCTATCAATTTCTCTCTGGAAGGGGGAGGAGGGAGAACACAGGGAAGAAAGGAAAATGAAAACAGAAGGGGAAGGAAGTGGAAAGTTATGGAGGGACAGATCAACCTGTTTCTCCCCAATACAGTGGTACCTCGGGTTACAGACGCTTCAGGTTACAGACTCTGCTAACCCAGAAATAGTACCTCGGGTTAAGAACTTTGCTTCAGGATGAGAACAGAAATCGTGCTCTGGCGGCACGGCAGCAGCAGGAGGCCCCATTAGCTAAAGTGGTGCTTCAGGTTAAGAACAGTTTCAGGTTAAGAATGGACCTCCAGAACGAATTAAGTACTTAACCCAAGGTACCACTGTATCAGTTTTCCATGTACTTGGACCTCAGGTCTATTCCATCCAATTTTTTCCAGATTTAAAAACAACATGCTTGAAAAAAATTGCATTTAAACTGTAAGCATTAGAGTGCATTTAAATGAAAGTACTAATTAAACTGTAAGTATAAACTGTAAGCACTGCATTTAAACTGTAAACATCAATTTACTGTTGGTAATAACAACAATCATAATATTGTGCCTTTCCCCCACAAGTAGGATTCAAGGTGGCTCACAAAACTTAGAACAAGCATAGACAAAAAACAGAAAGGTAATGGTTAAAAAGTGATTCAACTCTTGAAAAATTAAAACCATATAAAAAACAAAGCTATTAAAATACAGATAATAAAAACAGCACAGAGCGATTAAAAGCCCTTTCCTTAAAAAGCAGTCCATTCCCAAAGACCTGTTGGCGTAAGAAAGGAATCCAGCTGCCAGCGGAAGGCCTACAATGAAGGCACCAGTCGAGCTTCTCTGGGAAGGGTGTTCCAAAGTTGCCTGTGAGAAGCCACCACCGGAAAGGCCCTCTTCCCCTGTCCCCCACCCAGGCCTCACCTGCTAATCGTGGGGTCCCAGGTGGCTGCTAATGCAAAATGAAGTTGCACGCGTGCCGTATGAGTGGGCACAGCCCAGATGAGGGCCTGTATCCCTCTCCCCCTTCACAGGCAGTGGCCTGGTAGTTTCCTGCAAACTATGCATCTCCCCATGATCAATGCAGATGGTGACAGCAGCCACAAAATTGAAAGACGCCTGCTTCTTGGGAGAAAAGCAATGACAAACCTAGACAGCATCTTACAAAGCAGAGACATCACCTTGCAAACAAAGGTCCATATAGTTAAAGCTGTGGTTTTCCCAGCAGTGATGTATGGAAGTGAGAGTTGGACCATAAAGAAGGCTGATCACCGAAGAATGGATGCTTTTGAATTATGGTGCTGGAGGAGACTCTTGAAAGTCCCATGGACTGCAAGAAGATCAAACCTCTCCATTCTGAAGGAAATCAGCCCTGAGTGCTCACTGAAAGGACAGATCCTGAAGCTGAGGCTCCAAGACTTTGGCCACCTCATGAGAAGAGAAGACTCCCTAGAAAAGACCCTGATGTTGGGAAAGATGGAGGGCACAAGGAGAAGGGGATGACGGAGGACAAGATGGTGGGACAGTGTTCTTGAAGCTACCAGCATGACTTTGACCAAACTGCAGGAGGCAGTGGAAGACAGGAGTGCTTGGCGTGCTCTGGTCCATGGGGTCACGAAGAGTCGGACACGACTAAAAGACTAAACAACAACAAAGGCATTTCCCCGCCCACAGTAGCATTACCTTATAACCTGGGTGTGCTCCGAACATAAAAGGTTGCTGGACTTCTTTGCCCCCTCCAGGAAGCTCTGGGCAGTATCCTTCTTCAGATCGGCCAGTTTCTGGGTCTCGTGGCTCTTCTGCTTCAAGTACCACTGGTGAGACTTGTAGCATTTCAGGCAGAGGAACTCGGAGCACTCCGAGCACCAGAACTCAGCCGCATCTTTGCAGTTATCGCACACCAAATCTCTGTCACCAGCAATCTTCCGGTAGGTGTTCAGCTTGGCCTGGAGGCTTGCAAAGAGCACGTTATCTTGGAAGGGGACCCCGCTGGCGCGTGCGAAGGAGAACCGGCAGACGGGACACTGGCCCACGGGCTTGTTCTCGTCCAGGCACTCCACGCAGACGGTGTGAAGGCAGGCCAGGAGCTTGGGGTTCGGGGCCTCTCTTTGGCACCTCCCGCAGAGCAAGAACTCAAATTCCTCCTCCATCTCCTGCATAAAAAATAAAAAATGAGGAAGAGGAGAGAAAGAAGGAAGAAGAGGAGGAGGAGTTTGGATTTGATATCCCGCTTTATCACTACCCCAAGGAGTCTCCAAGCGGCTAACATTCTCCTTTTCCCTTCCTCCCCCACAACAGACACTCTGTGAGGTGAGTGGGTGTGACTAGCCCAAGGTTACCCAGCAGCTGCATGTGGAGGAGCAGAGATGAGAACCCGGCACCCCAGATTACAAGACTACTGCTGCAGTGATATTGGGAAATCTTAGCAGGTTAAAACTTTGGCTCATGCAGAAAAAGAGCATTATGGGAGAGCCAAAAGCTGTAGAATGCTGGGAATGCGTATCTGGGTTTAATTAAAGTCTTTCTGTCTTTAAAAGTGTGAACCGGGTTATCTCCTTCATCTGCAGGAAGAGAGCTCCTAATTGATTAGTAGTTTTGACAACTGGTTGTTTCTGACTTAGATTCAGCGTGAAAAGGTTATCAGGCTAAATTTACAACTCAAAGAATCTGGTCTGTCTCTGGGAATGAGGGGAGTGGGGCTGAGAGACTTCAAGAAGTGTGACTAGCCCCAGGTCACCCAGCAGAAGAAAGGGTTAGGGTTCAGAATCGCTTCTATCTATCTCTCCCTCTCCCTCCCTCTCTCTCTCTCTCTCTCTCTCTCTCTCTCTCTCTCTCACACACACACACACACACATATACACAAACCAGGGAATCTGTCAACATGGACTAGTGCCCTATCTCGGCTGCACCAACAGGGTGGCTCACAGCCAAGTAAGAGGCGATGTGATGGGAGTTTATAAAACGATGCACAGTGACAGAGAAAGATTTGTCTCCCTCTGTCATAAGTGTGGATCTTGTGGACAAAGCTCAATGTTGGAAGATTCTGGGCAGATCAAAGAAAGTCCTTCTTCAGGCAACGCAGTTAAACTATGGAACTATGGATAGCTTTTAAGAAAACAGAACGCAATGGCAGAGTTGCCAATCGGTGTGCAAAGGCTTGAAGGAACAGAGCTGCCAAATACTGGAGCTTTGATTTTGGAAAAACAAAAGGGAAACAAGGAGTGGAGGCGCAGGTGAACAAGGATAGACTCTGTGTGCAATCTGAATTGAACCTGGAAAAGAGGGATGTTAATACAGCTGCATTTCTAATGAACTGGAAGAGGAGAAGACGAAAGAAGTGACAAACAAGAGTGATGGACTGATATATGAATACAAACCAGGAAGCTGTGGCCCTCCAGATCTTGTCGGCCTCCATTTCCCTTGGGCCCCGGACATCATGGCTGGTGCTCAGGGAATGGTGGGCGTGCACAGAGTCGTCCAAGAACACTGGGAGGGCCACAGAACCCCCCAGCCCCAGGAACCTAGGAAGCTGCCCCATACATTGCTCTCAGGGCCATCCTGTGGGGCAGACGTCCAGGTGGAGGGGCTCAACTGTGGGAAAGGGTTTTTGCATACCACATTTCAGAGTAAGTGAAGTCAGGCACCCTGTCACACACGTGGCCCGTTGAGTTCAGCATCCTGTTCTCTTAGTGTCTGAACAGTTGACTGTGGGAACCTGCAAGCAGGGGGTGAGCCAAAGGTTTCGCTAGGGCGCCACTCCGACCCCCTGGTCATTTTGGTGGCCTTTTCGGAATCTTTACAATATCCTTTTGGACATGGGTAGGCAAACTAAGGCCCGGGGGCCGGATCTGGCCCAATCGCCTTCTAAATCCAGCCTGCGGACGGTCCGGGAACCAGCATGTTTTTACATGAGTAGAATTAGCGCTTTTATTTAAAATGCATCTCTGGGTTATTTGTGGGGCACAGGAATTCGTTCATTTCTCCTCCCCCAAATATAGTCCGGCCGCCCACAAGGTCTGAGGGACAGTAGACCGACCCCCTGCTGAAAAAGTTTGCTGACCAACCAGGGGAAAGAGACGGCGGAAGAAGATTGGAAGAAATTTAAAATTTATCTTAAGAAATATTGCAAAATTAATGAATGTTAAAATGTTGTGGTTATATAAAGTAAGGGAGTACAACTGTTAAAGATTAAGTAAAAGAAAAGGAAAGGAAAAAATCGGATAAAATTAAGGGGAAGGATTTGCTGAAATAATTTTGGGAATTGGTTATATAAAGTAAGGGAGTACAACTGTTAAAGATTAAGTAAAAGAAAAGGAAAGGAAAAAATCGGATAAAATTAAGGGGAAGGATTTGCTGAAATAATTTTGGGAATTGGAATGCGGAAAGGGGAGGTATGGGGAAGTCGATGAAGTAAGTTTAAGAAAAAAAGGAGTTGAAATTATACGTGTTTGTTTGTTATTGTATGTATATTTTTGTATTGTGTGTATTGTATGTGTTTTTAAAATTTGTGAAAATTTAATAAATATTTATAATAAAGAAAAAGAAAAAGTTTGCTGACCACTGCTTTTGGAGGATTCCCTCGTTCCTGACCCTTGGCCACACTGGCAGGGGCTGATGGGAACTGTAGTCCAACAGCACCTGGGTACCCAAAGGTCTCCTTTCCCCCCTGACCTATAGGAGGCGTCACCCAGCTGCACATTAAGAGGCTGTTGCGTCCAGAAAAAGCAGATAAAGTGTGTGTACATGGGAGAACAAAATCCACTCCCCCCCGCCGCCCCCATCTCCAGGCACAGAGGCCCCCACCCCCACAAGGCTCTTGGGCATCATAGGAGGCTGTTGAGTTACGCAGGTCCCGCAAATTCAGCCAAGACCCCACCCCACCCCGATTCTTCGGAGGAGGGAAAGGAATCTAGAGGGTCGGAGCGATCAGGACATCACAGGGGGTTGGACTAGATGACCCTCGGGGTCCCTCCCGCCTCTACGATTCTAGGGTTCAAATCCTCCCCCCCCCCCGCCATGAAGCTCCCTGGGCGACCTTGGGAGCCAGTCCCTCCTTCTTTCAGTCCATCCGACCTCACACGGTTGTTGTGGGGGTGAAATGGGGGCGGGGGGGGACCCATGTACGCCCCCTTGCGCTCCCCAGCGAGTCAAGACGTGGCGTATCGACGCAATGCATACATAAAAGTTAATGCATGAATAAAAGTTAATGCATCAATAAAACACAGCCACGCACGCAATTCAAAGGAACTCAGCTGAAAGGCGCGACCTGCAGCGGTGTCCGGATCGCGAAGCAGAAACCGCGAGTGGGGATGGCGGCGGCGGCTGCGAGGCGTCTGGGTTCACTTTCGCTTTGTCCCTGCGAGGAGGCGGCGGAGGAAGCAGCGCGGGGCTGCCGGGAAAGGAGGGCCCTCCGGGAGGGAGGAGCAGCGCTGGCCCGGCCCGCCTGCAGCGGCATCCGGCTCCCGGGGATTCTTCGCGCCGCTTCAGGTGCTTTCTCGGGGCCAAGCTCGAGGCCCGTGCATGCATTTACCCGGGAGTAACAAATAGGAAAAGGCCGCGCTGCGTCCGGCAGGACTTGCATAGCATCCCAGGGAGCGGCTGTTGCAACGACAAGCCCGTGCAGCGCAGAGGCTACAAGGCTCTGTGTGCATGCGATGGCTTTAAAGCATATATATTTTTCATCGCGAAGTATTCTGGCTACTGTAGTTTAAGGGCTGGTGGGGATGGGAAGTTAGGGAAGGGTAAACTGCAGCGCCCGGAATCAGAAAGTGGGTGCCTCAGGTTTGCTTTAGAAACGCTGCACTGTAGCTTTAGGGTGAACCCCTTTGTTGTTGTTTATTCGTTTAGTCATGTCCGACTCTTCGTGACCCCATGGACCAGAGCATGCCAGGCACTCCTGTCTTCCACTGCCTCCTGCAGTTTGGTCAAACTCATGCTGGTAGCTTTGAGAACACTGTCCAACCATCTCGTCCTCTGTCGTCCCCTTCTCCTTGTGCCCTCCATCTTTCCCAACATCAGGGTCTTTTCCAGGGAGTCTTCTCTTCTCATGAGGTGGCCCAAGTATTGGAGCCTCAGCTTCAGGATCTGTCCTTCCAGTGAGCATTCAGGGCTGATTTCTTTAAGAATGGATAGGTTTGATCTTCTTGCAGTCCATGGGACTCTCAAGAGTCTCCTCCAGCACCAGAATTCAAAAGCAGCCATTCTTCAGCGATCAACCTTCTTTGTGGTCCAGCTCTCACTTCCATACATCATTACTGGGAAAACCATAGCTTTGACTATACAGACCTTTGTTTGCAAGGTGATGTCTCTGCTTTTTAAGATGCTGTCTAGGTTTGTCATTGCTTTTCTCCCAAGAAGCTGGCGTCTTTCAATTTCGTGACTGCTGTCACCATCTGCAGTGATCATGGAGCCCAAGAAAGTAAAATCTCCCACTGCCTCTATTTCTTCCCCTTCTATTTGCCAGTAGGTGATGGGACCAGCGGCCATGATCTTGGTTTTTTTGATGTTGAGCTTCAAACCATATTTTGCGCTCTCCTCTTTCACCCTCATTAAAAGGTTCTTTAATTCCTCCTCACTTTCTGCCATCAAGGTTGTGTCATCTGCATATCTGAGGTTGTTGATATTTCTTCCGGCAATCTTAATTCCAGTTTGGGATTCATCTAGCACGTGTGGAACCCAGGCCAGGCTACTGATACACAATGATCTCTGTGCTGTTTTTCCTGCGCTGCAAGGGGTTGGGCTAGATGACCCCCTGAGATCCCTTCCCACCCTACAGCTCTTTGACTCTGATGCCTTTCATAGCTTGTCAGCAGAAGCTTGCAAGGAGACACTGAGATTTCAAAAGTCGGCATCGGGCTTTAGAAACCCACGTGCTTCCCACAGGCTCTTAATGCAGGGGTAGGCAAACTAAGGGGGGCGGATGCGGCCCAGTCACCTTCTCAATTGGAATTAGTGTGTTTTTACATGAGTAGAATGTGTATTTTTATTTAAAATGCACCTCTGGGTTATTTGTGGGGCCTGCCTGGTGTTTTTACATGAGTAGAATGTGTGCTTTTATTTAAAATGCACCTCTGGGTTATTTGTGGGGCATAGGAATTTGTTCATTTCCCCCCCCCCCAAAAAAATATAGTCCAGCCCCCCACAAGGTCTGAGGGACAACGGCTGAAAAAGGTTGCTGACCCCTTAATGCATCAAAGTCCTCCTGATGGCAGAGGGAGTAAGTCGTGCAGCTCCCTGGAATTCAAAAGCACTCACACGCCAGCCTTCTTCCTCTGCTTGTTGTTTGTGTCACTTGTCCAGTGTAACTGACCAAACAGGAAGGAGAAGAGAAGCGCCATCTGCTCTCCTGTGATCAGAGGAAAAGTGTTGAGTGCAAATGTGCTTCTAATGCAAAACGATTTCAACTGAGGTGCAAAATACATTCATAGTGCCAGTGTGAGATTTCTTGAACACAACTGCAATTGCTGATTGCTCAGGGGCAGAAAATCCCAAAGAAGTAAGTGCTTGGGTGGGGATGAAGATTTGAGATTTCTTGTTGACATGGCTACAACTCAGGCTTTAACGCTCATGTTGGAGCTTTTTCCTGCGGATGAGTGGCTAGTCGTTCCCTCTATTTCTAATGTTCAGGCTGTGGGAGCGCTGATGTTTGCAGCAGTACGAAAAGCATTTTAAAACAGGGCATTTCATACAAACAAAAGAGGCGTCAAAACAAGGAGATATGTTCCAAGCAGAAACTGCATGCAAACATCTTTCTGCTGATGCTTTGTCTTTGCAGAGTTAAAGGATGCACGTAAAGGGGGGAAACTAAGAGAGCTACCGGTAACTTGGGAGCTAACCAGAACATGTTCAGCCGGTCAGGATACCAAGCGTTGCCATTAGGAGACACTGACCAGTACCAGCAGTCGGGCAACTGGCCAGATGAACCTCGGAAGGCTTTCTTTCCACCCGGGCACACATGGAACACACTGAAGCTGATGCAGGAGGGAACAGGTAAGTGGCTGGGTTTGAAGATAGGAGAAAAGTCCAACTGGATCAGATCAAAGGTCTGCATCAGCCCTGTCCCAGATAAGCTAATCAGATGCCCTGGGGGAAGCCTACAGGGAGAGCATGTAAGCGAGAGCCCTCCTTTACTCTTTACTATGACAAGTGAAAATGATCCAGGGGTCTTAGGAGAGCACAAGCTTAACATGAGACAACAGTGTGATGCAGCAACAAAAAAGGAGGATGCTATTCTCAGCTGCATCAACAGAAGTATGGTGTTCAGATCAAGGGAAGTAATAGTACCCCTCCATTCCACCTTCGTAAGACCACGGCAGGAATATTGTGTCCAAGTCTGGGCACCACAATTTAAGGAGGGTGTTGATAGGCTGGAACATGTGCAGAGGAAGGTAACCAAGATGATCAAGGGTCAAGAAGCCAAGCCTTATGAGGAATGGTTGAAGGAACAGGGTAGGTTTAGCTTGAAAAAGAGGAGACTGGGAGAAGATATGATAGCCATCTTCAAATATTTAGAGGGCTGTCACATGGAAGTTAGTTTGATCCCACTTTGGAGGGTAGGATTCGAACCATTGGCTTCAAGTTACAAGAAAAGAAATTTCAACTAAATACCAGTAAGAGCTGGTCAACAGTGGAATGGTCTATCTAGGGAGATTGTGGACTCTGTTTCCTGGTGGTTTTTAAGCAGTGGTTGGGTGGCCATCTGTCATGGATGCTTTCAGCTGAGGTTGGACTAGATGACCCTGGGGTCCCTTCCAACTCTATGATTATGTGGTGTGGATTGGAGATACTGTACTGTTGTCTGTGCTCTGGTAACTTTTTTAGGTTAGATTACTGCAACGTGTTTATACATAGGGCTGCCCCTGAAGACAGTTCAGAAAATCCAGCCAGGGCAGAAGCCGGCAGCCAGCTTGATCACTGGAGCAAGATGGTTTGAGCATATTGCACCGATCTTGGCCAAACTGCAGTTGCTGCCAGTTAGTTTCTGGGCCCAATGGAAAGTGCTGGTTCTGACCTATAAAGCATGGGTAGGCAAACTAAGGCCCAGGGGAAGGATCGCGCCCAATCGCCTTCTAAATCTGGCTTGTGGGCGGTCCGGGAATCAGTGTGTTTTTACATGAGTAGAATGTATCCTTTTATTTAAAATGCATCTCTGAGTTATTTGTGGGGCATAGGAATTCGTTCATTTCCCCCCCTTCAGAATATAGCCCAGTCCACCGCAAGGTCTGAGGGACAGTGGACCGGCCCCCTGCTGAAAAAGTTTGCTGACCCCTGCTATAAGGCCTTAAATGGCTCAGGGCCATGAAACCTTAAGGACCACCTCTCCTCATATGAACCTTCCCGGACCCTGAGATCATCCTCTGAGGTCCTTCTTTGTGTGCCTCCACCACTAGAAGTCCAGAGGGTGACAACACGAGAACAGGGCCTTTTCTGCAGTGGCTCCCCGTTTGTGGAATGCTGTCCCCAGGGAGGTTTGGCTGGTACCTTAATTATACACATTTAGGCACCAGGCGAAAACGCTCCTCTTCAACCAGGCCTTTGGCTGGTTAATATTCTATGGCCTTTTAAATATTTTTGTGCAGGGGTTGTGTTCTGTTTTGTTTTTGTTTAAACTACAGTGGTACCTCGGGTTAAGTACTTAATTCGTTCCGGAGGTGTGTTCTTAACCTGAAACTGTTCTTAACCTGAAGCACCCACTTTAGCTCATGGGGCCTCCTGCTGCCACCACACTGCCGGAGCATGATTTCTGTTCTCATCCTGAAGCAAAGTTCTTAATCCGAGGTACTATTACTGGGTTAATGGAGTCCGTAACCTGAAGCGTCTGTAACCTGAAGCTTATGTAACCCGAGGTACCACTGTATTTATTTGTGCTTTTATCCTGTATCTTGTGAACAGCCCTGAGATCTTTGGATGAAGGGAGGTATATAAATTTAATGCATCCCTACATAATAGGGACGCGGGTGGCGCTGTGGGTAAAACCTCAGTGCCTAGGACTTGCCGATCGTATGGTCGGCGGTTTGAATCCCCGCGATGGGGTGAGCTCCCGTCTTTCAGTCCCAGCTCCTGCCCACCTAGCAGTTCGAAAGCATCCCTAAGTGCAAGTAGATAAATAGGTACCGCTTTATAGCAGGAAGGTAAACGGCATTTCTGTGTGCTGCGCTGGTGCTGGCTTGCCAGAGCAGCTTCGTCACTCTGGCCACGTGACCCGGAAGTGTCTCTGGACAGCGCTGGCCCCCGGCCTCTTAAGTGAGATGGGCGCACAACCCTAGAGTCGGACACGACTGGCCCGTATGGGCAGGGGTACCTTTACCTTTTACATTTGGCTGACCAGATGGAGACCCTGCCCTTCAGAGGTCCTGCCTTTGGGCTTCCCATGGAGGCACTGGGAAGGGCCACTGGTCGGGTCCAGGATGCGGCCTTCTTGTGTTCCTCTACCCACACCACACATTGACAGCACATAGCTTCCTGGGAACTGGTGAAATGGTGCTTTGTGAGGGGTAAACTATAGTTCCCAGGATTTTTTGGGGGGGGGTGTGCTCTGTGAATGTGCATTAATTAGTTTGCTTCTCTTTCTTTTCCTCAGATCCCCCTCAAGAGTGTTTGTCATGGGTTTGCCATGGGGTGGTCACCACTTTTGTGTTCCTGGTCACAGTCCTCCTCTTCCCCATCTCGGCCTGGTTTGTTTTGAAGGTAGGAACCGGAGATGGGGAGACCTGACGCCTGTTTGCTTTGGTTCCAACCAATCCGTTTCATCTCCCTTGCAAATCTCTCTTCTCCAAGATTAGCCCAAATGCGGGTCCCGCATTTCACTGACATTGCTAGTGGCCATCGAGAGCCCTCTCCTCCATTTGTCTGAGGCAGAAATGTGGCATGTAAGAATCGGGTGCAGTCAAACATAACATGGCTGGATTAGACATGAAGGTTGTCTCAGTCCTCCAGCCAGAACTTCCTGCTTTCTAGGACTGAGACGAAACTTCCGATATGTAACTTGAGATGGACGTAGCAGGCTGGCGACCATCTTGTCTTCTCTTGTCTCTATCAATGCCATCTTAACAACAGCACTACAGTGATGCCTCGGGATGCGAACGGGATCCGTTCCGGAGCCCAGTTTGCATACTGAACAGAATGTAAGACGCATAGCTGTCAACCCTCCCTTTTTTTTTTTGCGGGAAATACCCTTATTCCAGCGCCGTTTCCTGCTGCTATCCCAGATTGTTAGATATCCCGTAGATCCCATAGATCTGCTGATCCCTTATTAGAGCTGCTGATCTCTTACTAGAGCTGCTGATCCCTTATTTTCAAATCTGAAAGTTGACAACTATGGTAAGACGCGACGGCGCGTGCACAGGTCGTGTTTTGCCGCTTCCGCACATGTGCATGATGTCATTTTGAGCGCATGTGCGAGCGGTGAAACCCGGAAGTAACGTGCTCCATTACTTCTGGGTTGCTGTGGAGCGCAACCCGAAAGTGCTCAACCTGAAGCACATTCAACCCGAGGTATGACTGTACTGAAATGCACCCTTGGCTCCCGGCCGAGAGAAGAGAAGGGGGGGCTTTCTCCCATAAGGAGATAGTCACCACATTTAAACTATGTTCTAACCTTTCAAGTCTGCCTTCCAGGAATCTTTGTGTGAACAGATGATTATTTGTGAGTAAACATTTTATACTTTGCAGAAGAGTGTGTAGCGTCTTATTTTAGGAGGGATTAAATGGGGGAAATACCAGGAAATATTTACAGAGACTCTAACGAGTCTGAGCAAGCGATCTGCTGTGTGTGTGTTTAAAAGGGGAATGTTAATTCTGCTGATTTTGTTGAACTTGTAGAGACAAGTTGGGATAGGATATCTTAGACAATATATTCCCCCCCCCCCCCGCATCCCTAAACAATCTCACAAGAAACACCTGAAATATTTTTCAAGCAGAGGTTTGACTTTACTAGATCACTGGGAGCTGCCTTAAACCAGGCCAGACTACTTATATGTTGGGCCCAGTATTGTCTACTCCGCAGGGTGGGAATGGAAGGAGCCTTCCTTTCGTTTATATTTGCACCTCTCAGTACTTCTCTTCTCTTTCTGTTTCCTTTCCAGATAGTGCCTACTTATGAGCGAATGATCATGTTCCGTCTGGGGCGGATCCGAGCCCCCCAAGGGCCAGGGGTGGTTTTGGTGCTGCCCTTTATTGATCACTGGCAGCTGGTGGACCTCCGGACACGGGCCTTCAGCATCCCGCCATGCAAGGCGAGTTGCTGCCACCTCAAAAGAAGCTTCTCCAAAGAGCGAGGCTGCCCTGGTCACCAAAGGGAGCCGGTTGGGGTGAAAGCTCAGAGCAGTGCAGGAGAAGGGGGGGGGAGCAACAGTGGAAAATGAAACTGCCTCCCTCCAATCAGCCCATCAGTGCTGGGGTGGGGAACCTGTTGCCCTCCCGATGTGAGACTACAACTCCCATCATCCCTGACTCTTGGCCATGCTGGTTGGGTCTGATGGGAGCTCTAGGATGAAGGATGCTATTAGGGCAGTGTGGTCCCCAGAGTGGGCAGTAGGGTCCCAGGGGGAGGCAGGTAAGGAGGTGCAAATGATTACCAGGCTTTGAACAGCTGGATCAAGGTTATCAGTTTTGTTGAATTAATTGTGCTAAATAGTTTAAATTGGATTTTGAACAAATGTGCAACTTATAGATACTGTTTTGAATTTTATTACGTTATTATCTTCCTTAGTGGGTTGTGCAAACCGCTGCTCTGAATAATGTTTTTCTAGAGTGGGGAAAGGGCACCGGGGATGAGTTTTTGGAAGCAAGGAGACAGCAGCCCCCCAAAAGTTTGAGAACTGCTGCTATAAGCGGTTTATTTATTTCCATTGCGCTTGAAGGAATTGCTCAGGGAAAGTTTCCCTGTGAGGATCACAAAGTTCACTGCGACTGTCTCTGGCCTTTACAGCTGACGTCTCGGGATGGAGCGTGGGTCTCTGTGGGGGCTGATGTCCAGTTCCGTGTTTGGGATCCGCTGCTGTCAGTCATGATGGTGAAAGATCTCAACATTGCCACGCGGATGACGGCCCAGAATGCCATGACCAAGATTGTGCTTAAGAAGTACCTGCGGGAGATTCAAACAGAGAAGCTGCGGATCGCAGACCAGCTCCTGGTAATAATATCTGCTAATCAATCTTTCTCTCTCTCTCTCTCTCTCTCTCTCTCACACACACACACACACACAGAGAGAGAGAGAGAGAGGTGAGGCTGGGACTCTGCTTAAAAAAGAGAGAGTGTGTTGGTGTTCTCGCTCCCTAGCAACGCGGGCTGGGCTGTGGGGAGAGAGGGAGGGGAATGCTGGGGGTGGCAGTGAGCAGAAAGAATATCTGCAGGGGCAGCAGGTCATGTGAGGGGGGAAATATGTGGGGCAGAACACACACAAGAGACATGGCTCCTTCCGTCATGGTGAGAAATCCCAAGGCTACCAGGTGGTGGGGAACCACACATATCCCCTCACCGCCCCCTTTGCCCTGGATGGAACTGTTCACCCTCGTCCCAAAAGCAGGAGGCGGACCTCTCTTCCTGCTTGGGGAGGAACACTCTGCACACGGTCAGAGGCACTCTGATAAATTCTGATTTTAAAAATACTGTATTTTTCACTCTATAAGACACACTTTTTCCCTCCTAAAAAGTAAGGGGAAATGTGTGTGCGTCTTATGGAGCAAATGCAGGCTTCGTACGGCTATCCCAGAAGCCAGAACAGCAAGAGGGATCACTGCAATAGCCGTGCAAAGCCTCTTCAGGGCATGGGGAGCCTGCCCTGAAGAGGCTTCACTGCCCTGAAGAGGCTGCCCTCCCACTGCCCTGAAGAGGCTTCACGTTGCGTTTGCTGAAGCCAGAACAGCAAGAGGGATCGCTGCGCAGCTGTTCCGGCTTCTGGGATTCAGAATATTTTTTTTCTTGTTTTCCTCCTCCAAAAACTAGGTGCGTCTTATGGTCTGGTGTGTCTTATAGAGCGAAAAATACAGTATATATCCTTGCTTTCTGGGGCTCTCAGAGACTGCTGCCCCAGCCGCAAATGGGGCGCAGTTGGTACAGTGGTGCCCCGCAAGACGAATGCCTCGCAAGACGGAAAACCCGCTAGACGAAAGGGTTTTCTATTTTGGAGGTGCTTCGCAAGACGATTTTCCTATGGGCTTGCTTCGCAAGACGACAATGCCTTGCGAGTTCCTGCAGGGTTCCCCCCCTTTTTCTAAGCCGCTAAGCCACTTATCAGCTGATCCGATCAGCAGATAAGCCACTAAAAGCCGCTAATAGCGCTAATCCGCTAATCCGTCAATGAGCTTGCTTCGCAAGACAAAAAGACCGCTAGACGAAGAGAATCACAGAACGGATTCTTTTCGTCTTGCGAGGCACCACTGTATTATACGCTGCCCCTCCATATCCTTCCAGAGGGGTCTCAAGTATGCTTGCGTACTGCCTTGTCTCCCCGGCAGTGCCCTTTGCCTGGCTACGGTAGCCCCACTCTGAGATGACACCTTCCTTCCTTCTCTCCCTCCCTCCCACATGCCCTCCTGCCCATTCATTCCCTTGCCAACTGCGTGAGGGAGCAGATTATGCACCCCCTCGCCTGCTGAGACCATGCTCCCCAGATCCCCAGGCAAGAACACCTCCCCTCCACACACACAAACACCCCAGCCCTCTCTCAGGGCGCCATGTCCCACTCACCCCACCACCGGCACTCTAACCCCCGAGAGCGCAGCACAGAGCGGGAAGGCAGGCAAGGAGGCTTGGCTGGAGAAAAAGGAGGAAGGGGAGGACAAGATGGCGCTGCTCAGGCTTGGCCGTTAAGACCGGCAGCCGCTGCTTCTGTTGCTGCATCCGAGGCTGTGGAGAAAGGCTTTTCTTTCTCGGCCTGCAATCCACGAGAAACAATCCCGCAATTGACTCCTCGGTTGTGATCGACGTGTTGGACATGCCTGGACTAGATGACCCTTTGGTTCTCTTGCAACTACAGTTGTACCTCGGGTTAAGTACTTCATTCGTTCTGGAGGTCTAGCCTTAACCTGAAACTGTTCTTAACCTGAAGCACCACTTTAGCTAATGGGGCCTGCTGCGCTGCCGCCACACGATTTCTGTTCTCATCTTGAAGCAATGTTCTTAACCCGAGGTACTATTTCTGGGTTAGCGGAGTCTGTAACCTGAAGTGTATGTAACCCGAGGTACAATTCTACAATTCCATGAACACCTGCAGGGTCCCAGTTTTCCCATGCCCTTGATCTAAATCCCTTGCCTTCTCTTCTTTCAAGGTGGAAATCAATGACATCACCAGGTCTTGGGGCCTTGAGGTGGACAGGGTGGAACTGATACTGGGAAGCGTCCTCCAGGCGTCCCAGGAGAATGTCCCACAGGCGCCGGGCTCAAGGCCTCCGATCCCAGGACTGGAAGGGCTGGACAGCACCATTCAGCAGCTGGCTCTTCAGTTCTTTGGCAAGACCCTGGCGGTTGCGGCCACCCGTCCAAATGGAGATTTTGAGACAGGTGACCACATGTCAGCTCCCCAAGCATGACTTAGTAAAATAACAATATTAATAATTTCTTAGGGCAGTCAGCCCTTACTGTTTATCCCTAGTCACTCCTTAGTGTAATACCGTTGTAATACAACAGCGTAGTGTTAGGCTTGGACTAGGGAGACCTCGACTGGAATCCTTGCTTGGGCCACAAAGCTCATGGGGCAACCTTCGACCAGCTTGCAACAAAAGACTGTAGGAGCGTGCTGGTCAGGCCAGTGGTCCCTCTAGTCGAGCTTTCTGTTCTCACAGGGGCCAGCCATAGGACCTGTGCCCTGGCCTCTTAAGGGCAGGTAAAGGTTTCAAAGGTTAGCCCCATCAGTTCTTTCTGACTAGATGCCTGTAGCAGGCTCCAAGCTCAAGAGCCCTCTCCCCTCCTCGTGGATATTTTCACCCCCTCCCATTGCAAGAATCTCCTGACAATGTTTTTGGAAAGGAGGGGGCGGAAACTGCTCTTCCTGCCTGACTCTGTGGGAGTCTGAGTGTTATCTATGTAGTAATTAGATGGCTGAGTGAGAGCTGTAACACTCATGCAAGCTAGTACAGTGGTACCTCTGGAGGCGAACGGGATCTGTTCCGGAGCCCTGTTCGCATCCTGAAGCGAACACAACCCGCGCAGGTCGTGATTCGCCGCTTTCGCGCATGCGCGTGACGTCATTTTGAGCATCTGCGCATGTGTGAGCGGCGAAACCCGGAAGTAAAGTGCTCCGTTACTTCCGGTTCGCCGCGGAGCGCAACCCAAAAGTACTTAACCTAAAGCTACTTCAACCCGAGGTATGAATGTAGCTCTTTAGTTTTAGTTTGTGATAGCTATTAGAAAATAAAGAAGTTATGCTTAACAGCTTTCTTCCGTGTTGTTCATACTCTGCTGATTTTGATGCTCACAACTCACAGTTGTGGGTCCAGTGCACTTAGACCTGATTTCCAAAAGTGGAAGGTCTCTGGAAGTGTGATGAAGAGCCAGTGTGGTGTGGTGGTTAAGAGCAGTTGACTCGTAATCTGGTGAACTGGGTTCGCTTCCCCGCTCCTCCACATGCAGCTGCTGGGTGACCTTGGACTAGTCACACTTCTCTGAAGTCTCTCAGCCCCACTCACCTCACAGAGTGTTTGTTGTGGGGGAGGAAGGGAAAGGAGATTGTTAGCCACTTTGAGACTCCGTAGGGTAGTGATAAAGCGGGATATCAAATCCAAACTCCTCCTCCTCCTCCAGTTCGCCCAGCCCAGTCAGGGCAGAACCAGTTGTTGAGCCCAGTCGTTGGCATTGGCTCAAAGGCAGACTGACACGCCTGTGGTTTCCAGCAACTGGTACCCAGACGCGTTTACTGCCTTCAACAGTGGAGACATGAGCTCTACCACCTTTTCAACAAGCCTTTTAAAGAAGAGATCTTTCCCAGTATGGGTCGGAATTGTTTTTAGATGTGCCACTTGTGTGTGGAAAAACCCCGAGTTCCTTTGTCGGGAGGAAGGTCGCAATATGGATTCGATAATGATAAGGATCATAATTCATTAATACCACTGTCTGTCCGTAGACAATGGCCATGCTCTATGGGGCTGATGGGAGTTATTCTGTATCTGAGAGCCAGTGCAGTGTAGTGGTTATAGCATGGGTAGGCAAACTAAGGCCTGGGGTCCGGATCCGGCCCAATCATCTTCTCAATCCGGCCCGCGGACAGTCCAGAAATCAGGGTGTTTTTACATGAGTAGAATGTGTCCTTTCATTTAAAATGCACCTCTGGGTTATTTGTGGGGCATAGGAATTCATTCATTATTTTTTAAAAAAATATAGTCCGGCCCCCCACAAGGTCTGAGGGACGGTGGACCAGCCCCCTGCTGAAAATGTTTGCTGACCCCTGGGTTAGAGTGTCGGTTGGGGACCCAGGACAAACCAGGGCTCAAATCCTCCACTCAGCCATGAGTGGGTGACCTTGGGGCCAAACCCTGCCTCTCAACCTAACCTAACCTAACCCACAGGGTTGCTGTGGGCATTCAGAGAGGAGGAGGAGGAGGGGAGAACCATGTATGCCGCCTCAAGCTCCTTGAAGGAAAGGGTGGGATATAAATGCAACAAATAATTATAAGCTGGAGGAGGGCCCTGCTTTGGCCACGCCTGCCCATAACCTACGTACCAATTGCCCTTTTCCTCCAGCAGAACATGTGGAGGTTGAGAATGAGATGGAGGAGCCACTGCACGCTGTCCACACAGAGCCAGGCGGCAGCAGTGAAGGAAGGAGGTTTAAAGCTGAGGAGCACCTCTCCGCGTTGGAGCATTGCTTGTCCGAATCCTTAGTGAACCAGGTCAAGGCTTGCTACCAGATCAATGTCCGGCTGGCCAGTGGAGCAAAGACTACTACTTATTTCATTGATCTCTCTTCAGGTCAGTTTCTTTTGTTGAATGAAGCCACTGACAAAGGCCCTCTCCTATGGGGCTTCCCTCACTCATCATCTGGAAGGTGCCGTCAGTGCAGAATGCTGCAGCACGATTGCTGACAGGTGTGAGGAGGCCTTGCCAGCATAGAACACCTGTGCCCAGAGATCTGCAGTGCCTGCTGATTGGCTGTTGGGCCAAGTGGGACAAGTACCTACGAGATCTCATTGCCCCACATATGCCCACTTGACCGCTTTGAAGGGCCCTTTTGCCAGGGCTACATGATGCCCATTCATAAGAAGTCGGTCTTTGGAACTCCCTGCCTCTTGACCCCAGGCAGGTACCTTTGCTGTCTCTTTTTGGCATCTGCCAAAAACATTATTGTTTAGACAAGCTTGCACCCAGATGCTTAGGAAGTTGATAAGAGTTTTAAGCTGTTTTTAGCCTATTGTTGTTTTAACTTTTTGAAAGCCTTAATTTGTTGCTGTTTATTTTTCCTTGTCGATAATTTTATTGTTTTCTCTTTGTTGGGTGTTTGTTGTTTTTTACAATCAAGCAATGTGTACATTTTGGGAAGTAGGTGACCCTAAGGCAGCACATTGTGTCCAGCCGTTGGGCTTCTCCACCGACAGCACCGAGAAGGTCTACCAAGCCTCTGTAAACCCCAGGGGGCCCACCTGTTAGTTACATCACATGAGAAACGGCCAATCTGAGGTGGCCATTTGGGTCCTCGGGACCTGCCAGGGTGGGGTGGAGTTGGGATCATAGAGTCTGGGCGTAACAGTGTTCTGTGTGTTATATAATAATAATAATAATATTTATACCCTGCCCATCTGGCTGGGTTTCCTCAGCCACTCTGGGCGGCTTCCAACAAAAGATTAAAAATACATTAAAACACCAGTCATTAAAAACTTCCCTAAACAGGGCTGCCAGAACAGAGCAGTGTTCACTGCTCAGGCAAAAGAGGGAATGTGCAAATCCTAACGTTGACGTTGTGAGTTTTGTATTTTTTAAAGGTGCATTCTGCAGAAGGCAGAGTAGACTTTCTTGGCTGCTGTTCCGGAGGGGAGGGCTAGAACCCGTGGGTGGAAATGTCAGGGGAACAGAATTCACCTAAACATTAGGCGGTGACCTGGTTCTTCAGCTGTGATTCCCACATTGCGGGGGGTGGGACTAGATGGCCCCTTAGGGTCCCCCCTGCCTCTACAATTCTATGATTTTATGATAGAGACACCTCCCCAATAGTGAGAGCTGTTTGACAGGATGGGCTCTCCTTTGCTGGAAGTAAATAAATAAATAAATAAATAATAACTAAAATTTATTTGTACCCCGCTCTCCCCAGCCAAAGCCAGGCTCAGAGCGGCTAACATCATATAAATAAGACAATATGCATAATACAATATTGCAATATGCAAATAAAATAACATTCAACATTCATTAAAACAATACAGAATAATACTAAATATCAGCATTTCAAAATTAAACAGAAATCCACTCAACAGTTACAATAAGTAATTTCGAAACTCCTAATTTCTAAGTAGTTAAAGCGGTGTGAAATTCTCTTCGGGGGGGGGTTCAAGTTTTGTATTTTGATTTTGTTCTTTGAAACGCCCTGAGACCTCCGGGTATAGAGCGGTATGTAAATTCAATAAATAAATAACAACAACAAACAAACAACAACACAGAGGCCCACAGCAAACTCCTAGTTTATTCAGTAAAGCATTACTGGACACAGTCCAAAAATCCTGTGGGAGCATTTCTATTAGGACAGGCACTAATCTGGCAAAATATACATCATGTTAGCTGTTCAATCCTCTCTCCAACCATTTCTGCCAGCCCAGCTCCCTATCCAACCACAGTCCCTGGAAACCCTGACTCAACCCTGACTCAGCCTGACTCATGTTAGAACTGGAGTTGTTTTTCACTTTAGCATTTAGCCATTAGGTTCATCGTTCTTGAATACAGTGGTGCCTCGCAAGACGAAATTAATTCGTTCCGCAAGTTTTTTCTTCTTGCGAGTTTTGCGAAGCACGGTTTCCCATAGGAATGCATTGAAAATCAATTAATGCGTTCCTATGGAGACCGTCTGGGGACAGAGGGGAAGCGCCGCTCTGTCCCCTCTTTTGAAGCAAGGGACGGAGAGGAGAAGATCGCTTCTCCCCGTTGCCGCCCCTTGGTTCAAAAGGGGTCCGGGGAGAGAGGGGAAGGTGCTGCGCCTTCCCCTCTGTCCCCGGAGCTTGCGGGGCTGGCAACGGGGAGAAGCGATCTTCTCCGCGCCGCCCCTTGCTTCAAAAGATGTCCGGGGACAGCGGGGAAGACGCGCTGCGCTTCCCGCTGTCCCCGGAGCTTGCGGGGCAAGCTTCGTTTTGCGAAGCAACCCCATAGGGAAATTCGTCTTGCGAAGCAACTCGAAAACGAAAAAACCTTTCGTTTTGCGAGTTTTTCATCTCGTGAGGCGTTCGTCTCACGGGGCACCACTGTATGTGACACCCTCCTCACGGATAATGGATTTAACCAAAATTCCATGTCAGCAGAGTGGTATCAGTCAGGGATGCTGTAGTTAAAACACTGCCCTGAAGTGGCTGCCCTGGACTAGCGAACCTCCAACAAATTTTCCTTTTCTATTATTTAGTGAACACCAGTTTCAAGAGCTGCTCTCCTGATTTGAATTCCTAGGCCTACTGGTCTTCCTCCCTTTTTTTCCCCCTGCAGGACGAGGGCGAATAGGCCCTGGGCCGCCCGACCACAGTCCCGACGTGGTGTTGGAAGTATCTGAGAGTGACCTGGAGGCCTTCATTCTGGGGGAGCTCCATCCTCTGAATGCCTACGTCTGCGGGAGGCTTCAAGTCCATGGAGACCTGAATGTAGCCCTGAAGCTGGAAGAGCTCTTCAAAGTGATGAAGCAACGAAGATGAACATGTTGGGAGTCCAAGAGGAGGAATCGTTCAGTTTGCTGCCTAAGGGTTACCGTATTTTTCACCCTATAGGGCGCACCGGCCCATAGGGCGCACCTAGGGGTTTTTTTGGGGGGGGGGACAAAGAAAAAAAATTATCCCCGACCCCAGCCCCCAGAACAGGCTGCTTTCCGCAAGCCTTGGGAGCCCGGCGGGAACTCCCGCCGGGCTCCCAAGGCTTGCGGAGAGCTGCCCAAAGCCCGGGGTGCACTCCGCTGCACTCCCCCCATTTTGGGCTGCAGGCTGCTGTCCGCAAGCCTTGGAAGCCCAGCGGGAACTCCCACCGGGCTCCCAAGGCTTGCGGATAGCTTCCTGAAGCCTGGAGAGCGAGAGGGGTCGGTGCGCACCGACCCCTCTCACTTTCCAGGCTTCAGCGAAAGCCTGCATTCGCCCCATAGGATGCACACACATTTCCCCTTCATTTTTGGAGGGGGAAAAGTGCATCCTATAGGGCGAAAAATACGGTGATTCTGTGCTCAGGAAGCCAGCTTAACCTAGGTGGCGGGAAGGTGTTGCTTAGCAACCAGACAGAGTGGCATGATGCTTACTGGCGTAGCAGTTCTGAGGGAGTTTTAACTGTATGTTAATTAAGCGTTTCCCTGCCTGAACTAAGAAAGACACAGCCTCTCTTCCTTTCTCCACAAATGATACCCAGGTTTTTTCAGCTTGCTCAGTAAAGTGTCATCAAGACTTTTCTCTCTGGCCTCTGTCTACGTTGTTGAAGTGACTTTACTAACAGAACAAAGCCTGTGTAGCTATTTGAGTTAGTTCTAATGCAGCAACCAGACTGTGGACTGAATCCAGGTATGGGGATCATGTGTTTTGTGTGATGGAAACAATTGTGCAGGATCCCCAGTGTATTTTCAAACTCCACAAAGTGCTGCTTATGACCTACAGAGCCCTAAATGACTTCGGGCCTGGCTGTTGGAAGGGCCACCTTTTGCTGTACAAGTCTGACCTATTAGTAGCATTGGTATTACAGTGGTGCCTCGCAAGACGAAATTAATTCGTTCCGCAAGTTTTTTCTTCTTGCGAGTTTTTCGTCTTGCGAAGCACGGTTTCCCATAGGAATGCATTGAAAATCAATTAATGCGTTCCTATGGAAACCGCTTGCCAGGCTGGCGGTGCGGAGAAGGGCTTTTCTCCCCACCGCAAGCCTTCAGGACAGGTACGGGAACAGAGGGGAAGGGGCGCAGCGCTTCTCCTCTGTTCCCCGGGCTTGTGGTGGGAGGAGGGTTTTTCCTCCCCACCGCCAACATTCAGAACAGCATTCTGAATGTTGGCGGTGGGAAGGAAAACCCTCCTCCCACCGCAAGTCTTCAGGACAGCCATCCGAAGGCTGGCGCGGGGAGAAGGCCTCTCCGCCCCACCGCCAGCCTTCGGAGGAGCCTTCCGAAGCCTGGTGGCGGGAGGAGGTCTCTCCGCCCCACCGCCAGGCTTCGGAGGAGGTCCGAGGACAGTGGGGAAGACGCGCTGCGCTTCCCCACTGTCCCGGAGATTTCCCTATGGGCTTTCGTCTTGCGAAGGAAGCCCATAGGGAAATTCGTTTTGCGAAGCGCCTCCAAAATGGAAAACCCTTTCATCTAGCGGGTTTTCCGTCTTGCGAGGCTTTCGTCTTGCGGGGCACCACTGTATTAATTGTCTCTTATATGCCCTTCAGGAAGTGATCTCAGTGCAGGTTTCATGAATTTTAGAACAGAAGAAGCTAAGAAGCATCCCGCTGGATCCGGCCAATGGCCCATCTAGTCCATTATCCTGTTCTCACAGTCTCAACCTGCAGGCTGGATCTGAGCACAAGATCCACAGTCTGTCCTCTACTGGTTTCCAGCAACTTGTATGCAGAAGCTTGGCTCCCTCCAGCTGTGGAGACAGAGCTTAGCCTTCATGGCTGGTAGCCATTGAGAGCCATCTCCGCAATTTTTTCCAGTTGTCTCTTAAAGCCATCCACGTTGGCAGCCATCCCTGCCTCATGTGGGAGGGAGTTCCATAGGTTAACTTTGTGCTGCATGGAGAAGTCCTTTCTTTTAGCTGTCCTCAACCTTCTCAACATTCATTAGATGTCCCAAAGTTCTAGTCTGGGAAAAATCAAAACACAATATTAAAAACAGTTAAAACCAATTATATTCAAGAACAGAGGGTGTGTAATGTCCGTCCATCCGTATATATCTGCGGGGGGGGGGGGTGTTTCCCTTCCAACTCTGTTATCCCAGTAACATTTGAGTTTTTAAAAGCAACGTCAAAAAAGGCAGACGTCTCCTACATGTTCCTGCGTGTTCGTCGTGACTAAACCAACTCAATTTCTGTTGATTCACATAAATGTGGAATTGGTTAACAGTGTATTGTCTTTGAATTTGGGAATTGGGGAGAGACGGGAAAGTCCTCACAGTGACGGTTCTTCTCTGAGCTGGGTTTATTTACACACACCCATCTGAGTCACCACCCTGCCCATTTGGGGTTGACTTACTATAGGACGGTGAGGGAGGGGCGAGAGCACTCCAGAGTTGCAGGACTACAACTCCCATCTGCCCTGGTTGTTGACTGTGCCGGGGTGGGTGCTTGTACGCTCATGGGAACTGGAATCCCACAGCCCCTGGCAGGGCAAGGCTTGCCCATCCCTGCTCATTAACATAGTAATAGCAATCTGGCTTCTCCAAGGGAGTAGTTCTCCCTCAGAAGGTGGTGGGCTCTCCTTCCTTGGAGGTTTTTAAACTAGGGTTACCAGACGTCCCCGTTTCCCGGGGACAGTCCCCGGATTTGCGAATATGTCCCCAGACAAATTCCATCCCCAGAATGTCCCCGGATTTAATGTAATGTCCCCGGGAAACGCAGCAGCGGCAGTCTCAGTAGCCCAGAGCAGTTGACTCTGGCTGGCTTCAGGAGCTGCTCAGAAGTCCCCATATGATGGTGGTACAGGGGCTCAAAGATGCAGCTTCCAGGCTGCTCCACCTTCCCTGACCCCAGCAACTCAGCTTCATGCTGCCTATAGGAGTAGTAGTAGAAGAAGAAGAGTTTGGATTTGATATCCCGCTTTATCACTACCCTAAGGAGTCTCAAAGCTGCTAACATTCTCCTTTCCCTTCCTCCCCCACAACAAACACTCTGTGAGGTGAGTGGGGCTGAGAGACTTCAGAGAAGTGTGACTGGCCCAAGGTCACCCAGCAGCTGCATGTGGAGGAGCGGGGAAGCGAACCCAGTTCACCAGATTATGAGACTACCGCTCTTAACCACTACACCCACACTAACTCTCAGCTCCTACTTGTGTGTAAGCAGGAGTAGGGACGGGGATCTCTCAGCTGTGAAGGGACACTTCGCTGCCTATCAGAGCTGGAGTGCAACCGGGGGGGGGGCGGGCATCAGTCAGTTAAGCAACGGGAAGCCTCCCTTCCCAGCTGAGGGATCCCCGGCCCTCCTGCTTGCACGCGAGTAGGAATGCCACTCTTGGCCCTCTTTTACCTTCCATGCCTGACCACACACTACTTCACCACCATCACTACCACTGAAGAACCTACAACTCGGGGGCTGCCCAGGCTCATGGAGAAAGCAGATAGGAGCCTCGGAGGAAGGGGAAACATAGCGGTTGAGGTCAAGGCGGCGGCTGCCCCTCTGCCATCACCATCGCTGCAGCATCAACGTCCCAAACGTGTAGTGTGTATTTATTTATTTATTTAAAGTGTCCCCCGGATTCATTGAAAAAAATCTGATAACATTATTTTAAACAGTTACAGATAGGTAGCCGTGTTGGTCTGCCATAGTCAAAATAAAAAAATTCCTTCCAGTAGCACCTTAAAGACTAACTAAGTTAGTTCTTGGTATGAGCTTTCGTGTGCATGCACACTTCTTCAGTTTATTTTAAACAGGTGGGGCGGGGGAGGAGATCTCCTAGAGCAGGGGTCAGCAAACTTTTTCAGCTGTGGGCCGGTCCACTGTCCCTCAGACCATGTAGTGGGCTTTTGGGGAAAAAATGAACGAATTCCTATGCCCCACAGATAACCCAGAGATGCATTTTAAATAAAAGCGCACACCTCACGTAAAAACACCAGGCAGGCCCCACAAATACCCCAGAGATGCATTTTAAATAAAAGGGCACATTCTACTCATTTAGAAATACGCTGATTCCTGGACCGTCCGTGGGCCAGGTTGAGAAGGCGATTGGGCCGCATCCGGCCCCCGGGCCTTAGGTTGCCTACCCCTGTGCTAGAGTTTCTTTAGCCGTGATCTCTGTATTGCAGGGGGTTGGACTAGAATGGGTGGCCCTTGGTCCAACTCTCCAGTGCTATGATTCTATGAGGGAGGAGTCGTCTCTGGCTCCGCTCCATCTTTGAGGGCTGGCGTCACAGACCCCCAGGTGCCTTTCTCAGGGCAGGTATCTCAGGTACAAGTGGTGAGCCTTCCCCTGCTCCCTGGGCTTGTCACCGCTCTCTGCATTCGATGACTCCGGTTATGAACTTGCTCTTTTCTCGCACAGTCTCTGCCAACTGTCACCTCATGACAACCCATCTGTGGCTGCCACACCTGGACTGTAGTTCGGGGTTCATCAACTGCAGAGCAGGTAGAAAAATTGCCCTAGGGCCAAGGCCAGTTGGGTCTCAGGAAGAAGGCCTTTCCCATTACCTGCTTTTAACAGGAGATTATAAGAACCGAAGCCTCCGGCATACAAAGTATAGTATCCTAGAGTTGAAAGGTTCTCCAAAGGTAATCTATTCCAACCCCCTGCTGAAGCAGGAGATCCGCTGCCACGGCATCCCGCCACCTTCTGAGACAGTCTGTTCCATGGAGCAACACCTCAGGTCATCGGGATGTTTTGTTTATTTTTATTATGTATTTTGTGCTTTGCATATTGTAACGTTGTGCGGTGCTCCGCCCTGAGACCTATGGGTATATGGAGTATGCGAACAACAACAACCACACTCTCAGGTAGCATTTCAAAAGGAACAACAATGAATGGTGCCCAGTATGAATAAATCCTTGGGGTAAGTGATCTTTCTCTTGCAACAGAAACAGAGAAATTATTAACACCCAATTGCAGCAAGATGAGAGACAGTAGCCGGGCAGGACAGGAACCAGCAATGCCAGCACAGAAGCAAAGAGAAGATAAATAGAGCAGCTATTTTAGGCAGCTCTCCACTAAATCAAGGAAATAAATACAGTGGTACCTCGGGTTACATACGCTTCAGGTTACAGACTCCGCTAACCCAGAAATAGTACCTCGGGTTAAGAACTTTGCTTCAGGATGAGAACAGAAATCGTGTGGTGGCGGCACAGTGGCAGTGGGAGGCCCCATTAGCTAAAGTGGTACCTCAGGTTAAGAACAGTTTCAGGTTAAGAATGGACCTCCAGAACGAATTAAGTTCTTAACCTGAGGTACCACTGTACAAATACAGTGGTACCTCGGGTTACAGGTGCTTCAAGTTACAGATGCTTCAGGTTACGGACTCTGCTAACCCAGAAATAATACCTCGGGTTAAGAACTTTGCTTCAGGATGAGAACAGAAATCGCAGCGGGAGGCCCCATTAGCTAAAGTGGTGCTTCAGGTTAAGAACAGTTTCAGGTTAAGAACGGACCTCCAGAACGAATTAAGTTCTTAAACAGAAGTACCTCGGGTGACAGGTGCTTCAGGTTACAGATGCTTCAGGTTACAGACTCCACTAACCCAGGTTAAGAACTTTGCTTCAGGATGAGAACAGAAATCGCAGCGGGAGGCCCCATTAGCTAAAGTGGTCTTCAAGTTAAGAACAGTTTCAGGTTAAGAACGGACTTCAAGAACGAATTAAGTTCTTAACCTGAGGTACCACTGTATTTAACTGACCAGTCGTGTTGCAGATAGCTCCGTTCTGGTCCTCCCACCAATAAATCCTCGCCCCCCCCCCCAACACATAGCTGCCAAGATTCCCTTTTTTGCGGGAAATTCCTTGCTGATCCCTTATTTTCGAGGCTGCTGATCCCTTATTTTCAAAATTGAATGTTGACAGTTATGCCCCAACATAAATCCTGGCTACGCCCACGGGCGCAAACAACAATCAGGAAGACTTTCCGTTTCTATGAAAACGAAAGCTAAAAAGCACAAGTATCCGGGCAGCCTCCCTTCTCGGTTAAGAGCTCCTCTGGAAGAGGAAAGAGCTTCGTGGGAAGACAAGCATGGCTCAGGTGACCTCAGCATCCCTCTCCGAGAGCCAGGTAAGACCCTGGACTTGTCCTGGGAGGACTCGGCTGAGTTTCAGGGAACAAGGAAACTCTCGGGGGCATTTACAGCCAAGGCATCCTTCGGCAGCTCTTTCCAGATTTGCTCCACTTCCGTGCCGTGACAAGAGATCAGTTTTAAGGGGTCCAGCTTTTAGGGGGGGTCCTCAGTGCGCCCACCCCTCCTTTTCAAGCTACTGCAGCCCAGAGGGAGCTGTTCCTCCCTCTCCATTTCCTTGCCTTCTTTTGCATGGTGGGAAAAGGGAGCGGGGGGGGGGTGGAGGAGGGGGGAAAGCTGCAAGACCAGAGACGCTCAAGGATGGTAGTGCGCGCCCCCCCCCAGCCCTGGCGCTGGTCCTGCAAGTGATACGCTCTAACATAGGAACTTGCGTATGTGTTAAAAGTAGAGGAGAGGAGGGTGAAAGCGAAGGAGGTGGGGGGGGAGAGATATAGAGAATTAAGGACAGGGCGGGGGGGGGGGGACTCGGTTCAGTAAGGAAACCCAGCCAGATGGATGGGGTATAAATAATAAGTTGTTGTTGTTGTTGTTTACAGCTGAATCTACCAAGTTAATGTTTTCTGGACAATATTCAAACCAAAACAAAGCTATCCTCTAAAATTTTCAATTGTCCAAATTTTGCAATGTTTACAGAAATGCATATTTTACCAGCGAAAATGAAATGCAAGCATACTGGAATTGCTTGCAAAAATGTGTGCATTAGTCAAGACTGAATCGAAAGATGTGTTTGTTATGAGAAAACTGCACTAAAGTGCTGGTGAATTTTCATGACAATTTTTTTAAAAAAACAAACCACAAATTCCTGCAAAATGTGGAGAACTGGGTTTAAAATTGGGGTGTGTGTGTGTGTGAGAAACTGAGGGAAATGAAATTGGCTTCCATCTGTAATACAGGGCTTGGTGGGAGTGAGGAGGGGCCAGAGTCCTTAAGAGGCTCTGAACAGAATCGATATCACAGTCACCAGAGTGGAACCAGCAAAATACTCTGTCTTACCCAGGAAAGGGATTTGCCCCCATCTATTTTTTTTATAGTATTTATTAAAGTTTTAAAGACAATAAAAGTTTACAAAATTTAAACATAAAAGATAAAAACAAAGAATAGCCACAGTAGAAAAAAGAAAAAAGAAGGGTACAAAAATACCAAAAACAAAACACACAAAAAGTAAAAATCAGTTTAAAAAAGAAGAAAAATCAGTATTTCATATCTTATAGTTCATTTACTTGATTCCTGACTTCCTCACACCTCCCCTTTTGTATTCCCATTTAAAATTCCTTTCAGCAAATCCTTACCCTCTATCATTTATCTTTATTCGATATCTTAACCTATTATAACTATATATTTTCAACCATTATCAATCCATATTTACATATTCTTAATAGTCTTTTTGCCAATACCACTTATTTTCCATTCCAACATCATTTTAACATTCATTAATTTTACAGTATTTCTGCAAGTAGTCTTTAAATTTCTTCCAATCCTCTTCCACCGACTCTTCTCCCTGGTCACGGATTCTGCCAGTCATTTCTGCCAATTGCCCCCATCTAAAAGGGTATTGGGAAAAGGCATTTTTCATGTCTGCTGTTGGAGGCAGTAAGACTTTGCATAGCAGTCACAGGGGGTTGGGGGCGGGGAGTAGTGCTCACGTCCTACTTGTGGGTTTTGCAAAGGCATCTGATCTTCCGCCCTGAGAAGCGGATGCTGGGCTAGATCAACCAAGGGCCGGATCCAGAGTCTTGCGTTCTTGTGTGTCCTTGCAAGAATACCTTCATCTAGGTTTGGTCCTTTTCTTAACTCAGCAGGAAGCTGGAAGTTATCAGGAAATGAGTAATCATTAACTCATTCTGCCTCCTTGCAATTGTGTTAGGCAATGCTAAGTACATAGTTTCCGTTATAAATAATAATTCATGCCCTGCCTCAACCCGAAACTGTAAAAAGCAGTGGCATAGCGTGGGTTGTCAGCACCCGGGGCAAGGCAAGTAATTTGCGCCCCCTAACCCGTGGATTTTAGCAGGGGGCAGAGAGCTGCTAGTGCGAGCGAGCGCCCCCCCCCCAGATGTTGCGGCCGGTGCGGCCGGCCCCCCCTGCACCCCCCACGCTACGCCACTGGTAAAAAGGAGAGCTCAGGGGGCATATAAGGTGTTGGGACAGCATCTTATCTTATGCCCAGCCATGTGCCTTAGTGCTCTGATACAACTGCTGGCTTGTGTACCTTGTAACCTGATCTGTGTTCGAGCCAGTTGTGCATTTGGCAACCATGGCAGCTGAGGGCAAGAGCCAGGAGAGGCTCCCCTTTTCCAAAGTAGTAGGCAGCCGTGTCCTCTGGCTCAAGAGGATGCAAACCCTTAGAACACCTGGGCACTGAAATTCCAAGAGCAGTAGCCCCCTCTGAGAAAGGCCAGACCTGCGAGTCACTAAACCCCTGGGCTGTTTTAACAAAAACCGGTTCTGGGCCAGGAGATTCGGCTGCAAAGTGGGGCTTGTGGGATCTCTGATAGACAATGTAGACAGTGGCGTAGCGTGGGTTGTCAGCACCCGGGGCAAGGCAAGTAATTTGCGCCCCCTAACCCGTGGATTTGCGCCCCCTAACCCTACCCCCCAGATGTTGGGCCCGGTGCGGCCGGCCCCCCCTGCACCCCCCACGCTATGCCACTGAATGTAGATTCACCTTTGCTTTCCAAAACATGCAGTTACGGAAAAAATGTCATACAGAAATGTGTAAGCTGGGAGGAATTTGCAACAAAACGCTGATGATTCCCACCCCGACCCCCCATTTTCCTATCCCTACTTGAAGCTTAACGGGCATCTTCCAAACTATTGCCCCTTATCCTTGTTTTTTCCACAACAGGAGATGGGTGAATTACAGTTCCTCTTGTGTGAGAGTTGCCACGGGGAAGTTCAGAGCCCCAAACTGCTGCCATGCCTTCACAACCTGTGCGCCCAGTGCCTCGAAGAAAACCAGCCCAGTGGTCACTGTGCCATATGCAGATCCCCATACTCTCTCCCTGAACTGAAGCCCAACATGCTCTTTGCAAACCTTCAGTCCCAGCTGAGCATCTTCCAGAAGATCAGCCAAGGCCAAGATTTGGCCTGCAGCTGTAGCTCTAGAGAGGCGGTGTTCTGGTGTTCCGAATGTGACTGGCACTTTTGCGACGGCGTGTGTTTCACCAACCATGAGAGAGTCAAGAAGAACAGCCTCCATGAAGTCAAAACACTGAAGAATCTCCAGGGCATGTCGAGCGCAAAGTTCCTTGCAGAGACCAGAAAGCAAAGTGTCATGAACTGTCCCAAAAAAACCCACAATAACGACGCTGCAAGGTAGGTGGTCCGCCAGCGCTTCGTTCTCAGTCTGAAATCCAGGGCCGTCTTAAGCATATCCTGCGCCGTGGTGCCAAGATCCCTTCGGCGCCCACCTCTCTCATTTCCAGGGACCTTTTCCCAAGCCTCTGCAGGGATCGCTCTCCTCCCGCGAAGGCTTGGGAAGGAAGCTGCACGCCCACCAGCCATATGGTTGACGGGGCACAGCTGGCGGGCGGGCAGGGAAAGGGGAGGCCGCTGGCAAAGCCGTACAGCTCCCCCACTCACTGGGGCACCCCTGAAAGTCTGGTGCCCTGGCACGATGCCCCACTAAGCCCAATAGGAAAGACGGCTCTGCTGAGCTCTTATTTTGAGTGCCAGGGTTGAGCCCCTGTCCCATCCTCTGCCTGAATGCTTGTGGGATTCCTCCCATGGGTGTCTGTTTGGCTACTGTGAGAATAGGACGCTGGACTAGATGGGCCATTGGCCTGATCCAATGGGCTGCCTCCAACGGAATCCAACTTCCTGGATTCAGATGGATATAAGGATGAGGTTTCCTTCTTGACTGTTTGGTCTAATTTTATTTTATATACAAATACAGCAGCTCAGAAGCATCAGGTTGCATGTATTTATTTAGAGCATTTGTGCCCTGTGGTTGAGCCAGAAAGACTCCCAGAGCAGATTACATACAATCAAAATGAGCCCGTATGCAGGTCTATGGGAGTGCCTGGGTTCAGTAAACATTCTTTCCCTCTCTGCATGTTTTATGATCAACTCAGTGCCTCAATATTGGCAATTGTGACAACTTATCTTTTTAAAAAGGACGTGGGTGGCACTGTGGGTTAAACCACAGAGCCTAGGACTTGACGATCAGAAGGTCAGCGGTTCGAATCCCCGCGACGGGGTGAGCTCCTGTTGTTCGGTCCCAGCTCCTGCCAACCTAGCAGTTTGAAGCACGTCAAAGTGCAAGTAGATAAATAGGTGCCACTCCGGCGGGAAGGTAAACGGTGTTTCTGTGCACTGCTCTGGTTCACCAGAAGCGACTTAGTCATGCTGGCCACATGACCCGGCAGCCAATTAAGCGAGATGAGCGCCGCAACCCCAGAGTCAGTCACGACTGGACCTAATGGTCAGAGGTCCCTTTACCTTTATCTTTTTAAAAAGAACTAATTTTCGGTGTTACTAGAATTTAAAATAATCATAATGAAAAGCTAATAATAATAATAATAACTATGAGCAGCAGTCCCAATAACAAAGCCAATGGCATTTGATTTACAGAGTCTATTGCAATGAGTGTAAGCGGCCCATGTGCGTGGTTTGCGCTACGCTGGACAGCAAACACCAGAGCCAGCACTGCGAAATACCGGACGAAATCAGGCGCATGCAAAACGAGCTGCAGAGCATGCAAAGGGAGCTCAAGAAAAGCAACCACAGCGAGACCTACCGCAGCCTCCAGGAGCTGGTGGCAAGCATGGAGAAGACGAGGAACGAGACGAGGGAGCTGATCCAGCAACAGATTGGCAAGATGGTGAAGGTGCTGCAAGAAAAGGAGGCCAAGTTCCTAGCAGAAGTGGAGGAGCAGCACCAGCAACAAGTCAAGGATGTAGAGAGGAGGCTCAAGGAGGTGGAAGGCCTGGTCAAGAGGATGGCATCCAGCGAGCAGCTGGTGGAGAAGATGCAGCAATATGCCTCTGACCAGGTGGTCTTGGAGATGCAACCCTACATCAAAAGTTCGCTGGAGGAGCTCAGAGATAACCAGCCACCAGTTGCCAATTTCCAGATCCAAGCGAGGGACTTTGCAGAGGTCAAGACCCAGCTCCAGGCTCTGTATGAAAGAGTGACAAAGGCCAGAGGTGAGGGTCTTGAAGAGAAATGACTGGCTGGTGTGACTGGGTAGGAGAGGAAGTGAGCCCAGTGGCAGACCTCCTGCTCTGTGTGTGGAAAGCTCTAGGCCCAGTGGTGGCACCAGGACAGGACTTCTACACTGGTTCTTTGCCAGAGCAAAGAAATAATCAGAGCCATCTTGTTGGTGTTGCCTCTTACACACCCGCCAGTCAGAAGCTCTTAACATACTGACTGTCATAGCTCATGTGCAGAGAGATTTCAGCTTTCAGAGTACCGTATTTTTCGCACCATAGGACGCACCGGACAATAGGACGCACTTTGTTTTAGAGGGGGGAGAACAAGAAAAAAAAATCTCCCCCTCTCTGTCCAGCGCCCCTTTCCCCCTCTTGTTTTCCCGCTCTAAAACAAGGTGCCGTTTAAGGTGCGTTCAGGCGGCTACCTTGGAAGCCTGGAGAGCGAGAGGGGTCGGTGTGCACTGACCCCTCTCGCTCTCCAGGCTTCAGGTTCCTTTCGACTGCTCTTTGGGGCTGGCGGGGGGAAGCCCACCACCAGCTCCAAAGAGCAGGTCAGGGAGCAGCGGAGAGGCTCCTGCCACAGCCGTGCGTCACCTCTCCAGCCGGGAGAGGGTCGCGGGGCTATGGCGTCTTTGCTCCATAGGACGCACACACATTTTCCCTTCATTTTTGAAGGGGAAAAATTGCGTCCTATAGGGCGAAAAATACGGGATCTAGATTGACTACTTTCTGCAGCTCGTCTCCAGATAGGCAGAACAAAAAGATCTGTGCAGCTGCTGCCCACTTTTTTGTGACAGATTTGCACAGATTGTAAGAGGTCATTTTTTTGGTATGTGGCCATCATTGAGTAAAGGAGAGTTGTTTAGCTGGTAGGCTTCAGGGTGGAAGTCTAGAGACCCCATCAACAGAATGATCAGGAGGGGCTCCTGGACCACAGGTGAAGGAATGCACATGACCATCTCAAAAAGTGCCGCTCATAAGATAATTAAGCCCAGAGTCTAGACTTAATGGAGAGGTGCATGCTCTAGTTATCTCCCGCTTGCACTACTGTAATGCGCTCCACGTGGGGCTACCTTTGAAGGTGACTCGGAAACTGCAATTAATCCAGAATGCGGCAGCTAGATTGGTGACTGGGAGTGGCTGCCGAGACTATATAACACCGGTCCTGAAAGACTTATAGTGGCTCCCAGTATGTTTCCGAGCACAATTCAAAGTGTTGCTGGTGCTGACCTTTAAAGCCCTAAACTGCCTCGGTCCTGTATACCTGAAGGAGCGTCTCCACCCCCATCATCCAGCCTGGACACTGAGGTCCAGCGCCAAGGGCCTTCTGGCAGTTCCCTCACTGCAAGAAGTGAGGTTACAGGGAACCAGGCAGAGGGCCTTCTGTGTAGTGGCACCTGCCCTGTGGAACGCCCTCCCAGCAGATGTCAAGGCAATAAACAACTATTTTACTTTTAAAAGACAACTGAAGGCGGCCCTGTTTAGGGAAGTTTTTAATGTCTGATGCTGTATTGTTTTTAATATTCAGTTGGAAGCCGCCCAGAGTGGCTGGGGAAACCCAGCCAGATGGGCGGGGTATAAATAATAAATTATTATTATAGTCTAAAATTTCCCTAACTGCACCACTGGCCCTGGTTGAAATCCTGGCATCTTGACACTGCCAGCAAAAGCAGACAACACACAGCTGCACAGACCAGTGGTTCGACTCGGTATATAATTTGTCACCTAATCTTAGGTGACAAACGCGGATGCAATATTTTGCTGATACTTCATCCCTGCCTACAATTTGACAAAAGCTGGATGCCCCCAGGTCAACTATGCAAAGTCATAAGAAAAGACTCCTGGCCCAGGCCAGTGAACCATCTCGTTCTCACCGTCAGCCAACTGGCTGCTCCTTGCAGGAAGCCCCCAGAGCAGAACCCGGGTGCAAGAGTAGCTCTCCCCTCAACCGCAGTTCCCAGCTACTGGCGCTCAGAAGCAAGCTGCCTCTTACAGTTTGCGCTGTTGCAAAATGGAGATGGTCCTAAGAAGTGGGAGTCCGTAGGATTTATGATTATATAGAACAATAAGGATGATTGACAGGCAAAAGTTAAAAAGGTCTTTTCATTAATGCTTTATGGTGCAAGGATGGTCAATTTTATAGAATAGTAAAGTTTCAAAGTGAAATACATTCCTTAAAGTTTTGTGCACTGAATAGGAAGATGGGAAAACTAACAGAGATATGCCAGTAATGGCTGCAGGATTGAAATACTTGGTGATTCTGTCTCTGAATAGGAAAAGACAAATTGCTCCATTTTCTAATTAATAATGCCTCACTCTTTTTTAGAAGCTGTCCCAGGTGGACCGGAAACTGCACCCAACCAGGTAAGAGCTGCTTTTGCATACATTGGGACTGGGGAACAAGTGAGCCTCCAGACACTACTGGACTCCAGTTCCCATCAGTCCTAGGCGGCATGGACAATGGCTAAGGATGATGGGAGTTGTGGCCCTACAAATTCTGGAGGGCTGAAGGTTCCCCTGTCTCTGGTGTTCATCTTGAACTGTCGTCTCCACATTGACAAACTCCAGCTGCATATATGAGGGATCTTTTCAGAGATGCCACGCAGAAGAGAAAAGAGAGAGTTTAAGGGAGAAGCTGACAGTTTAACCATTGGATAGTGAATGGGGTTAGATAGGCAGGGCAACCTGCTTTCGAATCCTTGAGCAGAAGTGAAATCCTATCAGGGGCTGAGTGGCTTGGAAAATATGGTCATAGAATTAGAATCCTAGAGTTGGAAGAGCCCCTGGGGGTCATTGTCATGACTGAGTTGAATAGGATCCAAAATGCAGCAGTCTGCTTGGTCCTAGAATAATAGGATTCAGAATGCAGCAGTCTGATTGGTCCTAGAACAATAGGATCCAGAATGCAGCAGTCTGATTGGTCCACAGGAGCCACCCAATCCAGCTCTAGGTGGAAGTGAATCCGCAACCTGATGGGCCTATAGGTGAATCCCGGAATTAGCCAATTATGTGGGGCCCATTGTGTAAATAATGTATATAAAGCAGACATCCTGGGGGAACTTCCATTCCTCCTTACCACTATGAGCTGAATAAAGAGCATGAAATCTACTCTCAACTCCGAATATTTTCAGTCATCTAGTCAAAGGCAGCACACAGATAAAACAGAAACAGCTAAAAACTGGGGAGGGGAACATCCTTAAAAACATTTAAGCATGTGTGTGCTTGTGTGTCTATTAAGATATACAGATCTTTGCAATAAAAACGCCCCAACACCAGTCCTTTCCTTAAAAACAGGCAGTTCCCAAAAGCCTCTTGGAACAAGAAAGTCTTTGCCTGCCATCAAATTGGGCTGCTTAAAATCCTCTGTAAACAGTGTGTGTCTTGAACTAGGTTTTTGTGCCTCACTGTGGAAACCTTCACAGAGTCTTCAGAACACAATTAGATACACACGTTGGAAGTGACTCCTCACATTTTGGACCTCTGGGGAGGGAGGGAGTGGAGCCTTCACCTTGCTACTGTTTTATTATAAACACTACCACAAATGGCTAACTCCAGAGTATTCATGTGATAATAGGGGGAGTTTTCTCTATTAACACACTCATAAAACTGTTTGCATTACCCATCCGCAGGGAGGGTCTGAAAAACAGCCTCCCCACCATCGCCTTAATGCAGTGGCCAGAAAGACAAACACCAGCGACCCAGATGGCCCCAGCAGCAGCAGCAGCAACTCAAGCACCAGTAATCTGGTAAGTCAGAAAGCACAATTCACCTCCCTCTGTTCCCCTCCCACTGTCCTGCATTCTCTGGTTGTGACGAATGTGGGAAGGGGGCTTCCTTCTAGGGGTGTGGGTGTGTGTGGGTGTGTGGGTGTGGGTGTGGTGTGGGTGGGTGTGTGTGTGTGTGTGTGTGTGAGAGAGAGAGAGAGAGAGAGAGAGAGAGAGAGAGAGAGAGAGATTGGAACAGTAAAAATGTGGGATAATGCTAGGAATTGCTAGGATAATGTCTGGAATTTCCTGGTAAAGGTAAAGGTACCCCTGACCGTTAGGTCCAGTCGCAGATGACTCTGGGGTTGTGCGCTCATCTTGCACTATAGGCTGAGGGAGCCGGTGTTTGTCCGCAGACAGCTTCCAGATCATGTGGCCAGCATGACTAAGCCGCTTCTGGCGAACCAGAGCAGCGCACGGAAATGCCGTTTACCTTCCCGCCGCAGTGGTACCTATTTATCTACTTGCACTTGACGTGCTTTCGAACTGTTAAGTGGGCCAGGAGCTGGGACTGAACAATGGGAGCTCACAGGGATTCGAACCGCCGACCTTCTGATCAGCAAGCCCTAGGCTCTGTGGTTTAGACCACAGCGCCACCCACGTCCCTGGACATATGCATAATACTGCAGTTGGAAGCAGTTTCCGGGTGGAAATTGCAAGAATGCCAGTCGGATGGCAACCCATGTTGGCAGTGTTGGTTTGGGCAACTTTTCTTTAAATTAGCTTTAAAGCTCAACAGCTTCAGGCAACCCCCCCCCCGCCCCCCCCAAAAAAGCTCAATAACCTTTGTGTCTGGATTTTATGGCAACACTATGTGATGTGGAAGAACCAGAGGTCTCATCCATACTTCCCCTGGATTCATATCTCAACCATATTATGCACTGATTTATTATCCTGTGTCCAATACCTGATTTTGTTAAAATCAGTTAAGATTTTTATTAAAGTTTTGTTGTGATACAATAAGGTATAGAAAAGGAATGTAAATAAAAAACAGAAACAGCTACCCAAAGTAAAAATAGAATACGAAGCCCGCTCTTAAAAGTAGTTCTCTCACCCTGGGAGACCGGCACTTCCCAGTCTCCCATCCAGGGTCCTCCATCAACATTTTCCACCCCATGAACATGCAGTCCCTGGACCCTAATAAAGACCCCAGATGTAGGACTCGAAAGAAATAATGAAGAAGAGAAGGGGGGGGATAAAAAGAAAGAAGCAGGAAAAAGAAAGGAAAGAGAGAGGGGAGAAAAGAAAAAGAAACAACAAATAAAAATAAAACAGACTTCTGATTTTCCATCAGCCAGTTACATAAAGAAGTTATTTAAGATATGCACTCCATGATAGCATCCATCTTCTCCACTTTCTGTTAAACAACATTTCTTTTAAATTCAAATGTCTCAGAATCATTCATTTATTTTCCCCACACTTTTTATTAGGGGACAGGTCCCCTTAACATTTCTGACAAAGATGGCCTGCATTCTCTTTAGAGTGGCATTTTCAATGAGAAATATTTGTTGAATTCTTTAGAAGAACAAATTTTTATTAGATGGAAAACCTAACTTTAACGATTATTTTAACTGCGTGATATTTTTGTTTGTGTGGTTTTGGGGTTTTTTTTGTATCTCACTTTGTAGTGGCTTTTGCTGCACAAAGGAATTAATCAATTAATGGCCATTTCATCCTATTCCTACTCCTAGGGCCACCTCCCGAAGTCGCCAGCAAAGAGGAACTGTGCCTACCTGGAAAGAGCCGTCCAGACCCCTACAAAAGTGGTGAAAATGGAACATGATGACGATGGTGCCAGATCCAGGCAGCTGCCTAGCAACAAGAGGCTGGAACAAACTTGGACCAGTTCTCCATCTCCAGGATGCTCCCCTTCCAGAGGGAGCAGGGACAAGGCAGGAGAAGGCATGGACAGCTCAAAGTGGGCCCCCAGGTCTGACCCAGAGCTGTCTGAGTCAGGTACAGACAGAAGCTGCTGTTTTACTCAGGGATTCTTAAGGCCCAGTCACACATTTTTGATATCTTTTTTGAGGGGGGCGGGATACTAATGCTTCTCATTGTGAAATCGACAGCCTAAAGAAGGCTGAATTGTTTAATCCAGGTATTTTTATTTATCTGTGGCATTCATACCCCACCTTTTTCGCCAAGGAGCTCCGCACCTCCCCATTCTTAGGCTGAGGGGCAGGGACTGGCCTCAAGGTACCCGTTGAGCTTCATGGCTGAGTGGGGACTTGAACCCTGGTCTGTCCCCGGTCATCGTCTAACCAACCACTACACCACGCTAGCTCTCAAATAGTAACATTGGTACGTCGTCAGCGGGATTTGAACCCATGGGGCAAGATGCCAGTGGATTTCTAATCCATCACCTGAACCACTTGGCCACCAAGTGTAAGGAACCTGGTTCACTTCAGATGTCGTTGAACTACAATTCCCACCCGCACCCCTGACCATTGGCCACTCTGGAGGGGCGTGGTCGCCCCACCCCCGGTTTAATCAGTCAGGTCACATAGTGGATTGAAACCTTCTCTATTGATGAAAAAGCACCCACAATAAATCAGGTTTTCAAAAATACAGTGGTACCTCAGGTTACATACGCTTCAGGTTACAGACTCCGCTAACCCAGAAATAGTACCTCGGGTTAAGAACTTTGCTTCAGGATGAGAACAGAAATTGTGCGGCGGCAGCGGGAGGCCCCATTAGCTAAAGTGGTACCTCAGGTTAAGAACAGTTTCAGATTAAGAATGGACCTCTGGAACGAATTAAGTTCTTAACTTGAAGTACCACTGTATATATTTTTAATACAGGTACATACACAAATCTCGGAAGAAGCATTGCCTGGTTGACAGAAAGACAGGAATGCATTTTTAAAACTGGAGCCAGCTGTGAGAGAAGTGTGCCTCATCCAAAAATAATAATGTGCTTGTTTGTGTGTACAGTGGTACCTCAGGTTAAGAACTTAATTTGTTCTGGAGGTCCGTTCTTAACCTGAAACTGTTCTTAACCTGAAGCACCACTTTAGCTAATGAGGCCTCCCGCTGCCACCGTGCCACCGCTGTGCGATTTATGTTCTCATCCTGAAGCAAAGTTCTTAACCCGAGGTATTATTTCTGGGTTAGCGGAGTCTGTAACCTGAAGCGTCTGTCACCCGAGCTATCACTGTATATTGTAACTTAACATTAGAAAGTTATTTCTGATATTAAGAGCCACATGGCAGTGGGAAAGGCCAGCGCAAAAGGCTCGCCTTCATTGGATGTCCGGCTTTTCTCTTGCAGGTGATGCTCCTGTGAGCATTTCCTCGGGAGACGAAATCACCGACGACGAATCTGTGGTGAGTGCAGAGACCCAGGTGCTGCCACGCTGTCGCTTGGTGCCCTCCTCACTGCCCCCTGGACAACGGAGTCCCTTGTGAAGGCCGTGGTCTCGCAGCACGTTGGTGGCCCTTTTCAGCTATACAGAATAATAAAAGAGCAATCCTTTTCCTGCACCTGATTGTGACATAGGCGCAGCGAAGCAAACCTTCAGTGTTCGTAGAATTGCAGAGTTGGGGTCATCTAGTCCAACCCCCTGTAATGCCATAATCTCAGCTAAAGCATCCATGACAGATGGCCAGCCAACCTCTGCTTAAAAACCTTCAAGGAGGGAGAGTCCACCACCTCCCGAGGGAAATTGTTCCACTGTCAAACAGCTCTCACTGTCAGAAAGTTCTTCCTGATGTTTAACCAGAATATCCCTTCTTGTAACTTGAAGCCATGGGTTTGAGTCAGTGCCAGATTTACGTATAAGCTAAACAAGCTGTAGCTTAGGGCCCCACTCCAAAAAACATACTTTTTCTTAATTGTATTTCACTATTAATATACTTCTTAATTGTATTTCAGTTCAACAATTACTTGGATAAAATACATATTTTGTTATGTGCAAATGGCTTTAGATACATATTAGGTCCATAAATTACCATATAGCATATGTTCAACACAGGAAAAACCAGCAACAATTTGTTGTTGACAAAGGACAGCTGGACATATAAAGGGCCCCATTACCTTCAGTAGCTTAAGGCCTCATCAACCCTAAATCTGGCCCTGGTTTGAGTCCTACTCTCCAGAGCAGGAGAAAACGAGCTTTTTCTATCCTCCATGTGACAGGCCTTGAAATATTTGAAGATGGCTATCATATCTCCTTTCAGTCTCCTCTTTTCCAGGCTAAATATACCCAGCTCCTTCAACCACTCCTCATAAGGCTTGGTTTACAGACCCTCGATCATCTTGGTGGCCCTCCTCTTCACACCTTCCAACTTGTCAACATCCTTCTTAAATTGTGGTGCCCAGAATTGGACATAGTATTCCAGGTGGGGTCTGACCAAGGCAGAGTAGAGTGGAACTGTTCCTTGCCTTGATCTGGGCACTAGCCTACAATAGCATTCATTTTATTTTATTTTTTTTGCTACTGCATCAATCACACTGTTCATTCATGCGAAGCTTGTGGTCTCCTAAGACCCCTGGATCCTTTTCACATGTACTGCTAGTAAGCCAGGTGTCGCCCATCATATATTTGTGCATCTGGTTCCTCCTGCCTAAGTGCAGAACATTCGTACCCAATGAAATTCATTTTGTAAGTTTTAAGTCCAGGTCTCCAGTCTGTGAAGGCCCTTTTGAATCCGGAGTCTGTCTTCCGCGGCATTGGCTACCCTTCCCAGGTTGCTGTCACCTGCAAGTTTGATGAGCACCCTCTCATTTCCTTCATCCAAGTCATTTAGAAAGATGTTTAACAACAATGGGGCCAGGACAGAACCCTGCGGCATCCCATTTGTCACTTTTTTCCAGGATGATGAGGAATCATCTTAATGGTCCACTTTGTAAATCAGCCGAAAGGTGATGTTTGAGTACAAAAATCTTACTCGTGACATTTTTACTGCAATTCCTAGGGGTTTGGACCAGGTGACCTTTGGGGGCAGGGCCAGATTTATGTATAAACTAAACAAGCTATAGCTTAGGGCCCCACTCTCTTGGGCCCCCCCCAAAATATACTTCTTAATTGTATTTCACTGTTAATATACTTCTTAATTGTATTTCAGTTCAACAATTGCTTTGATAAAATACATATTTTGTTATGTGCAAATGGCTTTAGATACCTATTAGGTCCATAAATTACCATATAGCATATATTCAACACACACAAAAACAGCAACAATTTGTTGTTGACAAAGGACAGCTGGACATATAAAGGACCCCATTACCTTCAGTAGCTTTGGGCCTCATCAAACCTAAATCCAGCCCTGCTTGGGGGTATCTTCCTTCTCGACAGTTCTGTGATTCTGCGAATAAAATCTTGTTAGTCTTTTAAGTTGTCACAATGCTCTTTTTTCTGAGTCGTGGAACCCTCCCCTCCCCAAGGCAGCAGTGCAGTGGTTGTGGCTGGGGGGGAAAGGTGAGTCAGTGGCCCATAATCTCTGAAGTGTCCCCCCCCCACTTGTCTGTCTTCTCGCCAGGAATCTAGCTTGCTACAGGACATCAGGAACAGATCACAGAATAGCCAGGAAGAACGCCTGAGGCAGGAGTTTCAGTTGGGGCAAGGGACCATGGTGTTCTTCGACCTGAAGCTTCTACGTAAGGGGCTGAGAGCCACTTTTGAAATCAGATACTGCTAAATAATCGCTTGGGAAGAAGGGGTGGGGGAGAAATTCAGTTCAGTTTGCATTTGAAGGCAAATCCACTTGATTTGCACTTTCCAAAACAATGCATAAACCAAAACCCAGCCATCCTGCAAAGTCTGCGCTTCTGCACAGTCTGAATTTTGCAGTGCAGTTATCCAGACAAGTCACGTGCACAAAATTGCATATCCCAGGGTAAAGTGTGCATAAAAACACACATGTATTGGTAAAAAGGATATATAATAATAATAATTTATTATTTGTACTCTGCCCATCTGGCTGAGTCTCCCCAGCCACTCTGGGCGGCTTCCAACAAAGGTTAAAAATACATTAAAATGTCACACATTAAAAACTTCCCTAAACACAGCTGCCTTCAGATGTCTTCTAAATGTCAGGTAGTTGTTTATCGCTTTGACATCTGATGGGAGGGCGTTCCACAGGGCGGGCACCACCACCGAGAAAGCTCTCTGCCTGGTTTCCTAGAACCTTACTTCTTGCAGCGAGGGAACCGCCAGAAGGCCCTTGGCGCTGGACCTCAGTGTCCGGGTAGAACGATGGGGGTGGAGACGCTTCTTCAGGTATACAGGACTGAGGCCGTTTAGGGCTTTAAAGGTCAGCACCAACACTTTGAATTGTGCTCGGAAACATACTGGGAGCCAATGTAGGTCTTTCAGGACCGGTGTTATGTGGTCTCGGCGGCTGCTCCCAGTCACCAGTCTAGCTGCTGCATTCTGGATTAGTTGTAGTTTCCAGGTCACCTTCAAAGGCAGCCCCACGTAGAGCGCATTGCAGTAGACCAAGCAGGAAATAACTAAACCTTGCACTGCTCTGGCAAGACAGTCTGCGGGCAGGTAGGGTCTCAGCCTGCGTACCAGATGGAGCTGGTAGACAGCTACCCTGGACACAGAATTGACCTGTGCCTCCATGGACAGCTGTGAGTCCAGAATGACTCCCAGGCTGCGCACCTGGTCCTTCAGGGGCACAGTTACCTCATTCAGGACCAGGGAGTCCTCCACACCAGCCCTCCCCCTGTCCCCCAAGAACAGTACTTCTGTCTTGTCAGGATTCAACCTCAATCCATTAGCTGCCATTCATCCTCCAACAGTCTCCAGGCACTCACACAGGACCTTCATTGCCTTCACTGGTTCTGATTTAAAATAGAGGTAGAGCTGGGTATCATCCGCATATTGATGGACACCCAGCCCAAACCCCCTGATGATCTCATGTAGATCTCATGTAGATGTTAAAAAGCATGGGGGAGAGGACAGAACCCTGAGGCACCCCACAAGTGAGGGCCCGGGGGTTTGAACACTCATCCCCCACCACTACTTTCTGGACACGCCCCAGGAGGAAGGAGCGGAACCACTGTATGACAGTGCCCCCAGTGCTCCTCTAGACGGTCCAGAAGGATATTATGATCAATTGTATCAAAAGCCGCTACAAGAAAGTCTTATATTAGGGAAAACTGGTTTGCATAAATGTGCAGATTGGGCAAAACTGTGCACACAAATGTGTAGATGAGGAGAGATTTGAACTAAGATGTTGGTGGCTTTTCATGAGGAGTTTCTCTTTTTAAAAAAAACTACAAACTGACGAGGAATTGTGGAGAACCAAACCTAAGACTGGAAAAAGAGAAACCAAAATTGGCATATGTTCCCATCCCTACTTGGGAGTGAAGGGAGAGGCTGGCGTATCAGAGGGGCATCGGGAAAGGGGCTGCTCACATCCTGCCCTCTTTCCAGCAGGGAATGTGCTACCAACTTTTTCTTCTTCCAACATACATTCCAATGAGAGCACAAGCTGGTATCAGATCAGATCTGTTTTCCAGTGGTGCCTAGCCAGGGGCCACAGGGGAAATCCACAAGTACCTGATGGTGCCACAAACCCACCTTGACTTGGAGGCTCAGTCAGGGCAAGGAGAAACCTGACAAGGCTCAGGTCCTGTGGCAGGTGGCCTGTTCCGGTGGGTGGGTGTGTTTGTCACGCACGTACCCTTGAAAGTCTGGGGGTGCTCCCACATTGGGAGCCCCTTTCCCCAACTTTGTGGAAAGGGATAGCCTGGCCACCTTGTGGTTAGATTACTGTGATGTTATTTACGTGGGACTGCCCTTGAAGATAGTTTGGGGACTGCAGCTAGCACTAAAGTCTTTTCGTAAGGCCCTTTGAGCTTTCCTCCAATCAAGCAGTGTGTAAATTTAACAAAATACAGTGGTACCTCGGGTTAAGTACTGAATTTGTTCCGGAGGTCCATTCTTAACCAGAAACTGTGCTTAACCTGAAGCACCACTTTTTAGCTAATGGGGCCTCCTACTGCTGCCGCGCCGCTGGAGCCCAATTTCTGTTCTTATCCTGAAGCACTATTTCTGGGTTAGTGGAGTGTGTAACCTGAAACGTATGTAACCTGAAGCATATGTAACCAGAGGCACCACTGTAGATAAATAATAATATAATAATAATAATTTATTATTTATACCCCGCCCATCAGGCTGGGTTTCCCCAGCCACTCTGGGCGGCTTCCAACTGAATATTAAAAACAATACAGCATCAGACATTAAAAACTTCCCTAAACAGGGAATTCTGTTGTCCTCAGTTGTCTTTCAAAAGTAAAATAGTTGCTTATTGCCTTGACATCTGCTGGGAGGGCGTTCCACAGGGCAGGCGCCACTACCGAGAAGGCCCTCTGCCTGGTTCCCTGTAACCTCACTTCTTGCAGCGAGGAACCCCCAGAAGGCCCTCAGCGCTGGACCTCAGTGTCCGGGCAGAACGATGGGGGTGGAGACGCTCCTTCAGGTATACAGGACTGAGGCCGTTTAGGGCTTTAAAGGTCAGCACCAACACTTTGAATTGTGTTCGGAAATGTACTGGGAGCCAATGAAGATCTTTCAGGACCGGTGTTATATGGTCTCAGTGGCCACTCCCAGTCACCAGTCTAGCTGCCGCATTCTGGATTAATTGCAGTGTCCGGGTCACCTTCAAAGGTAGCCCCACGTAGAGCACATTGCAGTCTCAGTCACCAGTCTACTGTAGCTGCCACATTCTGGATTAATAAATAGGTATAAGGGCGCTTTAAATGCATGGTGGTGAGCTTACCTATGGTCTTTCCAACTACAAGGTGTGCTGATGGTCACTAGCTCAGGTGGTTTCTAAAGGTGGAGTAGCAAGGGTATTGCAAGGCACTTAAAAGATGCAGGAGCACAGATTCATGACACCCGCTGATTGGCCTCTGAGCAAACTGGATAACCACAGTGAATATGTTTGTAGGGAAGCGGAAGGAGATCAGGTGCTCACACACACACACACCCTGGTGTTGCCTTCTAAAAATACCCTTAAAGCTCGGGCGGAGGAGGTCAGTCTATCAATGGCATATGGCTACCTAGAGCGTAAGAGCCTACTGCATCAGGCCAGCATCCTGTTCTCACAGTGGCCAACTAGATGCCTCTGGGAAACCTGCAAGCAGAATTTGAGCCAAAGAGCAACTCTCCCCTCCTGCTCTTTCCAGCAGCTGGGATTCAGAAACATCACTGCTTCCAACAGTAGAGACAGAGCAGAGGGACCCCTGACCATTAGATCCAGTCGTGGATGACTCTGGGGTTGCGGTGCTCATCTCGCTTTATTGGCCGAGGGAGCCGGCTTACAGCTTCCGGGTCATGTGGCCGGCATGACTAAGCTGCTTCTGGCGAACCAGAGCAGTGCATGGAAACGCCGTTTACCTTCCTGCCAGAGCGGTACCTATTTATCTACTTGCACTTTGATGTGCTTTCGAACTGCTAGGTTGGCAGGAGCAGGGACCGAGTAACGGGAGCTCACCCCGTTGCAGGGATTCGAACTGCCGACCTTCTGATCGGCAAGTCCTAGGCTCTGTGGTTTAACCCACAGCACCAGAGGCATCCTGGCTAGTAGCCATTGGCAGCCCTCTCCCCCTCCATGCATTTGTCCAGTTCTCATTAAAAGCCACTGAAATGGGTGGCCATCCCTGCCTCTTGAGGAAGCAAGTGCCACAGTTTGAATTTGTGCCGTACGAAGGAGGACTTTGTTTCTCTGTCCTGAACCTTTCGGCATTCCACTTCAAAGAGAAAAATAACTACCAGACTTTTAGAAGACATCTGAAGGCAGCCCTGTTTAGGGAAGCTTTTAATGTTTTATAGGTTATTGTATTTCAGTGTTCTGTTGGAAGCTGCCCAGAGTGGCTGGGGGGACCCAGCCAGATGGGCGGGGTATAAATAAATTATTATTATTATTATTATTATTATTATTATTATTATTATTATTATTATTATTATTATTAATGAATTCTAGTGTTATGAGAGAGGGGAAAAGACTTTTGTCTATTCACTTTCTCATGCCATAGTTGGAGGCGCTTTGCCACTGAATCCCAACTCAGCCATGAAGCTTTCTGGATGACTTTGGGTCAGTCACCGCCTCTCAGCCCAACTTACCTCACAGGGTTGTTGTGTGGGATTAAATGAGATGGGGGGAGAACCATGAAGAAAAAAAGGTAGGGTATAAATGCAATAAATAAATGATAATAAATAAATCAGCAACCCATTTGGCCTGGCTTCTTGCCTGAAATAACCTGATGGCTCTTGAGTAATATTTATTTACAGTGGTACCTCGGGTTACAGACGCTTCAGGTTACAGACTCCGCTAACCCAGAAATAGTACCTCGGGTTAAGAACTTTGCTTCAGGATGAGAACAGAAATCGCATGGAGGCAGCGGGAGGCCCCATTAGCCAAAGTGGTACCTCAGGTTAAGAACGGACCTCCGGAATGAATTAAGTTCTTAACCCGAGGTACCACTGTATTTGTGATGCCCATGCCTCTGTGGTCAATCTGGACTAACCTTCTCTCACTGCTCTTTCAGCGGGCGATATCCTGCACTTCGTTGCCCTAGCAGAGGAAGCATACTGCCGCTCTGTCATGATCCGGCCGCTGGTGCCTTCCTCTGGCGGAGACGCAAGAATCAAATTCTCCGAGACTGGGCTGGAGGGGTTCCTCGACTACGTCTGCTCCCTCTCCCTGCCCATTTTGGTGGGGTATGACATCTGGGCTGTGGATCATCTCCCAGCCCTGGTTGGCGCCCTGCAAGCTATCAACAAGGAGGAAAGATTCGAAGCCTCCATCTTTGGTTTCATCGATGCCTTGCCCCTCATTAAGGAGAAGTTCCCAGAGTTGCCCAGCTACACGCTGAAAAGCCTGGACTACACATATCGCTGGGGCGACCTGAACGACACGCGGGCCGACGACTGCGCCAAGGCCCTGAAGGATTTGTGTACAGTCTTGGAGGTTAACCCTGTGATGGAGAGAAGGACAGTCATTGCCTACTCCAACATACGGTCCTACGCCTCCCTGCGACCCCTCCTGTCGCAGAAGCTCCTCTCCGAGGCCTCTGCAAAGACGTTGGCGCTGCACAATGTCTGCCTTTCCATGCTCCAGCACATCTATCAAGAGGACCCAGAAAGGGGGCTAAGCAAGTTGTGCAGGTTCCTGAATCGCCACCGAAAGGACACGGAGGAAAAAATCCAAAAGCTGAGCAAGATACGCTTCTACTTCCAACAACTGCAGCCGGCAGCTTGGCATCTGCTGCCGGAAGCAACCTCCTAGAATCTTAGAGTTGGAAGGGACCCAAGAGTCATCTAGGAAAGAGAGTCTATCACCTCTCATGGGAGTCTGTTCCACTACTGAACAGCTCTTACTGCTTTTGCGAATGTTTAGTCGAAATCTCCTTTCTTGTGACTTGAAGCCATTGCCTCGAGTCCGACCCTCCGGAACAGCAGATTCTACAATTCCATGCTTCTACCATGTTAATGAAATAAGTACTAATTTTTTAAAACTTTTTTTTTTACTAAAGCACATCTTTACTTTGCAATTAAACAATTAATATCCACAAGTAAACTATGTTTTTTTCTTCAAGTTTGTACCTAGACAGCTATTTGTCAATCAAAATGCAATCAGGGAACCATAATAGAAATACTCACACTGGCCCAAGCATAAAGAGAAGGGAGGAAAATTAACTCAGTCAACCTGCAACATCATCCCATGCAGCTGCGTGAGTTGATAAGGGTCAGCCATTATCACCAACCCCTGGAGCATAGCTGTCCACTTTTCCCTTTTCTTGTGAGGAATCCTATTCGGAATAAGGGAATTTACCTTAAAAAAGGGGAAACGTTGACAGCTATGCTCTGGGGTTGACTCATCTCAGCACTGGAGTTCCATTTGCAAGTCCAGCTGAAACCTTTTGAGTAGAGCTATCTTTGTCCTCTAGGACAGGGATGGGGCCCCTATGGCCACCCACATGTTGCTGAACTAAAACTCCCACCATCCCTGACCACTGGCTACTCTGGCCAGGGTTCATGGGAGTTGAGAGTCCAACAACTTCCAGTCCCCAAACTTTCCTACGCCATCCTAGAAAATGGCCCACAGGGCAACCCTATACGTCTACTCGGAGGTAAGCTCATTGAGTTTAATGGCACTTACTCTCAGGTAAGTGTGTGCAGGATTGGAGCCTAAATGTTGTCTCTCAACATCTGAAGAGCACAACCAGATCGTTTGCCCATTGCTTTGTGATTCCTGATTCCTGATTCCTGGCAGGCAGTAATAGCTGTGGGCTGTCAATGAGAGAGTTTCAGGAGGTGCTGATTTTCTCTGCCTTCCAGCCCTACAGTTTGGTAATTCTACAATGCAACAGATCACCCTAATGCAGATATAGCAGCCAACCCAATTTAATATCGCAGCTCCAGACTATGTCAGTTCAAAAGCAGTTTCAGAACGGTTTCAGTTTCAGAACCCTTTTAAATGTGTGTGGTGGGTGGAGCTATTAGTTTCTTATTGTTCTTATTTTTACTCTGCATTCTGTGTTTTTTATATTGTATTTTTATGTTGTGAACCGCCCTGAGAGCTACAAATGAAGGGTGCTATGTAAATTTAATAAATAATAAGAATAAGAATAATAAATTCAGGGACTAGTTGACCTCCATTTGCTGTCTGCTACAGCTTTCCCCAACAAGCACTGACTTGCACCTGAGACTAATTCTAGTTCCTTCCATTTCTCCCTCCAGAGTTTGCATTTAGCAAAAGGTGTGTTTGGGTTCCTCGTTACCTGAGTCAGGTGAGAGTGGACTTTGGGGGTGGGATATAAAGGTTTGCAGAGAACAGTCGTGTTTGTTGCTGGATTTCTTGAAGAAGCAAAATGGGGTTTCGGGCAAACTTGGCTGTTGTCTTGCTTTGCTGGGGGGTTGCTTCTTATGACCCCTGGCAGTTTGCTCCGAGGAACTCAATTTGGAGAACTGCCAGGCCTGTGTCCCCTGCTCCCTCCTGGCCTGAGTCCTCTCCCTGGGCTTGGGTTGATGCTTCCCAGGTGAGAGCGTTGTCCTACTTCGCCCCTGTGGCTGTGCAGTGTGGAGAGGCCCAAGTGGTAGTAACCGTGAACAGGGACCTGTTTGGGACTGGAAGGCTCATCCAGGCAACGGACCTCAGCCTGGGCTCTTCGGGCTGCCACTACACCTCCTATGATGCTGCCAAGGATGTAGTGATCTTTGATGTTGGGCTCCATCAGTGTGGCAGCATCCTGCAGGTAACTCTGTATTAATTACCTATGTTGACCTATCCTATGCATGCTTCTGCATTTGTTTCCAGGCTAGTTAAATGGCTTTGCCTGGGGTCCAGTTAAGAGGCCTAATAATTACCCATCAGGTTATTGTGACACTGGCTACTCTGGGTTCTTTGAAACTACAATAGGTTCTGTGAAATGCCGAGATCCTGAAAAGTTCAAACCTGGGTGTAGGAACATGGTGCCCTCTCAGATGTCTTCACATGTGAAATGAATCAAATTCTTCCTTGTTGCTCCTCCTCTTCTACATCACCTGAGGGCTAGTCCTGAGGTTCGCCTTTTTTTAATCTTTGGATTCAGCCAACAGCTATTTCACTTTGTGCAGTTGCTTGTTAGCTGGTTTTGGCATGCAAATTTGAAAGGGAGAATATAAACTGCACAAGGCTTTCTAGCTACTGAAATCTAGATAAAGGTAAAGGGACCCCGACCATTAAGTCCAGTCGTGGACGACTCTGGGGTTGCGGCGCTCATCTTGCTTTACTGGCCAAGGGAGCCGGCGTACAGCTTCCAGGTCATTGGCCAGCATGACTAAGTCGCTTCTGGCGAACCAGAGCAGTGCACGGAAACACTGTTTACCTTTCCACCACAGAGGTACCTATTTATCTACTTGCACTTTGAGGTGCTTTCGGACTGCTAGGTTGGCAGGAGCAGGGACTGAGCAACGGGAGCTCAACCCATCGCGGGGATTCGAACCACTGACCTTCTGATTGGCAAGTCCTAGGCTCAGTGGTTTAGACCACAGCGCCACCCGCGTCCCTGAAATAAAAGGACTCTATTAGGAGACTTAGATTAGGCTCTGTGGATCATTATCTGTCTGAAGCATTCTGGCCTGACATCTTCCCAACGGACTCCTTACACATCCTTGGTCCAGGTGTTTGTAAACAGTAGCTGAAACAATCTCAAAAGTCCTCTTGCACAAAAATTCCCTCCTGCGTTTATTTTAATATTTTATACTGCTACTTCTTTTTTTAAAAAAATCAAATTGGTTTACAACAGTAGGATAGATACAAAGTCACAAATCACCAGCTGACTTTTACAGAACATTCTTAATTTTTCTGCATTAGCCTGTCAGCAAATGTTTTTCCCCCAACTAGGATATCTTCTGAATTGCTATTAGCAGAGCATTTCACAGGACTGGGCCAATGACACAAAATGCTTGGTTTCTCCCAAGTGTTCATTTTTCAGCAAGGCAGTTTTTTTCTAGGGAGGGGGAAGGCTTTTTATTTGTTGCTATTGTTGGACATTGGGTAGTCAAACTTTCTCTAATCCACCGCAAAGCATCTAGACAATCTTCCTTAAAAAAAAAAAAAATCCAAAACCAAAAAAATAAAAATTGCAAATTCAACATCCATATTCATTTTCTAACATAAACCTATTACATAGTTAATGAAATTAAAATATACCTAATTACTCTAAACTTCTCTTTGCTGTATACAAATATAACAGTTAAAAATTTTATATTAAAGCTTTTATATTATAAATATTAATTCAAATTCCCCTATACCCCCCGTTCCCCTTCACCCATGTGTGATCTTTTTTTTCCTTCTTCCATCTTGTTGTGGTGTTATAATTATTGTTCAGCTGATTCTTTTATTATTTCCTTGCTCACCCCTGCACGTTTTACACGTTATCTATTAATATTCCAGTTCCGGAACCATATTTTTTCATACATTCCTTCACTCCCTCCCACTCTTTAATTCTGATTTGAATGGCCTCTAATAGTTGCCGTCATTTTTGCCATTCTAATAATGATGGTACCAGCATCTAGACAATTTTCCTGAAGCTCCTGCAGTACTTCTGCCCACCTGTGGTCTTAAATTATCCTTGGACTAAAAGTACACAATGAGGCTCAATGGGTCGTCTTGCATTCCCTCCTCCAGATGACTCCAGAATCCCTGGTCTACAGCATAAGCTTATACTATAAGCCTAGTCCCAGCGCCAATGCAGTTGTCATGCGAACCAGCCCAGCCGAAGTCCCTATTGAATGTCACTATCCAAGGTGAGTTGGGGAGATGGCGGCAATGGCAGGCACCTAGGAGCCGTTCACATGCACAGCAGGGCAGTGGCTCCCAAATATTTTTGGGCTACCCCCCCCCCCCCGGTTGCATAAACTCATTCCTAGTGCCCCTACCATACCCTATGAAAATCACTTTTCAGAATAATGCTTTGCACGACCCACCAAGGAAGATTTTAAAAAGGTAAAGGACCCCTGACAGTTAAGTCCAGTTGCAAACAACTCTGGGGTTGCGGCGCTCATCTCGCTTTATGAGCTGAAGGAGCAGGCGTTTGTCCACAGACAGTTTTTCCAGGTCATGTGGCCAGCATGACTAAGCCGCTTCTGGCAAAACCAGAGCAGTGCATGGAAATGCCGTTTACCTTCCTGCTGGAGTGTTACCTATTTATGTACTCGCACTTTGACGTGCTTTCGAACTGCTAGGTTGGCAGGAGCTGGGACTGAACAAAGAGAGCTCACCCAGTTGCGGGGAATCGAACTGCCGACCTTCTAATCTGCAAGCCCTAGGCTCAGTGGTTTAGACCACAGCGCCACCCGCGTCCCTGGTCTAAGGAAGATAATAATGCAATAATAGTTACGGTTCTGAATTTTTATTGCTCATTTCTTCAAAATCCAATTCAAGCTTTCATTAATTCAACAAAAGTGATGAACTTGATCCAGTGATACCAGCTATACAAGGTCTAGTAGTCATTTGACCACTTTGAGAACCACATCTGTAGGGGCCTTTCACCTTATTTCTCTTTCCAGGAGAAGCAACGTGAGCAGCGACGCCATCAAGCCAACTTGGGCTCCCTTCAGCTCCACCATTTCCGCAGAACACAGCCTGGGCTTCTCCTTGCGCTTAATGAACGGTACATGAAAATTACAAAACAGGCCATTGGCTCAGTCTAGGGTGGCAGCACCAGGCAGGGCCCACGGCTGAGGCAAGGGAGTTTGGGGGCAGGAGGCACTTTCACCTTTTTCCAAGCAAGCACCAGGCAGCTGGATCTGGCCACCCTAAATGTATCTGCAACATCCCTGGCCGAGCACCACTCTGTGGGAATCAAAAGAGGGTAGCTAGACAGGGCTGCCCAGGGCTACTGGGTGCAGTGACCATAGCCAGGCAAGCCTGCCAGCTGGGCCAAGCAGGCGCCACTAACACCGAAGGAGCCCCTGAAAGCTGGCAGTGCAATGGCCGTCTAGTCCTAACTCCCTGTTGGTTTTTCACCCGGTCACTTGTTTGTGATGGATTCTACCTTTTCTGCTCCTGATGGGTGTCTGGATCTGGGGGTGTCTAATGTGGTTAACTGAACTCCAAGCCATTGACCTCTGTGAAGTGTAACTTTATTTGGCAATCTTTATTTTAAAAAAATATTTTTCGCTGCAGCCCTTCCTTTCTTTTAGACTCCCCCTTGAAACTTTACTCCTGAATAGCCTTGTTTTTTGCTTCACCTTACATACTTGCCTCCTTTTCCTCTGTTCCTGGTTTTGATCAATGCAGCTGACATACTACCTACTTTTGTTCCTTTTTCAATTTAAATACAATTCTGATGTTGTTAATTGAGCAGTTTTTCATAGTTTTGAGCCTTGTTATGCTGTGTCCTCTCCCCCACACAAATCATGGAAACTGTAGGTGACTCCTCATAGAGCTACAATTCCCTGCACCCTTAAACCAGTGTTTCCCAACCGGTGTTCCGCGGCACACTACTGTGCCGTGAGACATCGGCTGGTGTGCCGTGGGAGGGAGGCGGGCGAGAGGCGGCGGCGGCGAGGATCCGGCGGGGGTGGGGGGAGCGGGGGCCGTCGCGCGCAACCGAACTCACTTGGCGCGCTGCCGGCTTGTCCTCCTTCAACCCGGGTCGGGCCAGGCCTGCTCACGTCCCCGGATCCCCTAGCAGCAGCCGCACGCTCTCCAAAAGCGCAACGCTGCGCGCAACCGCTCGGCCAGCTGGTGCTCTGCGACTCCGCCCTTTCCCCTCCCAGCGCCGGAGGGTTCGCGCGACCGCAGCTGTTCCCTTTCGCAGCGCGCGGGAAACAATTCCAGGCCGATTGCCTTGTGCCGAAAAGCACCGCCTCTCCTTCCAGCTCAGGCCCGGGCCGCCGGCTCCCCGAATGACGTCACGGGGGCGGGGCTTTAATGGTGGTGTGCCGCGAGATTTTTTTCCGGTAAACAGGTGTGCCGTTGCCCAAAAACGTTTGGGAAACACTGCCTTAAACTACAGTTCCCAGGATTGGGGTGGGTGGGTGTGCTTTAAATGTAATAAATAAAGGCCTGGGACAAGAGTTTATCTTCTGATAAACAAGAGTTTAAATTTTAGGCGCAGATGTGACCGTAATCTTTTTAGAGCTTAGAAATATTTCTGTTCTATACATTGTATTATTAAGAATATAAAGAGAACCTGCAGGATCAGGCCATGGGTCCACCTAGTCCTGCTCTCACAGTAGCCAACTGTTGCTGGTGGGATACTAGGGATGAAAGACCTTCCCTTTTGTTCTTTGTGATCCTAAGAGCAGTCAGAAGTCGCTTCAAAGAGTCAATTGACAGCAGTAAAATAATCATTTATTTTGCCATGACCAAAAAGGTACAGACAGGCTAATGTTCATTGCCTGCCCTGCCTTCCCTCTCTGGGCTTGCCAGCCTTTTTATACCCTCTAGGATGGATGGTAATTTGATTTCCAAGAAAACATATGATTTACGAGAAATGGCATAGAATTTAGCTTTCGTTTCTCCATATTTGGACTGACTTCCTCATTTTACGTATTTCCAGTCCCTCCCTCCTCCTGTTTCAGGAGTCGGCATAGCAACCCGTTCTCTCTCTTTGCCCGAGCCACATACAGCCCTCTCTCACAGCCCTGCTCTGCTAAAAGAAGAGTTTATTTATTGTTTTATGGCCTTGTAGTAATCTTGACATCTCCCTGCAAAGAGGCCCCACTGGCCTTTGTTCTGTTACAGTCATCAATGAAGGAAGAAAGAAGCTTCAGGGATAAAAGGCAAAAAGCAGCGTTGGATATAAAAAAAGGAAATAATATACTATAAAATAATAGTCTTATGGCCCTTCAGGGAGCTAAACATGAGCCCAAGAGCCCTCTCTCTCCCTCCCATTGCTGCTCATCGAAGCCATTGATAGGTCTCTCCTCCTCCATGAATTTGCCTGGTCTGCCCCGCAGAGGACCTTAAGGTCCATGAATAATCATAGTTTAGAGGTCCTGTGCCCAAAATAAGTCAAACTATCCTCCACCAGGGCCTTCTCAGTGATGGCTCCGACCTGGTGGAATGCTCTGTCCCATGAGACTGCGGCCCTTCAGGATTTAACTTCCTTCCGTCGGGCCTGTAAGACAGAGCTATTCCGCCTGGCCTTTAATTCGAATTCAGCCTAATCTTTTATTTCTCTTCTCTTCCCTTCCCTCCCCCTCCCCTTTTATGACGATCACCCGCTCTGAGACCCCACAGCTAATTCTCCCCTGGCCTCCTCGCTGGCCCAAGTAGGACCAATTCAGCCAGCTAGCCCTGGGGATTATCTAATGCTTATTTCCCCTAAATTGATTTCTGAATTTTGAATTTTATTGTTCATGTTTTTATACTGTGTTTTATGCTGCTTTTACAATTAAGTGTTTTAAATTTGTTGTTAGCCGCCCGGAGCCCTGTTTTTGAACTGGGAAGGGTGGGGTATAAATAAAAATTTATTATTATCATTATCCTCTTTTAAAGCCCTCCAAATTGGTGGCCATCACTGCCTCTTGTGGGAGGGAGTTCCGTAGTCTAACTCTGTGCTGCATGATGATGCATCCTTGGATAGGACAAGCCAGTGCTGAGGTCTGTGCTGGATAGCTTTATTTCCCTCTAGGTAAGATTCTGCAACTCTCTTGTCTTTCAGATGACTGGAGCGCTGAGAGAGCTTCCGGCACGTACCAGCTGGGAGACGTGATGTACATTCAGGCTGAAGTGAACGCAGTGAACCACCTTCCTCTGCGGCTGTTTGTCAACCACTGTGTCGCCACGCTGAGCCCAAGCAGGGACGCCACTCCCCGATATCCCATCATTGACCACAACGGGTAGGAGCTCTCTAGGGTTGTCCCTGCCAGTCACTATGCCCTTGGGCAGGCCAGCATCTGCGAGGGAGAAGGGACAAAGAGCAGAAAAGTGAAGCTATGTGGGCAGCCTGGACTAGGGCAGCCAGGAACCTCATGTTACAGGAAGTACAGTGGTACCTCGGAGTTACATACGCTTCAGGTTACAGACTCCACTAACCCAGAAATAGTGTTTCAGGTTAAGAACTTTGCTTCAGGATGAGAACAGAAATTGTGCTCCAGTGGCACGGCGGCAGCCCCATTAGCTAAAGTGGTGCTTCAGGTTAAGAACAGTTTCAGGTTAAGAACGGACCACCGGAACGAATTAAGTTCTTAACCCAAGGTACCACGGTACTACTGACAGCTAGGGATGGGCGGAGGGATTGATTCTGTTTACATTTAAATGCAAATCTGCCGAATTTGCTTTTCCTGAAGCATGACATCCTTTGAGAACTTCACTATTCTCTGAATTTTACAGTGCAATTATCCATCTCGATGTGTAAGAAATGCATGTGAAGTGTGAATAAAAATACATATATTTGGAGGAATTGACATACATAATACCAGGAGAAATTGCTTTGCAGAAACATGTATACTAATGGAAAATGGATACAAAAGCATATATTTAATAGGAGAAATTGTCACTAAAATGGTGGCAATTTTTCATGAGTTTTTTTTTTAAGCTTGTAAACTGATGAGGAAGAAACTGAAATACAGATTTGCCCTTCTCCTCTGACAGCCTTTCATTTTCTTCCTTCCTTCCTTCCCCTTTCCTTTTCTTGTGTTTTAGCTGCCTTGTTGATGGGAGGTCGGATTCCAGCTCAGCCTTTGTGTCTCCAAGGCTCAAGGAGGATTTGCTCCAGTTCACGGTGGACGTTTTCAGATTTACAGGACATCCTCAAGAGCTGGTGAGAAGCCTTGTCTTGCACAGCCTTCCTTGAGCTGAAACCTAGAATGTCTAATGGAGTTTTTTTGTCTACTTGGCTTCTCCAGATCTACATCACTTGCCACCTGAAAGTGACTGCAGCCAGCCAGGCCCCTGATCCTGAAAACAAGGCTTGCTCCTTCAACCAAGCTAATAACATGTGAGTGAGCCAGCATGGACTCCCCTTCATTGGTGGTTTTTAAAGAGAGGTTGGGTAGCCACCCATCAGGGATGTTTCAGCTGTGATTCGTGCAGGGGCTTGGACTAGATGAACCGTCCAATTCAACAGTTCTATGATTCTATGTTAATAGCCCTAGCCAAGCCTGCCAATGACCTTTCTACAGGACTAAATAGCTGGCTGTCAAAGAAACAACTAGCTAGTGATGTTTTCTGTTTTTTGTTTTCTTTTTGAATTTGCATTTTATTTATTTGTTAACATTCTTATATTACATCGGTAAACATTGTCATATTACATTACAAGGACATACTATAATTTCCAACATATATACAAAAATTATATAAAAATTTTATATACCTAGAAAGAAAATGAAACAAACAAAAAAAAGAACAAAGAAAAAACAAAAAAAATCATATACCATATTTTTCGCTCTATAACACGCACCTGACCATAACACACACGTAGTTTTTAGAGGAGGAAAACAAGAAAAAAAAATTCTAAATGAAACAGTGGATGTATGATTTTTGTGGTTCATGCTGTGGCCACAGACATGTGATCTGACAGTGAGTTTGGAGTAGCCCAATGCAAAAATCCTGAGGATCCATGTGGATCCATGCTTTGTAACCACTTTTTTGTACCACTGCGGCCCCAGGCAACAGTGGGTGCGTGATTTTTTTGGTGCAAGATGTAGCCATGGACATGCTACGTGATCTGATGGTGAATTTGGGGTGACCCAGTGCAAAAATCCTGAGGATCCATGTGGATCCGTGCTTTGTAACCACGTTTTAAGTGGGGAGGGAAGGAAAAGCACTCAAGGGACAAGGAGCACGCATGGGGTGTGTGGAGAAGGATGCTGCTAATAATGCAGAAGAGGGGTTTAAGGGGAGAAGAAGCACGCGTGGGGTAGATGGAGAAGGATGCTGCTAATAATGAAGAAGAGGGGTTTAAGGGGAGAAGGCTCCTCTCCTCTCCCGCTTTGCTCCTTTAAAGCAAGCAGGCTCTGCTTTTCTCCCTCCTCCCCGCTCATCCATGGCTTAGCGAGCTGAAAAACTTTGCTGCTATTTAGCAAGCTAAGTGGGGAGGAGAGAGGGACAGAGAGCCTGCTTGCTTTAAAGGAACCAACCGGACAGGAGCCGCTTACACTCGTGTAAGCGGCTCCTCTCCTCTCCCGCTTTGCTCCTTTCAAGCAAGCAGGCTCTCTGTCCCTCTCTCCTCCCCACTCAGCGGCTCTTCTCCCGCTTTGCTGTTTCAAAGCGAGCCACGAAGGAGGGAAGGAAGGGGAACCATGGATCCTCTGCTCACGACTGCAGCAGATCCCCCCGCCATCCGTAGGCATTCGCTCCATAACACGCACAGACATTTCCCCTTACTTTCTAGGAGGAAAAAAGTGAGTGTTATGGTGCAAAAAATACGGTACATACCAACACTAGTGATGTTTCCAGAAGCTTCCCTCCAACCCGCCCAACGGGGCTGGCAGTAACATCATTTTTAAAATTTCATTTATTTCCCATGCCGTTTTTCGCTCAAGTCTCAAAGCATCTTACATTACAGCACTCATAATCTCACTATCCAGAGATTGTGGTGTGGCGTCTAACAAAATTATGTCGAGTATTTGAGCTTGTTGCCCAAGCAAACCAATTCTGCAGGTAATATAGGCCTTTCTCTTCCTTTTCCCCATCCCTCCAGGTGGATTCCGGTTGAGGGTACCCAGGGGATCTGCACCTGCTGTGAGACTGGGCACTGTGGTGTCACTGGAGGGCAGCCGAGGAGGGTCAACCCCTGGGATAGGTGGGCAAGAGGAAGGAGATCTGGCAGAGATGTATCCATAAAGCATGGTGCGTTCCATCCATGTTGGCGGGGGAGCCAATCTGTTCTGTGCAGGGGTCTCCAAAATGAGAGGGGTGAGGCTGACCTACTGATGGGTAAGTTTAACCTTGCTCAAAATGCAGGTCAGCTGGTGAAGGAACTAGAGACTGACGTGATGATTGGCCCTATTTTCGTCCGTGATGCATACATGGACTCAAGGAGTCTTTCAGCCCAGCAAAGTGAAACAACGGACTCTCCAGAAGAACATGGTAGTAGTACCTCCTCCTCCTCCTTTTTAGTAGTAGTAAATATTTCAAGAATGTGGGTGAGGGCAGAGTGAGAATTTGATTCAGGAATCTAGCTACCAAATTAGGATAAAATTCTGGGGCCAGTGATAGTAACGTGTGATTAGTTAGGGATGGCTTCTTTTTGCACTGAAAGGTTGGTACCTGGATAGCTTGTATGGAAACAAGGAACTGGGTCACAGCATGGGAATAAGTGACTCTCCAGACTGTGTTTTGGGGGGTGCATTCTAGGCAAAAGCATTCAGGGTGAGGTTTGGGGGCTTTGAGCCAGAGGGTCTCTCCTCCTCCTGGCTTAATCCTTCTCCCCCATCATCCCACATAAACCTGCTATGCTTAGAACTTCCAGGGACTTCCTTTAGGAAGAGATTACTGGAGGCTCGCAGGTGTTTGTGTTTTATTTACAAAAAATGCAAGTTGTATATAAGTACAGTGGTACCTTGGGTTAAGTACTTAATTCGTTCTGGAGGTCCGTTCTTAACCTGAAACTGTTCTTAACCTGAAGCACCACTTTAGCTAGTGGGGCCTCCCGCTGCTGCCGCACCACCGGAGCACAATTTCTGTTCTCATCCTGAAGCAAAGTTCTTAACCCGAGGTAATATTTCTGGGTTAGCGAAGTCTGTAACCTGAAGCGTATGTAACCCGAGGTACCACTGTAGAGAGAACCAAGAGCTTACTCCTTTCACATCAGATCTTTTACAGAGAGGGCTTTACAGCGCTCTAAGATGCTTATTTCAAGCCTAACACTGACCAAAAATGTAAGTTAGATTGCAGAATGAAGCCCTCCAGGCAAGTTCCCTAGATCAATACAGTGGTACCTCGGGTTACAGACACTTCAGGTTACAAACGCTTCAGGTTACAGACTCCACTAACCCAGAAGTAGTACCTCGGGGTAAGAACGTTGCTTCAGGACGAGAACAGAAATTGTGCTCAGGCGGCGCAGCGACAGCAGGAGGCCCCATTAGCTAAAGTGGTGCTTCAGGTTAAGAACAGTTTCAGGTTAAGAATGGACCTCCAGAATGAATTAAGTTGTTAACCCGAGGTACCACTATAGTAAAAGAGCTTGCAGCCTTATGACAGCTTTGATGTAAGTTGAACTTGTTCTCTCTCTCTCCCCCCCCCCCCCCCATTTGCAGGATTCCTCTCAGCGCCTGGGCTGCTGGCTGGACTCATCTTGATGTCTCTGTCTCTGCTTCTCGCTCTGATTACTTTTTGGGTCCCTCTGCTCAAAAAGTGCCGGGGGTCCCCTTAAAATGTAATGTAATACATATCTCAATGTGGGGGAAAAAACTAAATAAAGAGATACAAATGGCTTTCTTGCTTCCTCCCACCTTTAAATGAGAAAGAGGGTAATAAGGTAAGGGCTGGTGACTGATCCTATATATGGGGAGAAATTATATATGATATATATAAAGCCTGAGTTGCGTCACAGTGAGAGGGGAATCTTTGCTGTTGGTGATGGGATTTGGGGAACGGGGCTTTTTGGCTGGGTAGGGCAGTGTTTCCCAACCACTGTTCCGCGGCACACTAGTGTGCCGCGAGATGTTGCCTGGTGTGCCGCGGGAAAAATTAAAAAATTCGAAAGATTGTTTTTTTTAAAGTCAAATTTTCGATTGGGGCGCCGTCACTAGATGACCCCTGGGGTTCCCTCCCTCCCTCCCGCTCTGCGCCTCCCTCCTCCTCCTCCTCCTCCGGGGAGGCCCTTCCTGGCTCTCGGCCAAGGCTTGGCGGCTGCCACTCACTCACTCGCTCGCCCACCCGTCCCTCCATCCCTGCACCCGGCCTCTCCCCCTCCGTCCCCGGCGCGGGGGCTGCCGGGATCCGTAGACCCCTCGCCCTTGGGCTCCGCGCCCGCGCGGGGTGCGTGAACTACGTTTCCCAGCGTGGCCTGGCGGGCCGGGCGTTTTGTTTGAAGTGCTCTTCTCCCAGCCATGGAATGAGCGCGGCGGCCGGGCGGGCAGGGGCTCTTCCGCGCAGACCCCGCGCAGCCTGCCTGCGCCCCCGCGGAGATCGGGCGGCAGGATGGAGCCCGGGGATCCCCGCGGAGGCGGAGCGGTGGAGGCGGAGGCTGCCCCCCAGGTAGGGCTGCGTCGGGGGGTTTTATTTTTGCAATGCTGCATCCGCGCCGGAGGGGACGCATCGGACCGCGGGGAGACCCCTTGGCGGGCGTGCAAGGCAATGCATGCGTGCAGGCGTTGCATGGAGTGCAGTGCAATGCAATGGCAACGCGGCGTCCTGCATGCATGCATGCAACTTCCACCGGCGCTCCGGACTTGGCAGGTGAGGGGGGTCCCCAGTGGGCGGCAGAGAGAGCCGGGAGGGCGAAGGGGAGCCGGGGGGGAGCAGCGCTGCTCCCCGAGCTGAGCCCGGGGGAAAACTTCGGCGTCATTGCGCCGGGTGTTGGAAGCGGAGGCTGGCGGGGGCCCCTCACCTGCAAAACCTGGTCGCCTCTCATATATTTCGTGCATTGCATTCATCGCCCACTTTCTCCTCCAAGGAGCTCCCGGGGGCGCGCGTGGTTCTCCCCGTGTTATCCTCGCAACAACAGCCCTGCGAGGTGGGTCAGGCGAGTGGCCCAAGGGAGCACCCAGGGATTGTCCTGGCCAGGTGGGGTGATTTGAACCCTGCTCTCTGCCCAGTCTTCGTCCTCATTTAGCCCCCACATGTGCATGACTGTGCATGACTGAGGTTTTCCCCCCTCGTCTTGGCTATGGTGTGAGTCTGTGCTGTTAATTAATGGGGTTCTGCCTTCGGAGAAGATGAGCCAGCCCTCAAGGAGGTGATTATGTAATTTGCTAGCAATTCATGTCCCTCCCGGCGTGACGCTGCGCGCTGACGTCATGGGGCTGTAATGGTGGTGTGCCTCGAGATTTTTTTCATGAAACAAGTGTGCCTTTGCCCAAAAAAGGTTGGGAAACACTGGGGTAGGGTATGTTTGGGGTTGCACTTCCTTCTCTAAAAATAAAATTCAAAATCTAAAACATTTTTAAATACAAGCAGATAAGTCTCACCTACAGGCCTAGTTTGATATGTATGCCCCTCCCTCCCTTCCTCAAAGATCTGGGTAATTTGCTCAAGGGTTCTACTCACTTATCCTCACAATGGTTGCTGTGGTGTTTGTTAAGCTAACAGTGTGGCTAGTCCTGATTGAGGCCACCCGAGTTCCAAGGAGTGGGGATCTGCAACCTTCTCTCTGTTCCAACAGATATTGGGGGGCTAGAACCTTGGGTCTTTCGCACTGAGACCCAGTTTCTCCCTCCCACATCCCTTGCTTTAAAAACCCCCACACAATTGTTTTACTTTGCTAACAATGGAGCTGGGTGCTCTGCAAAGCCTGAGAGGGTCCAGGCACTTGCCGTCTTAATTTGCCCAAGCAAATTTGCATCCAGGGCCTCCGTCCTGAGTTGTTTTCAAATAACCAGCAATGTGATTCCTGCACTGCAGGGGGCTGGACTAGATGGCTGTTTTCCCCCTTCCAATTCTGCAATTCAACCCCTGGGGTCCAGTATTCTAACCATGGCAAATGACGGACTCTCCTGCAGACAGAATCAACATCTCCATCTGGAACAAGGCACAGGAACAAGAAACAATTTAGCTTAACTCACTCAGCCTGTGCATGTTTACTTGAGAGTACAACACACACCACAACTTGGCCTTTGTTATTCTCACCCACATGCAACTGTGCCCTTGCTTTTGTTGTTTAGTCGTGTCCGACTCTTCATGGCCCCATGGACCAGAGCACACCAGGCACTCCTGTCTTCCACTGCCTCCCGCAGTTTGGTCAAACTCATGCTTGTAGCTTTGAGAACACTGTCCAACCATCTCGTCCTCTGGCGTCCCCTTCTCCTTGTGCCCTCCATCTTTCCCAACATCAGGGTCTTTTCCAGGGAGTCTTCTCTGGTGGCCCAAGTATTGGAGCCTCAGCTTCAGGATCTGTCCTTCCAGTGAGCACTCAGGGCTGATTTCCTTCAGAATGGAGAGGTTGGATCTTCTTGCAGTCCATGGGACTCTCAAGAGTCTCCTCCAGCAGTGCCCTCGCTACCTGCCTGATTTATAGTTTTGTTTTTCATGTTAATGGAGAAATCTGAGGGCTCCCTTGGACAAGAAACAAGGATACCAGCCAGGAATACCAGAGCAAAACAGCAGCCAGTAGGTTTGGTCTTTATTGAAGACTGTCCTGACAGGACTTCCACCTGCCACAAGGTGGAACAAGATGGAAGCCCCAAACAAAAGAGCCCCCAAACTTTTATTAGCTGCTAATATCCATGTTACACCCCCCAAACTATATCGCTCATACATTACGTTACCGGTACAAGTATCCTGGACCCTGCCCCATGGTCTTGCCCTCTACCAAACACCCATCAAGTGTAACAAAAGAGATCTTTACATTTCCCTGTTTCCCAGCCAAGTTAATCACACCCTTTTGTCTTCATCTGGGTTTGTTATTTCTGGAATGGCTACCTGTCTGGCACTCGGGTATCAGGATGCCAGGAATTATCACCCAGGCAAAGGGGCTGCTGAGTAGCTGAGCTCCCATCTATATGAATTTCTGAAGTTTTCCAGTGAGCCAGTGTTGTAAATAAAAATATGCCCCTTTGCCTTATGGAGTATCCAAGAGCCCATATAGAGTCCTTACATAGGTTCCCTATTGGTAGGAGAAAATAACAGAGGCCAACCAGAGAATATTGAGAAGCAAAGCAGCTAGTAAGCTTGATCTTTATTGATCTGTTGCAACAGGGTGCTCCCCTCACACACAGGAGAGGAAGAGGACCCAGAACAATGGCGTGCAAGGCCTTATAAAGACTTTTGAAATTCCCATTCTCTAGATCAAGACCACCCCCAGAAACATTATGCATACATCACAGAAGGGGTGTAACCTAAGACCACCCCTCAGATACATCCCACCTACATCACAGAAATTTTAAATGTTGTTTTTCTCTTGTCCTTGTTTATCTCCTGTCTGGCAAGTTACTTGATTGGATTGCCTGGGGAGCCTGGCCATTCTTTTGTAGTGGTAAAATACTTATTTCCTGGGCCAGGTCACAGGCTCACACCTTATTCAAACAGACATATCCTTGAGACAGGATTTGTGAGGAAAGAGACAATGGGGAGGCTTTTCCAGTTTAACCTTGCAGAGAAAGGATTTGGTCAGTTTAGGAATCATCATGGTTCCAGGTTGGCTTTCCTGTGCTGATCTATGTACGTGTGGTTATGAACGTTGCCATATATCTAAGACCATAAAATTCCTATCACACCAGTACATAGATACATTTATCAGTGAATTCTTAAGTTTGGTATCGTGCAACAAAGGCCCTTTGAATATATAGGAAGAAACTGTGATGAAGTGTTTTGTGAGGACAAATCACCAAAATCACAAAAGTGACTGTGCTGGTTTTGGTAGTGGGCTGCATGTGCATGAGATCTGCTGGAGGGGAACCCCCCCCCAAAAAAAAACCCTATACATAAATTCCTGCAACATTCGTCTGCTATAATAATAATTCTCTCCGCCTCGTACATATTATAAAATGAAATAAAAACTATAATCTCTCTCACACGCGCCCACAGTTCCCCTTACTGCTCAAGGAGCCTTATTACTCCCGTGTAACTGTGTCGGCACTGCAACCTCTGGAAATGCTGCGACTTCCCTTTTTCCTCTTGCTGTTGCAACCCAGCGTTGCTTTGTTTCCTTTTTAAAATTTGTTTAAATTTAAATTTGTAAATCTCTCCAAGCCGCGTGTAAGCGCGCGGGCGCAGCAACGGCGAGAACAACTTCCCCGGAAAACTCGCCCTCCCCGCCGCCCGCCCACCAGAGGAGGAGCCGGGAGGCTGATCAGCTGATCGCCCGGGCGGGATCAGCTGGTGCTGCTGGATCCCTTCCGCGATTGGGTAGCAGGAAGAAGTCAGGTGATCCAGCCTTGCAGGGCAGCGAGTAGCAGGCGCCGCGCGCGGGGCACCATGGTGAGCCGGGGGCGCGTTGCGCGCGGGTGGCCAAGAAGGGCTTGCTGCGCCGCCTGGAGGACGGGTGCCAACGCCCTGGGGCCCCGGGTGCCCGAGCACCCACACCTTTCGGTGCCAGGGCCGTGCACGCTGCATGGCACCCACGGCCCCGGGGACCCACGGTGGCGGGGCCAAGCTGGCACCCCTGGCTTCGAGGCAGGGGCTCCCGGGCTCCGGCGTGGGCTCATGAAATTGCAGCACGAGTGCTCGGGCGAGGTTCCGAACTAGGCTGGTGCCAGAGATGGGCACCCCTGGATGCGTGCCTTCCCTCGCGCTGGATCCGGAAGCGGCAGCTGGCACGGCGGGATGCTGCAGCCCGAGTGCTGACGATCCTGTTGCCGTGCGGCGCTTTTGCGTCTTCGCGCACAGCCCGGGCGACTTGGCACATAGCTGCCAACCTTCCCTTTTTTTTGCGAGAAATTCCCTTATTCCAGCACCGTTTCCTGCTGCTATCCCGGATGGTTAGATATCCCGTAGACTGTCCCCTGGACAGGTGAGGCTGCTGATCCCATATTTTTGAGGCTGCTGATCCCTTATTTTCAAATCTGAAAGTTGACAGCTATGACTTGGCACCGGCCTCTGGGCAAGGGCCCCGTGTCACACACACGCCAGCCAACCCAGTCAGGAGCTTTGGAACGGGGTGGGGGCGCCTGGTTCACTCCCCCTTGAAAATTGTGTGCCCGGGACCACGCACCCACCCCGACACACACACAAACTGTGCCCGTGGGCTACGGAAATGTCTGCCTTACCTTTCGGGTTTTCTGCTGTCAAGCGAATAGGAGGCTGTATTCCGAGTTTTTTCACTGAAATTTCCACTGAAAAGGGGAAAGCATGTAAAGTCTCGTTCAAATTCACTTCTTCATGGGTTGCATAGCCTCTTGTTTTCTGCTACAGGCTGAAAACTAGGTTGCTAAAACAAACTCTTGACTGTTCACAGGCACTAATGTTATTTCTTCCATCCAGAGGTTTCGGTTCTGCGGCGATTTAGACTGCCCTGATTGGGTCTTGGCAGAAATCAGCACATTGGCTAAAATAGTAAGTGCTCTTCTTTTCTCTGCTAGGTGTGCATGCCATTTCTGTTAGGACGTGTTGGCGGTGACACTTGACCACTGGTTCCTTGTTGGACTTACTCCGATCTCTGTAGAACTCATGGCTGACCAACACTTAGGCCTTGTCAGCCTGTGACTCCTTTACTCAAAGAACTGCACTGGTTGGCAACTTGCTACTGGGCTGAGTTCAAGGCCCAGTGAACTATTAGTATATCAAGCCCTGAACCTCTGGGGACCCAGATGTGCCCACTCAGCCACTTTGATCAGCAGAATTGGCACTCTTACATGTGCCACATACCTACCTATTCTGCATCTGCAAGAAATTGATCTTTTAGTGTGGCACCACCTACACATTGGAACTCCCTGCCTATTGATATCAGGCAGGCGCTTTGACAGTGTTCTTTTGGCCAACTGCTATAAACATTTTTGTTTAGACAAGCCTACCCAGATATTTACAAAGTTGGTGGGAATTTTAATAGGTTTTTAGTCTATATTTTATTTTATATTTCAAAAGTTTTTAACTATAATTTTTTTCTTATGGATAATTTTGTTTTATCTTTTTTGTGTACTACTTTGAGGGTTTTCGTTTTGTTTTTTTACAATCAGTGTATAAAGTTTATAGAATAAATAAGTAAATAAATGTTGTTGGATGAACCTGCTGCAATATTCCACTATATATCCAGCAAGCTTGAAAAAGTCAGTGTTGGTGGGGAGGTGTAAGTGCTTCTGTTTTCTTGGCCAGAAACAGTTGGACGCTACCCCATCAAAGACAGCATTATCCACTGTCGCTTAAAAAGTCCAGGCTGTTGTGGGACTGATCATCTTTGGGTGGAGTTTATGGAAAAGCTGGTGTTACAGACAAAAAGATCACCAGGTGTGTTCTTGTTCATGTTATTCTCCTAGTCCTCAGTGAAGCTGAAGTTGATCTGTGCCCAGGTGCTGAAGGATCTGCTTGGGGACGGGATTGACGTAAGCCAGTTTTCTCTTGTTTGACACGTATTTGTGTAGACCCAACAATTGTACGAGATTTGAGCTTCCATCATACAACTTCTGGTGATGTCTTTTGACTTCTCCCAGCCTGGGGTCATCCTGATGGACCTGCAGCTCCCATCACCCCTGACCTTTGACGGGTCTGGATGGAGCTGATGGGAGCACCAGGTTGGGGAAGATTGGTTTTAAAGCAGGTAGGAGATCTTCTTGAAGGCGGATATTTGTATGGCCAACACTTTCAGGCTTGTGTTTTTAAATGGGCCCTTGCATGACTTCCTGAGAGGTCAGGAAGAGTAAATCACTCCAGATTCATCTGCGTAGGCCAACTGATTTGTCTTTTCTGATGCTTCCTGAGCAGCAGCAACAACAACAACATTGCACTGTTGTTGCTTCGCTGCTCCTGTGATCCAGTTCTTCCTCCAGAGAAGTGTTTGTGTGTTGCGTTAGAGCACTCCAAAACTGGAGATCACATTCAAAAGCGCTACATATTGGGCTGGTTCCGCTCCCCGCCCCCAGTTATATTTTCAACAACAACCTTATGAGGTAGGTTATGCTGAGAGACAGCAATGGTCCCAGAGTTACCCATTGACTTTTGTAGCTAAGCAGGTGTTTGAACCCAGATTTCCCTGGTCTTAGCCCAAGACTCTTAGCCCATACGCCACCCTGCCTGTCCCTAGCGCAATTTACACATGGTTGACGTGATTCAGGAGTCACCCCGGGAAGTGGTTTTGCAGTGGAAGCTGAGCTGCAAATAGGACTCTGTGCTTGTGGAGGAACTGGGACTTCACGTTGCATTGGAAGACTCAGAGGTGGTGCAGATCTCCCAAAGTTAAGTGTGGTCTGATCTGGTTTTTTCTCTTGCAGTATGAAAAGGTTCTAAAGCTAACGTCAGATGCCAAGCTTGGTGAGTGTCGTTTTCTACTCTTCCCAGTATGTCTGAGTCATATGTTTCTCCTGCCTGAATTCATTGACCAACTGCTTTGATCAGCAGAATTGGCACTACTACATAATCCCTGTTCTGCATTTGTAAGAGCTCGGTCGTTTAATGTGATGGTGTCTGCACTTTAGAACTCCTTGGCTCTTGAAATCAAGCAGGTTGCCTTCACTGTACACTTTTTGGGTTTTTTTGTTTTTTTTATAAAATGTTTATTAAGATTTTACACAAAAGAAAAACAGTGTGATAAAATAGTACAAAAGAAAAACAGTGTGATAAAAAATACAAAAAATAGACATTCAAAAACGAAAAAAAGAAGAAAAAAAGATGTCTTAAAAAAGAAATAATCCATTTTTCAATATCGTTAGGTTCATTTGCTTATTTCTGTGACCTCCTCTCACCTCCCCTTTTTGTATTCCCGTTTACAAAATCCTTTCAGCAAATCCTTACCCTCTTTCATTTATCTTTACTCTATATTCTTAACCTATTATAACTATAAATTCTCGTCCTAATAACTATCTATATTTACATATTCTTATAAGCCTTAATACCAAAACCACTTATTTTCAGTCCAACATCACTTTAACATTCATTAATTTTACAGTATTTCTGTAAATAGTCTTTAAATTTCTTCCAATCTTCTTCCACCATTTCTTCTCCCTGGTCTCGAATTCTGCCAGTCATTTCACTGTACACTTTTTGGCGCCTGCTAAAAACATTCTTGGGACTCGGGTGGCGCTGTGGTGTAAACCACAGAGCCTTGGGCTTGCCGTTCAGAAGGTCGGCGGTTCGAATCCCCACAACGGGGTGAGCTCCCGTTGCTCGGTCCCTGCTCCTGCCAACCTAGCAGTTCGAAAGCACGTCAAAGTGCAAGTAAATAAATAGGTACCGCTCCGACAGGAAGGTAAATGGCGTTTCCGTGCGCTGCTCTGGTTCGCCAGAAGCGGCTTAGTCATGCTGGCCACATGACCCAGAAGCTGTACATCGGCTCCCTCGGCCAATAAAGCAAGATGAGTGCTGCAACCCCAGAGTCGGCCACGACTGGACCTAATGGTCAGGGGTCCCTTTACCTTTACCTTATCTTTTTCCAGAAGGCAGAAGCTGAACGAGATCATTTCCGGGGTGTGTACTATCCTGCGCTATCTCTGCAGCTTTCTTATGGCACCTGGAAGCATAGATTTGATCCAAGGTGGGAAGAGTGCACCCAATTATTCTCTCCGCAGTCTTTACAACCCTGGACAGCATTGTTTTTTCCCTGGCCGTGCAGCTCCCAAACCACACACACAGACCATAAGTTAAGACACTCTCCACAGTACAATGGTAAAATGCCATTGACCTGATCCCGCAGGCTCTCACAACTGCTGCGCATGTCTCTCTTTCTCCTCTCGGCAGAGTCTGGGGATGTGAAGGCTACCATTGCTGTTCTAGGCTTCATCCTTTCCAGCGCTGCCAAACACAACGTTGACGGCGAGTCCCTCTCCAGCGAGCTCCAGCAGTTGGGGCTGCCTAAAGGTGAGCAGAGGAGACAGAAAGGGAAGCAGTGACGAAGGGCGAAGGAGGATCTCTGTTCCAGCCCAAGGGCCACATTTCCTTGTGGGCAGTCTTCCGGGGAGGGACACGTGGGAGCGGTAGGTGGAGCCAGAGGCAAATGTGGGCAGAGCAACAGTTGTGACTTTGCAATATAGGCTGCATTCCAGCTGTGCAGAAGCCTCTGAGATGGGGATCTTTTGCCTCTCCCATTCCGATGAGCCCCGGCCAGCAGAGTCAGGAATGATGGGAGAAGGGGAGAGCTGTAGTCCGGCAACCTCTGAAAGACCACAGGTTCCCCTGCAACAACCTGAGCCCTTGGGAGACTGGCAGTCAGCCTGCTTTCTGGGCAGTGGTGCTACATCACATTAAAATGGTGGGAAGGTGTGGAGCAGGGGTAGGCAACCTAAGGCCCGGGGGCCGGATGCGACCCAATTGCCTTCTCAATGCGGCCCATGGACGGTCCGGGAATCAGCGTCCTTTTACATGAGTAGAATGTGTGCTTTTATTTAAAATGCATCTCTGAACCTGCCTGGTGTTTTTACATGAGTGGAATGTGTGCTTTTACAGTGGTACCTCGGGTTAAGAACTTAATTTGTTCTGGAGGTCTGTTCTTAACCTGAAACTGTTCTCAACCTGAAGCACCACTTTAGCTAATAGGGCCTCCCATTGTTGCTGCTGCGCCGCCACCGCGCGATTTCAGTTCTCATCCTGAAGCAAAAGTTCTTAACCCGAGGTACTATTTCTGGGTTAGCAGAGTCTATAACCTGAAGCGTATGTAACCCGAGGTACCGCTGTATTTAAAATGCATCTCTGGGTTATTTGTGGGGCATAGGAATTCGTTCATTCCCCCCAATATATATATATATATATATATATATATATATATATATATATTTGCTTTCGTAGATTATATATATATATATATATGTGTATATATAGATTATATATATATATATATATATGTGTGTGTGTGTGTGTGTGTGCGTATATGTATATATATGTATATATATGCAGGTTTTGGTGTCTTCGGGTGTCTTCCCGTGTAAGAGTTGGGGTGTCTAGGCGACGTTTCGACGAGGTCTCACTCGTCATCTTCAGGCTGGTGCTTTCGGCTTCTTGTTACTGGAACAGAGCAGGATCTCAGTGTTTGAGTTCCTATAAATACTGTTGAGGGGGTGTGGTGTATAGCCTCCAACGTTCTGGGCAGAAGAAACGTCGCCTAGACACCCCAACTCTTACACGGGAAGACACCCGAAGACACCAAAACCTGCATTCCTGTACCCGTGAAAATCTACGAAAGCAAATGTATATATATGTATATATATATATATATAGCCTAGCCCCCCACATGGTCTGAGGGACACTGGACCGGCCTACGGCTGAAAAAGCTTGCTGACCCCTGGTCTGGAGTGAGAGCTTACTTTTGCACATGTGTCTTTGTTCCCCATCCCTCTTTGCATTGCAGAACATGCCACAGGGCTGTGCCGGTCCTATGAGGAGAAGCAAAGCCCCCTGCAGGACAGCCTAAGGGGGTGCAGTCTGAGGTGTAAGTCATGCCATTGGAATAGCCATATATATATTCATATATTTGAATATCTATCTATCTATCTATCTATCTATCTATCATCTATCAAGGCTGAATCCTATTGCCACCTATCAGACTAAACAAAATTGGAAAGATCTGTGTGGAAAAAAATGTTCCTTTAAATATGACCTTTCTATACTTTTAACTATATTTTTTACATAAATACATGCCTTTCACTTTTATTTTAATGTAACTCCCCCCTGCAATGATGAGTGCACTCTCTTGTTTTCTTATAACTTTCCTTTACTTGCTTTCTGGCACCTAAACTTCTTTCCGCGCTATGAATCTCTGTTTTAATTATCTCTTTTTTTTAAAAAAAAAAAGTTTTTTGATAGAAGCAAAAGTAAACACGGCACGCTTCAGAAGTGAGTGTGATTTGCAGTTAGATTAATTCATTAATTAGCAATGTGCTTCATGAATCTGAGGGTGCCAGGCCTTGCAGAGCGCATTCCTGATCTCTCGGCAACCTCTGCCTGCAGTGAACCGCCTGGATTCTGTCTCCTGGAGAGTGGATTACACCCTTAGCTCCAGCGAAATCCAGCAGGTCAACGAGCCCGTCGTGCACCTCAAGCTGAACGTGAAAGATGTTGACCGTGGGGTACAGGAGCCTGTTGCCATGATGCTGTCGGCAGAGAAGTTCCGCGTCTTGCTTGCAGGTGAGATCCCAGAAATCATCATCAGGGGAGCAAGGACTGGGTTCAGGGGCACTTTTCTGCAACCAGGTCCTGCGTGTTGTAACACTCTGCCTGAACTCACGAGGGGATGGTGGAGGGGGACACACGACAGGGATTCTGAGGCTATTTGCAAGGGCTGGGCAAGTCCAGGGGAATGTTGGCATCTTCACTCAACTTATTCATTATTTCTTAAATTTCTCGACATACCAAGGATGACAGGGCAGTTTACAATATAAAGACACAAAAAAATATATAACATATAGTAAGAAGCAAACAAAATGCCCCCCACCACACACAGTTTTAAAACTCATAAAGGTAAAGGGGACCCCTGACCATTAGGTCCAGTCGTGACCGACTCTGGGGTTGTGGCGTTCATCTCGCTTTATTGGCTGAGGGAGCCGGCGTACAGCTTCTGGGTCATGTGGCCAGCATGACTAAGCCCCTTCTGGTGAACCAGAGCAGTGCACGGAAACGCCGTTTACCTTCCTGCCAGAGTGGTACCTATTTATCTACTTGCACTTTGACGTGCTTTCGAACTGCTAGGTTGGCAGGAGCAGGGACCGAGCAACGGGAGCTCACCCCATCGCGGGGATTCGAACCGCCAACCTTCTGATCGGCAAGCCCTAGGCTCTGTGGTTTAGACCGCAGCGCCACCCGCGTCCCTTAAAAAGTCATAGATTGTTTAATTAGTCAAAGGCCTGGGAGAAGAGGGATGTTTTTGCCTGGGGCCTAAAGATATGTAATGAAGGGACCAGGTGGGCCTCCCTAGGGAGAGCATTCCACAAACAGGGAGTCACTGCAGAGAAGGCCTGTTTTTGTGTTGCCACCTTCCGGACCTCTTGTGGAGGAGGCCCACGAAGAAGGGCCTTGGGTGATGATTACAGGATCTGGGTCAGTCCATATGGGGAGAGGCAGTCCTTGAGGTATTGCAGTCCTGAACCATTAAGGCTTTGTAGGTCGAGACCAGCACTTTGAATTGGGCCCAGAATGGACTACATGGAATTGGCAGAAATGACTGGCAGAATCCGAGATCAGGGAGAAGAGGTGGTGGAAGAAGATTGGAAAAAATTTAAAGACTACTTGCAGAAATACTGTAAAATTAATGAATGTTAAAGGGATGTTGGATTGAAAATAAGCGGTATTGGTAAAAAGATTAACAAGAATATGTAAATATGGATTGATAATGGTGGGAAATATATATTTATAACAAGTTAAGATGTTGAGCAAGGATAAATGATAGAGGGTAAGGACTTGCTGAATTAAATATCTGAACTGGAATACAAAAAGGGAGGTGTGAGGAGGTCGGGAAACTAGTAAATGAAGTATAAGATATGAAAATATTGATTTCTTTCTTTTTTTCTTCTTTTTAACGGTTTTCTATTTTGCATTTTTCACGTGTTTTGTTTTTGTATATCTGTAGTTTTTTTTTCTTTTATTAGGGTTATTCTTTGTTCTTATTTTTTATGTTTAAACTTTGAAACTTTCTATTGTTTGTAAAATTTCAATAAATATTATTTAAAAAAAAATGAATTGGGCCCAGAAGCTAATTGGCAACCAGTGCAGTCTTGCCCCACTGAGCACCCCGGCTGCTGGATTCTGCACCAGCTGAAGTTTCTGAGCAGTCTTCAGAGGCAGCCCCATGTATAATGTATTTTTTCACCCTCTGACCCTTCCTGTTTTGTTTTGCTTCTCCTGCTGCTAGAACTGAAGCAGGCTGAAGCAGTCATGAAGACGCTCGACTGAGGAGCTTCCAGGATGGATGGTGCTGTGGCTGGAATGAGCTTTTGCCGCAAGCTGAAAAATCTTAATTGGACGGTTGCTTCAGAGAGAGGGAGATCTTGCGTCCAGCAAGCTTTTTTTCCAGTGACTGCAGGGCAAAGAGGCTGTTACCAGAATCCATCCCTCTCTTCCGACTCGTTGTGTTCAAAGCCTAAGGCTGTTCTCGTTGTTTGGTTGTCTGGCCAGGGTGGGTAATATTTCTGAATGCAAATGACGGGTGTCCATGTTTGTTTAAACATTTTATTGCACTGAAAGCTCTTCGCAGTCAGAAAGTTGGTGCAGCGGGGAGTGGACTGGAATAGAACCTGTGTCCCTGATGTCCTGGACTTCGTTGTCTCCCGCCAGGAGAGAGTTCAAGAAATGGCACCACCACCCCACTTTGAGTCATGGCCTGTCAACTCAGGACCACAGCAGCTTAGAGAATCCCAAGAGTTTCTTGGCCCTTGTGACGGTATCCGTGTCTAGCGCCGCAAGACCATTGTGGGAATTAAAATCGCCCTGCCTCATTCTCTCAGGAGAAGGCACATCAATCTCATCCTACCCTGTTCTTTTGTTACAAATGTTGGAAGCCCCAACTTCCATTCGTGGCTTTCTTTCTCCTGTTTTCTTAGAGCCTTCTTCCCCTATTGCAGGGACATTGACCTGTAACCCTCCAGGTGTTGTTGGACTACAACTCCCATCATCCCTGGCAGTGCTGGCTGGGACTGATGGAAGTTGGAGTCCGGCAACACCAGGAGGGCTACAGGCCCGTCTTCTCCAAGTAGAAGAAACCTGGTCTGTTCCTTCTGTTTTCCAGCAATCCATCTGTGTGGATTGTGGAAGGAAGGACAAAATAGCCTGTCCTCTCTCTTGCCAGATTCTTGATTTTTTGTGTGTGTGTCCTGTGAAAGCTCTTTGTATCACAGGGAAGGAAAGGTATGTGTGTCGACATCTCTCCATGTGCTTGAACCTTCATATCTTTAAATCCCAAAGGTTGCTCTTTGTAATGTTTCTATATTTTGCAGAACAGGAGAAAATTAAATCTTACTACACCCAGAACTCTTTGTCAAGTGTTTTTATTGAGACACAGTATTTCTGGTGACAAGAGAAGGAATTGTTCAGTTATCAAAGGTTTAAGACGGCAATCCCAAATATTTTATAGATAGTGTTTGTTGTTTAGTAAGAAAACTCAACTTGAGATGGCTTCAGCAGTGAAAAAAAAGATTAAGCAGAAGCAGATTTGGTAAGAAACGAACATTGCTGTAGCAAAAGCCTGAATAATAAGGAGAGGTGTTGGGCATTACACAGCAATGTCTGTGACTGAAAAGGTCCTGTTTCTATAGGGGACAAAAGCCGCTGAGCTTCCAAACGAAGGACAGGGCTTCTGAGCTCGAGAATGCATGGGAGGAAAAGCATATACCTGTGAGATCACCTTACTCCAATTTGCCTTCCCAACTGCTTCGATCTGTGGAACTATTTATGCAATAGATAAATAGAGGAAAAAGTAGGGAAACTTGGAAACTTTTGGGTTCCCTGAGTCATGCCAAGTGGGCCACAAGATTACAGTGGTACCTCGGGTTAAGTACTTAATTCGTTCCAGAGGTCCGTTCTTAACCTGAAACTGTTCTTAACCTGAAGCACCACTTTAGCTAATGGGGCCTCCTGCTGTCGCTGCGCCGCTTGAGCACGATTTCTGTTCTCATCCTGAAGCAAAGTTCTTAACCTGAGGTACTATTTCTGGGTTAGGGGAGTCTGTAACCTGAAGTGTCTGTAACCTGAAGCGTATGTAATCCGAGGTACCACTGTACTTGGACACGGAACTTGCGAGTTGTACACTGCGTTGTCACGCGGGAGGAGGCGAAGAGCAAGGCCAAAATTTGACGCCCTTGCGCTGCCTTCCCCAAACCAGCTAAGCAAGGCGCCAGGCTTTGGGAAGGAGAGCAAATTTCTTACACTTGATTGTAAAAAAACCCTCAAAGTGGTTTACAAAAAGAAGATACCTGCTACTTGTGCATGGATGATACACATTTGGCCCAATGAGGATGATTGGCTCTCAGTAAGAAACAAGTAGGAGCAAAGGAAGTTCCCTTAAACGGAGTCAGGATTGGTCCACCTCGTACCATTGACACTGTGTGGCTGTGGCTCTCCAGGGTTTCAGAAGGTGGCTGTATTGTTCTTCCTAGCTCCCCCCCCCCCCCCGAGATGCTCAGGGTTGAAACAGGGGCCTTCTGTGGGCAAAGGTGATGCTCCAACACCAAGCTATGGTTAATAATAATGGGATTTCTTAACCACCATATGGTCGCAAGGCAGGGTACAGCAAGATCAAAATATCAGAACAATTTTAAGGGGCCATTGGTTCCCCCTCTTCCTTGAACAATCTCCCAACAAGCAGGGGATTAGAAGAAAAAGGACCCAGTCAGAATCGGTGCCTAACTTTTCATTATTTATCCCTTCCCTTGCCTGACTTTAAAGAAAATGAAAGAAAAAACAATCCTTAAACGCTGAATAAACTTGGGGTACTTTAAAAAGGACAGCATAAGAGCAGGATAAGCAGAGTCTTCTGGATGGGGCCCCGCCTGCTCTTCTTAACCATGGCCAACCAGGCGCCCACGATGGGAAGCCCACCACCAGGAGCTGAGCACACGGGGAGCCCTCTCCAGTGGCTTCCAGCAACCAGTACTGGGAAGCAGAGGGTTGCTCTCCTGGCTAGAAGCGCTCCCTAGCCGCCTCCTCCGTGACCTTGTCTAATCTTTTCACGCCGTCACCGCTCACCTCCAGTGGCAGTGAGTTCCGTAGACTCTGCAGGATGAAGAAGTTTCCTTTCTCCGGCTTTCCTCCAACTTGGGTACCCCCAGGTGTCGCTGGACTACAACTCCCATCATCCCTAGCCACCAGGACCAATCTCAGGGATGATGGGGGGGGGCGTAGCCCAACACCACCTGGGGGCACCCAAATTCGAGATCAGAGCCGGGCGCGCCCCAGCTCTAATCGGATTCTGTCCTGGCACGGATCCTCCCCTGCGTGGGCGTGGAAGCGCGCGCGCCCTCCCCTCCGAGACTTGCAAGCGCAGCCTCCGCGCGACAAGGGACAAGCGACGCGCCTCTCCGCCCGCCGAGGGGCGCTTCTTGCGCGGATTCCCTCGTGGGTCGGAGCCGGGCTCCATCCAGGCAGCTGCGCCCTCGGAGGAAAAGGGAGAGGCGGCTAAAAGCGCGCGGGCGCTGCGTCCTTGGAACCGCTCGGGGCTGCGGTTATGCAACCAGCCGTTCGGGCGGTTCAAGGAGAAGCCTCTGGGCATACGCAGAGCGCCTTTCCCTTCGCTCCTCCTGGAAGCCATCTCCGGCGCCGCCATCTCCTGCCCTGCCGTCTAGCACGCGCTATAGCTTTATTTTTAAGATTTTATTGAAGGTTGGCAACGGTAGAGGACTCAAGGAAAGCCCAAATAGACGCCGTGTCCCGTGGAGAGGGAGTCCTGGGAGTCCCTGTTGGTGGTACAGAATATTTTTTAAAAAGCAGCAAACAGCACAGAATTCTCCCAGGCTTTGGCAACGCATCACCGTAAGTAGAAAGAGGCGTCTCCCCCGAATCCCTCCAGAGTTCTATACTGCATTTCTATGCTGGCCATTTCCTCAATTAATTAATTTTATTTATTTACTGCGATTCTATCCCGCTTTTATCTCCAAGGAGCTCCATGTCCTGTCTTTGGTTTCCTCCCTCTTTGCTTAATGCCCAGACTGAGAGGCAGCCAGCAGCCCCAGGTGAGATTGATGGCTGAGTGGCCTCTTCCCAGACCCCCGTTTATCACCTGTCATCTCTGCTACACCTCCATTTCCAACCTCTGATTTCAGTCCTTTAATGGTTTACTGTTCCTTCCCTTCTGCGACTTTAATCTCTGACTTCCTGTTTGCATTTGTTTACTTTTCGCTGTTTTATAACTGCATATTTTAATGGATGTTCGTTATTCTTCTCCCACCTGGGAATCTCACCCTTTTGGATCAGGGCCAGGAAACCTTTTCCAGCCCAGGGCCTTGCAGAGCCAGGCAGGTAGATAATGTGCCCCCCCTTTTTTACCCTGGGGATAAGTCTTATAAATAAGTATATAACTATTTTTCACAAAAGTTATGCTGACAAATAACATTATTTCAAGGCTTGAACCGTATCTGCATATAAAGACAACATGGAAAATATAGATAAATATGCTGACCCCTTTGGAATCAAGCGCCCCCTCTGTCTGGGCCTGTGGGGGCCACATTCCCGTCTCTGCATCCTTTGGGGGGGGGTGCATGCCAGTGGTGGGCGGGGCCAGAGGCAGAAGTGGGTGGAGCAACAGCTTTCCTTTTACTTTGGTGCAGCAGGGCAAGTCTCTACACATTCTAGGCAAGTGGGAGAATTGAAGGACACATTTCAGCCAGGTAAAAGCACTCCTGGAGGGTGCAGAGTGGGGCCAGTGAGGACTGTGGCCTGGGGAGAGTCCTGTGGGCCATACAGTGGTACCTCGGGTTACAGATGCTTCAGGTTACAGACTCCGCTAACCCAGAAATAGTACCTCGGGTTAAGAACTTTGCTTCAGGATGAGAACAGAAATCGTGCTCCGACTGCGCAGCAGCAGCGGGAAGCCCCATTAGCTAAAGGGGTGCTTCAGGTTAAGAACAGTTTCAGGTTAAGAACGGACCTCCAGAACGAATTAAGTTCTTAACCTGAGGTACCACTGTATACAGATACCTGGAGGGCTGCATTGGGATTCCAGGTGCGAGGCTCTCCACCCCTTCTCTTTAAGAAACATTTTTAAAACTCACCTTTTCCCTCTTGCTCCTTTAGCCGTGTCTCCTATCTCAGCTCCTCCACGTCTTTAGGATGCCGGAAGGTCCAGAATTGTTCCTAAACAGCCGGTACATCAATGAGGAGTGCGGGGGCCTCGTTTTCTCGGGTAAAGTGGAGAAGTCGGAAGTGAGCAAGAACCCGGAGGTGCCCTTTGAGAGCGACAGGTACCTGATCTCGGCCGTGTCGAGGGGCAAGGAACTGAAAGTCACCCTCACGCCTCTCAAACAGGAGAGCCCCGCTCCTTCCAAAAGGCGGGTCTCTGCAGCCCGAGGGAAGCAGGCAGCTCAAGAGCCAATGGATATCATCTTCCGTTTTGGTATGTCTGGCAACTTCAAATTTGTCCCCGTGTCCGAGATGCCAAAGCATGCGCACCTGCGCTTCTACACCCGAGGAAGCCCGCAACGCGTTCTCTGCTTCGTCGACTTCCGCCGATTTGGCCGATGGGAGGTGAGCAGTTCCTGGCAGGTGGACCGAGGGCCCTGCGTGATACTGGAGTATGAGAAGTTCAGGTGAGGATCGCCTATAGCGGCTGCCCCAAGGCGCTTTGCCGCCTGAGGCAGAGCAGCAAACAGTGTCCCCTGCCCCCCCCCCCAAGTGGCATAATATCTAGGGCTGGTAAAGTTGTTTTGGCCCCTCAATTTGGGTGAATTTCCCACCTCCTCTGCTGCCCCTTTCGTCACATCCACATTCATTCATTTATTTTTTAATTTATTTTTTATTGACTTAAGAAAATTATTGGTGGTTCAGTGGTAGAATTCTCGCCTGCCCCCCTCATTCATTTATGAAAGCAAGTGGCTTCCTCCTGACATCTTGGGAAAAGAAAAGACCCTTCAAAAATGGGAGGTGGTCTTGTTCTGACTTTATTTATTTATACCCCACCTTTTCCCCAAAAGGAACTTGAGGCGGCTTACAGATAAAATAGGAGCAGCTGAAAACATTGGGGGGGGGGGCAACCCCGTAGTTATTAAAAAAAACCCAACCCCAATGAAATAGTAATAGAATTAAAATATATTTGTATATAAAAGATTTTCATATTTCTAGGTGGGGACTGGATCAGATAGATTTGTTTTGATTGGTGTGGGAAACAGCAGGCCCTGCCTGGTGATTGGCTGGGGAAATGAATGGCTCTAATTTAGCCCACTTAGTTTCCAAAATGAGAATGTATGATGAAGGTGATGGAATACATGGAACTGGCAGAAATGACTGGCAGAATCCGAGATCAGGGAGAAGAGGCGGTGGAAGAAGACTGGAAGAAATTTAAAGACTACTTGCAGAAATACTGTAAAATTAATGAATGTTAAAGGGATGTTGGATTGAAAATAAGCGGTATTGGTAAAAAGATTAACAAGAATATGTGAATTCGGATTGATAATGGTTTAAAATATATAGTTATAATAGGTTAAGATATTGAGTAAAGATAAACGATAGAGGGTAAGGATTTGCTGAATTAACTGTGTGAACTGGAATACAAAAAAGGGGGGTGTGAGGAGGTCAGGAAACAAGTAAATGAAATATAAGACATGAAAATATTGATTTCTTTTTAAAATTTCCTTACTTTTTATGTGTTTTGTCTTTGTATTTTTGTATCTCTTTTTCTTTTACTATTGTTATTCTTTTTTATTTCTTATTTTTAATTTTGTAACCTTTTATTGTCTGTAAAATTTCAATAAATATCATTTAAAAAAACAAAATGAGAATGTATGAAGTACCACTTTGCCTATGTGGAAAGCCAGCTTTACTTCATATGCTCCTCCGTGGGCCCACTGCTGCTGTCCCCATAGCTGTTATTCTGGCCCAGGGTCACCCAGTAAGCTTCATAGCTGAATGAGGATTTGAACCCTGCTCTCTAACACGCTAACCACTATGTCACACTGCCATTTCGTTTCCAGCATGTGATTGTGCAAAGCTTTAGGCTCCTGTTAAGCCCAGGGCTTGGGGAGTCTCGCAGCAAATGCAGCCCCCGCTTTACCTGGTCCTTGGGTCTCTTGTCAAATCATGCCCCTCTCAGCAAGATCTTTGAGACCTTTGGCCGGGCTGGAATGTGCCCTTGAACTGGGATACGCCTCTTGCTTGCCAGGCCACTTTTGCCTTTGCCCCCAACCCCCCGGTAGGTTGTGATGTGGCCCTTCGGATAAAAAAGACTGATGCTAAGTGGCCCTTTTAACAAGCCCTCCTCTCTTCCAGGGAAAATGTGCTGAGGAACCTCTCGGACAAGGCCTTTGACAAGCCCATCTGCGAGGCTCTGCTAAACCAGAGGTTTTTCAACGGTGTTGGCAATTACCTCCGGGCTGAGATTCTCTACAGGTGAGCAGGTGTCTGACTCTCGCTTGCGCCCGGGGAGCAGAGTCTGCCAGGCTGGGAACATTCCTGCCCAGGTCACTCTGGTCCTGGAAACCTCTGTACAGTGGTGCCCCGCAAGACGAATGCCTCGCAAGACGAAAAACTAGCTAGACGAAAGGGTTTTGCGTTTTTTGAGTCGTTCTGCAAGACGAATTTCCCTATGGGCTTGCTTTGCAAGGCGAAACGTCTTGCGAGTTCTTGTGAGTTTGTTTCCTTTTTCTTTAAGTCGCTAAGCCGCTAATAGCCGCTAAGCCACTAATAGCCGTGCTTCGCAAGACGAAAAAAACGCAAGACGAAGAGACTTGCGGAACGGATTAATTTCGTCTTGCGAGGCACCACTATAATCGTGGGCACAAGCGATGACTCCTCTTCTGTGGTGTCCTCCAGCTTCTGCAACTCCCTCTCTGCACATGACCTCTATGCTGCAAAATTGAAGCAGATATTCTTCTATGTATTTATTTATTTATTTATTTATTTATTTATTTATTTATTTTTATTAAAGATTTTCTTGTTTTTCAGAAGTAAGCGTAATGTCTCTCGTATTTTTTCCATGTAACATTTTTACAAATCCGTTTCATTTGTTGAGACATTAGGGGGAGAGGGGGAAAAAAGGGGGTTGGAGGGAGGGAAGATGGGTGGGGGTGGGGTCGGGTGGCGATGTTTCTATTATACTTAATGTATGTAGGGTTTGGTGTCAGCATTGCTTGTGCTATTCGCTTGTGTTCCTTTGGTGGTGAGAGAGGTTGGGGTTGGCCTAGGGTGTGGCTGTTCATTTGTAGTTGGCTGTGGTGGTCTTTGTTTTCGTGTGTGAGTGGGTTGGGTGGGTGTTTTGGATCAGGTTAGCCATATTGATTTGTATGCTGTTGGTGGATTATTGTCATTGTCTTGTTGGGCTGTGTATGTGATAAAGGGGAGCCATACCGGGGTAAAGGCGTCTTCTTCTGTTTGTCCCCATGTCAGTTTCAGTTTATTGGTTAATTTTTCTAGTAGGGCTGTTTCCCATACTCTTTGGTACCATTGGTCCATGCTTACTCCTGACAGGTCTCTCCAGTGTCTGGTTATGGTGTTTCTGGCTGCTGAAAGTAGGTGGGTTATGAATTCTTTGTGGTGTAAATGGGCATTGTTGTCTTGGAAGATGTTTAGTAGGGCCAATTTTGGGGTGATGTCTAATACTTAGTTATTTTACATATTTCTCATGTGGCTGTTGTCCAGAATAGTTGGATTTTGGAGCACTCCCACCACATGTGGAGGTATGTGCCTGTGGAGGTGCACCCTCTCCAGTATTTTGGTGAGGTTCCTGGGCGTATTAGCGCTAGTTTTCTTGGTGTTAGGTACCACCTGTAGGTGAGTTTCAGTGTGAGTTCTTTTCTTTTTGTTGATATGGATTTAAAGGGGGGTTTAGACCATATTCTGGTCCATTGAGTGGTGTTAATCTTATAGCCTATGTCATTCTCCCATGCGCCTAGGGGATTTGCGGGATTTGGGAGTAGTATTTTGTATATTGTGGATACCATCCCTTTTCTTTTTAACCATCAAGGCCTTTTAAGGAGCTGTCCTCAAAGGGAGAGTTTTTGAGTTCTGACATTGCTGTCGTGTCATGTTTTTCACTAGCCTTTTGAAAAGTGCTTTTTTTGAAAAATTGCTGCAATTGGGGCTTACTTTAACGGTTGTTAATTACGTTGTGTTTGATATTGTGAGCTGTCTTGGGTGGGTTGTGCTCAGGTAGGTAGCGTATAATGCAAAATTTAACCTGTTTCTAGTTTATTAAAACTTTTCGCAAGTCTTAAATTGTTGTTAATTCTTATGGGTAACTTCATTGTTGTATTTTTCTTGTAAACTGTTTTCGAGGCTTTTTAAAAATCAAATTTTATGAAATTTGCAGTGTGTCACTGAAATTTCACCGTTCCAACTCTTTGGCAGTCATTTGAAATCATTCCTGTGGCCTCTTCCAGGTTGAAAATCCCTCCCTTTGAGAAGGCACGGACTGTTCTGGAGGACCTGAAGCCCCAGGAACAGGTGAGAGGACGCGAGGAGGAGACCGCTGGATCAGACCACAGGTCCAGTTAGCACCCTGCTTCCTGACTCCAGGCTTCCTATAAGCAAGGAGGGAGTTTTCTTGCTCTGTTGCTCAGCCTTTCTCATCCCATCATGTGGGAGAGGTCACTGTCCTTCCGCTTTAGGTCTTTGGGTGTCGCTGGACCACAGCTCCCATTGGTTCCAGCTGCCTCAGCCAATGGCTGGGGAGTTTGGGAGCCGCACTTCAAAAAGGATGTTGTAGAGATGGGTAAGATTCAGAAAAGGGGAGCCAAAATGATCGGGGGGGTGGAGTCTCTCTCCTACGAAGGAAGGTCGCAACGTTCAACATTTATAAAATTAAGCACAGCATGGAGAAATAATAATAATAATAATAATAATAATAATAATAATAATAATAATAATAATAATAATTTTTATTATTTATACCCTTCCCATCTGGCTGGGCCTCCCCAGCCACTCTGGGTGGCTTCCAACAGAACACTATAATACAATAACCTATTAAACATTAAAAGCTTCCCTAAACAGGGCTGCCTTCAGATCTCTTCTAAAAGTCTGGTAATTGTTCTTCTCTTTGACATCTGGTGGGAGGGCGTTCCACAGGACGGGTGCCACTATCAAGAAGGCCCTCTGCCTGGTTCCCTGTAACTTGGCTTCTCACAGCAAGGGAACCGCCAGAAGGGTGGAGACGCTCCTTCAGGTATACTGGACCAAGGCCGTTTATGGCTTTAAAGGTCAGCACCAACACTTCGAATTGTGCTCGAAAATGTACTGGGAGCCAATGTAGGTCTTTCAGGATCGGTGTTATGTGGTCTTGGCGGCCGCCCCCAGTCACCAGTCTAGCTTCTGCATTCTGGATTAGTTGTAGTTTCCGAGTCACCTTCAAAAGTAGCCCCACATAGAGCACATTGCATAGTCCAAGCGGGAGATAACCAGAGCATGCACCACTCTGGCGAGACAGTCTGCGGGCAGGTAGGGTCTTAGCCTGCGTATCAGGTGGAGCTGGTAGACAGCTGCCCTGGACACAGAATTGACCTGCACCTCCATGGACAGCTGTGAGTCCAGAATGACTGTAATGAGCAGAGAAACATTTTTCTCCATTTCTTGTAACACTAGAATTCATGGACATCCAACGAAACTGATTTGGGACAGTTAATATAAAGTACTTTTTCACATGGTGCATAGTTAAATTATGGAACTGTCTCCTAGATGGCTTTGAAAGAGGATTAGATAAAGGGAGAGCTATTGAAGGCTACTGTTAATTCTGGATACCAGTGGCTGGAAGCCACAGGAGTGCGGGGAGAGTGCCCTTGTGTTCAGGTTCTGTTTGCGGGTTTCCCAGAGGCATCTGGTTGGCCTCAGTGAGAACAGGATGCTGGACTATATCCGCCCTTGGCCTGGTCTAACAGGCTGTGCGTATGTTCCCACGCCCTTCTTCAGTGTGCATGCCTGCAGGGAGAAAACCTTTGGGTGCATATTGATACCACCTGGAATTGTGATCATGCAAGGCTCAAAACATGATGGAAACCTTGGCTGCATCTCTGCAGATGTTTGCATGGACATGAGGGAGCCAGACCATCTGACGTGTGGGGATGTGGGGCAAAGCTACTTGGCGTAGCTTCACTCATGCATTCAGCTTACTCACGAGAATAGCTTCTTTCTTATTTATTTATTTATTTATTTATTTAGAGCCACTTGTGCCAGGCTCCTCAGTCAAAAAGGCTCCCAGAGCAGCTTACAATCTAAAACACACACACACACACACACACACACACACACACACACACACACAGAGGAAAAGGAACAGGGAGGGAGAAGGAAACTCAAAACCCAAACTCAGGCACCAATTTCTAAACAGTACAGTCATACCTCATGTTACGTTCTTTCATGTTACGTTCTTTTAGGTTACGTCCCACGGCGACCCGGAAATACCGGAAAGGGTTATTTCTGGGTTTCGCCGCTCACACATGCGCAGAAGAGCTAAATTGCGCTGCAAACCTGCACAGATACGGCGCTTCAGGTTGCGCTTTTTTCATGTTGCGAACGGGCCTCCGGAATGGATCCCGTTCGCAACCAGAGGTACCACTGTAGTTTTGTCCCATGAGCAACTGGCACAGTTCAGGGGCAGGAGGTGCCCGACGGAGCTGGGCCTCCAGCAAAGCTGATGACATGAGCCTTCTGCTTCCTGTCTGCCCTGCTGAGGCCACCTGGTGCGATGCCTGGCTCCAGGGGACAGCTGGGGGGAGAGGAAGCCTGATGGCAACAACTGCCGCAGCAGTGTCAATGGAGGGAGCCCTGCTTCCCAGCACTCCCATTGAGTTTTATTTTTTAGCACATTAGTCTTTGGGTGTATGTGTGAGAGAACCTGGAGGAAGGATGAAGGCTGTATGGAAAGCACCTTAGTTGGGTCCTCTTTTGCTCGGCCTCCCTTGACTGCTGGCCTTCCCCTTGCAGGCACCTGGACTAACCTCTAGGAAAAAGGTGAAGCCGAAACAGGAGAACCCCGACCTGCTGGAGCTCTGTCACCTGGTGCCCATGGAGGTTGTGAATCTGGGTAAGGACCAGGTTGAGGACAACCCAAAATGCTTCCCACCCCCCATATTCTGTGTATCATTCAAGGGCTGCAAAAGTGTGTAGGTTTGAGGGGGATGGGTGGGTTTTTATTTCATAAAATTTATGCTTGATTTTTTTTTAAAAGCATCTAAGTGGATTTGCAGGGTTGAGTGAAATTTGAGGAGGGGTGGAGGCAAACCTTGCTACCCGTCAACTTGTTGCTTCTCCTCCCAAGTAAACAGGTACAGTGGTACCTTGACTAAAGTCCAGTCTATTATAAGTCCGTTTTGGACTAAGTCCAATTGCAACCCAGAAATGAGTGCTCCGGGTGCAACACAGAGGTGATATTTGGAGGTTTTGTTTTTGCTTTTTTGCATTTTGGTTTGTGTGGCTTTTCGGTTTTTTGACTGTGACTTCGTTTTATGGGACTGACCTGTGACTGTGGCTTGTGACTTCGTTTTTGTGACTGTGTGGAACCCAGTTCAGCTACTGGTTGATTGTGGTATGACTGCAGAAATGGATAAAAGCCCCCCATCCAAACAATGACTATCATCAGTGCACGTAAGAATTTTTTTTTTTAATTTTTTTCATCTATAATACTGTCTTATTTATTTTATACTACAGTAACATTGATTATTGCCTTCATTTTATGGATCGATGGTCTTGTTAGACAGTAAAATTCATGTTAAATTGCTGTTTAAGGGGGTGTTTTTCATTGTCTAGAACGGATCAATCCATTTTCAATTTCTTTCTATGGCAAAGCACACCTTGTTTTAAGTCCGCTTTGTTTTAAGACCGGATTACAGTCTTAAACCAATATACTACTGTACAGGGTTAGTGTGTACAGCTTGATAGGGTGGGAATGCAGTTCTGCACTCACATTTCTCCTTGCCTTTTCCCAATAGGTGGCAAAGGTTATGATCCCGTTAGGACGTCTGATTACACCATGTTCCTGGAGTGGACTCAGTGCTATTTTGTCCCAGGCATGCAGAGCCTGCGCGATGCCAATGGCAGGACCGTCTGGTTTCAGGTAGGAGCCTGAGGGAAGGACACCAGTTGCTTTCCTGGGGGTGGGGTGCTGCAGTGTGCTGGCCCCTCTTCCTTCAAGGTTGGAGAACAGGTGGCCCTCTGTGAGCATTTCAAAATGTCATGGTCTGTAAATCTTGGCATCTGGAAAACAGCGTGAAATAACCTGAGGGTTAAACCACAGAGCCTAGGACTTGCCGATCAGAAGGTCGGCGGTTTGAATCCTTACAACGGGGTGAGCTCCCGTTGCTTGGTCCCTGCTCCTGCCCACCTAGCAGTTCGAAAGCACGTCAAAGTGCAAGTACAGTGGTACCTTGGGTTACATACACTTCAGGTTATATACGCTTCAAGTTACAGACTCCGCTAACCCAGAAATAGCACCTCGGGTTAAGGACTTTGCTTCAGGATGAGAACAGAAATCATGCTCTGGCGGTGCAGCAGCCGCGGGAGGCCCCAATAGCTAAAGTGGTGCTTCAGGTTAAGAACAGTTTCAGGTTAAGAACGGACCTCTGGAACGAATTAAGTACTTAACCTGAGGTACCACTGTAGATAAATAGGTACTGCCCTGGTGGGAAGGTAAACGGCGTTTCCGTGTGCCGCTCTGGTTTGCCAGAAGCGGCTTAGTCATGCTGGCCTCATGACCCGGAAGCTGTACGCCGGCTCCCTCGGCCAATAAAGCGAGATGAGCGCCACAACCCCAGAGTCAGCCACAACTGGACCTAATGGTCAGGGGTCCCTTTACCTTTACCTAGTTGTTTGTGTCTTATGTTCCCAGCACCAAAACTCAAGATGAGGTTTTTGTTTTTTTGTACTGATTACATTCTGGGCCATCTTCTTCCCTTGCAGGGCAATCCTGGACCGATGGCACCAAAAGGTGAGTATTGGGGGCCCCTTGGATCGCCTGTCAGTGATTTCTCCTGGATACCAATACATTGGGTTGCGAAGGGAGCAAATAGTTTTTGATCCAGCCTCTCACACTGCTTGTTAAGTAAAGATTTAGGCTTTTAAACAGGGAGACTCCTTGCTCTTCCTTGAGGACGTCTTTCATCTTAATATACCCTGATGTGCCTCCAAAACAAGGCCAACTTCTACAGTGCTTGATTGGGAGATGTAGGTTGGTTGCTCAAAGGCAAAAGGTGGTAGGTTGTGGAGGTGCTACTCAGAGTAGACACATTGCTGTTAATATTTGTTGTATTGATATCCCACCTTCTCTGTGCAGCTCGAGGTGACTTACATGGCTCCCCACCCCCTCAGTCTAAATTAATCCCTACAACCCTGTGAAGTAGCTTAGGCTGGAAGTGAATAGATAGATAGATAGATAGATAAATTTATTGTCATTGTCCGTATATACACAGTATACACAACAACGAAAATCAAACACCCACCCAAAGACCGGGTTCACATACACATTTGCACGTATCTCCGACACTCTCATCCTATTCAGACATAATCTATAAAACATAACATAATCCAGAATATAGCATGACCTATTAAAGGCATAGGCCAATGACTGGCCAACGATCATCCAGTGAGTTTCATGACGAAGTGGTGAATTCGAACTCTGGTCTCCTAAGCCCTAGTGTGACACTCTAACCAACTACACCACCACTGGTGTAACATAGGCATGACTAACATAGGGCTGTTAAGTTTTTATGGGTCTCTTCTTTACTTAGTTGACTACAAACCCCAAACTGCACTGAGGATCTTTAAAAGGTCAATCCTTTATTAGGCATAGCAAACCACACATTATCAAACAAACACCGTATACAAATTGTGCAAAATACGAATTCAGCATAACAGGGTTTGTCCCAGTCAGATCTTTAACTTCACAGAAAATCAATTTGCATAAATAATACAATATAACACTACCACATCACCGATCAATTAAGAACCACGAAATCTCTTTATAATGGCCCAGTCTTTCTACATGGACAGCACTCAAAAATTCAGCCAGTATTAAAGTAATTTGATCATTCCTGTCCGAGAACCGAGGTCCTGAACCATTGGTAGCATAGAATTGAGCCTGTTAAGTTGTAAGGCCTCTAATAATTGTCTTCTGGCATAAATGCCAAAATCGCAAGAAAATAAAATATGCTCCAAAGTATCAGGTTCCTGTTTACTACATTTGCAGAGGCGCTCTGCTTCTGGGAGAGCTAAATATCTTCCCACTGAGGATCTTTGAAAGAACCATAGCTGAGTTGCAGAGCCCTTAATTTGAATGCAGAAGGTCACAGGTTCAATCCCAGGTCTCTCTAGGTAGAAGGATCAGATATGCATAGACTCATCTCTGTGCTTAAGACACCAGAGAGCCGCTACCAGTCGGCAAATGAAGCAGCTTCCTCTTCTCTTCTATGATTTTGGACGCAACAGAGACATTTTAAGATAACGCTGGCAAAACTGGGACTGGACCTTTTGTTTTGTTTTGCAGGAGGAAAGCCACGCAAGAGACAGTTGAAAGTAAAACCTGATCCTGATACCTCAAGCTCCAAGGTAAGGCAGCTCTTTTTTTAAAAAAATAGAATTTTAAAATTGATTTTCCAATATTGTTCCAATAACAGCCTCATTATAACAATGCCAAATTTATCCAATTAAAACAATTATTAAAACCAATTATTTATATACTGAATTATATGATTCAGTTAAAGTGACTTCCTCACATGCTAGTTTTGATGGGTTCTTCTTTGCTTTCTTTAACATTTTCTGCGTTCCAAAATCTTAATAATTTCAGTTACATTCCCTTCAAGATAGTAATCCCTTATACAACTGCAATCTTTTGGTTTCAGTTGGTGTTAATATATTAAGTAACATAAAGTTTCAAGTGAGGTACTCAGTCTGTAATCATTGCTCTTTCCTGCGTGTAGTAATTTTCCCATGATATTGTCCCAACCATATATAATGTTGTGTCCTTCAGTCTTCCAACTGTTGATATTTCCCCTCATGACTCGGGGGAAGCAGTTGTCTCACAGTTTTCCAAAAGCCTCTGTGTCACTTTGTCCTGTGATTCAAGAGCTTGTTAGAGACCCCTCTGTTCTAACAAATAAACTGTCCTCGCCATTTTTTTTCAGCCTAGGGAGAGCGCTCTGATTCCAAACTGCAAATGATTAATAGGAAAACCTCTGACCTTGCAGCTGGCAGACTCCTTTCCTCCTTTCAGCTGAAAAAAATATAGTCCATTATCTTTCCAGTTAGATTACATTCCAAATTGTCGCAGTTTCCTTTGCATTCCTTTGAAAATAGCAGAGCACAGGGGTGGTTTTGTTCTGTATTCCAACATAGTCCTTCCCCCTCTTTCTCTTTCCATTCCATTCTTCTCACACATGCAGTTCCAATTTGATGTTAAATTTCATGTTATTAATCCAGTTTCTCCCAACCTCACTTTTTGTAGTGCCTTTGCCTGCCCTCGCATTCCATAGGGAAGCAAGAGAGGAATTCAAAGAATGAGTTTCCCCCATCGTTCTTTGTTTATCTCCGTCTGTCTCTGTGATTCCTGCAATTGTGGGGTTTGAGACCTTCAACCCCTACAGTTCCATTATTCTATCTCACAGGCGCACACTTGAATTGTGGAGGTGAAATTCAGCTCTGTTTTGTCTCTCCTAGGTCACAAAACTGGAGACTGTGGCCAGTATTCCTCAGAAAGATGTTGTGGGAACAAGGAAGTCTGGAAGGAAGAAAGGGAAGAGAATTGTCCCCCAAACAGAGGACCACACTATGGTTAAGGAAGCCAAGGTACCAAACACCAGAACTCGGAGAAAGGTTTCTGCCTTGCAGCAATCTCCAGCACCAGATAATACAGTGGCTGTGGCTGAATCCCAGAAGAGGCGTAAATCAACCCGGAAAACCAGGGGTAAGAAGAGATGTGATCTGGCTTCAGAGTTCCTTAGGTGGCTTTATAGAGCAAATGTGACTCAACCACTGCAGGGATGGGGAACCTGCGGCAGAGATCTGGGGGTACCATCCGTGGGGGGCACTAAGATGAAAGAGGTGGAAGGGGGGCACAGAAGGTGGGAATGATTATTGGATTTTGAAAAGCTGCTATCACTGGATCAAATTCATCAGTTTTGCTGAATTAAATAATTTATATTGGATTTTTAAGAAACGTACAACTAATGGTTACCAAGTTGAACTGTACTGTGTTATCATCTTCCTTAGTAGGTTGGGCAAACCACTGAATAATGCTTTTTATAGGGTGGGGTACAGCACTGGGATGGTTCTATGGAACTGGGTGGGCGGGCGGGGTGGGGCCCCCAAAGGTTTGGTAAACACTGGCCTAGACCTTGCTGGATGCCAGCGACCATCATTCCCGACCATTTGCAATGTGTGATGGGAACTGGGCAGCGCAGAGTTGGAACTATGGAACTCACTCCCACAGGAGGCAGTGGTGGGCACTGACCTAGATGGCGGCTTTAAAAGAGGATTGGACAAATTCATAGAGGAGAATTTGTGCATGATGGCTCTGCTCTGCCTCCATGTCCAGAGGCAGCAATGCTTCTGAATACCAGTTGCTGGAAACCACTATAAGGCTCTTGTGCTCAGCTTGTTTGTGGGTTTCCCATTGGGGCTTCTGGTTGGCCACTGTGAGACCAGGATGCTGGACTAGGTGGGCCACTGGCCTGATCCAGAAGGGGGGTTCTTAAGTTTGTATGGGACTGTTGGTTCCCAACGCCTACATGTCTGGCCTGCAAGCCATCTAACTAACTGCTATTGCTTTTCAGGTACTGCTGCTGTTTCCACCAGACCCAGGCAGGTGAAGGCACAGTAACATTCCTGATACAGAACATCCTCCTCCCCTTCTCAGCCATGTGCTGCTGAGGCAAAAGGGGGTATAAACTCCTGGACGATGCTCACATAGCTGACTTATGTTGGTTTCTGGCAACAGGCAACACAGTGGGAATTGTCTCCTTTGTCACTTATGTGCTTTTTCAAGTCCTGCTAGGAACATATAGCAGAGCAGCTACTATGAGGCCTTTTATACACTGATTTGCTTTCTGGAAATGCCGCTGTAGATTCAGGCCACGGTCTCAGCCCCGGTTCCAAACAGCGAGTAGGCTTCGCATATGCCACCGCTGGAGGAGATCTTTCTGCTCTGGGTGTCGAGGCCTGCGATAAAGAGAGGGTTCTCTTGATACAATGGAACCTCTATTTGCGACCATAATCCATTCCGGAGGTCGAAACAGGTCGCTGGGAGAGGCGCTGTTGTGCACAGGCGGCAATTCCCCGCTTCTGTGCATGCACAAACAGCGATTGTCGCTCCTGCGCATGTGCGAACGGCTATTGCTGCTCCTGCGCATGCATGAACGGCGGCAAACCCGCTGGATACTTCTGGGTTTGCCGCTCCTGCGCATGCGCGAACGGCAGCAAACCCGCCGGTTACTTCCGGGTTTGCCGCGGTCGCGATTTGGAACGACCGTGAGAAGAGGTGGTGGCAAGTTGAGGTTCGACTGTATATTCACAACAGAGGAATGACATAGCTCAGCCTCCTCCAATCTGGGAGCTGTTGCAGGGGCTTCTGGTAGGGGAAATCTAGCTCAACTCATCAGCAGATAGTTTTCGCTTGGTTTGGGGTATAATTGCACTGTTGTATAATCCGCAAGAAGAATCCACAACCTGATGGCATTACCTCCAGCTCCTCCAAGACCTGGACTCTTGGCGCTGCAATTTTAGGTGAAATGAGTCTTGCCCTGTTGCTTCCTGAACAAGGTGAGGGCCCATTATACACCTGTGCATTTAAGGTGCAGGTTGTTCGCTGCAGCTAGCAGGGGACTGCAGCGGGAATGAAGTTTAAGCCGTTCCAGTTTCCCCCAGAGCAAATGACACCTTCATACTACTTGCATTAAAAACACCACCACTGACACATTTAACATCATGTCTAGATTGGCCTTTGGATCAGGAGCACAAGAGCAGAGCTCAGCTGCTGAAACAGTTGCAGTATTTCCTTCTCAGCCTTATTCTGACAGGAATATTCTCTGGGGCTCAAGAACTACATGGATAATTCAGGTCAACATTTCAGCTGATCAGTAAGATATCTAGAGGTAGTTCTGTTCAGCAAGGAGTGGGATTTGATCCACTGCTACATTACCTCCTAGATTTGAGAGAAACGTGCATTTTAACAGTTACTCAGTCAAATACTTTCTATCCTTGGTGATTATATTTCTCTCTCTCCTTTGATTATATTCTTACGGTGCTTTTTGGTGCAAATAAAGATTTTTTTTCTAGAAATGATGGTGTTGTAGGGTGTGGTGCTATGACGAGACAATTGTCAAGAAAAAGTCCTAAGTACAGTACTGGTGCCCCACTCTGAGAGCCAGTGTGGTGTAGTGGTTAAGAGTGGTAGACTCGTAATCTGGTGAACCGGGTTTGATTCCCCGCTCCTCCACATGCAGCTGCTGGGTGACCTTGGGCCAGTCACACTTCTCTGAAGTCTCTCAGCCCCACTCACCTCACAGAGTGTTTGTTGTGGGGGAGGAAGGGAAAGGAGAATGTTAGCCGCTTTGAGACTCCTTCGGGGAGTGATAAAGCAGGATATCAAATCCAAACTCCTCCTCCTCCGCCGCTCATTGATTCCAGCCCACAACCTTTAAACATTGGGAGCTCCTGCTGGCAAGTCAAAGATGGTCTCCCGCTGTGTGCAGATGGGTGATAGTAAGTAAAGTCACCACCTGTGGGTGGGCGCAATGACCGTCCTTCCAAGCCCCTTTGGCACAAGGGCTGGCAAGGACTGAGGTCACACCTCCCCACATCAAAGAGAGTCCTACTGCACGTTCCAAAGGGAATGACAAGGAGAGGCCTGAACTGCCATGTAGATGTTAACCTGGAATGCGGAAGAGTATTTCAAGCAGTTCTTCTGAAACTCCATCCCCACCACAGCTATTTCTCTGCCTATAACCATAGCCCAGTCCTTCTTTCTGGGGATTCGCGAGGGTACACAGTACCAACAACATTTTTTTTTCTAGAAGAAAAGCGTTGCCGTATCCCCTTTAAAGTGGGACGTGGGTGGCGCTGTGGGTTGAACCACAGAGCCTAGGACTTGCCGATCAGAAGGTCGGCGGTTCGAATCTCCACAACGGGGTGAGCTCCCGTTGCTCAGTCCCAGCTCCTGCCAACCTAGCAGTTCGAAAGCACGTCAAAATGCAAGTAGATAAATAGGTACCGCTCCGGCGGGAAGGTAAACGGCTTTTCCGTGCACTGCTCTGGTTCGCCAGAAGCGGCTTAGTCATGCTGGCCACATGACCCAGAAGCTGTACACCGGCTCCCTCGGCCAGTAAAGCGAGATGAGCGCCGCAACCCCAGAGTCAGCCACGACTGGACCTAATGGTCCGGGGTCCCTTTACCTTTATCCCCTTTAAAAAGGATGTTTGAGCAGAAACAGGATGATTCACAGCAGATAAGCAAAAGCTTCCGACTTCCCAGTTGTTTATCAATAGTAGCACAGAAGCTGCCCACTCTGCCACAAAGTCAATTAAGCTATAAGAATCCCAGGTGTAGATTTCATAGAATCATAGAACTATAGAGTTGGAAGGGGATCCAAGGGTCATCTAGTCCAACCCCCTGCCAAGCAGGAATCCCAGCTACGATTTAGACTTGGAACAGGTCATCCCAGGAAATAGAAATTCACCGGTTAAAGTAGTCCACTAGTGCCATCCCAGCCTGCCATTTTGCATTGGCGGCATCGCACAGCAGCTTTTTTGCACTTGCCACAGGTTGGCAGACCTTAGTGCTCTAGTTAAATGAAATAAGAAGAATGGCGTAGATGTGCCAGATATACCAAAATTGGAAGGATACAGAGAAGATTAGCATGGCCCCTAAAGGAGTGGCAGGTGAAGATGATGGACTTTGCTGAATCGGCCAAACTGGCCTGCAGGATCCGAGACCAGGATGATCAGAAATTCCAAAGAGAATGGAGTAAATTTATTTATGATAATTGCAAAAATTTGAAGACACTAGCAGGATTGAAGCAAATCCTACAATGTAGACATATAGTAAAGTTAGATTGCACGATTGGATTTGATATGGGATACCGGTTGAAGGGAAGTCGTAAGCCCGGCAGAGCAAAAAGGGTTTTTATGTTGATCAATGTATTGTTGAAAGCTGTTTAAAGGAAAATAATAAAAAATTATTTAGAAGAAGAAGAATGGTGCGGATCTTTCAAGTCACCCGTGTCTGCCATAGCTTCAGGCCCAAGCTTGCAGTTTGTGCTCCAGAAGATCAGCTGCTGCCTGGTTGTTTCAAAGTCAGCAGGACAGTTTGTATTTGGAAAGGTGTAAAGGAGAGGCGCAGGCCACGCTCCTCCAGTAGCACGCACTTGCTTGGATCAGGCCGCTCTAGGAGGTCGCACCTAAGAAAGGAGAAGAGTGAAACTCTGAGCACAGTCCGGAAAACCCATTCACTGGGCATTCATCCTGATTCGGGAGGCGAGATGAGATCGGCTACTCACTAAGCATCCGCTCAGATTTGTTTGCTGGGAGGTCAGACAGCATTGTGACCAACAAGTATTATCTCACACTTTCCAGTACGCTTCCCCTCTGCTTTCTTTATTACAGTGGTACCTTGGGTTACAGACGCTTCAGGTTACAGACTCTGCTAACCCAGAAATAGTACCTCGAGTTAAGAAGTTTGCTTTAGGATGAGAACAGAAATCGCATGGCAGCGGCAGCTGGAGGCCCCATTAGCTAAAGTGGTGCTTCAGGTTAAGAACAGTTTCAGGTTAAGAACAGACTTCCAGAATGAATTAACTACTTAACCCGAGGTAAAGGTAAAAGGACCCCTGACCATTAGGTCCAGTCGTGGCCGACTCTGGGGTTGCGGCGCTCATCTCACTTTATTGGCTGAGGGAGCCGGCGTACAGCTTCCGGGTCATGTGGCCAGCATGACTAAGCTGCTTCTGGCGAACCGGAGCAGCGCACAGAAACGCCGTTTACCTTCCCGCCAGAACGGTACCTATTTATCTACTTACACTTTGACGTGCTTTCGAACTGCTAGGTTGGCAGGAGCTGGGACTGAACAACGGGAGCTCACCCCATCACAGGGATTCGAACCACCGACCTTCCAATCGGCAAGTCCTAGGCTCTGTGGTTTAACCCACAGCGCCACCCGCGTACCCGAGGTACCACTGTACAAAAAAATCCAAATTTTGGGGGGAAGTGCATTTCTTTGTCGGGGTGCCAAATAAACTTTAGCGGAATGCCAGGATGTGATAGAGCTCCACCTGAAAACAGCAGCAGCCTGGAAGCGCCTCGTGGTGTTTACATTTACACACTTACATGACGGCCTCTTGGACTGGGAGAGACGTCTGGAGCCAGGTGACCACAGTACTGCCGTGCGACTCGTACAGCCTGATCACCAGCACGCCTGGCACGTCCTCAGCCTGAAAGGAGGGAAGGAAACAGAGAAGCGTCCCTTAATCAGCCCATAGTCAGCACAATGCTCTTCTCCAGCTCTGTGCAACCACTCCTCTCTCCTTGTGGTCCATTGGTTATGGCTGACCACTTACTATATTTGTATCCCACCTTTCTTCCATCACAAAAGCCAAGGGCAAGGGTGGCGAGGGGCATGGGCAGGGGGGGCACTGCTTGGAGAAATTCCCAAGGGCCAGAGAGATTTTTTTTCTTTGTTGTTGTTTTTCTTCTTTCTTTTTTTATTGGTTTCCACATATTACATTACAATACAGATGTACCAAAGCTAACACCATTTCCTCCCCATCCCCCCATCCATTTACATTTCTATTTCCTCAATCCACCATATTATTCTTTTCTCCTTCCTCCCACTTCCCTCCGCCCCCACTCGATTTCCTCCACATTATACAATTTACAACAACCTTTGCATTCTACAATCTTCTCAAATCATCTATATATTCTTCTTATCTTTCCTTACTAATTTTTCTTCCATCCAGTACTTCACATTTTAATCTATGCATATTAGCGTATGTTTTTCCACAGCAATATTTTGCCATATATCCATATATTCATAAACATGTCCACTCCTTTTTTAATTTTTGATTCGGCTGATTTCTTATTATAGCAGTTAATTTTGCCAAAATTAAATATTCATTTAGTTTACAAACCCATTCCTCCTTTGTGGGTATAGCTTGTGACTTCCACCTAGCAGCAATCACTATTCTAGCAGCTGTACTTGCACATGGAAAAATCCCCCCCCCCGGTGGTATCTCTTCATCTGTCAATCCAAGGAGATATGATTCTGGTTTCTTTGTTATTGATATTTTCAACTCCAAGGGCCAGAGAGATTTGAAGGGCCACATTTTGCTCTCAGGCCTGTGGCTCCCCACCCCTGGCATACTGCAACAGAGGGCACCTGGGCAGTGCCCAGCTCTGCCTACCATCTCATACTGTGCTCATCATTAGAAGAGTCCTGCTGGATTAGGCCAAGGGCCCATCTAGGGCTCACCCCAATGCCCCTTGTGGAAAACCAGTAAACAGGACCCAAACACAATGATTCTTTCTCTTCTTGTTCCCAGCAGAAGCACTGCTGCCTGTGATCGTGGAGTTAGAGCTGAGCTTCCTTTATGACTAGTAGCCATCGAGAGAAGTCACTTTGTGACTTGGGCCCCGTACCTGCTTTATTGCTTCCAGGACAACAGCTGGGGATTGCACAGAGAAGGCGCTCCAAGCTGGGTGCTGCCCTGAGACGCACGGCACCTTGTGAAGAGGGAAATTCAAGTTGTATGCCTGACGGATCACCTCCGCCTCCTGGAATGAACCTGTTCAGAAGACAGCACTTTGCCATCAGAGGCAAGAAAGGGACAGTCACCTCACCGCCATGCCTGTTTAGTTGCTTCAAAAAGCTCCACTTAGCCAGTGTGGTGTAGTGGTTAAGAGACTCGTAATCTGGGGAACCGGGTTCACATCTCCGCTCCTCCACATGCAGCTGCTGGGTGACCTTGGGCTAGTCACACTTCTCTGAAGTCTCTCAGCCCCACTCACCTCACAGAGTGTTTGTTGTGGGGGAGGAAGGGAAAGGAGAATGTTAGCTGCTTTGAGACTCCTTTGGGTAGTGATAAAGCGGGATATCAAATCCAAATCCAAACTCTTCTTACCTACATGAGGCATCACTGCATATGTAAACTGATGGCTCCCAATATCTGCTGTGGCGTCAGGCGACTTTGGTGCTCTTAACCTTCATGCAGATGAAAATGATATATTACTATACAAGAAGGTAAGAATTGGCCTGCTGGATCAAGCCAATTGCCCGTCTAGTCCAACGCCCTGTTCCCACAGTGGCCCACCAGATGTACCGAAAGGAAATCCACAAGTAGGATTTGAACACAAGAGCTCTCTTCCCTCCTGTGGTTTCCAGCAACTGATATTCAGAAGCTTTTGCTGACCATGGAGAGAGTGTAGCCACCGAGGCTAGCAGCCATCGATTGCCCTCTCCTTCACGAATTTGTCAAATCCTCTCTTTTTTCAGAAAAATGACTTTTTACTGGGTTTTCTAAACAAGTTTCAGAGGAATAATAAATGATACTGTCCAATCCTCTTTTAAAGCCACCTAAGTTCCATGGTTTAACTCTGCGCTGCCTGACTAAGTTCTTTTTTTTAATCTGTTCTGAGCTTTGCACGGGACGCTTGTGTTATTGACTGTGCAGTTCCACCAACATGGCCATTCCCAGACTCACTTCTGTTACTCCATTCCTGACGTAGCCAAACAGGCAAACATTAGATGTGAGCTAAGATACACAAGGCATCTGCAAGCTCCCTTCTAAAGCGCCAGGAAAACACAGCAAAATTCTGGAATACCAAAGACCTCAAGCCATCCCGCCAGAATTTTTTTCCTGCCTGCCTGCCAAAACTCACAGGGAAAGGCTCATCACGTTGCCCCGGACGGAGCAGCCATATTTGGAGTCGTTCAGCAGGGCCACCCCAAAGCCATGCTCAGACAGGTCCATCCACTTGTGGCTCCACACCTTGGAAAAAGAATAACCAGATATTATGATAAACATCATCATCTACGGCAGATGTAAGCGGACTTCAGGCTTGCAGGGTCTCCTGTGTTTTTAAAACTAGAATTCCTAAGGTATATTAACCAGAACCATGTTGTTGTTGTTTTTTAAAGCACTGGGGAGGGTGGACATATATACACATAATTAAGGAACAAGGTGCCTCCGAGCAGATGCTCAGCCCAGGGATTTTGTTTTCAGTGCCAGGCCTGAGTTCACAGTCCTTTCACCCAGTTCAAGGGTCTTCCAAAGCCCTGAACAACTTAGGTCCAGGTAACTCAGGGATTGCCTGAACCCTTCTGTCCCAGTATGATCATTGAGCTCACCTGCAAGAGCGCCGTTGCTCGTTCTCTGAGAACTCATTTGGCAACAGCAGGAAACAGAGCCTTTGGTGCCATTGGCCTGGTCCTGTAAGAACTCTTTGCCATGAAAGATTTAGCAGGCGTCTCCTGTGCCAACTTTGAAACACCTGCTAAAAACTCTTCTGAATTTATGGAACCAAGGGGGCAGTGGCCCAAAAATCTTTGGGAACCACCGGTGTAGACAGTTGATAAATAGAAAGGTTGACAGCCACCCAGCAATACCTATCTTGGCCAGGAGCCTTTGGGCAGATTCTCACCTCAAACCGAGCCCAGTCCCAAGAGGTGTTCCAGTGCGTTGGCCTCTGAAGGTGGCCAAACTGTATCTCATATGTGGCATTGGGGCTCCGGACCTTGGCAGGGAATTCCACCTTGAGGAACTTATGAGCCTCATTCCAGTCCACCTGTGGATCCAGCAAGAAGTGTAGCATATCAGACGAGAAAAGGTGCCTTGTTCTCCGCTCTGCCCCCAACCTCAAAGTTATTTATTTAATAATAATAATAATAATAATATCTTTATTGTCATTGCCCCCTCTCGGGGACAACGAAATTACTTACTTACTTACTTACTGTATTTTTCGCTCTATAGGACGCACCGGACCATAGGAGGGGGAGAACAGGGGAAAAAAATTCTCCCCCTCTCTGCTCAGCGCCCCTTCAGCGAAGCAGCAGGAGAAACAGAGCCCCTTCCATTTCTCCTCCCGCTTCACTGAAGGGGTGCTGCGCAGAGAGGGAAAACTGTGCAGCGCCTCTCCAGCGAAGCGAAGCCTGGAGAGCAAGAGGGATCAGTGTGCACCGACCCCTCTCGCTCTCCAGGCTTCAGGCGGCTATCTGCAAGCCTTCGGAGCGCAGCGGGAACTCCTGCTGCGCTCCGAAGGCTTGCGGATAGCTGCCTGAAGCCCCCGGAGCACAGCAGGAGTTCCTGCTGTGCTCCAGGGGCTTCAGGCGGCTTCAGCGAAAGCACCGCGGAGCCTCCAGAGCGCGGGGGGAGCGCTCCCTCTGCGCTTTGGAGGCTTCGCGTTGCTATCGCTGAAGCCAAGGAGCCTGCATTCGCTCCATAGGACACAGACACATTTCCCCTTAATTTTTGGAGGGGGAAAAGTGCGTCCTATAGGGTGAAAAATACGGTACTTACTTACTTACTTACATACATATAAAACACATACATTCTCCAAGTTTATTTGGAGGCTACCCTGCTCTAGGAACTTCCAGGTCACCAGGAAGTGTCATAACATCTCCAAACCTACTAAAGCTGATGAGTTCTCCTTATTCCAGGCCAGTCCCAAACAGCATAGGAAAGTGAAATCAGACTAGGGTAGAATTTGTGGGGGTCAGGTGGGATTGCTATGAGGAATTATGAAAATACGGAGCAAGCCACTGTGTCCACAATGAAAGCATTACGTTGACTGGGCTTGATTCATTGACAATAATTTCTGATTAAATCCCATAAGCCTCTGCATCTCTGCCCATCTTCTCTACTGTCCATTTTCTACGCCTAAAGCATTCTAAAACACAGACCAGGCATCCCGAGCCATAAAGATAGAAGGTAGCTTTGATGTAGCTTTGGTTAATCTTAAGATAGATCTTAAGGGCCAGGAACAGAGTTTGTGACTTCTGGGGGTACTAAATGAATTTCTCCTTGGTTCCTGTTTATTTAGCTTAACCACATATGCATGCTCAAGCAGGAAATAGTTTCTTTGTAGTTCAAAGGATTTCTTCTGATCTGTCCCACATGGGGTTTTTTGAAATGCTCAGAGGAAATCTGATTGGTTCTTACAAACACTGTGTAAAAGGTTCTTTTGTGAATAAAACGACCTGGGCTAAGGGGTGGACAGATTATTATTGGCCCTTCCTCCCAGAGTCTTGCTGGTCAAGCCTCGTGTGCATTTTATTAATCAGAGTCCAATCCTTCCTTGCTTTTGGAAAGCAACAGAGTTCACTGAAATGACAGATTGGGGTGGGGTGGGGCAAGCAAAGTTCCTAATGATGCAATGTTCAAAAGGCCTATCACAGAGCCAAGCACACTAACACTAAAATGCAGTAAATTTTTTGTCTCAAGAACCTAAGAGGAGCCTGGCTGCTGAATCAGTCCAGCATCCTGTTCTCACAGCAGAAGCCCCAGTGGGAAACCGGCAAGTAGGATTTGTGCCCAAGAGCAATTTCTCCGCTCCTACAATTTCCAGCAACCATTTCTAGCAGCATTGCTGCTTCCCACAGTGGCTGGTAGCCTTTGATAGCCCTCTCCTCCAAGAAGCTGTCTAATCTTCTTTTAAATCTATCTAAGCTGGCAGCAAGGTGATGTCTTTACTTTTTAAGTAGAGACATCACCTTGCCAACAAAGGTCCGTATAGTAAAAGCTATGGTTTTCCCAGTAGTGATGTATGGAAGTGAGAGCTGGACCATAAAGAAGAATTGATGCTTGGTGCTGGAGGAGACTCTTGAGAGTCCCATGGACTGCAAGAAGATCAAACCTATCCATTCTGAAGGAAATCAGCCCTGAGTGCTCACTGGAAGGACAGATCCTGAAGCTGAGGCTCCAAGACTTTGGCCACCTCATGAGAAGAGAAGACTCCCTGGAAAAGACCCTGATGTTGGGAAAGATGGAGGGCACAAGGAGAAGGGGACGACAGAGGACGAGATGGTTGGACAGCGTTCTCGAAGCTACCAGCATGAGTCTGACCAAACTGTGGGAGGCAGTGGAAGACAGGAGTGCCTGGCGTGCTCTGGTCCATGGGGTCACGAAGAGTCAGACACAACTAAATGACTAAACAACAACAAGCTGGTGGCCATCACTGCCTCCAGGGGCAGGGAGTTCCACAGTTTAACTATGCGCTGTGAGAAGAAGTCCTTTCTTTGACCTGTCCTGAATCCTCCAGCATTCAACTTCATTGAATGCCTCTGAGTTCTATTGTTATGAGAGAGAAAGAAAAACTTTTCTATATGCACTTTCTCCCTCCCAGGCACAATTTTTTAAAACTTCTATCATGGTGCCTCTTGTTCACCTTTTCTCTAAGCTAAAAGTCCCAAAACGCTGCAATCTTTCATAGACTAAGGTTATAAAACCAACCTTTGGATTTTGCACAGCAGGCCTCGTTTATAATATTTTTTTAATCAGAAATATCAAGCATTCTGAATCAACATATTTTAAACATTGCATAATAAAGGCTTGATAGTGCACCTACTTATAGCTGCTGGAATGAGCATTGCACAGTCCTAGAAAAAATTAGACTGGACCCATCTAAAGTGTGGGATATTGCCTTGCTGGAAAACGTAGTAAGCTGAGAGTCTTGAGGGGCCACAGAAAAAGGACGATTTCATACTTGTTTGGTCTGACTTTATTTCACTTGTAAGCAGCACAGCTGTCAGTGTTTCCCTTTTTTTAAGGGAAATTCCCTTATTCCGAATACAATTCCTCGCAAGAAAAGGGAAAAGTTGACAGCTATGGTAAGCAAGGACCTCCCTTGGCCTACAAACAAATATGGCTTATACACTGACTCAGCACATTTCATCATTTTCCTTGGTATAACAGGGTCCATGTTTTGTAACCTTGTCTTCTTTAACTATGATGCCTATGCTATAGATAGCTCCACTTGCTACCTTCCACACATTCACATACCTGTGGTTTATTTATTTTGGTTTTATTTTATGTCTGTATTTGTTTGACAGTGGTCAGTAATGGTATATGGACTATGTATATTGTCACCAGACCCTGTTTGCTAACACTGTATTTTGCATAACCTTGTACGATCTTTTCTTGAAATGTAATTTAAAAAATATTTAATTTAAAGGGAAAAAAACAGATTTACAAAACATACACAGGTGTGGGTGTATTTAGGAGGGGAAAGAGCTTGCAGAGAAGATTACAAGCATATCGAACCTGAGTCTGGAAGCGGACGTGAGGGCATGCTGCGTCCAGAATGACCTCTTGGGTAAGAACACTCTTCTCGCTGATCTGCAGGGAGAAGGTCACACTGCCCCGCAGTCCCCCTGGCTGGATGATTTCCAAGGGTTTAAGGAGATGTGCAATGGTCTTCCTGAAAGGGATATTTACAAGGAAATCATTGGCTCAGAGTTCCAGGCCAGGGGTCAGCAAACTTACCGCACCTTGGGCCGGTGTCTCCAGCGCCGATTGCGCGGCAGGCCGGAGGGTGGGGGAGCGTGTGCCCATACGCGTGCGCACATGCTATTTCCGGCGCACTTCCGGGTCAGAGGAGCACTGGAAATAGCTTGTGCGCGGGCCTCCTCCGACCCAAATGTGCACCGGAAATAACACTTGCGCATGTGCACAACCAATTTCCGGTGCTCCTCCGACCCAGAAGTGGGCAGCTGCGCAGCGCAGCACTGGTCAAAGCGGGCAGCGGCACTTGCCGCAGGCTGGATAAACAAGTCCCTCGGGCCTTATCCAGCCCACAGGCCTTAGTTTGGGGACCCCTGTTCTAGGCCGTAAGGGAAGAATATCCAAAGAGCCCTGCTGGATGAAGCCAATGGCCTGTCTAGTCCAGCCCGTCTAGTGCCAACCAAATGCCCAAAATGGGAATCCCACAAGCAGGAACCGATCACAAGAGCAGCCCTCTCCCCTCTTGTGGTTTCCAGGAAATGGCATTCAGGAGCATCACTGCCTCCAACGGTGGCTGTGGGAAGCTTTGTTCTGAGTAGAAGATGGTGCTTCTCCTCACAAGAGGGAGCACAAAAAGCCCAATAACCTGGGGGGGGGCTGCCTCTGCTGACTACTGTAGCATAAATGAGACAGCCCATTGTTGAATAGTTTGTTTAAATGTTAGGGTTCGTTATTGTTCCACGGGGTGTGTACCAATTTAAAAGCCAGGGTGCATATCTTGACCTAGTTTTTACAGCTGTGTAGCAGTGTAGCATAGGGACGCGGGTGGCGCTGTGGGTTAAACCACAGAGCCTAGGACTTGCCGATCAGAAGGTTGGCGGTTCGAATCCCCGGGACGGGGTGAGCTCCCATTGCTTGGTCCCAGCTCCTGCCAACCTAGCAGTTCGAAAGCACGTCAAAGTGCAAGTAGATAAATAGGTACCGCTCCGGCAGGAAGGTAAACGGTGTTTCCGTGCGCTGCTCTGGTTTGCCAGAAGCGGCTTAGTCATGCTGGCCATATGACCCGGAAGCTGTACACTGGCTCCCTCGGCCAATAAAGCGAGATGAGCACCACAACCCCAGTCGGCCACGACTGGACCTAATGGTCAGGGGTCCCTTTACCTTTACCAGTGTAGCAGGTGCTGATAAGTCACTGTAATTAGCTGTGTCAGCAATTGTGAATGGTATATAATGTGCAGTATGCACCTTACTCTCCCCTGGTGGGTGGATGGGTGATGATTATAGACACTATGTAAGATGTATGTTAGAGGAGTTTTGTTATTAAACCATGCAAAGATATTTTTGCATCTCTTCAGTGTTCCCATCTGTGTGGTCTACTCTGCACGGACTCTGTGCCATGTTTCAAATGCCCAATACCCATATGTGAAGAGATGTAAACAAGTGTGTGTGAAAGGATACGGTCAGGAGAATCTGCTTGCTCAGACTGTATTAAGGAGGTGTCAAGAATGTTTGTGCAGGAAAAACTCAGCCTTGGGCTAGTTTGACAGAAAGCAGGTGCCGAGTTCCTGTTGGTGAATCAGGCATCCAGCTATGACTATGCAGGCGCACTTTCCCACTGAGAACGTGGCTTCACTTCCACACATGTGCAAAGCGAAGGTGAAGGAATGTCTCTATTTAAGCCTGTGTGATTTATAGGTTTGGGGACTCCACTTTTGTGGGCTCCCCAAAGGCCGCTATTGTGACCAGATAAAGCCATCTCAAGCATCACAATGGTGTGTTTACTGAAGAAATCCACCACACTACAGTGGTGCCCCGCAAGACGAATGCCTTGCAAGACGGAAAACTCGCTAGACGAAAGAGTTTTCCGTTTTGGAGGTGCTTCGCAAAACAAATCTCCTATGGGCTTGCTTCGCAAGATGAAAATGTCTTGCGAGTTCCTGCGGGTTCCCCCCCCCTTTTCTAAGCCACTAAGCCGCTTATCAGCTGATCCGATAAGCCGCTAAAAGCCGCTAATAGCGCTAATCTGCTAATCCGTCAATGGGCTTGCTTCGCAAGACGAAAAAACCGCTAGACGAAGAGAATCACAGAACGGATTCTTTTCGTCTTGCGAGGCACCACTGTACCTAGAAAAGCCAAAAGGTTTCAGATAGCAGATTAGATTTCGTTCCGTTCCTTGCCTGCCCGCCTGGTCCCATCAAATAAAGTTCCCTTACACAGAGGCAGACATTTCTCCACCTAGATCAGTATTACACTGGCTGGCAGCAGTTCTCCAAGGTCTCAGGCAGTCCCCTCCACCATCACCTACTACCTTCTAATCTGAGGTTCTGGCGACTAACACTGCAGAGCAGGCTCCCTACTGCCCTGAGCTGCGGCTGCTCCTTTATTTGCTCCATTAGTGAATTAGACATTCCATTTCCCTTTGTTTTCAGTCTGTTGGCCATCACTTTCATTGGTTCCCTCCATGCCGCTCACACTAAGGGGTAAGTCTGCACCGCGCCCTCCTCCTTAGTCCTGTTTTCCTTTCCTCTGCAAAGGAAGAATGGCTGTGCCTAAAGATTTTCAAGAGAAATGAGTATGTAACAGAGAGAGGAGAACAGGAGTGAGAAGGGTTCCAAAATGCAAGAACATTCCTTACAGTGGTAAATATTGCTTACCCTGAGATACATAGATTTGAGTTTTGAGCTATGCTGAAAACATGCAGTGTTCTCAAACAAGGAAATGTGCTATTTCTTTTTATATAAGCCCTTGCTTTTCCTTACTTGTTGTATGGCCACTTCTCCCTACATGCTTGTGATACACCTGGATATTTTTTAACAACACCTGGAAGCGCCCCAGTGGTTTAAACTAAATTGTGCCATTGGTGCGAAGCGTGTGTGATTCTCTCTGACCGATTTGCAATTCCAGCTCTGTCTCAAGAGAGACCGAATGGATGCCATTACCTTTGCTGCGAAGAGAAGCTCCTCAGCATCCTTTTGTTACATACAAGAAATCTCAAGCTGCAGCGTTGCGCCAAAAAGATGACAGGCGACCTACCTGGTCTCCAGGTGATAGTCCATAACGTCCCAGGCATCCCAATACAATGGAACGTCGTCAAATATCACAAACTGGTTAGCGCAGCAACCTTCGGGAACTGACTCTCTAAGGAGAAAAACACACCCTCAAGGAGTCAAGGAATTGCATGGCTTGATCTGAGAAAAAATAAAGTTCAGATCTCAAAGTACCTCTCTGGCTGCATTAAGCAAAGCGATGTCACACGCCCCAGAGTATCCAGACAGACCCGGACGAGACCATTCTTCATGATGACAGAGCCATCCACCTGCAGAGGAAGATTTAAGAACTAAATAAATGAAAAGGAACAAGAGCTGCTAGGAGGTCACTGTTAGGTTCCACCTTAAAAGGGAACAGGCATGAAGGTTGTGTGTCACATGCCTGTTTACTTCCAGCACAGTCTGCTGGGAACTTCTGTTTTGTATATTGCTTTTGCTATTGCTGTTTTGCTGGAGACGAGGGGAAGCAGACATGTTTTTTCCTTTGTTCCTGAACTATGCTGAATAAATGTTGTAAATAATGCTTATGCATGTCTCTGTCCGCCACTTCCATTGTGGGTCCACCGAACACATTCTCTTGACTTGCCCTTCTTATGCAGAGCTTAGACAAAATTTTATAGACCCACTCCTATGTCAATCTAGCTTCCTATCCGGAGAAAACCAGGTTTTACACTTGCTGAATAACGTCACTAGAGCTATACCTTCCTTGGTGGCCAAATTTCTTTTTTTAGCTTTTAAGCATTGCAAGACTATAATTGACTGTATTGATATGGGGCTATCTGTTTAGCCCATTTTAGTGTTGGCTAAGTTCTAAAATCTTCCTGGAGTTTTTAACTGTGTATTGACAAATGTACTTTTTTCTGACTGACGGTCGAATAAAAGGTTGATGATGATGATGACTTCCATTGTGGAGATTTATTCACTCTGCTAATTAGCGTACTCGGTAGCTTCAGAAGGCTACTAAGGCTCGAGTTGCTGATTGATTGATGCTGTTCCGTGACCTGGAGATCGCCCGGCTGCCGGCCGGTGTCTGGAGCCAGCTGGGGGCCTGCCTGATGCCCCCGTCTCCCTGGCAGCATCCCAACAGTCACACCCTGATGCCTAAGAATAAGGGGAAACACAGACTGCCTGGATTCACCCATCAGCTAGAGAAAGAGGGGCTCCAGCTCCCATCAGCCCCAATGGTCAGGGGTGATGGAAGTTGTAGTACAGAACATCTAGAGAGGCAACGGGATCTCCATTCCCAAGTAATGGAATTTGCTGCACTTTCATGTAACTTATTCCATGGAGGGGCATCCATCCACATGCCTCCTTGTTCTGAAACTATATGAAATCAAACCATACTTCATCAAACTTGTCTTTTTGAACGAATCCACCTAGAGACAGTTTACGGGATTTTTCTTCCAGCAAGGCTACCTGCCAAACCCTTGCGTACCAGTAGGCCAAATTGACTAGCTCAAACGTTTCCCAAAACATTGCTCCAGACATCCTGGCTGCCATTAAAAGGTGGCAAATGAATTCCTTCTTTTTTCTTTATCAGCTTCAGAAAATAATTCTGAAGCACCAGATACGAAGGAGGGACGAGTTTGATTTGTTATTAGAGAAATATCTTTGAACGTCGTGGCCCAGAATTCCGCAACCGTGAGGCAGTCCCACCACATGTGCCCTCAGGTGCCCACCATTTAGTAGCCCTGCGGCATATATTATTAACTCCGGTTTCCTGGCAAAAGCCACAGAGGAGCTCACCTCTTTGGTCACTGTCACGGGATATGGAGGAGGTAAGGAATCTTGAACAACACAGTAGCCCATGCTGGGAACCGTCACCAAGGCTAAAGAGGTACAAAGGAGACAGGTTAACTTTGAAGCAGCCAAAAAACAGGTGCATTGGCTAAGGTCAAGTCCTTCTACAATCCCCTGCATTGTATCTCAGTCCCACCTGGGGACACAATGCATACTGAAATTAATGGGTATGACTAAAATAGGTCCATTAGTTCCAGTTTTAGCGTTTCTTCTTATGAATGCAACAATCCCTTCGCTTAAGAATACTGCAAGGACTCTGTAACGATTAGAAGTACAGTGGTGCCTCGCAAGACGAAAAAAATCCGTTCTGTGATTCTCTTCGTCTAGCGGTTTTTTCGTTTTGGCGAAGCAAGCCCATTGGCGGATTAGCGGATTAGCGCTATTAGCGGCTTTTAGCGGCTTATCTGCTGATCGGATCAGCTGATAAGCGGTTTAGCGGCTTAGAAAAAGGGGGGGGAAACTGCAGGAACTCGCAAGACATTGTCGTCTTGCGAAGCAAGCCCATAGGAAATTCGTTTTGCGAAGCACCTCCAAAACGGAAAACCCTTTCGTCTAGTGAGTTTTCCGTCTTGCGAGGCATTCGTCTTGCGGGGCACCACTGTACTTTACACACTACAATAGAGAAGAACTTGCTATAAAGTAATCTATCTGTGAATCAAAAGTTTTTTAGGCATGAAGCACTGTTGGCACCTAAGGTCTTGGATCCTCCTGGTCCAGCTTTGGGGATGACTTCAGTTCGTTTCCACGGCAACGTGTTGACCACAAGGATGCCACCGTTAGTCTCTTGACTGCTTGACAAAAGGCCTCCAAACAGGGACTGCACAGCATCTTTCAGAAGTTGAGATCCAACACTGCAAATTTCTGGGGGGAAAGGATTTCCATTAAGGGAACTTGCCCATCCAGAGTGAGCTGAAGCGGTAGCACATATTTTAAAAGGGGCAAGTGGGACCTGCAACAAAATGTTGCCGTGCAGATGGTTCCTTTCCACAGCTAGAACCTGCCCTCTTCCCGGTTACTCTGTTCCGAGTCGCCTTCTGTCCTGGTGTCACACACCCCAACTGCCAGTTAGTGTTCCTGGGGTTGCTTTGGGTGCCTGCCCTCCAAGATAAAATAAAGTACAGTGGTACCTCGGGTTAAGAACTTAATTCATTCCAGAGGCCCGTTCTTAACCTGAAACTGTTCTTAACCTGAGGTACCACTTTAGCAAATGGGGCCTCCTGCTGCCGCTGCGCAATTTCTGTTCTCATCCTGAAGCAAAGTTCTTAACCCGAGGTACTATTTCTGGGTTAGCGGAGTCTGTAACCTGAAGCGTCTGTAACCTGAAGCATCTGTAACCCGAGGTACCACTGTACTGGCGGAGGGAGCTGACGTTTGTCCACAGACAGTTTTTCTGGGTTATGTGGCCAGCATGACTGAGCCGCTTCTGGCGAAACCAGAGCAGTGCACAGAAACACAGTTTACCTTCCCGCCAGAGCAGTACCTTTTTATCTACTTGCACTTCATGCTTTCAAACTGCTAGGTTGGCAGGAGCTGGGACTGAGCAACGGGAACTCACTCTGTCGCGGGGATTCGAACCACCGACCTTCTGATCAGCAAGCCCAAGGCTCAGTGGTTTACACCACAGCGCCACCCGCATCCCTTGTGTCAGATACGGCATGGTTTTTAATTGTATGCGTATTGCTGCTTTTATTTCTTATACTGTATTTTATTGCAGAATGCAGATTCTAAGTGTTCTTCACAGACATGCCACAGACCACCTAAATAAAGCTTTTGGACCACTGCTGGTCTGAGGACCAGGGTTCAGAAACCCCTGTTCCATGCTATAGTCATTCTGACAGCTCAATACCTGAAGAGAAGTAGTGCTAGATTCTTAAACCCAGTAAAATATGGGTAACATGGAAGTAAATTCATGTGACAGGGGCTGCCACCACGAAGGCCCTGCCCCTGGGGCTGACCAATCTAATGTACCCGATAGCAGGCTGAAGAGAAGGGCCTCTTGAGGCCTCTCTCAAGGGCCAGGGTAAATTCATACCTGAATAGTATCTCATGGCATCCTCAGCTACCAGTTGGATACAGCTGCCTGGCAAGACATCATGGAACTGATTCAGGAGGAGGAGCCTGCCACCAAAAGGGGACAAATAATCAGGAGACCCAAAGAAAGAGAGGAACTACCTGGCATCTATACAAAGCATTTGCAGGTCAGGGGCTCCACCGCCTTGTCACAGTTCTCAGATGGAGAGCAGGCAGGATCCGTGATAGGAGTGGGGAGGGAAAAGGTGGTGGGTGACCTTTCTTAGGGTTTGGCCACCCTTTTCTACTACCCCAACAAAGCCCAGCAAGATCCCATATTCTGAACAGCACCAAATATTCGCATTCAAAGTTGTACCTCCACAGGTGCTGAAGCTTAGCAGAAGGGTACTGGAAAGAGCTTTTCTGTGCCAAAGCAAAGCTACTCAGAATCTCAACATTGTGGAGCAGGCGCTCACACTCCCGGTTCCCCTTCTTAATCTGGTTTCAAAAGGAGAAAACATTTACAGAAAACAGCAATGGAAGGAAATGATCAGACACATTGTTTTTTATGATTGCCAGTTGTTTTAAATTGTTTTTCGTAATGGACTTCAATGCTGTAATTAATTTAATAGATGATGATGATAATCAGGTACCAATAAGCAGAGATTGCAAGTTGTAACATTGCAACTCTACGTATTTGTACCCAGAACCTGCGGCCTTCCGGACCTTTGTTGGACTACAACTCCCATCATTCCTGACTATTGGTTCTGCTTGCTGGAGCTGATGGGATGTGGAGTCCAACAGCACCTGAAAGGTTGTCCTTTCCTGTCTCACAGAGCAAGATAAGCAGACGCTGCAGCAACCAACAGGAGGCTTATGAGGACAAACTTCCCCCAAGTTGAACTTCTAAGGTTATGCTGGTTTTAGAAATTCGGGAACAGAAGCTTCCGAGGACAGACCTTTTGACTCTCAGCCAGAGGACTGTCTAATTGACCGTTTTCCTGTGCATACTAACCTGTCCATGTGTGGTGTATGTGCCATTATGGAGCTCCAGAAACAGTTCGCCAACCCAGGTGCACAGCTGAGCCTTTTCCTTTTCCAGGGCAGTGAAAAGCCGGTCAGGTGTGGACATCTGAACCCTGCGAGAAGGAGAGAAAGAGAAATCACCAGTTGTAGCAGGGCTGGGGAGAGCTTCAGACCCAGAGACCAAATGCCTCTCCCTCCAGTCCTGGGGATGCTCAAAAGGCCACACCCTCTTTCCTCCAGGCCACGCCCCCTCACTGGCCCTGCTGCGCCACCTCCTGAGGTGCAGGAAAGTGTCCTCCGACTAGGTAAATGCTCATCCGGATGCAGGGGGGAGATGCCGAGAGTTAATGAGCGTTCATCCCAATTTGTTTATGGGGCATTTACAGTGGTACCTTGGGATGCGAACGGGATCCGTTCCGGAGCCCCGTTCGCATCCTGAATAGAACGTAAGACGCGACTGCGCATGTGCGAATGCGCGGGTCACGTCTCGGCGCCTCCGCGCATGCGCGTGACGTCATTTTGACCGTCTGCACATACGCGAGCGGCAAAACCCGGAAGTAACGCGCTCTGTTACTTCCAGGTCGCCGCGGAGCGCAACCCGAAAATACTTATCCTGAAGCATATTTATCCCAAGGTATGACTGTATATGGCTTCCCAGAAATCTTTTATTCAGCCCATACCTTTGTGGGTCCATCTTCCTAACCACAGGAAGCCAAGCTTTTCTTCTTCCTTTTTAAAGTGGGCTTGTCTGAGCAGCAAAGGGAAACTGACCTTGGCAAGCCGTCTGTGTCCTTCATTCTCCTCAGCCTGTCCAGGATCTTCTGCGTTGGGCCGCCTCCCCCGTCTCCGAAGCCAAAGAGAGCGGCACTGTGGTTGACACGGCCCCTGTCCCTGTTGTTCTTCACCGTTTTTAACATCTAGGGCAGAGGCAACAACGTGATGACGTGACCTCTTTTCGAAGGGAATATTTATTTATTTATTTTATTCACAAGATTCACAGGCAGCTCCATTGTGAAAGAAAAGTTTGCAAGAATATAAGAGAAAACACTAACATTATTGCATTAGAAAAACTCAGTTAAAACAGGTACAGTGGTGCCTCGCAAGACGAAAAAAATCCGTTCTGTGATTCTCTTCGTCTAGCGGTTTTTTCGTCTTGCGAAGCAAGTCCATTGACGGATTAGCGGGTTAGCGCTATTAGCGGCTTATCTGCTGATCAGATCAGCTGATAAGCGGCTTAGCGGCTTAGAAAAAGGGGGGGGGAGGGGAAAAAACCCGCAGGAACTCGCAAGGCATTGTCGTCTTGCGAAGCAAGCCCATAGGAAATTTGTTTTGCGAAGCACCTCCAAAACGGAAAACTCTTTCGTCTAGCGGGGCACCACTCTTTCGTCTAGCGAGGCATTCGTCTTGCGGGGCACCACTGTATTTTAAAATATTCAAAATATTATTAAAAAGAAATAAAGACCCACGTATCTTCTACATTTCTGGATAGGCTTTCCTAAATAAAAATCTTTTAAGCAGGCACTGAAAATAGTACAGTTAAGGTTGCTTGCCTGGTGTCAGGAGGCAATATGGTTGATCCACACTGTCAGGGGACTGCCCTCGGAACAGGGGAGGGAGGCAGGGTTGGGATACAGAGAGCCTCCAAAGCTCCTGAGGAGCAGTTCCTGTTCCGGTGAGCGGAAACGCCAGCCAAGCAAGGAAAGGGCTTGAGGATGCTGCTGAGAGCCCCAGTGCCTCACCTTGCCAGGCTGGCCAGGAGGGACCCACGCCATGTCTGTCGCCCAGCTTGCGCAGAGGGGTGAAACGCAAGGAGGGGAGGTGGAGGCTTGGGGTGTCTAAGTTCTTACGTTGGGGGAGAAGCCGGAAGGGGCCACTTCCAGATTCTGCAAGTGACTAAGACGGACATGAACTTTGTAGATCTGCAATGTAAATAGTTTGCACAATAAAACCTGTAAAAGACAGGTTTGGAGTCCTGCCTGGTTACTCGCGAGCAACCAGCAGCAGCACCTGACACACACCACACACGCAAAGCACTGAAGTGAAGGACATGAGGCAGGAGTTGGTAACGCAGGTGAGCTGCGCACAGGTGAGCTGCAAGCAAGCTGCCGGCCAGCTCTGTGGAGGCTCCTTTTATTGACACAATATGCAAACCCAGGCAGACACATTTTGGGCTGTGACCTTTACGCATCTTCCCGTCCCGAGATCGTGGGGTGGTACAGAGTTATTTTGGCACCTGTTTCCAGCATGTCATTTTCCCCTTGCACAGCGTATTGCACAAGGAGACAAAAGGTCTCAGAGACAAAGGTTACAGACAGGGCACCGCAGACTACTGAGACCGCAAAAGGTTAGACAGAGGGCAAGATGTTCAGACAGCTGTGGCTTTATCTGTGAGGGGGAGTGTGCTCTGCACCCAGCGATCATTCCTACAAAGCACATTTAAAGCGCATGGCTCCCCTCTCCCTACACAGGGGTACAATTCCCAGCACCTTGGACAAGCTATGGTTTCCAGGTCATTCAGTCCATTCCCTTGCAATACATTCCTTGCAGTTGCCGGTCTTCAGAAGTGCTAGAAACCCCACCCCAACTTGGCCTTCACTTCCTTCTTCCGGGGGGCAAGTAGCCCTCACTCACCTCCTCCACACAACCAGCCAGCCCATAGGAATCTGCAGGTGGGAAGTGGGCTAAAACCTGGGACCCGTCAATGCCTTCCCAGACAAAGGTGTTGTGCTGAAAGAGAAGATTGTGGCCCATAGTCAATGTCAGGGGTTCCCACAGTAGGTGCTCCTGCTCCCTGGGAGATGGTGGGACTACCTAGGGCAGGGGTCTGCAATCTGCGGCTCCGGAGCTGCATGTGGCTCTTTTACACCTTTGCTGCGGCTCCGGGGCGGATACTAGCGAGGGGAGGAGGCGCACTGTGTGCCCCGACACTCCCCACTGTGGCGGGCGCTGTACTGGCTGTGACGTCGCATGGGGGCGGTGCGTGTGTTAGTCATGCACCGTCCCGACGTCACCTTCCCGGTTTTGCGGCTCCCAGTTGTTGTTTTCTTCGGAAACGGGCCCAAGTGGCTCTTTTTGTCTTAAAGGTTGCAGACCCCTGACCTAGGGGATGCTAAGAGGCAAGGGGGCTGCAGGGGGTGGGGCCCCTCCGAGGGGCACTGATCACTTTGCATTTAAAGATTTACTATTCTTATTGCTCGCAGAGCTTTTCCCTTTTCAGTTGTGAGTTGCCACAAGACAGCCCATTATTGGTAACAGCTATTGATTTTCTTACAAACTAGCTACTGGTCATTTGTGGTGGGTGAAGGTCTGTGCGTGTTTGGTAAGTAGTTATATATAAACATTTTATGCTATAAATCTCCTTCACCCGTATGTTTTTGTTAGCAAGAGTTTGTAAAAAATATTTTTCGTTCAATAGTCTTTTTTTAAAAATTGACTTAAGAAAATTATACAGGCAGCAAAACGAAGAAGTCTAAGTTAACATTGCCTTCTACTGATGAGAAATAATAATAACTATTACAATAATGGAAATACTAAAAATACATTTACTTCCTCTTTTGAACTTCTATTCTGGTTACAATATACTACTATTCTATAAGAATCTATTATATGCTTTGCTGTCCCTTATATTATTTTATTTCCCAAATTCAACCTTACCCTCCCCACTGCTCCCCTTCACCTGTGTGATATCTCCCTAACATAATATTTTTCGTCCAATAGTCTTTGGTGAATTTCTTAGCTGCAAGATTATATCACAGCATATATTTATTTTTTGAATACACGTGCAATTAATTGTTACTGTTTTGAATTTATCTGTGGTACTACCTTCCTTAGTGGGTCTTGCAAACCACTATTCTGAATAATGTTTTTTGGAGGGGAGGGGAGACATTGAGGATGAGTTTATGGAACCAAATGGGTGGGAATCACTGATTTAGCACTATGTCGAAACCCTAAACTGTGCTTAATCTTAACTACGGTTTGTGGTGGCAGCAGCAGGGGGAGCCAGCTTCATAAACAATGGCTTGAATAATCCTATGATGCTACAGGGCAGATTTCAACTGAGGAAGAACACCCACCCGGGCACTCCTTTTAAGCAATGAAAGGAAAAGCTATTTCTTGCTCAATCTAAACCATGGGTAAGCAAACTAAGGCCTGGGGGCTGGATCCGACCCAATCGCCTTCTAAATCCAGCCTGCTGATGGTCCAGGAATCAGTGTGTTTTTACATCAGTAGAATGTGTGCTTTTATTTAAAATGCATCTCTGGGTTATTTGTGGGGCACAGGAATTCATTCATTTCACCCCATAAAAATATAGTCCGGCCCCCCACAAGGTCTGAGATTCAGTGGACTGACCCCCTGCTGGAAAACCATCTTCCGCAGAAACTGCTGCTTGCCTTCTATCACTGTGCCATTGAGAGCGTGCTCACTTATGGCTTATGTGTGTGGTACGGAAGCTGTACTACCCAGGACAGGTTGGGGTTGTGCAGGGTTGTTAAGGCAGCAGAGAGCATTGTTGGCTGCCCACTCTCCACCTTAGAGCAGATTTATGCCACAAGGTGCCACAGGAAGGCACTGGACATAGTAAAAGATCCATCGCATCCTGGTCACTGTCTCTTCGAGCTCTTGCCGTCGGGACGGAGATACAGGACAATGAAGACAAGAACGAGCCGTCTTAAGAACAGCTTCTTCTCCAGAGCGATCTCGGCCCTGAATGGGAAGCCTGGACTTTGAAAGTCATCTAATCTTCCTTGCTGTATTATACTGTATTGTTTTAATTAGTGTTTTTATAGTTGTTTTGATTTTGTGTGGAGTGCCCTACCTGGGTGGATGGAGCAGCCAAGTAATTTCGTTGTCCCCGAGAGGGAGCAATGACAATAAAGATATTATATTATATTATATATTATATTATTATTATTATTATTATTATTATTATTAAAAGTTTGCTGACCCCTGAAATTTCTAAACTATTACACTTTTTCTTGACTGAAAAACAGCAAAACAACTCACCGGGAAAGTGTTCACGAGGTTCCAGCTAAGCTTTTGCGTTAGGAACCGGTGGATCCCGCAGCCGTTCATCACTTGGGGCAGCTGTGCAGAGTAGCCAAACGTGTCTGGCAACCAGAACTGATTGTGCAGGAGAGAAACAGATGAAAGAAACAGCAAATGATGTGACGGTTGCCCTGCTGGCCAGACAACAGGTCCATCTCACCCAGCAGTCTGGTTCAAGCAGTGATCCATCAGATGCCCAGGACAACCTCACTGGTTAGGATGCAGGAGAGGGTCTTCTTGGTGGTGGCTCCTCTCAGGCTTTGGAAATCCCTTCCTACAGAGGCTAGGCTGGTTCCCTCCTTGTCCTTCTTCTGGTAGGTGGAGGCTATTCAACTGCTTTGGGAAACTAACCATTTTTTTAAGAAAAGTGCTTTTAAATAGCACTGTGCTATTGTTACTATATGTACTTTAATAGTTCTGTTTTTATGCTGGGTTTTTTCAGTTTTTGATTGAGGGTTGCATTTTGCCCCCATGCCTGAAGTCCCCCCACCCCACCCTGGGACCAAAGGACACGTCTGGCGCTGGGAGCACCTACCTCCAAGCAAAGCTTCCCAAACTCCTGCTGGAAGAACCGCTGTCCCTGCAGGAACTGACGAACCATGGATTCTCCACTTGGAAGATTGCCGTCCTGGGGGAAGATCACAAGCCTCTAACCCTATGCAGGAAGCTTAAGCCCATCACTCTTTCCTACCCCCCCCCACACCTGCACAGATTGGCAGCATTCTTCACCGGAGCAACTGCACATCCCAGACAAATTAAGTGCTCCATCTAAGAATTTTGGGCACTAGCAGCCAGAGAGAAGATCAAGCAGTATGGACCACAGAGTACAATGAGATTCTTTTCAGGGCTGGCCAACGTGGTGCCCTCTAGATGGGTCATCAGTGACCAAGGGCCATGCTGGCCGAGGCTGCTGGGAGCTGGCGTATGGAAACATTTGCAGGTCCCCACATTGGCTACCCTGCTGGAAACCTAAGCTACAAAGAAGTTCAGTTCAACACTTGCAACACAGGCAAAAGGTGAGATTTTTGCCCTTTCTGGCCTCAGGCCGCCTGTGTGGCCCAGCTACCGAGAAGGGTACTTGCCTTCTTACCATTTCCACCCAGGTGCCCCCAACAGGAATGAAACGCCCTTCTTTCGCAAACTTCTGAATTGTAGAGTACAACCCAGGGTACCAGTTCTTCACCCATTCAAACTGCTGAGCCTGCATTGAAAATGGCAAACGCATTCATTTATTTATTTCATTAATTTACACACCGTTTTGTTGAATAAAAAATAATAATCCTCAAAGTGGTTTAGGAAGAGAATAAAATCAAGTAAAGGCGACTCTTTAAAACATTCACAAAACAAAATCAGCAAGAAACTAAAAACAGATTAGAACACACATCTACATTCTACACATCTGGACAGGCTCTACTAAACAAAAATGTTTTTAGGAGGCATTGAAAGAGGGAAGTGAAGGTGTTTGCCTGACGTCAGTAGGCAGGAAATTCCAAAGTGTAAATGCACTATGTTTCAGATCTTACAATGTGAAACAGGTATTATGTGGCACCTGTAATGTAAATTTAATATAATGAAAAGTCGTCATTCTGTACCCACACCTGCAACTTGTGTGCAAAAAAAAGTGCTACCATCCAGATTTGGAGAAGCATGGCTCTAAAAATTTGAGCTAACAATCAATGTGCCCCTCATTTATAAAACACAGATCAGTCAGAGTGCTTGCAACCCTTTCAGTTCTCCAGGACAATAGAATAGTATTGCCAGGAGAGCAGCGTTTCATTTTGTATTTAGTTCCTTCATCAGAAATTATTTTTCATTAGCAATAATGTCTCTAGTCATACCAGGTAGGAAATATCTGTATGCAACATTCACCTCCATTTGCAATACAAACGCCCATGTTTTAGTTGATTAAATACAGTGGTACCTTGGTTTACGAACTTAATCTGTTCTGCAAGTCCGTTCTTAAACCAAAGCATTCCAGGGACGCGGACTTATAAAAAATATTGGGGGGGCCGGGAAAGCTCATGAATAATAAATAAGCTCATGAATATGCAAATAAAGTGGCGCCGCCTCCTCGTGAGCGAATAGGGGAGAGTGTGCTGCGCCTATTAATCAGCTCCGAAGGAAATTGGGTGGAGCTTTTGCTCGGGAGGGAGGGCAGGAGGCATGCAGCCCGACCCTGTGCATTTTGGGCTGGGGGAGGGGCGGCGATGGCGTTCTGCTGGAGGGGCGCCGGAGATTATTGGGGGGGGTGGAGCCCCCCCAAACGAATTTTTGAGGGGGCTCGGGCCCCCTCAAGCCCCATGGAGTCGGCGCCTATGAAGCATTCTTAAACCAAGGTGTGCTTTCCCATAGCAGCGGGAGACTCAATTTACACTCAACAGGAAGCGGAACATGTTCTTCTTCCAAGGCAATGTTCACAAACCAAAACACCTACTTCTGGGTTGGCAGCGTTCTTAATCCAAGTTGTTCATAAACTAAGCTGTTCTTAAACAAAGGTAAAGGTACCCCTGACCATTAGGTCCAATCGTGGCTGACTCTGGGGTTGCAGCGCTCATCCTGCTTTACTGACCGAGGGGGCCGGCGTACAGCGTCTGGGTCTTGTGGCCAGCATGACTAAGCTGCTTCTGGCAAACCAGAGCAGCACACGGAAACGCCGTTTACCTTCCTGCCAGAGCGGTACCTATTTATCTACTTGCACTTTGACATGCTTTCAAACTGCTAGGTTGGCAGGAGCAGGGACCGAGCAACGGGAGTTCACCCCGTCATGGGGATTCGAAACGCCAACCTTCTGATCAGTAAGTCCTAGGCTCTGTGGTTTAACCCACAGTGCCACCCGCGTCCCTTAAACCAAGGTACCACTGTATTTAATCAACTAAAACATGGGCGTTTGATCACTAGCTCCTTGGATCCAGCCTGCAGCCTCTGTGCCTCAGCCCCACCAAACACAAGGCAATCGGGCTAAAGTGAGCAGGGGAAGAATCCCATTCATGCAAACAGGACACAGTCGTAATCCGCATTGCTGCTGGGAAGCTGTGGCTGGAGATGTGTGAGTGGGGGGCCTGTATGTGGCTTTGGCTCTGATCACCACTGGTATGTGGTCCCCAGAAGCTGACCCACGAGGGAACACAGCCCTTGACCTAAACTAGATCCTTTCCCGTACATAGACATATTAATAATACCTGTGAGCAAACAAAGGTGAACTCCGGGTTCTTCTCCATCAGGCGTATGACAGTCACCCAGCTGCGAGCACATTTACGGATCGTCTCATCATAAGGCCACAGCCAAGCTAAGAGGACAATTGCAGGCAGGAGCTGGTTTATTCATTTATGATGCCCACGTGGCCTATGGCGGTCACAATCTTAGCTTGCCCGGCCCCATAGCAGAAGAGACAGGAAATAAGCCTCTCACATGGCATTCAGAAGAAATCAGAATCTTGTCAGTCGCATGCATGACTAGATAGATATATAATGAAGGTGCTAAATTCTGCAGCCAGAAAACCCAGATTCTGAGGTCAGCACAAGGCTTTCATGGAGACAGAAGTGTGCAGCAATTATGCCATTACAGAAATGAGGCCTTGAAGGAAGAAATGCAAGCTGTGTGCAGCAAGTGGGAAAAAACAAATGCACTTTTAATGGTGCCAAAAGAAAAATAAAAGATTGTGCAGAAAAGTCTAAGTATATAGACAGGAACAAAAAATGTCAGGGCACATGAAATTGGAGTTGCACAAAAACTGCAGTTAGATCGTCTCTAGTTTTGTAGCCTGACCATTTTTGAGATTCTACAACATTCTCTTTGCAGCTGTTCATAGCTTTCATTAGTCTATGGCCTTCAACTCTGCCCCCTCCATCCATTCCTCTCCCATCCAGTCCTTGCCAAATAATTCCATTTAAAAAAAAAAACAAAGACCTAACTCTTGGGAAAAGAGCCATGCAAGAGGAAGAATAAACAAACTGGCCTGATTTGCAGTTCATTGCATCAGGCAGGTGTCTCTCTCCCACACAAATGTCCAAGGTTGAAACACCCTTTCCACAATGTGAACCTGCCACCTAATCACACACACATTTTGTCAAATAGCACCAGATGCGCCCAGATATCCAGTAGCTGTTGGCCGGGCAGCGCAGGGGGCGTTGCTTTGATCTCTTGCCTCACCAACACCACCTAACACTAGCCAAGGCAGCAGGGGGCTCAACTTTCAAATTCCAAAAATGAGGGGTGCTAAAAAGTTGGAAGATGACTTGGAAATTCAAAATATATATTTTGGTTAAATTGATATAATTTTGTTCTGCTTAGTAAGTAAAATTGCATAGAATTCATTAAAAATGATTGCCAAGGACTTGCCCTTACATTATATATTAATATTTTATCTATTTATTTCAGCGTTACCTGACATGTTCAGAAGGTAAAATTGAAATTCTTTGGCTTTCCAAAAGCAGCTTATGTGCTTCTTCGTCAAACATAGACATAGACATAGACATAAACATGTTGTCCAATCACAAAAATAGTAATTTGAATTCCCCACACCCCAAAACACATTTTAAAGAGCATCCCTGAAGAAATTTGCAAAAAATTAAGTTTCAGCCCCTAAACTGGCATGCCCTAACCAACACTGTGGACACCGCAGTCACACGGTGCCAAGCTGCCCACTCCTTTGCCCGTCTCCCTCACCAGCAGTGGCACCTGGGGGTGGGGAAAGAAGGAAGAGGGGCAGCCCACCTCTGTCCCGCTGTGCTGAACCAAAGGAGAACTGGTGCTTTGCTGGTGCCATTGGGAGCTGTTGTAGCAATGAGCTGATATATGTTTATATTCACTGGCTTCAATATAAGCTAATTGGCTTGCTTTGATGTTATCCTTATCTGCGGGCTTCGGGTGCTGGGCTCTGAACCCAGAAAGGGAAACTCCCTGTAAGATTTGGGTATTTGCCTTCTATGCCCTAATCTGAGCAGGTGAAGCAGTGGGAAGTCCTAGACAAAGTGACGTATGCTGCTTTGTGTATAAAGACTGTTTGCATGTTTGCTTGGGTGTGGACAAACCATCTCCCTGCTGCCATGTCCGTCTGGCGACTGAAAGGCTAAGAGATCTGGCAGGCTGCTGCTGTGCTGTAAGTCTATACCTTTCTTTAGTAAAGCATTAGAACCGGCCATAGGGTGGCGCTGTGGGTTAAACCACAGAGCCTAGGACTTGCTGATCAGAAGGTCAATGGTTCGAATCCCCACGATGGGGTGAGCTCTCGTTGCTCAGTCCCTGCTCCTGCCAACCTAGCAGTTCGAAAGCACGTCAAAGTGCAAGTAGATAAATAGGTACCGCTCCGGCGGGAAGGTAAACAGCGTTTCCGTGCGCTGCTCTGGTTTGCCAGAAGCGGCTTGGTCATGCTGGCCACATGACCCGGAAGCTGTACGCCGGCTCCCTCGGCCAATAAAGCGAGATGAGCGCCACAACCCCAGAGTCGGCCACGACTGGACCTAATGGTCAGGGGTCCCTTTACCTTTACCTAGAACCGGTCATTCTGATGTTTTTGGCATCCTTATTTGGTATCCCTGCATCCCACCTCTCCCACAAGCCCTTCGTTGGGCCTGCGGTTCAGAACAACCACCCGCCACCACCCAACCCATCCACTATTGCTGGTGCCTTCCCTACAACGCTGTGCCAAAATGCACTTCTTATTACCGGAATCAATGTGGCAATGGCCCATCGCGTGGATGACATGCTGACTCTCTCCATTCTTTTGACCGAAGACGGAGCAGGCAAGTTCGTGCGCTGCAGCAAAAGTCGATGGGTTGGCAACATCGCACAGGTTAACCATCCGATTGGCTGTGTAAAGTGCCTGGAAGCTCCGCTGATTTTCCTCCCCAAGAAGCTGCATAACAGGAAAACGTTAACCATGTGCTGGCAAAATATGTCGTCCACACAAGCCTATACCAAGGAACTGTTAGGTATTTGTTTTGTATATACCACTAAATCACAAAACATATCAATGCAGTTTACAACATCAAATGGTAAAAACCATACAATAAAAACACACACAAAATTTTAAGTTAAAAGCAATAATAATAATAATAATTTATACCCCGCCCTCCCCAGCCAAGACCGGGCTCAGGGCGGCTAACACTAGATAGAAAAACAATTGATTGTTTTTATTGATTGAAATGAGATATAAAAACAAGATTAAAATCCAGCATTAAAATGCAGCCTCCTTTCAGTAGAAACTCAAATAAAAAACTTTTTTTGGGATGAAAACGTCAAGTCTTCACCAAGGCCAACTATCCAGACTGGTCCTACATGGGCCAGAAAAAAGCCAGGGAAGTCCCCAAATAGGAGTTCCATCATAGAAGGAGAAAGGAAAAAAAGAAAGAGGGGGAGGGGATCAATTTGATTCCAAGCCAAAGGCCAGGCGGAACAACTCTGTCTTACAGGTCCTGCAGAAAGAAATCAGATCCTGCAGGGCCCTGGTCTCATGAGACAGAGCATTCCTCCAGGCCAGAGCCAGTGTTGAAAAGGCCCTGGCTCTGGTTGAAGCTAATGTGACTTCCTTAGGACCCAGGACCTCTAGGGTGTTACTATTTATGGACCTTGAGGCTTTCCGTGGGGCATACTGGGAGAGGCGGTCCCGTAGGTACGAGGGTCCTAGGCCATGAAGGGCTTTAAAGGTCAAAAGCAGCACCTTAAATCTGACCCTGTACTCCACCGGGAGCCAGTGCAGCTTCAAAAGCACTGAGTGAATATGCTCCCATGGCAGGGACCCCGTGAGGAGCCTCGCTGCAGCATTCTGCACCTGCTGGAGTTTCTGGGACAGCAACAAAAAAGAAAGGCTAAAAGTAAGCATCAACAAACCATTGTGGGAGAAGTATTCTTAATTGCCTGCGTAGGCCTGGCAAAATTAAAAAAAAACTCAGCAGGCATTTAAAAGTGGACATAGAAAACATTCACTGAACCTATGTTGGCAGGATGGTTCCACAGGATGGGGTCGGTGGCACTAAAGGCTTGGTTTCTCACTGTTGTCAAACAAGCTTTGCCAACTTCGAGAAAGAGCAAGGGTGTTCCTAAAGATTATCTCAGTGACTGAGGTGAGATATAAAGGTTTAGGCCTGAGGTACCCTAGACCTGAGCTGTTCAGGGAAACCAAGTCCCAAATACAACATTAAAGGCAGCAGCACTTGCCATATTCTGGCGCTTGGTGCAGGCTGCCTAAAGATGCCAAACCACAGTGTACTATTTTCTTTTTTTTAATAAAATAGTTATTAATTTTTTTTGAAATATAACAGAAAAAATAAAAAAGAAAAAAGAAAAATACAAAATAAAAACAGTTAAAAACATACATTTTTTCTTTTACTTATTTTCTTTTAACTTATTTCCCGGACCTCCTCATACCTCCCTTTTTTGTATTCCACTTCAATTTATTGGTTCAGCAAATCCTTACCATTAGATTTTAACCCATTTATAACCCTTTTTTCATATTCTCTTAAATCATTACAGCTGGAAACCCCTTAATTGCTATCCAACATCATTCTATCATTCATTAATTTTACAATATTTCTGTAGATAGTCTTTAAATTTCTTCCAGTCTTCTTCCACCGACTCTTCTCCCTGGTCTCGGATTCTGCCAGTCATTTCTGCCAATTCCATATAGTCCATCACCTTCATCTGCCATTCTTCCAAAGTGGGTAGATCTTGTGTCTTCCAATACTTTGCAATGAGTATTCTTGCTGCTGTTGTAGCATACATAAAGAGAGTTCTGTCCTTCTTTGGCACCAATTGGCCAACAATGCCCAGAAGAAAGGCCTCTGGTTTCTTCAAGAAGGTATATTTAAATACCCTTTTCAATTCATTATATATCATTTCCCAGAAAGCCTTAATCCTTGGGCACGTCCACCAAAGGTGAAAGAATGTACCTTCCGTTTCTTTACAGTGTACTATTTTCTAAGTCTATGGCTCAATATGTTAAGAAGCAAACAGTGGGACTTGTGTGCAAGCAAGCATACGCACACAGACTGTAACTAAACACCCAATCCAAGCTGATGTGCGATGTGTGAATTCACAAAATATGGAGAAAACAAATGTTTTGCATGCAGAAGGTCCCAGATTCAATCCTTGGCAGGTAGGGGTCGGAATGTACCTTGATTGAAAACCTAGATAGCCACCTCCAGTCATCAGAGAGCATCCTGAGCTGAATGGACCCAAGATGCCCACAGTTGCTTGGGGCATTCACAAACCTCTAACTGATTAGAGCAATGGTTCCCAAAGTACGCAGTACTGGTCAGGGCTGGCCCATCCATGAAGCAGAACCCACCCCACCCCCTGATGCTTCAGCGGAGGCAGCAAGGGGAGAGGGTGTGGGGAACAAACACAAGGCAGCCCCTTCCTGCTTTGCCTCAGGCAACAAAACGGGATGGGCTACCCCTTTCCCTGGGGGTAGCAGTGGGATTATGGGGGAGGGTGCTATGAGGCAAGGGGCCAGCAGGGGGCTGCTAAAGGTGCAAATGATTGTCAGACATTGCAAAGCTGGTGTCTCTTGATCAATTTTGCCATTTTTGTTGAATTAATTAAACTAGTAGTTTGAACTGGATTTGAATAAATGTGCAATTGATTGCTACTGTTCCGAATTTTATCGCATTACTATCTTCCTTAGCGGGTCATGCAAAGTGCTGTTCTGAATAAGTGAACCAGTGAAGGCGGTGAAGGTCCTGTGTGAGTGTCTGGAGGCGGTTGGAGGATGGATGGCGGCTAACAGATTGAGGTTGAATCCTGACAAGACAGAAGTACAGGGGGCAGGTGGGTGTGGGGGACTCCCTGGTTCTGAATGGGGTAACTGTGCCCCTGAAGGACCAGGTGCGCAGCCTAGGAGTCATTCTGGACTCACAGCTGTTCATGGAGGCACAGGTCAATTCTGTGTCCAGGGCAGCTGTTTACCAGCTCCATCTGGTACGCAGGCTGAGACCCTATCTGCCAGCAGACTGTTTCGCCAGAGTGGTGCATGCTCTAGTTATCTCAGGCTTGGACTACTGCAATGCGCTCTACGTGGGGCTACCTTTGAAGGTGACCCAGAAACTACAACTAATCCAGAATGCGGCAGGTAGACTGGTGACTGGGAGCAGCCGCCGAGACCATATAACACTGGTCTTGAAAGACCTACACTGGCTCCCAGTACGTTTCCGAGCACAATTCAAAGTGTTGGTGATGACCTTTAAAGCCCTAAACGGCCTTGGTCCAGTATACTTGAAGGAGCGTCTCCACCCCCATCATTGTGCCCGGACACTGAGGTCCAGCGCCGAGGGCCTTCTGGCAGTTCCCTCACTATGAGAAGCCAAGTTACAGGGAACCAGGCAGAGGGCCTTCTCGGTAGTGGCCTCCCATCAGATGTCAAAGAGAAAAATAACTACTAAGCTTTTAGAAGACATATGAAGGCAGCCCTGTTTAGGGAAGCTTTTAATGTTTAATAGGTTATTGTATTTTAGTGTTTTGTTGGAAGCCGCCCAGAGTGGCTGGGGAAACCCAGCCAGATGGGCGGGGTATAAATAAATTATTATTATTATTATTATTATTATTATTAGGTAGAGTAGGGAGCGCCGAGGGTGAGTTTACGGAACCAGGGGAGCGGTGGCCCCAAAAAGTTTAGGAACAACAAAATTAGGCAATGGGGGAGGCGACTTCCTCTAGTGCACAGTCAGCATTTGAAGACCAAACCAGGAAGCATAAGCTTTACCTTAGCCATGTCCAGAAGAATCTCAAAGTCTACCAGAAGTTCATGGACAGCCCTGTTGAAGACCACCAGCTCTGCCTTCTGCAGGGAGAACTTCTTGTCAGGATCAGGTGGTGCAATCATGCTGCCTTTCCCAGCTCCAAACAGACTGTTGCAGGCAACCTCCACATACAGGGTCAAGCTAGGGAAGGTAAAAATGTCAGCAATCTCATCAGCCATCTATCTGTTTAATCCAGGGGTAACAAACACAGTGCCTTCCGACACTCTTCACCCTCAGCCAACATGGTCTTGACTTCTTTTTAAATGAACAATTGCTGAAAGAAAATGGAGAAAAATAGGCAACCTGACTTTCCTAGAAAAACAAAAGAGTAACTCTCTGAATGGCTAAGAGGGCTTCCTTGCTCACCTGTGGGGGTCCGTCTCCTTTAGATTATCCGTCAGAATGTAGCTGGTCTTCTCACCTTCCCGCGTCAAACCCTGTCAGATTTTGGCGGGTGGGAGAGAGGGGATCAGAGGTAACCACTGAAATGTAACACAAGAATGGACAACACTGTCTAAAGATAAGATAAGCTGTTTTAGATTTTAAACAAACTCAAGATTAGGGCTGAAACGCTCCCATGGTCCAGATGTTACTGTTGATCAGTATTTGAATTTGAGCCATTTAGGTTTTTAAATCTTTTTGTAAAAGGTTAAAACGGAACATGGGGCATAACGTGCCAACACAATCATTGACTTGTCACTAACTATTGACAATTCAATGCTGCACAAAGATACACTACTTCCTTCCAAAAGCCAGTGAGGGCTTTTCAGTTGCATGGCAAGATCTGCTGCTTCTCCCTTCACACACCCTGACATATATACTAGACTCTGAACCCTTTGTGGACATTGCCAACTCCCACCAACAAATAACTTAGTTTTGTTTTTTCAGAGAGAGAGAGAGAGAGAGAGAGAGAGAGAGAGAGAAAGAGAAAGAGAAAGAGAAAGAGAAAGAGAAAGAGAAAGAAAGAAAATCATGTGCCTGGCTTGTTTCATCTCTAGTTAAATTCAGCACCATTTAAAAGGAGCCCATCTATCTATTTTAATTCTACTCTGGGCAAGGGGGCAGGATGGATGACTTTGATACGGTCATGAGCGCTAGCTGATCAGCACTCTGCACATGCAGATGAGGTTGTCACTTACCTGCACAGGCTGGCCATCCCTCCAAATCATTCCCTCTCCTTCACTTTCCCAAAGAAGGTGGACTTCCTTTCCTGTCCATTCCCTGGGGATGCTGAGATCTACTTTGAACCAGCAAGTCTGCCATCTTAGGGAAGTGACATGCACAATTTCAGGTGACTTTTAATAAATAAATAAATAAATAAATAAATACAAACAATACTTCTAATTTCCACAAGATAACTATCTCACTAGGATGGCGAGAAATGTATTAGTGTTTGCCCAACGCTTCAATCAAAAAAGGGTCCTGAAAATCCCTGGCTCAACCAAAACACACACCATTGATGTTACTTATGAGGGCCTAGGAAAAAGATGGGGCATTCAGCCTGGTGTGATGTAACGGCACTCCGCTCAAGTTTGCTTCGTCCCATAGATTTCCGTAGCTGTGACTCAAGAATGTAGGGCTGGGGAAAATTCCCCGCTCAAAACTCCGGGGAGCCACTGTCAGTGTAGACAAGACTGAGCAACACAGACCAATGGTCTGACTAGTACTGTGGTGCCTCGCAAGACGAAAAGAATCCGTTCTGTGATTCTCTTCGTCTAGCGTTTTTTTCGTCTTGCGAAGCAAGCCCATTGACGGATTAGCGGATTAGCGCTATTAGCGGCTTTTAGCGGCTTATCTGCTGATCGGATCAGCCGATAAGCGGCTTAGCGGCTTAGAAAAAGGGGGGGAAAGGAAAAAAACCCCCGCAGGAACTCACAAGGCATTGTCGTCTTGCGAAGCAAGCCCATAGGAAAATCATCTTGCGAAGCACCTCCAAAACGGAAAACTCTTTCGTCTAGCGAGTTTTCCGTCTTGCGAGGCATTCGTCTTGCGGGGCACCACTGTATAAGGCATCTTCCTGTGTTTCTATTATATTTTTATTTTATTAATTTATATATCATCCTTCACCCAAAGATCTTGGGGCAGTTTACAAGATAAAAATACAGGATAAAAGCACAAAATAAATAGTTAAAACAAAACAATACCCCCTCGTCCCACAAACACATTAAAAAGGCCATAGAATATTAATCAGCCCAAGGCCTGGTTGAAGAGGAATGTTTTCGTCTGGTGCCTAAAGATTTATAATGAAGGTGCTGGACGAACCTCCCTGGGGAGAGTATTTCTACAAATGGGGAGCCACTGAAGAAAAGGCCATTCTCATGTTACCGCCTTCCAGACATCTCATGGAGGAGGCACATGAAGAAAGGATAGTTTATACAGTGGTGCCTCGCAAGACGAAATTAATTCGTTCCGCAAGTTTTTTCTTCTTGTGAGTTTTTCGTCTTGCGAAGCACGGTTTCCCATAGGAATGCATTGAAAATCAATCAATGCGTTCCTATGGAGACCGTCCGGGGACAGAGGGGAAGCGCCGCTCTGTCCCCTCTTTTGAAGCAAGGGGGAGAAGATCGCTTCTCCCCCTTGCCGCCCCTTGGTTCAAAAGGGGTTCGGGGAGAGAGGGGAAGGCGCTGTGCTTTCCCCTCTGTCCCCGGAGCTTGCGGGGCTGGCAATGGGGAGAAGCGAACTTCTCCGCGCCGCCCCTTGCTTTAGAAGAGGTCCGGGGACAGCGGGGAAGACGTGCTGCGCTTCCCGCTGTCCCCGGAGCTTGCGGGGCAAGCTTCGTTTTGCGAAGCAAGCCCATAGGGAAATTCGTCTTGCGAAGCAACTCGAAAACGAAAAAACCTTTCGTTTTGCGAGTTTTTCGTCTCGCGAGGCGTTCGTCTTGCGAGGCACCACTGTATGTTCCTTTAATTCATTAGCCTCTAAAGGAATACTTACGTGCTTCCAAAACAGTCTCCAACTTTCACAAGCCTAAATTCTTGTCTGACAGCTTCGTCATATGGAATCCGCTGTGAGGTTTCAAAGCAAGAGAGAGATGCCAACGAGCAGGAAGCACCAAACAACCTGCAGTCAAACACACACCTCAGTGTCATCAGCTCTTTGATATTTTTATGAAATTGCAGTATACAGTGGTACCTTGGGTTAAGAACTTAATTCATTCCGGAGGTCCGTTCTTAACATGAAACTGTTCTTAACCTGAAGCACCACTTTAGCTAATGGAGCCTCCTGCTGCCACTGTGCCGCCACCGTGCAATTTCTGTTCTCATCCTGAAGCAAAGTTCTTAACCCGAGGTACTATTTCTGGGATAGCGGAGTCTGTAACCTGAAGCATCTGTAACCTGAGGTACCACTGTACAAGTATAATTATAAATAAATAAAATAAATCTGATGGGTCACTGTGGAGAAAAAGACGCTTGACAACTTTGCTTCAGGATGAGAACAGAAATCGCACGGTGGCGGCAGCGGCGGGGGGAGGCCCCATTAGCTAAAGTGGTACCTTTTAAGAATGGACCTCCACAACGAATTAAGTTTTTAACCCGAGGTACCACTTTATTCAGAAGCAGCATTGACTCCAACTGTGGAAGTAGAAATCAGATGGCATGTTTCACAGCAAACAGTTAAAATGGCTGGAGATCAAACTGTCCAAACCCGGGAATGCTAAGTTTAGTTGAGACATTGCAGGGGATTGGACTAGATGACCATCAGGGTCACTTCCAACTCCACAATTCTATGATTAAGAGGATGGGGCTACAAGGGCCACTTTGAAACTTGGAAGTCTCATGTAGCCTCTAACAGCAAATGACAGGACTCTCGAAAGGCTCTTAAACCGTACAGTACTTATATTGTGCTATTCTCTGGACCCAACATGGCCACAACCACCTTCTAAAAACAAATATGGTCACATCAAATCCCCCATGCAGGCCAAACTGTGTGTTCTTAAGAATGTAATAACCATGAGAAGAGTCTACTGGATCCAATCAATCAATAAATAATTTTTTATTTATACCCCACCCTTCCCGATTTAAAATTCCAGGCTCAGGGCAGCTAACAGCAAATATAAAACATTGGTTAAAGTGCGACTTAAAAACAGCATAAAAACACAACATAAATGCAGCATCAATGTCAATAAAATTCTAAAATTCAGGGGTCATTTTTTGGGGGGAGGGGGGGAGAAACCCAGCCAGTAGACATCAAATGATCACCAGGGCTAACTGGCCAAGTTGGTCCTCCTAGGGACAGCAAGGAGACCAGGAAAGAGCTTAAAAGTGGGGTCCCAGAAGGGTTTCTTCATAGAAAAGGAAAGGGAAATGGGAATAGAGGATCAGGCTAATTCAAATTGAAGGCCAGGTGGAATAGCTGAATGGAATGGCCCATCTAGTCCAGCATTCTATTCTCACGGGGGGGCAATCAGATGCCCCAGTGGGAAAACCGGAAGCAGGACCTGAGCATGGGCATAGCCATTATTTTTGTTAGGAGGGGGCAGGCCTTTTGTTGGGGGGGGGCAGAAACTCAGTTAGCTATGCATTTTTATTGATTTTAATTGATTTGGGGGAGCAGTTGCCCCTTCCTGCCCCCCCTGGCTACGCCCATGGACTAGAGCACAAAAGCACTTTCCCCCGCCCCTGCAGTTTCCAGAAACTGATATTCACAAGTGTTATTTGCTCCAATTGTGGAGGCAGAGCACAGCCATCGCGGCTAGTAGCCATCCATAGCCCTCTCCTCCATGAAACTGCGACGGTAACCCACTTATAAAGCCATCCAAGTTGGTGGCCATCACTGCCTCCTGTGGGAGGGAGTTCCGTAGTGTAACGCTGCGCTGCGTAAGCCAGGTGGGGAGAATGGGGAAGGCTTTAGGTGTCGGACCAACACAAGCCCACCTGCCCCGGAGGTTGCAGTCCGTGAAGTATATCTCGGAGATAAACTTTTCGACCCGTTCGAGTGTAGTTCGCCGGTGCTTCAGTACGGCAGGTTTTAGCTCTGCCCCGGACCCCGCCATGGCTCTCCAAACGCAAAAATTAATCCCTTCGGTACGGCACGTAAATATCTCCGCTGCACAACACAACTGAGCACAATGGTTCCGCCTCCCCTGGACTCCTGAATGAGCGACTCTCGGGTTCCAGGAAACCGGAGTTGTCTTTTTTAAGGCGCAGGTGTATGAAGGAAACGAAGTCTCCGCCCTTCCCCTCAGCTTCACTTTCCACAGTAGCGAAGTTTATGCCCTTGGTGGCCAAAAGGAGAGCACTGCATTTTCCTCTGAGCCTCAACGTGTACAGTACATCTTTACCGGATGTGGAAAGCGCTTATCCGGTGAAAGATCCACGACTGATTTTTCTGCAATACAGTGCAATAGAATCTGCACAGAATGTGTAAGAGAGTTGGGCAGCCTTGCTGTGAGCGAGACAGTCACAGCCCCCTGCCCCCCCTGTTAGCACCAAAGGGCAAAGTCTAACATAGTTAGGCTTTGACCACCAAATATTTTTTTTTCAGAGAAAAAGACCATACAAAATTACACAGAGCCCTGTGTGCTTGCTGTTCTAAAAGGACAAGGCTCTTCCCTCCCCTTTTCAAAAATGAATTTATTTATAAAAAAAATATGTGCCCCCACAACTTATGGCCCACAGTGAGATGACCCAATAGTGGCTTACAACTTAACAATTACTTTAAAAATACATTGCTCCTGTGCAACACTGGTACCTTGTTTGAATAGCACCTTCTTCCAAGGGGGCTCAGGGTGTTGTACTGTACATGGTTATTTATTCTTCTTGCCTCTTTTTCTCACAGCAAGGATACAAGGTAGGCAAGTCTGAGAGGTAGTGCCTTGCTCTACATTACCCACTGAGGTTCGTGGTTTGAACTGAAATTTAATCAAGGCCTGACTGCTCCTAGCCCAACACACACCACACCAGTGCCTCTAACATGGAAGCAGAACACCTTCTCTGGGTGACCTGGGGCCATGCAGGAGAGGCAAAAATGGGTGGAACGATGAAAGCAGGTTTTATCTTTCTACAGCAAGGTATTTTCCATACAGACTCACACCCCCCCCTCTGCCCAGGCACGCAAGAGAAGAGAGAGTGAAGGAGAGAGTGAAGCAGAACCAGTGAGCAGGGTAGCCTGGGGAGGATCCAGTGGGCCAAAAAAGGGGGCCTGCTGAACCCCCTTCAGCTTCCACCCAATCTCATGAATGAAAAAAGGCACATGGAAGGGGCAGGAACCCAACTAGCCTGGCAGCTAAATCTTACTAGTGCAAAGGGAGCAACATCCTCTGCCACACCCAAGGGCAGCAGGTGAGCTTCGGAGATCCATGTGGCTGCCACACCCAGCTCAGCCCTTCAGCACCTGACCGCTGCTCAGCCTGACACCTACTTGCTGCCCATTCAAACCAATGCCACGGGGCAGGGAGACATCAGCAAGTGCCTTAAAGGTCTGAGCATGCATGATGTCTGCTTGTGGATCCCTCTTTCTCTCTGCTCCCTGTCAGCGTCCTATGCTCACAGCGCAAGGGGAGCTGGTGGGAATTATACCATATGCTTTGATAGCCTTTATTAGGAAGAGAGAGCATGAGAAAGGATACCGTTAGGAGACTGCTAACTCAAGACTGTATGTCAAGGCACGTGCAGGGAAAATTCAGCCTTGAGCTAGCTTGAAAGAAAGCAGGCGCCCTGTTAATTCTCGGTGAATCGGACCCTGGCATAGCTGTCAACCTTCCCTTTTTTTGCGGGAAATTCCCTTATTCCAGCGCCGTTTCCCACTGCTATCCCGGATTGTTAGATATCCCGTAGACTGTCCCCGGGACAGGTGAGGCTGCTGATCCCTTATTTTCAAGTCTGAAAGTTGACAGCTATGGACCCTGGCATCCTTTTCCCTCCGAGAATGTGACTTCATTTCTACACAGGTGTAAAGCCGAGGCGAGGGAACATCTGTGGGTGAGCCTGTGCAAATCATAGGCCTGGGGACTCCCCTTGTGTGGGCTCCCCAGCAGCAGCCACTTTCGCTAGGACCAGGGGAAGCCGCCTCGAACATGGCAGGGGCTTGTTCATGGAAGAAGCCCAGCCCCAAGCAAGCGCTGCCCCCTGCCGCCCAGGGGCTGCCTCCGGAGGGGCTCAGCGGCCAGGGCTGCTGGCTGGGGACGTCCCCCAGCCCCCGCCCGGCCCCCGGTAGGGAAGCCTCGCTCCTCCCTCCGCCTTGGCCCCGGCAGCGACGCCCCCAGCTGCAGCACACGCGGCCCCTTTGCCCTCCCTCGACAAACACAGCGGGGCTCAAGTGTCGCGAGAGCTGCTGCCGGCCCGCTGGCCAGCGCCGCTATTCCTTCCCCGAGGTAGAGCCTCGCGAGATTTCCGGCCGCTTTCCTTTCTTGCCGGCTGCCGAGCTCTCGCGAGACGCCCGCCGCCCCCCCCCCCACCGCGAAGAGAGGGCGGGGCCGAGGCGAGCCTGTTATCTCCTCGCCGCGCTTAACCTCTCGCGGCGTTTGAGGGAAGACTCCGCCCCTCCTGGGCACTTGGCCCCTCGCGCCCCCCTCCCTCGCCGCCGCCGCCTTTCTCGGGAGGGAGTGACATGGAGCCGGCCGGGCCAGGTCAGTGTGAAGGGGAGGCGGGCGGGCGGAGGGAAGGACCCCGGGCCCCCGCGCCCCCTCGGCCCTCCTCAAGCGCATTCCTTCTCCTGCCGCCCCCCCTTAGGCCTCATTTCACCTCCCCCTCAGAGCCCCCCCCCGGTCTTTTCTGCCCCTTTTCCTTTGTGCTTGCCTCTCCCCCCCCCCCGCCAGCCCCCCGTCTTCAGAGGGGCCGGGGTCTGTCGGCCATCTTCTCTCCCCAGCCCCGTGTAAAGGGAGCGGAGGAGGCGGGGCTGCTGACCTCTGTCAGGGCTGGGCCACTTCAGGTTGCGGGGGGGGGGGAAGTCAAAGAATGGGGTGGGGTTAAATATTTTTACTGCGCCTCTGGGCGCTTGATGTGGGGGAATAGGAGAGGCCTTGTTTTCGTGGGGTGGGGAGGTTCATCTCCGTCGTGACTGTGCCGATTCAGGTTGTGGGGGGGGCGGGGTTGGTTGTGGCAGGGATTCCGGGGGGGGGTTGTTCCCTCAGTGAACATTCCGCCCTACTTAAAAACAAATATCTTCTACTCACCGAAGGCTAGCGTTTTGGAGAGAAACACACGCCCTCTGGTCCTCTGCTTTGTGTACACTATATAAACTACTTTTCCATTTGTGCATGTGTGCTGTAAGGGGGGTGGGGCTGCCTTGTCACACTCCTGGTTTTCTATGTGTAGGGAGTTGTTTTTAAAGAAAGCTAGTGTGTCAAGAAACTTGTATTTGCTGTGACACACTAGTTATCTGTGCGCAGGGAGTTAACTGAATGCTGCTTCATATATTTTTTTAATTGCAGTCTGCACACACACACACACAGCCCTGACACAGGTTTGAGATGCATCCTCTTTCAAGTGAGAAAGTAGGCCATATTATTTGGTATAAACGTGATAGGATTTTTGTGTTACGCCTTTGAGAAAATGAAACAAAATTGTCCTCTGTGCCTCATGTAACAGTTTTCATGCTCTCTATGTTGTGTTTAATTTTTTTCTGTTATTTTTTGCACTCCTTGCTGTTCAGCCAGAAAAGCCTGGTTATTTTTGTGGCTTGACAGGTGCAGATCAGTATGTAAAAGGAGCAACAGGGCAGACCAGCTCCTAACTTTCCCTGCTTCTTTTAATTTTCCCTGCATATTTGCATTCCTCTGTCCCCCGATAAAAGCTGTCAGCTGATGGCAGGAGATGGGCATGCTCAAACAGCATAGAAAATGCAAGTAATGTTAAGATTGAGTTGGGGGATGATGCTCTTTACTGAAAAGTATTTCATGTTAAGAGCAAAAGCCTCCACCAGCAAAATGGCCTCGCCAGACAATGAGTCCAGCTTGCAAAATGGCCAGGAACTTTTCCCTTGGATTCAGTGCATGTCAGCATACTATGAGGAATGGTGTTTTTTTTTTTAAGGGCTTGGCTTAGTAAAGCTTGAAAACTGTTAGGCCAGTTATGAATAGTAGCAATGCTAGTAGATATGGGCATAACCCTCCTGCATTTTTCAGAATGCCACAGTTTACTAGCATGAGGAATCTATGCAGCTCAAACCTTAAAAGAGAAAAATATTTTGTTTGTTTCTTCAAATAACTTTTTAAAAAGAAGGTATACCTTGTGCCTTAACCCTTACATTTCCCCCCAAAAAATTGCTTGAGGTTACTCAAATATGATGAATAATATGAAGCATGTTAATGGGAACAATATTTTATAGAAGTATGATCAGACTTGTATGGCTACTTTTGTAAAGAAAATTAAACATATATGCCCATTATGAAGCATGTCAACACCATTTAAAGCTGTAATAAAAATATTTGTTATGTAATAAAAAATCACTTAGTCATAACTAAGTTCTGCAAACTCTTAATTTAGTCCCCAGTAGTATAAAGCCTCTTTGAAACTGATTCTGGTATTTATACAATCAGGGAATAGTAAAATGGCATTGTAGCAATGAAGTACATTGCTATTGGTGTTCAACTCACCCAAATCAAAGGGCTTAAATAGAGCACAATTCCTGTATGTTTCTTTAGAAGTAAATCTCACTGTGTTCGGTGGGTCTTACTTGCAGGTGCGTTGTATTTAGGATTGCAGCCTAAGCATGCTGACCTTTGAATTGTGACTGATTGAATAATACTGTATTCCTGCTTCAGGGGGAAATCCCCTCAGTTAAATCACAGTGGAGCTTTTTTATTCATCCAGATGTTGCTGCTTCCAAATGTAGCTATAGAATAATTAGAATGGAGGGTTGAGAGAGGATTGGAAGACAGAATACATTTAATCTATTACACACTATCTAAAGATTAGTGGCAGTAAATTGTGCAAAGCCACTCTAAATTGTTCTGTTTGTTCCTTAGAATTGTAATCAGTACAACTTGAGTAAATTATTTGAATAACGTATCTACAATAGAAGATGTAAAAACATTTTTGATGTTTAAAGCTGCACTCCTAAGCTTGCATGTTGAGAATGCATTCAAACATAACACAAAACCACAGTTCAGTGCTATGGGAATGAGCACAAGTTATTTGCAGGGAACAGAATGGTTCCTCATTTCATCCAAACTGAGAAGAAGAGTGGTCAGTAATAGTGGTCACTAATAGTGGTTACTGCTAATGGCGGGACGGGGTGGAAACAGAGCACATTTTAAAAGTTAACTTGTTTCGCTAAACTATAGTTAATACTAAATACAGCTTTTCCGGTTTTGAATAAAACTACAGTTGACAACTGAAGCAAAAGCTTTCAGTGTCTTCCTCCTGACCACAATGAAGGAGTGCATGGGTTCTGAAGCTTGTGCACATAATGTATTGTGTGTAAACCAGGCCCTTGAAATTAATGGAACTTACAAACAATTCTTGGGGAGGAAATGCAGTATAAATACTTCTCATGCATTATTCCAATCAGTTTGCAGATTTATGTGCCCGACAAATTGTACTGTACGCATGTTTTCTCACTTAGAACTCCACCCTTATAGTTTTCATCCTATTTTTGTTAACTGGTTAACAGTGTGTGAAATTAGCCAGGGCAATTTCGCACGTGGCTGTCGGCCACTTGGAACCAAGTGAAGATGCCTGGGCGCCAGGATGGCACCTGACATCTCCACCATCTAGAGGTGCATGCCTGGGGATCATTGGATCTTGAATGTTTTCACACACCGATACCACACCCTGTAGAATTCTATCAGTTATATTTTATCTGTACAATCAGAATGAATTTCAGGAATTGAAATGCTTTTCTGTGCAGGAGTAGTGAAATTGTTGTCGCTTGTCTTCACTTACCCCACCCCACTTCCCTGCTCACAGTTGTGAAGAATATTATTATGTTATGAATAAGAAAAAGAGGTAGGAATAGGCCAATATATGGACTGTCCCTGGATAAAGTGACTTTTCTTTAAGTTCTCAAAGTTCTTTACCTAGCTCAGGGTTGTCATCTGAACTATACGGATGTTTAACTGAGAATCCGTCACAGCCATTCAATCATTTGAAAAATAAGGCTTTAGAGCCATCTTACCCAAAAATGGCAACTAGACATTCCGTTTTGGTGACTGTAACGTTGACTTAAGGAGCCATTTAGCACCTAGCTTATATATGTGAGTTTCTAACACTGCTGGTTAATACGCATTCCTGTTCAGTCTAGATCTATTGTGCTTACCTAGGAGTAAATGTGAATAGAATTATAGCTGTAGTTTTTTATCATATATACCTGTCTTCTTTTGGCAAGAAGTCATTGTCAATAGTTACTTCCCTTCTTCTGCTGTTCCATATCTGTGCTATTATCAGTTATATATATTATAATAGCATATTATATTAATCATCAGTATGACTTGTCTTTCAGAGAGCCTTTTCCAGCACTTAATTGAACCACTGAATGACAGAACAGACAAGAAGTTCTACAATGTTGCTAAACTGGGAGGCACCAAATACGGTAACACTTAATTTTTAATTGTTTTTTATTAATATGGCTTCATTAATAAACAATGTGATACCTGCCATATTGTATTACATAAGATTTAAATGCTGATTTTCTATAGGTTGGTATGCACTTCTGGTTTTCTCCAGAACTGTTTGAAATATATGGCTTGATATAAGACACTATTACATGCTGATCGCACTTCCATGGAGATGATTACATCTACTGCATAAATAGCACAGTCCTAAACCTGCCTGCTCAGAAGCAAGCAGTATTGAATCCAGTGGAGTTTACTCCCTTGTGGGGTTAGGATTGGGCCTTGCTCCATGTATTTGTAATCTAGGCTAGCTATTTTCAGGAATTTATTTCCATGCTTTACACGTCTAACAAACTGAGACGAGGCCAAATTCTGTTATCCAGTATAACATGAAGCTCAATACTATGTAGAGTTCAGAATTCTTATGTCCACTGATTTCAGAGTGTTCAAACTCATCTAACTCACTGGATTTCAGCCTTAATGGACAAGAGCTATCACTGAGTTAGTTGAGAATCACATAAATCAGAGCAATCTCTTTGAAGTTCCTCACAGCTCTGTTAGAATACAACTTAGTTATGGCGCAAAGATAGTTAACTTTCCTGCAAGTGGGGTAGGGGAAAGCAACATTTTTGTATGCATTGTTTGGTTTCCATTGATGGGCTGCTGGCACGTACAAGGCCAATAGCCATGACTCCCAAGCCCCCCTGCCCCATTCATTTTTGTAAAATTTTATTAAAATTAGCACTCACTGGGTAATATCTCAAATCCTTTCCTTTAACTGTCATTTTCTGAAACAAGAACAATTGAGCAGAATTTGGCTGTAATCCTAAACAAACCTAATAGGAATTAAGTCCATGAAACATATTGGGACTTACCTCTGAGTAAACATACTTGGGGTTCCTCAGTTAGTTACCTTATTGCATATTGCTAAAATTCTAGATGGATGTCATAGCTTCCATGGTACCTGCAGTTGGGACACGTAACTCAAGCAGAGTTAAGGTGAAGTTTACAAAACAAAAGTGTTTCACCTGAAGTGCTTCAGTAATATGTATTATTTGATCCACCTCGGTTCCAGTGGTGTTCAGCGAAATTTTTCCAAGGGGAACAGTTAAGGCCAGAGGCAGCAGCTTGCAAGGGTGATGTGGAGCAGGTTGTCACGCGTGTGAGCATCGCACCTCCCTCCGTAAGCCAGGCAGAAGCTTCCTGGGCTTCAGGAAGGAGGCGCCGGGCTTTAATACTGTACAGTACTGTAATACTCCAATTTACTGGGAACATTTAGGGGACTAGCCTAGTCCCCCTAGTCCACTGACTACACACCACTGCTTGGTTCATAGGTTTTATTTGTTACATAACATAGTAAGAAACAAAACCTATGAGCCAAGGTGGATCAGATAGACATATTACTGAAGCAGTTCTTATACTGTAAACCACCCTGTGATCCTCGGGTGAAGGGCAGTACAGTGGTACCTCGGGTTGCAGACACTTCAGGTTACATGTTTTTGGGTTGAGCACCGTGCCGGAAGTACCGGAACGGGTTGCGAATGTGCCTCCTGCATGGATCACATTCGCAACCCGAGATTCCACTGTATAGAAATTTAATAAAGAAATAAATACGAAATATTTATAAAAAAAATACTTTTAACCACTCTTCTTACTAGGCCTCTAGTATCTCTTATTTACTTTAAACAAATATTAAACAGTGCAGTGCTTTCTTTGATGTACCTTTGCAAAGCTCTAAAATTGCCTTAGTTTTATAGAGCCATCCTATGTATGTTTACTCAGAAGTAAGTCTTGCTGAGTTCATTGGCATTTACTGCAGAATACGTATTCCCAGAGTTTTATCACTTTGTCCAGCCTGGCTGTTGCTAGCCTGCAACTGTTATCTTGTGTAAAACATGGACGCAAACAGTTTCTGCTGTTTATAGCCTTTGAAAAGCAGATTTATGAACATATCAAGCTGCCTTACCATGGACTCTTCTAGGTCAGTATTGGCTGCCAGAAGACAACCAGGATCAAGAGAGCATAGTCCATCACCAGGAATTCAGACTAGGCAGACTCTTGATAAAATTAGGGTTAGGAATAAGCAAGGTGCCCAGGGGAGGGTTTGTCTCCAGTGTTCCCCCCCCCCTTCACATGAACAGCTGTGGGGAAAGGAGACAGGGAAGTTAGGCAAGACACGGAACAGTGCAAGAGCCAAACTGAAGCTAGGTGACAGAGACCCAGCAGCCCAGCACTGGGTTTCTAAGCAACTGGCCAAACGCCTGCTGTCACCTTTCAGGAGGTTCCCTGTTATGTGTCAAAACAGGCAATTAGGTTGCAGTCTGGCTAGTCTACCAGACACTGAGGTGCTGTCCTCGAGTGTTGATTGTTGCTGGTTGCTGCTGCTCAAGGCACATGAGAACCCTGATTATTGAGCAAGGAAACTTGTAAGAGCAAGAAAAGAGGCCATGTTCAGGATTCTGACCAATTTTTTTGCATGAGCTTAATATATGAGCTCAACAGCACTCTCCTTACTTGTGTTCCCCAGCACCTGATGTACTGAGGTTGCCTGTTTCCTGCTTGGTGCCTATCACTACATTACGTGGCAGCGAATTCCATTTTACTGTGTACTGTGTGAAGTTCTTCACATCTTTTTCTGTCCCGAATGTCCCACCATCATAGGAACCGACTCCTAGGGGCCGAGGCCCCTTTGCCCCCCCACAAAATATTTGAGGGAGCTGCCTCCCAAAGTTAATGGGCATTGCTATTCAAATGGGGGTGGGTGCCGTGTCTTGTGATAGATTATGTGGGGTGGAGCTTACCTGGAAACCCCCTTCCCCAATATTTTATTCAAGTTGGCACCCCTGCCCACCATTCAGCTTCATTGGATGACCTCTGGTTTTAGTATTATAAGGGAGGAGGACTTCTCTATCTGCTTTCTCTTTGGTAATTAATGTAAAAAAAATGTATTAATTGCTCAAATTACTTGTCTTTCATGGTCAAAATAAAAAAGTTCCTTCCAGTAGCACCTTAAAGACCAACTAAGTTAGTTCTTGGTATGAGCTTTCGTGTGCATGCACACTTCTTCAGATACACATGTTTTTCATGTTTTTCATGTTTATCCTGCCTTCCGTTATGGAACTCACTACATGTGCATAGGGTTTCCAACCACTTGCCCGCCAGGCATGGACCAGGCCTGTTTTGCTTCAGTCAGGTTGTGGCATCACATGCCTTTAATAATAATAATAATAATAATAATAATAATAATAATAATAATAATAATAATAATTTATTTATATCCCGCCCATCCAGCCACTCTGGGTGGCTCCCAACAGAATATTAAAAACAATAAAACATCAATGCCAAATCTTGCATTTGACTCCTTTTGTTCTGATGCATTCTGAGGTTTTGCTATATAAATATTGAAAGTTGAGTGTTGCTTGTGGGCAAACTGTATGTAGATACTGATCAGGTTGAAAATAATTATTAAAGTCTTTGGGATTCAGTTTAAAAAGAAGAGTTTTGGATTTGATATCCCGCCTTTCACTCCCTTTAAGGGGTCTCAAAGTGGCTAACATTCTCCTTTCCCTTCCTCCCCCACAACAAACACTCTGTGAGGTGAGTGGGGCTGAGAGACTTCATAGAAGTGTGACTGGCCCAAGGTCACCCAGCAGCTGCATGTGGAGGAGCGGAGACGCGAACCTGGTTCCCCAGATTACGAGACTACCGCTCTTAACCACTACACCACACTGGCTCACTTGCATAGAGTCCATGTTCTTAATTAAATGGAGGAAATTGCAAAAAGGACAAAATTTTGGCAGTTTGAATCTAAAACACATTTGCCGATTCATGGTTAGCCTTCGGATGAATCACCTAATGAGAGTGAAATCATGCTGTCTGCCTTGTAATCCCAACTAATTTGAATGAAGCTAGTGAGCCCTGCAGCAGCACTTTGTGCTCTCTGGAGCTAAAAAAATAGTATGCGGACCTGTTAAACTTGCTAGTTAGTGCTGTGTCAGTCTACTTTATTGCAACTTTACATTGTGAATTATTTTTAAATGGGGTAACCGCTATCTCCTGAGGTGGTTGCTGTAAAATCCTCACAAATGCCCTTTGTGAAGACATGCATGTTAGAACATGCCCCAGAATCATAAAGACCCAGAAAGTTGCCTTATACAGCATCAAACTATTGGGCCGTCCAGCTCAGCATTGTCTTCACTGACTGGCAGTAGATCTGTAGGAATGCCAGGGATTGAACCTCTTGAGTACAAAGCGTGTGCTTTACCCCTGATTTCTGCTGTGTGAAAGAGTTCATGAGCAGGTGCACCAGGATCCCAGCAGGCAAGTCAGTGCATGAAGTATTCCCTGAAGGTGGAAAATAGACATAGCTGTGCTGCACGGCATCTAAAATATTGGTCACTCCGAGGGAAATATCTTAACATTTCCCCCATTGCTTTTAATCTGCCTAGATTTTCAATCCGAGCCCTTCTTAGTCTCATCATCATTTTTTCTCTCTCCTCACCCTACCCTGACACTAATACTTTTATGAAATCTTTTTATTGCCACATGCTGGACTTAACATCATGGATTTGAAGCAGTAAAATTTTACCGGCCACGTGAGACCAAGTCCCTTGGTTTAGCCATATCTGTCAGAGGAACAATTCTCTGTACTAATTTTTCCCTTCTCAAGATGCCACAACAAAAAGCCCAGAAGCACAATATCAAGGAGATCTGTCTTACAACTAAGCAGCATCATTTGCTGGCTTATCTTTGTCAATAAAGAAAACTATTCAGTGTTACCTAGCATTTATTGGCCTTTTGTTGTGACACTCAAGGGTACTGAGACCCTGTTGCGCTAGTTCAGCCTTCCCCAACTGGAGCCCTTTTATCTCAAAGACTAGCAAATGAAATTGACAGACTAACCAGCACTTCCAGAATTCCATCTAGCTCTGGACAGCCTGAAATATACGAGTTTAGTTTAATTTACTTTCACCAATTGGCGACCATATACCAGTTTATGCATGTTGTTAATCAATAATAAAAGTGCGATGTTAGGTTCTAGCTCACTTACATGGGGGATTGGTGCAAATAAGTATCCTATTTTGATTTGTTTAATTTTCCTACCAAGAATAGTTTGCACTCAGCTGTAGTGCTATTTTGATAAAGCTATCAACATCATTTTAAAGGCTCTGTTTAGAGATGTGAAGGCCCAGAAGGGAGGGGAAAAACACATTTGGGGAGTAGCCTATACACAAGTGAATCCGTCCCAAACTTGACCAATTCAGTTTCTTTATCTTTGTGCAGATATCCTGCCTTACTCCATACGGGTACTGTTGGAAGCTGCTGTCCGCAACTGTGATGGCTTCCTAGTGAAAAAAGAAGATGCTATGAACATTTTGGACTGGAAAGAAAAACAGAACAATGTTGAAGTGCCCTTCTGTCCTGCCAGAGTCCTTCTCCAAGACTTTACGTAAGACACATTTTCCTCATTATATATTTTAGCTGGGTCTAATTCGTTCTTCAAGCACTGCAGGCTTTATCTAAATGTTCAGGGTGGAACTTACACAGTATTTAGAGAGTCAGAAGTTCAGATATCATGTAGGTTTATACTGGCAACAGATCTACATAATGAATGTCTCTTTAGGGAAAGTGATTGAAATAATGGGGTATCATTTCACTGACGACTCTGCTTTGTGTACGTCTCAATATACTTACATATGCGGCAGGGACTTTTGGACATCTCTGCTTCAGTTCCCATCTCACACTAATGACTTTACTGTTTCTTCACAATTGGGACATGCTTCCACATACATAAATATGGGCTGCTGCCTTATATCAAGTCAGGCCATTAGTCTGTCAAGCTCAGTAGGCATGGGGAATAGGATCCAGCCACTGGCTCCACTTCACAGTTCCCTGTCAAGAACTCTGGAGTATAATTGATCCCAATAGGGTTTGCATTTGGCTCCAATTTTTAAAAGGTGCCTTGCTTCCTTAAGGTATGATCAGAAGTACACTTTGAGCTTTTTGCAGCTACATCTTTACCTGCCCTACACCTGGCACAGGGCATGGCATGGGGGGAAAACCCTCATGGGTCAAATTGGGACTCTGGCTAGGTCTCATTAGGCCGTGGGACGGAGGTTTCCCATGCTTGGTCTACAGGAACTGACAGCTGCTTTCCAGACAAGGGTCTTTCCCAGCCTTACCCAGAGGCTCCAAGGCTTGAATTGGGACTTCCTGCATATAAAGGATGTGCTACTGTCCCTTGCCTAAGCATTTTATTTGTTGTGTGTTGACAGTATTATTCCTGTTAGTGGGATTTGTGTCCTGATCACTTTGCATCTAAATCAAGGTGGCTTGCGACCAATTTGTTTAAAAATGTAAACCTTCAAAGTGCAGCAGCAAACAGTAGCAGTTAATTCTTACTCCTTTAATCTGGTCTCCGTCTCAGACATGAATTCTGTGTAATGCAAAACACGGTTGGCATATAATTAATTGTGCTTTTAATCATTTGCATGTCTAGTTAGCAAATTGGTTATAGCAGCATGGACATAGCAGGAAGAATTTGAATATGTTGCTGTAAGTACTTGAAAACCATGGGAAGAAATTTAGGTCTTCAAAAACATGTCCATAGGTGGGCCTGTGTCAAGCATGAGCATGTTAATGGTAAAGGCTGGATCAATACTAGCAGGGAATACGGTGTGCTTCAGAATCCCATGTAAAAAAATAAACTCCATCAAGAGGTAGACCCAAAGTTCTCAGCTCTGTCAGAGCAACAAGATGGTATGCACTCGATCTGTTTATACTGTACTAAATGCAGGGAGTAGGTGTGCCCATTGCCTTCTAGTGTACCCAGACCTAATCAGACTGGACTTGAGGAGGAGGTTTAGATAACTTAGGTTCATGTAGCAAGTGGCTCAGTACAGTGGTGCCTCCCAAGACGAAAAGAATCCGTTCTGTGATTCTCTTCGTCTAGCGGTTTTTTCGTCTTGCGAAGCAAGCCCATTGACGGATTAGTGCTATTAGCGGCTTTTAGTGGCTTATCTGCTGATCGGATCAGCTGATAAGCGGCTTAGCGGCTTAGAAAAAGGGGGGGGGAGGAAAAAAACCTGCAGGAACTCGCAAGGCATTGCGAAGCAAGCCCATAGGAAATTCGTTTTGCGAAGCACCTCCAAAACGGAAAACTCTTTCGTCTAGCGAGTTTTCCGTCTTGCGAGGCATTCGTCTTGCGGGGCACCACTGTATTAAGGATGGTGTTTGATGCAAGCAATTTGCCGGGGATTTGCCTCTTGTTGATAGTTTTGTCTTGAAATTGCTGGCAACATTGTCGTCTGGCTGGCCAGTGCTGAGAATTAAGGTGATACAGAGGTCTCATTAGACTCCGATGTGCACCTTAACATACAACCAAACAACCATCCAAAGTGATTTAGAGGAGTAGAAACAAACCAGGCTCACATACTTTTATTTTCCTTCTTGTGCACTTTCTGCTTAGTGCAAAGCAGAGTTATGACATCTGTTTGTGTATGCGCTCCAGAACTGGAGGTTTGATTGGGTTTCCAGTTTTGATTTGAAAGCAGACACAAGCAATAATTGCTGATACAGATGTTATGACTAACAGGAAACTGAGATTTCCAGTTACAGATAGGTAGCCATGTTGGTCTGCCATAGTCAAAATAAAAAAAATTCCTTCCAGTAGCACCTTAAAGACCAACTAAGTTAGTTCTTGGTATGAGCTTTCGTGTGCATGCACACTTCTTCAGATATATCTGAAGAACTGTATCTGAAGAAGTGTGCATGCACACGAAAGCTCATACCAAGAACTAACTTAGTTGGTCTTTAAGGTGCTACTGGAAGGAATTTTTTTATAAGGAAACTGAGAGTTGAAATAGCACGTGAAGAGGGTAAGATGCAGTGTGCAAGTCTGTGGTTTGTTTCTGTTTCTCCAAACTATGTCTTATTCAGTGCAAGGATATTCTGTAGCATAAAATAAAAGTTTTCCTGAGTGTTTCTGAGCTATCATGTGGGACCTACTAAGGCTGTGTTAACCAGTATGGTTAAAGCCCATGCCATTGCCTTTAAAGGATCTTTATTCTGTATGGCAGCTAAATATTTTTTACATTGGTCATTTTCATTTTCATTAGTGGAATTCCTGCAATAGTGGATTTTGCCGCTATGAGGGAAGCTGTGAAAAATCTTGGAGGGGATCCTACAAAAGTTCATCCTGCCTGCCCAACAGATCTTACTGTGGACCATTCTTTGCAGATTGACTTCAGTAAATGGTATTTATTGTACAATTGTTTTGTTTTTATCCTACTTTTTGAGTAGCAGTTATAGTAGAATGTGGGTCGCTTCATGTATGTATTTTCCTGCTTGGCAGGGGGTTGGACTTGATGGCCCTTGTGGTCTCTTCCAACTCTATGATTCTATGTGAAATTCCTACTCTCTGCTCCCAGTCAAGCCCCTCTAACCACTACACCACACTGACTCTCTTGTATTGAGGGCTGCATACTGGAAGTAAGCAGAGCCAGAGCCAAAAGTGGATGGGCAACCCCTTTTCCACTCCTTTTCTGCTACCCTTCCCCCCCACCCCCCCTTCTCATCCTCGTGAAATTAGATGAAGGGCCATAGTTGCCCACCCCTGCTCCAGGTGCCAGTTCTGCGAGACACAGAGGCATGGTGGATGTCTCCTAGCTGAAATTGCCTGCCTGCTGAAGTTTACCCAAACCATTAGCATCTCTCATCTCTTGAGAGATAAAACATGGTCTCACTATTCTAGTGTTGCTTTGTTTGGGGTTTTTAATGTATATATTTTACATTTAGTTTATATTTAGTAATTCAAAGGATTTTGATAAACTAAAGCCGGTTTATTTTCTCTGTTTCTTTTTAAAGTGCAATACAGAACACTCCCAATCCTGGAGGTGGTGATCCACAGAGGCCACCACCAAAACTTTCTCCACTTAAAGCTCCTCGGAAGCTACCGTGCAGGGGCCAGTCCAGCTGCAGAGGGCCATGTGATGGAGAGTCTGGTCGTAACTCGGGGCCACTTTCTGTGCAGATTGAGAACACGCCTCCGCTGTGTCCTTTTCATCTTCAACCAGTGCCTGAGTAACTTTTCCCCCTCCATTTCTCCTTTTTTCAGTTTGCTTTCTTTGCGCAGATCAGCATCCATGCCATTGCTAGGGCTTGCTTCCAATTCCTCTATAACAGTACATCCCTTAAGTTTAACATGGAGCATGTTAAGTATCAGGCACTGATTTATCTAACACTAAGCACTGCCATACTTTAAGTTGTAACTTATTGGCAATCAAAAACTGGCAGGTTGGCTGCCTATAACAGTTCAGGTCTTGCTTTTTTTGCCACAGTGAATGCTTGACAAGGCAATAATGTTTTTATTCTAAAGGCCACTTCCTTTTTTTATTTCTTTTTAAAAACATCTCAGATCAGTCCATACGGTGCCATGGGTGGTGGAATCCTACAACCACATTGTCTACTAGCCTATTGAATGTTATTTATTTATATTTATAATTATTACACTTCTATGCTGCCCTTCATCCAACGACCCCAGGGTGCTTCACAGCAGCACAACAGTGTACCATCAAGCTACAAATTTATCCTCATATTTAGACATTCTTGGGTTTGTTCCAGGGGTGCCCAAACTTTTTTCAAAGGGGGCCAGATTAAATCGACCAGCGGGTCAGCCAGATTAGGCCCCCAAAACAGACTTTGGACATGCCTGGTTTAATCTGTTTTTCTGCTAAGGCATTTTGCCAGATGTAATAATTGTAAGGGCTGCTTCCAAAGTGCAGATACAGTGGTGCCCCGCAAGACGAAATTAATTCGTTCCGCAAGTTTTGTCGTCTAGCGAATTTTTTGTCTTGCGAATCACGAAATCCCATAGGAATGCATTGAAAATCAATTAATGCGTTCCTATGGTCAAAAAAAGTCCAAACAAAGCCAAATTTGGTACAACAACAGTTTATTAACTGCTCTTTAAAGTCACACATACTGTAAAGAGCAGTTCAAAAATTGAAGGGAAAATAAATTAACTTTATAAACAAAACATGTCTTTGTTTTTAGACAAAGGAAACAAAGTCGCGAGACGTTTTCGTCTTGCGAAGCAAGCCCATAGGGAAATTCGTCTTGCGAGGCAAATCGAAAACGGAAAAACCTTTCGTCTAGCGAGTTTTTTGTCTTGCGAGGCATTCGTCTTGCGAGGTACCACTGTACTTATTTTTAATTTTGATGAATTACACTTTAGCCCACCTTTCCCCCCAAGGAGCTTAGGATGGTGTATGTAGTTCTCTTCCCTGCCATTTTACCCTCACAATAACCCTGTGAGGTTATTGTCCCATTCCCACCACCCTTCTGAGTAATACCCCTCCCCACCTTCTCACTATATAGAAGGATCTGGCAACTTCTGTTTCAGTGTATCTGAAGAAGTGTGCATGCACACGAAAGCTCATACCAAGAACTAACTTAGTTGGTCTTTAAGGTGCTACTGGAAGGAATTTTTTTATTTTGCCTGTGAGGTAGGTTAGGCTGAGAGACTATGACTGGCCTAAGGTCGCTCTGTGACTTTCACTGCTGAGTGAGGATTTGAATCCTGTTCTCCCAGGTCCTAGACCAACACTTAACTGCTGCACCACACTGGCTCTAGCTGAGTTTCTATATGTGTATATTCTCAGTGGAAAACTTTCATGAAGGCCTGGTTCACATAGAATGGTAAGACAGACCATTGTTTACTATGAACAAGAAAGTGTGCTGGTACATGCTTCTCAAATCATGCTTTTCTTCCATTCCCTGGCTGGGAGGAAATGAACCAGAGGACTGACATGTGATCCAGCAATCATTGTTTATTTTTTTTCAAACCACGAGAGGAAGCCAGATTTGGTCTATCCATTTAACATTCTTCTGAAAGACGTGATGATTGGCCACATACAGTAAAATTCAGTCTCTGCCAGGGATTAAGCAAAGCGTAATATAGGAGGACAATTGTTGGACAGGCATAGTAGAAATACCTCCAGATATATTTCTTAATGCCTGACTTGTCACCTTACTGGTTTTCTAATTTGCAGTAACAAGATATGAAGATAAGCGGTTTTCTTATCATGTATAACATGGCTCTTACTTGCTTCTTGCTCAAGGTTATTTACCTCTAAGAACAGTAGCTAGAAAGCACATCTTCCCTTTATGGCAGCATCATTCTAATAGCAAGGTTATTTTTTAACCTTTTTAAAGCCAGCTTGCCCCATGCGATCTGAAGCAGTGCTTATTGCCACATGATAGACACTCACTGCATGCTTTACAAGAGACCTTGGCTTGTTTTAAAAAGAGGGAATGTGGAGGAGGCATGTGCCGTTTCATGTGGAGTTAAAATTCCTCTCCTAACCAGTTCCAGACTTCTCAGTTTTCAACTGTAAGTGAAATATTAGGAGAGAAAACAGTAATGCTTATATGGGTTTGATTTTTTTTTTCCTCTGTAGGCCGGAAACAGTGTTAAAAAACCAGGAGATGGAATTTGGTAGAAATAGAGAGAGACTTCAGTTTTTCAAGGTACGTTGGTTTGAAGAACCTTATGGCAGAACCGCACAAAGTGGTCTGGTGGAGATCTGCTTGGGTCTGTTCTGCAATCAGTTTTGAACCTTCCCCCTTTCTTTCAGAATATTTAACTAAGAGAACAAAAGGAGGCTTCTGGTATTGAACATGAAATGGCATACTCATTCTCGAATTAACTCCTGTTTATGATTGACATACTTCAGGAAAGGTATAATGGAGAGACAGATCATGCCTAGAACAGCAGAGTTTTTAACCTGTGCAGGAAGCTCTAATTTTTCTCTGTGAAGGGGCACACTATCTTATGAACTGTGATAGCTATGTAGGTTCTCTCCTATGCTAATACTTGCTGAGACACTCATATTTTCAGCAGTTTGCCTTTCTTTACCAGTAGATATGGGATGCGTTGGTTAAAAAATAATAAATCCTGATGTACCTTTTCTCATTTACAGTTGCCATTGCTAAAGCTTGGTTGGTTCAGAGAGTGCGATAATCACTTATCTTAATTCCCCACCCCTTTTATCTCTCTCTCTCTCTCTCTCTAGTGGGGTTCCAAAGTTTTCAGGAATGTCTCAGTAATTCCTCCTGGAACAGGAATGGCCCACCAAGTGAACCTCGAGTACTTGTCAAGAGTAGTATTTGATGTTAAAGACTTCCTCTATCCAGACAGCGTTGTTGGCACTGATTCCCATACAACAATGGTGAACGGCTTGGGAATCTTGGGATGGGGTAAGATGACTGAGTTGGCAGTTCACAATGTTCTTCCTTGTTACAGCTCTAGTTTTCAATTTCTTTCTCTTTATTTTAATTTCCTCCGTAACATTTTATATTGTGATAGTTGGGTGGAGAGGAGGAAGTTGCAAGTGTGAGAAAATATAAAGATGCTCTATTATTATCATTATTATTTGTGTGCTTAAAAACACACTTCACTAATTTAGTCTTGAGGTTAAACAGACTCCCAATGAATTTTTAAAAAGACTAATAATTTAAAAATAAGACTCACTTTTTAATAAGACTCCTCACCCACCATAACATCCGTGTTCCTGTAAGAGTGAGGAGGGGGCAGGGGAGGACAGGCAAAGACACTGCACATACCTGTTCTTGGCTCAATGGAGAGCTTCCCTGCTTTTGTATTCAGAGCAACCCACTCTCTTAAAGGTAAAGGGACCCTTGACCATTAGGTCCAGTCGTGGCTGACGCTGGGGTTGCAGCGCTCATCTCGATTTACTGGCTGAGGGAGCTGGCATACAGCTTCCGGGCCATGTGGCCAGCATGACTAAGCCGCTTCTGGTGAACCAGGGCAGCACACGGAAACGCCGCTTACCTTCCCGCCGGAGCGGTACCTATTTATCTACTTGCACTTTGACGTGCTTCCAGTCTGCTAGGTTGGCAGGAGCAGGGACCGAGCAACGGGAGCTCACCCTGTTGCGGGGATTCGAACAGCCGACCTTCTGATCGACAAGTCCTAGGCTCTGTGGTTTAACCCACAGCGCCACCCGCGTCCCCTCCACTCTGTGTAGGCGAGGCTTATTTGTTCAGTATTTTGAAATTCTGTGTTTTACTCCTGATCCCTCTCTTTCAGTTCCATTTTCTGTGGGGGTACAACGGGTTATAAATCTAAATAGACACTGCTACCTGGGGGCTAGGAGAGAGTAACCTGCTAGATTTTTGAAAGTATGAGAAGAAGTATAAAATACTACATGACATAATGGAGACTAAAGCTATGCATAATACACAGCACATCATGCTGCGTACAGGCAGCCTTAATCCTTATAGTTTTTGTAATCTATAGTTAATTTCATGAAGAAAACCTTTGCCCCGACAGTTTGAGAGGAGAGAAAGCTTCCTTTCTTTCACTAAGACAAAGATGGGAAACTCTTCATTAACCCATCAGAAGGTGACCCCATCTTCCATTTCAGTTTTTATTTATGATCAATGCAACATTAGTTTAAATAATGTTTACTCTGCTTTTCAACCAAAAAAGATTCCCATAATGGCTTACAGTTAACTAACAATAAAAATAAATAAAATTGCTCATCATTGCCCTTGGTTTACAATCTAAAAAGGCACAACACGAAAAGAAAATGGATTTGGGTGGGGAGGGGAGAGGAAATAGGCAGACTCGGGTATAAGTTCTTAGTTCTTCTAATCACCAGCTGGTGTGAAAATGTTGAAGACAAGGAGAGGTCCAAAGTTGCTGGTCTTTTGGCTGTACCAACACATTGGCCCTTCATCCTTTCTCTTCCCGCTGTTGCAACCTAGTGTAATGACTGCTGGCTTTTCCTTTGAAATGAAAGAAAACCCCAATGTTGGAACTAGGTGTGCTATCTAAAATCTAGGAAGGTGTGGAGGGGAGGCACTTTTGGGGGGCAGTATGACCTGGAGGTTATATATCTGATTTTCCAACATCTTTCCTAAAAGGCAGCTCCATGTGTGTGTGTTCCAGTCAGGTTAAAATGGGGACGATACGGGGTTATCTTTTACAGTAGTCAGTTTTGACTTTTGACAAAGAAGATTTCTGAAGATACTTCTAGCATGCTCTTCGAAGTTTTAAAGAATCTGCCAGTTACCAAGCTGTTTTAAGTGATGTAACGTCTCCTTCCAGGTGTGGGTGGAATTGAAACCGAAGCCGTCATGCTTGGCTTGCCAGTCGCCCTCACCCTGCCTGAGGTGGTTGGGTGTCAACTGACAGGCTCCGCCAGCCCGCTTGCCACATCAATCGATGTGGTCCTGAGCATTACAAAGGTAAATTAGAGCTCTCTTTGTTGCCAAGTCAAGCAGGCCATGTACTACTAGCTCTGCTGGAGGTGACATAAAAGTGCCTAGGATTTTGTCTAAGGTTACAGTGTCATTAGCAGTGGTTTGGCAAGGCCTTAAGAAACTTAGTGGCAGGTAAACAAGGGAAATTCAACACCACCTCCGTGGATACCCAATGAAGTTTGTGGTGAAGCAACTGGTGCTCTTTCAGCAGGTTACCCCTTACTGAGGACAAGGAGCAGCTGTCTCTGGGCAGGTTTCTAAGGAGCTCATCATGGTAACCCCACATGAGGGTCTCTCTAGCCTTAAAGACCATGCCTGGCCAACATAGTGTCCATATGGTTCAGTCTTCTTTCTCCTTTCTTGCTACAGTTTGGATGGGAGGCCCTTACTCCCATCTGCTTGGATTCCTCTGAAGAAAGGCTTTGCTTGGGGCTGAACTAGGAATCACCTCCTCCTCCTCCTCCTCCTTCCTCTCTGAAGCCAATCTTCCACCATCCCTATTCTCCTGTAGACACTAAAAAGACCTGCTCTGTGTTGGCTTCCAACTGAGTGTTTATGAAGAAAAGAAAGCCAACTCAGGCACTGATTTGATTCCCTACCTTCCTAGATACTGAGGGCGAAGGACCCTGGGTGGATAGCAACCCTTCAGCTATTAGTTGTAAGGTGGATATGGAAGAGAATACTTCATTCTAGACCAAAGCTTACAATGACCAGGATCTCACCACTGCTTTCTGCCCAAACCTGCTGCAGAATTTCACGCTAAGGATACAGCAATGGTTAAACCAGGGTGGATTTTAAAAAATCAATGTTTTTTTAAAAAATAAAAAATCAGATTTTTTAAAAAAAGAAATCGATTTTTTAAACATTTAAATCCATTTTTAAAAAAAATTAAATCAGATTTTTAAAAGAAAATGCTTTTGGAAGAAAAATCTTTCTAAAGATAGTTTTGTATTTAAGTTACATTATAGTCCAAAGGCTATTCATCCAGAAATAAGGATTTGTTTTAAGTTTTTCATGTGTGCTAAAACACAGTCTAAGTTTTTGTTTTTTAAAAAACCATTTAACCACATCAGTTAACAAACATGAATACATATGCTATAATGTTATTGTTTTAGTTAAATAAATGGTTACTAAGGAAATTATTTTTCTCCTTCCAATAAAGTACAGCAGAAAAGTTGTCTGAACATAAACAGTTAACTTATTAAACCTCACAATAATTTCATAATTATCTGTCTTATGTATTTCTAACAGTATAACCAAATCAGTAATTTTTGCTATAACTGTAAAAACTACTCTGAAAATTTACTATTCCAAAAATGAAACCTTCATCTGGTTGTAAATATTAAGAGGATGCCAGCAAGGCTGAGTCTTTTTGTAAAAAAAATGATTCAAATCAAGTCTTACTGACTAGCGATTTAAAGCAAGTCTTACTGACTACTGATTTAAATCGTGATTTAAATCGATTTGATTTAAATCAAATGCACCCTGGGTTAAAATAACTAGTTGTGTCATTGAATCAAATGAAAAAGTGTTATTTTTCCAGTTTGTAGTATTAGATGTAGGCACCCCCTTGTCTCCATGACTTCAGAGGGTAGTGAAATGGAAACCTTCAGAAGCATTGCCCCACAGCCTTAACTAATTGCTGTGCAACAAAAGGGCAGCACTGAAGAATGGTGACACCAGAAGATGGTGTGTTCAAGGAATTTGGCATGTAGCTTGGCTCACTTGCCCAAAACATCTTGCAGAGCAATGAAGTGCACTCACTCCGCATGCCATGCTCCATACTCTGCTCCTTGCTGATTAAGTAGTCTCCTGCCTCATGATCCTGTATATTTCTCTTGGTGGAATTGCTAGTAGTTCATTCGAAACCTTTATGTCATAAGATGCCTCCTTGTTCTGCATGCAGTGTTTGATTTTTCTTTTCTTTTTTCCTCTCCTTAGCAACTTAGGCAAGCAGGCGTGTCTGGAAAATTTGTGGAGTTCTTTGGGCCTGGAGTTTCCCAGCTCTCCATAGGTGACCGGACCACAATAGCAAATATGTGTCCAGAATATGGTGCTATCCTGAGCTTTTTCCCTATCGATAATGTGACATTGAAGCACTTAAAACACACTGGTAAGATGGAAATTTAAACAGCTGGTTCTCCAGAGCTTTACCATAGCAATATATTACCTAGAGGCTTTCTGTTAAGTAACTGCTGTATGCATTTTAAACAAAATAAATTGGTGTAATATTTCACAACATGGTGTTGCATGATTGGAATTTTCCCGTGTGTAAGGGGTGAGGAACCTTGCCCAGCCCTGGGGCTGCATTCTGTTGTGGGCAGCCTTTTGGGGGACGCATGCCAGTGGCAAGCAGGGCCATAACCACAAGTGGATAGAGCAGTAGGTGACAGCCTTAACTTTTGGGCTGCGTTCCAGCTACATGGAAATCGGAAACATCCACGTCATGAGTCCCAAAGCAAAGGCATTGTGGGGGTGGGGGAAGTTGGGGAAGCTGCTGGTTGATGACCCTGGGAAGGGGCCCAGAAGTTTGGGACAGACTGCGTCACGGCCTCAAGTGGCAGGGAAGTATGAACAAGAAGTCATATCCCAAGGAGGGATCCTGTAGCGTAGCCTTCCTCCATCAGTTAGGCCACAGAGAAGCTAGCGAGGTGTGAACAAGACAGTTCAGGTCCAGACCTCCGGAAGAAGTTTGGTTTGCTTACCTCTTTGCCATGCTGACGTTATGCCTGCCCCATTCCCATATAATGGGACCCGAGGGGGTCGTGCAACTTGCTGGATCAATGGCATAGGCAAACTCAGCCCTCCAGATGTTTTTGGGACTACAACTCCCGTCATCCCTAGCTAACAGGACCAGTGGTCAGGGTTGCTGGGAATTGTAGTCTCAAAACATCTGGAGGGCTGAGTTTGCCTCTGCCTGTGTTAGCTCTCTTAGCCATACATAGCACCTGCTGTGCCTTTGAACCATGCTTTGTCTGCCTGTCGTGCTGATCTGAGCATTAAAGATTTTGGTAGAAACCATACTCTTGAGTTATAGTTTCTCATGCAGTGAAAGTCTTGGATCTCTCCAACGTGCATGTCTCTCCATCAAGTCAAACGAGGCTCACAGTTCAGGGACACGTTGCAGTCAGGCAGAAATACTGCAGAAGGGCCTGGAGGAGGCAAGGCCTAGAGAGATGCCCAGGGCTGTCAGTGGAGAGGTTTGCAAGGTTGCATGCAGCCCCCAGACCTGAGGGTCTTCACACATGCAGTGTGTGTGTGTGTGTGTGTGTGTGTGTGTGTGTGTGTAAAATGTATCTTCCTGCTCAATGTGTATATCTGAGAGACTTGATTTGGTTCACTTCTGTCTTCCTTTAAGTAAGATGCTGCAGTAGATACTCGGGTTACCATCTTTTTTTCCTGGCTAATGCATGCAGGAAATTGGGAGTTGAAGTGCTCCCTGGAAGGGACTCTTCAGAGGCTTGTGGTATTTCGAGTTAGGAAAAGGCAGTTAAGTTCAAGCCTTTTGTTGCACAGGTTCTATTGAGCTACTCTGTTATGTTTCTATATCAGCAAATAATGTTGCTGTAAATTGTTTTGGTGACTATGGGGTTTAATGTGAAATTGAGTTATTTGATGGTGTTCTGATTTTTCTTATTTTATGTTGCTGGTGCTTGTGATTACTGTTTTTGTATTTAGGTACATTTTAATGTACTTGTCATGGCCTTTGGCACAATCAACTTACTGATTTGAATATCAGCAGAAGGTTCATTACTTAAACATTTTTTCTCTGATTATTTAACCGTTTCCCACAGGCTTTGATGAGACCAGGCTTAAGTTGATGGAAACATATCTTAAAGCTGTGAAACTACTTCGAAGTTATGAACTTTCCACAGAAGAACCTGAATATTCCCAGGTAATGTCAAAATGGGCTTGCCTCTTTCATATTTGCAGCTTGAGTCTTGCTTGGACCCTTTACCTTGCCTCACCAGCCAATAGGGTCTCCTATACCTTCAAGAGAACCCAATTCCCTGTTCCAAGCATGGGGAGCATGTCCCCCTCCAGATGTTGTTGGAATCAAGCTTTTGTCTGCCCCAGCCGCCATGGCCTAACGGTCAATGATGATGGGAGTTGCAATCCGGCAGCACCTTGAGGGGCATATAGTTCCCATACTTGCCTCATTCCAACCAACTTTCTCCTTCCCATTTTGTCCCACCTGTACCCCACCCCATCTACAATATAATAAAGCTTGGGCAATAAAGATCCAGTGAACTGATGCTGTGACATTGCTGAAGCTGCAAGAGCTTGGATCAGTACCTGGATGAGACCACTGGGGGCAGCTCAGCATTGTGAGCTTTCAGAGCATCAAGGGAGGGCAGCTGCTATAGACAGGCGTCTTTACCATCAGTCAGCTACTGAGCATCTTCAGCTCTCCTGCTCTTTCCATCTGCAACTGCCACAAACCAGAAGACTCTACTGTGCATGCCTCTTTTACAGTTAAGCATTTGTGTGCATTTTAATGGTAAGCCACTTTGGTATCACGTCTTGGCCAAAAGAGCACACATTATATTTGTATAATTTAGTTTCTTCCCTCAAACCTTACCTCCTGGGTGGGTTGAATATTTCCCAAAATGTCTCCCAAATTACAGTGTTCTTTGGCAGTTTCTGATATTCGCAGGAGTTCTTGTTGGAACTGGTGTGGAGCAGACTGTGAAGTGGTTTGGGATTTCAAACGCTAGCTCTTAGTATTTCAATCTTAGTATTTTTTTTAATTGGCATTTTGGATTACTGCTGTTCAGTAAAATGGCCTTTGTAAACTGCTAATTTAGGGTGACTTTCAAAAATATTAAAATCGCATAATATGTTGCTTTTCCATCTTTTGCTAGAAAGAAAAGTTGTTAATTTCAGCTTGTCTGCAAAGTGTGTCTTACATAAATTGCCAAAGCCTGATTTGTAGAAAGAAACTTGCAAAATTGTCCTGGTAGTCCACAAATTTTGGCTAGCTTATATTGAAAGCCTAGGCAGCAGTGCAGTGCTGTATACTGTGCAATAATTTATTAACAAATGTTCTACTCCATCAGGTCATATGCATAAATCTGGGTTCTATAATGCCCTATGTAAGTGGTCCCAAAAGGGCACAGGACAGAGTGGCTGTTACGAATATGAAGAGTGATTTCCAGGCCTGCTTAAATGAAAAGGTATGTGCAGTTGAAATGAAGAACTACTATTAGGGTTTCTATGCTTTTGAATTATATAGTCTCTGTTCTGTGGGAAAGAGGCCTGCTTCTTTCACTGTCACAACATTTTATAAAACAAAAATTAAGCTCTTTCCTGTCAGCTGTAATGCTTGAAAATCAAAGGGCACACCTAGATGACACGTCTTCTCATGCTCCCAGCTGGGTACTGTAACATGCAAACATGAGTGCAGAACCCTTGTCTCTTTCACTGGTTGAAGTGCGGCCATGCGGAAAACCAAACATTTGTCTTGGTCTGCACGAAACCATTAGGAATGGGAGGATACAGATTGAGGTATACCATGCAGATTTTGCAATCAGACTTAATAAAATAGTTTGTGTTAGTTCCCCCAATTTATTGGAGATGTTGCCACTGGATTTTGGCTTCCTGGCTGCCAAGGCTATACACCTACACAGGATTCTAGTGTCCCCTCTCTTGCTTAAAAGCAGCTTTGAATTTGTTGTGTAATTGATTTTGCAATGTCTGTTTTGATTCCCTAGGCTGGCTTTAAAGGCTTTCAGATTCCAGCTGAAAGGCAAAGGGATGTGGTTCCTGTGGAGTATGAAGGAAATGAGTACAAGCTGGCTCATGGATCAGTCGTCATTGCTGCAGTAATCAGCTGTACAAACAACTGCAACCCCTCTGTAATGCTAGGAGCAGGTATACTCTGCCTGGTTTCGGTTTTCTTCTCTATCTATTGCATTATAGAGCCACGTTAACCAAACCGCCATCCTATAAATGTCTGTAGAAGGCAGACAGAGGAGTTTGTGCCAGTGTAGCTTAACCAGAAGCTTGAAAAGTGTGGAGGTGCATTTTAGTTATAATACCATTAAATTTGGATAGCTGAAATTGTACTGGGATTGTGTTTTTTTGTTGAACAGTATGTCTTTAAAATGCTTCACAGATTCTGCAGTACCTGGTGCAACACGGCAGCTTTTTCACAGTTCCCAGTGTTCTGCACCTGACAGTAGTAGCTGTTCTTTTTTAAAAAATGTATTTTATTATTTATTGTGTTTAAAGTTCTGTTCATTACCTGTGAAAAAGTGGTGGTGGTTCTTGAAGTCATGCCCGCAATACTACAACAGCAGTGTCCTGGGCCAGCTTCCAGCACAAGAGCAGCATTGCTAATGGTGACCTTGTGCCAGTGAAGCTGTGATTTTGGTCTTGCCTTAATATAAACAAGTGGTCAACCTGCTGGCTCATAGGATTGAACTTTCTGGGGATTTATGCAAAAGCATAAATGTTAGAATTTCGTCTTTCTGAAATTGCTTATCAAAAGAGGATGAAGGTCATAATCCGCTACGCCCCATCAAAATGAATGGAGGGAATGCTGCACCTGGGCTTGATATTGCCGCTTATGAAGTTAATATGATATCTAGAGCTGTCGTACATAGAATCATAGAATTGTAGAGTTGGAAGGGACCCCATGGGTCATCTAGTCCAACCCCCTGCAATGCGGGAATCCCAGCTGAAGACTCCCTGATAGATAGCCATCCAACCTCTGCTTAAAAACCTCCAATGACAGAGAGTCATACATTGGTCCATCTACCCTGAACGGTTAATCCTAACTGGCAACTGTTCATCAGGGACTTCGGCAGAGATTTCTTCTGGGTTGTGGACAAAAAATTCTTCAACACACACCGTATTTTTCACTCTATAAGACGCACCTTCACTCTATAAGACGCACCTTTTCCCTCCTAAAAAGTAAGGGGGAATGTGTGTGCGTCTTATGGAGCAAATGCAGGCTGCGCAGCTATCCCTGAAGTCAGAACAGCAAGAGGGATTGCTGCGCAGCAATCCCTCTTGCTGTTCTGGCTTCAGGGATAGCCATGCAAAGACTCTTCAATGACATTTGATTCAGAATATTTTTTTTATTGTTTTCCTCCTCTAAAAACTGGGTGCTTTTTATACAGCGAAAAATACAGTAGCTGGAGACTTTTTTTTAAGGGATATTGCAGGGTTTGTGCCTGAGACCCTTCTGCATATACATAATCTGTTCTAAACTAAAGAGTAAACTTTTCTCCAACAGTACTACCTGTTGTGGTAATTTATCTATAGGCAACATCACTTTGCCCCTTAGAATTTTTGTACCGTTATTTCACTGCTGCTTTCATCCTTCCCTAGGTCTGTTGGCCAAAAAAGCCATTGAAGCTGGCCTGACTGTTAAACCGTACATAAGAACCAGCTTATCGCCTGGCAGCGGAATGGTCACGCACTATCTCACTTCCAGTGGTGTATTGCCATACCTCAATAAACTTGGGTACTAACTTCTTTGCTCTCATATGTAGAAGTTTTAAAGACTCTGTGATCTTCTGTGTAGAGGCTTAAAATGCATGCTTAAAGTGACATGGTCAAATCCAAAAGTAGTAACACAGTAACATGCAAACATCATATAGCTTCTGAATTAGTGTGTTGCTTGCAAACTCACTGGCATTTGATTCATTTTTAAAGTTTCTGCGGCTCATGGTTTTTAGCCACATCACATTTGACCAGCTCAGCATTCAGAAGCTAAATAATTGCTGTAAGGCATATGCTAAGCATTGCTGTATTTATGCTCATAGTATTTTTTATTTTAAAAAACCCCACAGATCATAATTTACTGGGGGGGGGGGCATGCTTATTTATTGAAAATTTGGTCAAGCACACAGGAACATGGGAACTGCATTATAAGGGGTCAAACTATTTGTCTTATCAGACCTTCCTGGTCTAGAGAGAGTCCATCTAGTCCAGCATTGTTTCTCTGACTGGCAGCAGCTCTTAAGGATTGACTGGCAGCAGCTCTTAAGGATCTCAAGCCATGGGACTGGATCCAACTAAGGTCTTGTCAGAGTAGACCCCCGGAATTAATAGATGTGACAGACAGAGCTCCATTAATTTATGTGAGTCTACTCTAAGTAGAACATAGTGAGATACAATGCAGAGGTCTTTTTCCATCTGCTGTCCTTCCTTTTTTAAAACTGGAGGTGCCAGGGGTTGAATCAGCAACCCACTGGCAGAAAGGATTTCAGTATGACAGGCAGAGAGTCTTGAGGCCCTGGCCATGCAGCCGCTCTCTTCGAATGATCCCATAACATGCAGGGGAACTTCAGAGAGTTCACTGCAGTGCAAAGGTGAATGAAAAAGTAGGTTGCACTAATGAAACACTGACATTCTCTTAAAATCCTGGTTTTGCTCTAGATTTGAGGTCGTTGGCTATGGATGTTCCACATGTGTTGGGAATACTGCTCCTTTGCCAGAAACCATTCAGAATGCAATTGTGCAGGTAATGTTTTAACAACTGTAGCATAATGGACTTTGTTCCTGTTGACCAATTGGGGAAAATAAAAGGTCCAGACTTTGCCCTGCTGACTGTTTAGGCTGGAGGGTGAGATCTTCTGTGAAGTGTGTAGAGCTAGGAAAGTAGGGGCCCTTTTCCCTATAATTGCCCCCGTGCACTTAAGTATTTTCTGTCTGTCTGTCTGTCTGTCCCATATGGTTATGAAAACACTCTTGGAGTATATATCTTTATGCGCTAGGGAATTTAATACCAGTATTGGAGTTCCATTCTAGTCCCAACAACATCTGGAGGGCTGCAAGTTCCCCAGCCCTGGTTTAAAGGCAAATTCTGTAGTTTGAGTGTTAAGGAACAATATGAGGTTAGGAATATGAGAAGCGAATAATCATTCTTGCCACTAAGAGGGTATCCTTCATCAAGGGTTACCCCTCAGCTTTTCCTTTATAGCTACTTGTAAACTCTCACAGAAATTCAAGCAACCATGACAATGAAGCAGATGTTGAGAAATGTATAATTTTCTGCCTTTCAGGGTGACTTGGTTGCTTGTGGAGTTTTGTCTGGAAATAAAAACTTCGAAGGCCGTCTCTGCAGCTGCATCTGTGCCAATTACCTTGCTTCCCCGCCTCTAGTTGTGGCTTATGCTATAGCAGGAACTGTGAATATTGATTTCCAGACTGAGCCATTAGGTAACTATCCCTCTCCTTCCAGCTCCTATTTCATCCAGGACTTGGCTTGTTCCTGTAATGCTCTCAGGGCATTTAACTTGCTCTAAGAGCAACGCTTACCATTCTTGCGCTGTTTGAAGCCTCACCTAGTGTATGACGCATTATGGCCTAGATTCCGCTACGCCATAAAATAACCTACCTATGTTTTCTAACAAAGCAACCAAGTTGATCGTTGTGAACCAGTTCAGCAATTTTCTCTTCTCCAAAAGTGATTTGCTTTCAGGTGAGCTAAGGGGAATATTGTGTGTCATAGAGCGAATTATGTGCAGTATGTGCAGCTAAGAAAGCTCTTGGGTGTTCGTAATGCTTTTAAGACGGGTAGAAATGGCGGAGGAGTAATTTCTGCAATTATCACCATGATCAAAATTTCTTTGTAGGGGTCAGTCCTGATGGCAAAAGAATCTTCTTGCATGATATTTGGCCCACTCGAGAAGAACTTCAGCAAGTGGAAGAAGAGTTCGTTATATCATCCATGTTTAAAGAGCTGAAGGGGAAAATGGAGGTAGTTTGGCATTGTTATTAATCAGCGATAGGCATTCTCAGGGCCAAGCTCTTTCTGCCAGAGGCTTTGCTCCTTCTCTGGCCTCACCCCCTGCGCTCCAAGCCCTCGGGCGCTTTTGCCTGCCTACCAGGTGCCCTGGAACTGTAATAATGCCGCTCGCTTGCCTGTCTGGAGAGAGGTGTGTGCATGGGAAACCTATTCCTTTTTTTGCATGGCTGAAATGTCCCCTCCTGTAGACAAGGTAACAGACACATACATGGATCTGCCCACTTTTGCCTCTGGTCCCTCAGGTCACTTGCATTTCCTGAGGGAATGTGGCCTTTGGGGTGAAAAAGGTGTCCTACTCCTTTTCTGACTCAGCAAGACTCAAATGAAACGCTTTTTCCTGTGCATCACTCAGTGTGTCATGTTCCTAGCAGGGAATGTTGTATGTAAATTTTAAAATGAAATTATGCATAGTGGTTCAAACATCTTTGTTAGCCTTTAGCACTTCTGTATGCCAGATCTATAGCAAATATAAAAAGCAACAGCATAAACAGCCAGATGTCCTGATTTATTTACTGTGTTTATAACCTGCCTCTAAGGATCTCAGACAGTCTCCTTCATTCTCACTGTTTTATCCTTGCAACAACCCTTTGAAGTAGGTTAGGCTGAGATACAAATAAATTAGGCAGGGTACAAATAAATTATTGTTATTATTAACAGCAAGAAATTTTTGGAAGGCTGAGTTAACAAAAGTTATCAGTTACAAAGAAAAGAAATGTTGATGTGGCATTTTGTTGTGGCGTTTCCACTATATTATATTCAGTAACTGGCATTTTGGGTACAAGACAGGAGAAGATGATCAGAAGTTTATATCTCCTGCTTTGCAGAAAGGAAATAAGCGGTGGAATTCTCTAGAAGCGCCTGAATCAGTCTTATTTACGTGGGATTGGAAGTCTACTTACATCCGATGTCCTTCCTTTTTTGATAAGCTTGTAAGTATGGTAACACCAAGTCTGTATGTTTGAGGTGTTCTAGGTATTGTAGGAAAGGGAACTTAATAAGTGAGGGGAATGTTTCTGACCACAATTTAAGATGTCAACACCATTCTGCTGTCCTTCTCAATGGAAAGGATCTCTCATAACACTAGAACTAGGTTCAGGACAGTCAAAAGGAAGTACTTCTTCAAATACCACAACATTAATTTATGGAATTTGCTGCCACAATATGTGACAGCCGCTTCCTTAGAGAGATATTAAAGAAGAATGGCCATGTTCTTGGAGGGCAGATCTATCGGTGGCTACTAGTCTTAATGGCACCTCCGTGTTCAGAAACAGTATGCCTTAGAATACGAGAAGCTAGAGCGTACCTGCTTTGCTTGTTGATTTCTCAGAAACATCAGTTTTGCCTTTGTGGGAAGCTGGTCCTTTGCTAGATGGTCTCCTTTTCCAGGGCTGTGCGCACGTTCTTGCTTTCATACTTTGAACATCTTTACCTTTTGACATTAGCTCCGTTTTGTGCCTTTTGGGTGTGTTTTCAATTAACCAGGAGAGGGGGTGTATTCATCTATTTTTGTGTCCATTCATCTGGCAGACCAAAGACCCTCTTCCACCCCAGTGTATTGAGAATGCGCACGTCTTGTTGTATTTGGGGGATTCGGTCACGACAGATCACATCTCACCTGCAGGAAGCATTGCGAGGGGCAGCGCTGCTGCCAGATACTTAACCAACAAGGGGTAAGAAACTTCAGAGGAACTGTGAGGGAAAGAAACTGAAGAATTCAGCTGGTCCTCACAAATTGCTTTGCTGTGGTGGTTGCTGCTTGGCCAGATGAACAGTGTGTACCATAGCTAAAGTAGGTTGCTAAGCAGGATTAACTGAATTTCTTTCAGGCTTATAGTCAGACTTTTCTGCATAATCTGTCCTGTTTTTACTGGACCCTATTCATAGTGAAAAGGGACGCGGGTGGCACTGTGGGTTAAACCACAGAGCCTAGGACTTGCCGATCAGAAGGTCGGCGGTGACAGGGTGAGCTCCCGTTGCTTGGTCCCTGCTCCTGCCAACCTGGCAGTTCAAAAGCACGTCAAAGTGCAAGTAGATAAATAGGTACCACTCCGGCGGAAAGGTAAACGGCGTTTATGTGCGCTGCTCTGGTTCGCCAGAAGCGGCTTAGTCATGCTGGCCACATGACCCGGAAGCTGTACACCGGCTCGCTCGGCCAATAAAGCGAGGTGAGCATCGCAACCCCAGAGTCAGCCACAACTGGACCTAATTCTCAGGGGTCCCTTTACCTTTACCTTTATTCATAGCGAACCTTCTGCTTAGTTCAGTGTCATCTGCAGAGCTTTATGTATTAGGCTGCAGGTCCCTGCAGGGTTAACAGGTAGTCAGAATGCCTTAAGTGCCTGCTATCCATTTATAACTCACACACATGATATAATACTTTGACCTGTATTCTTAGGGTTCCACACCTGACTAGCAGTCTATGGCACAGGAAAACTTCCCTAAGGGATGTTTGTGAGCAAAGTCCACTTTTCAGGTTGCACGTTTATACTGAGCATGCTCTGCTGTCTCTCGTAGCCTCACGCCCCGTGAATTCAATTCCTATGGTGCTCGGCGGGGAAACGATGCAGTGATGACAAGAGGCACCTTTGCAAACATAAAACTTTTCAATAAATTCATTGGGAAACCTGCTCCTAAAACAATTCACTTTCCAACTGGACAGACGGTGAGGACATATTTGTTCAAAGTTATGGGGGGCTGCTGCATATTAGAAATGTCCCCATGTCCTTTCCCCCCATCTATTTCTCTCTCTTGCTCTCTCCCCTGCAGCTAGATGTATTTGATGCGGCTGAGTTGTATCGCAAAGAGAATATCCCTCTGATAATCTTAGCAGGCAAGAAGTATGGACTGGGGAGCTCGAGAGACTGGGCTGCAAAAGGACCTTTTTTACTGGTATGTTTCCACTGTGTTAACTTCGAAGTAACAAGAAGCCTCAGTGTTTTATTACTTCAGGTTGCTTGACAGGATTTTGCTTGCCTGTTTTTCATCGAGCTTAAAGCATGCCATTTTTTGCCTTCTGAAAATGCATGAGCCAGTTTTTTCACTGAGCTTTAAAGAGTGCCCGTTTGTGGTTTTGACCATTAAATTCACAAACCGGGACCAGTTTAGAGATGATGTACATCTGAATCAACGATTTAACATAGTTGCTTCTTGCTTATCGACCAGAAATCCTGGTAAACTAGACCTAACGAGGTTTTATTTCCGTGGCAATAACAGATCTAGGACTCCTAATTCCCATAAGTGCCTGGCTAGTATGGCCAATGGTTAGGGCTAGTAAGAGTTGTGGCCCCTCAGGATGCTGCTGGACTACAGTTTTCCTATCTCTGCTGGACAGTATTAGCTAGTTAACATTGTTACTACCCTCATGACTCTTGGCTAGCATTCCTGGCCACTTTCCAATAAACTAGATTTCTCTGTCTTGAGATTTTCTCCACGTTTTGTATTAACAGAAGGGTTGAGCGGTTGTATGAAGATGACTTTTATTATTATTGTTCAGATGGTATCTAAGCCAGATATAACTATTTCTACAGGGTGTGAAAGCAGTTATTGCTGAAAGCTATGAGAAGATCCATAAAAGTCATTTGATTGGAATGGGCATTGCTCCGCTCCAGTTCCTCCCCGAGGAAAACGCAACGTTTTGGGGCCTGACAGGCAAAGAACAGTTTTCAATCTCATTTCCTCATGAGTTGTCCCCTGGAATCTCCCTAGATGTAAAGGTAACTCAGACTGACTTCTGAATGCAAGTGTTAGTAATAGAAGAGATTTACTTTTTCCTTGAAGCGCAAATGTGATGGTCTGTCCTCTGTTGTAAGCTGCTAATGACGCAGTTTTATGGTATCCACACCATTTCATAAAAGGTGGAAGTATAAAGTAAGTTAATATGAGCTGTGTTTGGGGGGGGGCGGGGGTCTCCTTTTGAGTGAGAAGTCAGCACCAGAGTTGGCCGTTAGATCAGGGATGGGGTACCTGTGGCCCTCCAGATGTTGTTGGACAGGCCTTCAGACCTAACTGGCATAGCCAGAGATGAGGGCTGATGGGAGTTGTGGGCTAGCAACACATGGAAGACCACAGTTTCCCCACCCCTGTAGAGACTTGGAGAAATAAGGTACAAATACAGGTACAAATACAGTGGTACCTGTACAAAGGTACAAATACAGTGGTACCTCGGGTTACATACGCTTCAGGTTACAGACTCCGCTAACCCAGAAATAGTACCTCGGGTTAAGAACTTTGCTTCAGGATGAGAACAGAAATCGTGCTCCGGCAGCACAGCAGTGGGAGGCCCCATTAGCTAAAGTGGTGCTTCAGGTTAAGAACAGTTTCAGGTTAAGAACGGACCTCCGGAACGAATTAAGTTCTTAACCCGAGGTACCACTGTATATGCAAAGCAAGCTGTGCTAAGCGACTTAGTGTCCTGAAAGGTGCTCAGATAAAGGGAAGACTTATGTCAAGGTCATTTGAATGGTGCAAAAACATAATTGGGAGCAATCTTGTCTGAATTCATAAAGAGACATATTTTCAAACACATGCAGGGCTACACAGAGGCTCATGGCACAGGCAACTATCTTAAGGCAATAATTTTTTTGAGTGCAGCAAAGTGAGGGGCAGAGATCTGACTCACTCCAGTGGGTCTGCTATGGGTAGGATTTAGTTGAACACGCTTCGGTTGCACAGGTGCCCCAGAGACTGAGCAGGATCTGTGCAGTTGCCCTGTGCTCCTGTGCAGCTCCCTTCCAGTGAAGCCGACCTACATAATTATTGTGGGGTGGTATCCAATTTAAATTAGTTATGATAAGCTTACATCCATTGATTTCAGTGGGTCTGCTCAGAGTATGACTTGTGTATCTGCCAGTTATTTCTTACAGAGGGGTGGTTGTTTTTCTTTCATAACTTATGGGAAAAGGAGAAACACTTAGAATCAGAGCTGTGAAGAGCATAGGAGTGTCAAATTGCTGTTTAGGAGCAGATCTGCGTGCTCAGTCCCAGATCCCCAACATTACAGACTTTGCTGGTATTTTTATTAAGTCATTAACTTCCACAAGCAATAAAACTAGTTTAGTTTAAAGCAAGACTTGAGGGCCTCAGGATTTTTGTTTCTGCAATATGCTGTCGCTATTACAGAATATCCTACTATAGAGATGTTAGGAAATGACACAGTCCTAATATATTTTTTGCTTTTGCCTCTCATTCTTGTCTCTTTAAAGACAAACACAGGGAAAGTATTTCATGTGGTTGCCGCATTTGACAGTGACATGGACATAACGTTATATAAACATGGTGGCATTCTGAACTACATGGTCCGAAGGCTGTTGTAGAGGCCTGCTCACACCTTGGGGGGACTATGCATCAATGGGCCAACCCCGCAATGGCTTGCACAGGCCTCACTCCATCAATGGAACTGCGTACAGTCCTGCTGCACTCTGAAATTTCGTCCATGGATGTAAAAGATTGTGAATTGTTGTAGTGACTGCAGCAAGATCCGCCTGGATTTTAAAAATAATACTCGAATGGTGCTATTGACATTGCTTAAAAAATTGACGTGTGTGTTGTGAAAGAGAGCTGTAAGTATGGGGATGGGCGGGAGGGGGTTGTCTTAGACCATTTTGTAAATAAAGTGACATGAAACCTGAAACTGAATTGTGTTGAAGATTTTAAGCCAGAAGACTATCTGTCGTTGGGCCCCACCCCAGTTTTGACACCTTCAGCTTTCTTACTGCTGTCTGTTGGTTTGATGGCAGCACATGGTTTGGCTTGATGAGGACGGGTAGTTTCCTTTTAATTAAGGTTTCCATAAAATCAAAAGCAAAAGTCAGCGTGAAGGCCACAAGTTACAAACACAGGGCGCTGCAATCTTAACACAAAACTAGGTGAATTTTTGACAAGGAGCTAGTACGGATATTTACAGGGTTGGCCTCACCTCCCCCTTTGCTGAAACAGCAGCAATCTCTTTTCCCCATTTGCCTTTTGGAGTTAATGAATGTAGAGAAGCAGGGGCAAAACTAGACTTTATTTCTCCTGGTCAAAGATTTAGTTTGGCAGTGCGTGCCCCCCCCCCATTTCTATACACAAACACACAGGCTGAGAGCTTCAATGGCATTCCTCTGGAGACTTCACCTGGGGCAAAAAAACAGGCTACCCCCCCCCCCCCCCAGCTATAATCCTGAGAGAAGCAACCTGGGCTACCAATCGCTGAGGAACTGAGCTGCAACAATGGGTTTCGATTAATAATTTTTAATAATTTTCATTTATAACAATCCAATAAAAGCCGCATTAATACAATACCAAATTATAATACGATTTAAAAAGCCAATTATCCAATACCAAATTAAACAATTTTGAATGACTTCCCGGGTTCTGGATTTCAGGGAATGATGATCTTACTTTGTCCTGCTCCAATACTCTCAGTCCAAATACAACAGTTCCGATCTTGATCTTTTATTTTAACAGCCACTAATTTCATTCGCATTTAACTCTTCCATATCCATTAGTTTTGCAAGGGGAGTTTGATCCTGTAAATTTCTGTGTGAAATGTTTGTTTTTCGTTCATCTTTACTCTTCATGTTCTATTCCATGCTCAGCATTTCCCTTCACTTGCGCTTTCTGCACTCAAGGACTGCAATTTTCACTGCAACACACGCCATTTTGCTTATCCAAGACAAAGAGAGGTCTGGTGTCTCGCTATAGCCCCAGGCAGATATCCAGAATTATCTTCTTTGATCCCTCTCCCATCCGTTAACAAGCCGGTATCTCTCCAAAGCCACGATAAGTCAGAACCCAAAGTCTTCTTTACCATTCCGTAGAAGGTCAATGCCACAAATCATTGTGATGTTTTACACAGTTCAATTCTTGCAATTAATCCATAAAAATTATGAAGTTCTCGTTAATTCCCTCTTGCATTTTTTCCAATCCATTAACAATTAATACTTTGGGGAAGGTTTGTCAAATCATAAAACAGCAAATATAATGTATATAAAGAAAGGGTAAAGGCTCCCCTCCCCCTACATACCAATCAGGTTACAATGAAAATCCTCTCCAGATTAGGCTTTGGCACTCAATGGCTGATTCATTTAGCAAATTATCTTGTCCCCTTAGTCCAGAACACGCCTGTTACTTAGATCCAAAACCAAATCCATCCTAAGAAACAAGAACCTCCGCTCATAGTGACCGCGTTGGAGAGTTACTGATACGTTCATCAGCGTCCCCTTCCTCCCACATTCCATCGGAACGAGAGGCAGGCATCAGACGATCTGCGAGTGAAACACACACACACACACACACACACCGACCAGGGACGGGGGGCTTGCAAGGATAATTACTTTCAAATTATCCTTAATTAGCTGCACAAACGATCTCCGCTAGTGTGGGAGCCGCTTTTCACCATAGCGGAAAGCATCGGAAGCCGCAACAATGGGTTTCAACTTGTTCTGTTTTAAGTAGCCTCTCTGGTTCTCTTCTGCTTTTAGTATGCAGTGAAAAACAGCTGCAATTTTGGGGCCTAAAGAGTATTTTAAATACCCACTTATATTGCTGAGGCAGCTCTGTGGCCTTGTACTCCCATTTACAGGACGGGATCAGTTCTTAAAGATCCTTGCATTCTGGACCAAACCACCTGTTAAAACAGGGACATTGCTGCTGCTGCTGCTGCTGCTTTTTGGACTCTCAGTGTTGCCACTGGAAGCAGTTTCCTTTATATAATTGAGCATCTTCTGTGTCACAGCAGGGAAAGCAGAGGCCTGGTGGGTTTTAAATGAGTTGTGTTGGATTCTTTTTCACATACTCTGTACCTTAAAGTAGTTTTAGTTAACAACATGGTCTGTGCCAATTATTCTACAGTAAGAAGTAACCTTTAAGATTGACCAAGTCCACCAGATATACACAGTAAAATTGGTTTTGCTCTTTGGAAATTTCCACTGCACGAAAATGTCATTAGTAATTAAAGTCCATTTCAATTTATTGTATAAAGAGCAATTTAAGAGCAAACACATCCTCATGCAGAAAAAATACGTTCCAAGTGAATAGTGCACCACAGAAAATCTCCAATGACAACCTAGTATCCTTGCAAATAATTTTGAGGAAAGAAAGGTTAAATGATCAGGAAAGAGTATGTGAGCATGCATATGAATCTAACCCATTTGAACCACTGTTCCTTTCAGTGAATGAGTGAGATAAACACCTTAGCCCTTGTTTGGTGGAGTTTTATTGAGTTCTGTTGGCATTCTTTAAAAGTCTGGTTTGCACGTAACACTAAGCCATGGTCAATTAAACCATGGTTAGCTTGCTTGCCTGATCTCTGCCCAGGGGCGTAACTCTATTTTGCTTACTTACTGCTAACAAGCCATAATCTGAAGCTAGCTTTGTTGTTAGTTTATGACTCTTGCTTTGTTTTAACTGTAGCTTTGTGTTCTACACAAACCCATCACTCTTCGTTATTCATAGTTCCTTTGGCTACTCCATCCCAGAAGCTCACCAAGTTAGAAAGGCATGAACAGCTGAAAAACAAAAGAAAACTTTGGCGAAGCAAGCTCTAGTTTGTTTGACAAGCCACGGTTTATTCTTACAGGTGAACCAGGCCGGTATTGTCTAAACTTCCTGTTTAGGGAAGTTTTTAACGACTGATGTTTTAATGTATTTTTAATCTCTTGTTGGAAGCCGCCCAGAGTGGCTGGGGAAACCCAGCCAGATGGGCGGGGTATAAGTAATATTATTATTATTACTATTTATTTTATTGTCATCATCATCTCCACTATATATGATGTGTGCTAGGTGCTTTTCTCAAGGCTAATAATAACTTTTTACTACCAATATACTGAGAGAGGTCTCTTATCTGCATTATTGGTGTTTGAATGAAGTGCTTGGCATCAGAGTTCTGTCCTGATAATTGCAGAAGGCAAGGTAGTTGTTACTAAAGATACCTTACCAATAGTAATATCTAAACTAACTTTTTTGGTCTGGTGGGATCTTCTTGGTTAGTGTAAGGGATCAGTGGACCCAGACTCAAAAATACTTGCTGCTTGAGACGTGCAGCTGGTTTGTCTTATCAGATGCACCCATCATTCCCTAATACCAAACTGAACATGACATTTGTCAGGCCTGCCTGAAGGCGCAGACTCATTTAAATGTTTGTGACTTATACACAGGATCCCTCATCTCTTGCTGCCCTATGCCTTTGGGAGTAAGTTAAACGCCACCCATAAAACGCCTTCATTAATGCCCTTGTTCTGATAAACTCAAATGCTTCTTTAAGCAAGCCAACTTCATTCTCATAGGCATGGCATTATTTTCCTGGTCCGTGAAATCAGTAGTAGCCATTTCCTTAAAAGTACAGGGCCTCCCATTGTAGTTTTTCGCTGTGTGTTGACTGACAGCTTGAGCTGCCTTGATGGTTTTGGCCATCACTTGGATCTTCCCTTCCAAACTTGAAATACTCTGTTTTCAAGGCTCAGTCCTTTGTATTTTTACTTGGGAGCAATTCCCCTTGACCCCTATGGGATTTACTTCAAAGTAAACATGAATTAAGTTGGGCTGCAGGTCTGGAATCATTTTAGTGGGACTTGAGCACTGCCGCCCCCCCCCCCCACCTCGAGATCACACTCGTGGATTTGAGTGGACTTGTCTTCCTGATACAGGCAGAAAGCATATCTGAAAGACCAGAGCTGAGTGATATACACTGTCTCTTTTTTACATGCAAAATAATTCCCTGTATGGCCCTATTGGGTTGAGAGTAATTACCTATATCCATTGCTTAGCAGCAGCACAATATATATTTTGCTCAGAAAGGCTTGGGGTGAGTTAATAAGTGCTGATCTGAAGCCCTAGGAAGTTAAAATAATGGGAACTGGAAATCTATTTTGTCTTCAAGTTCTCTTCGGTTTTGATTCGAAAGCGAACCTTTATTCTAATCCTTTATCAGATTTGGGGGCTGTTAATATAAATTATACATCTGTGAAATAATGCATTTTATTAACCATACTTAAGCAACTGCAACAAAACAGTATATAATTGTTTTACGTTCACTAATAAGTATTGTATAGAAATCTTACAAAGTTCAGTTTGCTGAGAACTGTGCATAAAATGTTAAAACGGATGTAAATTATTTTTAATAAAGAAAATTGTACCATTTCTCAGTTGCAATTGTCCATGACTGCATTTTTACTGATTTTCAAAGGCAGCATTGGTAAATGGCAGGGTGTAGGATGGCGGCGGGAAGTGGCTCAGTAACAATCACAAGCACATCTGTCTTAACATTTCCCCAGGACACAGATTGTATAATGTGCATTTGATACTGTAAAAAGTGTAGCAGTCACATCCCTTGTTGTAATGCTGATTGAAGTAGCAGGTGGGTAAGTTGTGGCTTTCCAGTTGTTGGACTCACATCTCCCATCAGTCCCAGCCAGCTTGGCCAGTGGTCAGGGTCAATGGGCCTTATAGACCAGTGACATCTGAAGAGCTACAGGTTCTCTGCTCCTCTATGTATGTATGTACTGTATTTTTCGCTTCATAAGACACACTTTTTTCTTCCTAAAAAGTAAGGGGAAATGTCTGCATCTTATGGAGTGAATGTGTGGTCCCTGGAGCCGAATTGCCCAGGAGCAAAAAGCAAATCATGCTCCCCCCCCCAAAGCCGCTAATCATTTGCCAATCTGGGGGAGAGAAAAGGGACGCTAGAGATAAAGGAGGCTGCCTGGGAGGGGGGAGGTAAAGACATCAAACTTGCAAGGAGAGGAGACAGGAAGACTAAATCAGTGAGGAGAGAAATTAGAAGAAAAGGAGGAGCAAAAAACTGCTCCGGCTAAGGAAAAGACACTAAGACAAACAAGAGGGAAGGGAGTGTTGAAAGATAGCAGCTGATCGGTGGGATCAGGAGAGAGATAAGGGATGCTAGCTGAGGCTGCCTGGGAGGGGAGAGGTAAAAGCCCATGGATCCTCAGGATTTTTGCATTGGGACTGCTGGGAGAAGCGCAGAGGAAAGAAATGCCAATGTCTCTACAGTCACAGCAGGCACTGTAACTCTCCTAGAGTTTGACTTCAACCCCGGAGGCGCACAGAGGGGTGCCAACCACCTATGTTTTTTGACATTTGGATTTCTGAACGAGCTCTTTGTCCATATTCGACACGCATGGTTCATGTCATCAAAAGTCCAATAATGTCTTCTAAGGAGTTTCTGCCTTCATGTAGCAGCATAGCTGGGAATCGCAGTGGAGGAGGGGTGTATATAGTGGAGGGGAGTGTCGAAGTCGGCGGCTAATGCACTTAGGCCGCGCTTCGTTCGCGGGTGCCGCCTTTGGAAAAGATTCTTAAGCCAGGGACACGCGTGCGTGCGTGCACACGTGTGGCGAGAAGGTCGCATCCGAGATAAAGACAACAACACGTGGAGAAGCTGCGTCAGAGGTTCGCAACTAAGCGCATAAAAACCGGGGAAGAAAGAGGGGAAATCTGCAAGCGGAGGAATGTGGCGGTGGAAGGTGGGGGGGAAGAAACACGTGCGCGGACGACGGTGGCCGAGAGGAGTCACGGCGCGCGCCAAGCGGTGGCAGCTGCGCAGGCGCACATTGTTGGAAAAAAGCAGCAATGCAAAAGCCAGCTGCAGGTGGCTGGAATGCAAAACAGGATGTTGTTGTCTGGAACTGTACTAGTGGAAAAAGGGGGCAGTCTATTCTCTGTACCGAGCACCGGATGTTAGCTCAGAGTGTCATCTGACCTGTACTGGAAGTACAGGGGTGGAGTTGTGACTCTACTGCTGGAGTCTGGAGAGTGCAGTCACGTTTCTCTGTACTGCTGAAATGACAGGAATAAAGAAATGTAAATAGACTCCTGTCTGTCTCTTTCCCCCTCCCTGGGGGAATGCAGGGAGAGGGAGGATGGTGTGTTCTTCTCACGTCTGAGAGGAGGATCGCCATTTGTGACCTTGCCTGTATCCTGCCGGGAGACGCAGACGGGAAGGCCAACAAGTATCTCAGTCGGTTGCCCAGGGGAGGCCAGTTACCTCTGACTGCGAGCTGAGATACTGACACACCTCTCTCCTCACTCTCAGCGGGCGCGCGCGCATGCCCTCTCACGCAGCAAACGAACGCTGGCCGAGCGAGGCCTGAGGGCGCCGAGGGGCGTGTCCCAGCGCCTCACGTAACGAGGGGCGCGCGACCTCCCCGCCGGCTATGGCCGCCGCGCCGCCCGCCCCTCAGAAGCCACCTCCTCCTCCTCCCCTCATACCTTGTCACAATAAAGCCCGACGAGTTGCTTCATCTGCCGGTGCGGGGCCGTGAAAACATCCACCTGCTCAGGGGAGGGAGCCATCTTCTCTCCCCCATAGACGTATGCGCCCCATAGACCCGGGCGCTCTCGCTTGGCAACCGCGGCCAGAGACGCTGTCCCTTCTGCGCGTGCGCCCCGCTTCCAACCGCCGCTCTCGCGGCCCGGGCGACAGTTGGCGCGAGGGCAACGGTCATCTCTGTTCACAGTTTTGTCTGGCGTTTCAAAAACCCGTTGCTTTTTTCCTGGGGGGACGCAGGGGTACACATACCCCTAAACATTTTGTGAATCTAAATTTGGTCTCAATGAGGGGCAGTATTTCAACATTAGTAAAATGAGAATACAGTGGTGCCCCGCAAGACGAAATTAATTCGTTCCGCAATTTTTGTCGTCTAGCGAATTTTTCGTCTTGCGAAGCACGAAATCCCATAGGAATGCATTGAAAATCAATTAATCCGTTCCTATGATCAAAAAAAGTCCAAAGCCAAATTTGGTACAACAACAGTTTATTAACTGCTCTTTAAAGTCACACATACTGTAAAGAGCAGTTCAAAAACTGAAGGGAAAATAAATTAACTTTATAAACAAAACATGTCTTTGTTTTTAGACAAAGAAAACAAAGTCGCAAGACGTTTTCGTCTTGCGAAGCAAGCCCATAGGGGAAATTCGTCTTGCGAGGCAAATCGAAAATGGAAAAACCTTTCGTCTAGCGAGTTTTTTGTCTTGCGAGGCATTCGTCTTGCGAGGTACCACTGTACCCCTAAACCTTTTTTTAAAGGGAAAAAAGCCTGTTCAGTAAGAGATGAACATGCACAAAAGAAGAGAGAGTTGGCTATCAGGAGAAATTACGCCTCTTTTGTCTCTCTAGAATAATTGTCTCTCTAATGTTGGTGTGATGGCCTGGGAATCCGATTCAGAGGGTGAACCGGAGGAATCCCAGCCTGCACAGGAGTCCCCGCCTCCAGGGCCGGCTGAACTGGGGCAGGGCCTTGATTCTGAAGCGCCTGCACCTGTGCCGGATCCTCAGGAGCAGGCACCAGGTGAATCCACTCTGGCTCCGGAGGTGGTTGAGGACTCAGTGCCTACAGGTGAGTCTCCCCCTGGGTCCAGTAACCCTTCAGCCTCTCCTGAGCTGCAGAGGCTCAGGGCAGAGAGGGGGAGGGAACTAGGTTCTCTCAGGAGGAGTGCTCACCTTAAGGCCAGGATAGGCGGGTCACCTGGGGGCCAGGACCTCCCCTGGCCTCAGAGAAGATAAAGGCCAGTCAGCCCGGTCCCAGGTTGCGGGAGCAACGTCGTTGATGAGCTGTTTCGGCCAGCATCCAGTCCTGTTCCCCCAGAGTTCCTGTCCTTGCCTGGCTTCTCGCTGTGGACCCTGCCCGAGGAGGACTGTCTGATGACCCTCAACTCAGGTCCTGGACCTCGCCCCACGGTAACCTCCCCCCTGGACCAGCACAGTTTGCCTGTCTTATCGTGTGCTGTACATACTCGGGAGAAGTTAATGGATTTGATTGCAGTGCTGCCTCTTGCCAGTAGAGGACATCTGCATCACACACATGGATTTTGCTTTTATACTTGAGGGAGGTGAATGAGTTTCTAACTAAGGGTAGATAAAAAGTGTGCGTATCAGTGGCCTACATTATTATTTTTATTTGTAGTTGTTTAGTCGTGTCCGACTCTTCATGACCCCATGGACCAGAGCACGCCAGGCACTCCTGTCTTCCACTGCCTCCCACAGTTTGGTCAAACTCATGCTGGTAGCTTCGAGAACACTGTCCAACCATCTCGTCCTCCGTCGTCCCCTTCTCCTTGTACCCTCCATCTTTCCCAACATCAGGGTCTTTTCTAGGGAGTCTTCTCTTCTCATGAGATGGCCAAAGTATTGGAGCCTCAGCTTCAGGATCTGTCCTTCCAGTGAGCACTCAGGGCTGATTTCCTTCAGAATGGAGACGTTTGATCTTCTTGCAGTCCATGGGACTCTCAAGAGTCTCCTCCAGCATCATAATTCAAAAGCATCAATTCTTCGGCGATCAGCCTTCTTTATGGTCCAGCTCTCACTTCCATACATCACTACTGGGAAAACCATGGCTTTGACTATACGGACCTTTGTTGGCAAGGTGATGTCTCTGCTTTTTAAAATGCTGTCTAGGTTGTAGATGTGCAGTTTACTTTATATTTAATCCTAGAACAGCTGGAATTTCCCATTGCAGAACAGGAAGATGGCAATGGATAGGGGGAAATGATATAGTGTGAGCTGGGAAAATAATTGTTTTCCAGTATTGCCCAAATCTGATAGGTTTATTTTAAAATCCATGGTTGTAGAGCACACCCACACACCCAAAAAAAGAAAGGGCGCAGGGGAGGGGGGAAGGCGGGAGGGGGATGTCTTCAATGGCTGCAAATCCCAGGCAACCAAACGGGGATCCTCCAATTTGTGGGTCAAAGTCAACCTCCCAGGCGGTCTGTTTAACTTTGGCCCACAAGGCCATTTTCCCAGCGTCACACTCACCTGGTCCATGGGAGATGATGAATTGGGCAGGAGTTTGGGATCCATCTTCAGTTAGCTGCGTAGACAATAACCCATTGGGCTGTCATACTTACCAACAACTGCAGCTTAGTCGTACTCAGCCCAGTGTTCCGGGGTGTAGAAGGGTATCAGGGATAAGGTCGGAGCTGGGAGGGGGGCAAAAAAGGGTCTCTTAGAGGGTGGGGAAGGGGACATATGGAAGGATCTTTTCTGGGAGGGATTGGGGGGGAAGGGTTTCAGGGGGCAGGGGGGCATAATCGGGGAGGGTTTCAGGGGGCATATTCCAGGGTGGGCTGAAGGGAGAGAGCAGAGGAGTGGAACAATTTCTGAGGGGTCCTCAGGGTGCAGGGGGATTTGAAAACGCTCCATATGAAGGGAGAAGAGCAGGGAGCCATGTTTCCCCAATTGCCTTAAGCTGTATGCTCCAACTATTCTTGAACTGGCTCTGGCAGCTCAGTGGCAGTCGTGTAGTGATGCAGGTACTGGTCCCATTGGGGAAGTGTTTCAGGGGGCAGGGGGGCATATTCGAGGAGGAGAGAATATTGGGGGAGGGGTTCAGGGGGGGATGGCTGGGGTCCTGGGAAGGAGCACTGGTGCCTGCAGAGGAGAGCCATTTCTAGCTGTCTGCAACTGCCTTGGAGTTCTCTGGCGTCTCCAGGGACACTGGAACCCCGCCATTGTGACCCAAATGGCTGCAAATCCCAGGCAGCCAAACGGGGATCCTCCAATTTGTGGGTCAAAGTCAACCTCCCCAGCGGTCTGTTTAACTTTGGCCCACAAGGCCATTTTTCCAGCTTCACACTCACCTGGTCCATGGGAGATGATGAATTGGGCAGGAGTTTGGGATCCATCTTCAGTTAGCTGCATAGACAATAACCCATTGGGCTGTCATACTTACCAACAACTGCAGCTCAGTTGTACTCAGCCCAGTGTTCCGGGGTGTAGAAGGGTATCGGGGTAAGGTCAGAGCTGGGAGGGGGACATAAAAGGAACTCTTAGAGGCTGAGGAAGGGGACATACGGAAGGATCTTTTCTGGGGGGGGAAGGGTTTCAGGGGGCAGGGGGGCATATTCGGGGGTGGGCTGAAGAGAGAGGGAGCAGAGGAGTGGGACAAGGTCTGAGGGCAACTCAGGGGGAGGGGGATATTTTCGGGAAGTTCAGGGGGGAGGGGGGAAGCCGGGAGGGGGATATCTTCAGGGAAGATCTCAGGGGGGAGGGGGGCATATTCGGGGAGGGGGCAGATTGGGGGAGGGGGGCAGATTGGGGGAGGGAGGGATGGTTGGGGTCCTGGGGAATAGGAGCACTGGCTCCTGCAGCGAGACATCTCTGGCTGCAACTGCCTTGGAATTCTCTGGCGTCTCCAGGGACACTGGAACCCCGCCATTGTGCCATGAATGGCTGCAAATCCCAGGCAACCAAACGGGGATCCTCCAATTTGTGGGTCAAAGTCAACCTCCCCAGAGGTCTGTTTAACTTTGGCAGCTTAGTTTAACTTTAACTGCAGCTTAGTCGTACTCTGCCCAGTGTTCCGGGGTGTAGAAGGGTATCAGGGGTAAGGTCGGAGCTGGGAGGGGGGCAAAAAAGGGTCTCTTAGAGAGTGGGGAAGGGGACATACGGAAGGATCTTTTCCGGGAGTGATTAGGGGGGGGAAGGGTTTCAGGGGGCAGGGAGGCATATACTATCCCACCTGGCCGGGTGCTGAGCATGAAAGGCAAGAGTCACAGCACAAGGGTCTTTCTCACAGGACCTGAACTGCCCATTTGTCTACATCGTTCATGCACAGCTTCCAGTTACCATTAATGAGGAAAGGGCAAAGGAACTGGATGTCTTAAAGAAGACAAGAAGGGTCCTTCCAGATCATTCCAAAGGCTCATCTTAGTCCAACATCCTGTGTTCCTACAGCGGCCAACCACCCACTATCCCCAGCTGTTAGCTGGGCTTCTTGATTCTGAATGATGACGTGGTTTTAATTCCACCTTGAGGACTAGTTCAGTTGAGAAGCTGCCTAGGAAACGGAATGCAATGAAAAAGGGACAGATCACCTGCAGCTTCCAGATCAACCCGCACCTCGTAGGCACTCATGCTCCCCGACTTGTTCAAAATAAATTGAACTTCCTAAAGACCGCCTTATAAGATACCGAAGAGAAAAGGAGATAAGGTGTCAACATTGAACCCAGCGGCTGAGCCCCAAGAATCTAAAGTGTCCAGAGGAAAAAATAAATTATGAGTTCTAAGGCTCCATAAGGAAGCCATCAGTTCATAGTCTAACCACAAGAGGGAGATCAAGAAAGAAAGGATCACTAAGCTGCAAACTCTCCAGACTTAAGTCCCATCTAGAGGGAAATGAAATTTCAGAACCAGATTCAAAATTCCTTAACATGCTCAAATCATGATATTGGACATCAACATTCACATTTCAGAATCAAATGGATGTCAAATTACAAAGTTTGATTGTTTGGGCTCTTTCATTTTCAGCCCACTCCATAGAAATGTTCCAAATTTTTTGACTCAAGGCAGTGCCTGTCAACCCAGTGAAAATGCCTGATGTTTGCTGCTGCTGTTGCTTTCAGTCTGCAAACGATAATGAAATAATGTCCCCCGCCGCAAACCACCACCATTTGCACTGTGATTCCTTTGCACTGAAATGAATGGGATGGAATAGAGTAATGACAACTCAAGTTATGTAAGATCCTCCGTTCGTGGCTGCAGCCGCAAGCAGAGGATCCCGGCACTGGCAGCAAACTGCTATATACAGCGAATGTGCGGCATCACATTCATGCACTGTACGTAATGATGCTGCACATGCGCTGTACATAGCGGTTTGCTGCCGGCGCCGCTTGAGCACCATACGGATGGCGGTGGGGTCCCTCCATTGCCACTACAGCTGCATGTAGAAGATCCTCTGCTCGCGGCTGCAGCTGTCCATACAGCGCTGGAGCAGTGCCTCCGGCAAACCTCTATGTACAGCGCATGTGTGGCGTTGCTACGTATGGTGCATGCGGCCTGCACATGCGCCGGGTGTCACGGCGCCTTCGTTCACCCCTGGTTATCAGAACACTTTCTGAATCCCAGCAGATGTACTTTCAACAAATTCTTTATCTTTATCATGCCAAGTCACTTCTGGAGCACTGCATAATATAATTAAAAATTGCATCGTTAAGTATGAGAAATAAGGAGTGGTGTAAGCTTTTATGGACAGTAATTCAAAGTGTAGTGATGTTACATTAAGAGTTGATGCATTTTCTGTAGTGATGCCAGAGAGTAAATGCACCCACACAAAATATTTTCCTTTACATTGGTAAGGCTGGAGTCGTAAAACAAGCATATATCAAAATGCAAAAGAAAGAAGGGCAAACGGGACAAGTTTTTCACTCACCGAAGCCCCATAAGTCTTGCTGGATCCAGCCAGGTGCCGACAAGCTCTCAAAAAGGGCATGAAGGGCAGTGATTTCACCTGTACAGTGGTACCTCGGGTTACATACGCTTCAGGTTACATACGCTTCAGGTTACAGACTCTGCTAACCCAGAAATAGTGCTTCAGGTTAAGAACTTTGCTCCAGGATGAGAACAGAAATCATGCTCCGGCAGCGTGGCAGCAGCGGGAGGGCCCATTAGCTTCAGGTTAAGAACAGTTTCAGGTTAAGAACAGACCTCCGGAACAAATTAAGTACTTAACACAAGGTACGACTGTACTCTGAGTATGACTTCCAGCTTATCCAGTGGGACTGAGAACTAAAAACTGTTCTTTAGCACTCAACTCAATTTGGCTTGCCATTTGTTCCAATCTACTGCTAAAGAGCAGTTTTGGAAAGAGGGAAAAACCATTTGGACTCATGCTCTCTAAACACGGCACAAACAAGTACAGACAAGCCCTTTAGATATCACACCTATTATGTATGTACATTGACATTCTGTTTAGCTACAGTGGCTAACAGGTGTCGACAGACCTCTCTAAATTATTCCATTAACTTGATTAAGATAAATACCGTACTTTTCTGTGTAGGTTTTTTTTACTTAAAAAATATGTGAAAAACTGTGGGTTGTCTTATACATGGGGTAATCTCCCCCCTATTTTCTTAAGTTGGAGTCCCTAAAAATAGGGGGCATCTTATACATGGGGGTGTCTTATTTACGGAAAAATACGGTAAATAAGCAGGTGCCCATTCCTACCTTTTAAAGTCAGTTATTTCCACATTTTCTTGTATGAAGAAAAAAATGCTCAGCTATTCTAATCAATGGTTTCTTTAATCTATTTGTATACAATCCTGGCATACGTTATTGCACACAAGGAATGTGAAGCGCGTAAGTTTTAAAGCAGTCACACACATGCACTAAAACAGAAAAAAATGACTAATATTAATATTAAAAGGAGGAAGCAGGTGAAGTAGGCAAGGACACCGCTGCAGAAAATCCCAATTCTCACTATTATTCACACAACCTCAGATGTTGCATGGGGGAGTCCTGAAGAAAGTTCAGAGTCAATACACACAGAAAGAGGGAGGGGGAGAGAAAGTGTGAACAGGGGACTTTGGAGAAGAAAGGAACTTGAAGCAATTTGCAGCTTACCACTAATTCTAGGGGGATGCAGGTGGCGCTGTGGGTTAAACCACAGAGCCTAGGACTTGCCAATCAGAAGGTCGGCGGTTTGAATCCCCGCGACGGGTTGAGCTCCCGTTTCTCGGCCCCTGCTCCTGCCAACCTAGCAGTTCGAAAGCACGTCAAAGTGCAAGTAGATAAATAGGTACCGCGCCAGCGGGAAGGTGAACGGCGTTTCCGTGCGCTGCTCTGGTTCGCCAGAAGTGGCTTAGTCATGCTGGCCACATGACCCGGAAGCTGTAGGTCGGCTCCCTCGGCCAATAAAGCGAGATGAGCGCCGCAACCCCAGAGTTGTTTGCGACTGGACTTAATGGTCAGGGGTCCCTTTACCTTACTAATTCTAGGAGGTAGAAATTGCTGTTGTGGGTTCCAGCTCATTTCCCTATAAAAATGATTGTTCAAGTAGAAGCTGTCCAGATTGCTTTGGGGAGGTGCATGACTTTCATAAGCCATGTATTAATCTTGTAAACATTTGTTTCTAAACCGACATTTGCTGAGGTCATGCCAAGTCATGGGCAAGAGGAGACTTGAAAGGGAGAAGTCGCTTTGCCTGTATATTCTTCTCCCACACCTGTTCCTACTATTCCCCCACTCCCACTATTGGGTTTATTTCTGGCTTCAGGTCATAAAATAAATCATAATAATTTCCCTAGCCACTCTGGGCGGCAATAATAATTCTATTATTTGTGAGCGGTGATGGTAAGGTTGGTGGACTTGTATGGATGAATGCTTCCCTCTGATCTTCTGCAAAGGCCTTCCAGTCCCAACCCATGTAAGTATTACAAATCAAACACAGGACTGGGAACTTTGCATTTGCTTTGCAATGTGAAGCTCTACCCCGAAACTCATTCGGACAGCCAAGATGTTGCTAAGCATCATGCAGCAGTTTCCTTACACAGTGTCCTTGCACAATTTGGAAATGGAATATGAGGTGATTGCAAGAAGCCAATCAACAAGTTTGTTGCAGTGTTTGAACTACCTTAGATGCTTCTATGGAAACAGGCTATTTGAGTGTTGCTGTAAAACATTTAACGTCTGTTTGATGAACGTGGAGCCAGGAAGGAAGATTATAACGCAGTAAGATTTGGCCCTGCAAACCACATTTGTGAGAAGCCTGAAAAGGAATCTTACTGCTGTGCCAGGGTTTCAGGACTTGCCCCCCCCCCCCCACAATCCTAAACATTTTACATTTGTAGGAGGAAAAATAATTGACAATGGCTTCATTTTGGTCCTGAGCCACCTCTAGCTGAATATGACTAGTCGTGCAACAACAGCAGATACTACAATGGTGCATTATTTTAGCTACTTTTATTTGCAAAAGCATTTGCTCTAATAGCAAATTTGGGTGGTTGAGTGCCTGTCAGTCAATCAGAAACACCCAAAGATAAGCTCGAGGTCCCTCCTTGGAGAACAAAGGTCTCAGGGATGGAAGGTGTTACGCAAAATGATCCCTTTGAAGTGACCCATTCCTTGTTACATGAACAGTGGTCCTCTCCTGCAGAGGGTGGGAGGTGGTAGTGGGTGATCTGAGGACAAGGGACATAGGTAGCTGGGTGAGTGGTGGCTGTGCAGGCTATATACCATAGTAGCCTGAATATAAGCCTCACTTCCCCCTCCAAATTCTGACCATGAAAAGTTAAAGTGCGGCTGAAATTCTTGACCTTACAAAAAAGGGCTTTTACGATATCGCTGCTGAAACAGACATACGGTAAAACAGAACAGGTGTGAGTGCCTGTGGAATTTTAAGGGAGTGGCTTATATTTGGGTGTTGTCTTTCTCCTCCTTGAATGTTAAAGGTGCTGCTTATATTCAGGTGCGGCTTATACTTGGGCCAATACAGTAGTAGTTGTGCCTGCTTGGCACGAAAGTTGTGGATATCATCAGAGCCAGTGTGGTGTATTGGTTAAGAGCGGTAGTCTCGTAATTTGGGGAACCAGGTTCGCATCTCCGCTCCTCCGCATGCAGCTGCTGGGTGACCTTGGGCTCGTCACAGTTCTCTGAAGTCTCTCAGCCTCACTCACCGCACAGAGTGTTTGTTGTGGGGAAGGAAGGGAAAGGAGAACGTTAGCCGCTTTGAGACTCCTTTGGGTAGTGATAAAGCGGGATATCAAATTGAAACTCTTCTTCTTCTTCTACATGCCATTTATGTAGCTTGATAGAGGGTTGAGTCAGTGGTTGTGGTGCATGACGCCAATTACATTGGGAACATGTAGGATGGAGGAAGAGAAACAGCTATAAAAAGGAAGAGAGAGCCATTTGATTACCCAGGCAGGCCATTTCCTGGCTCACGCTTGAAAAGATATTGTTGCACCCCAATCTCAGAGCAGCGCAAGATTCCAGGCGGTTCCAATTGCTCATCCAGGGTTTTAGTATCCTTGGAATGAGAGACAGTGGAGAAGGTGGTGCCTTTATAATATATGGTTAAAAAGCTAAAGGGACCCCTGAACATTAGGTCCAGTCATGGACAACTCTGGGGTTGCGGCGCTCATCTCGCTTTACTGGCCGAGGGAGCCGGCATACAGCTTCCGGGTCATGTGGCCAGCATGACTAAGCAAACCAGAGCAGCACACGGAAACACCGTTTACCTTTCCGCCAAAGCGGTACCTATTTATCTACTTGCACTTTGATGTGCTTTCGAACTGCTAGGTTGGCAGGAGAAGAAGAAGAAGAGTTTGGATTTGATATCCCACCTTTCACTCCCTTTAAGGAGTCTCAAAGCGGCTAACGTTCTCCTTTCCCTTCCTCCCCCACAACAAACACTCTGTGAGGTGAGTGGGGCTGAGAGACTTCCGAGAAGTGTGACTAGCCCAAGGTCACCCAGCAGCTGCATGTGGAGGAGCGGAGATGCGAACCTGGTTCCCCAGATTACTAGACTACCGCTCTTAACCACTACACCACACTGGCTCCGAAGTGTGGGACTGAACAACGGGAGCTCATCCCGTTGCGGGGATTTGAATCGCCAACCTTCCGATCGGCAAGCCCTAGGCTCTGTGGTTTACACCACACCGCCATCCGAGTCCCCAGAACTGGTTTGGATTCCTTAAAAAAAAAAAGTTGTTAAAGTTGGTTTGGATTCCATCAAAAAAATTACTGTGTCTCCCAGATTGCAACAACAGTCAAGGTTTGATGGGGTTTGATGAGGCCCTAAGCTACTGAAGGAACTGGGGCCCTTTATATGTCCAGCTGTCCTTTGTCAACAACAAATTGTCACTGTTTTCTGTGTTGAATATATGCTATATGGTAACTTATGGACCTAATAGGAGCCTACAAAACACAAAGCACTGTTGCTATATGTAGGTTTTGTTTTATTTGTTTTTTATCTTATATTTTAGAAATGTACATCCAGGGTTTTTCCCCCTTTAATTTTTTTTGGGGCCCCCAAGAGAGTGGGGCCCTACGCTATAGCTTGTTTAGCTTATACGTAAATTCGGCACTGACAACAGTCTACTTATTTTTTCTGCAAACATCTTTCAAAGCCCAATCTGGCACTCAGTTACATGAAGAGGCCGGTATACGTGGAGAAACTTGTCTGCAAACTGGGTGCACTTTTAACCTGACAGATAAAATAGATTTTGAATATGTTGCAAGACCTGAGAGCAGGGCCCCCTCCCTGTCCTGCTCTCATTTTCCAACCCCCCCTCAGCCAAAGGCTCAAGTGCAGTCCATTATTATTTTTCTTTTGCAGTGACTTGTATAGCAAAGTCCAGCTGATGTGTCTGCCTTCTGACTTTATATCCACATGGTGAGATCAACTGGAACCCCCACAGACTGATTACATTTATCAAAATTGGAGAAAGATAACTTGCGCGATCAAAGGCTGGTCTAAATCAAAACTAGTGAGGTGGCACCGGCCCTCCAAACTTCTTATACATGTAAACTTTGCACCTTCTCATCACAACATTTTTCAGCCAGTGCTGCTTAAGTGCAACCAAAGCTGGCCTTGGAGTGAGATCAAAACGTTTGCTGCCAAGAACTGAGTTTCAGCTTTGAAATATACTTGGAGTCGAGAGTGGATTTCATGCTCTTTATTCAGCTCATAGTGGGAGGAGGAATGGAAGTTCCCCCACAGTATCTGCTTTATACAGTGGTGCCACGCAAGACGAATGCCTCGCAAGATGGAAAACTCGCTAGACGAAAGAGTTTTCCGTTTTGGAGGTGCTTCGCAAAACGAATCTCCTATGGGCTTGCTTCGCAAGACGAAAATGTCTTGCGAGTTCCTGCGGGGTTTTTTTTCCCTTCCCCCCCTTTTTCTAAGCCGCTAAACCGCTTATCCGCTAAGCCGATAAGCCGCTAAAAGCCGCTAATAGCGTTAATAGTGCTAATCCGCTAATCCGTCAATGGGCTTGCTTCGCAAGACGAAAAAACCGCTAGACGAAGAGACTCTCAGAACGGATTCTTTTCGTCTTGCGAGGCACCACTGTATACATTATTTACACAATGGGCTGCACATGATTGGCTAATTCCGGGATTCTCCTGTAGGCCAATCAGGTTGTGGATTCAATTCCATCTGGAGCTGGATTGGGTGGCTCCTGGGGACCAATCATACTGCTGCATTGTTCTAGGACCAATCATACTGCTGCATTCTGAATCCTATTGTTCTAGGACCAATCAGACTGCTGCATTCTGAATCCTATTGTTCTAGGACCAATCAGACTGCTGCATTTTGGATCCTATTGTTCTAGCACCAACCAGACTGCTGCATTTTGGATCCTATTCAACTCAGTACATAACAAGCTTTATAAACTGCAGTGTGCTTACTCGTCCACTGGAAGGCGAGAGGCGGCTGATAACAGGTTGGAATTGCAGTTGACATACAGTTTAGGGTTTGAACCTCTGGGTTCTTCGTGCATCCCATTTCATTTGCACTAAAATATATTTTTGTTCAAGCACTATTAAGCGAATATTTCAATATTTGTTAAAAAAAATAAGTAGGCAGCGGGTATTTTAGCACAATGTTATCGGAATGCTCTACTGTTAAGCTGCTTAACAGTCTCAGAATTGACTGTGAGTTGCTGTTAGCATGAGATACAGCTCATTAATTCAATGCAACAATCAAGATAAAGGTAAAGGGACCCCTGACCATTAGGTCGAGTCGTGACCGACTCTGGGGTTGTGGCGCTCATCTCGCTTTATTGGCCGAGGGAGCCGGCGTACAGCTTCCGGGTCATGTGGCCAGCATGACTAAGCTGCTTCTGGTGAACCAGAGCAGCACATGGAAACGCCATTTACCTTCCCGCCGGAGTGGTACCTATTTATCTACTTGCACTTTGACGTGCTTTTGAACTGCTAGGTTGGCAGGAGCTGAGACCGAGCAACAGGAGCTGACCCTGCAACAATCAATATAAAATAGTACAATTATTGCCTGAATCTGATTTGGATCTGAGCTGAGGGAGAAGCAAGACATGAGGCAGCTAATGTTGCTGCTACTGTTGATACCAATTCATAGAGTCACAGAGCGGCAGAGTTTGAAGGGACACCAAGGGTCATCTAGTCTAACCCCTTGAAATGCAAGAATCTGAACTAAAGGCGGTCAAGGTCCTGTGTGAGTGTCTGGAGGCGGTTGGAGGATGGATGGCAGCTAACAGATTGAGGTTGAATCCTGACAAGACACAAGTACTATTTTTGGGGATGGGGCGGGCTGGTGTAGAGGACTCCCTGGTCCTGAATGGGGTAACTGTGCCCCTGAAGGACCAGGTGTGCAGCCTGGGAGTCATTTTGGACTCACAGCTGCCCATGGAGGTACAGGTCAATTCTGTGTCCTGGGCAGCTGTCTACCAGCTCCATCTGGTATGCAGGCTGAGACCCTACCTGCCCGCAGACTGTCTCACCAGAGTGGTGCATGCTCTAGTTATCTCTCACTTGGACTACTGCAATGCGCTCTATGTGGGGCTACCTTTGAAGGTGACTCGGAAACTACAACTAATCCAGAATGCGGCAGCTAGACTGGTGACTGGGAGTGGCCGCCGAGACCATATAAAACCGGTCTTGAAAGACCTACACTGGCTCCCAGTACGTTTCCGAGCACAATTCAAAGTGTTGGTGCTGACCTTTAAAGCCCCGAACGGCCTCGGTCCAGTATACCTGAAGGAGCGTCTCCTCCCCCATCGTTCTGCCCGGACACTGAGATCCAGCGCTGAGGGCCTTCTGGCGGTTCCCTCACTGTGAGAAGCCAAGTTACAGGGAACCAGGCAGAGGGCCTTCTTGGTAGTGGCACCCACCCTGTGAAAGGCCCTCCCACCAGATGTCAAAGAGAAAAACAACTACCAGACTTTTAGAAGACATCTGAAAGCAGCCCTGTTTAGGAAAGCTTTTAATGTTTAATAGACTATTGTATTTTAATATTCTGTTGGAAGCCACCCAGATCAGCTGGGGAAACCCAGCCAGATGGGCAGGGTATAAATTATTATTATTATTATTATTATTATTATTATTATTATTATTATTATTAAGCATCCATGGCAGATGACCATCGAACCTCTGCTTAAAAACCTCCAAGGAAGGAGAGTCTACCACCTTCAAAGGGAGTCTGTTCTGCTACTGCTACATATTTATAATAATTTATAATTTATTTATAATTACTTCATATTTATTTATAATAATATTTGCATATCACCTCTTGGCCCTTACAAGGACCCTCACAGATTTATTAGGTTTCTTATCCACCCCTTACCATAAGATCCCGGGGCAAGTTACAATAATGTAAAAATGCAATATTCAAATCCATTAAAACAACTTGCAATTGGAATAATAGGGTGGTGCCAGGGCTTTTTCCCCAGCCAGAATTCGCCAAAGCTGAGCTCCAGTACCTCTCAGGTGGGCACCATTGCCACGCTAAGAGAATAAGGTGGGGGTTCATTGTGAGTTCCGCTTTCTCTAGAAAAATAGCACTGACTATATAGTTTCAATTTTTTATTATTATTTTCCTCAGAAGCTTATGAGGAATTCCTTTTTTAACATTTTTCATTTTCTCATTTTACGGATATTTTAACAAAAAAAAATTTACATAGTCAAATTAAAACATCAAATGTTGACCTCCCTCCCCCCTTTCTGCGGTTAATTGTGTTATATCTTTTTCACTGCATATCCAATTCAAACTGTTTGCTAGTTTTCTTTTAATAGTCCCTTTAATTTATTCTCACTGCATGTTTTAATGTCAGTCATGCAATTGCTTCAAGTTGTTTTCAAAAGTCATGTGCCCTCTTTAATTTAGACACAGATTTTAGGCGATGGGGGTTTCTTTACCAGTCAACCTGACTGAGTCTCTGTCTGTCTGGCCACAGGAGATGTAATTCTTTTCAGCTGGTGATGAAGCTCTGTGGCAGAGGACAGGATCACACTTCAAAACGACCTTGACAGATTAGAGAACTAGGCCAAAACAAACAAGATGAATTTTAACAGGGAGAAATGTAAAGTATTGCACTTGGGCAAAAAAAATGAGAGGCACAAATACAAGATGGGTGACACCGGGCTTGAGAGCAGTACATGTGAAAAGGATCTAGGAGTCTTGGTTGACCACAAACTTGACATGAGCCAACAGTGTGACGCGGCAGCTAAAAAAGCCAATGCAATTCTGGGCTGCATCAATAGAAGTATAGCATCTAGATCAAGGGAAGTAATAGTGCCACTGTATTCTGCTCTGGTCAGACCTCACCTGGAGTACTGTGTCCAGTTCTGGGCACCACAGTTCAAGAAGGACACTGACCAACTGGAACGTGTCCAGAGGAGGGCAACCAAAATGGTCAAAGGCCTGGAAACGATGCCTTACGAGGAACGGCTAAGGGAGCTGGGCATGTTTAGCCTGGAGAAGAGGAGGTTAAGGGGTGATATGATAGCCATGTTCAAATATATAAAAGGATGTCACATAGAGGAGGGAGAAAGGTTGTTTTCTGCTGCTCCAGAGAAGCGGTCATGGAGCAATGGATCCAAACTACAAGAAAGAAGATTCCACCTAAACATTAGGAAGAACTTCCTGACAGTAAGAGCTGTTCAACAGTGGAATTTGCTGCCAAGGAGTGTGGTGGAGTCTCCTACTTTGGAGGTCTTTAAGCAGAGGCTTGACAACCATATGTCAGGAGTGCTCTGAGGGTGTTTCCTGCTTGGCAGGGGGTTGGACTCGATGGCCCTTGTGGTCTCTTCCAACTCTATGATTCTATGACTGAGATGAGTGTGAGCTCTCATTCGCTTGTGCAGGAGAAGCTGGGCATTCTTCAAGCTGTGGGTCAACTGTTTTAGAGCCTCTCAGAGCAATTGAGCAACCTTACCTAAATAAGGGATGCGGGTGGCGCTGTGGGTTAAACCACAGAGCCTAGGACTTGCCGATCAGAAGGTCAGTGGTTCAAATCCCCGTGACGGGTGAGCTCCCGTTGCTCTCTCCCAGCTCCTGCCAACCTAGCAGTTTGAGAACACATCAAAATGCAAGTAGATAAATAGGTACCACTCTGGTGGGAAGGTAAATGGAGGGGGGGAGAGGTGTTTCGACTCCCTGTTCTTTTGCCTGTAGGAAGTCTACTGTTGGTAGAAACTCCTTCTTTTCCCCACTCTCTGTAGCTTACAGTTGACAGAACTACCCTGAGAATAGCCTTCTGGATAAAACCTGACTGTCTGAGTAGCTCTCACAATGGGATGAGGTCCGTGTTGGTGATACATCTCCCTGCACCATCCCTCCGAGATGAGTGGAAGGAAGCGCAGCAAGCCGAAACTCGCAGCGTTTCCTGTCAGTTTTCCAGCACGGATTCTGATTTGCGCCTTTTCTGTAACGAAATCAAAGGAGTGCCGTGCTTGGAGACAACCTAGAGGAAGTAAATAACTCCAAAAACACCAAGGAGCCAACGGAAGGAGCAGGACAAGAAACAAGCAAGGAGTTGCCCTGCCTCAGGCCCCATCAGGAGAGGGGTTTAACAAAGCAGAGGGCGTGGAGCTTGTTATCTGAGCACATAAACAGTACGTACAAACTGAGGGGAATGCATAATATGCACACAGTGACTGATTGCCGAGCCGCTGCAGTGGTTGGCCGTGAGCAGGTGAGTCCATATCAGGAGGTTGTCAGTCATTGGCCCTAACTGGGAAGGGGAGTGTATCTGAAGAAAGCACCATTGACTCATTCATTGTATCCCCAGCAGGCTGTTAGGCAATGAGATTATGAAATAGGTGTGTCGCTTGTACCAGTGCCAAGGAAGGGAACGAGCGAGGTAGGCCATGAAAGGTGTGGAAACAGATTTCTTAAAAAAACCACACACACACACAAAACATTTCCACCAGAAAGTGTGAACAGGAAAAGAAAACTGAGTGACTAAGTTTGCAGTATGCAAAAGGTCAGAGGCCCACGGCTCCCAAACTTTCTTGCTATGGTTACTGGAATGTCAGATGAAGTACAATTATGGGAACCATTGGGATGGAGTAGGAAGCCACCGTGTTCCTCAGTCCCCATGTCTGTAGTCTAACGATCTTTCATTACCTAACAGGATGTTTGCAAGGAAACCCGAGTCAATTTTTGTTAAACATTTGTAAGCATTCAAAAACTCAGTGTAAATGCTAAATGGAGATCTGGATGGCTGATTCATTGGTAATATGTAAGTCCCTAAACAGTTTATTGAACAGTTTATGAACAGTTTATTGGGGTGTTCCCAGAGAGTGGGTTTTTTCCTCTTGATAACGAAGCAGCTAGTGATGTATGGAAGTGAGAGCTGGACCATAAAGAAGGCTGATCGCCGAAGAATTTATGCTTTTGAATTATGGTGCTGGAGGAGACTCTTGAAAGTCCTATGGTGTGCAAGAAGATCAAACCTCTCCATTCTGAAGGAAATCAGCCCTGAGTGCTCACTGGAAGGACATATCCTGAAGCTGAGGCTCCAATACTTGGGCCACCTCATGAGAAGAGAAGAATCCCTGGAAAAGATTCTGATGTTGGGAAAGATGGAGGGCACAAGAAGGGACGACAGAGGACGAGATGGTTGGACCGTGTTCTCAAAGCTACCAGCATGAGTTTGACCAAACTGCAGGAGGCAGTGGAAGACAGGAGTGCCTGGTGTGCTCTGGTCCATGGGGTCACGAAGAGTCGGACACGACTAAACGACTAAACAACAACAACAAATGAAGCAGCAATAAGCAAGTGCAAATCTAGAACTTTCAGCAGTCCATTTCAGCAGTCCATTTTCCTTTGAGATGCGTGTTGTCATCCGTCTGTCTCAAGAGACAATGGAGTGCATCTCTGGGGGTAAAGTCAAACAGCTGGGGAATCACAGCGCCTGCTGTGGCTGCAGAGACCAGTAACTGCTCCCCCCTGTATTGTTTTTGCTGTGTTAGCGGCACTGAAGTGACTTTTCGAGGGTGCAAGCCAGGGCAGTGTGCTTGGAAGTCCTGGGCTACCCAGATGAGAAGACCTCCATCCTGGCCTCACTGTTGTGGTCCAAAGGAAAGCAGAGCAATACATTTGGCACCAGCTTATCTACAGGAGTTGCTGGAAGGAGGCATACAAGGCGTCTTAGGGTCTCCACTCCATATTTGTGTATGGCTTACTCCTTAGCCTTTTCTTCACACAAAGCAGCAGAGGTTTAGGACCAGACTTTTCCTTCTCCTAGATGAGCTACGTTCTGAAATGGAAGAAGACCACCTGCCCTTATGTGCATCACATGCAGAAACCACCTTCTTGACCATTGGGCCCACTATTGGTTTCGTCTGCTGGAACCTGTCTTCTCATGCAGGGGAGGTCCCAAACTCACTGGATGTTTGACACCCATCGGCCACCCTTACCTGATTTAGCCAGCCAGTCAAAATCGTTCCCAGCCGCTGTTGCCTGCTGAGAGCTTCAAGGAGCCATAGATGGGAGCTGAGTACAGGTTGGACACCAGAAGGAGCACAACATGTTCCCCACTAGAGATACTACGCCTCTCCTTAACACCCCATATACACCATACACTTCAGACATGTAAGTCATAAAGATTTATGCTAGAGGGGGAGGAAAATACTTATATGGGGGTAACTTCTGTTGAACACAGTGGAACATTTTACTGTCTAAACATGCATAGGATAAATCCTGAGTATCAGAATTCAGTGGCGCCTATAGTCTGGGAGGGACACGGGTGGCGCTGTGGTCTAATCCACTGAGCCTCTTGGGCTTGCTGATCAGAAGGTTGGCAGTTCAAATCCCCATGACGGGGTGAGCTCCCGTTGCTCTGTCCCAGCTCCTGCCAACCTAGCAGTTCGAAAGCATGCCAAAAAGTGCAAGTAGATAAATAGGTACCGCTCCAGGGGGAAGGTAAACGGCATTTCTGTGCGCTGCTCTGGTTTCTTAGTCAAGCTGGCCACAAGACCCGGAAAGCTGTCTGTGGACAAATGATGTTTCCCTTGGCCTGTAAAGCGAGATGAGCGCCGCAACCCCAGAGTCGTATGCGACTGGACTTAACTGTCAGGGGTCCATTACCTTTATAGTCTGTGTAACCTGTGGCTCTCCAGATATTGTTGGACTACAAATCCTGGTCACTGGCAATGTTGGCAGAGACTGGTGAGAACTGGAGTCTAGGGAAGGGGAGAAATTTGATTCAGTTCACATGTAAATGTGAAGCTACCTGTTTTGCGCGTTCTGAAACACCATGTGAACTGAAATTCAGCCATCCTTTGAAATTTGCACCTCTAAATTTTGCAGTGCAGTTCTATGGCCAACTAGTGTGTACAAAAGTACATATGCTAAGGGTCAAGTATGCAAAGAAATGCAAATATTAATGAAAGACCAACAAAAATGCATTATATTGGGGACATTGCTTTGCAAAAATGTGCACATTAGGCAAAATTGCATACAAAGTTTGGTGTACGTTTGGAGAGATTCACAATAAAATGCTGGTGAATTTTTATGACTTAAAGAAAAACACAACTCACACGTCAATGTGAAAATGTAAAGAGCTGAACTGAGACTGGAAAAATGAGAAACTGAGAGAAACTGAGACTGAGACCTTTGCCCAACCCTAGGAGTCACTGATTACCCATCCCTGCTAAAGCCATTTGTTAGTTTGCCACAAGCAGCAGAACAGGTGGAAGAACAGCATTACTGTATCTTTTGTTCCGGGCCAAACTGGAAGGGACATGAACAATCAAGCTTCTTTAGTCTGCTCCACTTGTGTAATAAGCAGGGCCAAGGATGAGTCTTTTTTTGGCATGGAAAGGGATGTGCAAGGGAGGGGAACTGAACTTTCTCCTCTTCCCGCCCCACATTCTGTTGCCCCACATTTGTCCCAGCTGAGATCACTCCTGGGCGGAAAGTACATGGGGTTGCAGACTTTCAGTTCCCTAGACTTCCTATCCCTTTTGATATTCAAATTAGACATCTCCCCCGGCCACTGCATTATATGTGAACAGGGCTGGCACATTGCTTAACATACAGGGACATCCATGTATATCACATCAAGTTTAATGCTTTGTGTGCTTCATCACAAACTGAGATGTGACAAGCATGATAAGTGATCTGTCACGATGAACCACAGGGGTGGTTTCTTCTGCCTTACGCCTGTGTGGGTGGTACTCCCAAGGGAAGAAAGCTCATACCTTGGGGTTGGTGGTGGGACGACAGTGAGTGGTCAGAGAGGGAAGAGGAAGAAGACTGGGAGGAGGGGTGTTGGAAACTGAAGAGGTAACAGGAATTGGTGAACAGGATGAGACTGGGGCAGAGAGCAATCCAGAATCAGGGACTGGAGAGGAGAGGGGGCCAAGATGCAGAGATCTGGCAGGCTGCGGAAGAAGCCAGGGAGTCTCCCCCTCTTGCTGTGACCAGCTCCCTTTCTCCCTGGTCTCCCAGAACACATAAAGGAATGTAATAGTGGAGAAAAGAGAGGCAAGATGAAAGAGCCTCTGGTTGCTGGCGAAGGACCAGGAGGAGTCATTGACAGTTGTGAGAAGGCGGGGACCGTAAGTTCTCGCAACAGCTTAATTGGGGCAAGATCTACTGGGAAGCGTGGCTGTGATCACCAGACCTGAGGTGGTTTGTTTGAATAAAGTGTGAACTTCGCTGACACCGGGTGTTTTATTGCTAATCTGCTGCTGACTCCAACTCCTTGATAGCTATTTTTGGTGCCATTATCATGGACAGACTAGTTTGAGACTTTCACTGACACCTGACCTCTGCAGGACAGGGGAGATGATCTACTTACTCTTGATGGATTCCGATAGATTTTCCTACTGACCTATTTGGTGGACATATCCTGATGCTCTGGTTGTTCTCTGGAATATAGAAATGACTGCGTAGTAGTATACACAATCACTCTCAAATGCCTTCTCCTGAATTGTAGAGTTCACCACTACTCTGGTTGTCTGAGAAGCTGGGGCAATAGCACAGGAGGAATGGTGCTTGCATGGTATGCAATTTGTGACAAATCCAATGGGAAACATGCTAGGACGGATGTTAGAGTCTAGCCTGCAGGGATGAAAGTCTGTTTCTCCACCACTGCTTTGCTCAGTGTCAGTCACATTGTGAGTGGCAGAAGTCGTATTGCAGCTTGGTCTGTGAGGAGAGTTGGTAGAACCCATGACAGGCTGCTCTGGCCAATTTGCAAAATAAAACCACTCATATCAATTCTGACTTAGACTTCACATTTCTGACTGAGTCAAGGAACTTATAGTAAAGTGTATATAGGCGCATATGCGTATATGTCTGATTATTTGGGGACTTGTGTCGTAGCATAGTCATCTTGTTCTTAGGAATGTGCCAGAAGTATTCTAAGATAGCAGTCTGAGACTGTGTTCATGCAACAGTTGATTCCGTTTTCACAAGATTTCCCTAACTGTTAATTATATATGAGTTTTCACACGATGTAGAAGCCACTTATAGATATCTAGTGGGTGTTTTGTGCTTATATCTGTGTTAATTGCTTCCAGCAAATTTTTTATGCTTGCAACGCCATTAACCCAGAAAATTGTGGGAGTTGTGTTGACATTTGGGGTGTTATCCTGGCATACAGCTCTTCCCTGCTGTTTTTATGACATCTTTCCGCAGGGCCTGCAAGACAGAGTTGTTCCACCAGGCCTTTGGCCAGGGCACAGCCTGACTCCCTCCTTCGGCAATCTTCGTGGAGCTCTGGCCCAATGGTTGCCAGTGGCTTGAATTAATTAATTTTATAATGAATGATTTTAGAGTGTTGTGTTGTGTTGTGTTGTGTTGTGTTGTGTTGTACTGTTGTACTGTTTTATTGTTGTTAGCCGCCCTGAGCCCGGCTTCGGCTGGGGAGGGTGGTATATAAATAAAATTTATTATTATTATTATTATTATTATTATTATTATTATTATTATTATTCATGGGTGGCTCATGGGAGAGCAAGTGCATGTATGTGCAGAAAGTGTGGCATACAGTGACGATCATTGTTGTGTCATTCCAGGCCCACTGGTGTGGATGAAATTGAGTGTGACATGCTGAGATATTGGTCAAAAAGCCAATAGCAGGTAACGTAGCAGTGTGAAAGGAACATTAGAAAATGAGGCAGACTCCCTCAGGGTCAAATTATATCTCCAATCCATCATGAGTGGAATAACTCTTGTTTTTTTAACAAATGATTACACGGACTTATGTACTCAACATGCATGCAAAAGGCACACATCCCTGTTTGTCCTGCGTTGATTGATTTTAAGTCTATTGAAAATTCAACAAATGTTCTTAGCATACACATTTGTCTTGCAAGCTTGACAGTATCCAATAATTTGCCTTTGGACGTTGCTGAATTGTCCCCCTTCAAAAACCAATTTTTTATTTATTAAAAAACATTAAGATCATGTATAGTACCATTAGTCCGGGTTGTAGATTAGAATTTCATACTACAATGGTACCTCGGGTTAAGTACTTAATTCGTTCCAGAGTTCTGTTCTTAACCTGAAACTGTTCTTAACCTGAAGCACCACTTTAGCTAATGGGGCCTCCCACTGCTGCTGCGCCGCTGGAACACGATTTCTGTTCTCATCCTGAAGCAAATTTCTTAACCTGAAGCACTATTTTCGGGTTAGCAGAGTCTGTAACCTGAAGCGTATGTAACCTGAGGTACCCCTGTACACACACACACACACACACACACACACTTTGGGAATATGGAACATTCATGGACTTCTCTTGACTGAAGGAGAGGAAAACATCTTGAAATTTTCCCCTATGTCAGCCACTTAAATATATGAAAATGTAAATTAAAAATAATTTAGAAATACGTTTGCCCCTACTCCAACAAGGTTCCCAAGGTATCCCATTTTTGGGGGGATCTACGACAGCTGAGTCCATCTATATAGTTCCATCTGCGATTCCAGTTCACAGTGTGATTAACTTACGAGTAAACACATTGATGTTCACTGCAAGTAATGCATGAACACAACAGAGAGAAATGTGGCTGTTAAAACCATAAAGGTAAAGGTACCCCTGCCCGTACGGGCCAGTCTTGACAGACTCTAGGGTTGTGCGCCCATCTCACTTAAGAGGCCGGGGGCCAGCGCTGTCCGGAGACACTTCTGGGTCACGTGGCCAGCGTGACAAAGCTGCATCTGGCGAGCCAGTGCAGCACACGGAACGCCGTTTACCTTCCCGCCAGTAAGCGGTCCCTATTTATCTACTTGCACCTGGGGGTGCTTTCGAACTGCTAGGTTGGCAGGCGCTGGGACCGAGCAACGGGAGTGCACCCCGCCGCGGGGATTCGAACCGCCGACCTTTCGATCGGCAAGCCCTAGGCGCTGAGGCTTTTACCCACAGCGCCATCCGCATCCCTATCGTTAAAACCATAGATATCCACAATTTTCTCATACAGAAAGAAATGTTTAACACATAGAGAACAAACCTGAGTAGATATTTAACTTTATTAATTTTCTGCAATTCTGAAAGCAAAAGTACAAAAAGTGCATAGCACTGAAATAATCACTTTGGCTAGAAATACTCAAGCGAAGGAGGAGATATTCAACAAAGCCTAATATGTACATTTTTACAGAGGGCTTGTAACATCCAATGGTAACATTTATATAGCATGCTATATAAATCAATTTCTCTCTTTAGAAAAATAAAATATATAGCATCTTTGATGACCTGAGAAAAGCAGTATCTTCTGGGGGAGGGGGAGACCTTTAAATGTTCACTTTGAAGATGTCACCCTTATATGATGGGAAAATAAGCACGATTTCGGCCTCGGTCCAATTTCCCTCCATGAGTTGTATCATGTGACCTCTTCCCCACAGTTACGTGGCGGTAAGGAGGGTGCAAGTGGTATCAGTAGTTGTGGCCATGGGGTTTGGCAGCAGCCCCTTTTGGAGATGAAAAAGGAATCACCTTTGAGTGTCTCCAGGAAAACTGGTTCCTGGGCAAATGTATTAGAGGGCTATAGGGTTCGTCCTTCTACAATGTGATTTACATGTGCGCCTGTAGTAACTCAAGGAATGTTGCCAACCTTGTTGTATTCCTATTTGCACTTTTTATCTTGTATCATTGAAATGACGAAAAGGCAAAGAGACCGCCATAACTCTGAGCAGTGTTCTTCAGCCACCTTTTTCTGATCAATATAATCAACATCTTCAACACAATTGCTGGATGCTTCGTCTGGTCGGGTTCCAGATGTATCAGGTTCCAGAGGGGTCTCCTGTCCATGGTGAACTGGCTTGTCTTCTCTGGAACTAGTTGGTGTCACCATTCTAAGGTGAGCAGCTGATGGCCCTTTCCTACAGATTTTAGATTTTAAGATACTCTTTGGGTCTTCACAGATGTTCTTCTGCCTCTTTAGAGACCGAGTAATTTGCTTCCAGAACACCTTCTTGTTTTCTGCATACTGAGGACAGCTGGAAGGGTTTCCTGAAAATTCACAGGAGAAGGTGCTCTCTGATCTTTTGCAATCAATTTTCAAGGTAGCAATCTCTGCTTCATTCAGCACCCAGGTACACTCAGACTTCTCTTTGGTGATGAACTTGCCTTTAAGTGAACCCTTCTGTCCTCGGGTTTTCTGACCTCTTCCATTCTGGTCATCAGAGCCAGGCTGTGGCCTCTCACCTTTTCCATTGTTGGTCCTCCCTCTTCTCCTCTCTTTCTGTTTTTCACAGTCAGCTTGTAGCACCTGGGAGAACACAATAAGGGCACACAGAACAGCGAAATGTCTGATCTTCATGGTTTGCTGTTCTCTTGAAACCTGTTTAGGGAGAGTAAAATGAATTTATGACAATCCATATTTTCATCTTTAGCCATGTTGGCATCAACATTATCGATACTCTGACACCAGCAAAGATCATAAAGCAGTACAATGATCAGCGTCTCACATCATGGTATCTTTCTAGCATGGATTTATCTCTGTAAAAAAAAAAAAAGTGCTAACCTCTGTTGCAATGCCTTAGCCTCTGGAAATTCAAGGTATTCATTGCCCAAAATGCAAGCAGACACCTTATGCATGATCTATCCCCTCCATTTCTGAAGGATACTAATTGTCTCTCAGCCTCATGCTTACAAGATCTTGAACAGATGGAGGTAAGAGCCAGAGCCAGTAGGCTTGAGCCTTACCCTTCCTCTTTCTAATTTTGTCAGGTGGTGCATGAACACCTGTACAAAGTACCTGCTTTTCAGAGTGAGGGACATAACTGGGCTTTATCCAGGACTGTATGAGCAGAACTCTTCCCTCCTCCAGGAACACCCCCAAATCCTTCTACAGAGGGTATAGCAGACCTCCTGAATATTATGGGCTCTTATTTACAGGGATGAGGGATAAGGGGATCACCCAAAATTGGATTTGGGGTAGTTCTGAAAGGGCTGTAGGGTGGACGAGGAGGAAATAAAAATCCAGTTGCATGAACTGCCTTCTGCTTGTGCAATGTCAGGTACAACCCATGGCCATATAGTCAAATGGGGGGGGGGGGGGCAAGTCAATAAACTAGGGGCACCTTAAGCAAAAGTACTATACTTTTGTCAGGAATTGGCAAATAGGATTTTAAAAGACTTAAATAACAGAATTGGGTGCCTCATTTAAAATAAATATTACATCAATCGGTCTTGATTTGGCCAGGACCAAACAGGATATTATTTTTAAATGACCAGCTCAGATGTTTCTTGACCAGGAAGTCATATTATGATCGTGACTACCTGACTGTTGCCACAATCAGTCTTTATAAGGTTATATCTCAAAACTGCCCCAAAGGTAAAATTGGCTTTGGCACTATGTTTTAAGAGCACCCGGATAACTTTTGTGCAAAACGTGAAATTGTTTCCTTTCTCCCACATTCACTTGAGGATGATATCAATTTCTAATCTCATCCTAGATCTGTCTGACTGCCGAACCAACTCTGAAGACAATATAGGTTAGGAAATTATACTTTCACTCAGCCAGAAAGCAAACAGGGGTGTGTTTGAGAGCTTAGATGAACTGATTCTTCAGTCCACAGTTTCCCTTTAGGCAGAACATCACTTGCAGCTAAGATCACTTGAAATTTATTCAGATATGCAGCTGTTTCACATCCGGCTCCCACTGCCCTTTCTGACTATCCCTTTTCTTTCATTTCAGCCAAATCCAAGTTAAAGAAGGATCAGGGAAAGAGCCACGAACAGGATGAAAAGTCTGCCAGAGGCAACAGAAGATAGGACAGAAAGCTGATGCTAATGTGTAGCAGTGCCCATGGAAAAGTGGTACCCACCGTTTTCCAGGATGCTAGAATGTTGGGTGTGTATGTTTAAGTCCCTGCTTCGCACAGATAGGTTTGTTGTGAGGTTTAAACAACATTCTGAGCTCCTTGGGGGCAGGGTTAGTGCAATCTGTACAGCAGATTTCTATGCTCATAGGAAGAGCTTATTAGTAAAAAAACCAAAAACCTTTATCCTCAAATGGGAAAGCCCCTCCAGAAAATTTATTTCATGTGTATGAAGCACAGGGCCATTCCTTATTCAAAGCTCAATAGCTCTTAGCCTCAATCCAGAGATAGACTGCCATGCACACTTAAGGCTGCACATGCCAATTTGGGTGGCTTGGTTTATATTTAGTCCAGCAGCTCTGTGCTTATTGATTATTGAATAATCAAACCGTGTTTCAGACTCCCCTCTGATCATCATAATATAATAGAATTGTAGAACTGGAGGGGACCGCAAAGGTTCAGGAATGCAGGAACCAAAGCTCTACTGGAGTAAAAGTTCATGTAAAAGTACCTCTCCAACTTAGACTTCTGAAAAATAGTGAAAAAGGCTGCAATCCTCTGTGTGCTTACGACTAACCCAATGGAGATACATACAAGTCAGCTGAATATTAAATATTAAATATGATGCTATGCTAAGGGGAAAAAAACAGGGGACGTGTTTCCTTTACAATGCAGATACATGTCAAAAATGACAGGAGGGAAATGTACACTTGGAATTTGTTCTGCTGCCGTAACTCGTTTTGCAAACCTGAGCCCTGTTGCTGGTGAGCCACCCTGAGTGGATAAGCATCATTTATTACATGTAAGAACTGACAGTTATTGCATGATCTGTAACCACAGTTAGTGTGAAAATATTGAAGTGGGCCACATCTTCAGTGCTTGCTGCCACACCTCCTCCAACAGACAATTTCCAAGGCATTCACATTAGCAAAATGCAAGATTTACTCATGCGCAAGACTCCCTACTTAATCTGAATACTGCTCACCCAACGGCAAAAGTAGGTACCCAATGGTTTTTCTCCTATCCAACTCTTTGGGGACAGAAGTCTAACACTGCAGTTCTTGGCCCACAGACTTCAGAGGAACTATTCCAGAGCAAAAGCCTGGACCAGCACACACAGATCTTAAATGGGCATACTTGGGATAAAGCCCCATTAAAGTCAGTAGGATTATGTCTGAGGAAATAGGCAAAGAACTGGGCTCCACATCCCACAGCCATCAATAAGATTTAAGCAACATAACGAGAACATAGGAAGCAGCCTTTCTGTTGAATTCAGAACATTAGTCCATCTAACCCAGTAATGTGAACCTTGGCTGGCACTGACCACACAGTTGCATCTTTCTTTCCTAATTGCTGTTGCTGTTGAAAAGGAGCCTCTGAAATCTCAAGCAGGAACAGAAGAGCAGTAAGGATGCCAGGAACATAGGAAACTGCCTTATATGGAATCCACTGGTCATTGGGCCATATAGGTCAGTATTGCCTATACAGGGTTGCAGTGGTTCTCCAGGGTTTCAGACAGACTTCTTTCACATCCCTATCTGGAGCTGCCAGGGAATGAACCTGGGACTTCCTTGGTACAAGGCAGATGTTCTACTACTGGTGTGGAGTGACTGCTTAGTTCTTTTGCCTCTTGCTATTTGCCCACTCGCAATCACCCTCCCCAAGCCGCTTTCCCCACTATCTTGGGGGAAGCTGCCTGTAAAATGTAGTTTATAGTGGAAGACAGAGGGGAAAGGGTAAGCAGCCATTCCAGTTCCCCCTCGCCCCCTCTGCCCTCCTGCTGTCTGTTAATAAGGTTCTGCTTTTTAGTTTTAAAATGTGAATGAAAAAGAAAAAGACTCCTGTAGGTAATGTGCAGTTTGCCTTTGAGCAGGCAACCAAGAAATTTAGCCACTCCGTTCTGAGAGATTAGCATTCTATTGCAGACAAATTGCAAGATAGCTATTACACATACCTCCTGCTGTCTTTTCCACTTGTCCAAGTGTAAAACTCAAGGTGATTCCCGTCTCCTTCAAAGTACTGACGCTTCATGCCTATTTATACAGTCAGAGACACACCTACACGCCTTCGGAAGGGTATTACTCCACAATAGCACATTTTAGAACCTTATACGTTTACTGCCCAGACACACCTTCTGGAAATATGCCAGGTCTTATTTGCAACAGTTAAAACACACACACAAAAAACCACCGGTTACAGTGCAGTGGCAGATATATGTTTGAAAGAAGGAAAACGTGCCAACTCCTTTCCCTTTCTTGCCTCACAAAGGGAGTCGAAATACTCTCTTGATATATGCAGTTATCAGAACAGGGAAGAAGGAGTAGCAAATGATTGCTACGGACATGAATGACATTCAGAAGGGGGGGGGGGAAGAGAGCGCTCTCTGGTTGACGTGAGTCACCACACTTATTTCCTTTGATTGTTAAAAGTTCTGTTCCCTACAACTTTTGATAAAGGGCGTCTCCAGTCAGTCAGCATTTTGCCAAAGTGACATATCGGGAATTGCAGGTCATGCAATTAAAGCACTCTGTCACCCTAAGACAAGGTTTTCCATGTGGCACCCATGGGTGCTGATGTACCGTCATCTATGTTGCCTACGAAAGGGACGCGGGTGGCGCTGTGGTCTAAACCACTGAGCCTAGGGCTTGCTGATCGGAAGGTTGGCGGTTCGGGTCCCCACGGCGGAGTGAGCTCCTGTTGCTCGGTCCCAGCTTCTGCCAACCTAGCAGTTTGAAAGCACGTCAAAAAGTGCAAGTAGATAAATAGGTACCGCTTCAGTGGGAAGGTAAATGGCGTTTCCATGCGTTGCTCTGGTTCGCCAGAAGTGGCTTAGTCCTGCTGGCCACATGACCTGGAAAAACTGTCTGCGGACAAACGCCGGCTCCCTTGGCCAGTAAAGCAAGATGAGCGCCGCAACCCCAGAGTCATTCGCGACTGGACTTAACTGTCAGGGGTCCTTTACCTTATGAAAGGTAGATATCCCCTCAAAAACCCCATAATATTTGTGAGGCTGTTTGCTCTTCCTGCTCAGAACCTGTTTGGACTAATTTAACCCCTCCTGCATTAAACACCTCCCCACAACATGTTCATATTTCATGGAAACCCACCCTTTCTGAGCAGAAAAGGGAGTGGTACAAAGAGTGAGTCTTTAGTCTTTCCCCCTATTGATGGGGCAGCTGGGGGGGGCATTGTTGCACCATTTTGTGTTCCTATCTCTTTTTCTGGTCTTTTATATATAGCAGTCATTTTATACAACCCCTTGGCAGCCACTGTGTGACTGGCACCCATGGCACATGCTCAAAATTCAAAAGGTGCCCCATTGGCCCCCAAAAGTTGGTGGTCCTTATCCTAGTGCAGTAAGTTCCCTTTAAAAAAAGAAATGGACTTTTTGTGGGTAGGAGAGCGATGGGGGAGTGCATTGAAAAGTGTGGAATGAATGGTTAACAGGAAGATGCACAAATACCTCACATCACGATGACTGCTGATCTTTTTCTATCAAGTATTAATCGAGAGTTCGTTCTGATTTGTTTGCAGGAAGGTTATAATTTCACCTCTGTGTAAGGTTTGTGCAAGCAAATCAGGAAGAGTGCTTAATAAATCTGTCCTCTGGAGATGTCCCTGAAGAGCTCTTCTACAATTAAAACCACAGGGACTGAAAAAAAACAACCCCCAAACAGATTTAGGACAGTGATGTTATTGCACATGAACAACTAGCAGTTTCGTACCAGGCATTGCTTGGGAATTCTAATAAATGAGAAGATCCATGTAGTTTTGAAATGGATGGTTAAAATCAGTGTTAGTTTTGAAAGGTTCCGTCTGCTGTCTTGATTCAAAATGCACTTGCATCAAAAGATGGATGAAAGTCTGCAAAGTTTTGTTCTCTCCTAAGAGGTGTCCAAGAGTCTAGTGAACAGACAACTTTTCAAAATATATAATATAGATAATACGGAAATAACAGCTTGCATTTTGTTGCTTTGAAAATGCCTGTTAATGGGAGCTCTTCTATCTGTTGCCTCCCATGTCCTTATTTCAATAATGCTAGAAGGAGGAGGAGGAGGAGAAGTTTGGATTTGATATCCCGCTTTATCACTCCCCGAAGGCGTCACAAAGCGGCTAACATTCTCCTTTCCCTTCCTCCCCCACAACAAACACTCTGTGAGGTGAGTGGGGCTGAGAGACTTCAGAGAAGTGTGACTGGCCCAAGGTCACCCAGCAGCTGCATGTGGAGGAGCAGAGACACGAACCCGGTTCCCCAGATTACGAGTCCACCACTCTTAACCACTACACCACGCTGGCTCCCATTGCTCCCATTGCTGCAAGGAGCGGGTGAGCAGCTATTTGGAAAACCCCTACATGGTTTTGTAGAAATGCCAGGCAGTGCATTTCTTACTTATGTAAATGACTTTTGGGGAATCTGGCCCGTCACATGACTAAGCTGTCTTCATGGAAATCCTTGCAAAATCTGCAAGGTGAAAGTACCAAGAAATACATTATACATTCAGCAGAATTCCCAACCATCCCACCGCCCAGCTCCACACGGAAGTGTAGGATGGAAATCCCCACTCGGCAGACTGCTTTCATTTACTTGCAGAGTAGCAATATTGGCTAAATTTTCAATCCTGGTTGCTGGGATTGGTCATCAAAGCCATTGGCAAAGCCCAGTTCTTACTTGCCAGCTATTCATCTTGTCACTTAACACTTAGCACTTCAGGGCTTGGGCTGTCTGGTGTCTATTACATGCTGGTTTTGGGTGGATCATTTCTTCTGGCAGCAGAACATTTGTTACATGCAACCCCCATACTGAAGGCTTTTGCCAGTTTAGGATTTTCCTTGTTCATATATGAATTCCTGCCAGCCTAGCAGTTCAAAAGCACGTCAAACTGCAAGTAGATAAATAGGTACCACTCCAGCGGTAAGGTAAAGGGCATTTCCATGTGCTGCTCTGGTTTGCCAGAAGCAGCTTAAGTCATGCTGGCTCCCTCGGCCAATAAAGTGAGATGAGCGCCACAACCCCAGAGTCGGTCACGACTGGACCTAATGGTCAGGGGTCCCTTTACCTTTACCTATATGAATGAATGACCACCGTCTACTTTTATTGTCTCATTCCCCCTATAATTTGCACACACTCAACAGTTTGTTGCAATCACTTGCTTGATATCTGGTTTCCCCCCCTACCACTCACAATGTAGGTTATATATACAGTGGTACCTCGGGTTACAGACGCTTCAGGTTACAGACTCCGCTAACCCAGAAATAATACATCAGGTTAAGAACTTTGCTTCAGAAGGAGAACAGAAATCGTACGGCGGCAGTGGGAGGCCCCATTAGCTAAAGTGGTACCTCAGGCTAAGAACAGTTTCAGGTTAAGAACAGACCTCCAGAACGAATTAAGTTCTTAACCCGAGGTACCACTGTATCTTATGTGAGAAAAGTCCTCATATAGCTCCCACCTGGTTTATCAACATCAAATTGGGGTCAAGGCTGCCCAGGATGTTCTGTTCCTCAGACAAAGAACAAAATGACACCTTCCATTCCACATACAAAAACTGGCTGGACTAGAAGTTGAATCTGGAGACGAGACAGCCTCCATCACCACACCCGAAAGCAGCAGCCATCTTAGCTCCTTGACCCTCAACAGTGACCGCCAGAGGAAGTTGCCTCACTCTGCCTGGGACAGGGGCACCATCTCGTCCTTCATCTCAGGCAACAAAATGTCTTGACCTGGTGGTGGCTGGTGCCGATGAAGATTGGCAGAATGGAAGGAAGGCAAGACAACAGTAGACGAAGGCAAGAGGCAATGGCAGGCACAACCAACTAATTCTAGTTTTGTCCCCATAGTCCTCCTGGCAGAATTCTACAAAGGACATTGAGACTAAGAAGGAGGAAGCTGGTAACCAGTGCCACCCCTTTGACTAGGTGTAAACACAAAGGTGGGCAGGTGGGGACTGCTTGAGGTTGTTGGGGGCAATGCCCCATTTGCCCAAATGGACCACCCTTCACTGGGAGACCTTCACTCTGATCACCACTTGTTTCCTCAGCCACCTCTGCTCATTTTCCTGTGCCCTCACATCTTTCCCCATCCCTTAGCTGTCCATTATGTTGACCAGTACTTTTTTCCTCTAGGGGGGCGCAGGGGGACACATACCCCTAAACATTTATGAATCTTTGTACTTTTGTCCATTTACTGTATTTATTTTCCCCAATTTGAACTATAAAATGGTGATTTTCTTGAGTCAAAATGAGAGTATGCCTAAACATTTTTTTTAGAAAAAAAGCACTGATGTTGACTACCACCACTTAGAAGCCTATTTTGGCATTAAGCAGTGTGTACATATATCCCAAATGGTTCTGTTTGAATTCCTGCCTAACCAGTGAATTGAGAACATAGGAGTCGGCTTCTGGGACATGCCTGAAGATCATTGCACTTCACTGAAAATCTCCATCTTCATCTCATTGTGATGAGCCTGTACCAACTGGCTTGTGAAAGTTACAGTTTTGCTAGAAGTTCTTGTTAAATGAATACAAAACACACATTGTTTAGTAAAAGATTTTTTCTCTCTGAGATCTTTGAATGACTTGGATCATCAGCATCTATAAATCTAGTATGTGGGCATGATTAAAAAGCAAACCTTCATAATTACATAATTACATAAGAGAACAATCTGCTTGTTTTTAACTACCAGCAATATCTCTGCCAATTTAATTATTCAAGATGAAAGAAGTGCAATGTGGAAGGGTACTAGGACTGCCTAATCGTGTGCTGGGTTGCAGATTTTGGCTCCGCTTACAGTCCATGAATGTTATTCCTGCTGCAATTCCCATTATGGAATTACCTGGAATTCTGGCTTAACTTGCATGCCAGCTGGTAAACAAGTTAAGGCAGAATGATCGTTCAAATTTCTACCACAGAAACGTATTTTAAAATGGCGAAAGAGGGAGGCTTGAAGGCAACAGGGACTAGAAATTTTCCACCTTGACAAAAAAACCAGTTGCTGTTTGAGCGGCAAGGTGGCAGCAAAACAATATTATCGTTATTCTTCCTGGCCGTCGGGCTGAACCACATTCTGGAGTGTGTATAAATGAGACAGCTCTTCCTAATTCAGTTCTTAAAATAGGTGACAGACAACTGGAAGCAAGGATGACTAATCTAGCCCCTAGTATATAGCGCCAGGCCAAGATGTTTCGATGTCTGAACTAGAGCATCAATGACCGCTCCACGCTTAAAACGGGGGGCGCCCTTTGCGTGGACACGCACAGTCTCTAGATCTGGAGCGGCTCCAACAGCATAGGCTTGGTTTGCCTTCCCTCAGGTCTCCGCCTACCTCAGTCAGTTGTCCAATCCCACGGGGGGGGGGGGGAGTGTTGCCAAGGAGACCAGGCCAGGTAGGGGAGGGATTACCTGCCCAGACAATAGAGGGAGGATCTTACCTAGGAATCCTCACTTGGCTCCAGAGCTTCTCCCACCCTACCCACCCTCAGTTAATGTCTTATTTGCAGGTTAACTTTTCTTCACAGGTATGCGGGCGCTGCTACGTTAAGGTCACTGTTAAAGGGCCGGAAAGGAATTTCCCTGCATTGGCAGGTTTCGCCTTTCCCGTAGCAAAACGTCACAACTTTGGCGGTATCAGGCCTTGGGCGGAATCCTTTAGTCCATCTTCCTCTTTGTGGCGGCGATACCAGGGTTCCCCACAAAAGGGGTTTCTGAAGGGAGGCTTTGACCGTACGCCGAAAGGTCGTCATTGCTCTCTCCTGCGGCGGCGGCGTTACGGGGGCGGCTATCTCTGCTTGAACATATGTTCTCCAGAGCCGGCCCACCACCCCCCCACACACACACTGGATAACCCTGATGCTCCCTAGGTCCCCGGCTGGGGACTGGGGAGGGAGAACGCCCAATGCCTGAGCCAAGGTCTACCCACATTTGAAAGTTAATAAAGTTGTGGCCAATTTAATCCCATAGCACATTGTCATGAGTCGTTATTTCACATGACGGGGGGGGGGGGTGGACGGACCGCGCGGGATCTGGGGACTCCGCCTGTCCACGCAAATGACATCCCCACCCCAGGGATAGGACCAATAGCTGTAGAAGACTTACATCTCTATTCAGGCAGCAGTTCCAGGCTAGGGTTGCCACCTTTGGTCGGGCAAAATAAGGGACAGGTCAGGGGGGAATTGGGGAGCTAAAAATTATCATACTTTTCCGTGTTTAAGACTATGTTTTTTTCTTTAAAAATCATGCTAAAGAATGGGGGTCGTCTTATACATGGGTAGTGCATAGGGTGGACGTTTGATTGGTTGCTGCCGTGGTTGCTAGCGGCTATTGTACGGGTTATTGGTTGCTGCATCAATGGGTGGTGTTGATTGGGTGATGCAGTGGCAATAGAGCAGGCGATTGGCAGTACGGTACTTTACCTGAGTGCTTCACCTTCCGATCTTGCTCTTTGGCCTTGCTGCTCATGCATTGCAAACTCTTCCATTCTCCACTGGAGCAGTCCCATGTGCAACCCCCCCCCCATCGCTTTCTGAGTCTGACCAACCTGCCTCCTCTGGGAGCACAAAAGGGCTCTCTTTCCTTCTCCCACTGAACCCACCCCCTGCCCATACAGTTTTGAGGAGGAAAGGGGCTTGAATATGTGAAAAAGGGTATCCCGTTTGAAGTCCAAACAGGACAGGGGACACTTCTCCCCCCAAAAAGGATGATCAATTTTTTCTAGGGACCTGCAGAAACTCTAGTTCCCACCTTCGTCTTATCTCCTGTTCGGTCTCTCAAAACCGTCTGCTTTACTTTTCGGCCCAAGAAGAGTCCTGCTGCCACTATAACTCCTCATCTCAGTGACTCCCAAATGCACTTTTAGCTACTTTTCACCCCATGTGAAATACTGGCAAAAGCTCTTTTACCTGAGATGTGGAACTGAAACTCTGCTGAAACCTCTGTTGTTCTTCAATTTGGGGGTGAGCGAGTTTAGTTGGCTCTTTGCCTGTGCCTTGGTTCATGTGGCCAGCCTTCTTGGCCAAGGTTCTTGGGTCAGATCCAGGCTCTCTTGGATGAGACTGGTTTTTTAAGATTCGTTTCAGTCCGGATTTAGGTCTGGTTGGGGCCCTGCCTTGGCAACTCTGTTTGATCACCTATGTCAGGACAAAGGGGTTGGTAGGAAGGGACGGAGATAATAATTTTGTTTGTTTAGCCATAACAAAACAGAAGCAAAAAATCCGCATACAGAGTTGAGCCACAAATCCAGCTCTTAATTTCATGGCCAGGAGTGCAAACAAAGGAATATGCAAAGAAACACAAAATATCAGATGACAAAAAGCAAGCAAACTCATTAATTAAACTCCACAAAATATTATGCATGGTGTCAGAGCTGCCCGAGGTCCCAGCTCACAAAGGACCAACGCCAGTTCGTTGTTATATACAAAAGTCTTTATTGAAGTTCATTTTCGCTTTTACAGCCGCAGCGTGCAGCTCTACGTCTGAAACTCTAGACCGCTGAAGCTCCGTCTGAATCTCCTCCCCCCAGACACCAGCTTAAGGCTCTAGCCTTGCTCCACCTCTTCCTTTGCTCTTTCCTCCTCTGGGTCCGCCTGTCAGCTGGGGTCTCGCCTTTCCTAGACTCTTCTGACGCTGAGTCCCCTGACTCTTCTCCCTGCCTCCGGCGGGCTTTAGGACCTGGTTCCCAATCCGGGCTTTCTGCTGTCCCGCGCGCCTGTACATTCGAACTTGGCGCACGTGCCCAGCCGGCAACCTTCCTCCTGACCGTTACACTGCTCCTGTCACTGCTTCCCCCTTCGGGGAGCCTAGCTGGACTTGACCTTCCCTCCGTTTCCCCACTCTCCGATAGAGGCGTGGTCAGTCCCGACTCATCTTCTCTCCCTGCTGGAGGAGACACTGGCCCTGACACCTGGGATTCTTCCCCCCCACTACGCTCTGGTGGGGAAGCTGGTCCTGATCTCCAGCTGCTGCTTTGGGAGTCCCCGCTGGCCCCCCTTGCCCTGACCATCGGCGCCTCCTTCTGGGAATCTTCTGATTCACTGGAGAAGCTCATGGAATCTCTCGGGTCACTGCTATACTCCCCTACGCTGCCCTCCGATTCTTCCCCTTCGCTCTCCATTTCCTCTCTCCCCTGTGCCTCTGTTCCTGAGCCCCTGACACATGGGGATAAGGGATAAAGTGGGCATAGAGTACCGGTAATAAAATGGACAATATCATCTGTGACAGTTTTACAAAATATACAAGTTGCTGCTCCAGGGGCAATTTCTTATAACAACCACCCCAAAAAGTTGAGGGCATGAGATTAAATCTTAATTCTGTAAATTTTAGGAAGCAAACTTGTATTTTTTAAAAAAATTTATTAAAGATTTTCTAGAATTGCAAAAGAACATGCAATGTCTCTTTTCATTTTCAGATCATAGTCTCTTTTAGTTACGTTCAATGTAAGACAATGTTAGGCACATGCTTAAGCAGCTGGAATACCAGCAGATAAAGCCAGTATTTTCTTCATAAATGCATTTTGAACCTTCTCCAACTCCTGAATTAGTGGTTGGCTGAAACACCAGAGTTCTGCACCGGATGACCTGGAGGGAAAACGCCTAGCCAGAAATACTTTGATGGCTGCGGCAAACAGGGCTATGCGTCTCTGAAAACTCTTCTTGATCTCTCAGCCATTCAGTATCATCCATAGGGTTGCCAGACCTCTAGGTCTGAGCTGTTGTCTCCTTTTGCCTGCCCCCCTCCAGGTGCTGGGCTTGAATATCCAAGTAGGCAAGAGCGCCTTTAATATTTCCTTTTAAAAAGAGGATTGTGCATGCAGCTTGCAAGCTGCAGCCTGGCAGGAGCTGGCTGAAAATTATGGCATAGACACAAAGTGTGTGTGTGGGGGGGTCTACCCTACTCTGCTCTCCTCTCTCAATTAACATCTGTCTCCTGGGGCTGCCCTGTGACATCACCAGGACCTCCCTTCTTGACATCACCAGAGACCACTCCTAGGTCTCAGGTTTGGGATCTAAAAATCTCAGCATCTGAGATGCTCCTCATCATGGTATCCCTGCTCCTGGAATGCCATCAACCATGGCATTCTTCTGGAGCTACTTTCTAAGTGGGGTTTGTGGGGCACTGCTTTATGGTAGTTCCAATCCTACTTGGATGGCTTTCTCCTGATGCTTGTGGAGTGTTGTTTGGTCACATGGTGTCAGGCTTCAGGGAATCGGGCTTCCTCCCCCCTTTGGCAGTAGATAAGCAGAAAAAAGGAAAAGGAGTTTTCTTACCAGTTAGAAACTTTAATGATCACAGAGAGAGAACAAAGAATCCATTTCCTAGGAATGATGGTGCTCCCAATTAAGGGCTCCACCCACATCCTCCCTAGTCACCCATGTCACTACAGCATCTGGTAACCTGAGCTCATAACCACTGTGCTGCCACATTACCAGCTCTTCTTGACCTTTGGATGAGCAGATGAATGCTTTCCAGAGACAATGAATCTGTTAACTCTCCCCCCCGTGCTTCTCTTCCTAGCTGTTCCCTATCCAGTACTTCCCAGCGTCTGCCTTCTGAACTATGTCCCTCTGCTAACCACTGTTCCAAATCTATACTGTCCACCTGCTCCTGGGAAGAGTCAGGATCCTGGTCAGGAGCAGGGGGAGGTTCCCACCATTCCTCCTCAGCGTGGTCCATGACACATGGACCTTCAAGAATATGGCACTGCAGGGTTCAAACCTGTCCCCCATACTGTTTACTGGAGAGCCAGTGTGGGTGTAGTGGTTAAGAGCGGTAGACTCGTAATCTGGGGAACTGGGTTCACATCTCCGCTCCTCCACATGCAGCTGCTGGGTGACCTTGGGCCAGTCACACTTCTCTGAAGTCTCTCAGCCCCACTCACTTCACAGAGTGTTTGTAGTGGGGGAGGAAGGGAAAGGAGAATGTTAGCCACTTTGGGACTCCTTCGGGTAGTGATAAAGCGGGATATCAAATCCAAACTCCTCCTCCTCCTCCTCCTCCTCCTCCTCCTCCTCCTCCTCTTCTTCTTCTTCTTCTTCTTCTTCTTCTTCTTCTTCTTCTTCTTCTAACATCCACATGAGACCATTATGTCAGATCACCCTGAGCTCTAGAGCGCATTGCCAGTAGTATGCTGACAATAAGCTGCTCTGCTTCTCCTTTACATTTGCAAGTCTAGTATAAGGTTACCAGATTGTTTTTCAATGAATCTGGGGACACTTTTCAACTTCAGTAGGAATGATAGGATTTTGTCAGGGGACTGATTTGTAAATCTGGGGACTGTCCCCAAGAAACGGGGATGTCTAGTAACCTTAGTCTAGCAATGGATGTGCTAGATTGGTATCCAGCCTTAATAATGAACTGGATGAGAGTCAATAAACTGCAGTTCAATCCGGGCTGAGGCACTGTCAGTGGCTGGCTCCCTATACTGGATGGGGTATGTGTGTCTGGCCTACGGATGGGGTTATACTATGGTTACCAGATTTTTTTTCAATGAATCCGGGGACATTTTTTGTCCTTTGATGCTAAGTAGCAACAGGGAGTCAGTAGTGAGGACGGTGAGGCAAAATACACTTGCCCAAGCACGCATATTGTATAAAGGTGCAAAGCCCTTCTTTCGCACCCTATAAAACATAAATGCACAGAGTTTTTTTAAAAACTGGGCAATGGCCACCTGCCCACGACTCCCGAGCCTCCCCCAATCTCCTGCCCCCTTCCCCCTTTGTTTTGACTGATCAGGGGAGGCTCGGGAGTCACAGGCGGGTGGCTGTTGCCCAGGTTTTTAAAAACCTCTGCACATTTATGCTTTACAGGGTGCAAAAGAAGGGCTTTGTGCCTTGCCTGGCAGAGAAACCACGTGTCCTGCACCCTTCCTGGGCAATGGCCGCCTGCCCACAACTCCCGAGCCTCCCCTGATCAGTCAAAACAAAGGGGGAAGGAGGAAGGAGATCTGTACCACCGGACGTCCCTGGTTTCCCTTCTGCAGCGGCAGTCAGCAGCCTAGAGCCAGCCTGTTAGTGCAGTTGGCTCTGGCTGGCTTCAGGAGCTGCTCACTGCTGTGGCGCAGGAAAAATGGTGGGCGTCACGGCAGCGAGCAGCTCCTGAAGCCAGCCAGAGCCAACTGTGCTATCAGGCTGGCTCCGGGCTGCTGAGACTGCTGCTGCCACATTTCCTGGGGACAGATTTGCAAATCTGGGGACATTCCCGGGACGGAATTTGTCCAGGGACAGATTTGCAAATCCAGGGACTGTCCCCGGGAACCAGGGATGTCTGGCAACCCTAGGCTATACTCCCTCCGAAGGAGCAGGTATGTAGTTTGGGTGTGCTTCTGGATCCATTACTGTCAAAACCTTATGTGACTTGGCAGTGGCGTAGCGTGGGTTGTCAGCACCCGGGGCAAGGCAAGTAATTTGCGCCCCCTAACCCATGGATTTGCGCCCCCTAACCCATGGATTTGCGTACCCTAACCCTAACCCCCAGACATTGCGCCCGGTGCGGCCGGCCCCCCCTGCACCCCCCACGCTACGCCACTGTGACTCAGGACCCAAAGACCGCTCTTCCCAAATGAATCAACCTGGACCCTGCATTTGTCTCTTCAGCAAACTGGGAACTTTTAACTTGTCTTTAACATCTGGGAACCTTGATTAGCTCCTCAAGGCGTGTATTCAGGTGTTAAATTAAGTACATAGCACCCTCGTGTGCACATGTTTGGTGTGCCTGCAGCAAACTCTGCAGGACGTGTAGATCTGCCCAGATCACCCTGAGATCAAAGAGGAGGCCACCCAGATCTTAACATGGGTGGTGATGAGAAAGATAAGAATCTTAAAACTACATTCATGACTTTGCCAATAATACATATTCACTCACCAACCTGTTTTTAAATATAAAACAGACCACTCTTGCCAGATATTGTTTACTAAAGCTGCTGAAGTTTGGGTGGCATTCAGCTGAACACACAACCTCAGTTTAGGCTACCCTGCGTGGTGACAGATGTATATTGCAAGTGGGGTGGGATTGGTTCAAAGAAGCATTCATTACCTGGAAACAAATGCCTCTGGTTGGACTATGTCTTTAAATCGCTCCCACATCACACAATGTGCAATCTTATTCATATTTGCTCAAAGCAAAGCCACTTGTACTCAAAGAAGTTTCTTTACAAATAAATCTGAAGGGCTCGTTGCCTTAAAATGTATGTCCTTAAAATGAGCCCCTTCTTGATAGAGGGCAGTCTCACAATTTTACAGAAAGTGGGTAACACACACCCTTCCAAGGCAGAATGTGAAGGAGAGACTTGCCCAATTTGTTTCAAGGGTGATGCAGAAATAACCCTCCATATGCAAAAAGCAAATTCATGAAACTGGGATTATGGGTTGTTGTTTTTCCAAGTGGAAAAGAAGTATTCTTCTGCAGAGATTTTGTGCAATATGGCATCACTGCCAGCTAGTTTTTTCCACTATCAATCACACCTAGAGAGGCTGGAGGAGTTTGCTTGGTCCACATCTGTAAGGTGTACTGAACTGATTCATAGGTGGGTTCTGTCAGTCTTTGGTTCTCTCAGTCTCTCACCCTTCCAAACCTAAATCCAGTTCTTCACATTTCTGCAGCCATTTGTAAAAAAGAAAGAAAGATTTTTTTTTGAAATCTTCATGAAAATTCTTGAGTGTTTTAGTGTGCATTTCTCCTAATAAGTAAACTTTTGTCAGCAATTTCTCCTAATATAATGCATTTTAGTATGTTGCTTCCACTAATCTATTCATTTTTATGCACGTTCCTCTCTGATGTGTACATTCTTGTAAATACTGTTTGGGATTGCATTGCAAAATTCCGATAAGTGCGAATTTGGAAGAATGGCTGTGCTTCGGTTCCCATACTGTTTTGCAAAGTGTGGACTTGATAGATTTGGCTTCAGATGCAAACTGGATGAAATTTCTTCTCCCTTCCAGATAAGGGACTATTGAAAAAGGCAGAGGGGATGAGCTCCGGCTTCTTTGGGTGCCAGTGTTCCAGTGTGGTGTAGGAGAGCCAGTGTGGTGTAGTGGTTAAGAGCGGTGGACTCGTAATCTGGTGGACCGGGTTCGATTCCTCGCTCCTCCACATGCATCTGCTGGGTGACCTTGGGCTAGTCACTCTTCTCTGAAGTCTCTCAGCCCCACTCACCTCACAGAGTGTTTGTTGTGGGGGAGGAAGGGAAAGGAGATTGTTAGCTGCTTTGAGACTCCTTAGGGTAGTGATAAAGTGGGATATCAAATCGAAACTCTTCTCCTTTACAGTGTTGATCCAGGGAGTGCATGAGTGCTCTCTATTGGTCCCTCTTCCCTTTGATCAAGTTAATGTTTTGGACAGACTCGTTATTAGTTCCTAGCTCAGAAATGATACATTACCATGCATAAGCTTAGGCAATTCACTCTGTCTCAGTTTGGACCAGGAAATTGTAATTATCATTCAGAAATTATAGAGTAGGAAATAGAAGGGATATGATAACCAATTGCAAAACATTTTATGCATTAACTGTGCTCTACAGGATCTTAAAAAGCAGAGACATCTCCTTGCCGACAAAGGTCCGTATAGTTAAAGCTATGGTTTTCCTGGTACAGTGGTGCCTCGCAAGACAAAAAGAATCCGTTCCGTGAGTCTCTTCGTCTTGCGGTTTTTTCGTCTTGCGAAGCAAGCCCATTAGCGGCTTAGCGGATTAGCGCTATTAGCGGCTTAGCGAGCTTAGCGGATCAGCTGATAAGCGGCTTAGCGGCTTAGCGGATCAGCTGTTAAGCGGCTTAGCGGATCAGCTGATAAGCGGCTTAGCGGATCAGCTGTTAAGCGGCTTAGCGGCTTAGGATCAGCTGATAAGCGCCTTAGCGGCTTGGGAAAAAGGGGGGAGGAAAAAAAACCCGCAGGAACTCGCAAGACATTTTCGTCTTGCGAAGCAAGCCCATAGGAAATTCGTCTTGCAAGGCATTCGTCTTGCGGGGCACCACTGTAGTGATGTATGGAAGTGAGAGCTGGACCATAAAGAAGTCTGATCGCCAAAGAATTGGTGCTTTTGAATTATGGTGCTGGAGGAGACTCTCGAGAGTCCCATGGACTTCAAGAAGATCAAACCTATCCATTCTGAAGGAAATCAGCCCAGAGTGCTCACTGGAAGGACAGATCCTGAAGCTGAGGCTCCAATACTTTGGCCACCTCATGAGAAGAGAAAACTCCCTGGAAAAGACCCTGATGTTGGGAAAGATGGAGGGCACAAGGAGAAGGGGACGACAGAGGATGAGATGGTTGGACAGTGTTCTCGAAGCTACCAGCATGAGTTTCACCAAACTGCGGGAGGCAGTGGAAGACAGGAGTGCCTGGTGTGCTCTGGTCCATGGGGTCATGAAGAGTCGGACACGACTAAACAACAACAGCATAATGAACTTCTTGAGAAAGGAAGAGTATACTACATGTCCTCCTGTATTATCATGCAGCTGCCATGTCTTCTCACTCTTTGACATTAAAGATGCCAATAATCTTGCATGCATTTTGCAAGGGACACCATGCAATGCACACTATGCAATGGGGAGGCTGTTTCCCAACAGCTGCAGTGTCACCTAGTGGACAAACACTTTCCCATGTGGCACAGAATGGATAAGCATAGCATTAGACAAGAGAGTCATTACTGGCTTTCAAAACAGACATTGTACAGCATCAGGCAAAGAAGCAAGTCTGCTGTTTGAGTTATGGCCAGGGCCCAGCACCATTTGAAGAAATGTGCTATAAAAGCCCTTTGGCTAGTCAATGTACAGGATGTGTTTTTCCCACTGTGGTATGTTTTCTTTAGTTCTACAGTGGTTTCAGTGAAGGGACAACAGAGAGCCTTTCTTTTCTGAACTAGCTTGCTGGCAAACTGAGCTACCTGAAAAGATCCAGTCTGTGAAAATATCTGAAAGCAATTTCTGCCTAGGCATTCAGTTCTACTGCATGCACGGTGTACTGCAGGTATGGTCTAATATTCCTTGTTCCAGGCTTATAATGAAATCGAAATCTACCCTTCCCAAATCAGATGAGCATGCGCCACCATTCATAACAGAGGAAAGGCGCCACCTCTGAACCTCTGACCAGGGTTGTTTGAATGTTGCCCACTCTCTTTCCCAGGAAGAACACCACAAAGAAGGCTTCCTTCTTTCTCTCAAACAGAAATCCATGTTTCTGTCCTGTGGCTGCAAAGGTGAGCATAGTTACAATACCTCTATCCCAGCAAAAGGAAGATCAGCTTGGTCGCAACTTGATTCAAATCAGCCATAGTAACCTTCCCCTAACTTTTAACACTCCTTCCTACTGTGCCTTCTTTCTAGAATGTTAGCCTAGAGTCAGGGACTGCAGCTTTGTTCTGATCTGTATCTAGAAGTCTCCTAACCTCTGATCCCTTGCGCATGGAATTTTGTTGTATTAAACATTAACTGATGCAAGAAGATTTTGTAGAAAATTTTGACTGAAAAACAACACAATTTTTTAAAAAGAAAAGGAATCACAATCAGTCAGGATATGATTTTGTTGTTTAGTTGTTTAGTCGTGTCCGACTCTCCGTGACCCCATGGACCAGAGCATGCCAGGCACTCCTGTCTTCCACTGCCTCCCGCAGCTTGGTCAAACTCATGCTGGTAGCTTTGAGAACACTATCCAACCATCACGTCCTCTGTCATCCCCTTCTCCTTGTGCCCTCAATCTTTCCCAACATCAGGGTCTTTTCCAGGGAGTCTTCTCTTCTCATGAGGTGGCCAAAGTATTGGAGTCTCAGCTTCAGGATCTGTCCTTCCAGTGAGCACTCAGGGCTGATTTCCTTCAGAATGGATAGGTTTGATCTTCTTGCAGTCCACGGGACTCTCAAGAGTCTCAATTCTTTGGCGATCAGCCTTCTTTATGGTCCAGCTCTCACTTCCATGCATCACTCCTGGGAAAACCATAGCTTTTACTATACGGACCTTTGTTGGCAAGGTGATGTCTCTGCTTTTTAAGATGCTGTCTAGGTTTGTCATTGCTTTTCTCCCAAGAAGCAGGCGTCTTTTAATTTCTTGACCGCTGTCACCATCTGCAGTGATCATGGAGCCCAAGAAAGTAAAATCTCTAACTGCCTCGATTTCTTCCCCTTCTATTTGCCAGGAGGTGATGGGACCAGTGGCCATGAACTTCATTTTTTTGATGTTGAGCTTCACCACTATCTGCTGTCTACTAGCGCAACAGAATTAGTAGCACTAAGTTGTATGTCATATTCACATCATGAGACCTCTGGGTATAGGGCGGTATATAAATTCAATAAATAAAAAGAATCATCCATACATTGAATTTATGCAAGTGCTAAAAGTGAGCAAAAGTAGGACCAAGTAACTTGGCAAGATCCTTTCAAAGGTCCCTTTTACCAATCCTTGCATCTGGGTCATGTACTAATCTCAACCGTAGAACATAATATGACCAAGACCAAGTAAACGTTTTATGGGTCAGTCTCAAGACAAGCCCAGATCCATTCCAAGCAAATGCCACTGTGTTTCTGCTCAGTGTGTTAGATAGCCTTTGGGCACATTATTGATATCCGTGCTCCCATTAGTGACCACTCTACGCACAAACTTCCAAGACTGCTTCGATCTGCTGCTTTAGATGTTGTTGTTGTTGGCATCTATCTGTCTTGTGAGACAATGGAGTGCACCTCTGAAGGTGAAGTCAAACCACTGCGCCAGCAGCACTGACGTGACTTCTTCGGGGTGCAAGCCTGGGTAGTGTGTATGAAGGTCGTGAGCTGCCCAGATGATAAAATGATTCCCCTGCTTAGCCTCATTGATGTGGTCCAAAGGGAAGCAGAGCCATACATTTCATACCTGCTGCAAGAGTTGCTGGAAGGATGCATACAAGGCGCCATCCAACCATCTTAGGGTCCCTACTCTAGATTTGTGTACAGTTTACTCCTTAGTCTTTTCTTCCCCAGAAGATATCCCATAAGGTAGCAGAGATTTAAGATAGTTTTCCTTCTCCCGGATGGGCTACCTTCCCAGGCTGACGAACCTTTAGATCAGGCACCCCCAGACTCGGCCCTCCAGCTGTTTTGGGACTACAACTCCCATCATCCCTAGCTAACAGGACCAGTGGTCAGGGACGATGGGAACTGTAGTCCCAGAACAGCTGGAGGGCCAAGTTTGGGGATGCCTGCTTTAGATGAACCTTGGTGCAACCATTTTACAAGGCTGGTCATCCAAGAATGGCAGTAAGGCTGTCCCTATGGTGGGTGTTCCTTCTGGACTTATTGACAGAGAAATTGAACCCAATGTAGGGATTTCAGCAGACCAATTCCTGCTCTACTCCCCCCCTTCCATTTTCTTCTGTGCTCCTGACATTCCATGTCTGAATTGCACATAACTGATGGCTCCATAGGAACCAAGGGGTCTTCAGCCTTCCCAATAAAATATTTGAGGGGGCCAGCTTCCCCAGTTGATGGGCATTGCCATTCAAAAGGCATGTGTGCACCATGTCATGTGATCAATTATGCAGGGTGGGGCTTACCAGCCCCCCCTAATATTTTATTTAAGTTGGCACCCCTGATGGACTCATAGTCTGCTCAACTCCTCGGTTATTATTCAGTCCCTTCCCCCTTCCCCTAATGATTCAGCAGCCATCAACAATCTCTAAGTCCTAGGACCTCCAAGATGTTGATTGTGTACCATGTAAGCTTCTCCATATATATTTCTCCATGTCTAAGGTGTGTCACCCCTGCCTGCAACCAAGTATGCAGAAACCACTCCCTTGTTTTTGGGTGGCCTCGTATTGCTTTCAAATGGATAGGTCACATCAAGGCTACGAAACTCAAAGCGCAGAAAGCTTGTGGGGCATTAATGAAATTCTATTTTATGGTGGTTGGTCAGCTATTGAAAATCTTTGCCACTAAAGTGGTCTCCCAGATGCTTCAGGGAGTAGCGATATGGGGCAAGGACCCAAATGCCAACAAAGCCTTAGAAATAGTGCAGAACAAATTCCTCAGGAAAGTGCTCTCGCTTCCCAACGGGACTCCAGCTGCTCTTCTCTGCGTTGAAGCTGACGTGACAACAATACAGGCTAGAATTGATTACCTGTGCTTAAATTATGTGAAAAGACTTCAATTTCTTTCGGAGGAGAGATTGCCCACTATGTCACACACAGAACAGAAACAGACCAAATGTTGGAAGGACAGCGTCCAACGCCTCTTGTCCCAATACCAATTTCAGGTGACTATGAAAATGGACAAGAGGCACTTAAGAGATTGTCTCTTTAGGGATCTAACCATGATGGCTTCTACCAAGAGTTCGCCATGGTTTCCACTTATTAAAATGGAGCCGGCCCCAGCCAACTCCCACTTGCTGTGCTTAGAATCGCTTTGAAAGAATTACGATTCCAATAGATGCCCTCGGTGGTGTTGGATGGACGCTACAGCAAAGTATACCGTATGAAGAGAGACTTTGTCTGTGTGGGCAACCCTGTGCGGAGGACCTGTGCCACTATTTATTGCAGTGCCCGTTATATATATACCCAAGAGACCAATTCATACAACCCATTTCCGAATGGAACTCACTTGGAAAGGGTGGAAAGGGTGGAATGGGTGCTGAGCGATACTGATGACTTTGTAACTTATAAAGTAGCACTCTATGCGTTGGCAGCTAAGAAGTTCAGGAGGGAAGAACTAGATAAAATAGCGGTCAACTGCAAAGAGGATTCGGATATTTAATTTGGCACATTTTACTAGAGAATCTTCTGCTATTCTATTTTATGCAACAAACAATCTTAGTAGTTGTGACAGTGGTTTATATTGTATGTGTGGTGCCTAATGATTCTTATGGTTATTGATGTTTTTCCTTTTATTTTTCTGAATGATGCCATGGCCTATGGTTAGCGCAATAAAGTCTATGATGATGATGATGAATAGGTACTCAGTGTCACCTGTGTTCACTGGACTCGCATCAAAATGTTCCAATGTATCCCCCACCCTCTAAGACACATGGGTTATGAAAAGGGCTCCTGTTCATGGCCTCAAACAGTCTGGAACAGACTCTTTAAGTACTGCTCTCTCTTGTCTTTTCCCTATATTTTCTCTCTCTCTCTCCCAAACAGAAGTATTTTGTTGTTTTGATGCTCTGTATCAGGGATGGGAAAACTGTGACCATCCAGATGTTGCTGGACTGCAACCCGCTCACCTATGGCTCACCTGGTGCTGGTGGGAGTTGGAGCCCAACAAAGTCTGGAGAACCACAAGTTCCCCAACCTTGCTGTGTGTAGTGGGATGGTCTACTCAGTTCAGGAGAATGAGACAGGAAAAATATGTCCCTTTTCTTTTCCTTGTCTTCTGAAGCATGGGGGCGGGGGTTTCACCTCCGCCAAGCTAAGCAGTTGGCTCCTTACCTCTCTCGCCCTGACCTAGCCACTGTGATCCACCCGACAGTCACCTCCAGACTGGATTATTGTAACTCGCTCTATTTGGGGCTGCCCTTGAAGCTGACCCAGAAACTCCAGCGGGTGCAGAATGCCGTGGCGAGACTCCTTACGGGGTCCTCGCTGCGGGATCACATTCACCCAGTGCTATACCAGCTGCACTGGCTCCTGGTGGAGTACAGGATCAGGTTTAAGGTGCTGGTTTTAACCTTCAAAGCCCTATACGGCCTAGGACCCTCGTACCTACGGGGCTGCCTCTCCTGGTATGTCCCACGGAGGACCTTACGGTCTTCAAACAAAAACATCTTGGAGGTCCCAGGCCACAGAGAGGTTAGGCTGGCCTCAACCAGGGCTTTTTCGGCTGTGGCTCTGATCTGGTGGAACGCTCTGTCACAAGAGACTAGGGCCCTGCAGGACTTGACATCTTTCCGCAAGGCCTGCAAGATAGAGCTGTTCCACCAGGCCTTTGGTAATCCTCACAGAACTCTAGCCCAATGGTTGCCATTAATTTGATTTGAACTGATTTTATAACGAAATGATTTTAGAATGTTGTATTATTTTACTGTTGTTAGCCGCTCTGAGTCCGGCTTTGGCTGGGGAGGGTGGGATATAAATAAAAAATCATCATCATTATTATTAATGTTATATACCACCACCTTAACCCCACCCAGAATACTTACCAAAGGTTGTTCAGTGCTTGAATAAACCATTTTGTTCATTCCTCAAAGTTGGCAGCCCTGCTCTAAATTGCCCTTCTATGAACACAAAGCCCCTTCCTCATTGTTTGCAGCATGTGGCTATCCATTTTTGGCCCAAGGGCTTAATTCACCCATAGCCATCTATGGCCAAAGCTTTTTTTTTTTTTTTGCACCTTTTCTTATATAGAAGTGTCCAGAGCAGCCACTGTTCTTGCTAGCTAGCGAAAGAAAGCTCTGTGATGTCCAAAGGAAATGATGAGGGCAACCTGCTTAAAAAAACAAAAACACCCCAAACCCCGACATTCACTTTTTTGGCAATTCTATGGCAGCAGGAGGAGCCACAGTGGTGGGTTCCTTCCTGTATGGTCTGGAACTTTGCCTTTGGCAGAGCTGGATATAGAGAAGTGTGATTGGCTCGGTCATGCTGGGCGCAAAGCCTCTGGGCAATGCTAAAATTGGGCAACCCCTGAAATTTGTGTCCCTAAGGTCTGCCACTGCTTCTGGTCATAGGAATAAGCTGCTCAGTTTCACCCTATGAAGAGGTTCTTAGGGGTCTGGGGCAAAAACTACTGCCTTCAATAGAATCCAAATGTCATCCACATTGATATATTGGGGGTAAGGACAGAATGTGCACCAGCAATAGCTTTATCAACATGCTTACAAGTGCACCTCAAATTACTGTATTTTTTGCTCCATAAGACACACTTTTTTCTTCCTAAAAAGTAAGGGGAAATGTCTGTACGTCTTATGGAGCAAATGTGTGGTCCCTGGAGTCAAATTGCCCAGGGGCAAAAAGCAGATCATGCTTTTTATGGTTTTGTTTTGAAAGAGGGAAGTGGATGTTGAAGCAAAGCCGCTGATCGGAAGCGATTGGAAGCGAGATAAGGGGTGCTAGCAATAAAGGAGGCTGCCTGGGAGGGGGGAGGTAAAGACAGCAAACATGCAAGGAGGGGAGACAGGAAGACTAAATCAACGAGGAGAGAAATTAGAAGAAAAGGAGGAACAAAAAAACTGCTCCAAAAGACACTAAGGCAAACAAGAAGGAAGGGAGTGTTGAAAGGAAGCAGCTGATCGGTGGGATCGGGAGAAAGATAAAGGACCTACCAGAGGCTGCCTGGGAGGGGAGAGGTAAAAGCCCATGGATCCTCAGGAGTCTTGCATTGCGTCACCCCAAATTCACCATCAGATCACATAGCATGTCCATGGTTACATCTTGCACCAAAAAAATCACGCACCCACTGTTGCGTGGGGCCGCAATGGTGCAAAAACGTGGTTACAAAGCATGGATCCACGTGGATCCTCAGGATTTTTGCATTGGGCTACCCCAAATTCACCGTCAAATCACATGTCTGTGGCCACAGCATGAACCACAAAAATCATACATCCACTGTTTCATCAGAATTTTTTTTTCTTGTTTTCCTTCTCTAAAAACTAGGTGCGTCTTATGGAGCGAAAAAAGTTTTTGTAGCTCACTTCTCGCTTCCTCATTGCCTCCCACCCTCTTGCTACTTCAATGAACAGACTTGTCTAAATGGAAATTGACTTTCTTAGCACATATTATGCAATTTCAGTAAACACACATGGATTTTTTTTAATTAGTTGTACAAACTGGAACAATATTTATAGCTTGGTGTTCAGCGAGCCATTAGTGTGCTCAACACAGTACAATTTAGTGCCCAGTGTCATTAAATTGGCATCTGCTATACTGACTCATAGCTATCTCCTCCTGGAGATCTTTGGGGCTATAGTTTAAAATACTCATCGAGATATAGGGGGGGGGGGGGAAAGAACAGCTGCAAAAATGTAATGCTGTTTATATAAACCCAGCTGAAAAAAGTAATGTTGTCAGGAGCTCAGCAACTGTAAGGCTTTTGCCCTGCAAAACAAGAAGAAATAAATAGTTTAGAAAGCTGTCTCCTTAAAAACAGACACTGGATCTTTCTTTTCTATAAAAAAACATAGAATTTAAATATTGCATTGTACTTCATGTGCCACAAATATTTTATCATAAGTTGTACCAAGATTTTGGCAGCAGCGGCAGATTGACGATTTCAAAGGAGGCTTCACATACATCTACTAGTAAATTCAGCTTGCATTCTGTAAGCATAAACCCAGGTTTCTGGAAGCTACCAGAAATCGATAAACACACTCATTCATGCATGCACAATTCCAAGGAGCAGCATAATTCATAGAATTGTAGAGTTGGAAGAGACCCTGGGGGTCATTTAGTCCAACCCCCTGCAAGGCAGGAATCTCAACTAAAACATCCTTGACACATGGCCATCTAACCGCTGCTTAAAAATTTCCAAGGAAGGATAGTCCATCACTTCCAGAGGGAGTCTATTCCACTGTCAAACATCTCTTCCAATGAGGGATTTTGTTTGCTCTACTCTGGGGTCCCTGACACTTATGTCCTGAATGTTGACTATTGGGTACCATCGTTCCATTTTCAGCCTTTACCAGCAAACATAATGTTTTGGGTTCTAGATCGAAAAGTTTCAGCATTCACCCCTGACCATTAGGTCCAGTCGTGACCAACTCTGGGGTTGCGGCGCTCATCTCGCTTTATTGGCCGAGGGAGCCGGCGTAAAGCTTCTGGGTCATGTGGCCAGCATGACTAAGCCACTTCTGGCGAACCAGAGCAGCAGAGGGAAATGCCGTTTACCTTCCCGCCGGCTTTCGAACTGCTAGGTTGGCAGGAGCAGGGACCGAGCAACGGGAGCTCACCCCGTCGCGGGGATTCGAACCGCCGACCTTCTGATCGGCAAGTCCTAGGCTCTGTGGTTTAACCCACAGCGCAACCTGCGTCCCTATAATATATTCTAGGGAAGTGCTATTTAAGGCTTTTTAAGACTCACACATTTATCCAGAATAGACCTGCAAAGACAGTTCCTAAGCATACATGTAGCAGAGGGGTTTTTTCTTGGATAATCACTTTCAGGCTACCAGTATAGAGGTCATGTGCCTCCCCCTTCTGAAGGAAATGGCTCTTACTTCAACCATAGCATGGATGCTGAGGGTGATTTCTGGCTAAGAACTACCAACCAAGTCCACGGTCAGACTTAGATGAGAACCTACATTTTTCCAGTCAATCTAGTGAACACCACTGGCAGCATAGTTTTCTGTACAATGTTCTTTTATATTCATTTAACACATTAAAATGCATACTTCTTCTATTTAACTTCAAGCCATAAAATTAGGACTATACATTTTAGATGTTTAATGATCTGCTTTGCTGATTGACAAGTTAAGAATACATTTGGAAATCAACAACCTGCCTTTCAACCTATAGTTTAACAATAAATTACCATTGCCAGAGAGAAACTCTCTCTTTCATTCTCCCCCCCTCCCCGTTCCTTAATACAGTTTGACACCAAAATGGAAACAGTTTTCATAAAACTGAAAACACTGAAAGACAGAATTTTGCCTGTTCTCCTGTTAGGCACGATTGGCTTGACTGCTTTGGCTGAATGACCTAACAAAACAAACTTACGAGCCAACAAATATAGTTAAAATACTATATTCTTGGGGAACAGAGCTCAAAGTATTCTGGTGGAATAGCTCTTTAGCAGGAAATGTCCTATAAGAAAAGCATTAGAGTAATACCAGTTAATAAGGTCTTATGTATAACTTGAGTAGAAATAACTTGGGTAGAACTTTTGGCGCACCACAAAACTATTAACTGAAAATATATCTCACAGGAAAGTGCTCGTTTCGTCACTAAATAGCTATGGTTCATCACTAAATAACCTGGTTCATAACTAAACAACTTTATCCAGCTAAAGATAAACCAATCTTTGTCACCTTGATTTCAAATGGAGAATTAAGTGCACATGCTTAAATAGTTCCCATTAAACACACTATTAAACTCATTATAAACCCATTAAACTCTATATCCCATTTGGATATAGAAGCACTTAATTTAGTGGGATTTTGCTAATACATCCCCCCCCCCATACTCTTAACTTATCACAATAAACCAGTCTTGTCGTGTCCTTTCTTTTGGGTTCAAGCTGTAGTTCTAGATCCAGCTCTTAGAAATTCAGAACCACATCTTAGTATGACAGAGACAAAATTACCTTTTCCTCCTCAGCCGCTAAAGATGCTGATGATGTAGGAACAGATGCCATGCAGGGACTCCCAGCAATGCTTCCGCGCTAACTTCATCGCTTCAGAATCGTTTCCAGACATCTGACCTTCTTGGGTTGCTTTTGTAGGAGGCAAAGGAGATGGTTTGGGTCTCCCTGTTTTTTTAAGCAAGGCTTTCCCTGCTTGGCTTTTTTTAACTTGCTTTGGAGAAGTTGCAGGGTTCGGGACTGCCTTTGCTTGATTGACAGTATCTGCCTGCGGGTTTGGCTTTATGCTGGAAGCCACTTGCTTCATGTGAGCCTCAGGAGGAGCTCTCTGGCACATGGAAGGCTTCAGAGCTGCATTCGGCTGACAGGCGTTGGTCTGTTTCCTTCGGTCCATGGCAATCTGATTCCAATAAACCCTTTGGTTGTTATTAAAAGAACGACAAAGCGATGGATTCCCAGTATATTCACACCAGTAAATTTTGCCTTGACTCCTGCATTCTATTCTGAGTGTCACTTCGCCATTTCCACTCATATTCATCGTGCAGGCATCTTTCGCTTTAGTATAAAAATTTATTTCGTCACCGTTGCTCCTTTTCTTTGGCCTTGGATTTTTTCCTAAGCCTCCCATGAAACTGACAAAAATTACGAAAAAGATTGTGGCCGTCTTCATGGCGAAGCACAGAGTGAGATCCTTAGAGAAACTTAGTTCTCCACGCAAGAGAAAGATGAATTGGGCTGCTTTAATGGGCTGACGTAGAAATAAGTCTCTCTTCTTTTTCAAGCGTGTGTGTGTGTCGTTTTCCTACTCCAGCCTACTTTTAAACAAACTCCTTTGGTTCAAGCTTATGGCTGTAATTTATAGCTCAAAGGAATGCCAAATAACCTGTGAACATTCAGGAAGGAAACAAGACAAATCTTTCTGCTCCAGCACAGCACCGCAGTTGTGTAACTAAAATAAATATTTCTGTCTAACATGCACACATCACATTGGATCTTTAACAGATGACTTTTTCTATTCGCCAGTTGCCTTCCATGTCAGGTCTTGTCAGATTACACAGAAGTAGCCAGAAGTATGGTCAAGGAATTAAGGATGCTGACCTGGCTTGTATACAGTGGTACCTCAGGTTAAGTACTTAATTCGTTCCGGAAGTCCGTACTTAACCTGAAACTGTTCTTAACCTGAAGCACCACTTTAGCTAATGGGGCCTCCTGCTGCTGCTGCGCCGCTAATGCATGATTTCTGTTCTCATCCTGAAGCAAAGTTCTTAACCTGAAGCACTATTTCTGGGTTAGTGGAGTCTGTAACCTGAAGCATATGTAATCTGAAGCATATGTAACCCGAGGTACCACTGTAATAGAAACCTACCGTATTTTTTGCTCTATAAGACTCACTTTCCCCTCCTAAAACTTAAGGGGAAATGTGTGTACGTCTTATGGAGCGAATGCAGGCTGCGCAGCTATCCCAGAAGCCAGAACAGCAAGAGGGATTGCTGCTTTCACTGCGCAGTGATCCCTCTTGCTGTTCTGGCTTCTGAGATTCAGAATATTTTTTTTCTTGTTTTCCTCCTCCAAAAACTAGGTGCTTCTTGTGGTCTGGTGCGTCTTATAGAGCGAAAAATACGGTAGATGGAAGGAAGGGGAGTTCTAAATCTCTTCCAGGTGTGATTTCCAGGGTACAGAGTGCAGCAATAGTCTCAGCTGGGGGGCAAGGAGGCAGAGGTGCTATACTGCTGTCAAACCGTCTGCCAATGTGGTGCCCTTCAGAAGTTGTTGAGCTACCAATATTCCTGACCACTGCTCAGGCTGCCTGGCACTGATGGTAGTCGCAGTTTAACAATCTCTGAACGGCACAAAATTGGATACCAGTTTTGAGTGTCTTCAGCTGGCATTAGCTTAACGCAGAACTAAGATTATGTTGGTTTGCCACCAAGCTGTCAGAAGCAGTCTTGGAAGTGGTGTTGACAACCCCCGTGCTTTGGTTCAACATACATGCCAAGGCCACTTGCTGGTTGGAGCAGCTCTGAATTTCTTGGCCACCGTGACAACCATAGATCTGCCTCAAATCACATTGGGCTCAACATATGCAGCAGGAAATACGCTAGATGTGGCATTCTGTACTCAGTTGCAGGCAAGTGATCTGGGGAGGAACCAAAAAAAGACTGTAGCTGACATGGCCTTCATGTTGCTCTTGATTTACACAAGGGTGGGGGACCAATTAGAATGTAAAAAAAAGGAAAAAAGCTCACATCAGTTTCGACTTTGATGCCACAGTTATCACAGAGTCAGAGATGGATGCAACCAGGAAACATGGGTCATGTAATTATGGCAGACTTCCAGCATGTTCAGCTTATGGATGTGAATATTATGGTTTAATAATAAATGTGCCACCTCCTCACCCACCCCAGTCCCTGCATGGTGCTCACATGGCGCAAGCAAGGTGTTGTATTCTCTAAATCGTGACTATGATGGCTTTGTAAGCAGAAATAAACCAGGAGGATGCAAGTTTGTGAGGAAACCATGATTTAATACTAACAATGGCTCAGAATGACATGCAAAGCTGGCCAAAGTCAAGAAACTTTCCCTCCAGGCTTCCTTGCACATGAGTGTTGTGGGAATTTCCAGTAACCAGTAACTATTTACCACCTCATAACAATTCCCCCCTCTCAGGTGAGAAGGGGAGCTGTCCTTCACCTTGACCACTCTGCCCATGGAAGCTGTCCTTCACCAAGACCATGGGATAATACAGATGTTCACTCCTCATCTGTGTGGTGTCTAGTCCTAAGTGTGACGAGGCCTGTGCTCTGGAACTACTATACCTGTTCATTGATGTTTGGCAGATATCCTTGTTGTGCCATTTCTGCTAAAGCGTGTTCTCCTTCATGGAGAGCACATGTTGCGGTGGGGTCTATCAAAACATCCCCACTGTTGCTGGGTGGGTGAAGGTAGCTGGCCACCACTGCAATTGGGCTCCTCTTGTTGTAGGAGAGAATTTGATGTTGCCATTTTATGATTGACAGCCAAGAAGTTTTATATTCCTTGCGCGCAGCATTGAGCTTCCTGCCTGCCCCTCCAATGCTGCTGCTGCAAGGGAATTCCATTAAAGGAATCCAGGGGCTCGCCATGCTTTTGTTCGAACCCCTATCAAGGGGCTAGGGCCATGCAAGAGCCCCTGGGAGCATTTGGGGAGAGGTGAGGGCATGGTATCCAGCTCCATCTTCCTCCCCAAAATGTTTTCCCTTTCCCTGACTTTCGCAGGCATGCGAATGTCAGTCTGTCCCCATGTAGGGTCAGATAGACGCAACCAATGCCTAAGGAACCACTCACATTTCTTGTATTGTAATAAAGTTGTGGCCAAAATTATGCCAAAAACATTAAACAAATAATCTGTGTGAATTGTGTTTTATTGGGGTGGCTTCGGGACCTTGACACACAAAAACTTTTTGGTTTCGGAAACCTTACGCAGACATATAATCAAGCTATGTATACAGGTGGCGACCATTTTGCACGGGGGTTCCCTTACTGCTCCTTGTGTGCATTGGTGGAGTGTGCATAAACATGCCTTGCCCCATTATGCCCTCACCTCCTTCCACCCATTATGCCCTCTTCCAGGTCGAAAAGGACCCACACATCGGTGATCACGTGGAAATTGGACACGCCTAAAATGGTCGCCGCCTGTACCTATTTTAAAATTCTGTGGACTTCCATTTGTATATTGATAATCATTGTTTTATGTGCACTGCTTGGGGATTCTTTGATCAAGCGATTTATAAATTATTCTAACCGGTAAAAAAATCAGTAAAACCTCAGAAACATTCTGTGGGGGAACTCTGATACCATATGAACAAGTGAACAGTCCCAGGAGAGGCAAGTGATGTAAACAGTGTGGAGATGTGAAGGTCAGCTTTGCTCTCTTGGTGGTTCCTGCCAAAGTTTGCAAACCCCTCCAACCCCAGAGCATTGCAAAGTCTGGTGAGTTGTCTCCCTTTAGGAGCAAGCTGCTTTTCAAACTCGGGAGAGCTTTAAAACCAACTTCTAGTATAGTACAGGGCTGCCATTCAGGGCAGGGGGAAGAGCAAAATGCTGTGTAACTTAAACAAGTAGTAGTAGTAGTAGCAGTACAGTGGTGCCTCGCAAGACGAAATTAATCCGTTCTGCGAGTCTCTTCATCTTGCGGTTAGCGGCTTAGCGGCTATTAACGGCTTAGCGGCTTAGCAGCTTTAAGAAAAAGGAAACAAACTCTCAAGAACTCGCAAGACGTTTCGTCTTGCGAAGCAAGCCCATAGGGAAATTCGTCTTGCGGAACGACTCAAAAAACGGAAAACTCTTTCGTCTAGCGAGTTTTTCGTCTTGCGAGGCATTCGTCTTGCGGGGCACCACTGTAATAATAATAATAATAATAATAATAATAATAATAATAATAATAATAATAATAATTTTATTATTTTTATCCCATCCCACCCATCTGGCTGGGCTCTCCTAGACACTCTGGGTGGCTTACAAGTAAGTTGCAATGCAGGTGGCTACAAGCAAGTGAGGCATCAGGCATAAGCCTGCATTTTATTAATGTTTGATCAGGACTTGTATATTAAAGAGGGCTTAGATTTTCAAAAGTAGATTTTCAAAAGTATTCATGCCAGGCAAGAAGGCTAGCTGCTTAAGAAAACACTGGCACTGTTTTCCTAGACAAGGGGCCCCTTTTGATTGATAGCAGAAAGCAATTCTCAAAGTCGTAAAAGCTGAAATTACAGACTGAGTAATGACACTGACCCTACATGTTACGGAAGATAAAAAAAGGCAGAGATAAATATAATTAGGAATGGGCAAATAGTAAAATGATACCATGGGCCTCTTTTAAACCTTGAGCTGTATTTTCTAAGGCCAGAGGCAAATGGGAGAAAAAACATCTAGCTGACAGAGAAAGAGAGGCTTTTTGGGAAGTCTTTTTAAAGCATCTAGCTGGGAAGTCTTTTTAAAGCTGTTTCTTCCTTAAACAGATAATGGGAAAAGCAGCTTGCTGAAGGGGGGGGATGTAAACTGAAGAGCCTTCTTCTGAAACTGTTTTAAACTGAGTTCTTTTTTTTCTTTCTCTCTCTACTTTAAAAAGGCCTTATTCCTTTTAAAAGGTTACCTATGATAATGTATGAAATATATTAGCTTAAATATATTGGCTTAAATGTAATTATGCAAAGGATTTAACAAATGCTAGAAGAGTTGTATTTATCCTGGAATTAAGTCAGCCACCAGTCCAGCCCCCTGCCAGACAAGAAGACGCCATCAAATGCTGTCCTGATATATTAGCTGTCAGACATTTGTTTAGAAACCTTCAAATGAAGGATATCTTTCAATGTTGATGTGAAACTCAAGATCCTTGACATATGTTTAAGATAAAAATTTAAGATTAACCATTTGTTTTAGAAGGCAATAGGGCAGGGAGGGCAAGAGGTGAGCTGGTAATTAAGATTCCTTGTTGAGACACATGTAAGATATATTACTACTTATTTGTCATTTATAGATGTAACAATATATAGCTGTTTGTGTTCCTTATAAGGACAGAAGGATATGGGTGTATCTTTTTGTGATTGGTTATAGCAATCAGCCAGTAGGAAATCCAACCAGGCTGATTGGACAGAGGCAGCCCAAGGAGGAGCAAAGGGGGCTGGATTAAGGGAATATAAGTGCTGGCCATAATGGCAGGAGGCCAGGCCAGAGCTTGGTAACCATATACCACTGTGCCTCTCATTTATTTGTCTGACAAATAAATAATTATTTTAAATTCTCTGTTGCTGCGTTGAATATTTCATTCCAGCTAAGCGTTAACCACAAGCAGGGTGCTACATTTTATGGTGCCGTGACTCGGATAAGTGGTCTGCTGGAACGCAGCCCCTTCGCTCTACTGAGCAGGGTACAAGAGAGAGGATCTCTAAACTGCTTACCCAAGCGCGCACTGGTAAATTTTTCCAGGGGGAACGCAGAAGTCTCGTCTGTCTGATACCCTGCTCACTGGCGGCGACGGACCGGGGGGAAACGGAACCAACCAGGGGTAAGTGCACAAAGGGATTTTTGGCCCTCCAATTAATTGGGAGGAAGAGAAGTCTTGATCAAACTTCTGCGTCTCAGTAAGTGGGAACTGAGTACGCTAGGTGGTTGGATACATCAGATGGTGGTCTGGTGGGGGAAAAGGGAAAGTTGGGAGGTAGTGTGTGGTGAAGTATCCAGCGCATTGTATGTGTGAGAAAGTACAGAGCAATCTGTAGCTGACCTGAGTGTGGAGTGGGTAGTACTTCGGTTCCCAGTGAGGCGACTCCATCTGGGCAAGGAAACCCACGAAGCGTGTGTGTGAGTGACTGAGTGGATACTTCACAGGGCCATACAATGGGAGTTGGGGGTTCAAAAGGGGAAAATACACCTCTTGAATGTATGTTAAATAATTTTAAGAAAGCCTTCTCAGGGGCATATGGAGTCAAAATGACGCCATAGCGCCTGAGAACGTTATGTGAATTAGAGTGGCCGAAGCAAAATACTGGATGGCCATCTCAGGGAACTTTTGATATAAATTTAGTAAGCAAACTTTGGTCTAACATCGCCAAAGAAATTGGAGGGTGCCCAGAACAATTTTCATATATAGATTCCTGGCTGAGCACATTAAATAAAAATCCTCCATGGATAAGGGAATGCAAAGTCCAACGATGCAAATTATTGGCTGTAAAAGCCGAAGCTAGAAAAGGAATCTTGCCAAATAAACTCAAACCCATTTTTGAGGGACCAGAGGAAGAGCTGCTTCCACCTCCACCTTATGCTCCACATCGAAGGGAGCCTAATCCAAACCCTCCACCAGTTGTAACCCCAAGGCAAGAAAGTGGAATGAATAATGGGGCTGGAGTCACAGAACTTGATTCCTTGATAGATTATGATAAATATCTTCAGGAGGCATTGGAGGCCTATAATAAAGCCCAAGCAGAAGTGGTTATTCCATCTGTGAGTCCCAGTAGAACTCCATCTACAGTCTCTTTTAGTGAAACAACTGATTGCCTACCCCAAACCCCTGTACATCCAAGTCCTAGAGAATTATTACAGAAGTTACAGGGAGACCTTAATCGGTCAGCAAGCAATACAGCCAGGCGTATAAAGCTGCTAAAAGAACGCCTTGGGACAAATACCATCCCCTATGATTTAAGGCCCCTAGAGCAAAGCGAAGAGAAAGATCACGTAGTAGCCCCTCTCAGAAGAGTATTTGATGCACTTGAGGAGCCTGTGCTGGTTAACGGGCTACCTGGACCAAGGCCACCTCGAACTTCGACCCTGCAATATATTCCATTCACGACTACAGATCTGATGAATTGGAAAACACACACCCCATCTTTCGCAGAAAAACCTCAGGCTATGATGGACTTGGTGACTTCAATAATAAATACTCATAGTCCTACTTGGACAGATTGCCGCCAGCTCCTGAATACTCTGTTCACCACTGAGGAAAGGAGAGACATAATTGAAAAGGCACAGATATATTTGCGTGAGCAGGCCAGAGTGGGAAATATTTTTAATATTGACCGTCATCTCCAAGACAACTTTCCCTTGGAAGATCCTAATTGGGATCCAAACAATGTAATTCACCTGGCCAGGCTTACCACCTATCGCCAGACGCTTGTGCAAGGTATCCGCAGGGCATGCCAGAAGCCCACTAACATGTCTAAAGTCTCAGAAGTAGAACAGAAACCAAATGAGAGTCCAGGAGACTTTTTAGAGAGGCTGCAAGAAGCCTATCGTATATGGACTCCTTTTGACCCTGAAGCCCCTGAAAACAGCAGAATGATTACTGCTACATTTGTGGCCCAGTGCGCTTCTGACATTCGTAAGAAAATTCAGAAATCAGAAGGATGGGAAGGGATGCTGATGAGCCAAATTATGGCCATTGCACGCCGAGTTTATCGGAATAGGGATGAGGCTGAGAAACAAGAGAAGAAGAAGTGGCAGAAGGAAAAGATGGTAATGCTAGCCACAGCAGTGAAGCAAGACTACCACCCCTTAAATGGAGGAAGAGGGCGGGGAAGGAATCCACCACTGGGAAGGAATCAATGTGCAAATTGCAAGAAGGAGGGTCATTGGAAGCGGGAGTGTCCTGAACCCCTGAGGTTGGAAGAAGTACGCCCAGGCCCAGGCCCAGGCTCCGGCCCAAGAAACCAGGGACGGGGACGGGGAATGATCCGAGATGGAAGATATCAGAGACCTGGACAAGGACGGAGTAGGGACAATGTCATTGGACTGGCAGAGGAGGATTTTACCCAAGACTAGGAAAGACCGGACTCCATAAAGTTAGGCTTCCAGGAGCCCACGGTCACGATCCAATTAGGAAGCCATTTAATAGACTTTATGATTGATACTGGGGCTGAATACTCAGTACTCCCAGAACTATTGCAGAAAAAGGCATCCAAAAGTGTAGTCATTAAAAGTGCCACTGGTCAGTCAGCTAAGAGGTCTTTCCTCCAACCTTTGGAATGCCAGATTGGGGGACATCGTTTAACCCATCAGTTTTTGTATATACCTGAGTGTCCAATACCTCTCTTAGGTAGAGATATGCTGTCCAAATTGCAGGCCCAAATCACCTTCACTCCTCGAGGTCCAGAAATGAAACTGCCATCAAAGGCAGCAGGAATAATTTCCCTCTCCGTACCTAAGGAACAATCATGGCGCCTAATGTCAGCCCTGCAAGTCCAACCCACATTGGATACAGAGTTAAACAAGCTCCTCCGAACTCTACAGGTGCCACCAGGAGTATGGGCCGAAAATAGCCCACCAGGAATGGCCAAGAATATAGCTCCAATTGTAGTAACCTTAAAACCTATGGCTACCCCTGTATCTGTAAAGCAATATCCTTTACCCCGGCGAGCAGCAGAGGGCATCCAGAAACATTTGGACCGCCTATTAAAATATGGTCTGCTTAAGCCCTGCCAATCAGAGTGGAACACACCCCTTTTGCCTGTTCGAAAACCTGGGACAGATGAATACAGGCCAGTGCAGGACTTGAGGCTCGTAAACCAGGCTATCGAGACCTTGCACCCAAATGTACCAAACCCATACACCCTGCTGAGTTTGATCCCACCAGAAGCAACATTTTTTACTGTATTGGACTTGAAAGATGCATTCTTCTGTTGCCGGCTGGCACCACAGAGCCAACCTATATTTGCCTTCCAGTGGGAAGACCCTTTGACAGGAACAAAAGGCCAGCTAACCTGGACGAGATTGCCCCAGGGATTCAAAAATTCCCCAACTTTATTTGGCACTGCCTTGGCGAAGGATCTAACAAGTTACCCCTCAATACCTGGAGAAAAGGTGGTTCTGCAATATGTAGATGACCTTATACTAGCAGCAAAGGATTTTGATACCTGTAAAGAAGGGACAGAGGAACTGCTCCACTTGCTCTGGCAAGCTGGCTACCGAGTTTCCCAGAAAAAGGCACAGTTATGTTTAGAAAAGGTCAAATATTTGGGCTTTGACATCTCACACCAACAACGAGCATTGAGACCAGAGAGGAAAGAAGCTATTTGCCTTATCAAGGAACCTACCACAAGGAAACAACTCAGAGGATTCCTGGGAACAGCAGGGTTTTGTAGACTATGGATACCTGATTTCAGCAGTCTGGCCAAGCCCTTACATGAAAGCACTCGAGGTGCAGAAAAGGACCCATTCGTATGGGGACCTGAGCAGCAACAAGCCTTTTTAGTTATCAAACAACGACTTATGGAGGCCCCAGCCCTTGGACTGCCTAATTCGGAAAAACCCTTTCAGCTGTATGTACATGAACAGAATGGGATTGCAGCGGCAGTCCTGACCCAGAGATTAGGAAGTTGGAACCGTCCAGTAGCTTATTTGTCAAAACAGTTGGACTCAGTAGCAAAAGGATGGCCTCCATGCCTAAGGGCAGTAGCGGCCACTGCAAGCCTTGTCAAAGAAGCTGATAAATTTACCTTCGGCCAGACAATGTATGTGAATGTACCTCATGCTGTTCTGACACTCATGGAATATAAGGGTAGTTATTGGCTAACGAACCCAAGGATGGCTAGGTACCAAGGCCTATTGTGTGAAAATCCCAGGATTCATCTACGAGTAGTGAATATGCTCAATCCAGCGACTTTGCTGCCCCTACCAGAGGTAGATGATGAAGAATCACATGATTGTCTCCAAATAATGGATGAAGTTTATTCCAGTAGACCCGATCTGAAAGATGAACCATTGAAAAATCCAGATGTTGTATATTATACTGATGGTAGCAGTTACCTGCATGAAGGTGCCAGACGAGCAGGATATGCTGTGGTCACCAATGAGGAAGTTGTGGAAGCTGAAGCTTTGCCTGCTGGCACCTCAGCACAAAAAGCTGAACTTATAGGTTTAACTAGAGCTCTGCAATTGGCAGCCGGATGTAAGGCAAACATCTATACTGATTCTAAATATGCCTTCTTAACCCTGCATGCACATGGTGCTCTATGGAAAGAAAGAGGTCTAATAGGAGCCCACGGGAAGGCCTTGAAATATGGACCTGAAGTAGAAATCCTGTTAGAAGCAGTATGGGCTCCAGAACAGATTGCTGTAATGCACTGCAAAGGTCATGGACGAGGAAGGGATCCAATAACCAGAGGAAATCATGCTGCTGACAAAGCAGCTCGAGAGGCAGCCCAAAAGCCTGTGGGAGGATTTATAGCAGCCCTCATACCAGAGGTAGCTCCAGAAGAAGTTAAACCTCACTATACCCCAGAAGAGAGGAAGTGGGCTGAACAGGAAGGAGCAGTTGTGAAGGACGGTTGGATGATCCTGCCAGACAATAGGATTTATGTACCTCATCATCTAGCAGGCACAATTGTAAGAAATTATCATGAATCTACTCACCTTGGCGGTACTGCAACCAGAGAGAGTCTCAGTCGGAAGTTGTATATTATTAACCTATCACAATTAGCAACTTGCATTTCACAGAAATGTGTTCTTTGTGCTAAAAACAATCCCAGGCAGGGACCGGTACAACCTCCTGGAATCCAACATGTGGGATATGTCCCCATGGAAAGCCTAATTGTGGACTTCACAGAGCTGGTCCCTTCTAAGGGATTCAAGTATCTCCTTGTGTTTGTAGATACTCTTACCGGATGGGTTGAAGCTTTTCCCACCCGAACTGAAAAGGCACGAGAGGTAACTAAGAGACTCCTCACTGAATTGATCCCGAGGTTTGGATTACCTAGATGCATTGGAAGTGACAATGGGCCAGCGTTCATTGATCAAGTAGTACAAGAAGTATGTCGAGTCTTACAAGTGAAATGGAGACTGCATGCAGCCTATAGGCCTCAGAGTTCAGGGAAAACTGAAAGAATGAATCGGACTCTGAAAACCCAATTGGCAAAATTAACCCAGGAAACGGGATTGGGATGGGTAGATGTGTTACCCATAACACTGTTTCGTGTTCGGTGTGCACCCACAAAAAGACTTAAGTTGTCACCTTTTGAGCTCCTGTATGGGAGACCGCCCTCCTTTGTTCAGGATATTTCAGCTGATCTTAAACAAATAGGAGACCATGTGACACAGGGACAAGTGCAATCTCTCTCCCGTGTTTTTGTTTCTCTTAACAGGTGGGTCCTCGAGCGCACGCCGTGCAGCATTGCCGAGCCGATTCATCAGTTCCAGGCTGGCGATAGCGTATGGGTGAAAGAGTGGAAACGTGATCCACTTGCACCTAAGTGGCGTGGACCTTACACCGTCTTGCTCTCTACTCCAACAGCGGTGAAGGCAGCAAAAGGAAGATCAGCTTGGTCGCAACTTGATTCAAATCAGCCATAGTAACCTTCCCCTAACTTTTAACACTCCTTCCTACTGTGCCTTCTTTCTAGAATGTTAGCCTAGAGTCAGGGACTGCAGCTTTGTTCTGATCTGTATCTAGAAGTCTCCTAACCTCTGATCCCTTGCGCATGGAATTTTGTTGTATTAAACATTAACTGATGCAAGAAGATTTTGTAGAAAATTTTGACTGAAAAACAACACAATTTTTTAAAAAGAAAAGGAATCACAATCAGTCAGGATATGATTTTGTTGTTTAGTTGTTTAGTCGTGTCCGACTCTCCGTGACCCCATGGACCAGAGCATGCCAGGCACTCCTGTCTTCCACTGCCTCCCGCAGCTTGGTCAAACTCATGCTGGTAGCTTTGAGAACACTATCCAACCATCACGTCCTCTGTCATCCCCTTCTCCTTGTGCCCTCAATCTTTCCCAACATCAGGGTCTTTTCCAGGGAGTCTTCTCTTCTCATGAGGTGGCCAAAGTATTGGAGTCTCAGCTTCAGGATCTGTCCTTCCAGTGAGCACTCAGGGCTGATTTCCTTCAGAATGGATAGGTTTGATCTTCTTGCAGTCCACGGGACTCTCAAGAGTCTCAATTCTTTGGCGATCAGCCTTCTTTATGGTCCAGCTCTCACTTCCATGCATCACTCCTGGGAAAACCATAGCTTTTACTATACGGACCTTTGTTGGCAAGGTGATGTCTCTGCTTTTTAAGATGCTGTCTAGGTTTGTCATTGCTTTTCTCCCAAGAAGCAGGCGTCTTTTAATTTCTTGACCGCTGTCACCATCTGCAGTGATCATGGAGCCCAAGAAAGTAAAATCTCTAACTGCCTCGATTTCTTCCCCTTCTATTTGCCAGGAGGTGATGGGACCAGTGGCCATGAACTTCATTTTTTTGATGTTGAGCTTCACCACTATCTGCTGTCTACTAGCGCAACAGAATTAGTAGCACTAAGTTGTATGTCATATTCACATCATGAGACCTCTGGGTATAGGGCGGTATATAAATTCAATAAATAAAAAGAATCATCCATACATTGAATTTATGCAAGTGCTAAAAGTGAGCAAAAGTAGGACCAAGTAACTTGGCAAGATCCTTTCAAAGGTCCCTTTTACCAATCCTTGCATCTGGGTCATGTACTAATCTCAACCGTAGAACATAATATGACCAAGACCAAGTAAACGTTTTATGGGTCAGTCTCAAGACAAGCCCAGATCCATTCCAAGCAAATGCCACTGTGTTTCTGCTCAGTGTGTTAGATAGCCTTTGGGCACATTATTGATATCCGTGCTCCCATTAGTGACCACTCTACGCACAAACTTCCAAGACTGCTTCGATCTGCTGCTTTAGATGTTGTTGTTGTTGGCATCTATCTGTCTTGTGAGACAATGGAGTGCACCTCTGAAGGTGAAGTCAAACCACTGCGCCAGCAGCACTGACGTGACTTCTTCGGGGTGCAAGCCTGGGTAGTGTGTATGAAGGTCGTGAGCTGCCCAGATGATAAAATGATTCCCCTGCTTAGCCTCATTGATGTGGTCCAAAGGGAAGCAGAGCCATACATTTCATACCTGCTGCAAGAGTTGCTGGAAGGATGCATACAAGGCGCCATCCAACCATCTTAGGGTCCCTACTCTAGATTTGTGTACAGTTTACTCCTTAGTCTTTTCTTCCCCAGAAGATATCCCATAAGGTAGCAGAGATTTAAGATAGTTTTCCTTCTCCCGGATGGGCTACCTTCCCAGGCTGACGAACCTTTAGATCAGGCACCCCCAGACTCGGCCCTCCAGCTGTTTTGGGACTACAACTCCCATCATCCCTAGCTAACAGGACCAGTGGTCAGGGACGATGGGAACTGTAGTCCCAGAACAGCTGGAGGGCCAAGTTTGGGGATGCCTGCTTTAGATGAACCTTGGTGCAACCATTTTACAAGGCTGGTCATCCAAGAATGGCAGTAAGGCTGTCCCTATGGTGGGTGTTCCTTCTGGACTTATTGACAGAGAAATTGAACCCAATGTAGGGATTTCAGCAGACCAATTCCTGCTCTACTCCCCCCCTTCCATTTTCTTCTGTGCTCCTGACATTCCATGTCTGAATTGCACATAACTGATGGCTCCATAGGAACCAAGGGGTCTTCAGCCTTCCCAATAAAATATTTGAGGGGGCCAGCTTCCCCAGTTGATGGGCATTGCCATTCAAAAGGCATGTGTGCACCATGTCATGTGATCAATTATGCAGGGTGGGGCTTACCAGCCCCCCCTAATATTTTATTTAAGTTGGCACCCCTGATGGACTCATAGTCTGCTCAACTCCTCGGTTATTATTCAGTCCCTTCCCCCTTCCCCTAATGATTCAGCAGCCATCAACAATCTCTAAGTCCTAGGACCTCCAAGATGTTGATTGTGTACCATGTAAGCTTCTCCATATATATTTCTCCATGTCTAAGGTGTGTCACCCCTGCCTGCAACCAAGTATGCAGAAACCACTCCCTTGTTTTTGGGTGGCCTCGTATTGCTTTCAAATGGATAGGTCACATCAAGGCTACGAAACTCAAAGCGCAGAAAGCTTGTGGGGCATTAATGAAATTCTATTTTATGGTGGTTGGTCAGCTATTGAAAATCTTTGCCACTAAAGTGGTCTCCCAGATGCTTCAGGGAGTAGCGATATGGGGCAAGGACCCAAATGCCAACAAAGCCTTAGAAATAGTGCAGAACAAATTCCTCAGGAAAGTGCTCTCGCTTCCCAACGGGACTCCAGCTGCTCTTCTCTGCGTTGAAGCTGACGTGACAACAATACAGGCTAGAATTGATTACCTGTGCTTAAATTATGTGAAAAGACTTCAATTTCTTTCGGAGGAGAGATTGCCCACTATGTCACACACAGAACAGAAACAGACCAAATGTTGGAAGGACAGCGTCCAACGCCTCTTGTCCCAATACCAATTTCAGGTGACTATGAAAATGGACAAGAGGCACTTAAGAGATTGTCTCTTTAGGGATCTAACCATGATGGCTTCTACCAAGAGTTCGCCATGGTTTCCACTTATTAAAATGGAGCCGGCCCCAGCCAACTCCCACTTGCTGTGCTTAGAATCGCTTTGAAAGAATTACGATTCCAATAGATGCCCTCGGTGGTGTTGGATGGACGCTACAGCAAAGTATACCGTATGAAGAGAGACTTTGTCTGTGTGGGCAACCCTGTGCGGAGGACCTGTGCCACTATTTATTGCAGTGCCCGTTATATATATACCCAAGAGACCAATTCATACAACCCATTTCCGAATGGAACTCACTTGGAAAGGGTGGAAAGGGTGGAATGGGTGCTGAGCGATACTGATGACTTTGTAACTTATAAAGTAGCACTCTATGCGTTGGCAGCTAAGAAGTTCAGGAGGGAAGAACTAGATAAAATAGCGGTCAACTGCAAAGAGGATTCGGATATTTAATTTGGCACATTTTACTAGAGAATCTTCTGCTATTCTATTTTATGCAACAAACAATCTTAGTAGTTGTGACAGTGGTTTATATTGTATGTGTGGTGCCTAATGATTCTTATGGTTATTGATGTTTTTCCTTTTATTTTTCTGAATGATGCCATGGCCTATGGTTAGCGCAATAAAGTCTATGATGATGATGATGAATAGGTACTCAGTGTCACCTGTGTTCACTGGACTCGCATCAAAATGTTCCAATGTATCCCCCACCCTCTAAGACACATGGGTTATGAAAAGGGCTCCTGTTCATGGCCTCAAACAGTCTGGAACAGACTCTTTAAGTACTGCTCTCTCTTGTCTTTTCCCTATATTTTCTCTCTCTCTCTCCCAAACAGAAGTATTTTGTTGTTTTGATGCTCTGTATCAGGGATGGGAAAACTGTGACCATCCAGATGTTGCTGGACTGCAACCCGCTCACCTATGGCTCACCTGGTGCTGGTGGGAGTTGGAGCCCAACAAAGTCTGGAGAACCACAAGTTCCCCAACCTTGCTGTGTGTAGTGGGATGGTCTACTCAGTTCAGGAGAATGAGACAGGAAAAATATGTCCCTTTTCTTTTCCTTGTCTTCTGAAGCATGGGGGCGGGGGTTTCACCTCCGCCAAGCTAAGCAGTTGGCTCCTTACCTCTCTCGCCCTGACCTAGCCACTGTGATCCACCCGACAGTCACCTCCAGACTGGATTATTGTAACTCGCTCTATTTGGGGCTGCCCTTGAAGCTGACCCAGAAACTCCAGCGGGTGCAGAATGCCGTGGCGAGACTCCTTACGGGGTCCTCGCTGCGGGATCACATTCACCCAGTGCTATACCAGCTGCACTGGCTCCTGGTGGAGTACAGGATCAGGTTTAAGGTGCTGGTTTTAACCTTCAAAGCCCTATACGGCCTAGGACCCTCGTACCTACGGGGCTGCCTCTCCTGGTATGTCCCACGGAGGACCTTACGGTCTTCAAACAAAAACATCTTGGAGGTCCCAGGCCACAGAGAGGTTAGGCTGGCCTCAACCAGGGCTTTTTCGGCTGTGGCTCTGATCTGGTGGAACGCTCTGTCACAAGAGACTAGGGCCCTGCAGGACTTGACATCTTTCCGCAAGGCCTGCAAGATAGAGCTGTTCCACCAGGCCTTTGGTAATCCTCACAGAACTCTAGCCCAATGGTTGCCATTAATTTGATTTGAACTGATTTTATAACGAAATGATTTTAGAATGTTGTATTATTTTACTGTTGTTAGCCGCTCTGAGTCCGGCTTTGGCTGGGGAGGGTGGGATATAAATAAAAAATCATCATCATTATTATTAATGTTATATACCACCACCTTAACCCCACCCAGAATACTTACCAAAGGTTGTTCAGTGCTTGAATAAACCATTTTGTTCATTCCTCAAAGTTGGCAGCCCTGCTCTAAATTGCCCTTCTATGAACACAAAGCCCCTTCCTCATTGTTTGCAGCATGTGGCTATCCATTTTTGGCCCAAGGGCTTAATTCACCCATAGCCATCTATGGCCAAAGCTTTTTTTTTTTTTTTGCACCTTTTCTTATATAGAAGTGTCCAGAGCAGCCACTGTTCTTGCTAGCTAGCGAAAGAAAGCTCTGTGATGTCCAAAGGAAATGATGAGGGCAACCTGCTTAAAAAAACAAAAACACCCCAAACCCCGACATTCACTTTTTTGGCAATTCTATGGCAGCAGGAGGAGCCACAGTGGTGGGTTCCTTCCTGTATGGTCTGGAACTTTGCCTTTGGCAGAGCTGGATATAGAGAAGTGTGATTGGCTCGGTCATGCTGGGCGCAAAGCCTCTGGGCAATGCTAAAATTGGGCAACCCCTGAAATTTGTGTCCCTAAGGTCTGCCACTGCTTCTGGTCATAGGAATAAGCTGCTCAGTTTCACCCTATGAAGAGGTTCTTAGGGGTCTGGGGCAAAAACTACTGCCTTCAATAGAATCCAAATGTCATCCACATTGATATATTGGGGGTAAGGACAGAATGTGCACCAGCAATAGCTTTATCAACATGCTTACAAGTGCACCTCAAATTACTGTATTTTTTGCTCCATAAGACACACTTTTTTCTTCCTAAAAAGTAAGGGGAAATGTCTGTACGTCTTATGGAGCAAATGTGTGGTCCCTGGAGTCAAATTGCCCAGGGGCAAAAAGCAGATCATGCTTTTTATGGTTTTGTTTTGAAAGAGGGAAGTGGATGTTGAAGCAAAGCCGCTGATCGGAAGCGATTGGAAGCGAGATAAGGGGTGCTAGCAATAAAGGAGGCTGCCTGGGAGGGGGGAGGTAAAGACAGCAAACATGCAAGGAGGGGAGACAGGAAGACTAAATCAACGAGGAGAGAAATTAGAAGAAAAGGAGGAACAAAAAAACTGCTCCAAAAGACACTAAGGCAAACAAGAAGGAAGGGAGTGTTGAAAGGAAGCAGCTGATCGGTGGGATCGGGAGAAAGATAAAGGACCTACCAGAGGCTGCCTGGGAGGGGAGAGGTAAAAGCCCATGGATCCTCAGGAGTCTTGCATTGCGTCACCCCAAATTCACCATCAGATCACATAGCATGTCCATGGTTACATCTTGCACCAAAAAAATCACGCACCCACTGTTGCGTGGGGCCGCAATGGTGCAAAAACGTGGTTACAAAGCATGGATCCACGTGGATCCTCAGGATTTTTGCATTGGGCTACCCCAAATTCACCGTCAAATCACATGTCTGTGGCCACAGCATGAACCACAAAAATCATACATCCACTGTTTCATCAGAATTTTTTTTTCTTGTTTTCCTTCTCTAAAAACTAGGTGCGTCTTATGGAGCGAAAAAAGTTTTTGTAGCTCACTTCTCGCTTCCTCATTGCCTCCCACCCTCTTGCTACTTCAATGAACAGACTTGTCTAAATGGAAATTGACTTTCTTAGCACATATTATGCAATTTCAGTAAACACACATGGATTTTTTTTAATTAGTTGTACAAACTGGAACAATATTTATAGCTTGGTGTTCAGCGAGCCATTAGTGTGCTCAACACAGTACAATTTAGTGCCCAGTGTCATTAAATTGGCATCTGCTATACTGACTCATAGCTATCTCCTCCTGGAGATCTTTGGGGCTATAGTTTAAAATACTCATCGAGATATAGGGGGGGGGGGGGAAAGAACAGCTGCAAAAATGTAATGCTGTTTATATAAACCCAGCTGAAAAAAGTAATGCTGTCAGGAGCTCAGCAACTGTAAGGCTTTTGCCCTGCAAAACAAGAAGAAATAAATAGTTTAGAAAGCTGTCTCCTTAAAAACAGACACTGGATCTTTCTTTTCTATAAAAAAACATAGAATTTAAATATTGCATTGTACTTCATGTGCCACAAATATTTTATCATAAGTTGTACCAAGATTTTGGCAGCAGCGGCAGATTGACGATTTCAAAGGAGGCTTCACATACATCTACTAGTAAATTCAGCTTGCATTCTGTAAGCATAAACCCAGGTTTCTGGAAGCTACCAGAAATCGATAAACACACTCATTCATGCATGCACAATTCCAAGGAGCAGCATAATTCATAGAATTGTAGAGTTGGAAGAGACCCTGGGGGTCATTTAGTCCAACCCCCTGCAAGGCAGGAATCTCAACTAAAACATCCTTGACACATGGCCATCTAACCGCTGCTTAAAAATTTCCAAGGAAGGATAGTCCATCACTTCCAGAGGGAGTCTATTCCACTGTCAAACATCTCTTCCAATGAGGGATTTTGTTTGCTCTACTCTGGGGTCCCTGACACTTATGTCCTGAATGTTGACTATTGGGTACCATCGTTCCATTTTCAGCCTTTACCAGCAAACATAATGTTTTGGGTTCTAGATCGAAAAGTTTCAGCATTCACCCCTGACCATTAGGTCCAGTCGTGACCAACTCTGGGGTTGCGGCGCTCATCTCGCTTTATTGGCCGAGGGAGCCGGCGTAAAGCTTCTGGGTCATGTGGCCAGCATGACTAAGCCACTTCTGGCGAACCAGAGCAGCAGAGGGAAATGCCGTTTACCTTCCCGCCGGCTTTCGAACTGCTAGGTTGGCAGGAGCAGGGACCGAGCAACGGGAGCTCACCCCGTCGCGGGGATTCGAACCGCCGACCTTCTGATCGGCAAGTCCTAGGCTCTGTGGTTTAACCCACAGCGCAACCTGCGTCCCTATAATATATTCTAGGGAAGTGCTATTTAAGGCTTTTTAAGACTCACACATTTATCCAGAATAGACCTGCAAAGACAGTTCCTAAGCATACATGTAGCAGAGGGGTTTTTTCTTGGATAATCACTTTCAGGCTACCAGTATAGAGGTCATGTGCCTCCCCCTTCTGAAGGAAATGGCTCTTACTTCAACCATAGCATGGATGCTGAGGGTGATTTCTGGCTAAGAACTACCAACCAAGTCCACGGTCAGACTTAGATGAGAACCTACATTTTTCCAGTCAATCTAGTGAACACCACTGGCAGCATAGTTTTCTGTACAATGTTCTTTTATATTCATTTAACACATTAAAATGCATACTTCTTCTATTTAACTTCAAGCCATAAAATTAGGACTATACATTTTAGATGTTTAATGATCTGCTTTGCTGATTGACAAGTTAAGAATACATTTGGAAATCAACAACCTGCCTTTCAACCTATAGTTTAACAATAAATTACCATTGCCAGAGAGAAACTCTCTCTTTCATTCTCCCCCCCTCCCCGTTCCTTAATACAGTTTGACACCAAAATGGAAACAGTTTTCATAAAACTGAAAACACTGAAAGACAGAATTTTGCCTGTTCTCCTGTTAGGCACGATTGGCTTGACTGCTTTGGCTGAATGACCTAACAAAACAAACTTACGAGCCAACAAATATAGTTAAAATACTATATTCTTGGGGAACAGAGCTCAAAGTATTCTGGTGGAATAGCTCTTTAGCAGGAAATGTCCTATAAGAAAAGCATTAGAGTAATACCAGTTAATAAGGTCTTATGTATAACTTGAGTAGAAATAACTTGGGTAGAACTTTTGGCGCACCACAAAACTATTAACTGAAAATATATCTCACAGGAAAGTGCTCGTTTCGTCACTAAATAGCTATGGTTCATCACTAAATAACCTGGTTCATAACTAAACAACTTTATCCAGCTAAAGATAAACCAATCTTTGTCACCTTGATTTCAAATGGAGAATTAAGTGCACATGCTTAAATAGTTCCCATTAAACACACTATTAAACTCATTATAAACCCATTAAACTCTATATCCCATTTGGATATAGAAGCACTTAATTTAGTGGGATTTTGCTAATACATCCCCCCCCCCATACTCTTAACTTATCACAATAAACCAGTCTTGTCGTGTCCTTTCTTTTGGGTTCAAGCTGTAGTTCTAGATCCAGCTCTTAGAAATTCAGAACCACATCTTAGTATGACAGAGACAAAATTACCTTTTCCTCCTCAGCCGCTAAAGATGCTGATGATGTAGGAACAGATGCCATGCAGGGACTCCCAGCAATGCTTCCGCGCTAACTTCATCGCTTCAGAATCGTTTCCAGACATCTGACCTTCTTGGGTTGCTTTTGTAGGAGGCAAAGGAGATGGTTTGGGTCTCCCTGTTTTTTTAAGCAAGGCTTTCCCTGCTTGGCTTTTTTTAACTTGCTTTGGAGAAGTTGCAGGGTTCGGGACTGCCTTTGCTTGATTGACAGTATCTGCCTGCGGGTTTGGCTTTATGCTGGAAGCCACTTGCTTCATGTGAGCCTCAGGAGGAGCTCTCTGGCACATGGAAGGCTTCAGAGCTGCATTCGGCTGACAGGCGTTGGTCTGTTTCCTTCGGTCCATGGCAATCTGATTCCAATAAACCCTTTGGTTGTTATTAAAAGAACGACAAAGCGATGGATTCCCAGTATATTCACACCAGTAAATTTTGCCTTGACTCCTGCATTCTATTCTGAGTGTCACTTCGCCATTTCCACTCATATTCATCGTGCAGGCATCTTTCGCTTTAGTATAAAAATTTATTTCGTCACCGTTGCTCCTTTTCTTTGGCCTTGGATTTTTTCCTAAGCCTCCCATGAAACTGACAAAAATTACGAAAAAGATTGTGGCCGTCTTCATGGCGAAGCACAGAGTGAGATCCTTAGAGAAACTTAGTTCTCCACGCAAGAGAAAGATGAATTGGGCTGCTTTAATGGGCTGACGTAGAAATAAGTCTCTCTTCTTTTTCAAGCGTGTGTGTGTGTCGTTTTCCTACTCCAGCCTACTTTTAAACAAACTCCTTTGGTTCAAGCTTATGGCTGTAATTTATAGCTCAAAGGAATGCCAAATAACCTGTGAACATTCAGGAAGGAAACAAGACAAATCTTTCTGCTCCAGCACAGCACCGCAGTTGTGTAACTAAAATAAATATTTCTGTCTAACATGCACACATCACATTGGATCTTTAACAGATGACTTTTTCTATTCGCCAGTTGCCTTCCATGTCAGGTCTTGTCAGATTACACAGAAGTAGCCAGAAGTATGGTCAAGGAATTAAGGATGCTGACCTGGCTTGTATACAGTGGTACCTCAGGTTAAGTACTTAATTCGTTCCGGAAGTCCGTACTTAACCTGAAACTGTTCTTAACCTGAAGCACCACTTTAGCTAATGGGGCCTCCTGCTGCTGCTGCGCCGCTAATGCATGATTTCTGTTCTCATCCTGAAGCAAAGTTCTTAACCTGAAGCACTATTTCTGGGTTAGTGGAGTCTGTAACCTGAAGCATATGTAATCTGAAGCATATGTAACCCGAGGTACCACTGTAATAGAAACCTACCGTATTTTTTGCTCTATAAGACTCACTTTCCCCTCCTAAAACTTAAGGGGAAATGTGTGTACGTCTTATGGAGCGAATGCAGGCTGCGCAGCTATCCCAGAAGCCAGAACAGCAAGAGGGATTGCTGCTTTCACTGCGCAGTGATCCCTCTTGCTGTTCTGGCTTCTGAGATTCAGAATATTTTTTTTCTTGTTTTCCTCCTCCAAAAACTAGGTGCTTCTTGTGGTCTGGTGCGTCTTATAGAGCGAAAAATACGGTAGATGGAAGGAAGGGGAGTTCTAAATCTCTTCCAGGTGTGATTTCCAGGGTACAGAGTGCAGCAATAGTCTCAGCTGGGGGGCAAGGAGGCAGAGGTGCTATACTGCTGTCAAACCGTCTGCCAATGTGGTGCCCTTCAGAAGTTGTTGAGCTACCAATATTCCTGACCACTGCTCAGGCTGCCTGGCACTGATGGTAGTCGCAGTTTAACAATCTCTGAACGGCACAAAATTGGATACCAGTTTTGAGTGTCTTCAGCTGGCATTAGCTTAACGCAGAACTAAGATTATGTTGGTTTGCCACCAAGCTGTCAGAAGCAGTCTTGGAAGTGGTGTTGACAACCCCCGTGCTTTGGTTCAACATACATGCCAAGGCCACTTGCTGGTTGGAGCAGCTCTGAATTTCTTGGCCACCGTGACAACCATAGATCTGCCTCAAATCACATTGGGCTCAACATATGCAGCAGGAAATACGCTAGATGTGGCATTCTGTACTCAGTTGCAGGCAAGTGATCTGGGGAGGAACCAAAAAAAGACTGTAGCTGACATGGCCTTCATGTTGCTCTTGATTTACACAAGGGTGGGGGACCAATTAGAATGTAAAAAAAAGGAAAAAAGCTCACATCAGTTTCGACTTTGATGCCACAGTTATCACAGAGTCAGAGATGGATGCAACCAGGAAACATGGGTCATGTAATTATGGCAGACTTCCAGCATGTTCAGCTTATGGATGTGAATATTATGGTTTAATAATAAATGTGCCACCTCCTCACCCACCCCAGTCCCTGCATGGTGCTCACATGGCGCAAGCAAGGTGTTGTATTCTCTAAATCGTGACTATGATGGCTTTGTAAGCAGAAATAAACCAGGAGGATGCAAGTTTGTGAGGAAACCATGATTTAATACTAACAATGGCTCAGAATGACATGCAAAGCTGGCCAAAGTCAAGAAACTTTCCCTCCAGGCTTCCTTGCACATGAGTGTTGTGGGAATTTCCAGTAACCAGTAACTATTTACCACCTCATAACAATTCCCCCCTCTCAGGTGAGAAGGGGAGCTGTCCTTCACCTTGACCACTCTGCCCATGGAAGCTGTCCTTCACCAAGACCATGGGATAATACAGATGTTCACTCCTCATCTGTGTGGTGTCTAGTCCTAAGTGTGACGAGGCCTGTGCTCTGGAACTACTATACCTGTTCATTGATGTTTGGCAGATATCCTTGTTGTGCCATTTCTGCTAAAGCGTGTTCTCCTTCATGGAGAGCACATGTTGCGGTGGGGTCTATCAAAACATCCCCACTGTTGCTGGGTGGGTGAAGGTAGCTGGCCACCACTGCAATTGGGCTCCTCTTGTTGTAGGAGAGAATTTGATGTTGCCATTTTATGATTGACAGCCAAGAAGTTTTATATTCCTTGCGCGCAGCATTGAGCTTCCTGCCTGCCCCTCCAATGCTGCTGCTGCAAGGGAATTCCATTAAAGGAATCCAGGGGCTCGCCATGCTTTTGTTCGAACCCCTATCAAGGGGCTAGGGCCATGCAAGAGCCCCTGGGAGCATTTGGGGAGAGGTGAGGGCATGGTATCCAGCTCCATCTTCCTCCCCAAAATGTTTTCCCTTTCCCTGACTTTCGCAGGCATGCGAATGTCAGTCTGTCCCCATGTAGGGTCAGATAGACGCAACCAATGCCTAAGGAACCACTCACATTTCTTGTATTGTAATAAAGTTGTGGCCAAAATTATGCCAAAAACATTAAACAAATAATCTGTGTGAATTGTGTTTTATTGGGGTGGCTTCGGGACCTTGACACACAAAAACTTTTTGGTTTCGGAAACCTTACGCAGACATATAATCAAGCTATGTATACAGGTGGCGACCATTTTGCACGGGGGTTCCCTTACTGCTCCTTGTGTGCATTGGTGGAGTGTGCATAAACATGCCTTGCCCCATTATGCCCTCACCTCCTTCCACCCATTATGCCCTCTTCCAGGTCGAAAAGGACCCACACATCGGTGATCACGTGGAAATTGGACACGCCTAAAATGGTCGCCGCCTGTACCTATTTTAAAATTCTGTGGACTTCCATTTGTATATTGATAATCATTGTTTTATGTGCACTGCTTGGGGATTCTTTGATCAAGCGATTTATAAATTATTCTAACCGGTAAAAAAATCAGTAAAACCTCAGAAACATTCTGTGGGGGAACTCTGATACCATATGAACAAGTGAACAGTCCCAGGAGAGGCAAGTGATGTAAACAGTGTGGAGATGTGAAGGTCAGCTTTGCTCTCTTGGTGGTTCCTGCCAAAGTTTGCAAACCCCTCCAACCCCAGAGCATTGCAAAGTCTGGTGAGTTGTCTCCCTTTAGGAGCAAGCTGCTTTTCAAACTCGGGAGAGCTTTAAAACCAACTTCTAGTATAGTACAGGGCTGCCATTCAGGGCAGGGGGAAGAGCAAAATGCTGTGTAACTTAAACAAGTAGTAGTAGTAGTAGCAGTACAGTGGTGCCTCGCAAGACGAAATTAATCCGTTCTGCGAGTCTCTTCATCTTGCGGTTAGCGGCTTAGCGGCTATTAACGGCTTAGCGGCTTAGCAGCTTTAAGAAAAAGGAAACAAACTCTCAAGAACTCGCAAGACGTTTCGTCTTGCGAAGCAAGCCCATAGGGAAATTCGTCTTGCGGAACGACTCAAAAAACGGAAAACTCTTTCGTCTAGCGAGTTTTTCGTCTTGCGAGGCATTCGTCTTGCGGGGCACCACTGTAATAATAATAATAATAATAATAATAATAATAATAATAATAATAATAATAATAATTTTATTATTTTTATCCCATCCCACCCATCTGGCTGGGCTCTCCTAGACACTCTGGGTGGCTTACAAGTAAGTTGCAATGCAGGTGGCTACAAGCAAGTGAGGCATCAGGCATAAGCCTGCATTTTATTAATGTTTGATCAGGACTTGTATATTAAAGAGGGCTTAGATTTTCAAAAGTAGATTTTCAAAAGTATTCATGCCAGGCAAGAAGGCTAGCTGCTTAAGAAAACACTGGCACTGTTTTCCTAGACAAGGGGCCCCTTTTGATTGATAGCAGAAAGCAATTCTCAAAGTCGTAAAAGCTGAAATTACAGACTGAGTAATGACACTGACCCTACATGTTACGGAAGATAAAAAAAGGCAGAGATAAATATAATTAGGAATGGGCAAATAGTAAAATGATACCATGGGCCTCTTTTAAACCTTGAGCTGTATTTTCTAAGGCCAGAGGCAAATGGGAGAAAAAACATCTAGCTGACAGAGAAAGAGAGGCTTTTTGGGAAGTCTTTTTAAAGCATCTAGCTGGGAAGTCTTTTTAAAGCTGTTTCTTCCTTAAACAGATAATGGGAAAAGCAGCTTGCTGAAGGGGGGGGATGTAAACTGAAGAGCCTTCTTCTGAAACTGTTTTAAACTGAGTTCTTTTTTTTCTTTCTCTCTCTACTTTAAAAAGGCCTTATTCCTTTTAAAAGGTTACCTATGATAATGTATGAAATATATTAGCTTAAATATATTGGCTTAAATGTAATTATGCAAAGGATTTAACAAATGCTAGAAGAGTTGTATTTATCCTGGAATTAAGTCAGCCACCAGTCCAGCCCCCTGCCAGACAAGAAGACGCCATCAAATGCTGTCCTGATATATTAGCTGTCAGACATTTGTTTAGAAACCTTCAAATGAAGGATATCTTTCAATGTTGATGTGAAACTCAAGATCCTTGACATATGTTTAAGATAAAAATTTAAGATTAACCATTTGTTTTAGAAGGCAATAGGGCAGGGAGGGCAAGAGGTGAGCTGGTAATTAAGATTCCTTGTTGAGACACATGTAAGATATATTACTACTTATTTGTCATTTATAGATGTAACAATATATAGCTGTTTGTGTTCCTTATAAGGACAGAAGGATATGGGTGTATCTTTTTGTGATTGGTTATAGCAATCAGCCAGTAGGAAATCCAACCAGGCTGATTGGACAGAGGCAGCCCAAGGAGGAGCAAAGGGGGCTGGATTAAGGGAATATAAGTGCTGGCCATAATGGCAGGAGGCCAGGCCAGAGCTTGGTAACCATATACCACTGTGCCTCTCATTTATTTGTCTGACAAATAAATAATTATTTTAAATTCTCTGTTGCTGCGTTGAATATTTCATTCCAGCTAAGCGTTAACCACAAGCAGGGTGCTACATTTTATGGTGCCGTGACTCGGATAAGTGGTCTGCTGGAACGCAGCCCCTTCGCTCTACTGAGCAGGGTACAAGAGAGAGGATCTCTAAACTGCTTACCCAAGCGCGCACTGGTAAATTTTTCCAGGGGGAACGCAGAAGTCTCGTCTGTCTGATACCCTGCTCACTGGCGGCGACGGACCGGGGGGAAACGGAACCAACCAGGGGTAAGTGCACAAAGGGATTTTTGGCCCTCCAATTAATTGGGAGGAAGAGAAGTCTTGATCAAACTTCTGCGTCTCAGTAAGTGGGAACTGAGTACGCTAGGTGGTTGGATACATCAGATGGTGGTCTGGTGGGGGAAAAGGGAAAGTTGGGAGGTAGTGTGTGGTGAAGTATCCAGCGCATTGTATGTGTGAGAAAGTACAGAGCAATCTGTAGCTGACCTGAGTGTGGAGTGGGTAGTACTTCGGTTCCCAGTGAGGCGACTCCATCTGGGCAAGGAAACCCACGAAGCGTGTGTGTGAGTGACTGAGTGGATACTTCACAGGGCCATACAATGGGAGTTGGGGGTTCAAAAGGGGAAAATACACCTCTTGAATGTATGTTAAATAATTTTAAGAAAGCCTTCTCAGGGGCATATGGAGTCAAAATGACGCCATAGCGCCTGAGAACGTTATGTGAATTAGAGTGGCCGAAGCAAAATACTGGATGGCCATCTCAGGGAACTTTTGATATAAATTTAGTAAGCAAACTTTGGTCTAACATCGCCAAAGAAATTGGAGGGTGCCCAGAACAATTTTCATATATAGATTCCTGGCTGAGCACATTAAATAAAAATCCTCCATGGATAAGGGAATGCAAAGTCCAACGATGCAAATTATTGGCTGTAAAAGCCGAAGCTAGAAAAGGAATCTTGCCAAATAAACTCAAACCCATTTTTGAGGGACCAGAGGAAGAGCTGCTTCCACCTCCACCTTATGCTCCACATCGAAGGGAGCCTAATCCAAACCCTCCACCAGTTGTAACCCCAAGGCAAGAAAGTGGAATGAATAATGGGGCTGGAGTCACAGAACTTGATTCCTTGATAGATTATGATAAATATCTTCAGGAGGCATTGGAGGCCTATAATAAAGCCCAAGCAGAAGTGGTTATTCCATCTGTGAGTCCCAGTAGAACTCCATCTACAGTCTCTTTTAGTGAAACAACTGATTGCCTACCCCAAACCCCTGTACATCCAAGTCCTAGAGAATTATTACAGAAGTTACAGGGAGACCTTAATCGGTCAGCAAGCAATACAGCCAGGCGTATAAAGCTGCTAAAAGAACGCCTTGGGACAAATACCATCCCCTATGATTTAAGGCCCCTAGAGCAAAGCGAAGAGAAAGATCACGTAGTAGCCCCTCTCAGAAGAGTATTTGATGCACTTGAGGAGCCTGTGCTGGTTAACGGGCTACCTGGACCAAGGCCACCTCGAACTTCGACCCTGCAATATATTCCATTCACGACTACAGATCTGATGAATTGGAAAACACACACCCCATCTTTCGCAGAAAAACCTCAGGCTATGATGGACTTGGTGACTTCAATAATAAATACTCATAGTCCTACTTGGACAGATTGCCGCCAGCTCCTGAATACTCTGTTCACCACTGAGGAAAGGAGAGACATAATTGAAAAGGCACAGATATATTTGCGTGAGCAGGCCAGAGTGGGAAATATTTTTAATATTGACCGTCATCTCCAAGACAACTTTCCCTTGGAAGATCCTAATTGGGATCCAAACAATGTAATTCACCTGGCCAGGCTTACCACCTATCGCCAGACGCTTGTGCAAGGTATCCGCAGGGCATGCCAGAAGCCCACTAACATGTCTAAAGTCTCAGAAGTAGAACAGAAACCAAATGAGAGTCCAGGAGACTTTTTAGAGAGGCTGCAAGAAGCCTATCGTATATGGACTCCTTTTGACCCTGAAGCCCCTGAAAACAGCAGAATGATTACTGCTACATTTGTGGCCCAGTGCGCTTCTGACATTCGTAAGAAAATTCAGAAATCAGAAGGATGGGAAGGGATGCTGATGAGCCAAATTATGGCCATTGCACGCCGAGTTTATCGGAATAGGGATGAGGCTGAGAAACAAGAGAAGAAGAAGTGGCAGAAGGAAAAGATGGTAATGCTAGCCACAGCAGTGAAGCAAGACTACCACCCCTTAAATGGAGGAAGAGGGCGGGGAAGGAATCCACCACTGGGAAGGAATCAATGTGCAAATTGCAAGAAGGAGGGTCATTGGAAGCGGGAGTGTCCTGAACCCCTGAGGTTGGAAGAAGTACGCCCAGGCCCAGGCCCAGGCTCCGGCCCAAGAAACCAGGGACGGGGACGGGGAATGATCCGAGATGGAAGATATCAGAGACCTGGACAAGGACGGAGTAGGGACAATGTCATTGGACTGGCAGAGGAGGATTTTACCCAAGACTAGGAAAGACCGGACTCCATAAAGTTAGGCTTCCAGGAGCCCACGGTCACGATCCAATTAGGAAGCCATTTAATAGACTTTATGATTGATACTGGGGCTGAATACTCAGTACTCCCAGAACTATTGCAGAAAAAGGCATCCAAAAGTGTAGTCATTAAAAGTGCCACTGGTCAGTCAGCTAAGAGGTCTTTCCTCCAACCTTTGGAATGCCAGATTGGGGGACATCGTTTAACCCATCAGTTTTTGTATATACCTGAGTGTCCAATACCTCTCTTAGGTAGAGATATGCTGTCCAAATTGCAGGCCCAAATCACCTTCACTCCTCGAGGTCCAGAAATGAAACTGCCATCAAAGGCAGCAGGAATAATTTCCCTCTCCGTACCTAAGGAACAATCATGGCGCCTAATGTCAGCCCTGCAAGTCCAACCCACATTGGATACAGAGTTAAACAAGCTCCTCCGAACTCTACAGGTGCCACCAGGAGTATGGGCCGAAAATAGCCCACCAGGAATGGCCAAGAATATAGCTCCAATTGTAGTAACCTTAAAACCTATGGCTACCCCTGTATCTGTAAAGCAATATCCTTTACCCCGGCGAGCAGCAGAGGGCATCCAGAAACATTTGGACCGCCTATTAAAATATGGTCTGCTTAAGCCCTGCCAATCAGAGTGGAACACACCCCTTTTGCCTGTTCGAAAACCTGGGACAGATGAATACAGGCCAGTGCAGGACTTGAGGCTCGTAAACCAGGCTATCGAGACCTTGCACCCAAATGTACCAAACCCATACACCCTGCTGAGTTTGATCCCACCAGAAGCAACATTTTTTACTGTATTGGACTTGAAAGATGCATTCTTCTGTTGCCGGCTGGCACCACAGAGCCAACCTATATTTGCCTTCCAGTGGGAAGACCCTTTGACAGGAACAAAAGGCCAGCTAACCTGGACGAGATTGCCCCAGGGATTCAAAAATTCCCCAACTTTATTTGGCACTGCCTTGGCGAAGGATCTAACAAGTTACCCCTCAATACCTGGAGAAAAGGTGGTTCTGCAATATGTAGATGACCTTATACTAGCAGCAAAGGATTTTGATACCTGTAAAGAAGGGACAGAGGAACTGCTCCACTTGCTCTGGCAAGCTGGCTACCGAGTTTCCCAGAAAAAGGCACAGTTATGTTTAGAAAAGGTCAAATATTTGGGCTTTGACATCTCACACCAACAACGAGCATTGAGACCAGAGAGGAAAGAAGCTATTTGCCTTATCAAGGAACCTACCACAAGGAAACAACTCAGAGGATTCCTGGGAACAGCAGGGTTTTGTAGACTATGGATACCTGATTTCAGCAGTCTGGCCAAGCCCTTACATGAAAGCACTCGAGGTGCAGAAAAGGACCCATTCGTATGGGGACCTGAGCAGCAACAAGCCTTTTTAGTTATCAAACAACGACTTATGGAGGCCCCAGCCCTTGGACTGCCTAATTCGGAAAAACCCTTTCAGCTGTATGTACATGAACAGAATGGGATTGCAGCGGCAGTCCTGACCCAGAGATTAGGAAGTTGGAACCGTCCAGTAGCTTATTTGTCAAAACAGTTGGACTCAGTAGCAAAAGGATGGCCTCCATGCCTAAGGGCAGTAGCGGCCACTGCAAGCCTTGTCAAAGAAGCTGATAAATTTACCTTCGGCCAGACAATGTATGTGAATGTACCTCATGCTGTTCTGACACTCATGGAATATAAGGGTAGTTATTGGCTAACGAACCCAAGGATGGCTAGGTACCAAGGCCTATTGTGTGAAAATCCCAGGATTCATCTACGAGTAGTGAATATGCTCAATCCAGCGACTTTGCTGCCCCTACCAGAGGTAGATGATGAAGAATCACATGATTGTCTCCAAATAATGGATGAAGTTTATTCCAGTAGACCCGATCTGAAAGATGAACCATTGAAAAATCCAGATGTTGTATATTATACTGATGGTAGCAGTTACCTGCATGAAGGTGCCAGACGAGCAGGATATGCTGTGGTCACCAATGAGGAAGTTGTGGAAGCTGAAGCTTTGCCTGCTGGCACCTCAGCACAAAAAGCTGAACTTATAGGTTTAACTAGAGCTCTGCAATTGGCAGCCGGATGTAAGGCAAACATCTATACTGATTCTAAATATGCCTTCTTAACCCTGCATGCACATGGTGCTCTATGGAAAGAAAGAGGTCTAATAGGAGCCCACGGGAAGGCCTTGAAATATGGACCTGAAGTAGAAATCCTGTTAGAAGCAGTATGGGCTCCAGAACAGATTGCTGTAATGCACTGCAAAGGTCATGGACGAGGAAGGGATCCAATAACCAGAGGAAATCATGCTGCTGACAAAGCAGCTCGAGAGGCAGCCCAAAAGCCTGTGGGAGGATTTATAGCAGCCCTCATACCAGAGGTAGCTCCAGAAGAAGTTAAACCTCACTATACCCCAGAAGAGAGGAAGTGGGCTGAACAGGAAGGAGCAGTTGTGAAGGACGGTTGGATGATCCTGCCAGACAATAGGATTTATGTACCTCATCATCTAGCAGGCACAATTGTAAGAAATTATCATGAATCTACTCACCTTGGCGGTACTGCAACCAGAGAGAGTCTCAGTCGGAAGTTGTATATTATTAACCTATCACAATTAGCAACTTGCATTTCACAGAAATGTGTTCTTTGTGCTAAAAACAATCCCAGGCAGGGACCGGTACAACCTCCTGGAATCCAACATGTGGGATATGTCCCCATGGAAAGCCTAATTGTGGACTTCACAGAGCTGGTCCCTTCTAAGGGATTCAAGTATCTCCTTGTGTTTGTAGATACTCTTACCGGATGGGTTGAAGCTTTTCCCACCCGAACTGAAAAGGCACGAGAGGTAACTAAGAGACTCCTCACTGAATTGATCCCGAGGTTTGGATTACCTAGATGCATTGGAAGTGACAATGGGCCAGCGTTCATTGATCAAGTAGTACAAGAAGTATGTCGAGTCTTACAAGTGAAATGGAGACTGCATGCAGCCTATAGGCCTCAGAGTTCAGGGAAAACTGAAAGAATGAATCGGACTCTGAAAACCCAATTGGCAAAATTAACCCAGGAAACGGGATTGGGATGGGTAGATGTGTTACCCATAACACTGTTTCGTGTTCGGTGTGCACCCACAAAAAGACTTAAGTTGTCACCTTTTGAGCTCCTGTATGGGAGACCGCCCTCCTTTGTTCAGGATATTTCAGCTGATCTTAAACAAATAGGAGACCATGTGACACAGGGACAAGTGCAATCTCTCTCCCGTGTTTTTGTTTCTCTTAACAGGTGGGTCCTCGAGCGCACGCCGTGCAGCATTGCCGAGCCGATTCATCAGTTCCAGGCTGGCGATAGCGTATGGGTGAAAGAGTGGAAACGTGATCCACTTGCACCTAAGTGGCGTGGACCTTACACCGTCTTGCTCTCTACTCCAACAGCGGTGAAGGTAGCTGAGGTGACCCCCTGGATTCATCACTCCCGTTTGAAGAAGTCCGAAGGCAGTTGGACGTGCAAAAGTGACCCCTCTAATCCTCTTAAACTGACTCTCTCCAAAAACCCCTGTATCTAGCCCTACCGGGAACGGGCTAGGTCACGGGCAACATTAGACGACCGGCCTGCTGCAGCCACAACCTGGAAGCTGGCTGACCTGCGCACGCCTGAAGCTTGAGGAGCATCTGAACCAGCGATTGTGAAAGGAAAGATTCTCTTATACAATTAATTGACTGCCCACCCCCTTGTGGAACAATTATCAGAGATATTACTCATTGGGGATCCTCGGGATATATGTTTTGGTCTTGATGGTTCCCCATTTCTGTCACTGGGGGAATTATATTGGGACTAATATTTATTTGCTATCACTATAAGGTAATCTTTTGTGGAAGGAATGCATATGCTAGACATCAACATGATTCTATTATTAATCCTGATCCCTTGGGAAGGGGAAGGGTCCTTGAATCTGGCCAAATTGACTAAATATGGATTCCACCATGACCACAATATGTGGGTAGGGTTAGCTGAAATGGTAGCCAATGTTGCAAATAGGACCAATTGCCTTGTTTGCTCTCTTGGGCCAGATGATTCAGAGGGAGGTATGCCCTTATTACCGATACCATTAGATGCCATTGGTATGGTAAGCGAAATACCACACCAGACAGAAGTACAGAATTTCCCCGGATGGAACTCAACTAAACCATTACGAGTTATACCTGTACAAGGGGAATTCTGTGTACATAAATCATCAGATGCAGCTGATTCTACCATGATAGGCTCTTCTCATTGTCACTATACTTGGGATAATATTAAGAATACCTGGGCACACGATACTACCTATCGAACTCGGGATGCCTTGCCCTGTGCACCTCCTTTTATTCATGCATGGAAAGTGGTATGGAACATAACTGTGACAGAAAAAGGCAATCTAACATACTGCACTGTGAACTCTCTACCTCTTTTGCTATTTCGCCTTCTGTACTCCACGTACCAAAGACCTCAGACACGATGGTTGTGGTGGATATGTGGAGAATGGGCATACAAGAAACTCCCCTCCAAATGGAGTGGGACTTGTTTCCTGGGATGGGTATTACCACCAATGTGGATTATGCCTACTAATTTGGCCAAGCGTACACGAAGAAACGCTGATATTTCTCATATAGCAGGAGGAAGTACCCAAAGTTGGAGCGGTACTGATGATTGGCCACCAGAGCGCATTATAGCCTATTATGATCCTGCCTCCTGGAATCCTGGTGAGCTCATACAAGGGGCACGGGATCCTATTTATAATCTAAACAGAATAATTCGATTGCAAGCAGTAGTGGAACTTGTAACCAATGCAACGGCCCGGAGTTTGAGACTTATTGCACAACAGTTGGATGAAAGTAGAGCCGCCATTTTGCAGCTGAAAATGGGAATGGATTATGTACTTGCCAAGCAGGGAGGCCTATGTGGAGTCTTGAACTTGACAGGGAATGCCTGTTGCTTTAACATTTCAGATAATGGTGAGGCAATCCGTGTGTTGGCCACAAAGATGGAGAATATAGCACATGTCCCAGTACAAACATGGGAAGGATGGGATATGGGATGGCTCACCAATTGGTTACCTAATGTCACAGGACTCAAAGGGATACTATTGTCTTGCTTGTTTTTCTTGACAGTAGTGGTAATGGTTTTATGTATGATGCCATGTATCATTTCATGTTTTAGAAGTACAATTAGCAAGATGGTTTCAAATGAAACTCTACCTCATATCATGGCCCTATACAGAGCTTTACCTCAGGAATATGATGAAGGTCAAGCTATCAAGGACACTTGGGACGAAGGTCCTTGAGCTTGAAAGGGGGGAATGAGGCATCAGGCATAAGCCTGCATTTTATTAATGTTTGATCAGGACTTGTATATTAAAGAGGGCTTAGATTTTCAAAAGTAGATTTTCAAAAGTATTCATGCCAGGCAAGAAGGCTAGCTGCTTAAGAAAACACTGGCACTGTTTTCCTAGACAAGGGGCCCCTTTTGATTGATAGCAGAAAGCAATTCTCAAAGTCGTAAAAGCTGAAATTACAGACTGAGTAATGACACTGACCCTACATGTTACGGAAGATAAAAAAAGGCAGAGATAAATATAATTAGGAATGGGCAAATAGTAAAATGATACCATGGGCCTCTTTTAAACCTTGAGCTGTATTTTCTAAGGCCAGAGGCAAATGGGAGAAAAAACATCTAGCTGACAGAGAAAGAGAGGCTTTTTGGGAAGTCTTTTTAAAGCATCTAGCTGGGAAGTCTTTTTAAAGCTGTTTCTTCCTTAAACAGATAATGGGAAAAGCAGCTTGCTGAAGGGGGGGGATGTAAACTGAAGAGCCTTCTTCTGAAACTGTTTTAAACTGAGTTCTTTTTTTTCTTTCTCTCTCTACTTTAAAAAGGCCTTATTCCTTTTAAAAGGTTACCTATGATAATGTATGAAATATATTAGCTTAAATATATTGGCTTAAATGTAATTATGCAAAGGATTTAACAAATGCTAGAAGAGTTGTATTTATCCTGGAATTAAGTCAGCCACCAGTCCAGCCCCCTGCCAGACAAGAAGACGCCATCAAATGCTGTCCTGATATATTAGCTGTCAGACATTTGTTTAGAAACCTTCAAATGAAGGATATCTTTCAATGTTGATGTGAAACTCAAGATCCTTGACATATGTTTAAGATAAAAATTTAAGATTAACCATTTGTTTTAGAAGGCAATAGGGCAGGGAGGGCAAGAGGTGAGCTGGTAATTAAGATTCCTTGTTGAGACACATGTAAGATATATTACTACTTATTTGTCATTTATAGATGTAACAATATATAGCTGTTTGTGTTCCTTATAAGGACAGAAGGATATGGGTGTATCTTTTTGTGATTGGTTATAGCAATCAGCCAATAGGAAATCCAACCAGGCTGATTGGACAGAGGCAGCCCAAGGAGGAGCAAAGGGGGCTGGATTAAGGGAATATAAGTGCTGGCCATAATGGCAGGAGGCCAGGCCAGAGCTTGGTAACCATATACCACTGTGCCTCTCATTTATTTGTCTGACAAATAAATAATTATTTTAAATTCTCTGTTGCTGCGTTGAATATTTCATTCCAGCTAAGCGTTAACCACAAGCAGGGTGCTACACAAGTTGTTTCTCAATTTACCAGTTACTACAAAATGCACCTCAGTTCTTTATTTAAAATGCACTAGGTTCACCTGTAGGCCAAAATCAAATAATTCCAAATTAAATGACTCCCTTTTGGACAGAGGCAGAAATCCATTTTACCTCTGGTCAGAGGCGATTTTAATGCAATGCGCTAGCTTCTTGCATTTAAAAATTACACAAACGTTAATCAAGGTATTTTATTTAAATGATTTGAGGACATTATCAAATTAAAAATAGGAACTTATTAAAATCTACAACTTGGAATGTCAGATATTGAGATATAATACTTACATACTTTAAGTACAGCATTCTACTCATTGCCTAGTAGAAATAATCAGTTTCCCTAGTGAAAAACGTAATTTATTCCCTATATAATACCAATTCCCATTCAGTTTGAGGGGTGCTTCATGTGCGTCATTTTCCCACCACTGAGATATGGGGGGAAAAGCACCAATTCTGCACGAGGCACAGCACAATAATGCATTTAGTCCCAAGTGTGCAGACTGGGCAAACAATGTGCCATCATCATGCAATTAAGCAATTCTAAGATTGCCAGAAATTATCTTTACAAGAAATTCTACCAAAAGGGTTTCCAAATGAACGGAGACCGTCTAATAAAATCAGCAAGTCATGTGTAACTTTAGAAGACCCACCATATTCCGCAGTGCTGACTTTGCCTCAAAACAGTGATGGCCAAACTTGGCCCTCCAGCTGTTTTGGGACTCCAATTCCCATCATCCCTGACCACTGGTCCTGTTAGCTAGGGATGATGGGAGCTGTAGTCCAAAAACAGCTGGAGGCCAAGTTTGGCCATCACTGCCTTAAAAGATAAAAAGCCCTCTCCAATTTATTGGCATAAAAGCCATGCCCCCACCAGCCCATATTTCCTCACATAGCTTTTAGTTATCATCAGATAGATAGCTCTTGGCAGCTTTTCTGTGCAGATCAATCCTATTCACAACTTTTACACGTAAGCAAAAGGACAGTGGGGTGCAACAGCTTTCATATATATTCTCAACACTTTACACCTATTTAGCAAAATATAGCCAATTCTTTATTATATATATAACATGGTTTACAAGTTAAACCTATGAACACCTCATCAGGGCCATAGTGTATTAACTTTAGGCCTAGTCACACCTTTGGCAAATTGGCTGAAGCAGCTGCAAAGCGGGATTATGCCCCACAGCCATTTCATCTCCACAACACCGTAACATCTACATGAGGTCAATAAGTGTGCCATCCCTATGCATATATGCTCAGTACAAGCTTTCTCTCTCAAAAAAGTATGTACAAAAATAATGATTATGCATATTAGGCATGTATAGCTAGGGATGTACGCACAACATTTAGGTGTTACAGCAGGCTTCCTCAATCTCGGCCCTCCAGATGCTTTTGGCCTACAACTCCCATGATCCCTAGCTACCAGGACCAGTGGTCAGGGATGATGGGAATTGTAGTCTCAAAACATCTGGAGGGCCGAGGTTGAGAAAGCCTGGGTTAGAGCAACATAGGCCAATAAGTGTGCAGTTTGGCATCCTTCACACACACCCTCTAGGAAATTTGCTGAAGGTCTGAACAGGCCCTTTCCACTTTTCTTACTCCTTGCTATGATGATTCAGGTCACAAATAAAAAATTGTAGTATCTTCCCATTGCACATTTCTGCAGAATTTGTTTTTTGTTTTTTTTTTAAGCTTACCGCTTGCAGGAAAACAATATGCTTCTGGTCATCATGACACCGTACGTTAATTGGTAATTCAGAAATAGGGAAGAATAATCTGCCAAATTGCATTCACTTTTCTGAAGACGACACAAAATATACTGCAGGTTTCCATACGTTTCACAGTCAAATTCAGCCACCCAACAGAACCGAGGAAACACTGGTCATGCTGAACAGGTTGCTTGTGAAGTATAACAAAAAGTATTAAAAAATCTGCTGCGATACAGCTGTAAAAAACACAGATACAAAAAAGTGTCTGTACACAGGTTGTATTCTTCATGTAAACACATATTTTATACATGGTATTAACATCTCTGGACATGATAACAAGAACCGAGTTAATTTTGACTGGGCAGTGAATCCGAAGAAAAACAGCAGCCCACAGAAACGAATATAAACCAGAGACCAGTCTGTTTACAATAAATAAATATATTATGTGACGAGAGACAGAAACTCCAGTGGAAAAATGGTATTAGAAAACAAGAATGGAAGCCACTAATTCCATGTGTTAATGGTAATCCACACACACACACAAATAGATGCCGTGTGGCTTGGCATTTCATGGCATACGATTGCACAGTTCTCTTTCCATTCAACATTAGTTTACTAGGCAGGCCCCAGACAAGATGGCTCAGAATTTGGAATTCAGCATTGACGCGAAAGGTGCTTCCCAGAGCAGCTACTTGCAGGATTATTTCCCGGGGCTGAAAATGAAGCCACAAGAGACAAGTCAGAATATGCCCCTAACCACCACATTTACAAGAGAGCGGAAATAGGATGCAGTGACCTTTGGAGAACTAGGGGTCAGTTCAGACATGGGCTCTGCGGACCCTCGGAAAAGAGCCCTTGGTGCCACAGGACTCATGATCTAAAGGGTCACATTTGACAAATCGGGTCCTCCCTTAAAGAGGGCACGTGTTGCGGTGAGACCTGGCAACCTAACCCTGTGTTGTGGGTGGTACGTTTGGATAGCCACAACATCCAATTGGAAGGTCCCTTGATGCAGGGTTCAATCAGGCCAATGGGACGCAGGCTAAATGGATCAAGGGACCTATATATACCTATGCACGTGACCCAGAGCTTCCTCTTTCGGTGCGTGTATCGGAACACCCGCCCACCTCTCCCTATATTAAGGGCTGTGCGCTTGACCTTGCTATGCCGTCGTGTGTCATCTGTTGTTGGGACAGGGGCACGGCAGGAATTTCCCCACTTGGCTGATTGGCTGTTGCCATTTGGGTTTCGCCTGCCGCGTAGCAAATCGTCACAACTTGTAAGGTTGCGGATAGGCTCTGGTTCAGGTGATAGGGATGGGAGAACGCTCTCGCCATCCCTATGTGAAGGGTATTCCGTTAAAGGAATCCAGGGACTCGATGGTTTGGTCAACCCCTGAGAGGGGGTTGTGCCCGTGCCTGAGTCCAGGGGGGCATTTGGGTGGCAGAGTTAGCCTGTTCCCAGCTTTCCGCTTATCCAGGTGTTCACCCTTGGCTGACCTATGCTGGTGCCCTCGGTCAGCGCTACCTGTATGGCAGGGAGCTAGTCGAACCAGAGCCTATGCAACCACTCACTTGTTGTAATCAATAAAGTTGTGGCCTAAATTCGGCCAAAAACCAAACCAAAATTCGAGTCTTGTCTGAATTTATTTAAGGGGGAGGTTTAAAGGACTAAACACGCAACTGTTAATTCCATGAGGGGCCATACTTGCTAGGTCAAATGAGCTAAGCTGCTCTTTTAAAATGGGCTAATATTTTAGCAGATAAATAATCAATGACACTTACCCATCACATTTCCAGTATGCACTACCACTGTTCCACAGAGCTATACACATGAGAAAGAGAAAGAGAAAGAGAAAGAGAAAGAGAAAGAGAAAGAGAAAGAGAGACATATGAAACTGTTTGGGGCAACTTCAGTATAGAAAAGTGAATGAATGGAGAAAATTGTGGGTGGTTGTTTTTATAAAGAAAGCAAAATAAGAATTCTCTGCTTTTTCTGAAAGCTCTTCAGATCACCAACCCTTTCCTACTCCACCCTTTCAATGGCTGCTAGATATAAATTCTTAGGCAATTCTGTTATAATTGCTAAGTTAGGTCTGAAAAATACAAACAGGTCGTTAACGTTCACCACAAGTAGCACATGCATTTGCAGTCAGAAAATCCACTGGGAGATCTAGACCTTAGTCTCTTTTTTTAATAGCAAGAAGACAAAGCCCCTTTTAATCAACTAAAAGCAGTAGTGGGAAGTGAAAAAGCATAGGAGGAGCGTGGCCAAGCAGGAAACAAAGTGGAGACGACTAGACTGTCACACTAAGAAGCAGGGTAAAGCAGTTCAGGCTGGGTTTTTCAAACTCTGTCTCAGGTACCACTCCTATTCAAGTTTTAGGTTTGGAGAGGGAAAAGACAATAAGGTGCCCGCTTTTCAGTTAGATCAATTTTCACCGATATTTTTAAAGCTAAGTGTTTTCAAAGTTGGCGTTTTGCTTCTCAGTATATTTCAAATAATTAAATCACGCTGAATTGATAACCTTCTACACAATTTTGTTGTGTCATTTGTCTCTCAAGGTACACCAACATTTATGCAAGTTAAATGCTACTACCAATGGGGCATCAGGAGGCTTGTTATTAAATATACCAAGAAAAAAGCACACCAAGAACTCAGGCCAATGTTGAAACTTACATTGGCCGGAGTTCTTGGTGTGCTTTTTTCTTGGCATCAAGAGGCTGTGTGTGTGTGTGTGTGTGTGTGTGTGTGTGTGTGTACAACCAGGATATTATATTTAGGAGCCTGATAGAGCACTCCTGATTTCATCAGTAAAAAGGAGAACTCTGCAAGATGAAAACACCCCCAAATCAATTTCTGCCACTTTCACACAGATGCTACCACAACCTTCAGCAGGTCAAGTGCTTTCTTGAAGTGCAATTTTATGTGACCAGACTCACATTTATTTGCATTTGCTTTAACCGCCTGCCCGCAACTCCCGACCCAGGGGGAGGGCTAATCGCGCCCGACCAGGGGACGCCATCTGGGGTGATGGCCCGGACGGGGGTGCAATACAGCGCGATTGGACCCGCCAGGATTTTGTCACCCTCAGGGATGTCACGCGGGGCAGGCTGCCCCCACCTTGCTCCGCCTCTGTGTGTCATCTGCAACCATGTTTGTGGTTTGTTTTCCCCAAGCAAACCATGATTGGTAATTGAATAAGAAACCTCAATTGTCACCGATTGTTTGGGCTCAGATAACACGACATATCAAAGTCTGGCTAGGATTTTTTTGTGCACCAGTACACTGCTTGTTCACATTAACCATAGTTTCTTTTAAACCAAGCCAGCATATAATGTGATATAAGGCATATATTGAAAGAGAGAGCTAAGCAATGAGAAATCATGCAAAACAAAAAGTGGTTTCAAAATGTGCAGAAAAAAAGGAGTGAGTGATTAATACACGATATATTAAGAGTGCTTAAAAGGCAGGCAGTTTCAAATTGGTTTACCTTGTCAGAATTGGATTGTGTATACCATATAAATGCTCTTTATGATAACCATTATTACCATTTTCCAAACTGTAATAAAATAAATATACCAAGAAAGGACTGTGTTAATGATAAGATGCAACTCCATACACACTATGGTTACAAAGATGATAATTAAAAAAATTAACAAGGTGTTTGTTTTAAATGGTATTAGTTGCCCTTCCAAAATCTTTGCCTAAAGCAGCTGAGAATAGCCAACAAAAACAGAAGATTATAAGACAACTAAAACACCTTAGTATATATATTTTTTTAAAAAAACAGTGTTAACTAGTCATGTCCATAGCGGAGCCTGTAGAATACCAAGGAATGTACGGTATGTCATGTACATGGAATTAATTCTACAGAAAGCTCTACTTCAACATGATCCGCATGAAGCTATTTGTGATAGGTATCGTGAGCAATATGCCAAAAAATGTAGAAAATAAATACAATATATATCAAATATGTAACATCTACGAATTAAAAAAAAAGACCCTCCCACTTTACATGCTATAATATCAATTAAAATCTCTTACTTTTTCATGGGCATAGTTTCAACACTACAAAATATAAAAAAGAAGTAGTTATCATGTGTGTTAATAAGTAATGGTACGTGATAAATATTTGGCTTTGCAGTATTTCCCTGTTGTTTTTTCACTGCTATTGTAGCAAAAGTATAATGTCAAAGTGATCTACACAATAAAAACAAACAAATGAGGAAAAGGCACTGGACAGACTTACGGGAAAATGGTTTTGTTTTTTTAAAAAGGTAAAAGTGAAGACAAGTGAAAAATAAGTAAAAATAGCTATCATAAAGTAAAATGCCAAGTCCCTGAGACAGAGGAACTGCAAATGGAAGAATAGAAGACTGGTTAGGGAAAGCAGAATAACTACACACGACAAAAGCAAAGGAAAATATGAGATCAGACATAATATGTTTTAAGTTCATAGCTACCACAAAGTTTCCAATCTATTGCATTATGGAATGTTTTAAGTGCGGGTTATTCTCTAAAGGTTTAATCCTGAATTCACAGGACCTGTCTACACCTCAAACCCTCAACTGTCTTGAGTTATCCGGAAGAACCGCTATTTCCAGAGCTCTGTACCAGGCAAACCCTCCCATACCAGTTGTCTCTCTCTGTTTACTGTGTGTCTGTGCACTATACATGACAAAGCTGAAGCCTGGGGAGTAAGCATTGCAGAAAATACCCACCTACCAAATATATAAAAACCTCTGCATTCTAATATATATATATATATATACATATATATATATATATATATATATATATAATCTGTGTTCTTGGCATACCCAGGGAAATGTTGTACTGTGAGGGAAAAAGGGTCCTTCAGATTTTTCAGTTCTCTCTGCAGACTAGGATTGTCTAGGGAGCAAATCACTGCTGCTGAATTAAATGAAAGCTATATAACACTGGGTAGACTCCAACGGAGCAATAAGTGAACATTCCATTAGTGCAAGGATTTCTACTTGTGCAACAGAACATTCTCCTTGCCCTCGCCCCCAAATCTGTTCTAGGGGTTCCCCAGCCCTTTGTAATGGATCTGGTAAGGTGCATGTGGAGAGAAGAATGAGTAGGGAAGCCTTATTGTGCAAGCAGAAATCCTTGCACCGACTCAAATTCACTACTTTTTGCCTAAGTTTCTCGCATTCCTCCCTCCTCTTTTCACTGCCTCCATTTCCACTCATATGCTGTTGAAATTTAAATGGGCAGCTACTTGCCCCCTGAAACTGTAAAACTCCTGTAAACGTCAGTGGCCCCAGATAACTAATGAATTCCATGCAACCTGTTCCTTTGAGTTGCTCTGAGACACTCTGATTCGCAGTACTATGCGCAATCAGAAAAGGAAACTATAAACATATTTCACATAAAGTGCTTTCTTGCATTTCTGTGGTCTTCCATTGTGAGCATTCTGCTTACTTACTCATCGTAAACATCTTCTGTATCCATCCGGCGGTAGAATTTGGCTAGTTTCACAGCACAAATGATGGCAGGGATTAGAAATACTGAACAGCCCCCCAAACCAAACCAGAAGGCATTCTAGGGAAGACAAGAAACAACATTGAGGCACTTAATATATTCTCAGTTATCCATATTCCTTCTCACACATTTTCTAGGATTTCCTACAAAGTTCTTCCCAACTCAGAAGGGGGGTGGAACAAGAGGCAGTGTAGATGTGATGTTGCCTCTTTTAAATTGGACCCTGCTAGTCTGTAGAACCATCAACTACAACAAATTTCAACTGGGATTGATATAAAATGGATGAATGGAAAGAGTTCAACTCTTTGCCACTTTTGTACAAGCTGCTTGGGACTGTCCACAAATGCTCTGTCACTTGAGATCAAGGCATCTCAGATAACAAGATTAAAACACAACATCAAACCCCGTCAGCATTAGTGAGGTAAGGACGACAACAGCCATGGCTCCTAACAAATGTGGAATTGTAGCAATATTGGACTGTTTTGGAAAGCAAGTGCCCTCTGACTGAATTTTCCTCCCGCATTAAACAGTGTGCTGGAACCAAGGTTTTTTTTACCATAGTTAAGTTTTGCTCTGGCATGAAATCAACTTTAAATGGTGGTTTAAGATCCTAAACAACAGTTAACCATCTTCAGAGCACCAGTCAGCTGTGGGGCTACGACAGTAGCTACTATGCGCAGCAACAATGGAGTAACGGAATGTGCTGTTCAAAGTTTCAACCTCAGGTTAAGGCTGGAAAAGTATCCAGCCAGTGTGGCTGACAGAGGTAGCTGGACCAATGATCGGCCTCAGTATAGGGAAGCTTCCCACATTCACTGGAACAGCCCATATACTGGGCCTCATAATTTGCAACCGAGCAAGCTAAATGCGAGTCGCGGGTGGTGCTGTGGGTTAAATCACTGTGCCGCTTGGGCTTGCCGATCGAAAGGTCAGCAGTTCGAATCCCCACGACGGGGTGAGCTCCCATTCCTCAGTCCCTGCTCCTGCCAACCTAGCAGTTCGAAAGCATACCAGTGCAAGTAGATAAATAGGTACTGCTCCGGGGGGGGGGGGAGGTAAACGGCGTTTCCGTGCACTGCTCTGGTTCACCAGAAGCTGCTTAGTCATGCTGGCCACATGACCTGGAAAAACTGTCTGTGTACAAACGCCGGCTCCCTCGGCCAGTAAAGCGAGATGAGCGCCGCAACCCCAGAGTCGTTCACGACTGGACTTAATTGTCAGGGGTCCCTTTACCTTTAAGCTAAATGTGAGCCATTGGCCATGTACTGTGAGCCTGCTCAGTGTTTAACAGGCCTCTGGTTATTCTCCTCAGAAAAGCGGGCTGACCTTCATGGCAAGCTGTGCTGCGCTGAGCTGGAGGGCAGTTGTCAAGCTCTATAGCCCAACAGTATATGCAGAAGGGCTCCTGCACTGCAGAGCCGGACCACAAGTTGGGCAGACTGAAGCAGCCACCTCAGGCGGCAGAAACGCAAGAGCAATTCCAGAAGCCCTTGTGAAGCTTGCCCTTTGCTTGCCTGGCGGTGGTGAGTCTTTGCAAGGGCTTTTCCTTCAAGGGAAGCTCTTGCGGAGATTCCCCCGGCACACACATTGTGTGGTTGGAGACGGGACCTTCTGCCTCAGGCGCCCAAATGTCTGAGGCCCTGCCTGCTGTGTTGTGTTTGAGTGGTAGGCACCAGGATGCTACTGCAAGCCCTGTGCTGGCAAATGCTCAGTTTTTACAGAAAGTAAATAAACCAGGGAAACACCTCACCCTCCATAACGTAAGCAGCCAAACCAAAATATACTTGTAAGCCAAGCTAAACTCAACCGGAGTGTGCCATCAGTCTAGCGCTACCCTGGGATGAACATGGAATGCATGTGAAACCCTTACAACAACTTAAAAAAATAAATAAACCACACAAGCACATTGCTTTATTCCAACCAGCCTACGACAAACCGCAATGTATGTGTAAGCCTCAGAAGATTAATATCCTAGCCAGGCTTTCCTCCTTCTGTAAAGAACAACAGATGTAGCTTTATCCCTGCTTGCAGTGGAGTAAATTCCTTGGTATCTTAGTGCAATTTTCTGGGTCAGGAAATATTGTTTATACAAGAAATAATAATTTAATGATTACACAGACCAGCCCAACTAGTTCCAGCTGTTAAAAAGGTGGTTTTCCACTTTGCTTTCAACAGAACAGGAGACAGTCTGAACTTGTTCGCCCAGTTATGCGTGAAAAATCCAGGCCTATCCTAAATTAACCAGGCCTATCCCTCAATTAGTAGCAGTAATTGCATGAAATTTCTGAGGAACATTTAGCTTATTCCTTTCTGTGTCTTTTGCCAATTTTCCCCCCTCACACAAATATACAACTTCTGCATTTCTCAAGGCAACTAGAAAATGCAGATGTTGCCATTTCAGGAAAAAGTAATCAGTGAACGCTGCCACTGTTCAGGAATACATCCAAAATGTCTTTCTGTAAGTCAACAAAAGAAAGTTTTCCATTGCATTTAAATACTGTAAATTTCATTATAAGCTGCTTGATAAAATGATTAGCTCCAAACGTATGTCTCCAGACTGGGCAAATGGAAAACCCAAGTTAAAGCTCAAACTTTTGGGACTTTTTAGCTTTTATAAAAAGAGAAAGAGATGAACGAAGATGAAATTGTAAGGGCTTATTTATTTATTTATTTATTTAGTTAGTTAGTTATGAGATTTATATCCTGTCTTTCCTCGGGGTTATCAAGGCTCCTATAAAATTATGCATGCTATCTCCCCTTGCACTAAAATTCCAGGCCACTCAATGAAATTAATCAGCAGATAGTTGAGAAAGATGGAAGTGCTATTTCATAAAATGCACATTGCCTTATGCCTTCCCATCCACATGGAAGAAGCATATCTGCGGTTTGTGCTTTTGTGCTCTCCTTGCAAGCTTCTAAGAATCATCTGTCTGGCCACCACTGGAAGCAAAATACTTTGGTCCGATTCATCAGGTCCGTTTGTGTGCATAATTCCTCTAAAAACTGAGGTTTCAGCTTAATAGTTTTTTGAGAATAGGGTCAGGAGAGAGTTAACCACAGATATCTGATGGCAAAAAATGGCCGAACACTCCATTTCAGTTTGTCAATTGGCTTGGCTTTTCAGCGGCAATTTCAAATCTTGTATCGACAAAGTGTGTTCTCCTTCATGGAGAGCACCTGTTGCGGTGGGGTCTATCAAAACATCCCCACTGTTGCTGGGTGGGTGAAGGTAGCTGGCCACCACTGCGATTGGGCTCCCCTTGTCGTTGGGGAGAAGTTGATGTTGCCATTTTGTGATTGACAGCCAAGAACTCTTAAATTCCCTGCGCGCAGTGTTGAGCTTCCTCTTTTCACTGAGCGCATCAGATTATCCACCTAACCTCCCGCCCCATATTTAGGGTTGTTCGCATTGACCTTGCTATGCCTGCCATGGGGTCGTCTGCTTTTGGGGCAGGGACCTGGTAGGAATTTTGTCCATTTGGCTGATTGGCTGGTGCCATTTGGTTTTTGCCTACTGTGTAGCAAATGGTCACAACTTGTAAGGTTGCGGTTAGGCATTGGTTTTATGAATTGGTTGGTGGAGGGGCATGGATTGGCTGTGCCTGCCCCTCCAATGCTGCTGCTGCTGCTACAAGGGTATTCCATTAAAGGAATCCAGGGGCTTGCCATGCTTTTGTCCGAACCCCTTTCAAGGGGCTAGGGCCATTTGGGGAGAGGTGAGGGCATGGTGTGCCTGGCGTGCTCTGGTCCATGGGGTCACAAAGAGTCGGACACAACTAAATGACTAAACAACAACAACAAGAGGGCATGGTACCCAGCTCCATCTTTCTCCCCAAAATGCTTTCCCTTTCTGACTTTTGCAGGTGTGTGAATGTCAGTCTGTCCCCAGATAGTCGCAACCAATGCCTAAGCAACCACTTGCATTTTTTGTATTTTAATAAAGTTGTGGCCAAAATTATGCCAAAAACCTTAAACAAAAATTCTGTGTGAATTGTGTTTTATTGGGGTGGCTTGGGAACCTCAACACGCAACAAGCTGTTTCTCAAGATTACTTTCCGGTCATGTGATTTCCAAATTCCCGAAAGACATGTGAACTGCAACTCTTTGGAAGTTACTGTGTAATGCACATGTACCTTTCTTATTACCCAAGTCTACCTTTATGCTCTAGTCTTAGCATAAGCTGTCTCAGCAGAGAAATAAAAAGATTTAACCCTCCCTCCTTCACAATTTTTTTTTTGAAGAATGCAAAATATTCTTACCACAGAATCTGTTATATAGCTGCATAGAAATATATCTATAGCAGTATCGACCACATTGGCAATGGGCTTACAAGGTGCCACTTCCATAGCAATCTACAAGAGATCAGAAAAAGAATTCAAGTGCTGAACATTAGATACAGAACATTCCCAAGAAGAAACATTTTGTATTAAGCTGGAAAGATACACATATGATTCTGATACCCAATTTGAATTAATCATATTTGGTAGGATAATTAATGTTATGTTCTAATTTACTCTGTTGTTTCTAGTAGCAGTGTTGATACACCAATACGTTTAATTTCCCTTCCCCCCCCCCAAAAGGGAAGTTCTCTAAATGGCCATTGCCCAAGAAGTGAGGTTGGGGAGATATCTTACCGATTCCTTCACCCATTCAGCGTACTGCTCAAAGTAACCAATTATAGTATCCATATACTTTTTAGTTTCCTTTTGGAAAGGAAAAAAGAAATAGAAACATTAAGTTACACACATAAGAATTCCAAATACAATGCACTACGTGTGGGTTGTTTTTTTTTTAAAATAAAACATTAAAACTTACCTGAACAATAACAAACGAAGCATTGTTGTTTATAAGAAGTTGTGCACTATTAACAGCAGTGATCACACTTCTGACTTTCCCCTGGAAGAGGAGGAAAAAGAAGATTATGGGGTGGTGAAAGAAAAAGTATGCCGTTGAACCACCCAAACCGCTAATCATTACACAGTTAAAACAAAAAATCTCCAACACACAGTCAAAATTACACAAAGGGGAGTAAAAAACAAACAACGCAGACACCCATGACTCGTTCATACATGCATGCTCATTACTTGATGATACAGTGAATCTTGGTTTTGGGTTTGAGACTCTTGTCATTCATATGTAAGAGTTTCAAATCCAAAACTAAGATTCACTGTGTCATCAAGTAAAGTCATACCTCGTGTTACGTTTGCTTCACATTGCGGCTTTTCAGGTTACGAACGCGGCAGACCCGGAAGTGTTTACTTCTGGGTTCGCTGTGCGCAGAACCAATCTGTGTGCTTCGCACATGCGCAGAAGCGCTCTATCGTGCTTCACGCATGCACAGTAGTGACACTCTACTTACGGACTTTTCGGGGTGCAAACGGCACCCTGAAATGGATTGCGTTTGTAAGTAGAGGTACCACTGTGTGTGTGTGTGTGTGTGTGTGTGTGTGTGTGTATATATGAATGATAGAATGATTTCAAAAAAAAAAGAATGATATAGATTACAATACAGAACACAGAATGTACAATATTCTCTCTCATATGTGTGTGTGAGAGAGAGAGAGAGAGAGAGAGAGAGAGAGAGAGATAAGCAGTGATTCAAACATAGAATCTTTCCAAAATAAAAGAACAGTTTGACCAGATAAAATAAGGATCATTTCCAGACAGATACAAAATCTCTAAATTTATGGCATCCCCTGATAGCTTAAAACTAAGTATAAAATATGTAGAATTTTTATATGCTATATGAATAAATACCCTTCTAGTCTCACATTACCATAGTTGAGATTCCAATAGTTGGTAAAACAGTTCCCTCTCTCTAGTAGATCACGTCTGCCACTCCTTCCTTCCTTCCTTCCTTCCTTCCTTCCTTCCTTCCTTCCTTCCTCCTTCCTTCCTTCCTTCCTTCCTTCCTTCCTTCCTTCCTTCCTTCCTTTTAGATCAGTCAGTTGATTCATAATGGCCAACTGAATACCTTTCACTGACCATTCCTATACTACAAGAACATTTGAGTCCTTCCACTTCCAACTAAACTATCTTAGCCGCAGCTAACAAAACAGAAACCAATTCTATCAGCCTTATATTATCATTGATTTTCTATAGTTAATTATTTTTACTGATGTTTTAAATAGCCTCAAAGTATTTTATACGAAGTCATTCATAAATGGAATGATATAAATAATGCGATGTCAGTCAGTTATTCAGACCTTAATGTAGGTCAAACTACATGTGATGTGGGAGGTTTGCAACTCAGTCTCCCAGTATCTTTTTCTTTGGGTGAAAGCAGCTGTGAGGGGCAGGAGAATTTGGATTGGGGCAGGCCAGGAATTGTAAGCTTTCCCCAGCACTGTTTCCCTGACTTAAACACCTCCCGACCAGGAGCTGCAAGTCAAAAGAAGGGACAATGGAGCAGTCTTTTCCATCTCCACAGCTAATAGCAGCTTGTGGAAAGGGGCAACTTAAATCAGGAAAACAATGCTAGAAAAAGGGTTACAGCCCTGATTCAAATTCTTCCATCCTCCATAGCTGCTTTTAACCAAAGACCATAGATTCCCCCATATCACTTATGGTCCTGAGAGACAGGCAAATGGCTACACTTAGGACATTATAATATTACATCCAAAAAGTTATGAAAGCTTTGTGTGTGGCTGCCACACTGCTATGATTGTTCCTTATCATGAGATAAGCAAGCCAGTTGTGAAAGCTTCACAAGGTGTTTTGGAAGATATTTAAGTGTACACTTAAAAATTTGAAGGCTGCATGCAGATAAACTGTGGCATCTGAATATAGACTGCATTTTTAATCAAGGCATATATTGGCTTATATCTTGATCAGGTAAATGGGCTTAGACTTTCAAAAGTTTCATGCCAGGCAGACCAGCTGTTCAGAGAGCCTTGGCAATGTTTTTCCTCCTAGACAAGGGCCCCCCCCCTTTGATTGATAGCAGAAAACAATTCTCAAAGTCGTAAAAGCTGGAATTACAGGCTGAAGACCAAGGTTACACAGACCCTACATAATTAAGAGTTTGGTAAACAGTAAAATAAAACCATGTGCCTTAAACTTGAGCCTAAGGTCAAAAGGCCAAGAGCACATGGAAAACAAACCGGCTGGAGAAGGGGGGGAAGTGTAAACAGGGGAAAAGGTTTTTTTTCCTATTTTATTTTGAGGCTGTAAACTGTTCCTTCCTTGTTACTTTTAGGAAGTTTATCCTTCTAAAAAGCTATCTATGATAATGTATGAAATATGCTGGCTTAAATGTAATTATGCAAAGGATTTAAGAAATGCTAGATTTATCCTGAAATTAAGTCAGCCAGCCCAGCCCCCTGTCAGACAAGAAGACGCCAATCGAGCACTTATGACAAATGGCTGTCAGACCTTTGTTTAAAGACCTCCAAAAGGAGATATTTCATTGATGATGCATGAGAATATGAACCCGAGGTCTCTGACATCTGTTCAAGATAAAAATTTAAAATTATTAACCATTTGTTTTAGAAGGCAATAGGGCAAGGGGGGCAAGAGGTGAGCTGGTAATTAAGATTCCTTGTTGAGACACATGTAAGATATATTAATACTTATTTGTCATTTATAGATGTAACAATATATAGCTCTTTGTGTTCCATATAAGGACAGGAGGATATGAGTGTATTTTTGTGATTGGTTATACCAATCAGCCAATAGGAATTTCAACCAGGCTGATGGGACAGAGGCAGCCACAGGAGGAACAAAGGGGGGGTGGATTAAGGGAATATAAGTGCTGGCCATAATGGCAGGAGGCAGGCCAGAGCTTGGTAACCATATACCACTGTGCCTCTTATTTATTTGTCTGACAAATAATTATTTTAATTTCTCTGTTGCTGCGTTGAATATTTCATTCCAGCTAAGCGTTAACCACAAGCAGGGTGCTACATTTTATGGTGCCTGCGACTCGGATAAGTGGTCTGCTGGAACGCAGCCCCTTCGCCTCACTGAGCGGGGTACAAGAGAGAGGACAACTGTGCCTACCCAGCGCGCACTGGAAAAATTTTTCCAGGGGAACGCAGCAGTCTCGTCTGTCTGATACCCTGCCCACTGACGGCGACGGACCGGGGGGGACCAGAGAAATAAACAGGGAACCAGCTAAGGGTAAGTGCACTAAGGGGTTTTGGCCCTCCAATTAATTGGGAGGAAGAGAAGTCCTGATCAAACTTCTGCGTCTCAGTAAAGGGGAACTGAGTACGCTAGGTGGCTGGGTACATCAGATGGTGATCTGGTGTAGGGAAAAGGGAAGAATGGGAGGTAGTGTGTGGTGAAGTATCTGGCGCATTGCATGTGTGAGAAAGTACAATGTGTAGCTGACCTAAGTGTGGAGTGAGTACTACTTCGTTTCCCAGTAAGGTGTGTGTGTGAGTGACTGAGTGGATACTTCACAGGGCCATACAATGGGAGTTGGGGGTTCAAAGGGGGGAAATACACCTTTTGAATGTATGTTAAATAATTTTAAGAAAGCCTTCTCAGGGGCATATGGAGTCAAAATGACGCCAGAACGCTTGAGAACGTTATGTGAACTAGAATGGCCAAAACAAAATATTGGATGGCCATCTCAAGGAACCTTTGATATAAATTTAGTAAGCAAACTTTGGTCTAACATCGCCAAAGAAACTGGAGGGTGCCCAGAACAATTTTCATATATAGATTCTTGGCTGAGCACATTAAATAAAAATCCTCCATGGATAAGGGAATGCAAAGTCCAACGATGCAAATTATTGGCTGTAAAAGCCGAAGCTAGGAAAGGAATCTTGCCAAATAAACTCAAACCTATTTTTGAGGGACCAGAGGAAGAGGTGCTTCCACCCTATGCTCCACATCGAAGGGAGCCTAATCCAAACCCTCCACCAGTTGTAACCCCAAGGCAAGAAAGTGGAATGAATAATGGGGGTGGAGTCACAGAACTTGATTCCTTGATAGATTATGAAAAATATCTTCAGGAGGCATTGGAGTCCTATAATGAAGCCCAAGCAGAAGTGGTTATTCCACCTGTGAGTCCCAGTAGAACTCCATCTACAGTCTCCTTTAGTGGAACAACTAATTGCCCACCCCAAACCCCTGTACATCCAAGTCCTAGAGAATTATTACAGAAGTTACAGGGAGACCTTAATCGGTCAGCAAGCAATACAGCCGGGCATATAAAGCTGCTAAAAGAACGCCTTGGGACAAATACCATCCCCTATGATTTGAGGTCCCTAGAGCAAAGCGAAGAAAAAGGTCACGTAGTAGCCCCTCCAGTATATTCCATTCACAACTACGGATCTGATGAATTGGAAAACACCCCATCTTTCGCAGAAAAACCTCAGGCTATGATGGACTTGGTGAACTTCAATAGTAAATACTCATAGTCCTACTTGGACAGGTTGTCGCCAGCTCCTGAATACTCTCTTCACCACTGAGGAAAGGAGAGACATAATTGAAAAGGCACAGATATATTTGCGTGAGCAGGCCAGAGTGGGAAATATTTATAATATTGACCGTCATCTCCAGGACAACTTTCCCTTGGAAGATCCTAATTGGGATCCAAACAATGCAATTCACCTGGCCAGGCTTACCACCTATCGCCAGACGCTTGTGCAAGGTATCTGCAGGGCATGCCAGAAGCCCACTAATATGTCTAAAGTCTCAGGAGGGTAGACGTGTTACCCATAACACTGTTTCGTGTTCGGTGCACACCCACAAAAAGACTTAAGTTGTCACCTTTTGAGCTCCTGTATGGGAGGCCGCCCTCCTTTGTTCAGGATATTCCAACTGACCTCAAACAAATAGGAGAACATGTGACACAGGGACAAGTGCAATCTCTCTCCCGTGTTTTTGTCTCTCTCCCGTGTTTGTTTGTTTTGTTTTGTTTTTTATCTTAACAGGTGGGCCCTCGAGCGCACGCCGTGCAGCATTGCCGTGCCGATTCATCAGCTCCAGGCTGGCATAGCATATGGGTGAAAGAGTGGAAACGTGATCCACTTGCACCTAAGTGGCGTGGACCTTACACCGTTTTGCTCTCTACTCCAACAGCGGTGAAGGTAGCTGAGGTGACCCCCTGGATTCATCACTCCCGTTTGAAGAAGTCCGAAGGCAGTTGGACGTGCAAAGGTGACCCCTCTAATCCTTTAAAACTGACTCTCTCCAAAAAACCCCTGTACCTAGCCCTACGGGGAACGGGCTAGGTCACGGGCAACATTAGACGACCGGCCTGCTGCAGCCACAAACCTGGAAGCTGGCTGACCTGCGCACGCCTGAAGCTTGAGGAGCGTCTGAACCAGCGGCTGTGAAAGGGAAGATTCTCTTATACAATTGATTGACTGCCCCCTTGTGGAACAATTATCAGAGATATTACACATTGGGGATCCTTGGGATATATGTTTTGGTCTTGGTGGTTCCCCATTCCTGTCACTGGGGGAATTATATTGGGACTAATATTTATGCTATCACTATTACCAATACCATTAAATGCCATTGGTATGGTAAGCGAAATGCTACACCAAACAGAAGTACAGAATTTCCCCGGATGGAACTCAACTAAACCATTACGAGTTATACCTGTACAAGGGGAATTCTGTGTACATAAATCATCAGATGCAGCTGATTCTACCATGATAGGCTCTTCTCATTGTCCCTATACTTGGGATTATATTAAGAATACCTGGGCACACGGTACTACCTATCGAACTCGGAATACCTTGCCCTGTGCACTTCCTTTTATTCATGCATGGAAAGTGGTATGGAACATAACTGTGACAGAAGAAAGGCAATCTAACATACTGCACTGTGAACTCTATACCTCTTGTGATATTTCGCCTTATGCACTCCACATACCAAAAACCTCAGACCCGATGGTTGTGGTGGATATGTGGAGAATGGGCATACAAGAAACTCCCTTCCAAATGGAGTGGGACTTGTTTCCTGGGATGGGTATTACCACCAATGTGGATTTTGCCCACTAGTATATTTCTCATATAGCAGGAGGAAGTACCCAAAGTTGGAGCGATACTGATGATTGGCCACCAGAGCGCATTATAGCCTATTATGATCCTGCCTCCTGGAATCCTGGTGAGCTCATACAAGGGGCACTGGATCCTATTTATAATCTAAACAGAATAATTCGATTGCAAGCAGTAGTGGAACTTGTAACCAATGCAACGGCCCAGAGTTTGAGACTTATTGCACAACAGTTGGATGAAAGTAGAGCCCCATTTTGCAGCTGAAAATGGGAATGGATTATGTACTTGCCAGGCAGGGAGGCCTGTGTGGAGTCTTGAACTTGACAGGGAATGCCTGTTGCTTTAACATTTCTGATAATGGTGAGGCAATCCGTGTGTTGGCCACAAAGATGGAGAGTATAGCACATGTCAAAGGGATATTATTGTCTTGCTTGTTTTTCTTGACAGTAGTGATGGTTTTATGTATGATGCCATGTATCATTTCATGTTTTAGAAGTACAATTAGCAAGATGGTTTCAAATGAAACTCTACCTCATATCATGGCCCTATACAGAGCTTTAACTCAGGAAGATCAAGCTATCAAGGACGCTTGGTAGCAAGGTCCTTGAGCTTGAAAGGGGGGATTGTGGCATCTGAATATAGACTGCATTTTTAATCAAGGCATATATTGGCTTATATCTTGATCAGGTAAATGGGCTTAGACTTTCAAAAGTTTCATGCCAGGCAGACCAGCTGTTCAGAGAGCCTTGGCAATGTTTTTCCTCCTAGACAAGGGCCCCCCCCTTTGATTGATAGCAGAAAACAATTCTCAAAGTCGTAAAAGCTGGAATTACAGGCTGAAGACCAAGGTTACACAGACCCTACATAATTAAGAGTTTGGTAAACAGTAAAATAAAACCATGTGCCTTAAACTTGAGCCTAAGGTCAAAAGGCCAAGAGCACATGGAAAACAAACCGGCTGGAGAAGGGGGGGAAGTGTAAACAGGGGAAAAGGTTTTTTTTCCTATTTTATTTTGAGGCTGTAAACTGTTCCTTCCTTGTTACTTTTAGGAAGTTTATCCTTCTAAAAAGCTATCTATGATAATGTATGAAATATGCTGGCTTAAATGTAATTATGCAAAGGATTTAAGAAATGCTAGATTTATCCTGAAATTAAGTCAGCCAGCCCAGCCCCCTGTCAGACAAGAAGACGCCAATCGAGCACTTATGACAAATGGCTGTCAGACCTTTGTTTAAAGACCTCCAAAAGGAGATATTTCATTGATGATGCATGAGAATATGAACCCGAGGTCTCTGACATCTGTTCAAGATAAAAATTTAAAATTATTAACCATTTGTTTTAGAAGGCAATAGGGCAAGGGGGGCAAGAGGTGAGCTGGTAATTAAGATTCCTTGTTGAGACACATGTAAGATATATTAATACTTATTTGTCATTTATAGATGTAACAATATATAGCTCTTTGTGTTCCATATAAGGACAGGAGGATATGAGTGTATTTTTGTGATTGGTTATACCAATCAGCCAATAGGAATTTCAACCAGGCTGATGGGACAGAGGCAGCCACAGGAGGAACAAAGGGGGGGTGGATTAAGGGAATATAAGTGCTGGCCATAATGGCAGGAGGCAGGCCAGAGCTTGGTAACCATATACCACTGTGCCTCTTATTTATTTGTCTGACAAATAAATTATTATTTTAATTTCTCTGTTGCTGCGTTGAATATTTCATTCCAGCTAAGCGTTAACCACAAGCAGGGTGCTACAAAACCACAGTTGGAGGGTCGGGAATGGGCCCTATGCTCACATGGTCCCTTCCTGTCCCACCCTTTGTGCAGCTTAATTAATTGCTTCCTGGTTTGAGCAAACCATGGTTTGCTACATTCCACCACAACATCAGATAAGGAAGCAATTCCATAAACTGCACACATAAGGGGAGGTGGGAGCACAGGGATGATTTCCAGTCCTCTAAACCATGGATAGGCAAACTAAGGCCTGGGGGCCGGATCAGACCCAATTGCCTTCTAAATCCGGCCCATGGACGGTCCGCGAATCAGCGTGTTTGTACATGAGTAGAATGTGTCCTTTTATTTAAAATGCATCTCTGGGTTATTTGTGGGGCATAGGAATTTGTTCATTTTTCTTTCTTTCAAAATATAGTCTGCCCCCCCAAAAGGTCTGAGGGACAGTGGATCGGCCCCCTGCTGAAAAAGTTTGCTGACCCCTGCTCTAAACTATAATCTGGAGGATCATCCAGTCACTGCTGGAGGCCTAATTTTCACTAAGGTGGTAAATCTGTAGTCTGAATACGTCTTCGTATTAACAAATTCCCTTTGTGTTAACAAGCTAGCATATCAGAGAGATCACTAAATTGTAACACTTTCCCCTAACATGTAGTTAGTTTCCTATGTGGAGATTATTTTGTCTGGTGGACTTTCAAGTACAGTGGTACCTCGGGTTAAGAACTTAATTCGTTCTGGAGGTCCGTTCTTAACCTGAAACTGTTCTTAACCTGAGGTACCACTTTAGCTAATGGGGCCTCCTGCTGCCGCTGCGCTGCCGCAGGACGATTTCTGTTCTCATCCTGAAGCAAAGTTCTTAACCTGAGGTACTATTTCTGGGTTAGCGGAGCTGTAACCTGAAGCATTTGTAACCCAAATTACCACTGTACTCAGCATTGTCTGAATGGAACTGATAATGTTTGAACTCGGTTATCAGGTGAATTTAATGTACAGCATTCCATCTCTTCACTAGAGTAAAATGAACACAAAATACTGCCTAGCAAATATGTTGCAAAATAGGTAGTTCATGTTTTAAAGAAACAACCCTAACGGGGGTTTTATTTCAAAAGAAACAAATGAACAAAAACTTACAGGAAGCTCTGATGATGTTTTCTGCAGGAACCTTATGCTCTGGTTTAAAGTGCTCTGGTTAAAGACACAAAAGAAAAGGAAGCCTATCACACAAACCTCTTATACCATATTCCAGAGAAAAGCTTGATCTGTAAAGCAATATTTCCTGAACGTAAAGCCTTGTAAATACATATCTATTTTAAGTAGAATGGAAACCATTCTTGTGGTGTAGTTTTATGTAGTTTGAAATACAGCTGGAACATGAATTTACGGTGTCTGCTTGTTTTCAATGCTACAAAGTTCAGGCAATGGAAAACGAGAGTGCATAAAAATTAAGAAACCACTCTCCCTCCCATTTTATAGACTCCAAAGCTCTAAGCCAGGAGCTGCTAATCTCTGGACTTGTGGGTATTATCGAACTGCAATTTCCACCCGCCCTAGCCAGAAAGACCAACAGCCAATGGCAGAGATTGTAGCCAACAGCACATGAGGATCACAAGCTTCCTCATCCCTTCTCTCATAATTCCATGACTCTGCAGTGTGGACAGGTGTCCACGGTTAAGATTACATGCACACTTCAAGATCTCTATGGGAGAGGTCACTCAGGGTCACGGGTGCCACACCAATTTAAATCCAGGCTTTCCAAGTTCAAGGTCAGAATTACATGTCATGAGAAAGAGGGGCTGCCCAATATCAACACCCTATGAGTTTCCGCAGTGCCTGCTCCATGTCATGGGCTGTCACTGGTGACGAAACATAACCTAGTGACATGAATGCAGGCATAGGCAAACTCGGCCCTCCAGATGTTTTGAGACTACAATTCCCATCATCCCTGACCACTGGTCCTGTTAGCAAGGGATGATGGGAGTTGTAGTTGTAGTCCCAAAACATATTGTACATCTTGCACATCTTGTAACTTGTACAACATGTTGAGGGGAAGGGGAGAAACTTGGACTGGGCTGGTGTTTATGGAGTCAGCCCTAATTTATTGGAACATGTAATTACACCCAACTCAGCTTTTATTTATTGGAACATGTAATTTATTGGAACATGTAATTACACCCAGGGATGTGGGTGGCGCTGTGGGTTAAACCAGAGAGCCTAGGGCTGCTGATCAGAAGGTCGGCAGTTTGAATCCCTGTGACAGGGGAGCTCCTGTTCCTCGGTCCCTGCTCCTGCCAACCTACCAGTTCGAAAGCACATCAAAGTGCAAGTAGATAAATAGGTACCACTCCGGCAGGAAGGTAAACGGTGTTTCCGTGCACTGCTCTGGTTCGCCAGAAGCGGCTTAGTCATGCTGGCCACATGCCGGCCAATAAAGCGAGATGAGCGCCGCAACCCCAGAGTTGGCCACGACTGGACCTAATGGTCAGGGGTCCCTTTACCTTTACAGCTTTGTACTATGATGTTGGATTGTAACATGCCATATTCATTTAACAGAGCAGTTGCAAGGTGTTATTATGGCCCCATATGCAAGGACCCAGCATCTGTCTACAACCAAGTGTACCGCTGTCTTATACTGTCCCTGTCCCCACTGTTCTGGTTTTTTGCTTAGGTTTCTCTGCGAAGTGCCATGTCCCGTATAACATCATCAGGTTGATAAAAGTATCACACTGAGGCTGAATGTGGAGTCCCTGATCTGAAATGTGTCTAAAGCCCCCACTTGCAGTGTAAGAAAGGAAAAGCACTTACCCTAGCTCTAACATATTTCTTGACAGTCAGTTTTTGGAAAAAGAAATATTGAGAATGATTAAGAGTTAATTAGAAGAGCGAGGGGGAGGGAGGAAACAAGAAGACAAGATACAAGAACAAGTACTTTTCAGGAAGGAAATTATTTCAAAACAAAATATAGCTTCCTGAAGCAGCAGTAAAATCACAAGAAAAGCCAAATTATAGCCTAACGTGTAGAAAGATATGAAATGCCACAACTGGCCCCTCCCCGGCTCAACTCAGCTTTACACAACTTGTATGCTGGATGTTAAAAGAAACTCTGCTTAGTTTTAAAAGCAGAAATGGGAGAGAAAGCTTCAGATTTCTTCCTCATAGTTGTCAGGGAATAAGAGGGGAGTGTACTAAACATAAAACCATAGTTTAGCTTACACACACAAAAGGACACTAAAACTTTACTCCAGAAAATCTTTGTACAAGAAGCATCCTTGGTTAAAGTCTAGAAATAGCATGAATGGAGGCAGTCTTGACTGATATCCCAAACTGATTCGCAGCTTGTTGAATACACTTTCCCAATCATGTCCTAGCCCAATAACTGCAAAGTTTTGTTTTTTTACCATTGCTTGCTCCAATGGAACAACTTGCTGGTTATGTATCACGCGGATACTATTTGCATGTCCTTTTAATGCATTTTCTAATGCTCCTTTAGGCTGCAAAGACAAACAAACAAGTTACTAAACAGCTTACAATTCTAGATAAATAAGTCTTTCTTTTCCAAAGTCATTTCTCATTCTGTGTCAGAAACAGCAAAATGCCATTAAAGTTCTAAGAAAATAGACACCCTTCTACCAATTCTTATGAGTTGTTATTTAGATGCTTTGCCCATATGGCTGTTTCTCTTTGCAATACTGAAAAAGCGAAGTTCAAATACTGAAAAATATGTTCTGGTAAACTTTAATTTTTATTCAGTAATTGGGATAAATACATTTTCCTTTAAGACAATTATTTTTCCAGTAGACCAAAAGGTGTAATGGCGCCCTCCACTGAGATATTTAATTATGGACAAATACTTATTGGAAGCAAATGTATGCTTTCTGTCCCTTTTTCCTGGATGAGATGTCAAAGGGAGATCTCTCTGTGAGTGCCAAGCAGGAAGATGTTATTCCTCATGTTAGCAACACTGGCCAGGTGGAACATGGAAAGCTGACTCAGGTTAATGCCCACTGCCAGCAATTATTTTTATGCCAAAATAAAGTACAGATAAATTCACCCACGTTCTGCTTTCGCAGCCATCCTACTTTGCTAGCTCATATGGCCCATTGTAAGGACACACACAGCATCTTGTATTAATCATGTCTTCCAGGGAAGTCATCAGAATGCTTTAGGTGAGCTTGGCTAAGAAGATATCTACTTAAAAAATATATTCTTCCATTTACAGCTGCGCCTCAACAACGGAAAGTGGAATACATAAGAGTCCATTCAGAATAAACACGTTCTGGCCACAGTTTCATGTCGATCAAATCAAAACTCACCAATTGGTCTGCTCGTGCTTCCAAATCATTAGCAAAGGACAAGAGATCCACTTTGGTAACACTCTTATTTATCTGCACAAGACAGAAGCAAAAATCACATCATTGTAGCACTGAGAGAATGAGGATTGTTAGGCTTCTGGTAGTTGAGCAATATTGTTGTTCTGAATTAAAATTGGAGGCACACTCGAGTCTTACAACTGAAAAGGCTAGAAGAAAGCACACAACATCTTGCACAGCCAGGGGCGCGGACTTATAAAAAATATTGGGGGGGGGCCGGGAAAGCTCATGAATAATAAATAAGCTCATGAATATGCAGATAAAGTGGCACCGCCTCCTCGTGAGCGAATAGGGGAGAGCGTGCTGCGCCCATTAATCAGCTCCGAAGGAAATTGGGTGGAGCTTTTGCTCGGGAGGGCAGGAGGCATGCAGCCCGACCCTGTGCATTTTGGGCTGGGGGAGGGGCGGCGGTGGCGCTCTGCTGGAGGGGCGCCCGAGATTATTGGGGGGGCGGAGCCCCCCAAACGAATTTTTGAGGGGGCTCGGGCCCCCTCAGGCCCCATGGAGTCGGCGCCTATGTGCACAGCAAATACACAGCGGATGACCTCCTTAGAGGGAATGAAGTTTTGGTCTCCCAGTGTGAGAGAGATGTGACCTTGCAGCTGTCTAAAAGGTGTGCACCCAAAGTCCAATAGGTGTATTCAATACTGAATTTATTTCTCATGGTGCACTAGCCATTCCCTCAAGCCACACTAGGGAGCACTAGTACACAGAGCTTAAATCAATTGCTTCAAAGGTTTATGGTGATTTCATTGCAGTTTGAGATGAGTATATGCAGGCAAGCGCTTATATCTTTAAAAGGCATGCCTTGGTGTCAAATACCTGTATTTACTGGGGTGAGGGGTTGGGGGGAAAAACTTCTCTACACCACATGAAAACAGAAGTTACCTCCTCATTGTCTTACCTCTGACAGATATGCTGCAAAGTTTATCTCATTTATTCCCGAGGAACTGAAATTCATCAAATTCTCCTTTCCCCTCTCATCAAGCAAGACTATATTGCTTAGATTTATATTAATATGCTTGATTTTCAGCGATACATCTTCTGCGTACTATAGGAGACAAAAGCAGGAGGAAGCAGCTCTCATCAAACGTTAGAACATTTACAACAGCAAGTGGAAAAATCCCTACTGCCAGCTTCTCATTTGAGACACGCACAGCTTTCGTCCTGACATGCAGCAGAACTACTAGTTATTGTTTGTCATTTTCTGTTCTATCGGTTTTTTTAACTGCCTTGAGTGTTTCATAGAAGAAAGGGAGGACAAAACATTCTGAAATGAATAAACAGAATATCACCACTTGAGACTGCAGATAGGAAATATTTTTTTCTGAATGCATCATTTCATTTCATATTATTTTTAAATTACAGTGGTGCCCCGCAAGACGAATGCCTCGCAAGACGAAAAGCTCACTAGACAAAAGAGTTTTCCGTTTTTTGAGTCGTTCCGCAAGACGAATTTCCCTATGGGCTTGCTTCGCAAGACGAAACGTCTTGCGAGTTCTTGTGAGTTTGTTTCCTTTTTCTTAAAACGCTAAGCCGTTAATAGCCGCTAAGCCGCTTCGCAAGACGAAAAAACTGCAAGACGAAGAGACTTGCGGAACTGATTAATTTTGTCTTGCGAGGCACCACTGTATTCCTGTAGGAAAGTACTGTGCTAGACGCTTCTTTTCTATTAACAATTTTTTTTTACTGTATGTAAAAATGTATTCTCCTCTACATGCTATGAAATACCCAGACCCTATTCTAATTAAATCAGGACTCTATTGTTTCATTCAGACAAAATTCAGTGAGTAACTAGTGTACAGAAATGGCCAGAAATGGCCGTCACTATAAAATTCGGGTGTGCCCAAACTTTTTTCAAAGAGGGCCAGATTTGATGAAGTGAATATGCGTGAGGGCCGAACAAAGTTACCCCAAAGTTACTGGGCTTTTTTTAGGATTGAAGTTTACCCCAAAGTTGTTGGGCTTTTTTTAGGATTGAAGTTGTTGAGCTTTCTTTACGATTTTACCCGAAAGTTGTTGAGCTGTTTTTAGGATTTTACCCTAGGACATATACTGCCACGGGGACCGGATTAAATCAACTGGTGGGCTGGATTAGGCCCCCAGAGCAGCCTTTGGACATGCCAGATGTTGTTGGACTACAACTCCCATCATCCCTGAGCTCTGGCCTTGCTAGCTAGGGGTGATGGGAGTTGTAGTCCAACAACATCTGGGGACCCACAGGTTGAGAAAGGCTGTTCTACAGGCTTGGAGCCCCTGGAATGCTGTCCAGGAAGGAAGGAAGGCCTCTTTGGCCGAAAGAGGTTTCCTGCCCATGATCTGCTGGCTTGGGCTGATTTTTCATCAATATGGCACTCAGCTCAACCAGAGGGGCAGCAAAAGTAACACGTCAGCTGAGGAGTGGATGGGCGGGCGGGCTGAACAAATAAACTAAATCCAGGTAAGACCTAAGTTATTTATTTTTAAAAGAAGACTGCAGACATTCAGCACTAAAGTACCCATTATACGATAGGTTATGCTCACAACCGGGACATGGGTGGCACTATGGTCTAAACCACAGAGCCTAGGGCTTGTCGATCAGAAGGTCGGCAGTTTGAATCCCCGCGACGAGGGGAGCTCCCATTGTTCGGTCCCTGCTCCTGCCAATCTAGCAGTTTGAAAGCATGTCAAAGTGCACGTAGATAAAGAGGTACCGCTCTGGCGGGAAGGTAAACGGAGTTTCCGTGCACTGCTCTGGTTCGCCAGAAGCGGCTTAGTCATGCTGGCCACATGACCCAGAAGCTGTCTGTGGACAAATGCCGGCTCCCTCAGCCTATAGAGCGAGATGAGCGTGCAACCCCAGAGTCGTTCACGACTGGACCTAACGGTCAGGGGTGCCTTTACCTTTACCTTATGCTCACAACCGATATTAACTTACCATGCTAACATTCAGAAGTTCATGGATGTTGAAAAGGTTCTCCAGGCGCAGGGTAGTATAAAGGCCTTTGTTTTCCTTGCAGTCACTAAAGACACATGTAAAATAAACACCAACAGGTTAACAAAAATAGCTGGCAACATTGGCCATCAAAAATCCCCCTTTTTAGATAAGGATGCCAGATATACAAATGCACTTGTGAGAAATAATGGTGTCCTTGAGAACTATTTCCAGGTAGCTGAGGAACACTTGTGTTTCACAAACATCCACAACCAGACCTCCCTGGAAAACCCCTATACCACCTCTTTTGAAACAGAAAGGAGTTAATCAGTTTGCAATATGTTGTGGAGGTCTGCCAGCGGTACAGTGGTGCCTCGCAAGACGAAAATAATCCGTTCCGCGAGTCTCTTCGTCTAGTGGTTTTTTTGTCTTGCAAAGCAACCCTATTAGCGGCTTAGCGGCTTAGCGCTATTAGCGGTTTAGCGGCTATTAAAGGCTTAGCGGCTTAGCGGCTAAAAGGCTATTAGCGGCTTAGAGGCTTAGAAAAAGGGGGGGGAGCGGAAAAAAATCGGAACACTCGCAAGACGTTTTCGTCTTGCAAAGCAAGCCCCTAGGGAAATTCGTCTAGCGAAGCAATGCAAAAACGGAAAACCCTTTCGTCTAGCGGGTTTTTCGTCTTGCGAGGCATTCGTCTTGCGGGGCACCACTGTACTGGATTACCCAAGAGGCAGTCTATGCATGTGCTTAGGGCACCAGCAAAGCAGGGGCACAAAAAGAGGTTTTTTTAAAAAATTCAACATATTTTTTTTAAAAAAGCATTGAAGCAGTCATTATGGAAAAAAAATCAGAATTTTCTTAGACTTCCTTTCCGTCTACTACAGACTCCCCCCCACCCCAATTTTTCTGTCCTTGGTGATTCCCATCTAAACCTGGAGGAGTCCTACTAATTTATGTTGAAGATTCGGCAATAAATCTATTTTTATTATTGATACACTCTTCTGACTTATATGTACTTGGCTGATTTTTCTTCCTTTTGCGTGTGTAAGAGAGAGCAGAGATTTAAAGGAGGGCATCTATAAGAAATGGAAGATGACGAAGGAGGAGAATACACAAGTAGCCAACAATTGCAGGGAGGTCAGGTGAGCTAAAGTTCAGAACGAGTCCAGACTTGCAAAAAGAGGTTAAAAATAATAAAAATGGTGGCTTTTTGTCTACCGTATTTTTCGCTCTATAAAACGCACCAGACCACAAGACGCACCTAGTTTTTGGAGGATGAAAACAGGAAAAGAAATATTCTGAATCTCAGAAGCCAGAACAGCAAGAGGGATCGCTGTGCAGCAATCCCTCTTGCTGTTCTGGCTTCTGGGATAGCTACGCAGCCTGCCTTCGCTCCATAAGACGCACACACATTTCCCTTACTTTTTAGGAGGGAAAAAGTGAGTCTTATAGAGCAAAAAATACGGTATGTTTGAAGTCGGAGGAAGAACAAGTAAGTAAATCTGCGTGGAGAAGACAGAGAAATACTATTGGGTGACAGAGAAATGGTGGAGCTGCTCAATATCTACTTTGCCTCTGTCTTCTCCCAAAAGGAAAACAGTGCCCAACCTGGTGATAACAGAATAAATGATATGCCAAGGGAGTTGCAGCCCAAGACAGGAAAAGAGGAGGTCTCAGAAAAAGGCAGTTTTAGTGACATTTTGAAACATGTAAACCTCAGTTTAGTCAATGAGCTTCAATCGTGTAGCAGTGCAAAATTTCAAATAAGCCATAACTGCATTTGTTTATATCATAATGCATGCAGAGTTACCTGTAAACTTTTTCAAATGTCAAGTCAATGTTTGGATTTTTTAAAATGATTCCAGAAAGATAGTATTTCAGCTGCTGATTCAGCAAATATGGTGTATCCAAAACCTGGAAAACAATGAAAAAACCAACGTTCTTTTTCTCTACATCGCAATTCTGAGAGCTTTACATATAAAATTGAAGCATCTCATGTGATTTCTTGAGTCTACTGTAGTTTGGTTTCAAGAAAAACCATGGACCTTAAGGTTAGAGAAATCATGCACAATCTATTCATGTCTTAGTTGGTTATAGACTTAAACCAATCCTGAATTTGGTTTTAGTACCTGAGGCTGCAAACTTTTATAAGCAAATAGGTAACACACTCCTTTTCTATAATCTGATCACCTAGTTTAGACTGATTAAGAACTCATTAAAAATAATAATGTCTTAGGATATGAGAAGTTTTAGATGATATGAAGGCCATGAGACCAGAAAGACTTTGCTATGCCCAAGTGAGACACATTTTATTGTTGCTTAGGAAATTTAACAATTTAAGAAAGAGAAAACCCTCAGCTTAGGTGAAAAGTCTGGTAAGTCAAATTTATTCTTTGCTGTTGAGCTTCCCCAAAATTTCGTGAAAAAACTGGGAAAGGATCTACAAATGACAGAATGGACTTGGAGATCTGCAGAAATGTAATTTTTGAATTGTCCTCTGCTGACCTGAAAGAAGACTTCTTTTGAAATTCAGTTTCGCTTGGCCCCACTAAAAATTATAACCAGTCATCGATCTGTACTGGCACTTTTAAACAATGCAATTTTTGGACATGGTCTATAACAACCCTTCTGGAATGTGTTATTAATCTAGATTTATTTTGCAGCCCAGGCTTCACTGTTATGTATCCTAAGTGTGACCTAGAATTGACAGTGACTAGATTATAGTCACTAAGATGTGCACTGAGGCCAATTAGAAGCCAATTAGGGACACAGGAAGCATCTTATACCAGATTATACTATGATGATGGTATAAGATGACGAGGCTACAATCCTATACCCACTTACCTGGGAGTAAGCTCCACTGAATTCAATGAGACTAACTTCTGAGTTGACAGTGACTGAGGGGTGCTATAAAGAGACTGAAGTAGGAACCTGAAAGTCCAAGTTCGGATCTCACCTCTGCTAGGAACAACACACTCACTCACACACACACTCAGGTCCATTCACCAAACTGCAACAGGGTGATAATACTACTAATTTACCCTATAGCGCTGCTGATAGGATAACAAGATGTAGAGGAAGTGCTTTAAGCAAAAAACAGCACTATGTAAATATAAATGATTATCTAGTGTAGGTAAACATTGAAGTTATGATATCTAAGGCAATACTGACTTCAGTGTGCTTTTTCATTGTTGTTGATCACTTAATGGCCTTGATATGAGGAATCTTACTTTGAATAAACTCCTGTCTTCAAATGGTTCACAAACAAGCTTCTCCATATTTCCTCCCGTAATGAAAGTGACCACTACTATTAGCATCAGAACCCAGGAGAAAAGAAAACTGAATCCAACTCCGCTGAAAGAAAACAAGGGGGAAAAATAATAATACATCATACGAGTTGGTTTAAGAGCCATTTGAAAAGGACCAACTAAAATCAACTTACTGAATCGTGACAAGGAAAACAAAGACAAGCAAAGTGATTCTTAATAAAACAAGCACGGCACACAAATTTATACCATAGCATTCCTAGCATTCCTTGCTCACACGAGCAAGTATTTGTTGTATCTGTCACACACAGAGACCCATCCCAGTTTGGGGAAGAGTGTCAACTGTGATGGGAATTTGTGAAAACAAGGAGGCAAATCAGAACGTTGGGGGCAAGCGTAGCTTTCGAGTAACAGGAACCAAGAACTTCCAGACTAAGGGTTGGAATTGGCGGCAATCTGTCCTTTCAAGTGAAGAAGACAGCATTACAGTGCAATTCTAGCCATGTCAACTGAGAAGTAAGTCCCACTCAACTGGCGCTGTGGGTTAAACCACAGAGCCTAGGACTTGCCGATCAGAAGGTCAGCGGTTCGAATCCTCATGACGGGGTGAGCTCCCATTGCTCGGTCCCAGCTCCTGCCAACCTAGCAGTTTGAAAGCACGTCAAAGTGCAAGTAGATAAATAGGTACCGCTCCAGCGGGAAGGTAAACGACGTTTCTGTGTGCTGCTCTGGTTCGCCAGGAGCGACTTAGTCCTGCTGGCCACATGACCCGGAAGCTGTACGCCGGCTCCCTCGGCCAATAAAGTAAGATGAGCGCTGCAACCCCAGAGTTGGTAACAACTGGACCTAATGGTCAGGGGTCCCTTTACCTTTAATCCCAGGTAAATGGGGTTAGGATTGCAGCCTTAGTACTTTCCCATAAGTGGACCCCTGGGGGGGGAAGCATTAGAATAATCTTTGAGGAACAGCTTAAAAGTTCCCTCTTCCACCCACTTTTCGATTTCCTCCTTTGAGACTTCAGATGGATTTTGAAACGCCTGCTTCAAACAGGTTTGCTTTAGAGACTGCAGTGAAACACTCCTTTTATACCCTAATTAGCATTAGCTTTTTTGAAGTCTTCAATTCCCAGGATGGTTTAAAAATAGTTGCTTGCTGCCAAAGGCAGTTTCATCACAGCAATAGGATTCAATATTCTTTCCTCTGTTAAAGAAATTAGCCAGATCAGACACTATAGAGCTTTTTCTAATCTCTGCCCCCCTTTTTCTTCTAATTCTTCAGATCTAATTCTTCACATCTAAGGGCCCCTTTATAAATCACACGACAGCAAGCTTGGTTTTATCACCAAGTGTACATGGAGCAGTCACCTGGAGTTCTCAGACAAGCATACCTGTATGGTACAAGTGCCTGCAAGCAAATATTGGTCACATTTACATGTGACATGTTTAGGTCTGTGTAAACAGCATGCACATCTAAACAATATCATTTGTGACACATGAACCCACACTAACTTTCTCCAACGTATCCTCCATTGCTTTGTATAAAGATCAGATATTTTAGAAAGGCTCATGTTTTAATGCCATTAGACTGCAGAGGGCTCCCTCACCATCTTTTTAGGAATTCAGTCAGCTCTCTAAACATAGCTGTCAACTTACAGATTTGAAAATAAGGGACCAGCAACCTCGAAAATAAGGGATCAGCAGCCAAAATAAGGGGTTTTCCAAGCACAGGTATGTTCAACTTCTGAGCCCCTCCAAGCCAAAGGCAGAAAGCCCAGCCAGCAGCCAAATGAGGCCTCAAGCGGTGGTTCCCACAGCGCAGCAACACAGCAAAGGGGATACAGCAAGGATCACCTCTCTGCTGGGAAGCGCTGAGCAAAGGCGAGTCCCCAGGCAACGCAGCCGATTTGATTGGCACAAGGCATGCAAGCTCCACCCCCCTTAGACTCCTTATTGGGTGAGCAACGCAGCCAAGCAACACAGTTGGAGCCTCCCTCCTCCCTGGCCGGCAGGCAGGGAGGGAGAGGAGCTGCTTCCTTTGAAACCCGGGAAATTTAAGGGACATCATCAATAAGGGACAGCAGCGGGACAGAGTGCTGGGATAAGGGACTTTCCCGCCACATAAGGGATGGTTGACAGCTATGTCTCTAAGGGATCAACAGTGTTTGCTTAAAAGACCTTTAATTTTTAAAATAATTTAATATCCTGCCTCAGGAAGGAATTCAAAAGCTCACACGCCATATTGAGAACATACATTGGAGCAAAAAAGGATTTCTTTCTTTCTTTTGCTTTCTTTCTTTATCTTTCTTTCTTTCTTTCTTTCTTTCTTTCTTTCTTTCTTTCTTTCTTTCTTTCTTTCTTTCTTTTTGTCTGCAGCCTTCTTAATCTGGTGACATTCTTTGTTTTTTATGTTTTCATTAAAGATTTTTCTCGTTATTACAAAAGTACTTATGCTGTCTCTGTTTTCCGTTCATAGAATCTTTGCTACAGATCAGTTATATTTGATGTGAGACACTAATGTTATAGACAGTGTAAGGCTGGGGAGAATTCTGAAACAAACAAGAAGGACTCACGCCATCAGGAAGTTTCCTCCAGTGTTTGAGATACAGCCTCTCGTTGTTGGAGTGGCATCTTTGTCATAACCACAGGTACCACATAACAACCCCAGGTAGTAAAACACAAGGATCAATATCACCATGCAGCAGAGAATTAAGCAACCCAGCCACCTAGACAAATCAATAAAAATACAATTGTCACATTAACATGCATGGCAGTGGGCAATTTAAACACAGATCCAGGATAAGAAAACCTACAAGCTAGAAAGCAGTTGTGTGTTGGGAGAAAAAAGGCATGCAAACATTTAAACATTAAAAAAAATGTCACTGGTACACCCTCGAATTTATAGTACTCGAATACTCTAATTTAGCCGCAAACCAGCTTTAGAAAGCCTATATTGGAGTCCTTCATCCTAAAATGAGATGGAAAGAAGAAAAATATATACAAGGTGACAGAATCTGCTTTGTTTATTTACCGTATTTTTCGTCCTATAGAGCACACCGGCCCATAGGACGCACCTCGTTTTTTTGGGGGAAAATGAATTTTAAAAAATTTATCCCCCCCCCGCCCTGGCTGCTTCGGGCGACAGGCTGCCGCCCCAAGCCTCGCGCACCCGGCGGGACCTCCTGCCAGGCGTGCGAGGCTTGCAGACACTTGCCCAAAGCACGGGGAGCCCTCCGGAGGGCTCCCCATGCTTTGGGCGACAGGCTGCCGCCCCAAGCCTCGCGCACCCAGCGGGACCTCCTGCCGGGCGCGCAAGGCTTGCAGACACTCGCGGGGGCTGCAGGCTGCTGCCCGCAAGCCTTGTGAGCCCGCGGGAACTCCCACCGGGCTTGCAAGGCTTGCGGATAGCTTCCTGAAGCCTGGAGAGCGAGAGGGGTCGGTGCGCACCAATGCCTCTCGCTCTCCAGGCTTCAGCAAAAGCCTGCATTCGCCCCATAGGATGCACACACATTTCCCCTTCATTTTTGGAGGGGAAAAAGTGCGTCCTATGGGGCGAAAAATACGGTATTTCAGCACCCCCTACTTCTTAAGCACTGTGACTGGAATGCACTGGAAAAATCCACCAAAATAAGATTTCCACACCCTCATTGAGATATGTGCATTTACACAATCACCTAGGTTTCGTTTGTCAGAAAAGAAAAGGGGAAAATTGGGGGTGGAGGGAGGTTGTGTGTTCCAAAATTTTGGATAAACCAAGGAAAGAAAGCTATTCAGAGAGTTGGGGACTTCCTGAACTGCTTCAACACATTTTGTTCATAGCACAATCCAATTTGGGAACACAAAAGTCTTCCCTAAGACACCCAGATTTGCTTTGTGATTTGGGATATATACAGAGCCAATCCACAACCCTACTAGACACCTTCACCACACTATGTATAAGGTGGACTCTACACACATATTAAAAACCGCTGTGAAAATGCTTTTTAAAAAAAGTTTTGAAAAATATATTGAATTTGCCATAGCTCACCATCACCATCAGGTGTCACATTTGTACATTGCACTTTACAACACACTTAAAACATTGTATTTGCAGTGGTACAGCTGAGTTGTCAGTCACCTGTTTAGTATCAGTTTTACTGGTGTTAATCCCCAGTGCTCGCACTATGCATTTTTACCACTTACAAGACTCACAGCTTCCCCCAAAGAATATTGGGAAGAAAAGTTTGTTAAGGGTGCCGAGAGTTGCTAGGAGACTCTACACACAGATACATTACTCAGCACCTTTAACAAACTACAGTTCCCAGGATACTTTGAGAGAAGTCATGGCTGCTAAGTGGTAGAAGAGTGTTTTGATGATGATGCAGATGTGAGCTGGCACACTAACTGCAGTGTGGCCCTTTGCGCATCAATATCCAGATAAATATTACGTACCTGTAGAAATCATACTGCTCCACCACTGGAAAATATTCTTGAGCATATGTCTCCCCCTGAGTAAGATATAGGGTGAAGTCTGCTATTATCTTGTGGATGGGGAGCATTTTAGTAAAGCTTGTGATATTTGAACCAACAGCTTCCAGTACATTTTTAATATCTGAAATAAATGAGTGTGTTTATGATGATTATTATAAGGCTACACAAGATAAAACAATTTGCCACATACTAAAAAAAAAAGCTTGTTGGATTGCAGCTCTAGGCAACAGAATAAGGCATGAAGAGAAGCGTGAAACTGAAAAAAGCAAGCCACAATTTCAATGTAAAATGGCGTTTTAATGTGCACTATCTCTCTCTCTCACACACAAAACATACATACAAATGTAGTGCTAAATGTAGCGCATGTTGATGAAAGCCACAGTTTCCTGCTTCTGTGTACTGAAACTGTGGTCTACTGGTAAACCTGTGTCTGGGATATTCCACTTCAGATTTTGCTGTGTGTGTGTGTGAATCTCCTGAAGTTGTACAGCCCAGACACAGATTTCTCACTTCAGTGAGACCAGACCAAAGAATAGAGTGTCTTCTCTAGGCAGTTTCAGTATTATAATCGCCAGGTTAAAAACTTGAAAGGTGTTATGTACTGAAGTTCTCACCCTGGGCCAGCAGGGGGATACTGTAGATAGTGCAGGTCCACATATGCAAATAAGGGATCGATAGTGACGTTCAGTGATTGGATAGTTACATAAAATGGTTACTGTTGCGTTCTAGTAGAGTTCTATATAAGCAGGCTGGCTGAACCCTTCAGTTCAGTTCTGGCCTGTGAATAAACAAGAGCTGTTTGAAGAATCGCTGTGTCGTCTGATATGTTCACCCACAACTTAACACTGGCGACGAGGATGGGATGGATGGACAACAGAGCACCGCCAGATGCAGCCACCCTCTGAGCGGAGCTGAATCACTGAGCTGAAACACTGAGCGAAATCGCTGAACGTCACTTTCGATTTCTTATTTGCATATGTGGATCTGAACTATCTACAGTATCTCCCTGCTGGCCCAGGGTGAGAACTTCAGTACATAACAAATCCCAATTTACCATAAGCCTCTTACTTTCTAGAGAGAAATCTCTATCTGGTCCACATTTCGGATATGCATGCAATCCTCACCCAATCTAGAATGTAATACATGAACTGGGTTGTACCATGTTTATTTGCACACAATCTCTGATTAAGCATCCCATAATAGTAATAAAAACAGTTAACGTATGCAAACACTGCATAGCCCAGATTACCACTTTCTCAACCCAGCATTGGGTGGGACCACAAGACAGGGAGATTCACTGTGGGCTGAGAGTTGTGTCTGGAAGTAACAAGTAATCCGGACCCATAGAGTGAGCGCTGCGTTAAGCCCCACCTCAGAAAACGGAAATAATGAACATTGGCTGCTTTTAAATTCCTAATGATTTCAATCAGTCTGTGCAACAAACATGATAAATTTCATCCCTAACGCCTACACAGTAGCAGCAGATATTTTTAAAGCTATCTAATGCCACTTTGTTGGAAAAACAATATCATGCAAAAGGAGTATAAGCACACTGTTTAAAGTTCCTATGATGGAAAGAATGGGCAACTGTGACTTTCAATATGCATTAAAAGTAATTTTGAATTTTAAAATCCAACCATTGTGTCAACATATGCCAAAATGAACCCCATTTCAAAATTTTAGCGTTTCTACATGAAATCTTAGAGTTCACATGCCCCCCAAATCGAGGTATATCTCTTTTCACTGAGATAACATGCCATAATCATTCTACTTGAGAAGTAAAGTACTTGGAACTGCTCTCACTTATTTTATTCATCTGCACTGAATCCGTTGTAAGTGTGGGACACAAGTCAGACCAAGTGTGAAGACAGACAGACAGACATATTTAAGGGGAAATGTAGAAGATGAACACCAGTGAATCAAAATCTATCTGTCTTCCAGTATTTTTATATAACACACGTGTGTGCGTGTGCACCGTGCACATGCGTTCAATTCATCAGCTCTAATGAAAAACCAACGTGAATAACTGGGAAACTGCTTCAGGGACTGAGTTATATCAATATCAACTACAGTGGATGCTCAGGTTGCGAACGTGATCTGTGCGGGAAGCACATTCGCAACCCGCAGCATTCACAACCTGCAGCATTGTGTCTGCGCATGCGTGGGTCACGATTCTGCACATGCGCAAAGCGCAATTTAGTGCTTCTGTGCATCGAAACCCAGAAGTAACCCGTTCTGGTATTTCCGGGTTCGGCACCGTGTGCAACCCGAAAACACACAACCTGAAGCGTCTGTAACCCGAGGTATGACTGTACAACTGGCTTCTCCCTTTTAAAAATCAACCACATGGAAAATGGCTCACAATGTATGTTAATCAGAAACGGCCGCTTACCCAGTAAACGGGTGGGTGGCAGTTGCGACTTGGTGTGGCGGTTCCCCTCCTCCCAAAGCAACGTCATATTTGCTCCTGGGCCGCCACAGTGCCTGCTGGGTTCCCGCCAAACCCAGTTTTGAAATTTCTGGCCAATCCATGGCAGCCTTGGTGGGATGGGCCAATTGGAGCACATTCACTCTGCTCCAGGAGTACAAAAGGGGGCTGGTGCTGCTCTCAGCTACACAGTCATCCCCAGCGTGTCACCCACCCAGCCCACCATCTAGTCTTATTTTCTTGCAGGCTAACCTTTGCTTTCCAGGCACTCATAGAATCATAGAGTTGGAAGAGACCACAAGGGCCATCGAGTCCAACCCCCTGCCAAGCAGGAAACACCATCAGAGCACTCCTGACATATGGTTGTCAAGCCTCTGCTTAAAGACCTCCAAAGGAGGAGACTCCACCACACTCCTTGGCAGCAAATTCCACTGTCAAACAGCTCTTACTGTCAGGAAGTTCTTCCTAACGTTTAGGTGGAATCTTCTTTCTTGTAGTTTGAATCCATTGCTCCGTGTCCGCTCCGTGTCCAACACTCGGGCGTTGCTCTGGTCATACGATGGTTGCTGTCTTCAGAGCCGGGGAGGAATTTCCCCTGCTCTGTGGGTTTTGCCTTCCCCATAGCAATTGTCAGAACTTTGGTGCTTTAGACCTTGGGCAGAATCCTTTAGTCAAACATCTGAAGAAGGGGTGAAATGGTGACTCACCCGCTTCCTGTGGCGGCGATAACAGGGTACCCCGCTGGAGGGGTCATGAGGGTAGTCTCTGTCCACAAGTGCACGGCAGAGGGGCCACAGAGCTACCTTCAGCGATTTGGGAGGGACCAGCTGCATAAACCCGCGCTTTGCGTTGGTCCCATAAACTGCTAACTGACCCTGTCATGCCTCAGACGCCCAGCAGAAGGCTGAGAGGGATACCTGCCCAATGCCCCTTGAATTCCTACACCTGAATTCAATAAAGTTTTGGCCATTTTAATCCCAGATATATGTTGTCGTGTCTTTTCCTTTCAATGTGAGGCCTGGCTCCTGGGGGAGGGGGTGTGCGTCTGGGTTTGCAAGGAGTCAACTTCTATAATAATTATAAAAATTATTATTTATTATTTATACCCCGCCCATCTGGCTGAGTTTCCCCAGCCACTCTGGGCGGCTTCCAACAAAGGATTAAAAATACATTAAAACATCAGACATGAAAAACTTCCCTAAACAGGGCTGCTTCCAGATGTCTACTAAATGCCAGATAGTTGTTAATTTCCTTGACATCTGACAGGAGGGTGTTCCACAGGGCGGGCGCCACTACTAAGAAGGCCCTCTTCCTGGTTCCCTGAAACCTCACTTCTCGCAATGAGGGAACCGCCAGAAGGCCCTCGGAGCTGGACCTCAGTGTCTGGGCTGAACAATGGGGGTGGAGACGCTCCTTCAGGTATACTGGACCGAGGCCGTTTAGGGCTTTAAAGGTCAGCACCAACACTTTGAATTGTGCTTGGAAACGTACTGGGAGCCAATGTAGGTCTTTCTACTTCCACTGTTGTTTCCACCACTCTATACAGGTCATGTCTGTCTTCACCCAGCGCTGAATAGTTTCGAGTCCCAATAATTTCAATGGGAAGAATGAAAACAATGGTGCTTCACAAGCTTAGTTTTGTTAGAATTCTGCCCTTTTCTTTTACTCCCCTTCTCAGGTACAGGAGCATGAAGATTATTAAAGCTTAATGCATATTAATAGTAACTGAGAAATAATGTTCTTGCTTTGAAAGTCCCCCAGGTTGAAAAATTAAGGAGGAACATGACATTTGGGGGGGGGAAGCTTGGCATTTCTTGATGAGTTACACAGTATGCCATATGAATATATACATACTGTGAATTGCTTTTTGCAAACTTACAAGGTACGGCTGGTTATATTGGTAGAACAGGTCCACAATGCAAGAATAAAAATTGAGAGAGGTTAATAAATATTTTCGCACTCTGGATACACCAACCTATGCCCATCTGGAAAATGCTAGCATGTTAGCTATTTTAATAGTGCTTGGGGACTTAGTTCTGGAACATTTATGGGTTAGTGCAGAGCTTAACTGAAAAGGAAGAAACCTGCAATTATTAAGAGATAGTCTACATTTCTTCAGGTTTTATTTGTGATGTGTATATCATTTCTAAATGTGCCTACTTGTAAACAGTGTTCTGCCTATGGCGCCCATGTTCCTAAGCTATGAGCCCCCTCTTGCTAGAAATGGACAAACAGTCTTGCATTTGTGTCCTGAAAAACATTTGCCAACAGTTCAACGCTCAGAGAGTGCTAATGCCAGCCCTCTTTTGTGGGTGAGGCAGTCTCTCCTCTCCAGGTAAAGGTAAAGGGACCCCATACCATTAGATCCAGTTGGAAAAGGTTTTCGCCTGGAAAACCTTTTCAACATCCATGAACTTCTGAATGTTAGCATGGTAAGTTAATATCGGTGGTGAGCATAAGGTAAAGGTACCCCTGACTGTTAGGTCCAGTCGCGAACGACTCTGGGGTTGCAGTGCTCATCTCACTTTATTGGCTGAGTCATGTGGCCAGCATGACTAAGCCGCTTCTGGCAAACCAGAGCAGCGCACGGAAATACCATTTACCTTCCCACCAGGGCGGTACCTATCTATCTACTTGCACTTTGACGTGCTTTCGCACTGCTAGGTTAGCAGGAGCTGGGACCAAGCAACAGGAGCTCACCCCGTGGCGGGGATTCAAACCTCCAACCTTCTGATCAGCAAGTCCCAGGCTCTGTGGTTTAACCCACAGTGCCACCCACGTCCCCTCTTCTCCACAGTAAAGCAATAAAGAAGTCCCTATGCCTTGGGGAAGAGAAACAGAATAGCAGGTGCCAGAGAGGCTCCAAAAAAGATTGGCATGCCCCCAGCAGGCTACCCATTTTGCACAGAGTGCCATTTTCCTCCTGGGGCTGCAGCCTTCCCATCTTCTCCAAAGTGAAGGCTGGGGTTCTTCCTTGGAGGAGAGGTAGCAGCCGCTAGACGGCATGGGGTGCAAGAAGAATTGAGGCAAGGAACCTCCTCGAGATGGGCTACGTCTGCCCATATTCCACTCCCAACAATTTGAGCACCTCCATGTTAAGAATGTCCAATTTCTCCTCCCATCTACATTCTTGGCTAGCTTATGCTTTATTATGAAGGCTGACCTCTGGCCTCTGAACCACTATCTAGAGACCAGAATGGCCACTGAAAATTGAGAAAATTGCCGCCCATGATTTAAGGGATCCTACACAAAGACTGAAGGGATGTGGGTGGCGCTGTGGGTTAAACCACAGAGCCTAGGACTTGCCAATCAGAAGGTCGGCGGTTCGAATCCCCACAACGGGGTGAGCTCCCGTTGCTTGGTCCCTGCTCCTGCCAACCTAGCAGTTCAAAAGCACGTCAAAGTGCAAGTAGATAAATAGGTACTGCTCCAGCGGAAAGGTAAACGGCGCTTCCGTGCGCTGCTCTGATTCGCCAGAAGTGGCTTAATCATGTGGCCACATGACCCGGAAGCTGTATGCCGGCTCCCTCAGCCACTAAAGCAAGATGAGCGCTGCAACCCCAGAGTCGGTCATGACTGGACCTAATGGTCAGGGGTCTCTTTACCCTTACCTTGCACTAAGACTGAATGCTAGTGCGAAGCCATTGTGGTTTTTTGGTCTTATGTCAGTGTACAAAGATGGGGGGAGTGTACCTCACCACTGCCACACCACAGTAAGATCCTTATACTCTTCTTCCAACCTTCCCTCTCTCCCCTCCCACATTATTCATGTTCCTTCTGGTACTTAGCATCCTCCACAATTGCCTTCACCCAAAGAGCTCCTTGACCTCTCCCTACATTGTATGGACACAGTCAGCCCTCTTAAGCCACATTTTGGTGCCCCTTCCCTTCATCTTATCAACAAAGCCTCACTTGTGAGTAGATTAGACTATGAATTCCTCTCCTAGCTGGGAGAGTGTTTCAGGTCATGGCATTCCACTGCTCCTGGGTCACCTACTAAGAAGTCATGGTTGGATTACTGACTCCTCCACCACCCACCCACCCATCCATCTCTTCCTTCTTCTTTCCCTGGAATGAAGCCTTTGCCATAGCCTTGATGCAGTGAAGATCTCCCTCAACCCACCGCAATCAAGGAAATACTCTTCCTCAATAAAAAAGTAGTCAATATTATGATTAAGCATTGCCCAAGGAGCAACCTATATTTTAATGGCTTCTCTTTAATAGTTCTGATTTAGATAAGAACCTCCCTAATTAAAAAATAGATGATACTAAAATGATAGCTCACGCCAATAATTTTAACCAATCCAGTTGGAGAACTAATCATCTCATCCTCCTTACCTGATAAAATGTTCCTTGTCTGATTGAGCACCAAATCAGGTGTGTCATTAAACGCTGCATAACCCTGGAATAAAAAACCGAGATGTCCAACAGTGTCTTGACAACAAAATATCAGTATGCTCATTTCTACCTTTAAAAGGGCCACATCCAAAAAGTTTGTATCAGCACATTTTAAAGTCAGCTTTTTGCAAAGGAAGCTGGGCTCACCTGGAAGCTGGGTTTATTCTATCAGACTGTACCACAAGCTTTCATAGTGCTGATGTACACTCACTATACGTCTGGTTCATGCTACCAGTGACAGCCTTCCCATGGTGCTAGAGAGCGCACCTCTCTCTCTAATAATAATAATAATTTATTATTTATACCCCACCCATCTGGCTGGGTTTCCCCAGCCACTCTGGGCGGCTTCCAACAAAACACTAAAATACAATAACCTATTAAACATTAAAAGCTTCCCTAAACAGGGCTGCTTTCAGATGTCTTCTAAAAGTTTGGTAGTTATTTTTCTCTTTGACATCTGGTGGGAGGGCGTTCCACAGGGCGGGTGCCACTACCGAGAAGGCCCTCTGCCTGGTTCCCTGTAACTTGCCTTCTTGCAGTGAGGGAACCGCCAGAAGGCCCTCAGCGCTGGACCTCAGCGTCTGGGCAGAACGATGGGGGTGGAGACGCTCCTTCAGGTATACTGGACCGAGGCCATTTAGGGCCTTAAAGGTCAGCACCAACACTTTGAATTCTGCTCGGAAACGTACTGGGAGCCAGTGTAGGTCTTTCAAGACCGGTGTTATATGGTCTCGGCGGCTGCTCCCAGTCACCAGTCTAGCTGCCACATTCTGGATTAGTTGTAGTTTCTGGGTCACCTTCAAAGGAGCGCATGGCAGTAGTCCAAGCGAGAGATAACCAGAGCATGTACCACTCTGGCGAGACAGTCCGTGGGCAGGTGGGGTCTCAGTCTGCGTACCAGATGGAGCTGATAAACAGCTGCCCTGGACACAGAATTGACCTGTGCCTCCATGGACAGCTGCGAGTCCAGAATGACTCCTAGGCTGCGACCTGGTCCTTCAGGGGCACCGTTACCCCATTCAAGACCAGGGAGTCCTCCACACCAGCCCACCCCCTGTCCCCCCAAAACAGTACTTCTGTCTTGTCAGGATTCAATCTCAATCTGTTAGCCACCATCCATCCTCCATCCTCCTCTCTCTCCTTTCAGACACTTTAAACAATGTGGAGACCTCAGTTCTCACTCAGATGCCTAATCACACAAATGACATGTGCATGCTTGCTCTCCCAGCACGTTTTCACAGTGGGGTGGGTGGTATCACATGAGCAGACATCATTATAGAATACTTGGCTTACGCATTCTTGGAGTAAAAAAATTCCTTCCAGTAGCACCTTAAAGACCAACTAAGTTAGTTCTTGGTATGAGCTTTTGTGTGCATGCACACTTCTTCAGATACACTGAAACAGAAGTTGCCAGACCCTTCTATATAGTGAGAAGGTGGGGAGGCGTATTACTCAGAAGGGTGGTGGGAATGGGAGATTGGCAGATAGCTGAGATGAGCCTGTTGACGACTCTTAACGACTGTAATAGGTCTTACAGGAAAAGGCAAGGGGTGAGAAGGTGAGAAATGGCTTAGTCATGTATAATGAGATAAGAATCCAATGTCTTTGTTCAGACCAGGTCTCTCCATGGTTTTAAGTTTGGTAATGAGTTGCAATTCAGCAGCTTCTCTTTCCAGTCTATTTCTGAAATTCCTTTGTAGTAAAACAGCTACTTTGAGATCTTGTATAGAATGTCCTGGGAGATTGAAGTGTTCTCCTACTGGTTTCTCTGTTTTGTGATTCTTTCCTGTAAAACCTATTACAGTCGTTAAGAGTCGTCAACAGGCTCATCTCAGCTATCTGCCAATCTCCCATTCCCACCGCCGTTCTGAGTAATACCCCTCCCCTGCTAAATTGATCCCCTGCTAAATTTGCCTGTTTGCCCTCTGACGAATAAAAGACCAGTCCATAATTTTAATGGTAGGTTTATTGTAGCTGTGAGAGACAGAATAACAACAGGAAAAACCCCAGAAGACAAAAGTCAGAGATTGATGTGCATTATAATGAGTGAAATAAGTACTTGATCCCTTTGCAAAAGATGACTTAGTACTTGGTGGCAAAACCCTTCTTGGCAATTACAGAGGTCAGACGTTTCTTGTAGGTGGCCACCAGGTTTGCACACATCTCAGGAGGTATTTTGTCCCACTCCTCTTTACAGATCCTCACCAAGTCAGTAAGATTTCAAGGCTGATGTGTAGCTACTCGAACCTTCAGCTCCCTCCACAGATTTTCCATGGGATTAAGGTCTGGAGACTGGCTAGGCCACTCCAGGATTGAAATATACTCAGAGTCGCAAAGTAATTTCATGCTCTTTATTCCGCTCATAGTGGTAAGGAGGAATGAATGAAAGTCCCCTCAAAGTATCTGCCTTATATACATTATTTACACAATGGGCTGCACATGATTGGTTAATTCTGGAATTCTACTGTAAGCCAATCAGGTTGTGGATTCACTTATATCTGGAGCATGATTGGGTGGTTCCTGCCAACCAATCATACTGCTGCATTGTTCTTGGACCAATCAGACTGCTGCATTCTGAATCCTATTGTTCTAGGACCAATCAGACTGCTGCAATTTGGATCCTATTGTTCTAGGACCAATCAGACTGCTTCAGTTTGGATCCTATTCAACTCAGTACATAACACCCCTCCCCTCTAAGTTCCAGTCCTGCCCGGGAGGTCGCATTCATAGTCCTCGAGGTACGCCGGCGGCCTACATGTGCGTTGCGGCCTGTGGTGTTCCCTGGTCCGGGGTTCAGGTTCTGGCTCGTGTTCCAAGGATGCTGGCTGTGATGGGCCTGCTTGGTCTGGCGCAACCGGCTCCCTCAGTCGTGGTTCTGGTTCTGGTGTTCTTTCGGCCTCGCGGGTCCTCTCTGTATTTACTGATTCTGCCTCTCCTGCTGGCCCCTCCTGCTCTATGGGCCTCACTGCCCCTCTGTTCCCTTGGGACTCCTCTGACCTGTCCTCCTCCTGGTTTTCTCCCGGGAATCGTCGCTGTATCTGGTCGCAGTGGCGGCGCCAGCATTGCCCCCCATCCGTTAGCACCTCGTACGACACGGGGCCAGTGACCCTGGTGACTGTGGCGGGTACCCATGCTGGGCCTGCCCCAAAATTCTTTGCGTACACTGGGTCCTGGGCCTCGAAGGTCCGGGGGTTCCTGCCTTCCCCCACCACTACGTCATCCTGAGTTCTATCGGGGTGAAGGCGGTCCAATCTGATTGCAAGGTGCCGACCCATTAGTAGTTCAGCGGGGCTCCGGCCAGTCGTTGAGCTGGGGGTGCTGTGCTGTGCTAGGAGGAATGTGGCAAGGCGGTACTCCCAATCCCCTTGCGTCATGCGGCGAAGGGTGTCCTTGGTGGTCCGCACCATGCGTTCTGCTTGGCCATTGGTGGCAGGGTGGAATGGCGCTGAACGGATGTGGTGGATGGCGTTCTGCGCTGTGAAGGTTTGGAATTCTCCTGACGTAAATGCAGTCCCGTTGTCTGAGACGAGAGTGTCAGGGAGCCCGTGGGTTGCAAACAGCCTGCGTAGTACCCGGATGGCTGCGGACGTGGAAGTGGACGGTACCAGTGCGACTTCCAGCCATTTGGTGTAGGAGTCCACCACTATGAAGAATGTTTTCCCCTGAAAGGGGCCAGCGAAGTCCACATGCAGGCGTGACCATGGTGCTCGGGCGGACTCCCAGGACTGGACTGGGGCCCTTGGGGGATCTGGGCGGGATTCTTGGCAGGCCTGGCAGTGTTTGACCCAGGCCTCTATCTCTCCGTCGATCCCTGGCCACCACACATAACTCCTGGCAAGGGCCTTCATTCTTACTACCCCTGGGTGTGTCTCGTGTAGGGCTGTGAGGACCCTTTTGCGGAGGGGCTGGGGAACAACGACCCTGCTTCCCCATAACAGGCACCCCTTGTGGGCCGACAGTTCATGTTTGCGGGTTGTGTAGCCTGCGAATTCTAGCCCGGGGCTGCTGCTGGGCCATCCCCTCCACACCCAGTCCAGGACCCAGGAGATGACCCTATCTTTCTTGGAATGGTGTGCAACTTATTGTGCCTGAATGGGGCGGTCGGGAAGCAGCTCCAGGCTCATAACCTCTTGTGCAGGTGCTGGGTCGGGGCCTGTTTCCGGTAGTGGTAGCCTGCTGAGGGCGTCCACATGGCCCATCGCCTTCCCCGGGCGGTGGATCAGTGCATACTGGTAGCTGGCAAGGAAAATTGACCAACTGAGGACGCGAGGAGACAGCACTTGGGGGGTCTGCTTTTCGGGGGCAAACAAGCCAAGCAACGGCTTGTGGTCAGTCACCACGGTGAAGGGCCGCCCGTACAAGAAATCATGGAATTTTTTTACTCCCTTCACGATTGCCAGACCCTCCTTGTCTATTTGCGAGTAGTTCCGCTCGGTTGTGTTGAGTGTCTGGGAAAAGTATGCCACCGGTACCTCTCTTCCATCCGGGAGTTGGTGTCCCAGGACAGCGCCAATGCCATAGGGCGAGGCGTCGCATGCTAGCACCACCGGCAGCCTCTCGTCGAAGTGTGCCAAGACCGAGTTTGAGACAAGCAAGTCCTTGACTGCCTGGAATGCAGCCTCCTGGCGCTGGCCCCACACCCAAGGGGCCCGCTTGTCCAGGAGTCTGTGTAGGGGCTCTGCTACCGCCGCCTTGTGGGGAAGGAAGGAATGGTAAAAGTTCAATAGTCCCAAGAAGGCCTGAAGTTCAGTCTTGCTCTTGGGCGCTGGGGCATCACAGATGGCCCGTACCTTGTCCCCAGTTGGGTGGACCCCTTCTGCGTCCACCATAAATCCCAGAAAGTCCACCTGAGGCACTCCTAGTAGACATTTTTCCCGCTTCACCTTGAGACCCGCCGTCTGGAAACGGTGCAGAACGGTGCGGAGGCGGTCCTCAAACTCCTCTGGTGTGGGCCCGGCAATCAACACATCATCGAAGAAGGGGGTGACGCCAGGAATCCCTTTAAGGAGTGAGTCCATTAGATTCTGGAATATGCCTGGTGCCACACTGACCCCGAATTGCAGCCGCTTTACCCTGAACGCTCCTCTGTGCGTCACAATCGTCTGTGCCTCTGCTGTGGCCTCATCTACTGGCAGCTGTTGATATGCTTGGGCCAAGTCCAGCTTGCCAAAAATTTTCGACCCAGCCAGGGTGGCAAGGACATGGCTCACTGGGTATGCATGGGCCGTGAGGGCCTTGTTTATGGTACATTTGTAGTCTGCACAGATGCGGACTGAACCATTAGGCTTGACGGGTGTGACGATTGGGGTTTCCCAGGGGGCATTAGGCACCGGCTCCAGCACTCCTTGCTCCACGAGTCGGTCCAATTCCTCGTCTATACGGGGTTTCAAGGCGAACGGGACCCGACGGGCCTTGAGCCTGACCGGTCGTACTGCAGGGTCAAGCTGTAGCGCAATGGGGGGCCCCGTATACTGTCCCAATTTTCCGTCGAAAACCCCTGGAAATTCCTTGCATATGGCGTCCACGTCCACTTGTAAGCTAGTGTGGTTCACCCCGGTGATGGCTAGCCCCAGTGGTCCAAACCATGCCAATCCCAGTAAGCTAATGTAGGGGCCCTTGACCACGAGCAAGTCCAGTTGCCGCGTCCGCCCTCGGTATTGCACCCTGAAGGTCCCCACCCCCATTGTGGGGACCTTACGTTTCTGGAAGTCCCGGAGGGTGAATGGGGCCGGCCTGAGTTTGGGACCCCCAGTAGGACACAGTTTCCTTAAGGTCCTTGCCGAGATTATGGATAGAGCTGAACCCGTGTCAAGCTCCATGCGGCATGGGACCCCCTCTATCTGTACCTCTACATAAATTTTCTCTACGTTGGGGTGGGGCAACTGGTATACCTGGAAGTCTGTGAGCTCCGTCGAGTTGCCTTGGTGTGTTGGGCCCCGGGACCTGGGGCTCTTGGATTGGTCATCTGATGCCTGGCGTCGGGTGGGCCGAGCCCGACACACCCGGGCGATGTGTCCCAATTTTCTGCACTGCCTGCACTCTGCGTTGCGGAAACGGCAGGTCCTCCTCTCGTGACTTTCTCCACAGCTTGCGCAGTTCCCTCCTTCTCGTCGAGGCAGCTGTGGTATGTGGGCTGCTTGAGTGCGCTGCTGTACTTGGTGCACCTCCTCCCTGTTGGATCCTGAGTCGTCGGTGAGGTCTTCGTGGTGGACCCTCGGTTGGAACGGCTGGCTCGGCCGTGCCTCTTGCGTCGACCTTGCAGCTTCCGTTGCCAGGGCCTCCTCCAGAGCGACCTGGAACGTTAGGTTCTTCTTAGCGTAGAGGCGTCGTTGCAGCTTCTCATCCTTCAGGCCACCGACGAGGCGGTCACGAAGCATGTTCTCCAGCTCTGAGAAGTTGCAGAACCGGGCAGCTTGGCGGAGAGAGGTCACAAACCTAGTTATGGTTTCCCCAGGGGCTTGCCGCCCTATTCAACTCAGTACATAACAAGGATCTTAATGTGCTTCTTCCTGAGCCACTCCTTTGTTGCCTTGGCCCTGTGTTTTGGGTCATTGTCATGCTGGAATACCCATCCTCGACCCATTTTCAATGCCCTGGCTGAGGGAAGGAGGTGCTCACCCAAGATTTGACAATACATGGTCCCATCCATCGTCCCTTCGATGTGGTGAAGGTGTCCTGTCCCCTTAGCAGAAAACACCCCCAAAGCATAATATGTCCCCTTCCACGTTTGATGGTGGGGATGGCGTTCTTGGGGTCATAGGCAGCATTCCTCCTCCTCCTCCAAACATGGCGAGTTGAGTTGATGCCAAAGAGCTCGATTTTGGTCTCATCTGACCACAACACTTTCACCCAGTTCTCCTCTGGGTCATTCAGATGTGCATTGGCAAACCGCAGACAAGCCTGTACATGTGCTGTCTTGAGCAAGGGGACCTCACAGTCCCTCACAGCTACAATAAACCTACCATTAAAATTATGGACTGGTCATTTCTTCATCAGAGAGCAAATGGGCAAATTAAGCAGGGAATCAAATACTTCCCCCCCCCCTCACTGTATGTACCAGAGCAGGTAAAACAGCCCCAATGTAGTTTTATTTTTATTTTTTTGTAAGCTGCCATGGGAGTCCTTCTGAATCAGCAGGTGGGATAGAAATTTAATAAATAAGGCATGCCTCCAATTTTACTTTAGGAAAGTGTAACATTGGCACAAAGGTTGTGCGCCTCCCCTTGTCTTATGTTCCTTGGTACACAAAGATACCCGGAGCATCTATTTGCTGACACCTTTTCTTAAGGTGCAAAATTCGACAGCTTCTTGAGCACCAGGTGTTACCCTGTAATTAGAGTAAATGGATTTATACCTTCAAGTAACATACCTTTTGAACCAGACTAGAGAGGTCTGTTTTAAGGACTTCATTGACTTTGGCAAGTTGAGCATTCACTCCCGGCAACTGAAAGGAAGAAAAGAGATGTTAAAGTTAGTTTTAATCTGTGCATCATTTTTTTGTAAAGTCAAGTCTTCCTTTGTTCTTTGCATCATTTGTTCAGCTTCACTGTAATCCCCAATATCATCCTTTGGGCTTCCCTCTCCCGCAAAAAATGGTTAAATAATGGCAAACAACAACAGCCAACATTCCCCTACAATATCCAGCCCCTGAAAAGCACTGAGCATGTTGTGTACTTGGCAGCTGCCCTGCATGTGCTGAGAATACATTCTAAAATATGATCCCAAGTCTGCTGCAACATAGAATCACAGAATTTTAGAGTCGAAAGGGACCGCGAGGAATCTTTTGCAGGAATCTTCTGCCCAATATGGGGTTCAAACCCACGACCCTGAGATCAAGAGACTCGTGCTCTACCGACTGAGCTATCCAGGAAGAAAGGCTCTTCAGCAGGCAAATCAATATGAAAGAGTTTTCTAAAGGGTGGAGTGTTTTTAAGGAGGTGCTATGCCTGCCAACCTAGCAGTTCGAAAGCACATCAAAGTGCAAGTAGATAAATAGGTATCACTCTGGGGGGAAGGTAAACGGCGTTTCCGTGTGCTGCTCTGGTTTGCCAGAAGCGGCTCAGTCATGCTGGCCACATGACCCGGAAAAACTGTCTGCGGACAAACGCTGGCTCCCTCAGCCAGTAAAGTGAGATGAGCGCCGCAACTCCAGAGTCGTTCATGACTGGACTTACTGTATTTTTCGCTCTGTAAGACGCACTCTTTCCCCTTCAAAAATTAAGGGGAAATGTGTGTGAGTCTTATGGAGCGAATGCAGGCTCCTTGGCTTCAGCGATAGCAACGCAAAGCCTCCGAAGCGCAGAGGGAGTGCTCCCACCGCGCTCCGGAGGCTTCGGGTTGCCTTCACTGAAGCCTGGAGAGTGAGAGGGGTCGGTGCACACCGATCCCTCTTGCCCTCCAGGCTTCGCTAAGCTGGAGAGGCGCAGCACAGTTTTCCCTCTCTGCGCAGCGCCCCTTCAGCGAAGTGGGAGGAGAAATGGAAGGGGCTCCATTTCTCCTGCCGCTTCGCTGAAGGGGCGCTGAGCAGAGAGGGGGAGAATTTTTTCCCCCGTTCTCCCTCTCTAAAACAAGGTGCGTCCTATGGTCGGGTGCGTCCTATAAAGCAAAAAATACGGTAACTGTCAGGGGTCCTTCACCTTTACCTTTTTTATGCTGGCCTAGGTCTCACTGACATGGTAAACCCATGTCTGGGGTGTACCACATCAGACTGCAAATAGGGGCTCACATGAGTTTTCCTGCACATAAAAAACATTCTCTGGTCAAGGAAAAACTTGCACACCAGAGAGAAGGTTAGACGAGAACCACCCCTACTCATCAGCACCTTGCTTTCCACGTCCCAATGAGCATTTTTGTCTGGAAAGGTGCTTGGTCACATGAGGCCCTACCTCCAGACTGAGTGAACTGACCTGGACTCTGTAATCATCATCAGAAGCCCTTCTTCATGTGCCTCCCCCATTAGAGATCCAGAGATCCCATTAGAGATCTGCAGTGGCTCCCCATTTCTGGAAGTCTCTCTCTTGCCCGATGCCTCCATTATACCGTGGTACCTCGCAAGATGAATGCCTCGCAAGACGAAAAACGCGCAAGGCGAAAGAGTTTTTCGTTTTTTGAGCTGCTTCGCAAGACGAATTTCCCTATGGGCTTGCTTCGCAAGACGAAAAACGGAAAAAACGGAAACGTCTTGCAAGTTTGTTTCCTTTTTCTTAAAACCGTTAATACCCACGGTGACTTCGAGGAGCAACTCAGCCTTTTGTGGTAGCCTTTTTTGAGGTTTTTGAAGACTTTGGTGATTTTGAAGACTTTGGGAAATCGTGCTTCGCAAGACGAAAAAAATTGCAAGACGAAAAAACTTGCAGAATGAATTAATTTCATCTTGCGAGGCACCACTGTACATCTTTAGGCACCAGGTGAAAATGTTTCTCCATAGCCTGGCCTTGGGCTGATTGACATTCTATGGCCTTTTAAATGTGTTTCTGGGAGGTGCGATTGTTTTGTTGTTGCTCCAATTTTTTACTAAGCATTTTGTTTTTTTTTGTTTTGTGTTTTTTTGATGCCGAGAACTTCAGACAAAGGGTGACGTGCAAATTCATTCATTCATTCAATGGCCAGAAAAAAGGTTGGCTTCCAAGTGAGAATTAGGCCGCTGAGAAGGACTGGTGGAATGCTGATGGAATATCGCCCTTACCTTGCTGAAGTTGGCATTGATGTTTAGCTGATCTAAGGAATTCCTGATGACGTTGCAGGTGGATGCTGCCTGGGCAGCTGTGCAAGCCGAATCCCCAAGTGTGTTGATCAGGTGCTCTTTAACATCTGTCAGGTTGGCATGCAGCTTCTCAGTGCCCTCCTGCAAGACCTCCACAGACACGCTCACGTTCTCCAGAGCCTCCTTTGTTTCTCGAATAGCTGCGATGATGGAATGCAAAACAAAACAAAACAAAAAAACACCCAAGAACTTTAGCCATATGGTAGGGTGGCCATACGTCCGGGAAAACCTGGACATGTCTTCTTTTGGGGGGGGCAACATTCCAATCCGGGTGGATTTTTACATTTTAAAGGAAATGTACAGGGTGTTTTTTTTTAATTTGGGGGGTGGGCTCAGGCTTGGGCAGTTTGGTCTGGGGCTTCTCTGCATGCTACAGCTGCTGCCAGCCCGAGCTGGGGAAAGAGGCACCCAGTTGCAGAGGCTCCTCACACCTGCACATCTCTTTCCCCCGACTCAGGCTGTCCTCTTTTTTGCTCTCCAAGATATGGCAACCCTACCATATGGCTTAGACACCAGCTTTCTGCATCATCTAGCTACACAGAAAGGACTACTGCCAGATCAAGGTACCAATACTACAATTAAGAGAACAACACAGTTCTGGAAGGAGAGCTTGAAATTCGCAAGCCACATTTGTTACCGAAGTCCTCTAATCATGTTCTATCACTAGAGCCCCGGTTAGCACCAGTTTCTCCGGGACGGCCATTTACAAAGCGAGTAAGGGATGGTGGACTGCAGCCTCAAGACCCGCTCCTGAATTTGTCTGCTGGCAAGTAAACTTTCCCTGCAGTTTTCTGCTTCTTGGTTGCTTGCTAAATGGGGCCAAGCAAGCTCTTTTCAAGGGCAGTGGAACAAGTTCAGGAGCCTCTAGATGCCAAACAAGCTGCAATATCTACTTCCACTGAAATAAACATATTATTGCAAGCTACGTTTATTGGAATCAGAAACATGAACAACGCCTTTATATCCATTTCTAATATCTAATCCGCAATTGACAACTGATCACATGAAACAATGGTTTGAAGTGTGTTTATAAACTGTGGTTGTGTTAACCAGCATTCTAGACTCTCTGGCTGCAAAGGGACAGGCAAGTCTCACTTCCTTTGCATGCCTCCTGGGATTCATCCAAAAATAAATGGTTTCACTGGACATTTCACAATATTAATCAGGGTTAAAGCAGTAAGAAGCCATGATTGCCATCAACCATTGTTAAGTGTCAACTATTGTCTGCACCGGGGAAAACACGAAGAAGGGAAACAACATCCCCCCATTTTTTGTTACCCTAAAAATGTTTTTCCTCCCATTCCTGTTCATCCAATTTATTGCCAGCCAAAACCCAACTTGCCTACTGCAAGAGAAACAAAACCAGTGCACTTGCCTGTGAACTCTAGCTAGCTTGCCATCCCTCCCATTAGCCATACACAGTCGTACCTTGGAAGCTGAACGGAATCCATTTCGGAAGTCCATTCGACTTCCAAAACATTCGGAAGCCAAAGCGTGGCTTCTGATTGGCTGCGGGAAGCTCCTGCAGCCAATTGGAAGAAACGGAAGCCCCGTCAGACGTTCAGCTTCCAAAAATAGTTCGCAAACTGGAACACTTCTGGGGTTGTGGCGTTCAAGAGCCAAAATGTTCGAGAACTAAGCTGTTCAAAAACCAAGGTACGACTGTATCTGTACAACATAACTTTCCAAACTTTTCACATTAATGGCATGCATCATTTTGCGACACAGTAATGCAGTTTTACCAGCAAATCAGAGGTTAAACTAACCTCTTTCCAGCCCTGTGAGGAGTGCAAGGAGCATTCATACAACGCACCTTCACACTGCAGCTGACACACTAACGTGTCGCAACACACAGTTTGGAAAGCTCTGGTGTACAAGTTATTACCCACAGACTACAAGTCCTATAGCTTCAATCCACAGCCTGCTTACTCCAGATCAGAGTTATTTTCCCAGAGTATATTAGCTATAGTTTGCAGCTGATAACTGGTTAGCTTTTGCTTTTGGGATCTGTCTTATGGAGCCAAAACAATAAAGGGTTGAACAAAAAAGAAAGATGACAACGAAACAAACTGCACAAGGGGGATTAAGCAAGGAAGACATTTAACACGAGTCATTTGTGATATTTTACCTTTAATGGCCCTTTCCACTTTGACTTCAAGACAAACAGAAAAATAAAGCAAAGAGCGGAGGATGAGAAAAGGTTTTGGTGAGGTATGCAAACACAGTTGCCAACACACAGCAAAATAATAATAATCATAGAGAGAAAGAGATGCCTCTCCATTGACACAAAACCATTTAAGGTATCTTGTACCAGGACATTACCTCCATACAGAATAGAGTCTAATTACAGCCTTGGTCCAGTATACCTGAAGGAGCGTCTCCACCCTCGGCGTTCTGCCCGGACACTGAGGTCCAGCTCCGAGGGCCTTCTGGCGGTTCCCTCACTGCAAGAAGCCAAGTTACAGAGAACCAGGCAGAGGGCCTTTTCGGTAGTGGCACCCACCCTGTGGAACACCCTCCCACCAGATGTCAAAGAGAAAAACAACTACCAGGCTTTTAGAAGAAATCTGAAGGCAGCCCTGTTTAGGGAAGCTTTTAATATCTGAAGGAGTATTGTATTTTAATATTTTGTTGGAAGCCACCCAGAGTGGCTGGGGAAACCCAGGCAGATGGGCGGGGTATAAATAATAAATTATTATTATTATTATTATTATTATTATTATTATTATTATTATTATTATCATTATTACTACTACTACTACAGACCATGTCTGGAACTATGTTTTTGGCAGAAGAACCAGGTCTGGGAACATAAGCCTCCAAACACCTTGAAAGCGTATTGTCCAAAACCATTTTGAAGTCTGTATTGTGATATGACGATGTGGGAAAAACTGTGAAGCCAGTCAATGCCTCTTCATAGCTCCATCCTTATTTCAGACATTGTGATATATCAATATATGGCAATGTTTAGCTGGTGATAAATGGCAATGTTGAAAACCAGATATCGCCCAGCCCTAACTTTTCCTCCACCTACACCAAAACTGCCATTATTGTTATTGTTATTTGAATTTATATACCACCCTAAACCCAGAGGTTTCAGAACGGTTTACCCAATGTTTTTTTTTCGGGGGGGGGGGTAGACGCAGGGGTATGCGTACCTCTAAACATTTTGTGAATCTCTGTACTTTTGTCCGTTTACTGTATTTACTTTTCCAGATTTGAACTATAAAATGGTGATTTTCTTGAGTCAAAATGAGAGTACATTTTTTTGGGGGGGAAGCACTGGGTTTAACCCAGGGGTCAGCAACCTTTTTTAGCTGTGGGCCGGTCTACCATCCCTCAGACCATGTGGTGGGCTGGACTATATTTTTTGGGGGGGAAATGAACGAATTCCTATGCCCCACAAATAACCCAGAGATGCATTTTAAATAAAAGCACACATTCTACTCATGTAAAAACACGCTGATTCGCGGACCGCCCGTGGGCTGGACTGAGAAGGCAATTGGGCCAGATCTGGCCCCCTGGCCTTAGGTTGCCTACCCCTGGTTTAACCCATGATGTGACAGTCACACCTCCAGAATCCCATTCGGGGAAAAGGTGAGGCAAGCTTAAGCAGCCACACACTCCTAAAAGTTTAATTTATTAAAATCAATAAATGACCACCTTGTGGATTTTTAATCCAAAGGGACTACATTACGAACACATGAAGAAATATTTCAAAGTGCGTGCAGTCCAAGCTGCATGGAGGCTGCCATTCAACCAACTTGGGAGCCCGAGAGCGTGAAATGAGTTGATCCCGGCCGTATTGCAGAAGCTCCCATCAGAACTTATGAAGTGGACAAGTGGACTGGCAATGACAGCTGTCTCTTTACCTCCTGCCATGGTTAGGGCTCCATCGAGCGCAGGTCGCACCTCCTTTGCCAGCTGCTCTTGGACTCTTCTGCCAAGCAATGGCCCAACATCTGTTAGAAAAGGGCACAGGGAGAAATAATCCGATCCAAATGGCTGCTTGATACAGTTGGGCATTGTGACATTAACATGAGAGTGCTGGAGATGAAATAGTTAAACAGGTTACCCAATCAGGACCCAGGGGGGTGGAGTCAGAGGGACTATAAAACCAGCTCTGGGGGGAGTTCGTGGAAGAGTTCGTTGGGAGGTTGGTTGGAGTGGAAGTGAATGGGGATAGAGTTTGTGGGTAGGTTGAGTTAGTGTAGTGAAATAGGCTGAGTCAGGAACAGTTAGGGGCTAGGCAGACAAGTAAATATCTGAGAGGTGGTTTAGTGAGTGAGAGCAGGTAGAGGAAGTTATAGGTCTGGATAGACACCCCATGAATGTAATTGACTGATACTGTTAATGAAACCACAGGCTTGTTAAACTGCAATAAATAAACAAAAGTTTATGTTCCAATTTAACCCTGACTGGACTCAGTATTGTACCAGGTAGGGCCTGGGTGGTGGCAGCGAGAAATAAAGTGGTGGCACAGGGATCAATAGACGGTGAAACATCCAGGGACCCTGTGTGATCGCCACAGGCATCACCAACATGGCATGCAATGATTAAATGCTAGTGGACTGGACTAGCACATTTTACACTGCATAGAGCTGGTATCTTTTATATCCCCCCCAATAAAAATTCAAGAATAAAAACTGGAAACAGGAAGAGCGCTGTCATCTGATTGCACAGGATTTAAAAGTTGCAGTGCTATTTGTAACCATGACACAATTTGCAGTTGAAGGACAGTTGAGTATTGGCTGCCTTAGTATCGTCTAAGTGAGAGCTGGACCATCAAGAAGGCTGATCGCCGAAGAATTGATGCTTTTGAATGATGGTGCTGGGGGAGACTCTTGAGACTCCCATGGACTGCAAGAAGATCAAACCTATCCATTCTTAAGGAAATCAGCCCTGAGTGCTCACTGGAAGGACAGATCCTGAAGCTGAGGCTCCAATACTTTGGCCACCTCATGAGAAGAGAAGACTCTCTGGAAAAGACCCTGGTGGTGGGAAAGATGGAGGGCACAAGGAGAAGGGGACGACAGAGGACAAGATGGCTGGACAGTGTTCTCGAAGCTGCTAACATTAGTTTGACCAAAGTATCGTCCTCATGCTTTTTGAGATAGAAACCATTGAAAAGCATTTCTTCCTCCTCTTTCTGAAGAGACTTCCTAAGCTAAAATGACCCACCTAGAATACACCAACTGCCAGCACTCCCATCATTAGGACTTTCAAGCAACAGTAGGTTGCAAAGGCAAATTTTCCTTTTAGTGTTATGTCCAAAAGTTATGTCTTTAAAGAGAAACTGTACGAACAGGCCTCATGTTTATTGAAGCATGGCAGTTCAGTTGCTCATGGTCACCCTATTTTTAGGTCTGAGATCATGAAGATCAAAAGGAATAAAGACAGATGCCTCCTCCCTGTCCTCAAGTCTTTGCCACCTTGAAATTTGGGGGAGATCTCATTTCTCCTCCGGCAGCTGCATGCTCCACTTTAGGGAAGAATGCCTTTATTTGGAGAACCACTGTTTTATCCTGCAATGTGGATGCAAACTATGAGGCTCTTGTCCATGGTGTATAACCCAAACTCCCTCCCTAAAGATGTTTACCTGGCATCAGTCAGAGTTAACCCAATTTCCCTGTGCTTTTAGTGGTTAAAAAAAATCTCTTTACTAGTTTCTAGCAGTTTTTGCTGCTTTTATCCCAACGGTTTTATTGTTGTTTATTTTAATAGGTGTTTTTTTTAATGCTTGAAAGTCACCTTGAAGATGCTTATATAAAATGGCAAGGGTTTGCATTCTAAATTCTAATAAATGATAAAAATTACAGTAGCTAGTGGTTCTCTTCCGCTTGTTATCTCGCATGAAAAATATCCATGCATACGCTCCATTCCAAGAGCTCAGGTATGACTTTCATGCTGTGCTAGAGAATTCCCTAAGGAACACACACAGAATCCCTTCTTTAAAAAGCAGATAAGAATTTACTTTTCTAGCTGAAACTGAGCACGACTGGAGCAAAGCAATGCTAATGTTGTTTCATTATATTCAATGTTAGTCGTAGGTGGAATAGACTGACAGGAATTGATGGACTCAAGTAACTTTACGTCCAATGTGTTTTCAATGGGTTTACTCCAGGTAACTTTGCTGGATATTACCCAAATAATTTTTCTTGGTGTTTAACATAATCCACTTACAACCACAAGTTTGTTTCAGATCTTGGTAATAACCTAGGTTCGTTCTGTTAACACATAAACCTGCTATTTAATACTTCAGTATTTTCTTGGTTATTTTTTTTTAAATAATTTTTATTAACCGGCCAATCACATCAAATTAAATCACATCACATAAATTCTGAATTACAAAGCCGAATTTTAAATTTTGTTGGGGGGACCCATTTTTCAAGATCGGAAGGGGGATTCTGATCATCTTCTTGCTACTGCATTAATGTCCAAATCAGACCAAATCAGTCCAAACAGAGTTCATAATTCTATCCAGTCTTATCTTGCTGTTTCCACATCACATCTTGTTCATATATTTTCTCTTTTTTCTTTATGATCTCTTCTGATAGTCTCCTTAAGCCGATAAACACCAATAATAATAATCCTGTGTGAATTTTTCCGTTCTTCCAATCCTCAAATCGAGATGGTTTCCATATATCATCGCCTTCATAGATAACATCGCTCTTTCCATCATTAATTACAGATCTGTCGCTCTTAAGTCCCTCTGAGGAGTTTCACCCACAATATAAAAGCAGCTCTATTTCTCTATTTCTCCTCCCAGACTCAAGACCTCCGACAGAGCTTCCCAATATGGCGACGGCATTTTTAACTGCGTCATTTCAGAGCTCTTATACATTCCACGCTCTTCTTAAAACATGCTCTGGTTCAAAAGTTTATCTCCACACAGTCTTAAATCCACAGCTTAAGTCCTTAAAACGACATTTCTGACTTGTGAGGGGAGGGGATTCTTATTTAATCACATAAGGAAAAAAAGGAAGGTTTTTTCCCCCTCCCCCATCAGTCATTTGCCATACCGTATCTTGATGTATCTTCTCATGATTTATTCTTGTCTTGTTTTATCAGAGATCTCTTCTGTTAGCAGTCTTTACTCCCCCTCCTTCCTTGAAATATGTGCAATTAGCTTCATCCAAATTGTTTCTTTTGAAGTTCTTGCAGCTAGTGGCGTGAATCAGGGACGGCGTCCAGGAGTGCCGGAATCCCACAGGAGGGCTTTGTGCCTAGTGCCCCCACCCCCACAAATTCGGGGGTGGTGTAGGGCACAGCAGGCAAGGACAGTCCCCCCCCACCATCCGGGGGGGGGGGTAAGGAGGCTAATTACCCCCATCATAGCCTCCGAATTACCTCGTGTGGGTCGGAGAGATGTTGTTGTCAGCCATCTTCCGATGCGCCCCCTAGTGGCCCCCCAGTATTTTCTTGGTTATTATAACTTGTATTTAGAATTTATATGAAGTATTTCAGCTGTAATGTTTCCAAATTTCATGCAGGGGAGCTGAGATTGAGAGAACAGTGGTTTCCCTAAGGAAAGTTTTAGGTTCTCCAATGAAATGCTGTTGATTATACTTACTATTAAGGTCAGAAATTGCTTTCTTCTTGGTAGTGTCATACTGACTCACCAAATAGTCAATTTGCTGCAAGATAAAATAATTAATAGTTTAAATGTTACTTTTTATACATATAGAAGAACACCCCAATACATATCAGCACCAAGCTCCTTTCTACAGTTTATTCCATTTTGGGACAAGGTGTTCTCTAATGTATGTACTAATTAGACAGCCTTGATTATTCTGTTGAGTGGCTTTCTGAACACCTGAAGAGGCGGCAAGAAATCAAGCACAACTATAAGTTTGGCTCCTATAAAAATGTTGTCCCCCACAACAACCAGTCTGATCTTGGAAATGAATTCTGCAACCTAAAACACATCCAAGAATAACTGCTTTATACAGTAAGCTTCAATTAACTATATAGTTCTATCCAACATCATAGCTGTCAACTTACAGATTTGAAAATAAGGGACCAGCAGCCTCGAAAATAAGGGATCAGCAGCCAGAATAAGGGGTTTTCGGAGCACAGGTATGTTCAGCTTCTGAGCCCCTCCGAGCCAAAGGCAGAAAGCCCAGCCAGCAGCCAAACGAGGCCTCAAGTGGTGGTTCCCACAGCGCAGCAACCCAGCAAAGGGGATGCAGCAAGGAAAACCAATGTCACCTCTCCACTGGGAAGCGCTGAGCAAAGGCAAGTCCCCAGGCAACGCGGCCAATTTGATCGGCACAAGGCATGCAAGCTCCTCGCCCAGTCGTTCTTAAGACTCCTTATTGGGTGAGCAACGCAGCCAAGCAACACAGTTGGAGCCTCCCTCCTCCCTGGCCGGCAGGGAGGCAGGGAGAGGAGCTGCTTCCTTTGAAACCCGGGAAATTTAAGGGACATCATCAATAAGGGACAGCAGCGGGACAGAGCGCTGGGATAAGGGACTTTCCCGCCAAATAAGGGACAGTTGACAGCTATGCCCAACATATGTACACCACACCAAAACAAGCTGTATTGGTTTTCCAGTTGCCATGGGCATATACAATCTTTTAGAAAGGTAAATAAAAGCTTGATCTTTTTTCTGCATCTGGTGTTTGCTGGCAAAGCTTCCTCTGGAATGTGAAGGGTGAACTCAACCCCTTTGATGATGCTGTGGACACCAGAAATGGTCCCAAGCTCTGTCTGATGGAGGGTGACCTTCATTCTGTGAAGGACTGGTCAGGCTCCCATCCTCATGTTGGAACGAAGTGGTACACCTTTCTGACTCAGCCAATCACGTGTTGGCTTGGGGGTGCTGTCAGTGTGTGCAGCAGCATCAGGAGGGTGGAGCCAACCCACACATTCCCCCAGGCCCTTTTGCGAGTTGTAAATAATAATAATAATAATAATAATAAATTTATACCCCACCCATCTGGCTGAGTTTCCCCAGCCACTCTGGGCGGCTCCCAATCAAGTGTTAAAAACAGTACAGCATTAAATATTAAAAACTTCCCTGAACAGGGCTGCCTTCAGATGTCTTTTAAAGATAGGATAGCTGCTTATTTCCTTCACATCTGAAGGGAGGGTGTTCCACAGGGTGGGTGCCACTACCGAGAAGGCCCTCTGTCAAAAATAAGGTTTGTTCTTGGATAGGGAACAAAAATGAGGTTTGTTCTTGGACAGAACACTAAGCCAAACCATGACATGGCTCACAAAAGAGCACTAGCAGCCGAACCAGGAGGGGGAGAAAAACAGGGATAGAAAGGACTGACAAAACCCGAGACCAGGAGAAGAGACGATGGATGAAGATTGGAAGAAAGTTTAAAAAATTTATTTAGAAAAATATCACAAAATTAATGCGTATCAGAAAAATGTTGGAATGAAATTAATTGGCTTTAGCAGAAATGTTAAAAAGAATTATGTTAGAATATGTTATGGTTAAAAGAATTCGGTATAAATAAGATTTAAGTTTTAAGCTTTAAGGTTTTTTATGGTAAGATAAGGTTAAAATAGATCAAGGTAATTTAATGACAGAATATTGTGAAAGATGAAAAGGATTTGCTGAGATAATTAACAACTAGAATACAAAAAAGGGAGGTGTGAGGAGGCCGATGAAATAAGTTAATGAAAGTTAAGGATTTGGGAATATTGGATTTGTTTTTAAATTTGTTGTATATTTTTGTTTTTTGATTGTGTTGCATTGTGTGTTTTGTTTTTTCTTTTTGATCTTGGTTTGTATGGATTTGTATTGTTTAATTGTTATTTTTATCTATTCTATCTATTATTTTCTTTCTTTTTCTTTCCTTCTTTTTTCTTTGCAACTTTAAAATGCTCAATAAATATCTTTAAAAAAAGAAAAGAAAAAAAGAAAAACAAACACGTTCATTTCTGGGAGCCCATACATTTGCACAGTCACACTAAGGAATTGTTTGGCTTGGTGTTACTTGCAAACCGACTCATGGTGGCTTGGGTTCTACCATACCGTGAGCACAAACCACTGTTTGATATAATGTCTGAAATCTGCAATTTTGCTATGTGCATTACCGCTGTGCCCACTTTCTTTCTTAATTGCTATAATGAAGAAAGTATCACTTTACCCCAGGTGTCTCATTCAGGAAAATCTTCAGGTCTTTGAAATTACTGTTCACCAGCTTCCTTGCTCCTCTGACTTGACTTGTGAGGTGCTGGTTAGCAGCATAAGCAAAAAGAACACCAATACTATGTGTAGAAGGGGAGGGAAAGCAAAGATTTTACTGTCGCCAAATAGTTCTAGTTTCAAATCAGAGTAAAACTATTAACATCTACAAAAAGAACAATATCTGATGAAGAACATAAAAATGCACATTCAAACTTCCAAGACACAATCCATTGTTAACCATTATGTGGGTCAGAGAAGTAGCTGGGACAGAGTTAACTGGACATTCGTGCCAATTATTTAACCAGAATAGTTTTAACTTCAGTTTGTCAGATATATGTCTATATTTCCAGTTCCAAAGAATGCATAGGCTAAAGACTAGCAAACTAAAAGAGGATGTTAAGACAACTGGGAAGTTGCCATGATTCTCGTAACAACTCTCATTGTGCTAAGTCAACATGAACTGCCACTTCTTAATGGATCTGTCACAACATGGGCTCAACATGCACATATCCAGATATATTCAACCAGATTTTGCAAAATTGTTTTCCATGATGTATTTTGTCACAATCTGGGCACACACTAAAACATTCGCTCAAATGGAAAGCTTGAGAGCTATACATAAACAGCAACAAAATTAGTGGGAAATGTTTTGCTATCCGGAATAAGTAAGCTTTTTTTTTTTAAAGGACATAGGGACTTAAAATATGGACTTGTAGTGGTCCACAAATTCAGCTTAATAATTCCTTTGTAAGCCCTCAAGGTACAGAATAGCAGAGAAGCCTGTGCCCTTAGGCCAACTCAACCCATTTATTTTTAATCACGACGATTCCTCCCATCTTCAGGTGAGTGGAGAAGTTGTGTCCATAGGTCAAGGGTTACAAGAAAATGAACAGCTTATCCCTCTCTCTGATATAGCTTGGCAGGATGGGGATGAAGACATCTCTTACGTTCTGATCTAGAGTTGCAAAAAGAAGTCACCTCTGGAAAAAGCCTTGACATGATTTTGTAGCTTCTCATATGTACTTTGAATCTAACAGGGTACAACTTGCTATGAACTAAAGCCCACGGATTGGCCCAGGATTTTTTTTTTTTAAAGCTGTCCAATTGGCTTGCATGGCATCAGCTGCTTAGACCTGCCTCACAGTGTTTCATGTAACCTCCTATCCAACTTGTGGGCTTCTAATAGCTGGAAATGATGGTGCAATAGATAGCCTTTGGTAAGATTCAGCAAAGACTCTTATGTGGGGCTGTGCTCTGCGGATGCCACTATCTCAAGATGATTTGGCAGAAGGCAGAGACTTGGGCACAGAACTGGACACCTACAAGGGTAAGCAATGCTTTCCAGTTTCGCTGCCTGCACAGTCTGTACTGGGGGTTATTATCTATTCTTGGCTGCCTCTAAAAAGGAAAACATTTCACAATGGACAGTCAGATGAAAAGTGTATTTCCAATTCACATGGCTAGAATTACAGTAACAACTATGTTCTTTGGAGGCGATTGTTTCGGTCTTTGTGCTCACACTACAAAAAGGTCAGTAGCTCAATGCACCATGAAGGTTTTCTGTTTGCAAAACTTCGATAATTTCTCATTTTGAGCCTCTCCAAGAGAGTGGGAAAAACACTTTACAAAAACGAGGAAAACCAGTCACCCCACTGATCACATTTATGAAGACTATTAAACCAAGTTCTCCTTCATGTTTGGTGATATGAAAAGCAAACTTTTGCTTAACATTCCTTAATAAAGAGATGACTAGACCTTGCTTTCCCATCACACTTTGAGAAGCCAACTGGCCCATGCACAAGCAGAAGATTTCATTAAATATATAAAATGTTTCCATATACAGTACATGTTCAGCAAAGAGGTGGTGGGCGCACATACTCTGGTATGGCGACCCAAGTGCCAATTACTGGGGGTGGGGGGTGGGGCGGTGGAGAGAGACAGAAATCCTGCCTCTGCCCCAAATCCGTGTGGGATGTGATCCATGAGAGGAAGTCAAGTACAACATTCCTTGTAATGCTAGAGAAAACACGTTTGGTCCAGCCAGTCAAAACTTCCTGTTCCTGGAGCATCCTTCCTTTTGCATGTGATAGAAAGTGGGCGTGACCTTACCTGTCCAGGTTACAAAAGGCCGAGTCACGCAGCACACTTCCCTCTTTTTTGACTTCTTTCTTTGTTTGACCAGCTTTTAGCTAGGACTGCTCTGCTAGCTCTCAGCTAGCAGAAGCACTGGCATTATTCCCCCATATGAGGTAGATCCACATGTACATATTTCTAACTAAGTCTGCCTTCAGGAATCCAACTGTGAACTGATGTGAGTAAACTTCTTTTATGGACTTGGAATAAGATTGTGGTGACTTTATTATTTTAAGAGGGATTCAAGGGAATTTACCAGGAACGTACAATTCAATCTGAGACAGATTGAACTGTGTAATAGTGAGAGGCTCACACGAGCCTGCAACCAGCTATCTGCTGTGCATGTAAGAAGGGGAATGTAACTCTGCTCCATAAAGGAACTTGCTAGTGCAAGTTAGGAAGGATATTAATAAATAATATATCCTCTCCTGACATCCTGAACATTCCCGCAATCAGCACAAGGGCAGGATTCAGAAGGAAAGACATACCCAGAAGCCTCTTTTCTGGCAACAATTGCCCTCGTGGAAGGGGAACAAAAGATTTTAGAAAAGCCTGCTTAATGTTCAAGGGTTCTGTCTCTCTTCCACCAGAAGCCAAAGGCTCCTACATGTGTGTTTACTCACTCAAAGACAGCAGACTATGGGGCTACAATTGGAAAGACCCCCTTTCCATGGGTCCTTGCAACCACAAATGTACCCTTTATTCTCTTCCGTACAAGATAATGGAAACCACTTGCTTCTTTTAGGTGAAAACAAAGAGCTACAATTAGACAAAATGTTGAGGATTGTGTGCATATACGTGCATAACCCTTGATATCTGTTTCCAAAACTCTGGTGAACGAAAGGACAAGAACAGAGGACATTTTAGGAATGTTCCCGACTGCAGCCCTGGACAGAGGTAGCCCACAGAGGTTAATGGGAATCAATTGTGTTAAGAGACAAAATGAGTAGAGCTGCTCATTTCCTTTAGAGACAGGCTATCCTTGGTTCCTACTGGACTGGCTCAGAAATGAGTTAAGACCATTACCCAAAAACTGGTAAACAGTTTGGTTCATCACCTTAAGTCCAGCACTGAACAGGATGCTAGGTGAACCAACATAATATGGCCTGTGGGTCACCTGTGGACCACAATCTACTTTCTGCCCACATGACTCAAGGTGACTGAAAGTTCAAACCAGGGTTTAATTCTGGAATCCTGAGTCAGCTCCATCAACCATAAAGCGCTATATATTGCTAAGTTAGGCTGTGTTGCCCACACTGGGAAACATGTTTTGTTATGTTAGAGAGTACAGTCTAGTCATGAAGGGGCCAGGGGTTCTGACCGCTTCTAGCTCATAAAGAAAAAGCAAGATCAAGTTTCGCATTGCCCGTCCTCAGCAACAAAACGGATACATTCAGAATGAAAACGGAAGCAGCCTTTTGTTCAAGAAAGCTATGACATACAAACTTAAAATTGATGCAGGTATGATACATTGATTTTGCAGTGAAAAAGCTAGCACAGGCAGTTCTTATTAAAAAAAAAATGGCAAAAGCCTTGCGCGCTCAGTTCCAGAAAAATAATCATAGAGAGAAGCTGTATGGTCAGCAGTTTCACATGATGTTATTCTCTTCTCTATTGTACCACTGTAGGCTTCACCTGGGGGACTGACTGAATTACCGTCTCCTCACATTCAAATCCTACATAAACAACATGAGCTATCCTAGAACCTTTTCCTTGGTATTGGTATTGCTATTGCAGAGTGGGAATGTATTAAAAGATAGATTTGAGGGGGAACCCACTAAACCCTGGAAATCAATAAATTGTAGGATTTTGATTAATTGGGATATGGATGAAAGTACAAGCTCCAGAGCTGTGTCAGACAAGGAATCCCAGGGCTGACTTATGCAAACCAGTCTGGCTGGACTCCTGAAGAGCAAATCTTGTTGATGGGCCATCTGAGAAGAATCCTTTGGCCTGGGGAGACTGATGGGGCCGGGGTAACTGGGTGTGAGATGACAGGAAAAGGGAGTCTTTCAGTAACGTGTTCCAGGAAGAAGAAAGAATGGGATCCATCTTGGGCAGGCTGGCTGAAGGCTCCCTGGGACTCCAAGATGGCTTGGACTCCAGGGCTTCACTGTTGTGGGAGACAAGCTCGTTTTGAAATGACCGTGCTGTAAGATCTGAATTCCCTCCATGCAGACTGAAGGTGTAAACAGGTGAATAAACCATATTTCTTAAAGCATGACAGTCTCTGCCGTGTCTCAGTTCTCCAAAGGAACACAGACCCTGGGTGAGTGCCTGGAACCCCCTGGAATCTGGCAGAGAGTGGGGGTGTGTGGCTTTTGTAACAATATTCTATATCCTCAACTATCATTAGTACAAAGTGGTACATTCTAAGAACTAAACACATCCAATGGGCCTGCTGATCCTGAAGCTTGGCTCCAGATATTTCAGTATAGTTATGCAGTCAGCCTGTGGGCATCAAACAGAGTGGCTCCCTTTTAATTAGTGACTTTTATCTCCCTTAAACTTGCGCACATTATTCCCAGCCCAATAAAAACTCCATAAATAATAAACCAGACTTAACCCACCTTGCTTATATGGCAAAGCAAAATTCACACTGTGAGCAGCCTGGCTGTACTTGCCTGATGATTATAGCGGCAACGAAAAGTACTGTAGCAAAGCAGCCCCTCTGACAGTCTGCATTTTTCTTCTGTCTTTGGTGCATCTCCCCACCACAGTTCTCACAGCAACGGCACATGCAGAAGCAAAGCCCCACCAGAGGCAGCAACAGAACAAACAGCACTCCCAGAGCAGCAGAGACTATAAAACCGATCTCATAGTAAACTGCCTGCAATGCGGACAGAAACAATAGCAAAAGCAGATATATTATAACTGAGATTCACATTACAGACATAGTTTCAAAACCGAACTCAGACTACATGCTGGAGGAAAAGAATTGTGCGATGAAAGGGGCTGACTAACTAAGTCAGCACGCTGGATGGAAGTACAGTGGTGCCTCGCAAGACGAAAAGAATCCGTTCTGTGATTCTCTTCGTCTAGCGGTTTTTTCGTCTTGCGAAGCAAGCCCATTGACGGATTAGCGGATTAGCGCTATTAGCGGCTTTTAGCGGCTTATCTGCTGATCGGATCAGCTGATAAGTGGCTTAGCGGCTTAGAAAGGGGGGAGGGGGGAAAAACCAGCAGGAACTCGCAAGACATTGTCGTCTTGCGAAGGAAGCCCATAGGAGATTCGTTTTGCGAACCACCTCCAAAACGGAAAACTCTTTCGTCTAGCGAGTTTTCCGTCTTGCGAGGCATTCGTCTTGTGGGGCACCACTGTACAACTTTTGCCCAATTGGAGAGGCACTGTGCAGTATTGATCCGGCTTTCTCAGCCAAAGGAACTGACATCATCCCAAGGGGGTGAATGATGCACATTCCCGGATGCAGCCCACACTACAGAGGAGAGGGGCAGGAAAAGTCTAGCAGCAGCAGCATCTCATCCTTGAGCTGCAAGTGTACAAACTGGAACATGGGGTACTAGAAAATTATTAACTAGGATATCCTGGAGTTGCAAAGAAGAATCCTTCCCATTGTTCTGGAAAATGATAAGAACAATACATTTGTTAGTCCAAGAAAGAAGCAAGCTGGCAGTTCTAATTTGGAGGCCAGGAAGGACACCGCTGCACTAAGTGTCCCGTCCCGTCCCCCCTAAAATACACTTTGAAAAGTCGTCTGTGTTAGGAGTTCTCGTAGTGCACACTGTAGCGCTGCAAAAAGGGACACAGTCTGGAAAATCCTACATTAAACCAACAGTTCTCAAAGGGAGTCATGCCTAAAGGCTTTCTTGACTGATACAAGACTATGTGCTTTCTGCACTAAAAAACGCCCCCTGAGTTTTGCAAGTTTTTAAACAGAGGTTGGATGTCCATCTGTCATGGGTGCTTTAGCTGAGATTCCTGCACCGCAGAGGGTTGGACTAGATGACCCTCGGGGTCCCTTTCAACTCTATGATTCTACTCAAGTTAACACAACTTCTCTTATTTTGCCTAATTTATTCCGTTTCCGCTAGTTGTAGCAAGACACACTATGGTGCCATCCTTGACCATTGACGATCCGAGTCAGCAACCCTCCCCAGGTTATGAGGACCAATGCAAGACATAAAAAGGGAAACGTAAAGGGACCTCTGACCATTAGGTCCAGTTGTGGCCAACTCTGGGGTTGTGGCGCTCAGCTCGCTTTATTGGCCGAGGGAGCCGGCGTCATGTGGCCAGCATGACTGAGCTGCTTCTGGCTTAGTCAGAGCAGCGCATGGAAACGCCGTTTACCTTCCTGCCGGAGCGGTACCTATTTATCTACTTGCACTTTGACGTGCTTTCGAACTGTTAGGTTGGCAGGAGCTGGGACAGAGCAATGGGAGCTTACCCCATCGCAGGGATTCAAACCACCGACCTTCTGATCGGCAAATCCTAGGCTCTGTGGTTTAACCCACAGCCCCACCCACGTCCCAATGCAAGACATAGGGCTGGTTTATTTCATACTTGTGAACATTCCCTTGCTCCTTCAAGCCTGTTTCCTCTGAAGCAACCTCACATGGACGCATGTGATTGAGGAGTTAATTAATAAAATGTTAAGGGTAAATTAGCTCCAGAATGGAAAAGCGCTGCAGAGCAGAACTGCACACTGAAACCACTCTAGGCTGTTTTCTGACATTCCACACAATTGCAATAATGTACTTCAACATAAACTTAAGCCAGCATGGGTGTTGCTGCCTCTGCAGTTTCCCTCCACATCAGTGGCGTAGCGTGGGGGGTGCAGGGGGGGGGCCGGCCGCACCGGGCGCAACATCTGGGGGTTAGGGTTAGGGGGCGCAAATCCACGGGTTAGGGGGCGCAAATTACTTGCCTTGCCCCGGGTGCTGACAACCCACGCTATGCCACTGCTCCACATCAGTTCAGGTGTAAATGGATCCACCCACATGGCTCGTTCTTTGGCATTTACCTGCCTTTAGAGGTACACTGCTTATGTGGTATGTAAATACAGGATCCTGATCAGCACTTTTAGAAATAACCTAAAACAGCATGAAAGCAACTGTAGAGGTAGCAAGAGCCACACTAGTACAGCTCAGCAGTGCGTGAAGGGATTTCCAAGTAAGAGACAGAAATAGGAACTCAAGAGTTTAAGCACTAGGAATGGAAATATCCCTACAAATAGAAATGCAACCATGAGGAAAGGTAGCTGGATGCCTTGAAGCCAAGCACTGGTGTGCACTTCTTGCACACATAAATAAGAATGCCTGGGAAGAACTTGGGGTCACAGAAGAAGCTCATCTTAAGGTCAGAAGGGAATAAACTTCACACAATGCAATTAGCTTGGGGAATTCGCAACTGGAACACGTGATGGTGACCTCTGCCTTAGTACAGTGGTGCCTCGCAAGACGAAATTAATTCGTTCCGCGAGTTTTTTCGTCTTGCAGTTTTTTTCGTCTTGCGAAGCACAGTGTTGGAAAAGTTTTGGAAAAGCTTCAAAAATCACCAAAGTCTTCAAAAACCTCAAAAAAGGCTACCACACCGCGTGCTATGAGTTGCTCCTCGAAGTCAAGTCACAACTGTATTAACGGTTTTAAGAAAAAGGAAACAAACTTGCAAGACGTTTCCATCTTGCGAAGCAAGCCCATAGGGAAAATCGTCTTGCGAATCAACTAAAAAAAACAAAAAACCCTTTCGTTTTGCGAGTTTTCCGCCTTGCGAGGCATTCGTCTTGCGAGGTACCACTGTAGCTTTATGAAAGGGGCTAGACATTGTTTGCTGTCAGCTATGACAGCACTATACAATTTGTAAGATAACCAACCTCATATAACTAACATGTTGAAATCTAAATAACGCATGAAGGAGCTCATACCATAGAGTAAGCTGTCCTGTCCGGTTTAGTGAGGTCACTTCCCCTGGCCTTGGGAGGAAATGGGCAATCAAGCTTATTTTTTCAACATTCAGTCTACCTGACAAGCTCAGCATGTGAGGAGGTCTGAGCTGGTTGCTCCAAGCTCACACTACATGGCTCTCACAAGCCACTCTTGAGTTCCTATACCAACAATTTAGGACTTTTCACCAATCTAACTAAGCCTAGTTTTACTGCCTGTGCAACTTTCTGAAGCACGTCAATCTGACCTTTGAAGAGTTCCCTCTTTGGAACTCATTTTAAAGGGCCCCTTTACAGTCTATAATTCCACACTTTGCTGAATACTTTTTCCTGAATTCTCCTTTTTATATACCCATTTTTCCTTGAATGAAGCAGAACTCAGGATCTTCCATTTCTGGGCAGGAAAGAGCAGGGGAAAGCCAATGACTTCCTATGCTACTTGTAGACTTTGTGGAAGCATCAGGCTGGTCACAGCTGAAAACCTTGAAGCTGGTCTAGACCATAGCTGTCAACTTTTCCCTTTTCTTGCAAGGAATCCTATTTGGAATAAGGGAATTTCCCTTTAAAAAAGGGAAACGTTGACAGCTATGGTCTAGACCATGGGTAGGCAAACTAAGGCCCGGGGGCCGGATCCAGCCCAATTGCCCTCTCAATCTGGCCAAGGATGGTCCAGGAATCAGCATGTTTTTAAATGAGTAGAATGTGTCCTTTTATTGAAAATGCATCTCTGGGTTATTTGTGGGACATAGGAATTCGTTCATACAGTATACATATTTTTCAAAATATAGTCCGGCCCCCCACAAGGTCTGAGGGACAGTGGACCGGCCCCCTGCTGAAAAAGTTTGCTGACCCCTGGTCTAGACAACCCTTTGATCTAGCAGGAGACTTGCATGTTCTGAAGACCCTTCCTTGATTTTTGATGCCAGCTGGGCAGTGCATTGTCCTCGTGACTATTATGTGAATCGCTTTCATTTACCAACTTGGAAAATGTTTTTGTTTCGTAGATTAGCTGGCTTCTCTCCCACTGCTATTACACATTTGTGAGTGCCCGCTTATTACAAGCACAGAGGGAGAAGAGCAGTCGGACACCTTCCTCCAGGGCTGGTTGCAAGCCAGTTTCCCACCAGCTACATTTACTCATGCTCCAGTTCTACTCTCAGTGAATCTGCTTCAGATTCCCCCATTTCCTCAATGAAAATAGCTCTAAGTGCAAACAACTGCAACACATGGCCATTTATACCAGTGACCTAATTACAGTAATAAGGAGAGTTAACGATTTTTGTTAGATAGCGGGAAATGGGAATGTTAGGTTCCTTTCGAAAACCACAACAAAATATATCAACTAACCAAATTAACAATTCTGAAAATACTCCACCTAAAACGTTAGAACCCATGATCAGAAGAGGTTACATGTTAGTTAAGATAGGCTTGCCATATGTCAGGAAAATTCCTGACATGTCCTGGTTTTCGGATCTAAAAATGGCCGAACTGGTGAAATGTCTGGCATCGCGATGGAAAAAGCAGCAGAAAAAGTCCCAAAAGCTTAAAATCACTATTGGGAGGGTAGGTTTTCCCCCAAAAGCTCAACAATTTGGGTTTGTCCCCCCCCCCCAAATTTTGGTGGTCTCCTAGAAAAAGCTCAACACCTGCAGGTGTCAGGAATTTTACTTTTTGAAATATGGCAACCCTAGTTGAGAATATATTTTTTTCCAAACAAAGTGTGCATCGGAAACAATAAGAGGTTTTACCTGAAGGGTGAGGACAACATTTTCTGGCTGTGGAAGTCAAGGCAGATGGAAAGTATATATGATGCGGAGGCAGCATGCATAAAAAGAATGCAGGTGAGCAATAAATTAAGCACCCAAAGATAATGTTTACGATGCCCATCAAAGTAAAAAAAAAAAAGAACAATTCACAAGGTCAGTAAGCAGTTTAGCACATCAGGTATTCACACACAAAACCATGATGCAGTGTAGTTCCAGAGGCATCTTGCCAATTTTGCAAAATCAAACTGTTTAGGATTTTCATGGCTTTTACTTATTTGTATTCAATTTGCACTTTGTGTTCTGTCAAAGAGGGCCAGATGCAGAATAGCTAACATTTTCTTCCCAATTCCTCTGACTTGAACACTACAAAACAACTCATTTCTATTACTGTTTGGACTACTGTTTTCCATCACAAAAGTGGTGGAATTTATTTATTTTTACACCCTGGAGAATGTTACACTTAAGTCTGCAACCCTAACCCCATTTATCTGGGAGTAAGTCCCATTGAATTCAACAGGACTTGCTTCTAAATAAACACGGTTACGTAAGACGTGTTGTTTACCACCTTTAAAACTGCACAACCTTATTTAGGGAATTGAGTTCCCTGTGGTATTTAATCGAAGCAGCTGGGCAAATGGAGCAGCAAACTGCTGTTTGCCTCAAACCAGGGAAGGAATCACCTTGCATGAGGAGAGGTGTTAAGTAGGAGGAAGAGTCAGAATTTGAAGTGAGGGTGATGTTCAGCTGTGCAAGCAGCATGCTACACACAAACGAGAGCACAATGTGCACAGGTCTTGATGTTCCCAACATGTTTTGAGAAAGTCACTCTTTATCAAGGACATCTTTTGTGTTTGACCCTATTGTCTGGCTTGGGAAAATCTCCCCCTTCCCTTCCCAGTCGTGGTGGTAGTGATGAAGGCACAAAGGGTGATTTGTCCCCTTCTGTCTCTGGAATAGTGCACCAGGGCACGAAGCCTGGACACTAGAATTGATGTTGCTCTTCCATGATTCCTTGAGTTTTAAACCACACAGCACTGAAACGCAGTGCATCAGGAAAAAAGAAGGAGCAAAGAGACAAACTTTCCTCCTCTATTTGTTTATCCAAGCTTGGGAGAATTCAATGACTTCACAAGCTCACTTATCATTTAATGCAGGCGTTTACAAATTTCTGAAGCCTGTCTCAAGCCTGGATATTGGGAAACTTCCAATAATGGTTTCTTTTCCACAAAGCACAACCAGACAGGAGACAAGTATATTATAGCTATTTGCAGCAGCATACACTATAATGGGACAAAGATTCTTACCTGACTTTCAAACAGGTAAGCCACTGGTGCTTACTGGGAGAGGCAGCGGCAAGCCAGTGGTCAGCATGGTGCAATCACAGCAGCAGGGCCAATCTGGTGTTCCTGATGGCATGTTGATACTGCGTCAGCCTGCCCACCACCTTGCATGGTAAGCAGCAGCAGCTGATTTGCCTGGAGGTCAGGTAAGCCTCTCTGTCCCACTGCACTGCTTGCTACTGGCCAGTTGTGCAAACCCCAATGCAATTTGAGCAATCAGGAGATAGACTGTCAAAAGAAGGTGAAATCTAGGTCTGCCATACATCCGGACATTACCGGGATTTCAAAGGTGGAATTGACGTCCAGTGGGGATTTCCAAAAGGTGGTGCTTTGTCCTGGCAAGTCAATTGAAAGTTCACCTTTTTTTTTGCATTTTTGTTTTTTAAGACACTCCTGATTTATACTTTTTGAAATACGGCAACCTGAAGGAATCACAACTATTACTATTTCCTACCTACAAAACTTTTCAAAAGGAGCCCATGATTTACTGACTCCAACACTGATGGTTAAAAGCACCTGAATGATGCCGTGATTGATACAACCAGCATTATTAAGTTTATCAAGTGATTTTCTCTCTTTGTTTTGCATGATGCAATTCGAGTTTCCTTCTTTCCAAAATAACAAAAAAAAGCCCTCAAAGGTTTGCAAGCTGCTGCCACTCCTTGTGACCATGCCTTTCTGCAGTCATAATTACTATGTTCTGATTAGTCAGAATGGGTGAATACATCTACAGCTGTGGGCTTCCAAAATTACAGGTAGTTTTTCACCCGAAACAAGCACTTACAGTGGTGCCTCGCAAGACGAAAATAATCCGTTCCGCGAGTCTCTTCGTCTAGCGGTTTTTTCGTCTTGCGAAGCAACCCTATTAGCGGATTAGCGGAATAGCGCTATTAGCGGTTTAGCGGCTATTAAAGGCTTAGCGGCTATTAAAGGCTTAGCGAATTAGCGGCTAAAAGGCTATTAGCGGCTTAGCGGCTTAGAAAAAGGGGGGGAAGCAAAAAAAAATCGGAACACTCGCAAGACGTTTTCGTCTTGCAAAGCAAGCCCATAGGGAAAATCGTCTTGCGAAGCAGCTCAAAAACGGAAGACCCTTTCGTCTAGCGGGTTTTCCGTCTTGCAAGGCGTTCGTCTTGCGGGGCACCACTGTAAATGCTTTTTGAAAAGGTAAAAGGACTGGTTCAGTTCAGAAGTCACTGTGCCAATCAAAAACCATGGTTTAGCAATCAGAATCACCTCTGTCTGCACCTCCCCTCCCTACCGCCATGTGAGATAACCATAGTTTGCTGCGAAGGCAAAATTAAACAAACAATGGTTTGCTAGCTAAAGACTGCCTACAAACCAGGAACTGAAGGAGGTGCATAAACCCACAGCACTTATTCCAGTCACCAAGTTAGAATCAACTAATCTTTTAAATAAATTTACGCCAGTGGGTTTTCAAGATTTCCGCCTTTAGGGAACACTTTCTGCAGTCTTCCATTCCAACCCTGCATATTGCAAAGGATGCAGGAATAGGTTTTAGAGGGCACAGCCAGCTTTAAACCTCACTGTCACCCTTCATGAACTGAGCATGCACTCGGGAACACACCCAGTAGCCAATAATCACAGGGAAAGATTGGAAGTAGTGGGCAAGCTGTCTTTCAAAGACAGTCTTCTACCCTTCCTGAATGTATAATCAAGAAATACAGTTTGAAAGCCATTCAGTGACGTTCATCCTATCTTTGCCTGTGCCTATGGCACACACCCCTCCCCCCGACTTGGAAGATACTCCCTGAAAAGGAGTAGTTATTTTAAAATGGGAAGTGCAGTGTGTAGTGTGTGTCTTCTGGAGATGATAATGCAATGAGGAACAAGATATGGACCAATATCAGATGCTTAATATCCAGTCTCCAGAACTGGAAGACATGGGCTACATAAATAAAATCTACGCCACGAAGGGAAATGCTAACGTGTTCATACATTTCGGTTTGCCTAAAAATCTTTACTCATCAGTATCTTAATCAGCCGTTCAGATGAAATGTCACAGAAAACCCTATGCAAAGGAAGCAAGAGTTTCTATTTACACTGATCAAAAATATCCCCCAAAATCTTCTTGGAAAATATTTGATGCGGAAGCTAAGCAAAATGAAACCTTATCATGCAGTTTTGACACACTTGCATCTGGAAACTTTCTATTTAAAAGATAAACAAGAAGCAGATGTGGCAAAGTTAACATACTGTGCTCTGTTGTTGTTGTTGTTCTTAAAAAGAATCAGCTCCACAAATACAGACACACAGTCATATGCAAACCATAATAAATACACGTGAAAGAGTTACCTTTTGATAATCACCAGGGTTTTTGCCAAACGATTGCTGTGTTAGTTTTTTGATAAGATCTGAAAAAAAGCAAGAACACTTCCAAATTTTAGAGAACAAACTCAAGGTTTTTGTAAATTTAAAAACCATTCAAACAAAATATGCTGATCAAATATCATTGGTGGTTATTGATGAAATACAAGAGTCTCTGTTTACATATGCAGTTTTACACTTGGAGACATAGGGAAATAAATTTTGCTAATATGTTTAGATGTCAAAGCTAAGCATTTTATGGGACGTGTTACCCAGCCTTTATCAGTCGGACTTTGTCGAAATTTGGGAGGAGGTCTTTCTAGAGAAATTCCCTATTTACAGAAGAAAAGGAAGTGCTAGAGTGGACTGTACCACTCAGACCATAGAGATGAGTGTTGTATTTCTGAAATATATAGATAGGCATTATTTATTTATTATTTATTTATTCCATTTATAGGTTATGCTAAGAGATAGTGACTGGCCCAAGGTGCACACACATACACTGGAATAAAGAATTAAAATATCACGGAGATAAGCTGTGGCTCAACTCACTCCCTGTTATGCCAGTTTCTATTTGCAGGGAGGCCTTTTGTTACTTGGAGAGCATTCAAAAATTTGATAAGCTCCTGACACCTGGAATACAGTGGTACCCTGCAAGACAAACGCCTCGCAAGACGGAAAACCCGCTAGGGTTTTCCGTTTTGGAGGCGCTTCGCAAAACGAATTTCCCTATGGGCTTGCTTCGCAAGACGACAGCCCATAGGGAAATCTCAGGGACAGCGGGGAAGCGCAGCGCGTCTTAACCACTGTCCTCGGACCTCCTCCGAAGCCTGGCGGCGGGGCGGGGACACCTCCTCCCGCCGCCGCCGGGCTTCGGAAGGCTCCTCCGAAGCCGGGCGGTGGGGCGGGAACACCTCCACCCGCCGCCGGGCTTCGGAAGGCTCCTCCGAAGCCGGGCGGTGGGGCGGGAACACCTCCCGCCGCCGCCCGGCTTCGGAACGGTGCTCCGAAGCCGGGCGGGGGGGGAGGGAACACCTCCCGTCGCCGCCCGGCTTCGGAACGGTGCTCCGTAGCCGGGCGGGGGGGGAGGGAACACCTTCTGAAGGCGGGCGGGGGGCGAAAGTCTTTGCTCCCCCCTGCCTGCCTGTCCCAGAGGGCTTTTGAAGGCAGGCGGGGGGGGAGCAAAGACTTTCGCCCCCCGCCCGCCTTCAGAAGAGGTCCAGGACCTCTTCTGAAGGCGGGCAGGGGGCAAAAGTCTTTGTCCCCCCTGCCTGCCTTCCCAGGGGCTTTTAAATCGCCCCGGACAGCAGAGAAGTCCTCCGCTGTCCCGGGGAGATTTTAAAATGCCGCCCGCCAGCATTTTAAGATCGCCCGGACAGCGGAGAAGTCCTCCGCTGTCCCGGGGTTTTTTAAAATGCTGGGGGTGGGAAGAAAAGCCCTTGTCGTCCCCCCCAGTCTTCAGAAGAGGTCCGGGGACAGACTGTCCCCGGACCTGGTCTGAAGGCGGTTTCCCTAGGAACGCATTAATTGATTTTCAATGCATTCCTATGGGAAACCGTGCATCGCAAGACGAAAAACTCGCAAGACGAAGAGACTTGCGGAATGAATTAATTTCGTCTTGCGAGGCACCACTGTAGTACACTTCACTTCAGGATTTTACCAGCTCATTTTGTCACATATGTAGGCCAGGTCTAAGCGACTAGATGGTGACTAACCTGAAGAATCAACTAAGTTCATACCCATCGCTACTGATCCAAAAGTAATCCCTACAGTTTGGCTAGTACAAAGATTCAGCCCAACGTTTATCGTTGTTGATGGCCTTAAGAGCTCTTTAGCTATTGCAGCACAATTTTCAATGTCAGCTAATCAAGAGATGAAAAGTGCCGTATTTTTCGCTCCGTAAGATGCACCTGACCATAAGATGCACCTAGTTTTTAGAGGAGGAAAGCCCCATTTTTGGGGGATCAGCTCACAGGTCTGCAGCTTCTTTAGGAAAGGAAAGGGAGCCATTTCTACAGTTTCCAGACAGATAATCTAATCAGCCAGTCACATGTCGCTGGGGAAACAAACAGCCTCCATCTGCAGAACATTCAACAATGGAGGCCTGGGCAAGGGGCTGGGGCCGGAAAGGGAGCCAGCGATCGACCACACATTCGCTCCATGAGACACACAGACATTTCCCCTTACTTTTTAGGAGGAAAAAGGTGCGTCTTTTGGAGCGAAAAATACAGCGAATTGATGAAACAGAATTTTTTTTAATTTGCTAATAAACCGGGTTAACTGTTAGCATGGCAACTCAAAAAAGAAAGGAAGAATAGGACCATGAATAATATTGTAGATGAGGTTAAGCATTTGACTAGCCCAAAAGAGATAAGAAAAGCATTTGAATTTATTTATACTTCATTATATCATTGTGAGAAGGAGGACTTTAAGACAATGGACTCTTATTAAGGTAATTGTAATATATTCTATCTAAGGAAAATCAGCAAATTTTGAATGCACCCATATAGATATCGGAATTGCAAATGGCAATAATCCAAATGAAGATGGGAAAAGCACCTGGGCCAGATGGACTTCTTGCAATCTATTATAAAAAGTTTTAGGAAGCACTTACAGAACCACTTAAGGACACCATAAACAGAATTGATCCCCAAACAAGACTTAACAAAGACAAAAAAATTATAGACCTATTTCATTACTGAATTGTGACTACAAACTATTTGCTACAATCTTGGTTTATAGATTGAAAAGGACACTGACTGACTCAGTCCACAGAGACCAGTGTGGATTTTTACCAGGCCAACAAATGAAAGACAATATAAGAAATATAATCAATTTAATAGAGTACCTGGAAGTAAAAAAAAGAAAAACGGGCTACATTAATCTTCCTAGATGTGGAGAAAGCTTTTGACAATATTTCATGGTCATTTATGATTAAGGTTTTAGAGAAAATGGAAATAGGTTATTCTTTCCTAGCAGGAATGAAAGCAATCTATACCGATCAATCTGCAAATATATTAGTAAACAATATTCTTTCAGACAAATGGCAAATAGAGACAAGGCTGTCCCTTATCTCCACTTTTGTTTATTATAACATTAGAAATACTGCTTCAGAATATAAGGCGAAATCGGGAAATTAAAGGTATTGAGGTGGGACACAGAGTCTATAAATTAAGGGCATTTACTGACGTGTTGTGGGGGCTGTGGTATTGACCCTGGAACAACCTTTGGAGAACGTTCCCAAAGCATTAGAAGAAATTAAAAGGTTTGGAGAAGTGGTGGGTTTCAAAATAAACTCAGATTAAAACAAAATTTTGGTTAAATACATGGATGAGCAGTCAATTTTTTTTTTAGAAAGGATGTCTGGTTTAAAAAAAGGCAAAAAAGTATTTGGGAATTTGGCTGACAGTAAGAAAGCTCAACCTATTGGAAAATAATTATATTAAATTGTGGGGAAAGGTTAAGAAAGAGTTGGAGATATAGGGGAGAATGAAACTCCCTCTTAGGTAGAATTTCAGCCATTTAAATGAATATACTCCCTAAAATACTGTTTTTTATTCCAATCAATCCCGATTGTAAATAATTCAAACTGCTTCAAGGAATGGAAAAAATATATTTCTAAATTCATCTGGCAGGGAAAAAGGCCAAGAATCAAATATAAAATTCTGATAGATACAAAAGAAAGAGGAGGCCAGATTAGCAATTGCATTATGAGGCAGCTTGTTTGTGTTGGTTAAAAGAATGGATTGTATTGGACAATGCAGACATTTTAGATTTAGAAGGTCATAATTTAAAATTCGGCTGGCATGCATGTCTTTGGTATGGGAAGGCTAAAATCTATAAAAGTTTCATGAACCGCATTCTTAGGAAGAATTGGTATAGCGTCTGGGAGACTCTATACAGCTGGGAGACAGTATACAACTGAAAACGCAGGCAGCACTAAGATAAATTCAACAGAATAATTAATTTGTGGTTGATGCTAAAGTGGAAAACTGATTTGAATGGTTATAGTAAAATATTCAGGAATGTATGATATGTAAAATGAACCATGGAAGGAGAAGAAGGAAAGTCATTATTATTAAAAAGAGCTCCTCCCATTGCCCCAAAGTAGAAGCCAATACTGACCACTTGACTGGGTGATAATAATAGAAGCTAGATATATACATGTAGCAGAATGAGGTGGAAGAAACCCTGTGGAATGAGCTGGAATGAATAAAAGACTACATTTCTGAATGGTCATAAACATGAAAAGAGACTCTCTGAAATGACTATCTCATCAGAGAGAGAAATGCTTAAAATGTCTCCCTGTTAAGCTACTTTTCTCCTAGCAGGGTGTTTATACAGAGTATTATAACACTCCACCTGCAGTCTACTTACTATCTCCTTCTGCTATGTGCAGAAACCAGGTAAGAACCAGGTCTGTCGGAAGAGCTGGAAACCAAAAATGGCTTTATTGTGAGGACGATGACATCATATATTTACTAATTAACTAAATTACTTTTGCTCTATGCCACAGCAGATGTAGGAGCTCGTTTTGAAAGACTAATAACCCAAGGCTTTGACACAGCACATGTTCTTATAACAGAGGTTAAAAGGGATTTATCTTCTAGAGCTTACTGGAAGGACTAATTACATTAATTCTTTACTCAGTTGCTTTCCTGGTATCCTTGCGTTTTCAAGGATGCCATCTGCCTGATCAGACACAATGCTCCCAATGAAGTACTGACACTTTTTGAATACATATATGCATACATGTGTGTGAATCGCTTTGATAAAGTGCTAAAGAAAACTTTATCTCAACTAACAATTGCACTCAGTGTTCGAACACTCAGAAGAACTGGGACATCAATAAATTAAAAAAGGTTTGCGTTGCCACACCACATCGCTCACAGACTAAGAGATAGGAAGTAAGAGCAAGGGCTTAGCAATAATCTCTCTAGACATTAAGCACCAACAAAAAAATTGGTTTGTCATTCTTCTGCCAAAAGAGCTTTACAGGAATGGATGACAGGCAAACAGTTTAGCTAATAAACAATGTCTTCTCAGGGTATACAAATTCTCCCATCTGGATGTGCCATGGGCTTACATCAGCAAAGAAGCTTTTTAAACCCCTCTTGCCCTGGAGTTTAAGGTTACGTCACCCTGTTGAAACAGGATCCTCCATTCCAAGATACTTCTAAGCTGGAGTTGGGGAAGAGACATTAAGCTGCACTATACTTTTGATTCTCATGGACCAGAGGAAACTGGTCAGGATGACAAGAAACTAGGAATAAGGGTCAAAAAAAATTAAAAGTAGCAACCATCTTAGCATTTAGGCAGCACTGTTTAGAGCATGGGTAGGCAAACTAAGGCCTGGGGGCCAGATCCAGCCCAATCGCCTTCTAAATCTGGACTGTCCGGCGTGTTTTTACATGAGTAAAACGTGGTGGAGTGGTTAAGAGCGGTGGATTCGTAATCTGGGGAACCGGGTTCGCGTCTCCGCTCCTCCACATGCAGCTGCTGGGTGACCTTGGGCCAGTCACACTTCTCTGAAGTCTCTGAGCCCCACTCACCTCCCAGAGTGTTTGTTGTGGGGGAGGAAGGGAAAAGAGATTGTTAGCTGCTTTGAGACTCCTTCAGGGAGTGGTAAAGCGGGATATCAAATCCAAACTCCTCCTCCTCCTCCTCCTCCTCTTCTTCTTCTTCTTCTTCTTCTTCTTCTTCTTCTTCTTCTTCTTTTATTTAAAATGCATCTCTGGGTTATTTGTGGAGCCTGCCTGGTGTTCTTACATGAGTAGAATGTGTCCTTTTATTTAAAATGCATCTCTGGGGCATAGGAATTCATTCCCCCCCCCAAAAAAAATATAAATATAGTCCGGCCCCCGTCCCACAAGGTCTGAGGGACAGTGGACTGGCCCCCTACTGAAAAGGTTTGCTGACCCCTGGTTTAGAGTGTTTGGAGCATTTCCTATCCATAGTCATTCTTACAAGGGTAGGCCAGTAAATATGGACCTGAAATTGCACACTCAACCTTATCAGGAAGAATTGGAAACTTCAAACAACTCACTACTGTGAAAGCAAGAGTCCAGGATAAACAAGATCCTTGAACGCTGATCAGCACAGCCTCAAGTCATCAGGAGTACTGGACAGCCCATAATCCTGCAGAGCCTTTTGCCTTTATAACTGAAAATTTCAAAAGGTCCAGTTCATATATTTAATATGGTGCTGTGGTCTAAGCCACTGAATCTAGGGCTTGCTGATCAGAAGGTCGGCGGTTCAAATCCCCACGATGGGGTGAGCTCCCATTGCTCGGTCCCTGCTCCTGCCAACCTAGCAGTTCGAAAGCACGTCAAAGTGTAAGTAGATAAATAGGTACCGCTCCGGCGGGAAGGTAAACGGTGTTTCCGTGCGCTGCTCTGGTTCGCCAGAAGCGGCTTAGTCATGACCCGGAAAAACTGTCTGCATACAAACGTCGGCTCCCTCGGCCAGTAAAGCGAGATGAGCACCGCAACCCGAGTCGTTCACGATGACTTAATTGTAAGGGGTCCTTTACCTTTTTACATATCTAACATGAGTATAAAATGGCAAACCTGTTGGATACTTGAGCATAACTGAAGAAGAAGAAGAAGAGTTTGGATCTGATATCCCGCTTTATCACTCCCTGAAGGCGTCTCAAAGCGGCTAACAATCTCCTTTCCCTTCCTCCCCCACAACAAACGCTCTGTGAGGTGAGTGGGGCTGAGAGACTTCAGAGAAGTGTGACTAGCCCTTGGTCACCCAGCAGCTGCATGTGGAGGAGCGGGGAATCGAACCCGGTTCACCAGATTACGAGTCTACCGCTCTTAACCACTACACCACACTAACTCTAGGGATACATTGGGATTGCCTTCAGCTCCTTGATGAGCATACGCTTAATGACAAACCATATAATGTGTGAAACAGCCAATAGAGAGTCTGCACTTTAAATTTTGCCAACTTCTTTCTCACTTACATGATAAAACTGAATTGGGAATGTACACTTCAGGTGAGGGCTCACATTGAGTTGAACAGTACTCTATGCAGATAATCCTCTGCAAGTAGAAAGCTACCACTTGGAGGAGAATTAGAACACAGATCTCTTCTTAACATGCTAACTTCTCTGGGTGTGGGCAACAGTTTTTGCATGTAGGTTAGCCATCTCAGGCCTTGAACACATCCAAGCCTATTATTCTCCCACATTTCTTGATGAGTCTGATATTCTTGTAAAGAAGCTGGTAAAATGCGGTCTTGACTATGCTACCACTCAGTGGATTTGTAACTGGCTGACTGACCGAACCCAAAGGGTGCTCATCAATGGTTCCTCTTCATCCTGGAGAAAAGTGACTAGTGGGGTGCCACAGGGTTCTGTCTTGGGCCCGGTCTTATTCAACATCTTTATCAACGACTTGGATGATGGACTCAAGGGCATCCTGATCAAATTTGCAGATGACACCAAACTGGGAGGGGTGGCTAACACCCCAGAGGACAGGATCACACTTCAAAACGACCTTGACAGATTAGAGAACTGGGCAAAAGCAAACAAGATGAATTTTAACAGGGAGAAATGTAAAGTATTGCACTTGGGCAAAAAAAATGAGAGGCACAAATACAAGATGGGTGACACCTGGCTTGAGAGCAGTACATGTGAAAAGGATCTAGGAGTCTTGGTTGACCACAAACTTGACATGAGCCAACAGTGTGACGCGGCAGCTAAAAAAGCCAATGCAATTCTGGGCTGCATCAATAGGAGTATAGCATCTAGATCAAGGGAAGTAATAGTGCCACTGTATTCTGCTCTGGTCAGACCACACCTGGAGTACTGTGTCCAGTTCTGGGCACCACAATTCAAGAAGGACACTGACAAACTGGAACGTGTCCAGAGGAGGGCAACCAAAATGGTCAAAGGCCTGGAAACGATGCCTTATGAGGAACGGCTAAGGGAGCTGGGCATGTTTAGCCTGGAGAAGAGGAGGTTAACGGGTGATATGATAGCCATGTTCAAATATATAAAAGGATGTCACATAGAGGAGGGAGAAAGGTTGTTTTCTGCTGCTCCAGAGAAGCGGACACGGAGCAATGGATCCAAACTACAAGAAAGAAGATTCCACCTAAACATTAGGAAGAACTTCCTGACAGTAAGAGCTGTTCGACAATGGAATTTGCTGCCAAGGAGTGTGGTGGAGTCTCCTACTTTGGAGGTCTTTAAGCAGAGGCTTGACAACCATATGTCAGGAGTGCTCTGATGGTGTTTCCTGCTTGGCAGGGGGTTGGACTCGATGGTCCTTGTGGTCTCTTCCAACTCTATGATTCTATGATTCTATGATTTCTTCCATGAGGCCTCTCCCTACATTGATATATAATATTTATATACCACATTTCAATAAAACGTTATCAAAGCAATTTGCAGAACAAAAGGGGAACTTGCAGGTATGTTTCAGCTTGGTACTAGAGAAATATAGCACAGCTACAAAATTTGGGAGTGGGGTGGGGAGAGACTGCTTCAAATGATTCAGCGTTTTACTTTGATTGAAAGACATACTATCTGCCCGATATTGGGAGGGGGGGGCTTGTCATGTGTATGTGTGATGTCACACGTGTGATGTCATGTGCGTCAGAAGGAGGCCCAGTGGGGCCTGCCACCAGAGGGAAGCCCAGTCCCTTAAGATGGGAGGGGGGCGCTCTGCCCCATCCCCACATACTTTGAGGGGGCTGAGGTGTCATAGAGCTGGCACTTATGTGGAAAGACAAAGCTTTTCTGCCTGCCTGCCCCCATCAACCAGGTTATTTTTCCACTGCTACTGAAGCTGAGAACAGACAGACAAAGCTTGTCCCAGTACAGTGGACGCTTGGGTTGAGAACGTGATCCGTGCGGGATGCACGTTCGCAACCCGCCGCGTTCGCAACCCGCAGTGGTGCGTCTGCGCACACGCGGGTTGCGATTCGGCGCTTCGGCACATGCGCGATAGCCGAAACCCAGAAATAACTTGTTCCGGTACTTCCGGGTTTCGGCGGTCCGTAACCCAAAAAAACGCAACCTGATGAGTCTGTAACCTGAGGTATGACTGTATTCTACAATAGGCTTGCTTAGCTAAAATTAAGTATAGCATTAAATACAAGGTCCTTACAATCCTCTTTTTCAAAAGTTATTGTGAAGAAGACAGCCGACACATATTTAGAAATAGCCACTCCATATTGTTTACACTTCTATAAGTTTCCCCCATCATTATATTTTGCTTATCATGGCTATCCAAAGTTCGTTCTGCAAGCCACCATCTGGTAGGGATTTGCAATAGATTAAGGGCAAGAGTTCAGACGAGTTCAGATGAGGGTGCCACTTAGGATGCCCAGTCTCAACTGGTTAAACTTTCAAAAAGCATATTTTTCACTCTTCATTGCCCTGGATTCTCTCTCCAGAACCATAAAACGATTTTTAATCTATACATTCAGCAGTTCCCCACCCTCCCTCCCAATAAACTAAAACTCAATTCTGTCAAAATGGAGGTTTGTGCGTGGTGGTTACTCTCATTCAAGAAGATGGGGACAAACTATTCTGGATACCTTTGCATTTTCCCGAAAGCAGGAGTGGCCAATTCAATGCCCACAGGCCACATCTGGCCCCGCAAGTGATTTCCAGCAACCCCCAAAGCCTCCCAGAAATTTGGCTGCCGTGTCCCACTTAAAACAACAATGCCAAGCAGATGGTGATGTTGGAGCCCCATCACCATGCTGATGAGAGCAGAGAGGTGTCCATCTCTTTGCTCAGGCTAGAACTTCTTGGCCTTCACAGGTGCGACTCCAGCTTGAGACAGTTTAATTTGGTATGTAGGGCGGTACCAGTTAACGGCTTTGAAGCCGTGGGCCCACTGGACTCTACCCACCCTGAGCACATGGGTCAGGATTGGGAGAGGTCAGTGAGGCATGGTTCAGGCAGAAGGCCACCCAATACTGGGTGGCCTTCTGCCTCCCAATGCCTCCTATATTTCACAGAAGACTGAGGTAACATGACACTGTTTCTCATTACGTACAGTCGGACCTTGGATCTCAAACGCCTTGGTACTTGGATGTTTCGGCTCCCGAACACCACAAACCTGGAAGTGAGTGTTCCGGTTTGCGAATGCTTTTCGGAAGCCGAACGTCTGACACGGCTTACATGGCTCACAATTGGCTGCAGGAAGCTCCTTCAGTCAATCGAAAGCAGCGCCATGTTTTTCGAAAGGTTCTGGGAGTCGAATGGACTCCCAGAATGGATTAAGTTTGACAACCAAGGTACGACTGTATTATGTATTACTGTGCATTGCTTATCATTGTGAACTCCATTGACACAACTGTGGCTTATTAAAATATATATATATAAATATATATATATTCTATAGTCTATAAAGCACCCTGCAGCTTTTTGATTAAGACTGGTACAGTAGGGTCGTAATTTATGCAAGGGTTATGTTCTGGGGATCACGGCTAAACCCAAAATCGTATATAGTCAAAACCCATTGGGTTACATGGTGGGTGAGATTGCCAACGCCAACTTTCCTGGAATCCCGTCCCCTTTCTGCCCCCCCCCTTTTCATCACTTTAAATTTTTTGCCACGTGCGCAAAGCTGAATGTGCACAAATTAAATGTGCGCAAGTTGCGGGCTTATTGTATATAAATGGGGAGAGAGAGAGAAAAAGAGAGAGAGAGAGAGAGAGAGAGAGAGAGAGAGAGAGAGAGAGAAGGACAAAAATCTCAAACTGCACCCAGTATATTTCAAGTGAGACCCTGAACGTGCTGAATGTAAGTTTTCTTTTTCCATTGGTAGAACAGGGGACTCTTCATCTCAAGGTTGTGAGTTTAAGCCCCACGTTGGGCAAAAGATTTCTGCATTGCAAGGGGTTGGACTAGATTATCCTTGGGCAGTGGCGAAGCTGCATGCTCTGATACCAGGGGCGGAGAGCAGGCGGGGGTGTAGCTGGTGCACCGCGGGGTGTGGTGCATGCCCTGGGGGCATGGTACGCCACCCGCAGGCGTGTGGCGCATGTTCTGGGGGCATGACGCGCTGTCTGTAGGGACGTGGCACCCAACGAGTGGAAGGTTGCGCAGTTCGTGTCCTGGGGGGCCACCGCGATAGCACCCTACCGGAATAGTGGTGCTGGGGGCGGTCCGCTCCCTCCGCACCCCCATTCCTCCTTCAGTGCCCTTGGGATCCCTTCCAACTCCACAATTGATTCCACATATGATTCAATGATTCTAAGTTTCAGATATGATATATCTATTAATATAACCCAAAGCAACACCGGCGATTTTTGCCCTGGCAATGCAGGTACACATTTAAATTTAGCCATTCGTTATGGCAACAAATGTTTGACAAGTACCGTATTTTTCGCTCTATAAGACACACCTAGTTTTTGGAGGAGGAAAACAAGAAAAAAAATATTCTGAATCCCAGAAGCCAGAACAGCAAGAGGGATCTCTGCGCAGCGAAAGCAGCAATCCCTCTTGCTGTTCTGGCTTCTGGGATAGCTGCGCAGCCTGCATTCGCTCCATAAGACGCACACCACACATTTCCCTTTACTTTTTAGGAGGGAAAAGGTGTGTCTTACAGAGCGAAAAATACGGTACTTTTAATGAATATGGATTGGATGCAAGCATGCATTTTGCAAGTCGTTTATATCCAATTTAAGCCAGTCTGAGGTCAAGAGAACTCTCACCTATTCAATGCCCCGACATTAAGAACACTCCTGGTAGGCCCCTAGTATCCTCCAATGAAGTGAAGAGATTACTATCTCACCTGTGTAGACAGAAAGCCCCTGGGGAAGATATGTTCTCTCCCCCAGCCCCCAGGGTACCTGTAACGGTCTTGCTTTGCATGTGGGGTTTTTGCCCCTTCTTTCCTGCATGCCAAATGGTATTTTTGTTCTGATTAAGTTTCATTGTGATTTATCTTCTGAGCTGGGTATCATTTCAGAATTTTAATCTTAATGCTAAAATGGCACCATACTCGGCATTTGTCATTCCTTTCAAGATATTTATCATCCGTAAATTTGATGACTGTGTTCCCTTAGGTCAGTAATGTTGAACAGCCAGGGAAAATGTCCCTTGTTAAGATGCTGGAAGCAACAGCAGTTGAATAATGATTGTTTAAATAAGTCTTCAAAGTCTTAGGCTAACGATATTTTCTAATGCATGTCTTATTACAACATTTTAAAACTTTAGTATGCCTAATAAAGGACCCCTGACCATTAGGTCCAGTCATGGCCGACTCTGGGGTTGCGGCGCTCATCTCGCTTTATTGGCTGAGGGAGCTGGTGTACAGCTTCCGGGTCATGTGGCCAGCATGACTAAGCCGCTTCTGGCAAAACAAAGCAGCGCACAGAAACGCCGTTTACCTTTCCGCCGGAGCGGTACCTATTTATCTACTTGCACTTCATGCTTTCGAACTGCTAGGTTGGCAGGAGCAGGGACTGAGCAACAGGAGCTCACCCCGTTGTGGGGATTCGAACCGCCGACCTTCTGATCGGCAAGCCCTAGGCTCAGTGGTTTAGACCACAGCGCCACCCGCGTCCCAGTATGCCTAATACTAATGTCTAAACTACACTGACTATAACAAACACTCCATTAGAATCGTCACACTTGGTTGACTTGAATAATTTTTATTTATTTTGTCATTTAGTTTGAAAGAAGGTAAAGGCAATCCTTGAGTATATCTTCCCTAAATGGGGGGTGGGGTGGTGAAGTGGTCACACACACACACCCCACAGCAGCGATTCCAGGGTCCGCTCTTAAAGGGGTTTGCAAATAGGGAGTCACTGGCCATACACTGAAAGGTTGTCAATGAACTCTCATGTGTTGCAGGGATATGGGGTAGGCTGCCTGCATACACAAGCATCTTGCAGTGCACCCTCCCATATCCCATTCACCTTGAGGAGCCCCAGTTCCCTGGCTGGGGACTGGGAGGGATACACACCCAATGCCTAAGCCCAGGTCTTCCTACATATGAAAGGTTTAATGAAGTTGTGGCCAATTTTTAATCCCATAACACGTCACAAGTGATTATTCTTTCTGGTGGTCTCTCGGGGCTGGGGGATTCTCTGCCTGGGCACGCAAAGGTTCGACTAATGTTGAATCACACAGGCAAATTCTCCTTTGAATGTTGACTTCAATATCCTGCAGGTGTTTGACCTAGAAGGTTTAATTCTATTATGGGGGAACATATTAAACAGAGAGAAAAATATATGGAACATAGCATTCACTCTGTCACACGCTCCCCTTAACAATGCTTCACACTTCAGGTACAGGAAATGAAGTAGAGCTGCGCAAATCCTACTGTAAAAAAATATATCCCAGATGAGCATAATCTTATTTGGAAGAGCACCTGGTTTCCATAGTGACAAAGCAGAAACCACTAAGACATTCCAAGCAAGCTAAGAATCAGATGAAGTTTGCCTCACTTCTTAAATAACTATTTCAACTCATAGGGGTAAAGGGACTCCTGACCATTAGGTCCAGTCGTGGCCAACTCTGGGGTTGCAGCACTCATCTCGCTTTACTGGCCGAGGGAGCCAGCGTACAGCTTCCGGGTCATGTGGTCAGCATGACTAAGCCGCTTCTGGCGAACCAGAGCAGCGCACGGGAACGGCGTTTACCTTCCCGCCGGAGTGGTACCTATTTATCTACTTGCACTTTGACGTGCTTTCAAACTGCTAGGTTGGCAGGAGCAGGAGGGAGCTCACCCCGTCGCGGGGATTCGAACTGCCGACCTTCTGATCGGCAAGTCCTAGGCTCTGTGGTTTAACCCACAGTGCCACCCGCATCCCATTTCAACTCATAGTAAGCTGCAATAGTCAGGGGAGAAAACACATATGCATACTTTCCACCCACTCAGCAATTGCACAAACAGCATACATTGCTTGACTTGGATAGGCAACCAGAGGCCCAGGGGCCGGATGCTGCCCAATTGCCTTCTAATTCTGGCCCATGTACAGTATAGGAATCAGCATGTTTTTACATGAGTAGAATGTGTCCTTTTATTTAAAATGCATTTCTGGGTTATTTGTGGGGCATAGAAATTCGTTCATTTTCCCCCCAAAATATAGTCTGGTCCCCCACAAGTCTGAGGGACAGTGGACTGGCCCACGGTTGAAAAAGTTTGCTGACCCCTGTCTTGACTAAACCACTTCTGGTGCAACGGAACACCATGATGGAAACCAGCGTGCACGGAAACGCCATTTACCTTCCCACCACCTATTTATCTACTTGCACTGGCGTGCTTTCGAACTGCTAGGTAGGCAGGAGCTGGGACACAGCAACAGGAGCTCACCCCGCCGCGGGGATTCGAACCGCAGACCTTCTGAATGGCAAGCCCAAGAGGCTCAGTGGTTTAGACCACAGTGCCACATTGCTTCTAATTTGCATGTCACTGATAGCATTTGCTATAAATATGCATCTAAGTGACTAGTAAACACAATATTGGTAATGTTTCATGGGATTACTGTAAATTCACTGTAGTCTCACCATCATGACAGTCAAGGGGATTTAATATGTACAATGTAGGAAACAAGAAACCTTTGCAGTGATAGCTGATGGTTCAGTCCAGCACATTTCTACTCTGCTTTTTGAAGCATGCCCAAAGCACCATTATATAATTTTAAAACATACCTCTACATCACCAGAATAGGTAAAGCAGTAAAGAACATGTCAAGAACACAGCCAAATGCGATTAGATGTTTTGCAGCCTTTTCAAAAAGTGGGTTAATTTTTTTGCTTCATGGTTAAAACCAGGCACTTTAAATGGGACTCAGTTTAAAGTGCTGGTATTAACCTACATTAATAGCGAGAGACCAGGTTACCTGAATGATCCCTCCCATATATGTGAATCCAGAGTTTAAGATCCTCTTTAGGGAGCCTGCTCTCTGTTCCTCACCCCAAGTGAAGTGTTATGGTTCACCACCATAGAGTAAAGTTACCAGACATCCCCGTTTCCCGGGGACAGTTCCCGGATTTACAAATCAGTCCCCATACAAAATCAATTGAAGTTGAAAAGTGTCCCTGGATTCATTGAAAAAAATCTTAACCTTACCATAGAGAAGACTTTTCTGGTACTGTACCCAGGTAATACAATAGGTTCCACACATAAAGCCTCACCTGGTGTTTCTCTGTGGTCTTTTGAAGTGCCAGGTGAATACCTTTTCATTCACCCATGCTTTTATACAGTGGTACCTCGGTTCTCAAACACCTCGGTACTCAAACAACCTGGAACCCAAACACTGCAAACCTGGAAATAAGTGTTCTGCTTTGCACTGGCGGAGAAAGAGGTGTGCGGGGGGGAGTGCACTGCCCCCAGCAGCGTAATCCTGGCGGGGTGCCATCGCGGCTGCTTCCCCGCTCACGCTGGGCGCCCCGCTCCTATGGGCACCATGCCACGCCCCTGGGACGCGCGCTAGCTCTGCCCCCGCCTGCTCTCCACCACTGCTGCTTTGTGAACTTTTTTCAGAAGCTGAACGTGCTCCCTTTTGAGTGCCATACTTCTGTTTTGAGTGTTACACTGAAGTCTGTCTGTTTTTGCTATTTATTTTGGGTTTTGGTTTTTGCGGCTTTTTTGTTTTGTTTTTGTGACTGCGTGGAACCCAGTTCAGCTACTGATTGATTGATTGATTGCATGACTGCAGTACATTGTTTATTGCTTTCATTTTATGGATCAATGGTCTCGTTAGATAGCAAAATTCATGTTAAATTGCTGTTTTAGGGGTTGTTTTTAAAAGTCTGGAACAGATTAATCCATTTCGCATTACTTTCTATGGGAAAGCACACCTTGGTATTGGAATGCTTTGGTTTTGGGACGGACTTCCGGAACGAATTAAGTTTGAGAACCAAGGTACCACTGTATTGCATTTTAAATCCAGGCTGAAAATTGTTTTACAGTCTAATGTTACAAGGATCTTTTTTTGTAAACAGCCCAGGGAATATTTATTCCTGGGTGGCTATACATAATTAAATAAATCTCTGCACAATAGAGAAATCATTCCCTAACGTGGCGCCTAGAGCAGTAGAGGCCCTGCTCCTAGCTGACACAACATTATTAGAGCAGAGGTATACTGGCTTATGGGACGCGGGTGGCGCTGTGGATTAAACCACAGAGCCTAGAGCTTGCCGATCAGAAGGTTGGCGGTTCAAATCCCCGCAACGGGGTGAGCTCCTGTTGCTCAGTCCCTGCTGCTGCCAACCTAGCAGTTTGAAAGCATGCCAGTGCAAATAGATAAATAGGTACCACTCTGGCGGGAAGGTAAACGGCGTTTCTGTGCGCTGCTCTGGTTCTCCAGAAGCGGCTTAGTCATGCTGGCCACATGACCCTGAAGTTGTACGCCGGCTCCCTTGGCCAATAAAGCGAGATGACTGCCGCAACCCCAGAGTCAGTCACGACTGGACCTAATGGTCAGGGGTCCCTTTACCTTTACCTTTACCTTTACCATTAGCATGTATAGGTCAACAGCCTGCAGACGCACAAGAACTCATAGAACAGTAGTTTTCCTTTGGCTGCATAGAGCCTAAGGGTTTATTATCCTTTTTCAGCTTAAGGGTTGCACTGCCCAATTGCAACCCTTCTGGGGGCTGCAAATCATCAGCAGGTGTGTCAACCACAAAGACCATGGGTAGGCAAACTAAGGCCCAGGGGCCGGATCCGGCCCAATCGCCTTCTAATTCAGGCCTGCAGACGGTCCAAGAATCAGCGTGTTTTTACACAAGTAGAATGTGTGCTTTATTTAAAATGCATCTCTGGGTTATTTGTGGGGCATAGGAATTCATTTATTATTATTATTATTGCAAAATATAGTCCAGCCCCCCACAAGGTCTGAGGGACAGTGGACCGGGCCCCTGCTGAAAAAGTTTGCTGCCCCCTGACAAAGACAGAGAGAGCTGGGTAGTGAGAGTGACAAGAGACTGCACATGCAGTTGTTCCCACACACCACCAGCAGTCCCCACAAGCTGCGCGGAAACTGAGATTTTGACCAGCTTCAGCCCATCTGAAGCTGATACAGGCTCGTCTTATCTTGAGCCCAAGCAGAGTAGTCCACACAGCAGAAGGATAAGCAGTATGTGCCACATTCTTAACTTTATTTCCACTCTATGCTGAGAGAATACAAACATGCATCTTGCCTCTGTGAGAGCAGAGAAGCAACTGTCTCTCTAACAAAGAAACCGAGAGAACAGTGAAAAACAGGAAACCAGTGTACGTCACATCCAGTCTCCCATTCCCGTGGGAATCCGACAGTAACTCTGACTGTGGAATGCAAAACAATGTCTTGTGACTGCAGTTGCTGCTCAGTGAGGGAAATAGAAACCAACAGAAACCTCCCCAATACCCCATGGGGCTTTTGCTTTTTGTGGAAGAAATGAACAGCTCCAACCATCACTGCACAGTTTGCCTGGGTCATGGTTGTTCTCCCTAGCAGGAAGAGAGTCTGCAGTGGGAATTCTTCAAATGCCGGGAGCTGGGCTATAGTACTCATATATTCCACACAAACACACACACACACACACACACACACACACACACACACACACTCCACCATGTTGACCCTGTAAGATGGTTTCCAGGCATTCTTTCCACCCAAATCCCGCTCTTTGCCCCACATTACTAAACAAATTCCCTTGCCAGGAAAGCAGGTCACTTAAGCTTCACACAGTGTTAGAATCTCAGGTATATAAACTCCTTAAACCAGTTTCCTTGAAACCAAGGTATACAACCAGGGTATCTCAGGTATAGAAACTCCTTAAATGACTCCTTAAACCAGGGTTAGAGTCCCCCAAATAAGGAATGCCTAGTTGCCATTTCTGAGCCAGATGGCTCAAAAGTCTTATTTTTCAATACTTCTTGGTTCCTGAAATTCATTCTGATTCTGCAGATAAAATATAAGGGATATAACACTACAGGGTGTGTTGCTAGTGTGTGAAAACAATGAAGATCCAAGGATCCCCGGGCAGGCAGCTCCAGATGGTGGAGAGGTCAGACGCCATCCTGGCACCTGGGCATCTTCACTTGGTAGCAGGAGACTAATAGCCAGGTGCAAAATGCGATTTTCAAATGGCGGCTTCAAATTGCCTGCTTTGCCACCTACCACTTCCACCACCTCCTCTTCCTCATTGCTGATCTATAATATGTGCTGCAGTATTCCTCAAGAGCTCCTTAACTCACTCCCTTTCTATTGCACCTGGGCCAATAATAATAATAATAATAATAATAATAATAATAATAATTTATTTATTATTTAAACCCCGCCCACCTGGCTGGGTTTCCCCAGCCACTCTGGGCGGCTTCCAACAGTATGTTAAAAACACAGTAAAAGATCAAACATTAAAAACTTCCCTAAACAGGGCTGCCTTCAGATGTCTTCTAAAAGTCAGGAAGTTCCTTATTTCCTTGACATCTGATGGGAGGGCGAGTGCCACTACTGAGAAGGCCCTCTGCCTGGTTCCCTGTAACCTCACTTCTCACAGGGAGGGAACCACCAGAAGGCCCTCAGAGGTGGACCTCAGTGTCCAGGCTGAACGATGGAGGTGGAGACGCTCCTTCAGGTATACTGGACCGAGGCCGTTTAGGGCTTTCAAGGTCAGCACCAACACTTTGAATTGTGCTCAGAAATGTACTGGGAGCCAATGTAGGTCTTTCAAGACCGGTGTTATATGGTCTCGGCGGCTGCTCCCAGTCACCAGTCTAGCCGCCACATTCTGGATTAGTTGTAGTTTCTGGGTCACCTTCAAAGGTAGCCCCACATAGAGCGCATTGCAGTAGTCCAAGCGGGAGATAACTAGAGCATTCACCACTCTGGCAAGGCAGTCCACAGGCAGATAGGGTCTCAGCCTGCGTACCAGATGGAGCTGGGAGACAGCTGCTCTGGACACAATTGCCTTTCCTACCCCACAGTGGTACCAGCAAACAACTGCAGCCTCTCTTTTCCTCCTTTCCTTCCAACCCAGCACTATACTCTCTCCAGCTGTGCTCAGATCTTTGGCCAAGGGGTGTGTGAGTTAACAGAGATACAATACCTCCCAATTATTCCAAAGAACAGCCAAAGCATAAAGTTACAGGAAGCAAATAACAAGCAAAGGTTTCTGAGCTTACCTGACGTAGTTCAGAAAATGGGGGACAGGGGAGGGAGGTTAAAGCACTATCAATGACAGAGGCGGGGAAACAATGAACATTTGGGTTCATACACACGGCTCATGAATTAGCCTCCAGAGAGTTCATGGCCCACTATGGTGTGGTTTGAACCAGAGACTGCCAGTTCTCACTCTTACAGCCAACTTGCCAGTATAAAGGCACGCATTCATTTCAGCAACTCTTAGGCGACAGCTTTGCTCTGATATCCCACGCTTTGCGATCCTTCATCTTGAGAATGTAAATTCAAGAACTATGATTTTTGTATCATCTGGAGTTACAGATAGGACGGCTCTTCCTGAATACAACTCCTGTGGCAATAAATGGCTGGTACATTTTCAGCATGGCACACTTCCAGCGTGGCTTGACTGCTCTGATATCTCAGGAGGCAATGGGATACTAAAAAGAACATTTACTTAGCACAGAGATTCTGCTTCTACCTCCGTTGGCACTTGGGTGCTGGAAGAGGTGGAATGATATAAGTGTAAATGGAAGCCATTATTAAAGAGTTTTTCTGAAACGGTAACAGTGTCAGTCTTGTATCCTTTTAAATATTCCCAGTTCCAAAATAATTCCCTTCATGCATTTTTATTTTTTATTACAGATAGGTAGCCGTGTTGGTCTGCCATAGTCAAAATAAAAAAATTCCTTCCAGTAGCACCTTAAAGACCAACTAAGTTAGTTCTTGGTATGGGCTTTCGTGTGCATGCACACTTCTTCACATACACTTCTTCTTTGTATCTGAAGAAGTGTGCATGCACACGAAAGCTCATACCAAGAACTAACTTAGTTGGTCTTTAAGGTGCTACTGGAAGGAATTGGTTTATTTATTTTTTATTAGTTAATGATGTTGGTTTTGATTTAGGTCTACGCAGCACTTTCTTTCAGGGGGGGTTCAGCGGTACGCATACCCCTAAACATTTTGTGAATCTAATGGGATAAGAAACTAATTTTTTTAAAACAAACTTTCGTCTCTAGCAAGGTGAATCGTCAGTTCTGTTGCTATCCCTGATGGCGGCTTCATTTCCTTTCCCGGTGTTTCCTGAGTCTCAGAGGGAAGTGAGAGTACCGCTAAACATTTTTTTAAGGAAAAAAAAAAGCACTGGGTCTAGGTCCTTTCTAGGCCCAATGACAACAACTCTGATGAAGATTAAATCACACTTTCTGAAATGCTATTCTCTTAAAAGTGTTTGGACAGCGGCAGAGCGTATGCCCGCACTGCCCAGGGTGAGCGCACTCCCAAGGGGAGCTGAGGGTGCCCTGCCAGCTGCAGGATAGCCACTCGGGTGCACGGAGCGGTGTGCATGCCTTGCAGCCGGGGGCACAGCAAACCGCCCACAGGAGTGGAGCAAGCCGCCAATAGCAGACATTTGGTGTGCCGCCAGCCCGCCTACAATTCCCCAGCCTCCCCCAGCTGTCAAAATGAAGGGGGAAGGGGGGGACGCCGCTGGCAAAGCGATGCAACTACTCCCAAAGGCTTGGGAGTTATGGGTGCACTGCACGCCGAATGTCACCCCCCTCAGGGATGACACCTGGGGTGGACCGCCCTCACCTTGCTCTGCCGCTGTGTTTTCCTGTGTCCTTTCTGTGCCCTCTGCCACACTTTTCTTTCCGGGTTCCTACGGACAATTTCCAATTCATCTCATGCCAGCGGTACCAGTTGCTCATTTCAAAGAAATCCATGCAGAGTTTGCAATGCACACTTTGGAAATTTCTTCACATGCCTAATGCAGATGTCCCCATCGAGAAGCATCGTGCTCCAACAAGTCTAACCCACTGCAATGCAAGGATCTTTTGCCCAATGTGGGATTTGAACCCACAACCCAGAGATTAAGAGTCTTATGCTTTGCTGACTGAGCTAGACTTGACCCTGCCCCAGGGCCATACAAAGCAGCCCTTGAGAGCTAATGACATTTTATAAAAGGAAATTTGGCATTCTTGGAATGCTGAAGGAGCGTCTCCACCCCCATCGTCCAGCCCGGACACTGAGGTCCAGCGCCGAGGGCCTTCTGGTGGTTTCTTCACTGCAAGAAGTGAGGTTACAGGGAACCAGGCAGAGGGCCTTCTTGGTTGTGGCCCCAGCCGTGTGGAACACCTCCCAGCAGATGTTAAAGCAATAAGCAACTATTTTACTTTTAAAAGACAACTGAAGGCTTTAGGGAAGTTTTTAACGTTTGATGCTGTATTGTTTTTAATATTCGGTTGGAAGGCACCCAGCCAGATGGGCAGGGAACAAATGAATAAATTTATTATTATTATTATTAATATTATTATTATTATTATTATTTGGCAATGGTCAAATCATAATTATTAGGTGGTCAATTGACTTATGTACCAACTCTATATCATGGCAAATGAAACTGCAATCAGGAGACAGGAAGGCTACTGAAATGGTCACATGCAGGCAAATACATCTGCTCCATCACTGCCGTGATTCAGAACACCTTGGGCCAATAGCCCCTGTCACTCTGAGAAGCATCAGGAAGAACTCTGAAAATGAACCTATCTCAAGGTAGCTTATAAGAATGCTGCATGTCTTCATCCATAAAGGTAAAGGGACCCCTGACCATTAGGTCCAGTCGTGGCCGACTCTGGGGTTGCGGCGCTCATCTCGCTTTATTGGCCAAGGGAGCCAGTGTACAGCTTCCGGGTCATGTGGCCAGCATGACTAAGCTGCTTCTGGTGAACCAGAGCAGTGCACAGAAACGCCGTTTACCTTCCTGCTGGAGTGGTACCTATTTATCTACTTGCACTTTGATGTGCTTTCGAACTGCTAGGTTGACAGGAGCAGGGACCGAGCAACGGGAGCTCACCCTGTCGCGGGGATTCGAACCGCCGACCTTCTGATCGGCAAGTCCTAGGCTCTGTGGTTTAACCCACAGTGCCACCCACATCCCACAGTCTACCCGCTTGCCATAGTCTTCATCCATACACTGACCTAAAATGCACTAAAATGCTGATCAACTTTCATGAAGATTTTTTTAAAAACCACAAACTGCTTCAAAATATAGAGAACTGAAAATTGGAAACATGAGGAACTGAAAGAACTTCAACCAACAAACATTTCCATCTCTAGCTGTACTTCTGATGATAATTAGATTCATAGAACTGTGGAGTTTGAAGAGACCTTGGGGGTTATCTAGTCCAATCCGCTGCAATGCAGGAATCTCAACATGTGGTTCCCCATCCAATTTGAAATCATACCAGACCCTGCTTAGCTTTGCAAATGTGCTGGCAGTTTTATTGCTGCACCACTGCTGTTGCTGATTTCTTATTAATGTTTTATTTTTGTTCACCATGCTGTATTTTATTAGAATCTGCTTTTGCTGATTACTAGAAAAGCAGCCTGTTGTCTTTGTCCATGGAGTTTTCTTGGCAGGGATACTGGAGTGGCTTGCCGGTTCCTGCTCCAGGTGGTAGACAAACCTAGACAACATCTTAAAAAGCAGAGACATCACCTTGCCAACAAAGGTCCATATAGTTAAAGCTATGGTTTTCCCAGTAGTAATGTATGGAAGTGAGAGCTGGACCATAAAGAAGTCTGATCGCCAAAGAATTGATGCTTTTGCATTATGGTGCTGGAGGAGACTCTTGAGAGTCCCATGGACTGCAAGAAGATCAAACCTCTCCATTCTGAAGGAAATCAGCCCTGAGTGCTCACTGGAAGGACAGATCCTGAAGCTGAGGCTCCAGTACTTTGCCCACCTCATGAGAAGACTCCCTGGAAAAGACCCTCATGTTGGGAAATATGGAGGGCGCAAGGAGAAGGGGACGACAGAGGACAAGATGGTTGGACAGTGTTCTTGAAGCTGCTAACAATGAGTTTGACCAAACTGCGGGAGGCAGTGGAAGACAGGAGTGCCTGGCGTGCTCTGGCCCATGGGGTCAAGAAGAGTCGGACATGACTAAACGACTAAACAACAACAGAAAAGCAGCGCATTGATAAACGAACGATGATCTCATAATCTACCTGGGATGAAGCCCCATGTAATTCAGTGGGATTTACTTCTGAGTAGACACGGTTAAGAATGCAGCCTAAGTCTGGCAGAGAAGCCTGAAGGGCACACCTAACAACCAAATAATGAATGCAGAATCCCAGATTGCTCTCATTTCACACTACCACCGTGGAAACCTACTTGCTCCGACATGGTTTGCCCACAGACACAGCAGCAAACCTCTTGCAGGGTTGAGTCGCCTTAATTTTCAGAGTGGTGTATAATAGACCTCCATTATTTCGCTCAAACCCAGTTGGACATCAGACTTCATTTAGAAAGCAGTCCAAAAATACCTCTGTGTCACTAACACACTTAGAAAAACAGAGCAACATATGGCAAGAGAGATTATGGATTAGCCAATTAAGTGACGTTGCTCAAATCCACATGATCCGGGTTGGGGTTGGAAGGGAAGGGAAGGCAGAGGCCACTGAGAACTCCAGTAGTTCCTTCTAAAAGAGCGAAATATGTTAAAACATGCCAAGAAAAGTTTTCATCAAAGCAGTTATTAGCTCCAAGTCTCATTCTCTTTCCTGCTGATCCCCAAGCGCCATTAAGCACATAATTTATTGAATGAGCAGCCAGCTCAATATCCACTAAGATCGCACTTTCAAGCTTCAGTCCAAAATCAATATTTATTGGGCTCTCATCCTATTCATTGCTATCAAAATTATTAATTGGATTACTCATAGACTGGAAGGAACTGCAGGGCCTGGTAGCAATTTTTATTTATTTATTCTATATAAAAATATATATCCAACTCTTCCTCCTGAAGGAGCCCTGGGCTGCAGATGTTAGCATATCAAGGAGTCACAATGGCAAGTTAACTTATTCATGCTTACTCAGAAAGTGCAGCAAGCTAGGATCCTTTTACACACACACACACACACTATAGTTTCCATCTCTCCTCTCCCCTCCCCCCACCAAACGTTTAAGCCCTTCAAGCTTCAGATCAATTTCTGAAGTACAGAGCGTCCCCTGCCAGCATTTGAAATTCGCCAGGCGCATTTTGCACCTGGCTATTGGTCACTTGCAACCAAGTGAAGATGCCCGAGCACCAGGATGGCGCTTGTTGTCCCCATCACCTGGTGGTGCTTTGCCTGGTGATCCTTGGATCCTGACTGTTTTCACACACTAGCAACACATCCTGTAGAATTCTATCGGTTATGTTTTATCTGCACAATCAAAATGAATTTCTGGAACAAAAAATGGCAACTAGGCATTCTGTTTTGGCGACTGTAAAGGTAAAGGGACCCCTGACCATTAGGTCCAGTCGTGGCTGACTCTGGGGTTGCAGCGCTCATCTCGCTTTATTGGCCGAGGGAGCCGGCGTACAGCTTCCGGGTCATGTGGCCAGCATGACTAAGCCGCTTCTGGCGAACCAGAGCAGCGCACAGAAATGCCGTTTACCTTCCCGCCAGAGCAGTACCTATTTATCTCCTTGCACTTTGACGTGCTTTCGAACTGCTAGGTTGGCAGGAGCAGGGACCGAGCAACGGGAGCTCACCCCGTCGCGGGGATTTGAACCGCCGACCTTCTGATCGGCAAGTCCTAGGCTCTGTGGTTTAACCCACAGCGCCACCTTAGGATGTCCCTTTGGTGACTGTAGCCCTGGTTTAAGGAGCCATTTGGCACCTAGATTATATATCTGAGTTACTAACACTGCCTCTGGCATATGTAAAATTTACTTATGCCAATCTTTCAATAAACAGCAAGCTTCTCCTTGTGCCATTTTACTCTAGTTTTCCCACCAGCAATTAGCATATCCATGATACACTAAGCCTCGGAATCATTGGGTTTTAGAGATCTTGCTTCGTTGTAATATGTGTTCTTCTTCATTGCCTCCATTTCCAACTTCATTTTGAATAAAAATTCTAGAGACTTTTCTCTAATGTTTTATTCAGAATGCAAGCCTAAGGCTAAAACTTTATGTTGCTAATTCTGTCATGAGAAATGGTGATTCTTTTTTAATATAAAGCAGCCTAGATGGACTATAGTCGTATCTCGGCTCCCAAACATTCAAAAACCGAAAGTGAGTGTTCTGGTTTTTGAATGTTCTTTTGGAAGCTTCCGCGGCCTCCAATTGGCTGCAGAAGCTTCCTGCAGCCAATCAGGAGCTGCCCTTTGGAAGTCAAACATTTCGGAAGTCAAACGGACTTCTGGAACAGATTTTGTTCGACATCCGAGGTACGACTGGGAAGCAGAAGGGCACAGGCAGCTTAAACTCTTCCAAAACGTAGCTACTGGGCTGCTGGCTGAAAACTGGTGGTGGGAACAGATTGTGCTGGTTCTTAAAACAACTTCATTGGTGGCTCATCCATCTCTGATAAAAACTCAGAGGGCAGGAGCTTGCTTTTACAAAATACCGTATTTTTCGCCCTATAGGACGCACCGGCCCATAGGACGCACCTAGATTTGGGGGGGGGGAAATAAAGGGAACAAAATTATTCCCCCCCCCCAGGCGCGGGGCTGGGGAAGCTCGGGCTTTGGCAGCTTTGGCATCGCTCTGGGAGCTTGCCGGGCTGGAGGAGGGGAAAACAGAGCTTCCGCCTCCCCCAGCACCCAGAACGGGACCCAGAGCCATGTGGAAGCTGCGTGCAGCTTTGGCATCGCTCTGGGAGCTTGCGGGGCTGGAGGAGGGGAAAGCCCTCCGCCAGCCTTCTCCCGCTGTCCCCCGAGTTTGCGGGGCTGGCGACGGGGAGGAGCAGGCTTCTCCCCCCCGCCAGCCTTCTAGCCAAGTCGGGGGACAGCGGGAAAGGCGCGCTGCGCCTCTCCCGCTGTCCCCCGAGTTTGCGGGGCTGGTGACGGGGCTCTCCTGAAGCCTGGAGAGCAAGAGGGGTCGGTGCGCACCGACGCACACACATTTCCCCTTCATTTTTGGAGGGGAGAAAGTGCGTCCTATAGGGCGAAAAATACGGTAAATCCTCTATTGCAGCTTGAGAGCTGGGCACCTGAGGGGTTGCCTTCTCTCACATGAACCTGCCTGTACTCTGCACTATCACCTGCTCCCCATATACATGGCCTTTGTAGTACTCTCTGCACGATGCTCACCTGATCCCAGTGCATGTCTTATCAGCACCAGGTGAAGATCTTTTCACTGCTCAAGGCCTTTGAAAGAGCGAGCCTGGCACAAAGGCAGTCAGCCCCAGCTTTCAACTGTTCAGCCACTTGCTGTTATAATTCTGCTCTAAGTTGCATAACTGTTATCCGAGTCCGAAACAGTAATACAGTGGTACCTCTGGTTACGTACTTAATTCGTTCCGGAGGTCCGTTCTTAACCTGAAACTGTTCTTAACCTGAAGCACCACTTTAGCTAATGGGGCCTCCTGCTGCCGCCACGCGATTTCTGTTCTCATCCTGAAGCAAAGTTCTTAACCCGAGATACTATTTCTGGGTTAGCGGAGTCTGTAACCTGAAGCGTATGTAACCCGAGGTAGCACTGTATGTTTTGAAACCTTTTAAATTCTGCCATTTTTTACACATTTCTCAATAAAGTGAGGCGAAAAACGAAGAAATACATACACACATAAAAAAGGTAACTCAAAATTAAAACTTTGCTTTCAAAATTGCTACAATAATTACGAGAGATCTTAATCTTTGGAGAAGAAACATTATCCACTGATATCCTGAAATGAGCCAAAGGTTTGCCAGTCACTTACATAAGGATTTTGAAGAGTCTATGAAGATCAAGGTAAGGACCCACTCCTTAAAAATGAAATAATCCTTTGCACCATGCAATGCGATTCCCTTTAACTGGAGGAAGTTTTCTCCATAATGACTTCCCATATTTGCTCCTACCAGCCCTGAATCATTTCCACATTGCAATGCTTTTGCAACTTGTATCTGACAGCTATTAATAACTGGACTTTTTAATACAATGATTGTCCATGGTTCAAAATAGTTTAATAGTATTGAGAGGGACGCGGATGGTGCTGTGGGTAAAACCTCAGCGCCTAGGACTTGCCGATCGCATGGTCGGCGGTTCGAATCCCCGCAGCGGGGTGCGCTCCCGTCGTTCGGTCCCAGCGCCTGTCAACCTAGCAGTTCGAAAGCACCTCCGGGTGCAAGTAGATAAATAGGGACCGCTTACCAGCAGGAAGGTAAACGGCGTTCCGTGTGCTGCGCTGGCTCGCCAGATGCAGCTTGTCACGCTGGCCACGTGACCCGGAAGTGTCTGCGGACAGCGCTGGCTCCCGGCCTATAGAGTGAGATGAGCGCACAACCCTAGAGTCTGGTAAGCCTGGCCCGTACGGGCAGGGGTACCTTTACCTTTACCTTTAACCAATGATATTGTTAATACCATCTACTTACTACCTTCCCCAAACCTTGCATGGCCATCACGTGCCAACATGATCACATCTCTTCCAACACAGAACGCTTTACAAAGCTCATCTGGCGCTAAATACTACATAGCCAGGAATTTAAAGATGAAGAAATTACGGTTGGGAACAACCATGCATAATTCCATGCTACCTTGTTAAGAATATCACCCACTTCATGATCCCACTACAAGATATATAGCGGGTCCACGGCTCAGATTATGAAACCTGAAGACTTACAGCAGGCATAGGCAAACTTGGCCCTCCAGATGTTTTGGGACTACAACTCCCATCAACCCTGACCACTGGTCCTGTTAGCGAGGGATCATGGGAGTTGTAGTCTCAAAACATCTGGAGGGCCAAGTTTGCCTATGCCTGACTTTCAGCATATCTCACCCACAAACAAGAGAGTTCCTGTTCAGAGTTTTAACCAGCTAGGTCCTTCTCCAGAATACAGTTAGCTATGAAAGTCTCAAGAAAGCCAATTTGATCAACCCACTCATGTTTTCTGTCCTGTCAAGACTCACACACCAAATTTGCTATAAGGAATGATGTAAATGTGATATATTTTTAGATTTACTCCTTTCAGTTATTGAAACCTCAAACCTAAGTAAGGTAAAAGGTAAAGGTACCCCTGCCCGTACGGGCCAGTCTTGACAGACTCTAGGGTTGTGCGCTCATCTCACTCTATAGGCCAGGAGCCAGCGCTGTCCGCAGACACTTCCGGGTCACGTGGCCAGCGTGACAAGCTGCATCTGGCGAGCCAGCGCAGCACACGGAAACGCCGTTTACCTTCCTGCTAGTAAGCAGTCCCTATTTATCTATTTGCCCCCAGGGGTGCTTTCAAACTGCTAGGTTGGCAGGCACTGGAACTGAGCGACGGGAGCGCACCCCGCCGCGGGGATTCGAACTGCCGACCTTTCGATCGGCAAGTCCTAGGCGCTGAGGCTTTTACCCACAGTGCAACCTAAATACAGTCTGTCAAATTCTTACTTAGCAACTTGCTGTTGGAGCTCACTCTTGGATTCATCCTGCAAATGTCATGATATCGAAAAATCTATTTTAAAAAGATTACACGCTAGTCATTTCTCAGCTCAAACGCTACCCAACTTCCTTTCCACCCACTGCAGAAAGGATACAAGAAAGCCATCTTCCCCCACCCTCAAATGAAAGAGGAGCTTTTGAACTGGAAAATGACCAGTGAGGAAAGAGTTAAGCAGCTTCTCCATAGCTGCCCTTAACTCAGGCAGACATCCTTCTTGAATTGCTTGGTTTTTTAAAAAAAAAAATGCTGCAAAACTTTTACACAAACTCCTTAGATAAATGACACAGAACTCCATGTATTCTGTTGCTTGTACTTCAATTCTCTTACAAAGTTATGCATAGCTAAACAGAAGCAGACAGAAAGTACACCTCATCATCACTTGTATGTACCCCTCCCTTGCCAAATAAATGCTTCTACTTGTGGTCTTAAAATCACAGCTGAAGGCTTTCCATTTTAACCCTTTTACCATAAACTTCTTAATATGTTTAAAAGGTTGAGAACCATGAATCATGAGATCTGCATGCACCGCAACTAAAGCACTCAGTTAACAATTTACAAAGTCAGCTTCAAGTCACACTGAAAGCATAATAAACTTGAGTGCTCATATCTTCAAATCCTCTCATTTGTATTTAAAACATTTGCAGGTGATCCAGGCATGAATGCATTAAAGTCAATCTTATAGGATTTATTGAAAAGCAACCCAATAATTCACGGAAGCACTTTAAAACAGAAAGGATGCGTCACAAGTGTTTTGTACGGCTAGTTAAGGCCTCCTGTGATTTCAGGGCACATTGAGAATGGCACCATGCACAAAATCTGATAAAAAATGCCAGCTGTCAGACCATTTGTCCTGCCAGCTCAGTACTGTGTCTGCACTAGAGATAGCTAACATGGTGCACACCAGATATTGTTTCAGCCCAACTGCCCTCAGCCGATGGTCAGAGCAGGTGGCCAGTTGTATTCCTGTAACATCTGAAGTTTGTTAAAGTGGAAGGGCTGCGGAAACCACCTACGATGCAAACACTTGTCCACTACTTCCAACATGACTGCTAAGATGGAGGGAGATGGAATATGCAGCAAGGTATTGTGTTTGCTGCTGATGCTAGCTCAAACAACTAATTGCCATTACAGTGGTGCCCCGCAAGACAAATGCCTCGCAAGACGGAAAACTCGCTAGACGAAAGAGTTTTCCATTTTGGAGGTGCTTCGCAAAACGAATTTCCTATGGGCTTGCTTCGCAAGACGACAATGTCTTGCGAGTTTCTGCTGGTTTCCCCCCCTTTTCTAAGCCGCTAAGCCGCTTATCAGCTGATCCGATCAGCAGATGAGCCGCTAAAAGCCGCTAATAGCGCTAATCCGTCAATGGGCTTGCTTCACAAGACGAAAAAACCGCTAGGTGAAGAGAATCACAGAACGGATTCTTTCGTCTTGCGAGGCACCACTGTATTTGCTTTCTGCAGTAAAGATGGCCAGGTCTTAACTAACCCTGCCGACGTCCTTAACCCTAGCTTGGCACTTTCCTCACCCAAGATATCCCTCCTAAGAAAAGTCTCACCTGCTAACATGCTGCACAACATGCTGCAGAGCTAAATGCCCCGGATCAAGACCAGCAAAAATGAATGGGAACCCTCTGTGCAATATTTGCATGGCTCATTACATAGAAGTCTTCAAAGAGATGCAAATGAATTAAAAGCTTGCTCAAGTAATTAGCATGCAAGGGCAATCTTTCAAGGAGAAATCTTAAATATTAGCTGAATCAACCAAGGAGAATTAAACCCAAAGGAAAACACATTAAAGCAGCAAATGGAATGGCAAGAATGGCAGACCCTCTTTTATGCTAGGGTTGGTGAACCACTCCTTTTGGCAGATGTTGCTAGACTGCAATTCTTGTAATCACCAGCTATGCTGGTTGAAACTAATGGGACTCTGGAGTCCAAGTTCATATAGAGGGACGCAGGTTGTTCACCCCGACTTCCTGCTGTACTTCCTGCTCAAATGTTTTCAATTCCCCCTCCCCTTTCTAAAAAGACATACTACCCTATGAACCCATCAACTCAACTTCCTGGTAGTCATTTCTTTTGCAGGCAAAATGCTCCGCGCAGTCCAGGATCCAGGCTTGGAGCACTAATCCCATAGGAAGGGGAGCAGGGCACCCCAGATTCCCTGCTAAAGTTTGCCAGCCAAGGAATGAGGTTGACCAGTCCTCCCATAGGCTCTCTGCCTCTCTTCAGCTCCCACGATTCGCCTAGCTAGTTGGCCACCCATACTACCCTGAACACGCCCGATCTCGTCTGATCTCGGAAGCTAAGCAGGGTCAGGCCTGGTTAGTACTTGGATGGGAGACCGCCTGGGAATACCAGGTGTTGTAGGAAGTAAGTGGTCTCTAGCGCTGCCCTGCTGTGAGATCCTATCTGTCCTTGGCAGCCTGTGCCACTATCAACATACCAACATCCCTAGGGCCTGCTCTATAATTTGAGAACGCTCTGTTCCAAGCACTTTCACAAGAATGCGCAAAGCAATGCTAACCTGCTGCTGCCACCACCAAGACTGTGAAGAGCAGTGGAGTTACTGCAGCATCTACAACCTGGCAGCAGCTATGGGAGGTCAGGAGGGGCAGGCACATCAGGATAATTCCCAACACCAGCTTCAGGCTGGTCCCTGGCCCTTTGTCAGCCACGGCTGGCTAAGAGAGTGGCTTGGGATCCAGCTCAGCTCCATCCATTGAGGTATGCATCAACCGAGTGACACCAAGTGTAGTGTCACTCCATCAGTGGCAGACAGCCACTCAATCAACGCCCCTGTCCCTTGCCCCATTGACCAGCATTGGGTGGGAGGAGATTGCAGTTTCTCCAATTGAGTGCGAAAGAATCTTATCTGAGATTGAGAGGGCTCCCTCATCTGGATCAGGATAAACTCAGAGAATCTTTGATAGGATATTTTGAGGAATTCTGGGATCTGAAAAAAGAGGAAGTGGAAGACTGGGTGGAGAAAGCTTACGGATTTGGTCCTAAAAAAGAGACTAAAATAACCCACGATTGTATTGTGGTCTTTAAGACCAGGGAACCAAGAGATATCATTCTGGGACATCATTATAAAAAAGGCCTCAAAGTCCTCGATAAATCCGTTGTGCTCTTCAAAGAGGTTCCTAGGCATTTTTTGAACCTGAGATCCCAGTATAGGGACCTGACAGATATTCTGAGGAGAAAGAACCTTTTTTTTTTTTAAGGTGGGAATTTCCAGAGGGCCTATCTTTCAAATTTGAAGGAAGAAAGCAAAAGATTAAGAACCTTGAGGAGAAGCACAGAACCATGTTTTAAGCCAACGTGATGGTTCTCGTGCTATGGATCAGAATCTGGGCAGGGGGACAGGCAGAATAAGGAGGTTGCACAATATCTTAAAAGGCTGCCAACACAACTCTGGGAAGGTCTGCCATTGTTAGAAGATGAACATCAGCCATATTGATCCCCCAAAGAACATCTGGATTGTTGTTGTTGTATACTACCTAAGTTCAAGTTAGACGAGATGCCAAGATATATCTTAAAAGAAGCAATATGGACCTCTCAAAGTGGAAGAATCGCTGTGTCGTCTGATATGTTCACCCACAACTCAACAGGTTCAACACCATTTCCTTAGTACCACACTCTTGTTCAAATTCCATGACCCCTACAACTGCTTTTAAGAGAAATCAAAAGAGATCTAATTGCTCCTCTCTCACTTGTCTGACCCTTAATCAGCTAGAGGAAGAGACATCACTGATGATCTTCTGAATCTATTAATTGCAGTCCAAAAGATTCTCACACTACTGCTCTACAGTGCAATCTTGCTGCAGAGGTCACTGAGAACCCATGTAGGAGAATATAATGGTGCAGACAAGTGTAACATCTGAAGTATGGCAAAAGAAGTTAGAATTTGTACTCTAGAATGGGCTTTCAGGTGACCAACTAATTCCATAATACATAAGTCTATCATTAGTGTAATATATTTTTATTTTAAAAGGTTTACACCTATGGACAAGAAGGTCTATGTACCCACTCCATAGGAGAGGGTGGAGTCATTCTGATAAATTTTAAGGGCTCCTCCAGTTTAGGAAGTTTAAAGCACACTGCTCTCATCTACATATTTAGACGTCTACAAGGAAAAAAAAACCTGCAACAGACCATTATTATTATTATTATTATTATTATTATTATTATTATTATTATACCATTATTATTATTATTATTATTATTATTATTATTATTATTATTACTAAAAACAACTGCAGTTCCAGCCCATTCAGAGCTGTGGGTATAGAGTGCTATACAAATTTAATAAATAGTAATTTATTTTTATTTTTATTATTTTCTGAAGGTACGCTCACAAACTATAGTCTGTGATAAGAGCTGCCATGCCAAACTAAAGCCTCAACCAGCACACATCCTTTAGGACAGTTCAATATTAAAGACTTACCTTGAGGAAAATAATTTGGTTGCACTAAATAGAGGAAAGTGTGGACTAATCGAAACAAAATCCCTATTGCTCCAGGTTCGTGGTACGCTGCGGTGTCATAAGTCTTTGCAGGAACAAACCCAAAATCCAGAGTTTCAGAAGGCGGTTGGTATAAAGGCTGCACTTCGGAAATCGTTCTTCCACAAAACAGTAACAGGAGCAGTAGACACAGTTCCCCAGCCATGACTGACCAAAATGCATAAAATGAAGTAGAAGTTGGGGGGAGCGGGGCTCAAATATTCTGCACAGATCCGTCAAGCAAAACAGGAGTCTTTCCTCGACTGTTTCCTCAATCCAGAATGTGCACTTGCTTCCGAAGGCTTTTTTTGGCAGCTCTTCACAGGATTCAGTTAGGGCTCCATCTCTGGCAATGAGAGAAAACAGCTGTTTATTAAGTGGCATTTCAACCCACAAGGAAGCCTAACAACAGTGTGAAACACACGCAGTCGCCTGTAACGTTTTAACACACTGCCATGTTGGAAAGATAAACAGATAGGTGTGATCCTGTGCAACACTGAAAGATGGGGCTTTCCACTACTGTAAAGAGGGAGGGTAAAGATTGCTCATAATTCTTTTGTGCAACACTGAGTCTTTGAAAGAGAAAAACTAAAATTAAAAGCAGCATTTCCCATTGATGATGATGATGATGATGATGATGATGATGATTTTACTATTGGTACCCTGCTCATCTGATTGAATTGCCCCAGCCACTCTGGGTGGCTTCCAACAAATTATAAAAACACAGCAAAACAGCAAAACATTTAAACTTTCTCATAGAGGGCTGCCTTCAGATGTCTTCTAATGTCATATAGCTCTTTATCTCCTAGACATCTGATGGGAGGGTGTCCCACAAGATGAATGCCCCTACTGAGAAGGCCCTCTGCCTTGTTCCCTGTAACTTTACTTCTCACAGTGAGGGAAGTGCCAGAAGGCCCTCAAAGCTAAATATCAATGTCCAGGCTGAGTGATGGAGGTGGAGACCCTCCTTCAGGTACACTGGGCTGAGGCTGTTTAGGGCTTTAAAGGTCAGCACCAACACTGTGAATAGTGCTCAGAAACGTACTGGGAGCCAATGAAGATTCTTTAGGACCAGTGTTATATGGTCCCAGAAGCCTATCCCAGTCACCAGTCTAGCAGCCACTTTCTGGATTAGTTGTGGTTTCCGAGCGCATTTCAGTAGTCCAAGCAGAAGATAACTAGAACATGAATGACTCTGGCGAGACAGTGCACAGGCAGGTAGGCTCTCAGCCAGCGTACCAAATGGAGCTGATAGACAGCCATCCTGGATGCAGAATTAACCTGCACCTCCATGGACAGCTCTGAGTCCAGAATGACCCCAAGGCTGCACACCTGGTTCTCACTCAGGACCAGGGAATCCCCCACACCTGCCCCTCGTCCCCCCATCTTGTTGGGCTTCAACCTCAATCCACTGACAACTATCCATCCTCCAACCTCCTCTAGACATCCACACACGCCATTCACCACCCTCACTAGTTCCGGCTTCATACAGATGTTGAAAAGCATGCGAGAGAGGACGGACCCCTGAGCATCCAGGGGTCCGAAACTCATCCCAACATCACTTACAGAGGCGACACCAAGCTCCTCAAACAAAAGGCCTCCCTACTAAGTTTTCTCAAGGTTCAGTAATGACATTGGTTCCACAGACATTGGGGGCTTCTGGCTCAACTACAACTCCCATCAGCCCTAGCTTTCATAGTCAATGGCCAGTGATGATGGGAGTTGTAGTTCTGCAATATGTGGAGGGCATATTACCAGAAACATGTATTTTACAAGGATACCTCCTGTTTTTGCAATGGTCAACACAACAGAGCCCTGTTCAGCAACCAATTTTCATCAAGGATCATTCTTTCAAACTCTGCAAAGGCCAAGGCATGGGCAAACAGAAGTGAATGGAAAGGCACAGGGTGGGGTGTTGTCAAAGTCTCCTCTGCTGCTGACGGGGGGCCAGGTGGGGAAGGGAAGTGGTTAAAGATGCATTTGTAATAAGCTCTCTTTGCAAAGAAATGAACCGAATCATTAAGCCTCAACATATATCCCAATCTAATGCCCCCCTCCTGTTCATCCCAGTGCACACAGAGTGCCTGCCTGAGTCAAAGCTTAATCAGGCTAAACACACTGAAGAGCCCTAATATTGGTCCCTACTGTCTCACTGGGTCCCTATCCAGCACCTCGAATTTCTGCCAAGTTTCCTCCAAAAGTAGACTTTGGAAGCAGACGAGTATCATGAATCAAAATCAGCTCCACAGTTCATTCATCGCATTGCTTTCTTTTCAAAGCTGGACATAATTGCCCCCCATTCTAAATGGTAAACTATATTTGCTAGTTTACCAGTTAAAGATCAAAGTACTTAAATTCTCCAAAATGCCCCCAGGAGAGGAAACCTTACTAACCTTAACAGCAAAGCCAATAACCATATGCATTTTATATTAGTAAGCTCTAATCCAGCACATGAAAAGCAGTTTCAAGTTCTCTCCTAATACACAGCTGGGCAAATTAAGCTCCAGTTGGCAGGCAGTCCATTTCTGGTTTGCCAAAAAATTATCTGGACGGCATATATATTTGGATAACCTTTGTGAGTGAGAACAACGGAAACATCTCATCACACTCCCCTTTTCCACCAGCGAGAACACCATCCAACCACCTCATCCTCTGTCGTCCCCTTCTCCTTGTGCCCTCCATCTTTCCCAACATCAGGGTCTTTTCCAGGGAGTCTTCTCTTCTCATGAGGTGGCCAAAGTGTTGGAGCCTCAGCTTCCCGATCAGTCCTTCCAGTGAGCACTCAGGGCTGATTTCCTTCAGAATGGATAGGTTTGATCTTCTTGCAGTCCATGGGACTGTCAAGAATCTCCTCCAGCACCATAATTCAAAAGCACCAATTCTTCGGCAATCAGCCTTCTTTATGGTCCAGCTTTCACTTCCATACATGACTACTGGGAAAACCATAGCTTTAACTTTATGGGCCTTTGTCGGCAAGGTGATGTCTCTGCTTTTTAAGATGCTATCTAGGTTTGTCATTGCTTTTCTCCCAAGAAGCAGGCGTCTTTTAATTTCGTGACTGCTGTCACCATCTGCAGTAATCATGGAGCCCAAGAAAGTAAAATCTCTCACTGCCTCCATTTCTTCCCCTTCTGTTTGCCAGGAGGTGATGGGACCAGTAGCCATGATCTTCGTTTTTTTGATGTTGAGCTTCAGACCATATTTTGGGCTCTCCTCTTTCACCCTCATTAAAAGGTTTTCTTCTTAACCCCGTAAAAGAAAAGAGAAGTACTTAGAGGCAAATGTGCTTCCCCTGGGTCCTAATGGTTTGCCTAACTACAGACCCCTTCCCACCGAACTCAAAGGAGTAAATGCTAGGTGAACACCACACTAAGTGAGCTTCTCCTCCCCTAGGACCTTCCCAAGCAAACCGAGACTTCTTTCTTCTCCTTGTCTCTTTGCTCCACCCGCAGTGGGTGCTGGGAGACCAGGGCAGGGAGAAGGTGATTTCTTCAGGAGTCTGGCTCATTTCTGCCTCTTCGCCCCATCCTCTCCAGCCTCTGCTTCTGGACTGTTCTCTGCCGCAGGTGCTTCCTGCTCACTAAGTCCTGTTACCCCATCAGCTTCCAACCTCTTCCTCCCAGCCTGCTCCCTCTTCTCCACTCACTGATGTCCCACCAACACCACCCCCTGGGCTCTGAGCCGTCTTCCCTTGGGGGTTCCCCCGATACTGCCTCCCACCACTTCTCTGCTTCCGGTCAGTCCATGACAGGCAACAGACAAAAATACAGAAACCAGAAATCTTTCAAGCCACTGCCTTGCCTGAACAGAAGAGGGAGAAGCTCAGACGTTCGTGGCATAGGGCACTCTCAAGCCTGGCCACAGCATCAGACATTTTATCACCACCAGTTCTTTTCCTCTCTCAAACTAGTTCTCTCTCTCTTTTGCTTTGTCTGATGTTTGGTTGTGGCAGAGATACAACTGGCTGCAAATATTTTTTCCTATGCCAAAAAACCCAAATGTTTAACAACAACAACAACAACAACAACAACAATAATTTATTTATACCCCGCCCATCTGGCTGGGTTTCCCCAGCCACTCTGGGCAGCTTTCAACAGAGCATTAAAAACAGAATACAACTTCAAACATTAAAAACTTCCCTAAACAGGGCTGCCTTCAGATGTCTTCTAAAAGTCAGATAGTCTGATGGGAGGGCGTTCCACAGGGCGGGTGCCACTACCGAGAAGGCCCTCTGCCTGGTTTCCTGTAACTTCGCTTCTCGCAGTGAGAGAACCACCAGAAGGCCCTCAGAGCTGGACCTCAGTGTCTGGGCAGAACGATGGGGATGGAGACATTCCTTCAGGTCTACTGGGCCTAGGCCATATAGCTCATATATGCAGAGATATAGCCTATGAAATGGCCATTCTGATATCACTGTAATTATTTTAAGCATTTCTTTTAGAATTCTTTTTAGTATCAAATGCTCTTCCCATTGCTAAAGCAATCCTGCCTTGCAGCTGGGAGCAGGAGGGCCGAATACAGCAGCAGAGTCACCACTGCAACTTACCCTGGTCTGGGCAGAAAGTGGAGGGCTGGGTGCTGAAGTACCTCCAGGCTGGCACAGAAGAGAGAACCAAATTGGGCTTTCACTGCTAGCTGGATTGGTCTAGGATCCAGTGGGTCCTTGGCTGGCTCAGCTCCACCTGTCCTGTTTACACCAGGTACTGCTTGCAGTAGCTTTCACTCATGAGAAGATAGCTCAACTGCATCCTAACCCCCTCCAAGTTTAGTGGACTGGAATTTTGATTGCCCTGTAGGTTGTTAAGTTCTCAAATATATATGATCTAGCAGAGATAATCCCTTGACTATATGTACAGTAGGGACACGGGTGGCGCTGTGGGTTAAACCACAGAGCCTAGGACTTGCCAATCAGAAGGTCGGTGGTTCGAATCCCCACGACGGGGTGAGCTCCCGTTGCTCGGTCCCTGCTCCTGCCAACCTAGCAGTTCGAAAGCAGGAATGCAAGTAGATAAATAGGTACCACTCCAGCGGGAAGGTAAATGGCGTTTCCATGCACTGCTCTGGTTTCACCAGAAGTGGCTTAGTCATGCCGGCCACATGACCTGGAAAAACTGTCTGCGGAAAAAAACGCCGGCTCCTTTGGCCTGTAAAGCAAGATGAACACCGCAACCCCAAAATCGTTCGCAACTGGACTTAACTGTCAGGGGTCCTTTACCTTTACCTTTTTATATGTACAATATATAATGCAAGACAGTCATAGCCCAGACTATTTCCAAATGGAATTTATACTTGATTACATAAAACAAAATACGTGATTGTGGAATTTATTTGATACTTACCAAAAGGGTGGAGGGGAGTCCAGGGCTCGGCAGAGCCCGAAATATTATGATTTTCTTTTTCTTTTTATGATGTTTTGTATAATTTGGGGAAGGGAAATAATAAATTATGTAAATATGTACTTATATGGATACTGATATGTTTAGCGGTATGTTTATTTGTATATTTTCTTTGTGTAATTTGAATAAAAATGTACTGGGAAAAAATAAATAAACTTGATTACATATGAAAAGGTTATCTACCCAGCGTATTCAGTACCTAAACCTCCACACAACATAAGAGTAATTTTGAGATTCAATTTGTGGCATTTAATTTCTAAATTAAAAATCCTACTTACCCAACCTCTCCAGTTACTTGGATAATAAGGTTTTTGAGCCATTAAATGTGTACTTTCTTTTCCCAAGCACAAAGATATACCTGTAATAAAAAGAGCATATTTCTCTAATGTGTCTGACCAGTGCACAAAGAGTAATCAATTCTTAGAAGCAGAAAACAACAGCATCTTACTTCATGACAGCAAAAATAAAGGGGGTAGTTTTGCTATATAAATAATGATTTTAACTGACAATGTATTTAGTTCACACACAGAGCTTTATTGTGGTCTGTAGACCCAAAATACACAGTACAACAATAGTAAATATCAACAGTTACTAAGGTGTAAGATCAGCCTTGGTAGCCAACAGAGCTTTAGCCTGTACATACTGATTTCTGATTTTTACTGCCTCTGAGAGGAATTTTGCTATAGCCAGTGTAACAGTATCAAACTTATCCTCAAGAATAGTTAGCAACTCAGCATGCAAAGGGACGCGGGTGGCCTGTGGCTTAAACCACAGAGCCTAGGACTTGGAGATCAGAAGGTCGGCGGTTCGAATCCCCGTGACGGGGTGAGCTCCCGTTGCTCGGTCCCTGCTCCTGCCAACCTAGCAGTTCGAAAGCATGCCAAAGTGCAAGTAGATAAATAGGTACCACTCTGGCAGAAAGGGAAACGGTGTTTCCGTGCGCTGCTCTGGTTCACAAGAAGTGGCTTAGTCATGCTGGCCACATGACCCGGAATCTGTACACCGGCTCCCTCGGCCAATGAACCGAGATGAGTGCCGCAACCCCAGAGTCCCTTTACCTTTACAGCATGCAAAACTAAGCCATAAAATACTTCTCACTAGTTCCATGTCTGTGCATACATTCCCCAAACAGCTACCTTGCTCCTCTTGTCATGTGAATGGGTAAGCAAAGAACAGCAGGGCTTGTTCATCATGAAATTCAAACTCATGGTCATGGCTTGTTTCACCCTAGCAAACCACAATCGCCAAGTCAACATCAAGCCATGGTCTATTGTTTAAGGCTGGCTAACTGTCATGGTCTCTTATGATGAACAAACCAGACATAGTCTGTTTAACCTGCTAATGTGAATTTATCCTGCTAATGTGAAAAGTAGAGAAAAGTGGAAGTGAATGCCTAATACAGCTGACTTAGACAACATGTTGCGACTTAGTATTATGTGTAAATGCAACCAGAGTCTAGAATCTTTAAAAGTAAAGTATGCTATTGGCATGCAGTTTTCCTGTGATTCTTTTCCGGTATTTTAAAAGGATTACATTGTCTCCATACCCTCCAACATTTCTCTGTTGAAAATAGGGACATCCTATTTCATAATAATAATAATAATTTTATCATTTATACCCCGCCTATCTGACTGTGGTGTTGCCACAGTCACTCTGGGCGGTTTCCAACAAATATAAAAACATAATAAAACATTAAACATTTTAAAAACTTCCCTTTACAGGGTTGCCTTCAGGTGTCTTCTAAAGGATATATAGCTACTTATCTCCTTGGCTTGGGGGGGGGGTCCCAAAACTCCACACCCTCTGACATTTCTTTGATAAATATAGGGACATCCTACCATACCCTCTAACATTTATCAGATGAAAATAGGGACGTCCTAAGGAAATGCATAGGGATGTGAGTGGCGCTGTGGGTTAAACCACAGAGCCTAGGACTTGCCGATCAGAAGGTCAGCGGTTCGAATCCCCGCGACGGGGTGAGCTCCCATTGCTCGGTCCCTGCTCCTGCCAACCTAGCAGTTTGAAAGCACGTCAAAAGTGCAAGTAGATAAATAGGTACCGCTCCAGCGGGAAGGTAAACGGTGTTTCCGTGCGCTGCTCTGGTTCGCCAAAAGCGGCTTAGTCATGCTGGCCACATGACCCGGAAGCTGTATGCCGGCTCCCTCGGCCAATAAAGCGAGATGAGCGCTGCAACCCCAGAGTCGGCCACGACTGGACCTAATGGTCAGGGGTGCCTTTACCTTTTAAGGAAAAGCATCCAAGATCAACTCAGAAACCGTAACGACTTCTGTAAACTTTGGGATGTCCTTGGAAAATAGGGACTCTTGGAGGGTCTGTGTCTCTGCTACAAACATTCCACCTACATTCCACTGCTCTTTATACAACATGCTGATAACACTTCCTGTTTACTTCTTCCTAGATGCATAGCACATTCAATCCATACCAGCAGGCATTAATTGACCTTCAAAAGATCTGAGGGCATAGCAGGTACACTGTTTTACAAACTGAGCAAGCGTACCTAAGAATAATGTTAGCAGCTGCAGAGTCACACTGAGTCTTAATAACAGAGCTCTGGAGCAAATGTTAATTTACCAATTTTAAATTCCATAATATCAGACAAGTCCTCTGAAATATTAAAGCATGTAAACAATCTTAATATACCACACAAGACCACACAGCCTTCAATTCCAGACACCGTAGTCTTTAGCATATGTGCCGCTGGGGGGGGGCAAAGATCCGCCCAGCACCCCCAAATTTAGTTTAGCCCCCAAATTAACTTTTATTATGCTTATGTCAGACACCACACTTACGCCTGATCTCTTGTTTACGAAAGAAGGGAGGAAAAAGAAACAAACTTTTTTATTTGCTCATTTATTTACAATACACTTACAGTGGTGCCTCGCAAGACGAATGCCTCGCAAAACGAAAAACTCGCAAGACGAAAGAGTTTTCCGTTTTTGAGTCGTTCCGCAAGACGAATTTCCCTATGGGCTTGCTTCGCAAGAAGAAAGCCCATAGGGAAATCTCCGGGGACCTCTTTTAAAATGCTGGCAGTCGGGAGCAAAGACTTTCGCCCACCGCCGGCCTTCAGAAGAGGTCAGAAGATGAACAAGCCCTGCTGTTCTTTGCTTACCCATTCACATGACAAGAGGAGCAAGGTAGCTGTTTGGGGAATGTATGCACAGACATGGAACTAGTGAGAAGTATTTTATGGCTTAGTTTTGCATGCTGTAAAGGTAAAGGGACTCTGGGGTTGCGGCACTCATCTCGGTTCATTGGCCGAGGGAGCCGGTGTACAGCTTCCGGGTCATGTGGCCAGCATGACTAAGCCGCTTTGCTCCCCCCCCCGCCTGCCTTCCCGGGACAGCGGAGACTTCTCCGCTGTCCCGGGCGATCTTAAAATGCTGGCGGGCGGCAGCGAAGCCTTCGCTGCCGCCCGCCAGCATTTTAAAATCGCCCCGGGACAGCGGAGGCTTCGCTGCCACCCGCCAGCATTTTAAAATCGCCCCGGGACAGCGGGGGCTTTTAAAATGCTGGCGGTCGGCAGCAAAGCGCTCCTGTCCCCGGAGCTTGCGGGGCGGGAGGTGGGGAGAAGGGCTTTTCTTCCCACCGCCAGCCTTCAGAACAGCCTTCTGAAGGCTGGCGGTGGGAAGAAAAGCCCTTCTCCGTCCCCCAGCCTTCAGAAGAGGTCGGGGGACAGACTGTCCCCAGACCTGGTCTGAAGGCGGTTTCCATAGGAACGCATTGATTGATTTTCAATGCATTCCTATGGGAAACCGTGCATCGCAAGACGAAAAACTCGCAAGAAGAAAAAACTTGCGGAACGAATTAATTTCATCTTGCGAGGCACCACTGTATATTTAAGTATACAACACCACTACACTTAAACTTATAAGTATTGTTTAGGCACCTACTTAGGGGAAACATCAGTCGTGTCAAAGGTGCCGCTGACCCTGCTGCCGCATAGCAGCTCAATACAATACGTAACATAATATTTTGATGTAAGAGTTAATTTCGCGTGCACAGCGTCATTGAGAATGACAAGCGCTGTCGTTGAGTCAAGCGCCGCAGTTGTGAATGACAAGCGCCGCCACTAGCGTGGCGCATCTTTAGTAAATGAGCGCACAAAGTCGAAAGTCCTTTAGTGAAGCAGTAGGTATACATTTTGGTAATACCTAGGTATATATGTATTTTGTTTTTCTACCTTGATCAAAATTATTTATTATTTCATAACAGGTAGATAGTTTAAAAAAAGGGACGCGAGTGGCGCTGTGGGTTAAACCACAGAACCTAGGACTTGCTGATCAGAAGGTCAGCGGTTCGAATCCCCGCGACGGGGTGAGCTCCCATTGCTCGGTCCCTGCTCCTGCCAACCTAGCAGTTCGAAAGCAAGTCAAAGTGCAAGTAGATAAATAGGTACCACTCCGGCGGGAAGGTAAACGGCGTTTCCGTGCGCTGCTCTGGTTCTCCAGAAGCGGCTTTGTCCTGCTGGCCACATGACCCAGAAGCTGTACGCCGGTTCCCTCAGCCAATAAAGCGAGGTGAGCGCCGCAACCCCAGAGTCGGCCACGACTGGACCTAATGGTCAGGGGTCCCTTTACCTTTACCTAGATAGTTAAAAGCTTAGGTGGCTTCAGGGTGTCTGGTGCCCCCCAGAATTCGGCGCCCAAGTGTCCCACACCCTGGGTAGAGATGGCCCTGCTTCCAGACTGAGGCACGCGTAACATTCAAATGAGCTTCCAAGGATTCAGAGGTGATTCTCATGCATTATCTTGTTATCACCCAACCAGCAGTCCTGTTGGCATCATTATTCCTCATACTACATGGGAAGGGGCAGTAGAAAGGGAACAGCTTGCTGAAGGCTACCTAGTGAGTTCATGACAAAGGCATGATTTGAACCAGGGGCTTCCTGGTTTGCATCACAATTGGGCTGGGTGATAGCTGGTTTTCAACATCGTGATATATCAGCAGCTAAACAGTGAAAAACTGCTAGCATCAAAAGATCTGGAATAAGGACGGAGGCATTGGCTGGCTTCACAATTTTCCCTGCATCGTGATTTTTGCCGACGCCTGCTCTTGTGATTGGCTGCCCCCTGTATGAGGCAGGGGAGAGCTGAGTCGGCAGAATTAGCAGGGGCTGCAGGAATCGAGAGAAACATTGGCTGGCTTCATGGTTTTCCCAACATTGTGTTTTTTGCATATCATACGCACGCACAAACACGCACACACCACGATTCACAATATATTGCCAGGTCAAAAATTATGAAGCCAATATCACGATATGGGCTTCAAACTGGTTTTGGATGATATACTGATTTACCTCCCAGCCCTAAACACAATCAATAATTCAACAAGGAATTTACAATCTAAGCTTCAACTCTGGGAAGGCAAGAATGGAAGATGCAAGGATAGCCAAGAGGGATCAAATGTAGGCATAGGAATTCTCAAATCACATGGGCATGCTTTTGCAAAACAGACAGAATCCAGCCCTGCAGCATTTATTTTACTTTAGAGTAAGTCATCTAGGTTTTATAGAACAAATGAAGGATAGCAAGTTTTAGGAATTAAATATGGACCGGGGATGGGAGAGTAAAGGCATATTAAGGAGTAACTGCTATGCTTTCATCCTGCCATTCCTCTGTAAGAGCGTTTCTCAAACTTGGGACCCCAGCTGTTGTTGGACCACAACTCCCATCATCCCTAGCTAGCAGGAACAGTGGTCAGGGGTGATGGGAGCTGTATTCAAACAAAAGCTGGGGACCCAAGTTTGAGAAACACTGCAAGTCTAGGAACTCACAGTCTAGGCCAGGGTAGGCAAACTAAGGGCCGGGGACTGTATCAGGCCCAATCTCCTTCTAAATCCGGCCTGTGGATGGTCCGGGAATCAGTGTGTTTTTACATGAGTAGAATGTGTCCTTTTATTTAAAATGCATCTCTGGGTTATTGGTGGGGCATAGGAATACGTTCATTTCATATATTTTTTTCAAAATATAGTCCAGCCCCCCACAAGGTCTGAGGAACGGTGGACCGGCCCCCTGCTGAAAAAGATTGCTGACCCCTGGGTCTAGAAGCTGCCCGGAGTGGCTGGAGCAACCAGTCACATGGGTGGGGTATAAATAATATATTGTTAGTAGTAAAAAAAAAATATAGTAAAGTATTAGTATTAGTACATATAAGATGCTCCCCTCTTTTATCCTAACCCTCCTAAGATCACTCAGTAAGCTTCATGACCACTATAATGGCTATCATCTGCGTTGAATCAGCATCTTCAGAGATGTAGCTGCACATAAATCAAATAAGTAAATAAATGACAAATGATAATTGAGGGTACATGATCGCCTCTCAGCTGAGTGATCAAGCATTGCTGGAGATCACTTTAGAACATGGATAGGTAAACTAAGGCCTGGGGGCCCAATCCGGCCCAATCGCCTTCTCAATCTGGCCCGTGGAATCAGCATGTTTTTACATGAGTAGAATGTGTCCTTTTATTTAAAGTGCATCTCTGGGATATTTGTGGGGACTGCCTGGTGTTTTTGCATGAGTAGAATGTGTGTTTTTATTTAAAGTGCATCTCTGGGTTATTTGTGGGGCACAGGAATTCATTCATACAGTATATATTTTTCAAAATATAGTCCGGCCTCCCACAAGGTCTGAGGGACAGTGGACCTGCTGATAAAGTTTGCTGACCCCTGCTTTAGAAGAATTAACACAATGATTAGGAGCTGGGTGACGTTTTCAAAAATGGTTTTCAAGTCTCTGTTAAGACTGGAAGCCCCTCTTTGTAAAAGATGAGCTGCACTATAATTGGCTTATTAAAGCACAGTAAAAGCATCAAAAGAGTGATAATCTCCAGAAGCAAGATTCAGCCATCTCCAGACTGGCAGCTGGTTTGAATTTCAGTCAGCTTCCGAAATTCTTGGGATTATAGTTTTGCTAATTGGTATAAAGTCAATTATTATTTATAAAGCACACCCCACGAGGGCACTGCGAAGCAAGTGAGGAAACATTAATAAGCAACATAATATCATCCCTAGAAAATGTCAAGAGGGAAAACAGGAGGAGAGCTTTCAACTCACTCGGGGGAGCAGGGATGGGGCAGGGAGAGAGAGAAAAGATACGAAAGACTTCGAGGAGAAAACAAATTCAGTTGTGTGAATCAGTCCTCCTCTTTCTCAAGGCTTCTCAAAGAGCCCCGTGCCAATTGGCAGTAAGAAATGCCTCTAGACATTGTTGTTGCTTATCCTGCTTTTAAAAATAAATATAAAAACCTTTTTAAAAGAAAATACCTGCCATTTTTTATATGGACTGGTGGCAGGATGGCTAGAAAAAAACAAAATCACAGGCTAGTAACTTTGGGGAATTTACAACACTTTATTACCCCCAATTTGGCCTTGCAATTTGAAGGCATCACCCACTTTCCTGCTTCAGTTTCCGCTTGACTTAGGTGTCATGAAGGAATTACATTGCATGGGCCATGGATGAAAAGAGACAATAGGATTGTGTCGTGCTATTTTTCTAGCAAAAAAAGGTGCCAGAACTCACCATGAACACCTCCCTTGTTCTCTTATAATGGCAATGGTGCCCACCTGAGAGGTGCCAGAACTGAGTTCCACCTGGGGGGGAAAATAAACGCCCTGGGACTGGGCATTTCATCAGTCAAAATAGGGTTTTGTTCAAGTGACTTGTGAAGAAAGATTTGATCAAATATTAATTTTATGAGCACAAAAAGAAACACATGCTGGTGCTTGCAGTTAGCGTAATATATTGAAAAAGTATGAAAATGTTTTAATTGAATTTATAAAGAATCAGTAAAGTTAGTTCGGTTGTTCCAAGTTTCTGTTTCTGCTTGGAGAAGATTGCTGTTATTGAGGATAGTTTGGCTGCTAAGTTTGCTCTCGCATGACTGCTGTAGGACTATGGGGCTCAACCCTTGGGCAGGAATCAGCAACCTTTTTCACCCGGGGGCCGGTCTACTGTCCCTCAGACCATGTGGTGGGCCGGTCTTTATTTTGAAGGGGGGGGGGGGAAAGCCCCCAAAATAACCCAGAGATGAACTTTAAATAAAAGCACACATTCTACTCATGTAAAAACACACTGATTCCCAGATCATCCGTGGGCTGGATTTAGAAGGCGATTGGGCCAGCTATGGGCCCCGGGCCTTGGTTTGTCTACCCCTGCTCTAGAGGACCTAATTCAGTGGTTTCCTGCATGTATAGAAAATAATGGAATACAAGTTGGAACTTGGTTTTACGCTACAGCCCAGAGGCCAGTCTCCACCCAGAACACCCCCCCTTTTTTTGAGACCAGCCTTCCAGGCAGCAGTGGAACCACTGAAATACAGGGTTCTTCAAGCACACCCCCTTCAAATAACTCAAAAGGACACCCGTGAATCCAGAAGGGTCACATTTCCACACGGTCCACCATCCTATGTTAGTCATCCCCAGTGGCGTAGCGTGGGTTGTCAGCACCCGGGGCAAGGCAAGTAATTTGCCTCCCCAACCCATGGATTTGCACCCCCTAACCCGTGGATTTGCACCCCCTAACCCTAACCCCCAGATGTTGCGCCCGGTGCAGCCAGCCCCCCCTGCACCCCCCACGCTATGCCACTGGTCATCCCCCAGAGCAACCAAAACAAACACATTTCCTTCTTTCCCCCATCACACACTTTCCCTCTGCAGTGCGAATGCACACACGATGTTGTTCCTGGATTACCAGGCCAAAGAAGAGGGAGGGGGAATATAATAATAATAATAATAATAAATTTTTATTTATACCCTGCCCTTCCTGGTTCAAAAGCCGGGCTCAGGGCGGCTAACAACAAATTTTAAACCATTTAAAACCCTGCGGGCCGGATTGAGAAGGTAATTGGGCCGTATCCAGTCCATGGGCCTTAGGTTGTCTACCCCTGCTCTTGGGCCTTGCTATTGTGTGGCGTTACAAGGAAAAATAAAAAAAAAGCTTCCATTAACACTGTAGCATTCTTGGCATTGTGGGATATGTGACAATGGTTAAATAACAGGTGGTCAATTGACAGCCCTTGCCTGGTCAATTAGCCAGTGTGCTAATCTCAGGCAAAAATAGAGAGAGGTCACTGCCCTGCAAGTAGCTTACAGTCCGAAAAGCTGAGATGGAACTGAAGCTGGATAATGAAGTAACATGAAGACAATTCAATTCAGAAGAGTGGAGAGAAGATCTGGCGATTATTATGGACTACTTTTGGCCAGACAGCAGCACAGCAACTGCCACCTCACTTTAAAAAATAAATAAATCACAATTTTAATTTATTTTTTTGGAATTAGAGACAAAAGTTCACTATTGCTCTCACAATGACACAAATTTGGTTACCATAAATACGCTAAGCCTAAGCGGTATTAAATAGAGCTTTTCAACAAACAAACAAACAAAATAAAACAAAGACCCAAAACTACATCTCTGACAGTTCGATGAACTAATAAAGTTGTAACAAAGTCACAGCCTTCACCATAAACATAACAAAATCAAAATTAAATATATCACCGAGACTGAGCAACTACATTGGTAGCAGTAATAAGTATTCCACTAGTTCTCCAGAGCTAGTAAAAAAAAGATAAGGTTAAGATCCAACGGTAATAATTTTTCTGAACGAAATCTTTGTTTTCTTTTGTACCACAGGTAAGAGGAGTGGTTAACGTAAATGTTATGCAGTTTATCTTTTAAACTAGCAAACATTTTTAACAATGCTTTTAAGAACTTAAATTAGTTATTATTTATCACTTGAGTTTGGGCCTTAACCCAGACTTCTGTTTATACAATTATGGTGGGCAAAGACCTTGGGGTTTGGGAGAAATTGGCCAACACTTAAGGTGGTGAGAACACTCTAATACACATTTAACAAGGAGGAAGAGGATACAGTCCTTTAATAAAAACAAGTGGCTGGGCTAAAAGGGTAGCTCCTCCATAACAAGTGAGGTACAAACTTGAGAAATCCAGCATGAAGTTGTGCATGGAAAGTAGATGTTCTTTGTTATCAAGTACCAAACTGGATAACGGTACATAGGTAAAGGGATCCCTGACTATTAGGTCCAGTCACGGACGACTCTGGGGTTGCGGCGCTCATCTCGCTTTATTGGCCGAGGGAGCTGGTCATGTGGCCAGCATGACTAAGCCGCTTCTGGCGAACCACAGCAGAGCACGGAAACACGGTTTACTTTCCCGCTGGAGCGGTACCTATTTATCTATTTGCACTTTGACGTGCTTTCGAACTGCTAGGTTGGCAGGAGCTGGGACCAAGCAATGGGAGCTCACCCCGTTGCGGGGATTCGAACCGCCAACCTTCTGATCAGCAAGTCCTAGGCTCTGTGGTTTAACCCACAGCACCACCCGCGTCCCTCCTGTACTTAGGTGAGACCATAGCTCAGTGGGTCAGCACATATTTGCAAGCCCTAGGCCCCAGATTTGATCCCTGGTATGATTAATTAGACAGCTGGAATAGACAGAGAATAGAAAATAGATACTACTAACCTATACACAGGGTCCATCTTCTATGAGCCAAAAAGGCATAAGCTTAAGATAAGGAGCAGGCAACTGCCTATCTACCTTTTCGTAACTGCTAACAAGGGCGAGGAAGCCTAACTCTCACTCTGCGGGCAGCACCAAGGAATGAAGAGGCTTATCTCTTCACTCTTTCCACCAAGCTCAGAAGGGACACCAACACACCTGCACACAGAGTAGGTGCTAAGGGTGGGCGAGTCCTCTCTGGTGCCAAGGAAAAGCAATATATGAAGCTGCCCATTATGCATTAACCAGTTCATGTCAGCTCCCAAGAGCTTTACCATATTTGTGAATATGGTAGACATGCTCATCCCACAGAGAGCTAGGGGTGGCTGGCAGCTCCTGTAAAGCAAGCAGTACAGCGGTACCTCGGGTTAAGTACTTAATTCGTTCTGGAGGTCCGTACTTAACCTGAAACTGTTCTTAACCTGAAGCACCACTTTAGCTAATGGGGCCTCCTGCTGCCTCTGCGCTGCCGGAGCACGATTTCTGTACTCATCCTGAAGCAAAGTTCTTAACCCGAAGCACTATTTCTAGGTTAGCGGAGTCTGTAACCTGAAGCGTATGTAACACAAGGTACCACTGTATTCCAAATGCAGTCCTCCTACCCTGTAATAGTGGTGCTGAAACAGTGTCAATCTACTGCAGAGAACTATATATGATCTAAAGCAGCGGTCAGCAAACTTTTTCAGCAGGGGGCCGGTCCACTGTCTCTCAGACCTTGTGGGGGGCCAGATTTTATATTTTTTGGGGGGGGGATGAATGAATTCTTATGTCCCACAAATAACCCAGAGATGCATTTTAAATAAAATGACACATTCTACTCCTGTAAAAACACATTGATTCCTGGACTGTCCGCGGGCCGGATTTAGAAGGTGATTGGGCCAGATCCGGCCCCCGGGCCTTAGTTTGCCTACCCATGATCTAAAGCGACTTCATGTGTACTTACTAACATTTCAGATTGACCCAGTGCTCCTCCTACACCCAGTTTTTCAATTCCAAAGCAATCTGAGTGGAAGCCGTAACTGAAAATATTCCATCTAAAAAACAACAGCTTCCCGAAAGTTACTCCATGTACAGACTAGCACCTTACTAACCTTATCTCCAGCTAAGGCATTTAAGACACTCACCTAAACTAGCCTTGGATATTGCTCAACTTCGAAATTCCTTTCCCACAAGCAACCTGCTGCACGACACTCAAGAGTCTCCGGATAAAAAATGATGTGAACCGAGTAGCGTGACTGCCACAATTTGGGGGAGAGATTCAATCACATACCGGCAAATTCAGGTTGTGCGATTAAAGTGGATTTGAATGTCCTGCTGAACAAACCCACTTCCTCAAAAAATCAAACTTTTTGCAAATAAGGAAAGTGAGGGGAATGCACTTGATTTGATGTAACGCTGTTTAACCTCCCCACAAACAAATGAGAGTGAATGATCATTAAACAGCAGTTGCCCTCTAATCCCCCTGCCAGCATATCATGAAGGAACGCTCAGTAAACAGGTCATCTGGAAGCGGCCAGGGAAAAGTTGTGTTTATATTTAAAGGCTGATTGGGGGGGGGGGTTGACCTAGGAGAATTTATGAAACCCAAACACATTCAAATTCTTGACTAGCTCACTGGGGGCAACAATTTGCAGAGCAGAAAAGGAGGGGAGATCTCCAAGTCCCTTCCCTTCTCCCTTTCACTCCTGTGCTTGTTCCAGTACTAAGTGATAACAGCTCAAATCTAACCCTTCTCAGGCAGCGAGTCCCAACCTTTTGAGCTGGGCATGTTTAGCCTGGAGAAGAGGAGGTTAAGGGGTGATATGATAGCCATGTTCAAATATATAAAAGGATGTCACATAGAGGAGGGAGAAAGGTTGTTTTCTGCTGCTCCAGAGAAGCGGACACGGAGGAATGGATCCAAGCTACAAGAAAGAAGATTCCACCTAAACATTAGGAAGAACTTCCTGACAGTAAGAGCCGTTCGACAGTGGAATTTGCTGCCAAGGAGTGTGGTGGAGTCTCCTACTTTGGAGGTCTTTAAGCAGAGGCTTGACAACCATATGTCAGGAGTGCTCTGATGGTGTTTCCTGCTTGGCAGGGGGTTGGACTCGATGGCCCTTGTGGTCTCTTCCAACTCTATGATTCTATGAATTCCTCTAACACCGCGCGGCGTGTACCGCTGGTGGATCACAACCTGCAGCAATCTTCTAAACATCCACGGAAAGGCAGTCAATGTCACACATTTGCCATGCGCTCCAAAAGGTGCTGTGAAAGGAAATTATGAGTTGGAAGGGTCCCCAGTGGTCATCTAGTCCAGCCCCCTGCAATGCAGGAATCTCAACTAAAGCATCCATGACAGATGGCCACCCAACCTCTGTTTAAAAGCCGCCAAGGAAGGACTACCAGTCAGTTGCGCTGCCGAACAGCTCTCTTCTTCCCGCAATGCCCAGGGTAGGCTCTGCGCGAGGCTTCAGCCTGCAGGGAGAAATGGGAGCCCCTCCACGGCGCTTTCCACCCGGGTCCCTGTCCTTCCCTCGACGGCGGCGCCCACTTGCGCAGCGCAAGCCCGCCTAAGGGCGCAGCAGCACCTCCTGGGCAAGCGAGCCCTGCGGGAATCCTCGCCTTAAAGCAAACGGAGCAGCGGCGCGCGCCCTGCCCGGGGAAATTAACTCCTGCCGGGACCCCTTTGCTGCCCCTTGGAATAAAGGAAGCGTCCTGGCAGCCTCGGGGTGCAGCGCGCTCTTGCGCCTGTTTCCATCTCCCAAGAAGAAGCGTGCCTTTGCAGCACGAGCCTCGCATGCATTTACTCGGGAGTAAGCCCCGCCGAGTTCGAGGCTTCCCATGGTATGTGCCCTCGGGGCAGCACAGCTTCGCTTTTCTTTGGGGGGTGGGAGGGAATGCGCGCAAAGTCCCGAGAATTGCGCCCTTTTCCCCAGGAGAGGCTCTGCCGCCCTAGGAACCCCGGGACCGGCCCGTGCTTGGGCATGGAGAGGGGGGTCCCCCATCCAACCTGAGCGCGCAATCCGGAGAGGAGGGTGGGCGCGGCGCAGGCTACTCACCCGGGTCGCAGGCACCCGCCCCTTCGCCGCGAGCGAGGCTCCAGCCGCGTAAAAAACTCGCTCTTGCCGCGCCCGCGCTGCTACTGCCGCTGCCGCTGCAGCTTCTCCGCCCCCTGCGCGCGGCATCTGCTCGCCTCCGGGCCTCCCTTCCCCGCCGCGCGCTCGCGCGCTCGCCTGAGCGCGATCCCGCCCCTCTCCGATGCGTTGCGGGCTCGAGCCACCTGCGCAGGGAGCGCGCCTGGGAAAGCGGGTGGGTCGAGCTGGGGTGTTCGAGGGATGCGAAGCGAGAGCCGGGCAGGCTTGGAAGTTAGAGCCTGTGGGGCGCAAGGAGGCCGGGGCGCAATTCCTGGCGCAAAGCGGGCAGCTTTCCTGGGTGGGGAGCAGGAGCTTCGTGGAAATGAGCGGGATTGGGGCCCCTGCGGGCGCAGGTTGCATACCAGGGGTCGTGGGCGTAGCCAGTGATGTAGAAAAATAGCTAAAGAAGCTGAAAACCAAGACCAAATAAACCAAATGAAGGCAACCTAAGAGACATATATAAACCTTTCCCTCAATTTTGCCTTTAGCTTGCTCTCCTTTTAATTCGCTTCTCACGTTATTCCCCTCCTTCGAATCCCCCCCCCTTATTGTCAAATAAAGCATTTTTCTTTCCTCCCTGCATGCCCATCACTCTATTTCCTCAATTTACCCTATCTCTGTTTTTATAACTGTATCCAGGTATTCTGAACTTAGCTTTGGATGGGGTCCCTCATACGCTTTTTCACCTTTGCGTGGGGAACCCACTTGCAACCGAATAAAGGATCTGTGCTTTTGAAAAGCCACTTGTTTCTTTCAATCCTTGGTTGGAAATCACCCGTCTTCTCCAACCGTAGCGGACCCCTGTGAGGCCCCGAACCCATTTCTAAGTGTTTTTTCACATCACCAGGCTTTTTGTTGGTGGGAGAGAACCTCAGTTAGCTATGTATTTTTATTGATTTTTACTGATGGGGGGGGGGAGATGCTCCTCCCTGCCCCCCCATGCCAGGGGTGCCAACTTGAATAAAATATTGTGGGGACCCAGGTAAGCCCCGCCCCACATAATGGATCACATGGTGCAGTGCACACACAACGTTTGAATGGGAATACCCATCAATTTGGGGGGGCACCTCAAATATTTTAGGGGGGGGCTGAAGGGACCTTAGTCCCTAGGAGTTGGCTCCTATATGTGCTTCTCTTGGGAGGGGGTGAGCACAGGCATTTCCCAAGTGCATGTGGGGTTGCAAGTAGAGGCAGAAATTTAAACTTCAGGGCCTCTAATCCCAGAGGGGCCCCAGATTAATTTTAGGCCATATTGCTTTTAAAAAATTGCTTTAAAAAGTGCCTCATGCATGCATATTAAAAGGTAAAGGGTAAAGGGACCCCTGACCATTAGGTCCAGTCATGGCCGACTCTGGGGTTGCGGTGCTCATCTCACTTTATTGGCCAAGGGAGCCGGCGTACAGCTTCCGGGTCATGTGGCCAGCATGACTAAGCCGCTTCTGGCGAACCAGAGCAGCGCACAGAAACGCCGTTTACCTTCCTGCCGGAGCGGTACCTATTTATCTACTTGCACTTTGATGTGCTTCGAACTGCTAGGTTGACAGGAGCTGGGACCAAACAACGGGAGCTCACCCCATTGCGGGGATTTGAACCGCCGACCTTCTGATCGGCAAGTCCTAGGCTCTGTGGTTTAACCCACAGCGCCACCCGTATCCCACCATGCATGTATATTACATTTCACTAATTTTCCATAATTTTCATCCATCCCCATAATTCAAAAACTATAATGCATGGGACATTTTTATTCACACCAGTGACTTTGACATGTGAGATAATCCAGTGCAGCCATTTTAATCAAAATCTGAGATGTAGTAGCTAATTTTTTACTTAAAAAAATAAATGTGGTGATCTGTCGTGGAACAACCCCATTGAAGGAAATAACAGGGGTTCCCCAGACCTTGCTGCTGGTTGCGAAGGGAAGCCCCATATCAGCTCTGGGCTCCTAAAATGTAGGTCCGTCGCTGGTTGCAAGGGGATGGGGAAGGCACCTGGCAGGCTGCTTCTGTGTGTGTTTGCTCAGAAGGGAGCCCTGCGGAGTCCAGTCCCAAACCCCAGCCAGGAATGCAAGCTTAAAAGCAAGCAAGGAGCAGTTCAAAGGATTGATCCCCCTGGAGATCTCCACAAAGGACCGTGACTAACGGCAAAAGGCAATAAATAGTTCATTTATTGTGTGCTCAACCTGGGAAGGGGATCAGATGTTAACATAGATCATAAATTACTTTATCCATCGATTTCCTGTCCTTGCCCTTCCTTGGTTTCTGTATTTACCCTTGAATGCTGCATATTTCACTGCCAACTCTTCTCACTGCTTCCTTGTGTTACGGTCAAATCTGGATGCAGGGCTACTCTGCCACCCAGCTCGTTGGACTAGGTCCGCGGGTCCCTGCGGAAGAAAATGAGCTCAGCCAGGCACAGGAGCAAACTGGAGAAGATCCAAGTTTATTGCGCAACAGGTTCAAGACGAGATTGAACAGCGAGAAAGGGGTGACATGAACTTTTGAAATTTCCCTCCATGTCCCAGAATACAGTGCAAAATACATCCCAGTTACATCATGAATACATTAAGAAGAGGTTGGGTTACACAGATTACATCACGAATACATTAGGAAGAGGTTGGGTTACACCGGATTAACATATGGAGGGGGGAGGGGGGAATATGCAGAGCTGGAGATATGCGCAGATAAGCACATCCTGAGAAGACAATGGTCCATGTATGCATAGTCTGTCACCTGGCATCGGCCGGAGGAAGGGCTTGGCAGAGCGATTTGACCAGATTAGGGTCTTGACACCTTGCTTGAGGGATTATGGAGGACAGGGGAGGTGTCATGGGGTCCTAGAGAAATTGAGAAAATTGGCACGTTGATTTTCTATGAATTTTATAGATTTTAGTCCCTTTTGACATTGACAATTGGAAATAAATGGATATATTGTAGCGAAGAAGGAGGTGAAGAAGACATGCCCCCCCTTCCATATCACTTGGCAGGGGGAGAAGCAAGGAGAAGCAACTGCAGGTTCCAGCGAGGTCCCACAGACCTCTTGAGAGATCTCACCAAAAGCACCAGAAGCCACTTGATCCAATGGGCTGCTTTTTAGTGCTCGTTTTTGTGGGTTGTATCATAAGCAGTCAAGTACATCACTCCTGTTTACCTATTTATCTACTTGCACTTTGACGTGCTTTCAAACTGCTAGGTTGGCAGGGGCTGGGACCGAGCAACGGGAGCTCACCCCGTCACGGGGTTTCGAACCGGCCACCTTCTGATCGGCAAGCCCTAGGCTCTTATGCAGTCCTAAACCATGTGCAGCACCCTTCCCCAACCTGATGCCTCCAGATGTGTTTTTGACCAAAGTCACTGGCTGGGGCAGATGGAAGTTATGCTCCAAAACATCTGAAGAATGGGTTCTCTGCCGCGTGTGTGGAGGAAAATCTTAAACACGTTGTAGAGTTCCCCAAAATAGACCAGAGCTAATTGTCCTTCATCCAGCAGAGCTTTACTGCTACTGAAGGCAGATGAGCATAATGGTCACAAATCCAATACATTCAGAATTGGCACTGTCCATAAGAAATCCAGTTGCAGCAGATTTGCAATAACTTATAATAACACTAAACTTTAACACTATATGCAGAACAAAACATCACACCAGAATAAAGAGATAGAAAGAGAAAGTAAGTGAAGACCCAGGTTCCTTTTCGCTTTGCTATTATAGTCAGTATGACCTCAACAGAAAGAGATAACAGAACAAGTTTAAGCCAGCTGTACTCTGCTTTTCAGAAGGAATAACCCAAACAAGAACCTTCTTTCACATAGAGAGGAAACCGTCCAGAACCCTCTTGAACTAAGCTGAACAGGAAAGATCTCTACACATCAGATCAATAGTTTCTGTACTAAGAAATGCAAACTGACATTCTCATCTTCTCAAATGCCCAGAAATTCTGCAATAGGCACACCCTTCTATTCAGAGATTGAATATAATCTTCATCGAATCATAGACCCTGGGAATCATCTAGTCTACCCCCTGCAGTGCAGGACTATGTAGCTGTCCCTTACAGGAATCAAACCTGCAACCTTGGCATTATCAGTACCACACTCTAACCAACTGGACAATCTGGAGAGCACCAGGTTGGGGAAGCTGATGGGAGCGGTTTGGATGTCCAAATATGTAACTATTGCATTTGTAGCCCATGTTGCATCTTCAAGGAGCTCAAAGTGGTGTACATGATTCTCCCCATCCTCAATTAATCTCCACAACAACCCTGTGAGGTAGGTTAGGCTGAGAGGCAGTGACTGGCCCAACGTCACCCAGTGAGCTTCATGGCCAGGTGGGAATCCCAGATCCCAGTCTAACCACTACACTACACTGCCTAGAGGGTCTGATCTCTCTCTCCACATTCCATTGTATGTGCAGCAAAGGTCTTACAAATTGTCTTTCCAAGCAGGGTTTCCTAAGCTTCAAACTGAAGGCCACATAAACCCCTACTCAATTTGTATTATCTATCTATCTATCTATCTATCTATCTATCTATCTATCTATCTATCTATCATCTACAGTGGTACCTCGCAAGATGAATGCCTCGCAAGACGGGAAACTCGCAAAACGAAAGGGTTTTTGGTTTTTTGAGTTGCTTCGCAAGACGATTTTCCCTATGGGCTTGCTTCGCAAGACGGAAACGTCTTGCAAGTTTGTTTCCTTTTTCTTAAAACCGTTAATACAGTTGCGACTTGACTTCGAGGAGCAACTCATAGCACGCGGTGTGATTTTTGAAGCTTTTCCAAAACTTTTCCGACACCGTGCTTCGCAAGACGGAAAAAACCGCAAGACGAAAAAACTCGCGGAACGAATTAATTTCGTCTTGCGAGGCACGGTGTCGGAAAAGTTTTGGAAAGCTTCTATTTATCTATCTATCTATCTATCTATCATCTATCTATCTATCTATCTGTCTGTCTGTCTGTCTGTCTGTCTGTCTATCTATCATCTATCTCTCTGTTCCAGTGGGCCCACCTCTGTAATGTCATAATGCCAAAATTATTATTTTAATAACTTTTATTTTTTTACTGCCTGCTCCTATGTGTTCCCTGCTGTGATACGGTGATGCGAAAAGTTTTCTGGTGACTCCTCTGTCCTGCAGCAATTTGCCATTTCTTTAAAAAAATAGTACTAAAAAACCAAACTCTTTTTTACTGGCCACTGCCATGGTTTCCAAAAGATGTTTGTAACCTCCCAAAGACCACTACGATGTGCCCTTAAAATAAAATTTTAAAAGGCCACACCTTCTTTTACACTTCAGTCACAGGATTAACCCTGAGTCAAGCACCAGTAAAAGTTAGGAAGCCAAGCTTTAAAAAAAACGGGGGACAGAACAAGCAGAGAGTAGATGAGGAGCTACAAATATGTGCTTTCCCAGCAGTGGCGTAGCGTGGGTTCTCAGCACCCGGGGCAAGGCAAGTAATTTGCGCCCCCTAACCCGTGGATTTTAGCACTCGAGTCTCTTCCGCCCCCCCCCCAGATGTTGCGCCAGGTGCACCCCCCACGCTACGCCACTGCTCCCACCACAAGTCTTCAGGACAGCCATCCGAAGGCTGGCGCGGGGAGAAGGTCTCTCCGCCCCACCGCCAGGCTTCGGAGCAGACTTCCGAAGCCTGGCGGCGGGAGGAGGTCTCCCCGCCCCACCGCCAGGCTTTGGAGGAGCCTTCCGAAGGCTGGCGGTGGGGCGGAGAGACCTCCTCCCGCCGCCAGGCTTTGGAGCAGCCTTCCGAAGGCTGGCAGTGGGGCGGGGAGACCTCCTCCCGCCACCAGGCTTTGGAGCAGCCTTCCGAAGCCTGGCGGTGGGGTGGAGAGCCCTCCTCCTGCCGCCAGCCTTCGGAGCATCCTTCCAAAGCCTGGCGGCGGGAGGAAGTCTCTCCGCTCCACCGCCAGGCTTCGGAGCAGCCTTCCGAAGGCTGGCGGCGGGAGGAGGTCTCTCCGCCCCACCGCCAGCCTTTGGAGGAGGTCCGAGGACAGTGGGGAAGACGCGCTGCGCTTCCCCGCTGTCCCGGAGATTTCCCTATGGACTTTCGTCTTGCGAAGGGCCAGCCAAACGCGCCACCCCCCAATGTTGCGCCCGGTGCGGCCGGCACCCCTGGCACCCCCCACGCTACACCACTGTTTCCCAGTCCTTTACACAAAGGTATCTCAGGAAAAGGAAGAGGCCTGGCTGTTTGTTCAACCTCATAGGCAGTCACACTGATTTCCAAACTCAAGTCATGATTAGAAATGGGAACAGCAGCCAGGGGAGTTTTGCAGCTGTAATCTTGACAGGTAATCAGAGTAGCTAGTCCTTTTCTTATAAAACCAAACGTGATAGTTGCTTTCACAGAGTTACTTTGAAATAAGTTGCTCAGGTCTGAAAGCCAGCATACAAAGCTGCTTCTTTAAACCTTAAGCAGTGACGTTAAAAATAAAAATAAAATACTACATATACCCAGCAGAGTTTGTGGCATCCTTCCCCCCTTTTTTTCCTTTCCTGAAATGCAAATGCATACATAGTCTGAACTCTATGTGGGCTTAGGCCTCCCTAAGACCATTGATTTCAACAGATGAAGACGTTAGACTTTTTGGAGCTAGCCGACCTGACTGGAAGAATCCGCGATCAGAAAGAAGAGGAATATCGAGAAGATTGGAAGAAATTGAAAGACTATTTAGCCAAATATTGTAACATACAATAAGTAGAAGTTACTTGAAAGTATCAAATGGGCCTAGGACTAGAGTAAGAATGAATTGTAAAATACTATGGATTTAGATAATTATGAAAAGAGAAGAAGATTCTAAATTAAAGGTGTCAATTTGATTAGAAAGAGGATATTGGAGAGCTGTTAAAAAGTGATTCAACGAAATTTAGTAAAGGAGGGGTTCGAGGAAGTCAGTTAACAATGAAAATTAAACTAGGTCTTAAAGTATTAGGTGTTTACATGTTTGTTTTTGTTGCCTCTTATAGTATTGTAATGTCTTTTTTCTTTATTTGTGTGTTTTGTTTGTTATAAACTTGGAAAATCAATTTTAAAAAATTGGAAAAAGACCATTGTTTTCTAAACTTTTCGGCATGCTTTACTTTGCATAGCATTGAGTTGCAAGTTAAGTTTTAATAACATTGTATTAAACCATGCTGCTCCTTTTCCCAACTTCACTAGTTTTCAGCATTCAGTAGCAAACTCTTGCATGCTAAACCATTGCTAAACTGAGAAGCACCGACTGTGGCTCAAGCTGGAACATGCCTGCACTTGTAGTTGTACATACAAAATCTGCATAAATCCACTCGGCTGCCCAGTGCAGACATATAGCCTGGTTTGCAAATTGGAAACAAGCCATAGGGCCATACTGAGCCAGCCCTCTCCTCTGCTTGCCCCGCTCCCCACTACAAAATTCTCCATTATCTGCACTGATGCTGACAATGGATAATGCTAATCAGGTTCTTTCTTCAACTCCACTTCAAACCTCAATTTAAAATCCAGGTTACAGCTGAAACCCTTGCAAGGAAGTGGTCAGGAAGGGAGAAACTTTACATACATGCATCTATGCACAGTGATTTTTAGGGAGCTGGTGTTACATCTGAGTAGGCTAGGTCTTACATTTGAGGCAAAGGATGATCACAATGTGGTTTGGGTAATAATAATAATAATAATAATAATAATAATAATAAACAATAGTTTGATGCTGCTTTTATATGTCCAGAGTGCTATACATACATTGTGCAATTACTATAAGGTAGGTCAGTGTTATCTATATTGTAAGGGAAGTCAATCTTATCCCTATAAACAGTTTACAAATAAAAATGTACATTGATATGGTGCACAGTCCAAAAGATTTTAACTCACATGGGCTTTGGCTAAGGAATACATATAGGTTACTTTCTGAGTAATTGGTCTATTTCTTTTACCAAGTGGATAATAAAACCTGTTGTTGGTAAATTTGACCAAGATCCATTATCTCTTTTTTTAATTTATAAAAAAATACAAAATAATTTTTACCAGTCACTGTGAAGCAACAATGGGTAATACTATTGAGATCATGTAGGCTGGGGGTAGACAATCTGGGTGCATAGCTGTCAACGTTTTCCTTTTTTTAAGGGAAATTCCCTTATTCCGAATAGGATTCCTTGCAGGAAAAGTGAAAAGTTGACAGCTATATCTGGGGGCACCAATGCTGGATTCTTAATTTATCCTTTATATCATAGAGGGGACCCAAAGGTCTTCTAGTCACCCCCTGTGATGCAGGAATCTCAGCTAGAGCATCCATGACAGATGGATGTTGTGACCAAGGACTTACTTCAGATAAATAATGTCACAAAGCTTCAGTTTTAATGTTTTTACACTGCATTTCTGAGTTTGCTTGGAACTCACTGCATTCAGTTAGACTTGCACCCTAGTAAATATGCGTAGGGTCATAGCCCCACAACCCAGCCATGAGCATTAAAGGTAAAGGTAAAGGGACCCCTGACCATTAGGTCCAGTCACGGCCGACTCTGGGGTTGCGGCGCTCATCTCGCTTTATTGGCCGAGGGAGCCGGCGTACAGCTTCCGGGTCATGTGGCCAGCATGACTAAGCCACTTCTGGCGAACCAGAGCAGCGCACGGAAACGCCGTTTACCTTCCCGCCGGAGTGGTACCTATTTATCTACTTGCACTTTGACGTGCTTTCAAACTACTAGGTTGGCAGGAGCAGGGACCGAGCAACGGGAGCTCGCCCCATTGTGGGGATTTGAACCGCCGACCTTCTGATCGGCAAGTCCTAGGCTCTGTGGTTTAACCCACAGCGCCACCTACGTCCCTAAGCATTAAAGGTAAAGGTAAAGGTACCCCTGCCTGTACGGGCCAGTCTTGCCAGACTCTAGGGTTGTGCGCCCATCTCACTCAAGAGGCCGTGGGCCAGCGCTGTCTGAAGACACTTCCGGGTCACGTGGCCAGTGTGACATCGCTGCTCTGGCGAACCAGAGCCGCACACGGAAACGCCGTTTACCTTCCCGCTGGTAAGCGGTCCCTATTTATCTACTTGCACCCGGAGGTGCTTTCGAACTGCTAGGTTGGCAGGCGCTGGGACCGAACGACGGGAGCGCACCCCGCCGCAGGGATTCGAACCGCCGACCTTTCGATCGGCAAGCCCTAGGCGCTGAGGCTTTTACCCACAGCGCCACCTGCGTCCCCTCGCCACCTGCGTCCCCTAAGCATTACTCAGAAATAAATTCTTCTGAGTTGACTGGGGCTTACTCCCAAGCAAGTGTGCTTTGGATTGGATTCATAAAAACCAGACCTCCAAGATTTCAGGAATATGCCAATTTACACAGTCATTTCATGGGTTTACATTACATTCTCCTTGACTCTTGAATTAGGAGTTAGCATTTATCATGTAATGAATATGAACAGAAAGAACCATAGAGAGCATACTTTACAGCTGTCTGAGAGTCTGAGAAATAATGTTTAAAATGTTTGTCGTTAATTTATTGGAATAAACTCAGCAATAACCCATTCATTGAAAATAAAAAAAATTCCTTCCAGTAGCACCTTAAAGACCAACTAAGTTAGTTCTTGGTCTTTAAGGTGCTACTGGAAGGAATTTTTTTTTTATTTTGACTATGGCAGACCAACACGGCTACCTATCTGTAACTGGAACCATTCATTGAAAACCTTGATTCAAATTAGGAACAAAAGACTGAGCGTAATTATTTTCAGGACAGTAGCTGAAAGCTATTAAGAAACGGTGTCAACTTGAAATTTGAATTCAGTGGGTTTTTGTGTGTGTGGTGTTTTTTTTTGTAATCCAGCACAAAGGGTAGGATTGCTATTATTTCCACAAATGTTCTTACTCGCTCTAATAAAAATCATCACCAGTGCCCATCAACTGAACATTGCTTTTTCCCATTGTGAGCCTGTACTCTACCTCCATGTCTTCTTCTTTTTTTAATATACATTTTTTATTAGTTTTTACATATATTTTCCAAACAGAACATATAATAATCTCATCTCATTTTATGCACCTCCATGTCTTCTTTACTGCAAATGCTGCCCTGACCCTGCTCTAAATACAAAATTATTAGATTCCTCACGGGCTTTTCTGTGAACTGGTTGCCATAGTATTTGAGTGCTTAAGACATCCATATATTCATAGCTGTCAACTTTTCCCTTTTCTTGCGAGGAATCCTATTTGGAATAAAAGAATTTCCCTTTGAAAACGGGGAACGTTGACAGCTATGATATATTTATCTTTACTCATGAGAGAGAGGGGAAAATAGAACGGCCAGAAACATTGAAACACAGAATGGGTGTTTTCGAACCCAGAACCCCTTGTGTCAACCTGACTTCCAGGTGAGAGGTGGAATGCTGTGGAATTGCACCTGGGCTGAGAGCACAAATGCCGCTCACAAACACTCACCTAGCATTATTGGTGAGCTCCATTAGAGGTTTTCATCTTTATTTTGTGAAAACAAGCAAGCTCCTGCATCCTGTTGTTGAGATAACTGCGTTGTCAGGATCCCTTGGTAGGGCAGGGGGTACCACTGATGGCTCACGGTTTGTTAGCCCTGATGTAGTGAGAGGGGAATAGAGACTACAGAGCTGAACGCTGGGGTAAAATGTGGAGCCTGGGTAGGGTGAAACAGCCTATCATACTTTGGCTGGTTTCCTGTGTTGGTACTGCCTCTTGGATACTTTATTTTGCTATACAGTGGTACCCCGGTTCTCAAATGCCTTGGTACTTAAACAACTTGGAACCCAAACACTGCAAACCAGGAAGGAAGTGTTCCAGTTTGCAAACATTTTTCAGAAGCCGAACATGCTCCATTTTGAGTATTGCGTTTCCGATTTGAGTGTTACACTTCCGATTTGAATGTCACACTTCCGATTTGAGCGTCTGTCTGCTTTTGCTATTTATTTTGCATTTTTGTTATTGAGGCTCTCTTTTTTTGTTTTTGTGACTGTGTGGAACCCAGTTCGGCTACTGATTGATTGATTGTGTGACTGCAGTACATTGCTTATTGCTTTCATTTATGGATCAATGGTCTTGTTATAGAGTAAAATTCATGTTAAATTGCTGTTTTATGGGCATTTTAAAAGTCTGGAATGGATTAATCCATTTTGCATTACTTTCTATGGGAAAGCATGCCTTGGTTTTGCAACGCTTTGGTTTTGGAACGGACTTCTGGAACGGATTAAGTTTGAGAACCAAGGTACCACTGCATGATAAACCAGACAATGATGATTTTTTTGCCTGTTGTAGAAGTTGTAATGAGCTGTGCTAGATGCCGTATGCCTTAAAATTGTATTTTTACAGATGTGCCCTGGACCATCTGAATGAACTTGCATCCTTGGTCTAGAGTCTGCAGAATATAAACGAAATAATATATAAACTAAATAAACTGAAGTGGCAGAATGAATATAGGTATATTCCATTTGGACAACTCCAGTTTCCTAATCCTAATTCTTTTCGTTAAAAACTGAAAATTCAGTAAGTGCAAAATGGGTGGGAAAGGGAAACTTTCAGAAGAAAAACAATCAGCTTCTCATTTGACCTCAGACGGAGAAATGAACATTTGGCTGTAGGCATTTCATTTGTCCACTTTGTGTCAAAACACACACACACACACACACACTAGCAAGGAATGCTTTCATGTTGAGTGAAATTTACCCAGCTGAATATCACTTTGTAATCCCTTGGGAAGTGTCATCCCACACGGGCCTTGTTTTTAGGCTGGGCTCTCTTTGCCCTCTCAGAACCAGGCAAGATAAAAATGACAACTCATCATGGAAGATTTAAAATGATACTCATTGTTTTTCAAGCCACAGCTTGTTCTTCAGGCTTCACAGCTAAATAAAGATGTGAAATGACAAGGGATTACATGTACGCTATTGGGAGTTGTTCTCCCCTCGTGATTTTCGGCAATTTGTGTTTTTATTTCTACCGGCAGGATTTGACATCCTGACGTATTGGTACATCAGAAACAGAGAAAATAGGAATTAAATAAGGGGGAGCACACATATCTGCAGCAAACCAGATGTCAATGTCCTCTACAAGGTCTGTTTTTCTTAGCTGGGTAGCTGGAAGAGATGAAAAAGGATGGATATTATAATAATGTAGAACGTAGTCTTATTAGTGCCAACCTGGTGGCCCAGTCATGCCATAATAAACAAGCATCTATCTTCAGCATATGACCTGAAACCCTCCCAGTGCAGGGATGCCCGTTTGTGATGCAAGAGAGGAGATGTAGGAAGCAGCCAGGGCTAGATTTGGTTTCTGCAGGAACAAGACCCAAATGGAAAAACAGGCCATCCTATTTTGTAATGCTCATGCGAGGAGTGATAAGGACATCAATGGCCAAACCATTTAAAACAAAGTAGCCCCTCGGAAGACCCCTCTGCCTGACATTCTCGTTTTCCTCCATATCAAAAACATATAACTGTATTTCAAAGCAGATTTGACAGTTCTTCCGGTCTCTTTATGCCTGTCAGATTTATTTTGTTTTCAAATGTGTGCCCTGCCTCCTGACTCCAGAGAGAGCTCAGGACAATTTACAGCATTTAAATAATAGGGGGAAAGCTCCTCTGAGCGGAGTGTCTCTTCAACGGCATAGCTGAGGTGGCCTTGCAGATGAATTTGGTTCCTCCTGAGCAGGGGTCAGCAAACTTTTTCAGCAGGGGTCCGGTCCACTGTCCCTCAGACTTTGTGGGGGGCCAGACTATATTTTTGGGGGGGAAATGAACAAATTCCTATGCCCCACAAATAACCCAGAGATGCATTTTAAATAAAAACACACATTCTACTCATGTAAAAACACCAGGCAGGCCTCACGAATAACCCAGAGATGCATTTTAAATAAAAGCACACATTCTACTCATGTACAAACATGCTGATTCCTGGACTGCCCGCGGGCCAGATTGAGAAGGCGATTGGGCCACATCCGGCCCACGGGCCTTAGGTTGCCTACCCCTGCTCCTGAGGAATGCTTGGGAAGTTTCCACATGGAAAGATTCTAGAGCTTCAGACTTGTTTATCAGCTTTGGCAATGAAGGTTTTGCTCTGTGTGTTATGTAGTGTAGTTTCACCCTGGGCCAACAGGGGGATACTGTATATAGTTTTCACTCAGGTCTGTAGATAGTTTTCACTCAGGTCCGCGGCAGTTATTTTAGGCGGGAACTCTGAGCTGTTGTGGTTACAATGTTGACAGCCGGCTGCCTATAAATACAGGCCGGCTGAGCTGTTCGCAATGAGTTTATTCCAGCTTACCATAATAAAGAGCTACTTGAAGAAATCGCTGTGCCGGCTGCTATGTCAACCCACGACTTAACACTGGCGACGAGGATGGGATAGATGGACATCAGAGCACAGCCAGATGCGGCCAGCCTCTGAACTGAGCTGAATCACTGAGCTGAATCACAGAGCGAAATCACTGAGCGAAATCACTGGGCAGAACCAATTCAGAGCTGACTGTTCTGGCTAGAGCACTGTGTTCCATCCATCGCCCTTCACGCCGGCATCGGAATCATGGCTTCACTTGTGCCTCTACCGCCGTTTGCGCCAGCCTCTGAATCATGGGACTCCTACCTCGCTCGGTTCGACTGCTACCTCCAAGCCAACGAGCTGACAGAAGTATCACAGGAGCGGAAGCGGGGCCTATTCCTCAGCCTCTGTGGGCCTGAGGTGTTTGAGACGGCCCGAGCGTTGGTTGCGCCTGAAGCAGTCCAGGTAACACCATGGGACACGATCCAAGAGAAGCTCCGCAACCACTACGCACCAAAGCCGTCCAAGATTGCTGCCCGCCATGCGTTCTACCACCGGAACCAGGCAGAGGGGGAGTCAATCAACAACTACACCACCGCCCTGCGACAGGCTGCAATGCACTGCGAGTTCCGAGACTTAGACGATGCCCTGATGGATCGAATCGTCTGTGGGGTCCGGGACATCCATCTGCAACGGCGCCTCCTAGCCAAGCCAGACCTCACGCTACAGAAAGCCATTGAGGAGGCTGTGGCCTCAGAAGCTGCTGAACGCTCCGCCCAGGAGATCCGCAAGTCCAGCAGCCCGCGTCTTGCTAGGGAGCCAGTTCCGGTGCATCATGAAGAGGCCAGCAGTGAGGAGGCATCCTCCAGTGAAGACGATGACGTGCACCAGACAAAGCGGGAGCGCAGGAAGTTCCAACAGAAGTCCAAGGGCCAACCGGAATGTGCTGGCTGCGGAGGCAACCATTCCCGTGCCAAGTGTCGATTCAGAGACGCCATCTGTAGGAAGTGTTCCAGAAGGGGCCACATCGCTAAGGTCTGCCGATCGGCTCCGTCTGACACCCCCCCTTCATCGACTCGCAAGTCCAAGTCTTCACTCCAGTCTGCCAAGGAAAGTTGTTTCGCTCTCACCAACTGCCGTTGCCCGTCTGGAACCACGATTGGCCAAACCGACTCGCCTACGCGACGCAAGCTGAACGTCACGGTGCTCATTGAAGGAGCTCCATGTGACATGGAGATCGACACCGGGTCTGCCCTGTCCATCGTGTCATGGAGCACCATCAAAAGACTGGTACCCAGAGTGTCCAAAAGGCAACTCGACTCTCACCGTGTACACCTGAGAGACTACCAGGGAAACGACATTCCCGTGGTAGGCGTTGGCCGGTTCCGGATCGCCTTCAAGGATTTTTCGGGCCTGCTCCGGTTGGTGGTGGTCGAAGGTCAGCGGCCAAGCCTCCTAGGGCTAGACTGGTTTGATGCCCTCGGCCTGGAAGTCACCGGCATCAACTGCATCTCTAACGCAGAGACTGAGGGTCTGGTCAAAGACTTTGCCGAGGTTTTTGACGGCACCTTGGGCCAATATACAGGTACGCCCATCTCCTTTAGCCTTGATCCACAAGTCGCCCCCATCAAGCTAAAGCCACGCCGGGTTCCCTTTGCTCTCAAGGCTAAGGTGGACGAACAACTGGACAAACTGATCGCCCAAGGAGTTTTGGAGCCGGTTGACCACGCAAAGTGGGAAACCCCCATCGTCACGCCTGTCAAGCCAGATGGGTCGGTGAGAATCTGCGCTGACTACAAGTGCACGATCAACAAGGCACTTCAGCAGCACGCTTATCCGGTTCCTGTTGTCCAACACCTGCTGCATTCCCTGGGTGAGGGTAAGGTCTTCGCTAAGCTGGACCTTGCCCAAGCCTATCAACAACTGCCAGTCGATGATGCCACTGCTGAAGCCCAGACGATCGTCACCCACCGGGGGGCTTTCCGTTGCCGCCGGTTGCAGTTCGGGGTGAGTGTGGCTCCTGGCATCTTCCAAAGCCTTATGGAGCGTCTCCTGCAAGGGCTTCCGGGCGTGGTACCATATTTTGATGACGTCTTGGTGTCCACAGACTCACACCAGCAGCTGTTCGAGCGCCTCCGTGCCGTGCTGACCAGGTTCCAGGAGGCCGGGCTCAAGGTAAAGAGGGAGAAGTGCCAGATCGCCGTTCCACAGGTGGAGTTCCTGGGCTATCTTATCGATGCCTCCGGTCTTCATCCAACCACATCCAAGATCCGCGCTATCCAGCAGGCCCCCACCCCAAAGAACAAAACGGAGTTGCAGGCATTCCTGGGGCTGCTGAACTTTTATAACATGTTCCTGCCCCACAAAGCCACAGTGGCTGAGCCTCTTCACCGACTCCTTAGCACTAAGACGCCTTGGGCCTGGGGTCATCGGGAGACGGCGGCCTTCAATGCGGTCAAGGCTCTCCTTTCTTCAGACAGTGTGCTGGTACAGTACAGTGAATCCAGGCCGCTGGTCCTTGCCTGCGACGCCTCACCTTTTGGCATCGGTGCTGTCCTTAGTCACCGTTTTCCAGATGGAAGAGAAGCACCGCTCGCCTACTTTTCCAGGACACTATCTCCGACGGAACGGAATTACAGCCAGCTCGACAAGGAGGCATTGGCACTTGTGGCTGGAGTGAAGAGGTTCCATGAATACCTCTATGGCAGGACTTTTGACCTCATCACTGACCACAAGCCACTCCTGGGCCTCCTCGCCGGTGATCGTCCAACTCCACCGGTCCTCTCACCACGCATGCTGCGATGGACTGTTTTCCTGGCTGCCTACCACTACCGGCTCATCCATCGCCCGGGGAAATCGATGGGCCATGCCGACGCCCTCAGCCGTTGCCCTCTTCCAGCATTTGTGGAAGATCCGGCTCCAGCTTCATCGCTCCTTCTGATTGAGGATCTTCCGGCAGCGCCTGTATCGGCTGCCACTGTGGCCTCCGCATCTGCCCAGGATCGCACCATCAGCCGGGTGCTCAACTGGGTGTGGAGGGGGTGGCCACAAGGGCCTTTTGCATCGGAGTTCCAGCCCTTCGCAACCAGACAACATGAACTCTCAGCTCATCGCGGCTGCCTGCTGTGGGGAGACCGCGTCGTGATTCCCCAGGGACTCCGTCAGCGCGTCCTGGAGGCTCTGCACGTTGGCCACCCGGGAATTGTCAAAATGAAGGCGTTGGCTCGGTGTTACGTCTGGTGGCCTAATATGGACGATGCCATCACTGCCTGGGTGTCCGCCTGTCAAGCGTGCCAGGAGTCGAGGCCTGCACCACCGGCAGCTAAGGGACACACCTGGGAGACGCCAAAGACACCCTGGTCGAGGGTGCACATCGATCTGGCTGGCCCCTTTCACGGCCGGACCTTTATGGTAGTGGTGGACGCCTATTCCAAATGGCTGGAGGTCGCCCTGATGCCCTCCACCACTACCGAAGCTGTCATCCGGGTGCTGCGAGGCCTGTTTGCAACGCATGGGTGTCCTGATGTCCTTGTCTCTGACAACGGACTGCAGTTCACGTCAGGCACGTTTGAGCGGTATCTTTTGGGACTGGGCATCCGCCATGCCCTAACGGCACCCTTTCATCCATCCAGCAACGGGCAAGCGGAAAGAATGGTGCGCTCGACAAAAGAGGCACTGGCGCGCCTGGACCGGGGAGACTGGCATGAGCGGATCGCCGAATACTTGTTCGTGCAACACATCACCCCTCATGCGGCCACAGGGAGGAGTCCTGCTGAACTGCTTATGGGCCGCCGCCTCAGGTCACCGCTCGACCGGCTACACCCAGACTTTGCCGTGGCTGAACCCCCAGGCTGTGCCAACGCACCATGGTCATTTGTCCCAGGAAACCAGGTCTTTGCCCGGAACTATGTGGGGGACATCCCTTGGGTGCCAGCCACAGTAGTGGGAGTCACTGGACCTCGCTCGTACCAGGTGGCACTCGAAGACGGACGCTTGTGGCGACGGCACATAGACCAGCTTAGGCGCAGGGTTGGGGACTTGGACACTACCGAGGTGCCCCCAACTGCGCTTGCGGCTCCAGAAGAGACACGTACAGATGGCGAGGCCCCACCTACACCTCCCTCGCAAGCTGCCAGCGTGGAGCCGAACCAAGCCGTTTCAGAACAGACTCAGACCACTCCACTTGCGGAGGCTCCACCCACAGCAGCGGATCCAGGGGAGTTGGTTCCAACGCCACCTAGGGTCGCACCACAGCCTCAGCGAGAACTGTGTGGCCCTCCGGACTTGGCTACCAGTCCCCGGCGGTCTGGCAGAGTTTCCAAGCGCCCAACTTATTTAAAGGACTATGTTGTTGGACAGGTATCACTGTTGGTCTAAGTATGGGAAATGTAACCGATATGCTTTTGTGCTTAATTGAACCATTACGCGTAGTGCTGTATATAAGGAAACCATTACGATTGTAACTAACGCCTTATCTCGGTGGGGAGGGGTGTTATGTAGTGTAGTTTCACCCTGGGCCAACAGGGGGATACTGTATATAGTTTTCACTCAGGTCTGTAGATAGTTTTCACTCAGGTCCGCGGCAGTTATTTTAGGCGGGAACTCTGGGCTGTTGTGGTTACAATGTTGACAGCCGGCTGCCTATAAATACAGGCCGGCTGAGCTGTTCGCAATGAGTTTATTCCAGCTTACCATAATAAAGAGCTACTTGAAGAAATCGCTGTGCCGGCTGCTATGTCAACCCACGACTTAACACTGTGCCTAAGCATCATGCCAACCTAGCAGTTCGAAAGCATGTCAAAGTGCAAGTAGATAAATAGGTACCGCTCTGGCGGGAAGGTAAACGGCATTTCCGTGCGCTGCTCTGGTTCGCCAGAAGCGGCTTAGTCCTGCTGGCCACATGACCCGGAAGCTGTATGCCGGCTCCCTCAGCCAATAAAGTGAGATGAGCACCACAACCTCAGAGTTGTCCGTGACTGGACCTAATGGACTTAACTGTCCAGGGGTCCTTTACCTTTACATTTTTACCTCCTGACCCCCACCTCTAGGGTTGTCCAGATTTTCCTGGACATATCCAGAATACTGCAATCGGCAGCAGTGTCCTGCTGAGCGTCTCCACCCCCATCGTTCTGCCCGGACACTGAGGTCCAGCACCGAGGGCCTTCTGGCGGTTCCCTCACTGCGAGAAGCCAAGTTACAGGGAACCAGGCAGAGGGCCTTCTCAGTAGTGGCACCCACCTTGTGGAACGCCCTCCCACCAGATGTCAAAAAGAAAAATAGCTACCAGACTTTTAGACGACATCTGAAGGCAGCCCTATTTAGGGAAGCTTTTAATGTTTGATGCATTACTTTATTTTAATGTTGTGTTGGAAGCCGCCCAGAGCGGCTGGGGAAACCCAGTCAGATGGGCGGGGTATAAATAAATAAATAAATAAATAAATAAGATGATGATGATGATGATGATGATGATGATGATGATGATGATGAAAATCCAGACATATGGCAACCCATGTCGGCAGTGCCGTTTCCCCATAAAAACAGCTCAAAAATGGTTTGTTTGCTTTTTGCGATTTTGCCAAAGAAAAGCTCAACACCTTTTCTGTCCACAACTGCCTCATTGGGTGAAAACCTAGAAGTAGCCGAGAGATGTAGAACAGATAGACATGTCAAACCTAACTTGTAAGTCTACTTTTGTAAACCAAGTGTTAATTCCTCACTCTGAACATTTCGTGCCTGACAGTGCTGTTACACTGATGCTGTTACAATGGAGTAAGCTGGCGCATTCTGAGATGCTGCTGCTGTCAGCCCTTCCATAAGCAGACTCAGGTTGTATATACAGTCATACCTCTTGTTACATTTGCTTCATGTTATGTTTTTTCAGGTTGTGTCCCGCGGTGACCCAGAAGTACCGGAAAGGGTTACTTCTGGGCTTCGCCACTCGCGCATGTGCAGACACGCAAAAATGATGTCACGCGCATGCGCAGAAGCGGCGAATCGCAACCCGCGCGTGCTCAGACACACCGCTGCTGGTTGCGTTCCTTTCATGTTGTGAACGGGCCTCCGGAACGGATCCCATTCGCAACCAGAGGTACCACTGTATGTGTAACTAAACCATATGCCATAAAGACACTATAGGCTCTGTTGTGCCTCATTCCCAGAGGAAACCCCAAGCCTGGTTAAGTACCAAGAAACCTGGACTCTAATGCAGCAGAGATTGGGGTGGTCAGTAACAATATGTTACATGACAGGACTCAGAATGTGATTCAGGCTTCATTGTGCCAAATACAAACAAGTCCTCAAAGGTTTAGATGGCAGAAGCCTAATAAATAAAGCCAAACAATTGGTGTAATTTATTCACTATCTTTGAAGAGTGCAGGGGGATAAAGTCTCCCTCTGTAGCACATGCAGAGCAGATTTACTGATACAAGAAGTAACTCAAGATTGGCCGACATATCGTAGGATTAACCTGACAGGCCCTCTCTGAGCAACAGTTTCTATGATTAACTTCAGCAGCCGTGTGAGGCTCCTGGAGTGAGCTGCCTAAATCTGATACACAGCAAAACGTAATGCATTTTAGTTGAGCATTCTTTTGAGAACATTTGCTTCTGGGACTGGGGAAGCTTTGGGGAAACTCAAGGAATTGTATGTAATTTGAACTGTGATTTGCAGAGGGACGCTTCCCCCCTGTTGTTCAACAGAATTGGGTTAGGACCTGTCCCTGAACGCATACATAAAAGCACCATGCAATTAAAATTCACACTGTATTTTACCAACCTTCCCTACTACCAAAACCAGCATAGTTTAACCCCTCTCTAGTCTCACAACATAGACCTTTCTCCAAATATGCATTTTACTTCTCTACTGGAGCCCTGCATGGAATACAGTAGCTTAGTGTGCATCGTAGCATTACCAGTGAGACAGGGAATGAAAAGCATTGTGGTGAGAACGGCCAATAGGTCAGCAGCAAACGAAAATGCCATTTTCACCAACTGTAGCTTCAGGTAGGCAAGTTGTAAATATTATTTTAATGATAAATTCTAAGAACACACGTGCAGAGTTCAAAGGCATAGAAAATATAAATTAACTTGTAATCTCGATTTGTATTATGAAAATATTAACATTTCAGGGATTGTAGCCAGTGCTTGTTATTCATTTAAGAAATAGAAAGCTACTAGGCTTGACATAAAAAATGATACACTTCAAGTTTCAGCTGTATCACTAGTCAGAAATAAGTCTTATTCAAGTAAGATCCCCTATAACTTTAATTATAAGCTTCCTCATGTTTCCCCCCGGCCCGTGACTGTTTCCTGTTCAGTGTCAATAAGGGACAAAACAATTCTTCACATGCCAACTCAGACATAAAGGTAAAGGTAAAGGGACCCCCAACCGTTAAGTCCAGTCATGGATGACTCTGGGGTTGCGGCGCTCATCTCACTTTGCTGGCCGAGGGAGCCCACGTACAGCTTCCGGGTCAAGTGGCCAGCAGGGCTAAGCTGCTTCTGGTGAACCAGAGCAGTGCATGGAAACGCCATTTACCTTCCTGCCGGAGCAGTACCTATTTATCTACTTGCACTGGTGTGATTTCGAACTGCTAGGTTGGCAGGAGCTGGGACAGAGCAATGGGAGCTCACGCCATCACGGGGATTCGAACCGCCGACCTTTTGATTGGCAAGCCCAAGGCTCAGTGGTTAAGACCACAGTGCCACTCAGACATAAGCCTCATTAAATTAGGTGGAACTTATTTTCAGCCAAATGTGTATAGAATTGCAGCCTCACTCCTTGTTCCTGGGGGGCACAGCTTTTATTACTGTCTTCCTCTCCATTTCCCCCCTCCCCTTTTTTCTTAACATAGCCCATGTGCCTTGCATTTCATACCTGGGTAGACTGCCAGTTAGAAAGTAAAAATAACTGAGTTTAGAGGAAGTTACATCCTAATTGGTACTTAGCCAGATGCTACAGTGTTGCCACAGATAAATACAGTGGTGCCCCGCAAGACGAATGCCTCGCAAGACGGAAAACTCGCTAGACGAAAGAGTTTTCCGTTTTGGAGGTGCTTCGCAAAACAAATCTCCTATGGGCTTGCTTCGCAAGATGACAATGTCTTGCGAGTTCCTGCGGGTTTTTTTCCTCCCCCCCTTTTTTCTAAGTCGCTAAGCCGCTTATCAGCTGATCTGATAAGCCGCTAAAAGCCGCTAATAGTGCTAATCCATCTATGGGCTTGCTTCGCAAGACGAAAAAACCGCTAGACGAAGAGAATCACAGAACGGATTCTTTTCGTCTTGCGAGGCACCACTGTAAATTTACACAAGAACACCCTTATTCTGCACAAATTGAAAACTAATAAACACTCATCTTAACCCTCCCTCATTTTTTCTACACTTTCAATCACTAGAATGAAATACTGTAAAAGCTTGGGGTTATCTTAGGGTCATCTCATAGTTTACCATAGACCCTTTCAGAATCCCCCCTACACATTTTTATGAACACATGGAGAAGAAAATGAGGTGATTTCTACTTTCCCCACGCCAACATCAACTTCCCCACCAGCTCCTCCGTGCTTTGTGCAAAAGATCTGGATGGGAAGCTAACTTACGTGCAGATGAACGTATTTAATTTCCTCTCAGGTCCGGTCCACACCTGAGGCAAAGTGAGGCGACTGCCTCAGAGGGCAAGATCCACAGGGGCAACAGATCTCAGTGCAGATATTTATTCCTCCCTTGTTCCTGTCGTAGATCTTCTCTTACCCTTTATTCCCTGGCAAGGAAGGGAGCACCATTTTGTGCCAAAATGTATTGGGCCGGCACTGGCTCCTCCACACAACTGGGAACCTCAACTTCTTGGTTCCTGAATGTGCATGGAATAGCTAATGCACACACAACTGTCAGGTACACAGGTTTCCCATTCAGATGTTCCATGAGGAGGTCAAGGGGCAAAAACAGCAGGCACAATGGCAGTGGGAGTCAGGTGCCATGCATTCAGGAACACATGCAGGGTTGTGACTTTAAATTTGCAAACTACCGTATTTTTCCACGTATAAGACGCTCCCATGTACAGTATAAGATGACCCCTATTTTTTGAGCCCCAAATTAAGAAATAATTGCAACATTCCGTGTATAAGACAACCCCCAATTTTAAACATAAAAAATTGGGGGGAAATATAGTCTTATACATGGGAAAATACAGTAATATACTTCTCTGTATCTGGGAAGACTTCTCACTATATAGAATCAGTTACCTTCTTTATGGGTGGCCCCACTGGGTGATATTGAACCTTGCAAGTTCAGTAAAAAAAAAGGGGGGGGAATGATAAGAAACAGCCCTTTAAGAAAGCTCAGAGATCCTATCCCACATTGTAAGTCTGAAGCTGAGACTTAGGAACAGTAACAACCCTTCAACGCTGACTTCTGAAAGAGATTAGATTAACTGGAAATTTTCTGGGTTCACAGCTCATAGTAGTGCTAACATGTTATAAAATAAAATATCACAGGATTTAGGTATAATAATATAATAATAATTTATTATTTATACCCCACTCATCTGGCTGGGTTTCCCCAGCCACTCTGGGCGGCTTCCAACAAAATATTAAAAATACATTAAAACATCAGTCATTAAAAACTTCCCTGCAAACTTTTCTTGCAAGTTTGTCTGCCTCCCAAGTCCATTCCGGGAAGCCCTGTAATGCCATTCATGATTAGCTTTTTGAACAGCACTAAGAGGTTTACAGGAGCTAATTTTTAATCTGTCTCATTTAACCTTCATATACATACTGCCTTAGTTGCATTCTAAGATCTGATGATGTCACTGCTTGTAACTGGCTAGGACAAAATATAGTCCAGATTTATGAATGCTTTGATGGCAGTGGAATTATGCAATTATTTTGATCCAAATGGTCTCCAAAGGGAAAATATCTACTGGCTAATTTATGTGTTATTAGCCTAATTGGAGGATTTCCCCCTCTTCGTTAATCTCAAATTGAAGAGAATTTGCAAATCAGAAAAGCACACAAACCTGTCTTTGGCCAAATGGATTAGTATTTCCTGTGTGATACTGCAAGGAATGCTGCAATTACTTCTTGGGTAAAGATGGGGAGAAGCTTTTTATGGGTCAAAAGGAAGGAGACCTAACATGGTGACAAAGAAGACACCTGGCTTTGGTTTAAACAAGGCAAATTGTCACAAGGTGGAAGGATGGGAATTCATTATCTGTGGCTTTCCAGATAATGTAGGGCTCCAGTTCCCACCAGTTTTACCCATTGTCTTGTTATGCTATCGGAATTGTACCGTACACAATAGTTTGTTGTGTCTTTCTGCATACTGCGTCCTTTCCAAAGGAACATCATCCCTGGGAAAATCAAATCCTCCTCTTCCCAACTCCCACACCTCTACCAACTTTTAGCTCTCTTTGCTCTGCTACAGGAACTTTTTTATTTTGTAAAAAGAAGAAGATAGAAGAGTACTTGGAGCTGAATAGATCTAATCCTTCGAAGACAGAGGTCCTCTGGCTGGGTCAGGATGGCATGGGGGTGAGGGACCACCTCCCTTCTCTTGCGGGGGCCCAATTAGTGCGACTGCCTTCTGTTAAGAGTTTGGGTGTAATCCTTGACGCCTCCCTTTCCGTGGAGGTGCAGGTTACAGCAACAGCCAAGGTGACATTTTTTCCACCTTCGCCGCATCAAGCAGTTGGTCCCTTACCTTTCCTGCCCCGATCTGGCCACAGTGATCCATGCGACGGTCACCTCCAGGCTTGACTACTGTAACTCGCTCTATGCGGGGCTGCCCTTGAAGCTGTCCCACAAACTCCAGCGGGTGCAGAATGCTGCAGCGAGGCTCCTCACGGGGTCTCTGCCATGGGAGCATATTCACCCAGTGCTCTTCCAGCTGCACTGGCTCCTGGTGGAGTACAGGGTCAGATTTAAGGTGCTGGGTTTGACCTTTAAAGCCCTTCACGGCCTAGGACCCTCATACCTATGGGACCGCCTCTCATGGTATGCCCCATGGAGGACCTTAAGGTCCATAAATAGCAACACCCTAGAGGTCCCGGGCCCTAAGGAAGTCAGATTAGCCTCAACCAGAGCCAGGGCCTTCTCAACACTGGCTCCAGCCTGGTGGAATGCTCTGTCTCATGATACCAGGGCCCTGCAGGATCTGATTTCTTTCCGCTGGGCCTGTAAGACAGAGTTGTTCCGCCTGGCCTTTGGCTTGGAATCAACTTGATTCCCTCCCCCTCTTTCTTTTTTCCTTTCTCCTCCTGTGATGAGGCTGCATTTAATGTTTTAATGTTGTATTTTAATCTTGTTTTTTAAGTTGTATTTCAATCAACTTGTTTTTATTATTGGTTGTTAGCCGCCCTGAGCCCGGTCTTGGCTGGGGAGGGCATAAATAAAAATTATTATTATTATTATTATTATTATTATTATTATTATTATTATTATTAATGCATAGATCCTTAGGTCTCTCATGGTAAGGCAGCTGCCACCAGACAGGAACAGGGAACACCAGAATTTGTGTGGCATGCCAAAGGAAGGATGCTGGGATCAGTGGCGGAACTTCATGCTCTGGTACCGGGGGTGGGGTGGGGCAAAGAGCAGGTGGGGGCAGGGCTGGCACGAGTCCCGGTGGTGTGGTGTGCCGCCCGCAGGGGCGTGATGTGCGTCCTGGGGGCATGACATGCCGCCTGTGGGCGCATGGCGCCCAGCACGGACGGGGGCGATGGCACCGCTCCATTATCACGCTGCCGGGGGTGCTGCGCTCCCCCCGCACTCCTCTTCCTTCGCCAGTAGCTGAGATCACACCACACTACCTGAGAAGTGGGTACCGTATTTTTCACTCCATAAGATGCACTTTTTCCCTCCTAAAAAGTAAGGGAAAATGTGTGTGCCTCTTATGGAGTGAATGCAGGCGGGAGGCTCTGCTCATCGCTCACTTTCATGAGCCGTGTGGAGCATGTGTTCGGCTCTTGGGGGCTTTTCCCCGAGGAGGGAGAAGGGCAGCCCATCAGTCCCTTCTCCCTCCTCGGGGAAAAGCCCCCAAGAGCTGCAAACACGCTCCACACTGCTCTTTTAAAGGAGCGCTGAGCAGAGCCCGTATGCATCCTAGGCTGTGCTCAGCACTCCCTTTCACGAGCCGTGTGGAACTATGTGTGGCGCTTGCAGGCTTCTCCCTCCTCAGGGAAAAGCCCCCAAGAGCCGCACACACGCTCAGCGCACTCTTTAAAGGGAGCGTGGTTCTCTTGCGGGGTTTTCCGGGAAGTGGGGGAAGGGACAGAGGGCAGCCCCTTCCCCCACCTCCTGGAAAAGCCCCCAAGTCAGTAATGAACTCCCCTTCTCCCTCCTTGGGGAAAGGCCTGCAAGCCCCCCCCCCCCACGCTCCTCGCGGCTTTTTAAAGGGAGCGCTAAGCAGAGCCTGGGATGCACACAGGCTCTGTTCAGCACTCCCTTTAAAGAATCCCCCCCCCCCGCATTCCCCCTCTAAAAACTAGGTGCGTCTTACGGAGTGAAAAATATGGTACGTTTACTGCCTCCTCACAGAGGACTCCCTACTAAACTGCATTGAACTTGTTTTACAGTTGCCAGTTCAATAATGGAACGCTAGCATTTTTATTCATGATAAATCTTTGGCGTTCCACGCGCATTTGCATGCAGCAAGTGTCTCCTCAATGTTTCAATCTGTGACAGGGTGACACTGGATAAAGGCTAAACTGATCACTGTGATGGCAAATGCGTTGGTGGTTTCTCAAGGCAATCTCAGCATCAGCAGACCAGTCTTGCACAACTCTTTTTATTTTAATCTGGTTCTCCCTCCCCTTCCCCGCTTCATTTCCAGTCCTCGAGCAAATTAAAACACGAAGCAGAGAGAGAGAAAAAAACCCTCAATAAAAAGGCTAATTAGGACAACTGATATGCAAGATCCAGCTCTAACCAGCTGCTAGATTTATTTGAGCCCTTTAATGAAGATATCTATCTTTGATTTTGTCCCCTTTTTTAGCAGATTATAATGTTCATTTATATTTTCACTACTGGACAAAAGTAGTCCCATTATTATTGTGAACCTTTATTTACATTGTGATATATCAGTATATCATGTTTAGCTGATGATATATCACAATGTTGAAAAGCAGATATCGCCCAGCCCTACTTGAAGCATTGCTTTTTGGGCAAATGCTTGTCTATGGCATTAAAATACACATATATTTAGGTTGCTGAGGCACCATGAAGTGCTTCAAGTGTCCCCAATTTGATGTGCCACCTCATATGGATCCTGTTTTACCTCTGGCAAGCCAAAAATCTCTTCGGAACACCCCCTACCTCTTCGCCACAGGATTTGGAATTGATCTGAATCAGATCCACATCAGTCCACAGTGCTGGCGCTGTGGGTTAAACCACAGAGCCTAGGACTTGCCGATCGGAAGGTTGGCGGTTCGAATCCCCACAACGGGGTGAGCTCCCGTTGCTCAGTCCCTGCTCCTGCCAACCTAGCAGTTTGAAAACACATCCAAGTGCAAGTAGATAAATAGGTACCGCTCCGGCGGGAAGGTAAACGGCGTTTCCATGTGCTGCTCTGGTTCGCCAGGAGCGGCTTAGTCATGCTGGCCACATGACCCGGAAGCTGTACGCCGGCTCCCTCAGCCAATAAAGCGAGATGAGCACCGCAACCCCAGAGTTGGACATGACTGGACCTAATGGTGAGGGGTCCCTTTCATAGGCGCCGACTCCATGGGGCCTGAGGGGGCCCGAGCCCCCTCAAAAAATCGTTTGGGGGGGCTCTGCCCCCCCAATAATCTTGGGCGCCCCTCCAGCAGAGTGCCACCGCCGCCCCTCCCCCAACCCAAAATGCACAGGGTCGGGCTGCATGCCTCCTGCCCTCCCTCCCGAGCAAAAGCTCCACCCAATTTCCTTCAGAGCTGATTAATAGGCGCAGCACGCTCTCCCCTATTCGCTCACGAGGAGGCGGCGCCACTTTATCTGCATATTCATGAGCTTATTTATTATTCATGAGCTTTCGCGGGCTCCCCCAATATTTTTTATAAGTCGGCGCCCCTGGTCCCTTTACCTTTATCTACACTGACCTAGGTAAAAACCCAGACTCTCAAGACTAGAAGCGAGATGAGCACCCATAGTCGTCTTTGACTGGACTCAACCGTCCAGGGGTCCTTTTCCTTTTACCTTTACCTTACACTGATCTTGTACAGGTGTGCAAGTTTTCAGCATCATTTACCAGGTGATTTAACAAAGGGGTGGGGATTTGACATTGTCTCGTTCTTGAGCTCCCATTCAGATGCTAGCATAGGCTTGCGTTTATGTTCCCAGGCAAATTGGTTCCTTTTGAAATCCACCTGAAGTTCAAAAATGGTCTTTTAAACAGAAATGCTAAGGCTACGTACATTAGCTCAGGAGGGAATGTAGGCATTTAAAGGCCAAATATAGTCTCAGCTTTTCATTTTTCTTCCTAATTAGATAGGTCTAGTTTCCAACCCCATCCATTTGCCTCACAGCAAGCAATTAGTTCTCAGAACAATGGCAGGAAGAAGTAAGACTCCGTTTCCTCCTGTGCTGAGAATGTACTATTAAAGAGAACTGTTACATGCCCTGTTGCTTTTAGATTACTTCATTGTAATTTCCATTACGCATAAAACTACCTTATTTGACAAATTGAATGGAAATTGAAATGACTCTGTGGCTAGATTCACATCTTATCAGATTAAGAATTTCTGTCATATATTTCCTGCTTTTTCACATCATTGCCAACATTTTACCACCTCAAGAGACAGTTTTTATCAGTAGATTCCTGCTACAGGCGGGAACGCGGGTGGCGCTGTGGGTTAAACCACAGAGCCTAGGGCTTGCCGATCAGAAGGTCGGCGGTTTGAATCCCTGCGATGGGGTGAGCTCCCGTTGCTCGGTCCCTGCTCCTGCCAACCTAGCAGTTCGAAAGCACATCAAAGTGCAAGTAGATAAATAGGTACCACTCCGGCGGGAAGGTAAACGGTGTTTCCGTGTGCTGCTCTGGTTCGCCAGAAGCGGCTTAGTCAGGGACCGAGCAACGGGAGCTCACCCCGTCGCGGGGATTCGAACCGCCAACCTTCTGATCGGCAAGTCCTAGGTTCTTTGGTTTAACCCACAGCGCCACACGCGTCCTTAGAGACCAACTAAATTTGTTATTGGTATGAGCTTTCTTGTGCATGCACACAAAATCTCATACTAATAACAAACTTAGTTGGTCTCTAAGGTGCTACTGGAAGGAATTTTTTTGTGGCGTGTGTCTCATGAGAGAGGGGCAGTGGTTTGTGGGGACTTGTGCCAGCCAGGAGGCAAGAATCTGAGGCAGGGGAGACTTCAGGGCTGGAGGGTGGAACACAGGATGGGTCGGAAGAAGAAGAGGAAAAAGCAGGCGAGGCAATTGAAGGACCGGGTGCTTCCCCACACTCTCCTGCACCACTATTTCCCAGAACCAAGAAGGGACTGAAGAGGGAAGAGCAGAGGAAATTGTCACGCAGACACAGTCTCCAGCTGCATGCACATAGCCCATCAGGAAAAGGTACATAAACTGGTAGGGAGGGGTCCATAGAGCATGGACCTGGAATTAGCTGCCTAGCCTTTAGACTGGTGTGCTGGAGAGCTGTAGAAGCAACTGTGTTATCTTTAAATTAATTTAATTTTTATTGGAATTATATATACAACATAACACAACCCCCCACCCCCCAATACACAAATCCACCCTCATTTAACGTGAACATAACATACAACAATACAAACAATCAAATAAAAGACTTCCTTTATCCTGTATCTGGCTTCCTTATTTACTTCTTATATTATTCCTTTATGAATCATTATTAAGATTTTTCTAATTATAACTTAAATATTCACAAAGTCTCCTGCAGACATTAAGTCCAAGTATGTATTTTAGGGCACTGTTTTGTGAAGTATTCTCTGCATTTTCCCCATGTTTTTTGAAACTCTTGTACTAGACAAGAGACAAGAGCAACTGTGTTATCTTTGACAATAAATACTGTACTTAACTATCTGCTGTGCACATTCCTTTGGCTGGGAAGTGCCCCTGACACCTGGCATTTCAATGAAGCTGTGAAGAGAAGGGATGGTTCAATATCAAATGGCCTCAACTTGCATCTTTTATTTTCTCCAACAGCAACCTTGAAGAGAAAGCAAAGCCTTGGGTGGTTGGCTGGCTGAGAACGCACATAGACAAAAATCATTTGAGATGCCAAGCTATTGTGGACCTGCACTCGCCCTGTTTTGGTCAATTTCCACTGTAGGATCAAGGTCAAGAGAAATTTGGTTCAGATAGTTCCCAGCAAAAGCCAGCTGTGCACAGCAATGGATGGCTGGCCTTTGTGACATCATGAAGTCACCTCCTGTCAGCCCAGAATGAAATCTTTCTTCATAGGAGAATGGGGAGGATATTTGAATAAAGCAGAGCTTTCCAAACTTTTCAATGTTGGTGACACACTTTTAGACACGCATCATTTCACGACACAGTAATTCAGTTTTACAGTGGTACCTTGGGTTACGAACTTAATTCATTCCAGAGGTCTGTTCTTAACCCAAAACTGTTCTTAACCTGAGGTGCGCTTTTGCTAATGGGGCCTCCCGCTGCTGCCGCACCGCCAGCGCACGATTTCCATTCTCATCCTGGGGCAAAGTTCTTAACCCAAGGAACTACTTCCGGGTTAGTGGAGTTTGTAACCCGAAGTGTTTGTAACCTGAAGCGTTTGTAATCCGAGGTACCACTGTACTAGCAAATCAAATGTTAAACCAACCCTTTATAAGAGCTTTCGCATGATACACCTAAACACTGCGGCCAACTCAGTAACATGTCACAACACCCAGTATGGAAAGTATCAAGTACTCTAATTAGTTTGGCCCTCAGTTTGAACTCTTAGTTTCACACTGGGTGGCTACAGATAGCAGTTCACCAAATAGTTGTCTGCCAACTAACAGTCACTCACTATGGTTTGTGGCAAAGGCAAAGGCAAAGGCAAAGGGCCCCGGATGGTTAAGTCCAGTCAAAGGCGACTATGGGGTGTAACGCTCATCTCACACTGAGGGAGCTGGTGTTTGTCCACAGACAGTTTTCCGGGTTTGTGCATGATATACCAGCCGTGTTTTAACATGTTAGAATTCCACCACACCCCCACAGTCACTCACAAATCAGGAGAGCAATAAAATACCTTCACCACTTAACACAACCAATCTGCCAAGTGATTACAAGACAACCATGTTAAATTACTGCACAGGAAATATATACTGTAATCTGTAATCTACCCCCAGTGGCCAACAGTTCTAAACCATAGTGTTGTGTTATAAATATAATGCTTTTTTCTACTCGGAAGAACTATCAGAATTTTGACTTTGAGTCATTTGGAGTCGAAGATTTCATTCAAATATCTTCTGTTGAAGGAAGCAGTGATTTTATTTAATACAAAGTTCCTCAATCCAGAGCAAGTTAGCTACATTTAAATCCTAATGAAATCAAGTGGGTCACTGTGGAGGAAACATCTAAGATCTGCAGCTCAACTGGGTGTTCCTACTGAGTTGGCAATGCAGACAGGTCAGAAAATAATTACTGTATTATATTACTGTAGCTGCTGCTGCACTCAACCACTGCTGCTGAGCTCATAGGTGCAAATATATTGAACTCAAACCTGATGCTTATTTAAGTGGGTGATATTTAAGCTGCCATTCTACACACATGCACTGAGGAATAGCACCTGGGTCTGGTTTTGGAGCATATTGTACAATTCTCTAGCGTGCGGCTGAAATGACCCAGAAAGAGTACGAGAGTTAGAATTTTATTCCTTATCCAGCAAAATCTTTTAAGCAACTATCATTTATCTTGTTTATGAGCTGGACTTTTGTATGTGAAATCTCTCCCCCCGAAGATCAAGTTTGTTACATTATACCCCCCACCTCCAATCTTCCTTTAAAAAGTATTCCGTGGCATATTTGATACAGAATTCATCCTTCCCTCATCTGTCACCAGGTATCATAATTGCAACAACAAAATGTGGAAACTCAATTATAGCCATGAGAAGAAACAGAGTATCATCTTCTAAAATGAATCTGCGGATGTAACTGGACCATTTACTTACTACAGCATAGGGTCAAGTGAATAGGAAACTATTTGTACTGGGACACAAAGCTGCATTATTTACAGTTACAAAGAGGACTTTGAATCAAAGTCTTTCAATTGCCCCCACCTTCAATCTAAATCTGAAGAGTTATACTGCAATTGCAATTTGCTTGCGGGTGAGGGACGGGAATTGAACTTTGCCCAAACCACAAAGGGAAGACCGTAGGATGTTCATTGTACCAGCATTTTCTCAACACAATCGCTAAGGCTTGTGCAATCTGTGTTCACCGCTGGCATCCAGACTTGTGGGGCTGTTGGCGAGGCTACCGCATGTGAACAAGGAGCTCAAACTGATTTGTAGTAATCAAAGGCAAGTGGGCACTGATAGATTCCATTCCAATAAATAAAAATAATAAAAGACTTGTGCTAAAGTTTCAGCCACCCCTTAAAAGGGGTGGGGGTAGGGAAGAGACCCCAGTCTTGCATGAAAACCTAGGAATTGTATTTTGGTATATATATATTTTTCTGTCACCTCCTCCAGGCAATCAAGTCAACCCAGGCATGCTGTCCAACGTGAATCACTTGCCTGAGGTCTATATAAGTGAGCTGTGGACCTGCAGCTAATGCTGGCCGGTTCACTAGGCAAACACATGAGCAGCTGTGCTCACATGTAAGGCCAGAGCAGTCAAATCATCTGGATTTCTGTTTCCCTGATTAAGGGTACAGAGGCTGGCTTTCTTTTGACATAGGCCGACTAAATGCAGCTCCCCACTCTTTAGCCAGAGGCAAGCCCTGTGGACTGAATTGAACACAGCTGCTTCCTTCTTGCAAAGGAGAAACTGTAGATATGAAGGAATCTCAGGTCTCTGTGGTAGGGACACTTATTTGGAAAGAAGTCCCGTTGGCATCAGCGGGACTTACTCTGAAGACATGAATACTAGTGGTTTGTCTTATACACGGAGCCAAGCAAGCTGTTTACAACCAATTCAATCATAAAATAATGAAATTAAGTTAGCTGAGCTCTGGTACTGCAGCAATGGCCAGCACCAATAGTCTGAAATCCTGGCAAGTGCATTTACACTAAAGGTATTATGTGAGGAATATAATCCACAATGTAGCATGCAATAAAATTCAACACAAGAATCCTACAGTCTATTAGATGCATTGTAGTACATGCACATGGTGCATACAAAGTGGCAATGCAATGCAACTTGAGAATCTTGGCCAGCACTGTTTATGAATGCATACCCAATTCAGAGTCCATGAAAGTGCAATGTCTGAAAACTATGGCTCTGTTTTGATCTATTTTGCTCACATTGTATTAACCAACTACAGTGGTACCTCAGGTTACATACGCTTCAGGTTACAGACTCCGCTAACCCAGAAATAGTACCCCGGGTTAAGAACTTTGCTTCAGGATGAGAACAGAAATCGTGCTCTGGCAGCACGGTAGCAGCAGCAGGCCCCATTAGCTAAAGTGGTGCTTCAGGTTAAGAACAGTTTCAGGTTAAGTACGGACCTCCGGAACAAATTAAGTGGTACCCGAGGTACCACTGTAATGTGGTTAATGTAGAAATTTTGTTTGACATTTGAGAGAGATAGGAGAAATAACTTAAGTCTTGAAAGGGTAGAAATGTTTTCTGCTAACACAAGCCATCCCCTGCAGTTTAAAACAGCCACACTGGCTGGAGCTGATCAGAGCTGGGTTGGGTTACTGTTTTCTTCTTCTTCTTCTTCTTCTTCTTCTTCTTCTTCTTCTTCTTCTTCTTCTTCTTCTTCTTCTTCTTCTTCTATCGCTCATAGCTGAGTAAGACTGTCTTCCATAAACACGGTTTTAACAATGAGTCCGTAAGTGACTGTGGCTGTTCCACAGTGGGGACGTTGGTGGGAGTTGATCATGGTGTGGATTTGCCAAGCGTACCTTCCTCTTAGCATGCTTCTCCCTTGCGTCCTGAGTTCGAGTGTCTTCAAAGCCTTTGGTGAAGGCTGTTCTCCAATTAGAGCACTCACAGGCAAGTGTTTCCCAATTGTTGGTGTTTATACTACATTTTTAAAGATTTGCCTTGAGACGGTCTTTAAACCTCTTTTGTTGACCACCAGCATTACGCTTTCCATTTTAAAGTTCGGAATAGAGTAGTTGCTTTGGAAGATGATAATCGGGCATCCACACAACTTTAAGCTACCATGGACTATTAGCTATGAATCTACCGTGGACATGTGAATGAACAGGCAGAGTATGGATTTATTAAAAGTTGGTTCATGCTTGCAGAGGTTCATAAAGCATCAGGATGGTAGAGTGAACAGGGTGAACAGTAACTTTTATTGGGTTCCAACATTCACCACGAAGTTTGAGTCTCATGCCTCTCATGCCTACCCAGCCTGGCTTTGGAACTCATGAAGAATCATCAAATCCACAACATTATACCCGAAAGTGTCATCTAGATATTTCACATCAATTTAACTATGATCAGTTCTGTAGTAAATTCATGTCAGCTCCAGCAGCAAGCCCTCAAGTGAGGAACATGAAAACATATTTTTCCCAAGGGAGACAGGTTGTTAATCAACCTTTAGCAAAAAAAGGAGCATTTAGTTAATTGAAAGGTATTGACCGGGATCCAAATGACCACATACAGCACATCAAGAGCACAGAGAGGTTTTCTTTGTTTATTTAGGTCTTCCTTCCACAGGCAGATTCCTGTCCTCCAAAAGAATTGTGGAATGGCATGAGATGCTGCTGCTGGAAGGAAATATCACCCCTCATCTGCGCGTACACAGTAGCACTTTGTACTTACATAGAAGGTGTTCTGGACCCTAGTGTTAAGTATTTATGTTCCATATAACCATATTCAACACTGAGTTTCATTCCAGCAAGAGAAGCAGAGCCTTGAATTTTTTTAAACAAAGGATACAAAATTGATTTTTTATTGTCACACAAGATGCACTTATAAAATTCATACAGAATATCATTTAAGAGGGAAAAAAATCATTCCAAGCTTCCCTTGAGCAACAATTAAATAAAAATTAAATTACAACAAATTCACAAATATTCTGAATTAAATTTTAATGATCAAAATTTGTCAAAATGAACACATCTGAAACAATCATTTCTGTATATTTCTAGCTTAGTTTTAAAATTCCTATTCCCACTGGATTCTTAACTTTGGCCACTTCTTCAAGTTGAAGTGAGAAAAGAGGCTTGATAAAAGGGGTGTGGGCAGGTGAATGGCTACTTCAGAATAGCCTATATATTTCCACCTTTTTAGCATTCATTGAAGCCTCTTTATCTGGATTTAATTTCTGTACACTGATTTTATTTTAGCAACAGTATCTGCAGCTTTGGAGGAATAAACATGTATTTTGAATTTTAAAATTTAGTATAACTTATCATTCTTTTCTGGGCCACTTTGCAATAGCTAATAAATGAACCAACAAAGATCTAATCAGCACAAAAAAATCTCATATTTAAAGAGTTTTAAATATTGCATTGTGTTTTGTAGACATTGCCCATCAGGTAGCAAGAAAGCACTTTGAGTGCAGCAGGCTTTATCACTATGCTGAGCTGAAATGTCTGTTATTCCAGATTCAACCCTTCTTGAATTCCTCCTTGCTTGTTTCCCAAGCCCTATGCACCCCAAGTAAAACAGCTTAATACTTCAAAGCCCAAGTACTTCTAAAGCAACATTCATTCTACTTAAAGTCTAAAACTAAAACCACCTATTTGAGGCTGTCTCCATTTTTGGCCATGTGCAGCTTTTCCAGCAAAGTCAAAGAAATGCTGTCAGCTGATTGACACATTACCATGTGCAAGTAACTTCTTTTGTCTATTTCAATGCAGGGGCTCACAGTTGCAAGCGAAACATCTTTAAGTGCCAAGTGCAATCCCACATGTTGATTTTGCCCTTCCTCCCACAAGCTTGTCCACTTTTAACATTTACAAACTCAAGCTTTTCATGTTTAAAACACAGTGCAAATTAAACAGAAAGGAAGAAAAAGCTGTTCTTGCCCAGTTATCGCACAGTCCACTATTCCCTGTTGTTGACCAATTTCTGGCTACGGTCTTAACATTTAGACAAAAATATTATGCAGTAAATATTTCCTTTAAGGGTGATTTATTTGGATTAGATGAAGTACATTTTGAACAATCCTCTCGTAGCAAGAATATCTTGATTATGTATTCTACTAAAAGTTTGAAAAAGTCTTTTGGCAGGTGAAGGATTTTGAAATGTTTTGTAGTGGCTTATGAAAGCAGAAAGGGATGCTTGTTGTTAAAGACGCATACACGTTCCCAATGTTATCCTTCTAATTAAGGGGCTTTATGAATAGTGATGCGTTCTGGAAGCACTGTTTCGTAAAAATGGATTTAAATATATTTCACATGTTATTTTCAGGAAAGCGATGCCGTAGCTCTGCCAAGCGGAAGATCTCTCAAAACTCACATTTTCCAACACAACCAAGTTAACGATGTGAAGCTTGATTGGTTATCAAGCCAAGTTATTCACTGTAATAGGTCTGCCATTAATAATTTAAGTTTTTAAATAAATATTTTTAAGTGCCTTGTTTGGCACCCATCCATCGTGGCAGCGCCTGCTGTCCCAACAGCTCAGTATACTAAGCACATTTTATTTACAAAAGTTTAGTCAATTCTGTTTCCACAAATTGTAAACCTGTCTATCTCCAACAAATCTTTCTTTGCAGATCTGTGTTTTGACTCGGAACTGTCCTGGCTTATATCTTTCTCATCTCCATCAGGAGTTGTCAGGAACTGATCCGAGTTGCTCGTCACAAGCTGCGGCGCTGCATTTTCCTTCTGGTGTACAGGCTGACTGGTCACGGAAGCAGACAGGTTTTCATCTGTGGAAATTCATGCATGGAAAACAGAAATTAGGACTTTGCACAGTGGGAGAAGACGCTGATTACAGATCTGTGTGTTTATTGGCTTGTCACTGCACTGCAGGGTTTGCAAGTTAAAGATCTGTTCAACAGATATGCAAGGCAACTCAGTAAACTTGGGGTATCAGGTGTATAAAATCCTGCCACAGAATTTCTCTCTTTTGTTGACAGTAGTGTTACATACTCCTGTTTAAGCCATGCTAGTAACCTTCTAACTTTTGCATTTCTAATGTAAAATAACCTTTTTGATACCTTCAGGTTGTTAAAGATAAAACCATACCAGCCGTCTCTGACAACTCCAGTAAGTAAGGGAGCTCAGTTATGGCAGAAGTTGCTAGTGATTACTATGTATGGGTACACAAAGAAATGCTAAACAAAAGCAGGGAAGGATGAATGGCTCGCTGACACATGATTTACACCAACTCTGCACTTTACTGTCCTTCAAAAGCACAAATGGAGATAGTGATTCACCAGAGATCAGTTTTTATTTCACTTTAATTTGCTACACTGGGTGGAATGTTCTTTGGAATGTTCTTTATTTTCTTTTACCCAATTCTCTTTCACCTTTGAGCTTGCCCAACCCTTGGAAGGTTGGCTATTGGGCCAAAAGAGGTTTCCCAGCCTTGCTCTGCTGAAATCAGACGTATAATAATAATATTATTTATACCCCAGCCACTGGGTTGGGTGGCCTCAACCATGCCACATCAGATACTGAAATTTAAAACTTTGTGGAATTAATCAGGCTACATAGTAAATAAGTATTAACTCGAAAACCATTCTATCGCATTTTCTTAAAAGCTTAGTTTCTTGGAAGCCAAGTCTGTTGTAAAGGAAGGTAAAGGTAAAGGACCCCTGACAGTTAAGTCCAGTCGCAGACGACTCTGGGGTTGCAGGGCCCATCTTGCTTTACTGGTCGAGGGAGCCGGCGTTTGTCCACTGACAGTTTTTCCAGGTCATGTGGCCAGCATGACTAAGCCGCTTCTGGTGAAACCAGAGCAGTGCACAGAAACGCCGTTTACCTTCTTGCCGGAGCGGTACCTATTTATCTACTTGCACTTTTTGGCGTGCTTTCGAACTGCTAGCTTGGCAGGAGCTGGGACCGAGCAACGGAAGCTCACTCCGTCACGGGGATTTGAACCGCCAACCTTCTGATCGGCAAGTCCAAGAGGCTCAGTGGTTTAGACCACAATGCCACCCAAATCCCTAAACCTGTTGTTAGGAGCAATGAAAACAAAGGTGAATCTTTTAAGAAATAAAATGATCAAATTCAATATAATTTTTAGAATTGCCCTGTTCAAAGTGCTTATAAATAACCCAGATAAGATGAAGTGGTCTGTTAGAAGTTAGTAACTGACTGGACTAATATACTTTAATCCCAATACTGTGACTTGAATTTCTCACTTCTCAAATGTGGTGCTATTACTGTTTGAAGGGCATGAGGAATGGACCAGGAGCGCATGATGTTTTAACATTACTGAAACTAATGGAGTGTGTAGACCTAGTAAGCAGCTTAACTGAAAAAATGCTGGGAGCCCCTTGTAAGAGTAGGATAAAACAAAAACCAAATGCTGTGCTTTGAAAAAAAAATCGAGAAATGGAAAAGACCTTAACTTCCTGTGGGCTCACATACTCCGCTTTCCCCTCTCCTCTCTGCAAGCATGGCTGCAAGAAGTTCAGAGGTTTTGCTTTAGATTTCAATTCAGCCTTAATTGTGAACCCCAAGCTGTGGTTAATTTTAACAATGGATGGTTGAAACCAGCCAGCTTCATTAACTTTGCCCTGATCCCACAATAAGGCCTCTTATTCTTCCTGGAGAAATTAAAAATTCAGGTCTGTTCTAATTCAGAACAGTGAATATTGGGCATTAACTGCCAGATATTTTTAAGTGATCAAAAACACGAAGATGCCTTTTGTTGGGTCAATACTGGAAGCAATACTCTGAGTTACATGGACCCCTGCGGTTTCCTAACACTTTAGTTGGTGCTTCCAAGGACAAAGCGACGCTGCACAGTAGACGAGAGATATGACAGAAGTCCAGAAGTAATAGGTTCCGCTCACCTTGAGTGGGCTTGTACTTGCTTTGTGATTTGCCTAGTGGTTTGCCTGGGGTGCTAGCAGGAGGAGGGTTGAACAACTTCTCTTCCATGTTTGCTTCTTTGACGTACTGGCATGACTTTCCCAAGAGCACAATGCTATTAAGTACTTTGAGTGATATCAACCTGCAAGCAACAAGTATGTATGAAGTGATTCCAAAAACAGGAAGTGGATATGTCAGAATCGCCACTTCTTCCCTCTCTGTCTCCTCCATCCCTGCCTGATTCAAATTTCTGCCATTCTTTTAAGCCACCACTTTCCCCCTCTGAGTGTTTCCACCTTCTCACTCCCATGCCACGGCCACAGCTGTTGTGCAACCTGCTTTCGTTTTGCTCCCCTACCCCATCCTGACTTCATGCAAATATAGGATACTGATGTAGCACTACAAATCCTGCAATGGGGGCTGCACATTATTATATATAAAGAAAAGCATTTTATGCTTGTGAAGTATGGCAAAGCCATCCAGTTGCCTGCATTTGTCATGACCCCCACTGCCAAAAAGATGCCAAGGAAGAAAACCAAAATGAGTCAAGAGCAGAAGCATTTTGACAATTAGGGCCCCTGGACCACATAAATTGTCATTCAGATCCATAGGTGTGTGTAGTATGGGTTGCTATAAAGAAGGTGCAATACATAATCAAGTGCTTTACATTATTATCTAATACATAAAGAATACTTTCCCATGGCTCACTTCTGTCTGTCAAAAGTGACTTTATCCAACTACAGTGGTACCTCCGGTTGCGGACAGGATCCGTTCCGGAGCTCCGAGGTTTCTGCAACCAGAGGGACTGCTTCTGCGCATGCGCACGATGCGGTATTGTGCTTCTGCGCATGCAGCAAAACACTTCCGGGTTTGCCGCTTTCGCAACCCAAAGTTTATGTTACCTGGGGGTAACGTAAGCCAGGGTGATACTGTATACTACTTACATCAATTCTTCCAATTAAAGTCTCCTAAATGAAACATTTTTACAAATTGTTTGATCTGTACTTACCCACAGTAGAAGAGAACAACACAAGCATAAGCCAAGACTCCTTGAACTTTTACTGAACTTGTAACAACTCTGATGAGCTAGAGGAAGAAATGAGTTAACACAGTTAAGCATTTTTTAAATAAAAGAACGATAACAAATCTGGGCATTAAAAAATGAAAATAGTTCTAATAATTATGTAAAAGAATTTCAGATATCATAGAATCATAGAATCATAGAGTTGGAAGAGACCACAAGGGCCATCGAGTCCAACCCCCTGCCAAGCAGGAAACACCATCAGAGCACTCCTGACATATGGTTGTCAAGCCTCTGCTTAAAGACCTCCAAAGAAGGAGACTCCACCACACTCCTTGGCAGCAAATTCCACTGTCGAACAGCTCTTACTGTCAGGAAGTTCTTCCTAATGTTTAGGTGGAATCTTCTTTCTTGTAGTTTGGATCCATTGCTCCGTGTCCGCTTCTCTGGATGATGTGTAGAAAGGTAGATATTTTCTACCTTTCTACACATCATCCTTTTTAAGAAACCTTGCGTCTTTTGAAACACATACAGTAGAGTACATACAGTAGAGTAATAATTTCAGCAGCGTGACATTATCTTAACTACTCTTCAAAGCTGGCTATGGGATCTCTCCTCCCCTTTCATATTGTCTTTTCATTCAGCTGTCCAAGGCAGTACTGCTTTGTAGTGGTTCCAGTTCTACTTAGCCAATTCCAACAGGTGAAAGGGGAGTGCTGCTCAGACCCCTAAGGTTGTCAAGGTGGGGCTCTGCAGGATTTGGGAAGGTGTTGTCATCAATATGTTGATCACACAGCTCTATTTATTCCTTTCATCACAAGCAGTTGTGGTGGCTGATGTGGTGAACCAGTACTGACAAAGGTAATGGACTGGACGAGGGTCAGTAATTTGAAGCTCAGTGCAGACAAGACAAATATACTGTTGGGGAGTGGTTCCTCTGACAATGTAAGTATGTAAGTGATAATGATAAACCAATCTGGAATGGGATTATGCTTCCCTTGAAGGACCAGGTTTGTAGCTTGAGGGATACTTCTGGACCCAATACTGTCCAAGCAGCTCAGAGTGCCTTCTACCAGCTTTGGCTGGTGGTCCAGCAATGTGGATGTGGATAATCTAGCATCTAGTCCAGGCATAGGCAAACCCGGCCCTCTAAATGTTTTTGAGACTACAACTCCCATCATCCCTGACTGCTGGTCATGTTAGCTAGGGATGATGGGAGTTGTGGTCCCAAAACAGCTGGAGGGCTGAGTTTGCCTATGCCTGATCTAGTCTCTGCTCTGGTAACGTCAAGGTTAGATTGCTGCAATGTGTGGCACCTGAGGCTGCCTTTGAAGATTGGCTGGAAACTACAGGTGGTGCATTATTGAACATATGTACTGGCTTCCAATAAATTTCTGGAGCAAATTTTAAATGCTGGTTTAGACCTATGAAGCCTTACATGGCTTGGGACTCCAATACCTTATAGAACACTTTTCCAGCAGTAGACTCCTTGGACTTTGTTATTAAAGGCCTTCCTCTGAGTGTCCCCTTCAGCAAAGATGTGGAGGCTGGTAAGAAGTGGACCTCCATTTGTGGAGTATTCTCCTCAAGAAAGTTTGCCTGCCACCAACATCATCATCTTTCCAGTGCAAGGTTATAAGCCGTTTCTTCTCCCAGGCATTTGTTAATTTTGCTCTCTCTCTCTCTCTGCTGCTGGGGCTTTCTGCTGGTTGCTTTTTATAGAGAATATTTTCCCCCCTTTCGGACATTTTTGCAGGATCATTTTAGGTTTCGTTTATTACGCTTTTCACTTGGAAGTCTGTATGACCAAAACCCAAGCTCTCACAGTAAAGCCCAAAGAGACATTTTAATTTTAAAAGCTAGCTACATAAGAATATATACCATTTTCAGGCAAGCTTTAACCTCACAGTACTTGAGGAAACTATGTTCTGGGGCCACATCACATAATACCACTCTTCAAAAATAGCAATTCAAGGGTTTAGGAATATATTTCATCCCTTGGTAAAATTTTCACCACTTACCAAGGGAGTTTGCAATATGACAAGAAATACATGACTTACTAGAACAGCCAATGGGAGAGGAATAAAGCCCATTCTCCTGGAAACGGAGTCACTGTAATCTGTGTATGCCTAGGAGAAAAGAATTGAACCCGAGTTTTTTAATTAAGGGTAGAAAACAAAAATAACAGAGCAAGTTCCACTGGGACTGGCTACACATTTTCGTTGGCATCAACCTCCTCTGAAGCATCCATTTGAAAAAGAACAAAATCACATTTTAAACTGTTGAAACTTGCCTCATAAAATGGCAAATATATTTGTGTGTGTGAATCCAATTAAAATTAATGCAATTTAAATTCACTGACCTATAAAGAAGGATCAAGCCATCACATATTGTATCAGCAGATTACAAAGACATTTAATGGCATACTACGGCTGCGTTATCTAAAGAAAGGACTTGAATGTCATAAACATTAAGGAAAATATGAAACGTGACAGCCATCACCATGCAGTTACAGATACTGCCTTTAAAATTAGGGTAGCTACCTCATCTATTTATCTCTTCCCCAGTCCCCATCTCAGCTCTACCATCTACATACCAACACTGAAACCCAGCCACGACTAGACCTAATGATCAGGGGTCCCTCTACCTTTCCCTCACCTCTCACATATTTGCTCCATTCTTCAGTGAACTATACACATCCCTTTGATCGCCAGCCCTGACTCACATTCATGTTCTCATCCAGCCTCTCCCACTTCTCACTTGCCATTGAGCTGAAGAAACGACACTGCTACATCTGAACATGAGAACATGCTCTGCTGATGTGTTTGTGAAGTTTGCTCAGCTTCACATAGAGACAGGAACACAGCATAGTTAGGTACTAGCATCCTATTTAGTTTGAATGCTGAAGATTGTGAATAACAATATTTTAAAATAGAATGGCAAAAAAGAAAACAGACTAATATAAAACTAAATGTCAAGTGAATCACATTAAACTTGTACACATCATTTTAATTCCCTGTGCAAAGAGTGAAGTAAGCTTTTTCTAACACTTGGAGACCAACACAATTTCTGATTAACTGATGGATTCCATTTTCTGGAATAAAACCAGGCACGTCCTTTAGTGTAAGGAACAGGCATTTTTCACTCTGCTACTTACATTTTTCTGTCGACTGCTAACAAGGTCAAATGCAAGACTGGCTCTGTATTCACTGTAGACCTGAAAACAGAGCAACACAAGTCCTTTCATTCTGAGCAAAGTAAATACCAGCAATAAAATGAGTACTGTAATTATTAAAAATAAATTTAGGATTAGCACACTTAGCATTGCCGTACTGTTTCTCAGATACGCATTTATCATTGAAGAGTAAGCTTAACAACTGGATTCCTATGATATGGGATAGGAAAAAGCAGATTCTGTTGGATCAGTGCAGTGCCGTGTGGATATTCTTATGTACACAGGGTTTACTCCACCCATATGCAGTATCAAGCACAGAAAAAGATGCAGGTACTAAGATGCAACATCTATTCAAGTGTATCCATGTAAGAGCTCCAAAGGCATTTAAAAGCCCATATCCAACAGTGTGCTGTAGATATGGCTGATAGTTAAGTGTTTTGTTCCAGAAAAGCTCAGTATGAATAGATAAAACATTGAGTCTATAATTATACATCACTGACCTGCTTTGCTGCAATCACTTAAGTATGTTTCTCTCATAAAAACTAGTATTTCTAGGCTTGCTTGTTTATAAGTCAATCTTACCTCCAAGCAGATATAGCTGGAGTAAGGTGCAACTCTTGTTTTTTGATATTATTCCAAAGAACATCAAAACTCGACAAGTGGGTGGAAAGCTGAACATCTACTTGGATGCTAGCTGAAAAAGCTTTTTTTAAAAAAGGTATGTGTCTACTTTCAGGCTACTAAGCCTAATTCTGATTCAGCATTTGCAATGGCCATTCCCTTCAAATGGGGTGTGTGTGAAATCAGGTTCTTCGTAGTATCAGTATTATTTATTTATAAAATCTATGTGTTAATAAGAAACCTCACAGGTCTGGGTACCATAATAAATCTAGTAGGCTAGAGCTATCATTTCCATTTTTCACTGCATTATTTCTGCACTCATTATACAAAAGTAGGCCATGTATAACTGCCTTTGGCACAATATAACTTATTAAGTGCATTTATTAAATGTGCTTCCACACTATACTGCTGCTACTTTGCAAATCCAGCCACCCTGTCTATATCTGACCTCGCTTCCTAAATGAACATATGTGCACACGAATGCAATGAAGGGAAAATATTTGCCTCTATTCTTATTCTTTATAATGTCCTTGAAACTAAAACACAATTTTAATGGCTAATATGAGATGGACAAGGCTTGTGGCGTTAGCAGCAACACATTTTCATCTTGTAATTTTGGGTTTGTTCCTTTTTTTACTAAAACCCCAAGATCAACCAAGCAGAGCTAGGAGCAGAAGGTATACACTTTGAATTAAAGAATTCTAAAGCCCAAGAACTTGTTTTGTGTATCAGATCTGAACTGAGCTCACATTCCTTCCGCACTAAAAAGCTCCAGACATTGGAACCCTTTTTCATAGGGAAGTCACTCCAATCTCATGATCATTTCCCCCCCCCCCCTTTTACAGGCCTTCAACACCCATTTTGAGGTGCAGCAACGCAGCACTCCAAGTAACTGAGCGTAATGACATTATTATACTGGTAGCATATCTATGAAATTTGCATCATTTTACAGTTGCTTACAAGTGAAGCATATTTGCCATTTCAATGCCTACTTAACCAATATGGAGGGCTCCTTTGCACCTCCTCACAATTCTTGATTTACCACCCTGAATAGAAAAGAGGTGTTTAATGAGCCCTACACGAGCCTTCTTCATACAGATACTGCATCCATGCTAAGACCTCATCATACCCAATTTCAAATTGAAATGCACAGTGGTTCAACAATATACTTACATCAGCTGTGATGTCATTGAATTTTGTTATAAAAGCATGTTTTACAATATCTACTGCAATTTCTGATGCAATCACCATACAAACATCTGGAAACAATACCCAAAGATGATCTGTAAAGACAGGGTGAATGTCAGATGTACAAATGTGTCACAAAAAGCAATGATAGAAAAAGTGAGTACATACTGTTTGGTCAAACTGTCAGAACCTGAATCTGTAAATGTCTACGTGTTAGAAACCTCAGGAAATGCCAAGGTAATAATTGCTGAGGTTTCTGCACCACACAAGCTACAATATCACACACTTGGCCATAATCCACACCAATGTAACTCTTCTGAAGAAAGTGTTGTGTGTACAAATTAAGAAATTCTCATGCGATTAATTTCTGTTCTTCTCATAGATAAGGAGTCTCATTCATGACTGGGGGTAGGTTCCACTTCCTAGTAACAGAAGGCCTAAATTATGATCTGGATAGCTAGAATCTATGAGAATAACAGGTGTTCACCAAGTAAGATGTTTCTTCTTCTTCTCTCAACAGGATCCTGCAGAATTTAATGAACATGTTGTTGTTGTTTAGTCATTTAGTCGTGTCCGACTCTTCGTGACCCCATGGACCAGAGCACGCCAGGCACTTCTGTCCTCCACTGCCTCCCGCAGTTTGATCAAACTCATGCTGGTAGCTTCAAGAACACCATCCAACCATCTCATCCTCTGTCGTCCCCTTCTCCTTGCGCCCTCCATCTTTCCCAACATCAGAGTCTTTTCCAGGGAGTCTTCTCTTCTCATGAGGTGGCCAAAGTATTGGAGCCTCAGCTTCAGGATCTGTCCTTCCAGTGAGCACTCAGGGCTGATTTCCTTAAGAATGGATACGTTTGATCTTCTTGCAGTCCATGGGACTCTCAAGAGTCTCCTCCAGCACCATAATTCAAAAGCATCAATTCTTCGGCGATCAGCCTTCTTTATGGTCCAGCTCTCACTTCCATCTGCAGTGATCATGGAGCCCAAGAAAGTAAAATCTCTTACTGCCTCCATTTCTTCCCCTTCTATTTTTTTAAAAATAATATTTATTACTTTCCCAAAAAATTTAAACACTAAAAGAAAAGAAAAAACACATACAATACAATACATTAAACTAACAAAACAATGCAACAATAAAATAAATCAAATTTTATTATCCCATCTTTCATTCACTTCTTTCCTCGACCTCCTCACACCTCCCTTTTTGTATTCCACTTCTGTTAATTATTTCAGCAATTCCTTTCCATCTACCTCTGTTTTCTATCCTATAATTATCTTAACTCATTCTAACCTTATTTTTCCTTTAATACTCTATTAATCTATTTATACTTAATTCCTTATAGCATTTCTACTAAAGCCATGTAACTTCATTCCAACATTTTTGTAACATTCATTAATTTTACAATATTTCTGTAAATAATCTTTAAATTTTTTCCAATCTTCTTCCACCGACTCTTCTCCCTGGTCTCGGATTCTGCCAGTCATTTCCGCCAATTCCATATAGTCCATCAACTTCATCTGCCATTCTTCCCGGGTGGGTAAATCTTGTGTCTTCCAATACTTCGCGATGAGTATTCTTGCTGCTGTTGTAGCATACATAAAAAAAGTTCTGTCCTTCTTTGGCACCAGTTGGCTGACCATGCCCAGGAGAAAGGCCTCTGGTTTCTTCAGAAAGGTATATTTAAGTACCTTTTTCATTTCGTTATAAATCATCTCCCAGAATGTCTTAATCCTTGGGCATGTCCACCAAAGGTGAAAGAATGTGCCTTCAGTCTCGTTACATTTCCAACATTTATTATCGGGCAAATGGTAGATTTTTGCAAGCTTGACTGGTGTCATGTACCATCCATAAATCATTTTCATTAAGTTTTCTCTTAAAGCATTACATGCCGTAAATTTCATACCTGTGATCCATAACTGTTCCCAGTCAGCCATCATTATGTTATGTCCAACATCTTGTGCCCATTTAATCATTGCTGATTTCACCGTTTCATCCTGAGTATTCCATTTCAACAGCAAGTTATACATTTTTGACAAATTCTTAATTTTAGAGTCTAACAATTCTGTTTCCAATTTTGATTTTTCCACTTGGAAACCAACTTTTTTGTCCAAATTATATGCCTCCATTATTTGATAATAATGGAGCCAATCTCGCACTTTATTTTTCAATTTTTCAAAGCTCTGCAATTTTATTCTGTCTCCATCTTGACCCAGAATTTCCCAATATTTCGGCCATTTGGCCTCCATATTGAGTTTTTTCTGTGCCTTCACTTCCATTGGAAACAACCATCTTGGGGTTTTCTTCATTTCTTCCCCTTCTATTTGCCAGGTGGTGATGGGACCAGTGGCCATGATCTTCGTTTTTTTGATGTTGAGCTTCAGACCATATTTTGCGCTCTCCCCTTTCACCCTCAATAAAAGGTTCTTTAATTCCTCCTCACTTTCTGCCATCAAGGTTGTGTCATCTGCATATCTGAGGTTGTTGATATTTCTTCCGGCAATCTTAATTCCGGCTTCGAATTCATCCAGCCCAGCCTTTCGCATGATGAATTCTGCATATAAGTTAAATAAGCAGGGAGACAATATACAGCCTTGCCGTACTCTTCCCAATTTGGAACCAATCAGTTGTTCCATATCCAGTTCTAACTGTAGCTTCTTGTCCCACATAGAGATTTCTCAGGAGACAGATGAGGTGATCAGGCACTCCCATTTCTTTAAGGACTTGCCATAGTTTGCTGTGGTCGACACAGTCAAAGGCTTTTGCATAGTCAATAAAGCAGAAGTAGATGTCTTTCTGGAACTCTCTAGCTTTCTCCATAATCCAGTGCATGTTTGCAATTTGGTCTCTGGTTCCTCTGCCTCTTCTAAATCCAGCTTGCACTTCTGGGAGTTCTCGGTCCACATACTGCTTGAGCCTTCCTTGTAGAATTTTAAGCATAACCTTGCTAGCGTGTGAAATGAGTGAAATTGTGCGGTAGTTGGAGCATTCTTTGGCACTGCCCTTCTTTGGGATTGGGATGTAGACTGATCTTCTCCAATCCTCTGGCCACTGCTGAGTTTTCCAAATGAACATGGGGATAGCCAAAAGCAGTGTATCTTAGTGAAAGCATGAATACTCCTGTGCCAAAATAACAGGGCCTAAGCTTCCAGTGCTCTCTGGGAGGGCTTTGTGATCAAAGGCAACCACAGGAAGAGAAAGGAGTCAATGATGCAAATCTTCTCAGTGAGGCTCTCTTAAAAAAATACTTGCAGATAACCTTCTAACAGAATGTGCCAGCATATCATCCAGGAGAAGCTGGTGGAGGAGTGAGTTAGGCCTATATTAACAGCCATCCAGAGAGTAGCAGTAGAAACATTTTTCTTTCTTTCTGAAAGACCTGGCGAGTATTAACAGCTTTCAGTTTTAACCTGAGAATTGTCATCTGTCCAGTTTTAACTTTAATTTTAATTTATTTGAATTAATTTTGGGATGCATTTTAATCCATTGATTGTTCGTTTTTATGCATATTGTATTATTTATATGATGTTAGCCGCTCTGAGCCCGGCTCCGGCCAGGGAGGGCGGGGTACAAATAAACATTTATTATTAATTATTATTATTTATAGAATATAAGGTCCCTGCAGACGTCCAGCAAATGCCACTCCTTCTTAGGCATGACAGGGTATATACAAAAGAATGAGCTCTGGAGTGCTAACTTTTGGTGTGAATGAGGCAGGAAGATAACACTATTTTGTTGAAAAATTAGAAAACTTCAGCCCACAGAAAACCCTCTATAGTCTCATTAGCACGTAACACTATAGTGTTCATGGCTCACTGTGAAAGAACAAGTGTGCTCATGCACAGAGAGGAAATTGCAACACTTTGTTCCTCTCCTGCTCTGTTACCAAGAGCATTATGCATTACGTTTTAACCTGAATTAAAGCACTTGGATAAACCATTAATACAGCATACACACATGATAATAAGATCCAGTGACAATACACAGATAACATACTGAAGAATTAATCAAGTCAACCACTTTTGCATTAAAATAGGTACAGCCAAATTATGTTTATGCTGCTGGCAGTCAATACAACTAAAATGTCTCCAAATTTTTATTCTATATTTCTTGTCTGGAAATAGACTTTACCTGGATTCCATGAAAACTGTTCCATGTTTCTTAGACAAACTATCAGTAACAGCACATAGTTGGTGAATCTCTCCTTTATATCTAAAAAGAATAATAAACTTTTAAGGCTACAAAAATAGCAATTTGCATCACCATTCTACAGAAGAGTTCTTATACAGAGGCTAAATTTAGCAGTGGATTAATATTACTTATAAAAAGCTGCACTCTGTGCAAGAGTATGGAACAAGTTCACGACTGATGTATGGATTCATCAAATCCAACCTAACAATCCGAACGTGGAAAATAAGTTGCCTTTATTGTTCATTTGTTCTATGCACATCTGGAATAATATACAACTGTATTCTTCCTCAGGGAATGGCAAAAGTGATGCTCTACAATACTGGATCATAAGTTGGCTTGATTTAATAATTACTGCTATATGTAACATCTGGAAAAAAAATGAAAAATCATTGCTAATCACACAGTACAATCCTATGCATATTTACTCAGAAAGTGAGTCCCACAGCATTCAATGGGTCTTCCGCACAGGCCTCTAGGAGGCAGGAATGAACTTAAGTTTAAGTGTTTGAAACATGTAAAAGGTAAAGGTAAAGGGACCCCTGACCATTAGGTCCAGTCGTGGCCGACTCTGGGGTTGCGGCACTCATCTCACTTTATTGGCCGAGGGAGCCGGTGTACAGCTTCCGGGTCATGTGGCCAGAATGACTAAGCCAGTTCTGGCGAACCAGAGCAGCTCACGGAAACGCCGTTTACCTTCCTGCTGGAGCAGTACCTATTTATCTACTTGCTTTGATGTGCTTTTGAACTGCTAGGTTGGCAGGAGCAGGGACAGAGCAACGGGAGCTCACCCCGTCGTGGGGATTCGAACGCTGACCTTCTGATCTGCAAGTCCTGGGCTCTGTGGTTTAACCCACAGCGCCACCCACATCCCTTGAAACATGTAGAGAGTGACAAAAGATTTTTGGTATTTTTAACAGTGTTATGAATTTAACACATAATAAAATCTGAATATAGTATAGCTGCACCACACCTGGGGATTCCGCTCCAGAGGCAAAGCATATAAGCAACACTGAATATAGTCAGGTTTACCTGGCTGCTAGCAAAGGGGGGTGTCTCTTAACTGCCTTCCCTTCCTTTCTCTCTCCCCAATGCAAAGGAAGGCGGCTGGCAGAGCCAAGTGAGTTTAATTGAATTCATGCAAGTGATGCGCCTACACTGCACAGAATTAGAAGACAGCAGTGGGGTACATGGACTGAAGACTGGATTTCATCTCAAAACCAAGTAAGGTGGACAAACCTTGGTCACAATGTATGACTTGTCTGCACAGAGTTAAAGCACGAGTCTGGTTGGGATGACATGCTAAACCAAACCATGGCTTAGGTTAGCGCAGGAGCAGACACAGCTTCTTCACTAGGAGCTCATACATTTGCATTAGGCTACAGTTTGGCTTAATTTTATATGTGAACCAGACCAAAATAAATACATATCTATAAAAGAACTGCTACTTCATTAGGGTGGGAGCCAAAGAACTTTACTCATGAGTGGGTTTCATGAAAGTCAGAATGAAACAATAGTCAACATGACTAACTTCATTATTCTGCTCTGTGGGACTTGATTACAACTTAGTCTGGTTCCAACTTTCTTTATTAGCCTGATTAAAAATGGTGAAACCTCAAAACAGGATTAAAATTGTACACCACTTCATAACTCACCCATGGTTTTATTTTCAGTACTGCTGTTCAAGAGTAAAACATATCCCAACCCGGATCGGGGTGGTGAACAAGCCCCTTGCCATACTTGAAGAGGAGCACCACAAATTATGATCACGCAGGATTTTATGAAATACCACCACCACTGATTTCACACATGCTACATGATATATAATGTATGAGAAGCACACACTCCTGAATTAGCAGCTCACATGTATGTACATACCACTGTTTGACATCTGAAACAGATTATTCTTTTCAAACTTCTTGAAAACGCTTCCTTTAATTTCAACAAACTGCGATTTAAAGAAAGTAACACTCTTACACTTCTATTTTTTTTTTAAAAAAACATTTTCTACAAAATATGTTGACTGAGAACATAGAAATCATTTAACAGAAGTACTGTCACACATCATAGTTGCCAAAGCCAGTGAGGCAAATATATCTATAAAACACTTACATTGTTAGACATCATGATAGTAAGAAGTGACTTGTTGTGCGAGTTGAAGGCTACATTGAGTGTCGTTGCCTGGACCATTATCAGGATAGCATGCAAGACTGTAGTCATATATGTTAAGGTAAATGCTTTTTAGAAGAAAATATTAAATGGCAATATATACAGTCATACCTCGGGTTGAAGTAGCTTCAGGGTAAGTATTTTTGAGTTGTGCACTGCGGCGACCCGGAAGTAACAGAGCACGCTACTTCTGGGTTTTGCTGCTCGCGCATGTGCAGACGGTCAAAATGATGTCACGCGCATGCGTGGAAGCGGCGAATCGCGACACACGCAGATGCGGGTTGCGTTCGCTTCTGGATGCGAATGGGGCTCCGGAACGGATCGCGTTCACATCCAGAGGTACCACTGTATTACACTAAGTTTTAAGATACCAAAGCAGACTTTTAAGTATCATTGTGCTATACCAGGCATAGTTAAACTTGGCCCTCCAGATGTTTTGGGACTACAACTCCCATCATCCCTGACCACTGGTCCTGTTAGCTAGGGATGATGGGAGTTGTAGTTCTAAAACAGCTGGAGGACCGGGTTTGCCTATGCCTGTGCTATACTATACAAGCAGCTTGCTGATAAACATGCAGTTATATTAACTATGTCCATTGCATGCTTTTAAGCATTCCAAGAGAAGGTTCCACAATTACTTGTACTGCCTTGCTATACCACTATCGCTGAGAGACGTGGGTGTGCAGGCCCTACTAATATTTGTTATTCATTTGGTAATGTAGTGAACCACTTTGGTTTTTCTTCTCCAGACAAAATACAACTCTGGGTTTAGGTTTAACAATAAACACAACCATGGCTCAGCTCTAGGTAGCATAACAGCAGCAGGACCAGGGAAGGAAATAAGTAGCTGCCATTTTCCCTCCCAGCACCTGAACACTGGCTCCTTGGTTTAGCCATGGTTTAGCCAAGAGTTAATGCAAGCCAGGCCAGGGGCAAGCATTAAAAGCAAGGTTAGCAGGAAGAAGGAGTTTGGATTTGATATCCCGCTTTGTCACTCCCCTTCAGGAGTCTCAAAGCGGCTAACAATCTCCTTTCCCTTCCTCCCCCACAACAAACACTCTGTGAGGTGAGTGGGGCTGAGAGACTTCAGAAGTGTGACTGGCCCAAGGTCACCCAGCAGCTGCATGTGGAGGAGCAGGGAATCGAACCTGGTTCACCAGATTACAAGTCTACCGCTCTTAACCACTACACCACACTGGAAAACATGCAATGTGGACAAGGCAGGATATCAACAAGGTTTGTTCTTGGCTATAGTTTGTGGTAAGTGGACAGCTTAAGTACAGTCCAGCTGGACTGAGGAGTTCTCCTTTGTTAATTCTTGCCCAATAGAAGGTTTTTAATTTACTTTTTTTTAAAAAAAATCCAGTTTTAGTTCTTACATTAATTAAGATGAAGATTCTGACACAATTTCACAGAACTTTGAATAGGTTTGTAGATAAAACGTAATGGTCCTCAAATCCATGCATTTTAAATACTATTTTAGCATTCATAGAGATGAAAATGAACTGCAATTCTGACCCAAAAGGATACAGACGTACAGCACCGCCATGAAAAAATGGGGAATCACACCTATGTGTGCCCTTTTTCTCTCCTTTGGTTCTGTAGCTGTCCAGTAAAGAGCATCCAAAATATCTTGACCAAAAGATGAAAACAAACGATCAGCTACCTAGAAAGAGAGAAAGAAAATACACCAAGGAAGTATAAACCAAGATAGTTTAATTTTGTCAGCTATGTTCCTCTTAAACAAAGGTAACAGAGTTTATTTTTCCATTAATTACTGCATACTCTCAACATGTCAGTGTCCAACACGAAATGCAAATAGGATATTCAAAACAAAGTTAACTACAATTTTTGTTTCCAAAGTTTCTACTTCCAAGTAGCTTTCCCTTCAACATCTGCAAAGTATCCTTGCTGCTGACTGGCCATGGAATGCCTGTGTGTGATAGAAGTTTTACAATTCTGCTTCAAGCACAAAGTCACCTTATGTGGAACACTGGCCAGACCTATCAGATTCCACCATTAACCTGTGTGAACAAAACAGTGCAACCCAGAACCTCTGGGGTTGTACATTGCAGGGAACCACTGCTAATGGTCAATAAATGTCATTCAGAGATGCTTCCCCCCCCCCCGAGAAGTCCCTGATAGTCTTCCAATTAACTATAGCTCCACGGAATGCTGTTTGAAGCCACATCATTAAAAGGTTGCAGATGTATTTGTGCACCCACCAATTAATGTTTTTAAATTCAACTTGAAGAACTAAATCGTGGAGCAGAAAATGTCAGATACAGTGGTACCTCGGGTTACAAACGCTTCAGGTTACAGGCGCTTCAGGTTACAGACTCCGCTAACTCAGAGCTAGTGCTTCAGGTTAAGAACTTTGCTTCAGGATGAGAACAGAAATTGTGCTCCGGCAGCGCAGCAGGAGGCCCCATTAGCTAAAATGGTGCTTCAGGTTAAGAACAGTTTCAGGTTAAGTACGGACCTCTGGAACGAATTAAGTACTTAACCCGAGGTACCACTGTATTGATAATATAAACTGACTGCACATGTTAGTTCCCCCTATAGGGCAAGAGCAAAACTGCTGGAATGTCACGTCACTGCAGCTGTGGAAATGGAACTATGAATGTCTGGTCAGAGGGCTGATACAGTGCAGTTGCTGCAACAGAAGCAGCAGGGTTTTGTTTTTCCCTCTGGGAAAATACTCTCAAGAAAAAAGAAGATGCCAAAGAACCCCAAGAGCAGTGATGGGGAGAAAAGGAGGCACCCTAAGAAAGAAATCTGGAGTGAGCCCTGAAATGCAAAATGGGGCCTGGGGGAAGGTGAAGAAGAGGCAGCAGATGGATGGGAAGGAAAGGCGTGTAGGACTCTGCACTGCCCACACCCAGCCCAAGTAGGAGGAGGAGAATACCGTATTTTTCGCCCTATAGGACGCACCGGCCCATAGGACGCACCTAGATTGGGGGGGGGAAATAAAGGGGGGAAAATTATTTCCCCCTCCCCCAGGCGCGGGGCCCCCAGAACAGGACCCAGAGCGATGCCGAAGCTGCGTGCAGCTTTGGCATGGGTCTGGGAGCTTGCGGGGCTGGAGGAGGGGGAAGCCGTCCGCCAGCCTTCTAACCAAGTTGGGGGACAGCGGGAAAGGCGCGCTGCGCCTCCCGCTGTCTCCCGAGTTTGCGGGGCTGGCGACGGGGAGGAGCAGGCTTCTCCCCCCCCCCCGCCAGCCTTCTAACCAAGTCGGGGGACAGCGGGAAAGGCGTGCTGCGCCTCCCGCTGTCTCCCGAGTTTGCGGGGCTGGCGACGGGGAGGAGCAGGCTTCTCCCCCCCCCCCCGCCAGCCTTCTAACCAAGTCGGGGGACAGCGGGAAAGGCGTGCTGCACCTCCCGCTGTCTCCCAAGTTTGCGGGGCTGGCGAAGGGGAGGAGCAGGCTTCTCTCCCCACCAGCCTTCTAACCAAGTCGGGGGACAGCGGGAAAGGCGCACTGCGCCTCCCGCTGTCCCCCAGTTTGCGGGGCTGGCGACGGGGAGGAGCAGGCTTCTCCCCCTGCCAGCCTTCTAACCAAGTCGGGGGACAGCGGGAATGGCGCGCTGCGCCTCTCCCGCTGTCTCCCGAGTTTGCGGGGCTGGAGGTGGGGCTCTCCTGAAGCCTGCATTCGCCCCGTAGGACGCACACACATTTCCCCTTCATTTTTGGAGGGGAAAAAGTGTGTCCTATAGGGTGAAAAATACGGTAAGTTTGGATCATCTTCCCAGATAGGAAGCGAAGACACTGTGCCATGGGCCTGGCCTGTCAGAATTCAGCCTGGTGCTGTACGATTTGTCTGCTTCTTTGTACCTGCAGTGCTTTTGCAAGAGAGTCTCTCCCAAGACGGACCAGCCTGGCCTGACGCAGCAGTTTCCAGCCAGCAGACACTTGTCACTTGATTTCAACAGCTTTCTGGTGGCAGGAGCTTAACAGGACTACTGGGGTGCAGTTTTAAGAGCTCTTTTGGGAAGAAAATGGGCAAGAGCACCACTACCCTTTCAATTTTGCTTGGTGTGTGTGCACACGAGTTTGTTTGGCTTGCACTCCTTGCTGATCTTCTACACCCTCACTGATGTGAGAAATATTCATAAAGCATGAACATTTCCTAAATGATCAAAATCTAGAAGGCAAATATAATGGGTGATATCCACCTACATCATACTAGACTCACTAAAATCTACGATTTCATATTTCGGCCCCGCCCATCGTTCAGCCCAGACACTGAAGTCCAGCTGGGAGGGTCTTCTGGCAGTTCCCTCACTGTGAGAAGTGAGGCTACAGGGAACTGGGCAGAGAGCCTTCTTGGTAGTGGTGCCCGCTCTGTGGAACGCCCTCCCTTCAGATGCGAAGGAAATAAGCAGCTATCCTATGTTTAAAAGACATCTGAAGGCAGCCCTGTTCAGGGAAGTTCTTAATATTTAACGTTGTATTGTTTTTAACACTTGACTGGGAGCTGCCCAAAGTGGCTGGGGAAACTCAGCCAGATGGGCGGGGTATAAATAATAAATCATCATCATCATCATCAAATGAGTACAAAGAGCTTCTCTGCTGCAAAAAATGTGAACAACAACAACAACAACAACAACAATAATAATAATAAATTTTATTTATATCCTGCCCTCCCCAGCCAAAGCCGGGCTCAGAGCGGCTAACATCAAATGTATAATACATTAACATAAAATCAGACAATCAATTAAAATACAGGTACAGATCCAGGTACAAAAATTCACGGGGTTGCAGGCAGGCTTCGAACCATACAGGGTTCAAATGGAGACCCTGGTTATATGAACTGGCACCTCAAACTGAAGGACGGATCCACTGTGCTTTATACAACTGTGAGTTCTCTCACCAATGTTCAAGCACTATTTGGGCTTGACAGACTATTATCCTGGCTTAAAGTTATGAAAAATAGTAAAAAAAAACCCGAACTTTTGCTTTTGAACTGTGATATAAGAATTAGTGAACCCAGGTGTATATTTTTATTATTTTAATAATGTTTCAATGTAATTGCATTTAACCTTTTATAATATATTAGGCTTGATTTTTTTTTTTGTGTTCTGCATTTGTGAGTTTCTCCTTCCTACGCTGCATTCCATCTCTCCTTATCTACCCATGAAAGTGGTAAAAATGGCAAGATATTTTAATAGCAGAGTGTTAATCAGCTATCCATGAAGCTATCTGAGACCCAGGATTTTATGATGTTCCTCCCTCCCACTGATGGTTAGGTTGCTAGGGTAATGCCAGACATCCAAGACTGAAAATGGTCCAATGGCCTCATCGCTCCAAGGTGATTGTGGGGGTGAACGTACCAGTATGGAGCCATGTGTGCTTTGCTTTTCATGACCTGTAACCTTTCCTGATGTACATGAAGATGACTCTTGTTTGCTGTGTTTGAACTACTATATAAGCCTTTGTTCTGAAGTGCCTCAAGACAGACCTTCTCAACTGGCACGTTGAATTGAGTGAGCTCTGTCCTGTTGCAATAGCTATAGTGAACGTTGGGTGCCTCCTGGATGCTGGACTCAAATTAGTCTCCTTGGTTCTGTGGTTGATGGTTGTTCCTCACCTTGGTAACAAACAAGGTTGTATAGATGTGAATTCTTACCACAACTGGAAAATATAGAAGTGACAAAAGAAAGAACAGCTCGGTCCAGTGAGAAACGTCCTAACGGGAAAATATGGTTAGAATGTGTTAAGGTAATTATAGGATAGAAAACAGAGGAAGATGAAAAGGAATTGCTGAAACAATTAACAGAAGTGGAATACAAAAAGGGAGGTGTGAGGAGGTCGAGGAAATAAGGGAAAGAAAGATAAGATGTTGAAATTGGATTGTGTTTTAAATGGTTTTTGTCTTGTCTTGTTTTGTTTGTTTCTTTTATTTTGTATTGTATTGTATTGTATTGTATTGTATTGTATTGTATTGTATTGTATGTTTTTTCTTTTTTTGTAGTGTTGTGTTTAATTTGTTGGAAATTTAATAAATATTATTTTTTAAAAAAGTAAAATAAAAAAAGAGAGAGAAACGTCCTCCATGTACAAATTATGTATGTTATGTACAAACAGTAAATTATTCAAGGCCTTCCAGTTTCATATATTTGTAAGTGTGCCTTTCTGCATACAAAAACATATTTTAAGTGTTATCCTGCCCTCTATACTCTATGGGTATTGCCTATGGTTTCGGTTGGTTCAATGAAACTCTCAACAAAAGTAATTTGTTTTCTAAATGACAAAGGAAGTTCAACCTCTTCCAGCTCCTTCTTTCTCTTTTTTTTTTGGGAAAAACCAAATTTAGCATAATAGCCCTAAAGTACCGTATTTTTCGCTCTATAACACACACCCGACCATAACACGCACGTAGTTTTTAGAGGAGGAAAATCTGTAGGCATGCCACCCGTAGGCATTCCCTCCATAACACACACAGACATTTCCCCTTACTTTCTAGGAGGAAAAAAGTGAGTGTTATGGTGCAAAAAATACGGTATATTGTGTGGTTTTCAAAATTTTTTAATTTTAATAGGACTCTAAATGCTTAGATGCCACACAATACCACCCCTCTCTTTAAACTGGACTTACCTAAACCCTACATTCCGGCTCCAGACTCCAGAAGAATTCCATGAAGGGGCTATGTCACTAGCATTATGTACATTGGGAGTTCATAAAGGAGCAGGAGCCGGGAGACATGAATCTAAAAACAAAAACAAAATGTCATTTGTGGGCATTCAGCAAATGCCTACATTACTGGAAAGATCTGGAAAGAGCTCACTCAAAAAATCTGTTTTTTGTTTTTTTAAAAAAAGAAGTGGCTTTTTTTTGAGGTGGGAATCTTTGGGTGTTCAGTATGCATGTATGGAAGAATGAAGCCACACATTTCTATTTATGGGGCAAATATAAGAAATACATAATTGGCCAAGTTAATGGTTCACCATGAATGTGGAGATTTGCTCCCACTTTGCTCCTTCCCTCGTCAGTGGAAGCAACAAACCATGATCTACAGCATAGTGTCACATCTATCCCAAGTACTGTAGTTTTACCCAAACAAACTATGATTAGTAAGCGATGAACAAACCATCGCTTAACGTGACAGTTTCAGACCCTTCAAGTGTCCCTACTTTCCAGGGACAGTCCTGGATTTACAGAAGCCATCCCGGTTTCTGATTTGATCCCAGAATGCCCCACTTTTCCTTAGGATGTCCCTAATTTCAATGGAGAAATGTTGGAGGGCATGCAGTTTGAAGAAAAACAAATCACAAGCTCCAGTTCAGATATAAACCTAAGCCAGGCAACCATCATCTGTTGCTCTTGCTGGTTAGAGAAGTGGTGTGAAATGGGAGCCAACTGACTGGCAGAAACTCTCCAGGATTTCAGATAGGAGTCTTTCCCAGTACTACCTGGAGATGTCAAATTGTATCTGGGACCTTCTGCATGCAAAGCAAATGCTGGCATGGCTTCAGCAAAGGGTAAGTCCTGTCTGACTAACCCTTCAGAGTGTCAACATGCATCTAGTGTTGATCCCGTTAACACTGTCAAAAGCTTTTTGACAATCAAAGTGCACAAAGTAGCTAACCAAAAGTTCCTGAGTAAGTTTAGCACTCATAGAAGAGGGGTTCTCCTGTGGATTATTAGTAACTGTTTAAGAAACAGAAGGCAAAGATTAGGGGGGAAATGGACAGTTTTCCCAATGGAGGGATGTAGAAACTGGAGTTCCCCCAAGAATTGGAACTTGGACCTGTGCTTTTTTAAATAGCCCATTAATGATTTAGTGCTGGAATGAGCAGTGAATTAGCCATGTTTGCTGATGATACCATATTGTTTAGGGTGTTGAGAACAACAGGGATTGAGATGAGCTTCAAAAATATCTCTTCCAACTGGCTGAAAGGGATCATTATTTGGGATCATTAAGAAAGGGATTAAAAACGAAAATGCCAGTATCATAATGCTGTCGCAAGAATCTATGGCAAGACCACACTTGGAATACTGTATTGCCACATCTCAAAAAGTTAACCGAAGAATCAAAGGGTTGGAGCAACTCCCCTACAAGGGACTTTTTAGTTTAGAAATAAGCCAAGTAAATGGAGACGTGATAGAGATGCATAATATCATGCATGATGTAGAGAAAGTAGACAGGAAGAAGTTTTTGTCCCTCTCTCGTACTAAACATGTTGGAGAACTGGGCTGATATGAATTTCAATAGGGACAAATGTAAGGTTCTACACTTAGGAAGGAATAATCCGTTGCACAAATATAAGATGGGACACCTGGCTTGACAGTAGTATATGTGAAAACGATTTAGGGGTCTTAGCAGACCACAGGCTTAAATGAATCAACAGTGTGATGCAGTAGCAAAAAGGCTAATGCTATTCTAGGCTGCATCAAAAGAAGTATAGTGTCCAGATCAAGGAAAGTAATAGTACCGCTCTATTCTGCTTTGGTCAGACCACACCTGGAGTCCAGTTCTGGGTGCCACAATTTAAGGAGGATATTGACAAGCCGGAATATGTGGAGAGGAGCGCGAGCAAGATGATCAAGGGTCTTAATTTAAAAAAAAAACCACTTATGCACATGTAGTTGCCTCCTCAATTGCTATACTATTCTTCTGCTTGCTTTAATTATTTTATTTTTATCCCTTCCTCCCTTCAAGAACTCTTGGATGGCGCTATTAATGGCAAATTAGTTGACTCTGAAAAGCAGCTTGCTTTTTCACATGTAGGTCTACTATTCATAGAAAACAAAGTCTAAGTATCTTCAAACATGCCCAGCTTCTGAGACACATGTGAAGTAATTATTGAGATACCTACCATTTTTTATAAAACCCCTAAAATTGGTTGGGACTATATCTATTACTGTGCTAAATATACACCATACTTCTGTGAGAGTTGCTCTTTTAAACCCCGTTACAAATTTAGCAGCTTACAAATACTAAAGAAACTATGGCATCCACAATACGACTTATTGCTTATCATTGTTGAAGAAAAATGGATCTTTTTTCCCATAACAGGGCAGGAAATATATTACAGAATTACCATAATTCTTTTACCAACTTTGAAATTGTTCCATCTGGAATATTCAGGAAGGAAGCATGTTTTGACAGTTCTAATGGCCATTTGCTTACCTCAAGCATATTATAGATGATGTAGAGTTTAATGACAGACTGTCCTCTGATCAGGTGGTACATCATGGAATAGTCAACATAGTGCATCATAAAGTAGCAGATTAGCAATATAACTCCTTTGAAAATATCACACACCTGAGCGGGCTGTAGCAAGCGTCTATCACTGAAATATAGAAAGTACACAAAACAAATAGTAACAATTGTAAACAATAGCCACATATGTTTTTCAAAAGTACATAAATATGTTTTTCAAAAGTACATAAGAAAGCACCAGAGCTATTAAACACAAAGCATTTGTACTGAATGGTAGGTGTTCTATTTTAACAACAAATGCTTAAATTGCTGCTGGTTTTGCCCCCAGTCATTCTAAAACTAATGATTCATACCTAACTCCTTGGTGAGGGTCACTCAGGACTTAAAAACGATACTCAAAGTACCGTATTTTTTGCTCTATAAGACTCACTTTTTCCCTCCTAAAAAGTAAGGGGAAATGTGTGTGCGTCTTATGGAGCGAATGCAGGCTGCGCAGCTATCCCAGAAGCCAGAACAGCAAGAGGGATTGCTGCTTTCACTGCGCAGCGATCCCTCTTGCTGTTCTGGCTTCTGAGATTCAGAATATATTTTTTTCTTGCTTTCCTCCTCCAAAAATTAGGTCTTATAGAAAGAAAAATATGGTAATTTGCAAGAGGAGAGCAGGCAACCTGTTTTGCTGAAAGCAGAACACCTCCTTTTTGAGTTCAAAAAAATCATCATTCCAAGAAGTAACCCAGAATAGTCTACTATTACTATTACTATTAATTAAAATAACTTATTGGCAAACCAGTGAAACTAGACCAGACTTGGTGTAATCTGCCCAGACAGTCTTGCCCCCATGAGCAACCTGGCCGCTAAATTCTGTACCGGATGAACTATACGAACTGTCTTCAGTGGCAGCCCCACCTTGCAACCTTTAATCTAACCTTAGATTACTTTAGATTAGATTACTTTACAGGTGGCACAGAATCCCACAAACCACTGCCCAATTCCCTGGATCCTTCTCCCCACCTGCTTGCTCTGCTCACTGAGACTCCTGTCTGTTCCTAACAGTAATTTATTCTGGATTTTAAAACAAAAATGTAGGTTTATTTCGTGAGATGGACATGCAATCAGCAAACAGACACTTAACAGAAATTTGTTTGTGGCATTTTTATGGCTTTGTGTTTGGAACGCTCAAAGAAATGTAGGGACATTTGTAGGCAAAAAGCTTTGGAAATTAATTGTTTTATTAAGGAGAACATGAAGTAATGCAGAGATTTTTTAAAAAATCTGCACGTTTTGCTGTTTGTCTTCTACAGATTAAACCAAATTAAATTAATGTGAGTTGGTTTGTGGTTTCCTAATTTTTAAAACTTCTTCCTCCATTTCTTTTGGGAAACTGTAAAAGTTGAACTCTTGAGGAAAACCATGTGGCTTCAACAGAGGGACTGTGGTTATCGATTAAGTAACAAGCCAGAATTTTAAACCAACTACAAAACCATGAGTCAAGATCCAAGATTGCTTTGAAGGTGGAACAAGGTTTGGTTGAAATGGGAAATGAAGTTCATTTGGTTTAACAGCCAAACAACATATGATTGCTTCATTACTTGAGAGCATCTTACATTGCAATCAGGCATGCTGCAAATGGTGTAGAAAGGGGGATATATGCACAGGCAAAATGACAATTCATATCTAGCTTTATTGAACTTGAGGTACAATTGTCTGAATCAAGTGCTTTAAATTGCCTGAACTATAGAAGAAAATGGATCATACTGATAACAGGGCAGCTACACAATCTATCAAAAGTATATTATACTGTAGGCATTAACTCAGAAGATGTGTGAATACATTTTGATGAAGAATAATTAAACACTGAAATCTGACTCTGGTTACATATTGGTAAAAAAATGTTTTGTAAAGCCAATATTTACCGAAATAGTAATTTTACAAAATATTCAGAGGCATAAACATGTGATTAATTATTTTTTCTCTAAATGCTCAAGATTACTCCAAAGCAAGATTAGCCTGTAGCACACAAGGATTGCTGTAATCTCTGATCGTCATATAGAATAACTCTTGTTTCAGTCCAAACTTAAATAAATTACAGAAAATGTTTTCAAGCCTCAGGACCTTTTCTTGACAATTTAGAAGTTTTTGTTAGTGTTCTGAATGACAGTGAGTACTCCCAGGTTCACCCTGGCTTCCTATTTCCCCCTGAGCGTTTTCAGGTTACAAGCATAACAAAAAGTCAAGCTCTTCTAAGAGTTAAACTAGACACAACATAGTATAGCCCCAATCACCTAGACAAGGGCGAGTGGTTAGTCTGATTTTAACTGTACTAAACCCTTCCTTCCTTCAACCAAAATGGGAGCAAAATTCTTTCTCCATCTTACTTTGCCACAATTACTCTCCCCAAGTGCACTTATTCTCAGCTGAACTCCAATATTGGAAGTTAACGTAGCTAAGGCAAAATTACTTGCAGAGAAGACTCTGGAGAGGCTAATTGGTGGGCAGGCTTATGAAGGAGTCTGCCACACCCTTCCTGGTGTCTTTTTCATTTTAAGCCCTCCATTCTTCTCTGTGATTAGGGTAGATTGTGTTCACACACACAAAGTTGCTACTATGGGCTCCATAGGTGGGCTCCAATCTCTACCACAAATCTCCAAAAATTAACAAAAGTCCCACTTACCTGGTTACTTGATTAACAACAACTAGCGCACGCAAAGGAGAGTGACCAATGGATATTCAGCTCAAATTGTTCCTAGACAAATGTGAGCCATTTCCATAAAATCTGCAAGGTCTTTTCTACCTGAGCACAACACTTTAAAAAACTGTCTGATGTTTGTCAGATTGGTACATATCAAAGAAGCTTTGTAATGTATATCAGAATTTGCCAAAGAGTAAAGATAGCATTCCAGACAGATTGCAGTTAAGAGCTACCTTTATTATGCACTGTAAATTCTGAACCTGTTTCACATAATCAAAGTACTGACTCCATCTGCTGGTTAAGAAAAACACCTACATAGGCAATGATGACCAAAAACAAGATTAACACGAGCATACCTTATGCCTGTACAGTGGTACCTTGGTTTACAACCATAATCCGTTCCGGAGGTCCAGTTGTAAACCAAAACAGATTGTAACCCAAGGTGCACTTTTGCCAATGCCCCCCCCATGGGTTGTAATCCAAAAAAAGGGACACACACTTCCAGGTTTGACGTGGTTGTAATCCAAAATGGTTGTAATCCAAAGCGGTTGCAAACCCAAGGTACCACTGTACGGAAAAAGCTTCAGGGTCATATGTCACGGGATAAGCCCAGTGGTTTTCAAACTTTTCTCAGGGCCACACTTTCAGAATAAAAATTTGATTGCGCCTCACTGAATTTTTTATTGATAAAAATACCGTATTTTCCGCCCTATAGGACGCACTTTTTCCCCTCCAAAAATGAAGGGGAAATCTGGGTGCGTCCTATGGGGCGAATGCAGGCTTTTGCTGAAGCTTGGAGAGCGAGAGGAGTCGGCGCGCACCGACCCCTCTCGCTCTCCAGGCTTCAGGAACACATCCGCAGCCTAGGCAGCCCTACGGGAGGTCCTATGGGACGGGTGCGTCCTATGGGACGAAAAATACGGTACATTGAAAAACAGTAAGAAACAACTCCTAGCAGTACTTGATTTTATAATACTGCTCCGTATCTTCTTATGCAGCTTATGTTCTTATGCAGCTACATATGAACAGGAATCATTTCCAAAATATAAATGAGCCTCTTAAATATGTATGCAAACTCAATGAGAGGTGTGAGCTTGTTTCTGCCGAGTAATCTCATTTATATTATGTCTAATTTATGAGAAACGCTCATCTCCCTCATGAACACAAAGAAGCCTTTCTCTTTTCTGAACTTTCATATTTGTCAGAAGAAAATCATTGTTCACAAGAATAAGTCGTAGAACAGCCAATGCTCTTGAAGAGAGGAGTGGATACTGCTTCTGTTGTTTATCCATACTACACAGAAATGTTTAAATGTTTATTTGATTGTCCTTGAATCTTCCTGCCACACTTGCCATCCTCTCCTGCCATACCCTTTTTGAACCACTGAATTCTCCTATGTCAAACAATTATCCTATGAAGAGTTGTTCTCAAAATTCTGCAACACTGCACATCCTAAAACTACTTCTGAAACATGCCTTCCGCTGAACGTACCTAGGGTCAACAGAAGTCTTTCCTGCTTTGCTTATATGTGTCAATAAATACTGTACACACAAAGGCTGCCTCACTTGGCAGCGCTCCAAGTATAATAGCTGGATCAGGAGTAGCCCTTCAGATGTTACTGGACTACAATTCCCATCATCCCTGATCAAGCAACATGCTGCCATGAGGCAACAGGAGTTGTAAAGGTAAAGGGACCCCTGACCATTACGTCCAGTCGTGGCCGACTCTGGGGTTGCGGCGCTCATCTCAATTTATTGGCCGAGGGAGCAGGCGTACAGCTTCCGGGTCTTGTGGCCAGCATGACTAAGCCGCTTCTGGCGAACCAGAGCAGCGCACGGAAACGCCATTTAGCTTCCCACCAGAGTGGTACCTATTTATCTACTTGCACTTTGACGTGCTTTCAAACTGCTAGGTTGGCAGGAGCAGGGACCAAGCAACGGGAGCTCACCCCGTCGCGGGGATTCGAACCGCCGACCTTCTGATCGGCAAGTCCTAGGCTCTATGGTTTAACCCACAGCGCCACCCACGTCCCAATGGGAGTTGTAGTCCAATAATATTTGTAGGGCACCACATTGGCTCCCCCTTACCCAGACGATTCACAAATTGGGTGGGATTTCACGTTACACTGTTCCAATTGTTCCTTCATTTATGCTAAATAAAACCCCACCCTCCTTCCCCTCATCTCTTCTCAGGTTCTCCTGACTCTCCAGGAGCACATTTGGGGAAGCGCAAGAGGGAAGGAGAGAAGCCCCACTGCACCAGCAGGAACCCTTGCGCTGGCTTAGTGGAATCCAGGCCACTGTTTTCAGTCATAACCTAAGTTTTTAAGAGCACTCCCAAAAATGTAGTATGTGAATGAGACCCATTTGGAAATGCAGGGATCACTCAGATGCACTTAAGAGAGCCAAGCTTCTTCAAAGCATGCATTTTGTGTCAGAAGCATTATTTAAAAGAAGCTAAACTTCCGTAATGTGTTTGCTTGTAGCTTGATCAACAGCAAAAACTACATGCGCACAGATAGCACAACAGCATGCTAAGGAAAAAAAAATCAACACCAACCTCATCCTTAGACCTCGGTGAGAGCTGTCTCAAAACAAACAAGGCGAAATCAGAAATGGGAAGACGATTAATAAGATTTCAAAACACTTTCCCTAAAGAAATTTATCTTAAAATTGAATGGGTAAGGTACTTTTCATGAGATATTTTAGTATCTATTGTTTTCATTCATCCCTGTATCTTAGCATGCACATTACTGACTTTATGTTTGTGTACGTGAGAGAGAGAAAGTAAAAGTCACATCTGGGCAGTGTAAACTATGGTTTACAAATCCAGAAATGTATGCTCCAACCCACAAACCCTTCTTTTCATACCAGTTTTGGCATTTCATCCCTGTTTTAGATTAAGCCAGACTTCCCTCCTTTGTCCAAACCAGGGAACTCTGTCTTAATTCCTGTTTAAAGGTAAAAGGACTCCTGACCATTAGGTCCAGTCGTGGCCGACTCTGGGGTTGCGACGCTCATCTCGCTTTATTGGCCGAGGGAGCTGGCGTACAGCTTCCAGGTCATGTGGCCAGCATGACGAAGTCGCTTCTGGAGAACCAGAGCAGGGCACGGAAACACCGTTTACCTTCCCGCCGGAGCGGTACCTATTTATCTACTTGCACTTTGACGTGCTTTCGAACTGCTAGGTTGGCAGGAGCAGGGACCGAGCAACGGGAGCTCACCCCATCGTGGGGATTCGAACCACCGACCTTCTGATCGGCAAGTCCTAGGCTCTGCGGTTTAACCCACAGCGCCACCCGCATCCCTAATTCCTGTTTAAGCACCCAGATAATCCTGATCCTACCTTATTATCCTGGTTGTTAACAGTTATTAAACCAAGCTGAGACTTTATTATGCAGTAAAGCAAGGACTACAGTATGAAGAACATTTGATATGCCCTGCACATCGTTTTTTAAATTAAAGCTGCTTTAGATACAGCTTATATCTGAACTATGTCTTGAATACAGAGGTGCTCTTGTGCGAATTGTAGGCAAGCTGGTCCTTCAATTACAGAGGGCTTCCTCCTTCTATAGCAGCCCCCTTTGTCATGTCCAGTACTGGTCTCAGGGGGGCAAAACCCTCATGAGTGGCTTTTCATGGACAAAGGGGGCTGTTGTGGGGAAAAGACGGTAAAAAAGCCCTATTAAGTGAATAGAGTTCCACTTGCACAGTGATATTTATCTTTCATAAGTAGCTAATACGGAATATTTTGAAACAAACCCATAGCATTCACAAAGTTTACTACTCACACACAACAATGCTATTAGTCCTCCCCGCAATTGTTTGTGGCTCATGTGAAAGAAAAAAAAGAATCAAAAATTTGCCTGCCTGGTCTCTGGAGTTGATTTTTCACTTGCCACAGTTAACTTGACTAGTGGTCATTTACAAGCCTAGGATAACAATTCATTTGACAGCTCCTATTCATGGAAATTCGACTATTAAGATTTTCAGAGAAATAGGCAAAATTGCATGGCGTCTCTTAAAATTGACCGGACAATCTCATTTTAGATTTAACGTGAAAATGTACTCCAACTTAACAATTCATTTCATTACCTTCCTAAATAATTTTCAAAATAAATGATACTGCAACAGGTAGGTAGCATTTGGTTTTCTCTAATTTGTCTCATCCCTGGATCTACTTTGGTCAGGAAATAGTTGAATACAACCCAGCAAAATTTAGGAACAGAAGTGTGATGTTAATAATGTGATGTTGGCTTTTTAACAACATGGCATACAAGTTTACAAGTTATGGGGAGAAATCATTTTAGCTGACAATTTAGAAGAAAAATCAGGATATATACTCACCATGAAGGAGTCCCATGTGACATCATATTCCATCCTATAAAGGAAGTGAAAGTGCTCTTCCCTTCAGTCTGATTTACAAGAAATAAAAGAGAAAGAGAGAGAAAGAAGGTTGTAATGTTGCTACACTAGGTACGTTGACCATCATGGAAAAGAGGGAAAGTGATTGAAAGCTTTATTTTCCCTCATGTAGCACATACAGATTTGAAGCAGGAAAAGAGTGTTATTCTCTTTGAGATGAATGGAATGAATCATATCTGCCTAATTAAGAATTTTGGGATAATCAAAAATTTAACTCAGCAAAAAGGAATTAGATCAAATCTGCTATTGTCAAACTTCCAATATGAGACAAAAGAAAAAAGAAACAGAGAAGAAAGCCTGTATTTCTAAAAAGCTGGTATTACTATTTCGTGGAATTAAATCCGTTGATGGTGTACATATTATCTACCAAAAGACTGAAAGCCCTATGGTCTCATATAAGGGGAATACAACAGTGCATATATTTATTTGTTAGTGAACACAAACTGATCCACAAAATGAGTTACATGAATTTATGCCTTTGGGATCACGCTGTAAACTTGGCAGAACATGTAGTCACAAATTACTTAAAATGTGATAAGTTTGAAACAACAGGGAGCGTAATCTTAATGGAGGAGAAAGTATGTTTTTCTCCAAAAGAAATAAAAGATATGGCAGTGGAAATCCACTATTTTCTGGTTACCAACAAAGGCTCAATTTGTGGCAAAAGTTATTGCTGTATTTAGCAGAATGTGCCCTGGACAGCGATAAATTTACCTTTGACAAAACTGCCGTAATCTGTGCTGAGCCCATCACATAGGGCACAACATAAATATTTAAGTTGTGAACAAAGCTTTGCTTAAAAGATCACCTTCTAGGAGGAAGGCTACCCCAAGCTTGATTTAATGCTGAAGCCCTACATCAGCTGTGGGAGTGATGCAGTAACACCTAACTTAGCTTTTCTTGCATGACTGCTGTTCTTTTGGGCAATGTTCCAAGTGCTACCTCGGGCCCCAGGCTTTGCTAGACCCAGATCTGCTATCTGGACCAGCAATGAGTGACATAGTCTCATTTGGCTTGCAGAAGTTGGGTGTACTGAGGCAGCATGACTGACATTCTGAAACTGTTCACCTGGAAATACTCAGGCATCAGAAGATACCAGTAAGTGTCCATTGCATGACTACAGAAGTACAAATTTTAATACAATTATTATTATTATTAAAGTAATTAACCCTGTTAGCTAAACATCTTGCTCAAACAATCCAAAATTAATCTGGCAGTCTTGAAAGAACCCACCCCCCTAAGATGCACAAGTACAAAAGAACAGGAAATAATCTTAGCTATGAAGAAATCGCCTTATTCTGTTTTTATCTAGTCCAAGAGTCTGGATGCAGAAACACAGCTATATGCAATATTTGCACGTTACATGAATCATGAGAACGTGGATGAGGATTAACCTCACAAAAGAAAAGGACTGCTATACTTTCAGAGCAATAAAGAATGGGAGAATAGAATCCCGTTTAAATAATTTCTAAGAGACTAGAATAAATAGAGTGTAAACAAAGGCTGGAGATATAGGATATTTAGTCTTTCTGCTGAGATCTTGAAAAAAAAACAAACCAGAATGAAGGGAGGAGCACTTTTTGTTTTTACATAGAATGGAATATGATGTTGTGTCTATAGTCCTTAAAAACAGCTCAAACAAACCAATGCCCACATAATACTGGAATATGATCTTAAATCTAATTATTTCAGTACTTTATTCCTCAGAATGTCATTTGTTAACAGGCCTACATATATTTTTCTACAGCAATATTTTCACTGTTAAAAACATGCAATAATCAAGAAACTTGAAAACAGCCATTTTTTAACCATGGAAGACAAAATTTATAGTGCATTGTGGAATTAGGTGCTGAATAAAAAGACCCATTTAAAGGATTTATTAAACAAGTTGCAAATTATACAGCATCAAAAATGTATTTGCAGCACAGTTCAAAAGGGACATTTCATTCTAAAAAAAGGAGCACATAACCTGATTCTTTGCACTGACAAGCTCAATGGGGAACTGATACCAATTTTGATGTTTCTGGATTGTACTCAAGCCTTTCAAAGAAGCTGGATATGCTGAAGTCTTAGCTTCTGACTTCAGTACCAGGTTTTTTCCAGTCCCCTACAACTGGTCTTAACAACAACAGCAACAATAAAATTAACTAACTAACTAACTAACTAACTAACTAACTAACTAACAACTGAGTAAAAGCACACCAGACATGGGATACATGGTACATTCCCAATTGTATCATGAAGAATGTGAATGTTTATCGGCAAGACGATTAATTTATTAAGTGGGCAATACATGGTATGGTCTTTCTACAGACAGGACAGTTAATAAGATGGCCAGCACATCTCACAATGTTTTCAAGTTGGCTTGTTTTGAAGAAACTATAGTTAAAATTAACTACCATTTGATCATGTCTGGATGAGTTGACAAGTTGTTGTTAAGCAGAAACTATTACTACTTACCTTGTCAGAGGAGGTGTGATTATATGAGCCTGAGGCTTATAACAACTCACTCACATCACTCTACATTATGATTTAACCTGATGCTAAATAAAGATTGCTACCAGTATTTAGAAGTATTTGAATGGGTTTATTTTATAACCCTATTATTCTACATTATCAGAGATGCTAAATGATCCTTGGAACTAAGAGGGCTATCCTGTAGCCTTCTCCTGAATGGTTTTTGACAAAATTACCCTGCAGGAATTTAAATAATGGGGTAAAATTCATAAGCTTTAACACTTGCATTTAAATAAAGGGTATATTCCAGAGTAACATCCTGAGGTCCAGCACCGAGGGCCTTCTGACAGTTCCCTCACTGCGAGAAGCCAAGTTACAGGGAACCAGGCAGAGGGCCTTCTCGGTAGTGGCACCCACCCTGCGGAACACCCTCCCACCAGATGCCAAAGAGAAAAACAACTACCAGACTTTTAGAAGACATCTGAAGGGAGCCCTGTTTAGAGAAGCTTTTAATGTTTGACGGACTATTGTATTTTAGTATTTTGTTGAAAGCTGCCCAGAGCGGCTAGAGAAACCCAGCCAGATGGGTGGGGTATAAATAAATTGTTGTTGTTGTTGTTGTTGTTGCTGTTGTTGTTGTCCACCTGCAAGCTACAAATTCGGTAGCTAAAAAAAAGACATGGTCAGTATTCAACAAAGTACCATATTTTTCGCTCTATAAGACGCACCAGACCACAAGACGCACCTAGTTTTTGGAGGAGGAAAACAAGAAAACAAATATTCTGAATCTTAGAAGCCAGAACAGCAAGAGGGACCCCTGCGCAGTTCTGTTCTTGCTGTTCTGGCTTCTGGGATAGCTGCGCAGCCTGCATTCGCGCCATAAGACGCACACACATTTCCCCTTACTTTTTAGGAGGGAAAAAGTGAGCCTTATAGAGCAAAAAATACGGTAGTTCAATTAGCACAAGGATTTCTGTTAGTGCACTGAAACTTCCCCTTCCTCTCTGATCTCCATGTGCCCCTGTGCCCTCCGCAGATCTGCTTCAGAGGGTTGGGAGAACCCACAGAACAGATTTGGAGGGTGTGCAGTGAGCATGAGGAGAGCGAGAGAGGGAGAGAGTTGTGTTGTGCAGCAAAGAGTTCTTGCACTAACAGAACTACTTTTTTATGTATTTTGGTCCTTTTAGGAAAATCATCATAACTTAGTAAAACAAAACCTAGAAAATAAGGTTCCTGGCACGCCCTTAACACCAAATTCTGGGAGAGGACGTAGAATTTTTGAGCTAACTGCTATTCAAAACCACAACTGGGTGAGGCTCAAAAATGAATGTCAAGTGTTAGGATTATTTTTTGTTTGCTTTTCAGCATGAAACTGTTTGCAATTTCAAACCAGCTCAAGCCTTAAGACTGACAAAGTTAAATAGGCCAATTAAAGTATATTTAGATCAACTAAGTAAGAGAAATAAAGGAACTTACCGCAAGCCATAACAAGGTAATGTGATGAACCTGAACATTGCCAGAAAAACTCTCAATGGGAGGAGCGTGAACACATAGAGAAAAGCATCCAGGCACAAAAAAATCCCAAAAATCATCAACTAGAGAGTAAAAGGAAAGAGAAATCAGAGTAAAAACAGTTACTTTAAAGATTTCCATGCTGATCAGCATCACAATTCTAAGTCTGTAAAATCACCCTTACCTTTACACAAAAGTAATACACAGAAAGCACTTACACACCAAAGACCTTATTAGAACTGCCACAAATACAAAATGCAGAAATCCTCACAAAACCAACATCAGCCAACAAAAGAATAACCTAAATCTTTCTAAAGGTTTGGAAGAACAACTACTTTTTCACAATTTCCCTAAACCTAAATGTGTGACACCATGCCAGCAAAGTAGTGGTCATGATGTTATGAGATTGACGCACTATTTGTTTAGTCTGGGAAACTTTATGGAACAATACACTGTGCACTTGGAAAGTGTTCAAGAAAATGTCTGCACTGTAAGAATCACTCAAAGTTTGCAAACGTTCATGGCTCAATGAGTCCAATCTTTCCTCAATAGATGACCTATTCCTGGACACAATTTTAGATAATCAGCCCTGACCTTCCTTTCACATCATGGTGACTACAGTCTATCTGAAGTAGAGACAGGCAACTTTTGCAGAAGTTATTTTAATTTTGAAAGTTGCCCCTCACATGGAACACTCTATGAAAAAATGTTCAGCTTTGCATACACCATTATTTTTCAGTTTGTGAATTAGGGAATCCTGGGATTTCTCAATGAGAAATATAAGAAATCAAATATAGCTTTTCCGCTGCTGACATCCCATACAAGCCATCCATATATTAGGCACCTTCCTAGGTTGATACACCTTCTTAGTTGATGCAGAGTAACTATGAGGTCTAATGGGCCTGGCCAATGTCCCATGTGAACTGAAGGTGTTTTTTAGCCTGGAACATATGGCAAAACCATTTGTATTAAATAGATGTGGAAAACATTTCCTGAAGATAAGGAGGGTGAAAATAATTAGTTTATGGTTCACGTTAATTATATAGTATGGAATTGTGCACAGTACTGTTAAATCATCTTTAAAATGACTTCTGAGTTATCACTTTAAAAGGTTTTTTAGAAACCCAGTAAAGGTAAAGGGACCCCTGACCATTAGGTCCAGTCGTGGGGTTGCGGCGCTCATCTTGCTTTATTGGCCAAGGGAGCTGGCGTACAACTTCCAGGTCATGTGGCCAGCATGACTAAGCCGCTTCTGGCGAACCAGAGCAGCGCACGGAAACACCGTTTACCTTCCCGCCGGAGCAGTACTTATTTATCTACTTGCACTTTGATGTGCTTTCGAACTGCTAGGTTGGCAGGAGCAGGGACCGAGCAACGGGAGCTCACCCCGTAGCGGGGATTTGAACCACCGACCTTCTGATCGGCAAGTCCTAGGCTCTGTGGTTTGACCCACAGCGCCACCCGCGTCCCTCTAGAAACCCAGTAAGATTGATTAAATTAGATAAACATACTAATATCTAATTCCAATGTGTAAAAGTTATATTTAAAAAAAGAATCCCACCAACATATTCCTATTTTATTCCCACCAGCCAATATTAAGTTCAAGTCCCACTGTTTCAGTGAGAGAACTAAGTAGATTCTTATGGGGCATTTCGTTGTGTGCTTTGGGAGTCTTCAAAGAAGCTCACCACACTGAAAAGATATAATAGTTCAGGGAGCTCAGCTTGTCAGATAAAACTATCTGCCCTCCAATGTACTTTCTAGGAATTCTCTCAAGTGTTTGGGGGAGATTCAGGGGGAAGAGGGGGGAAGCCCTGTTGGGCGAGTGGAACTCCTTATTCAGGCTTCTGCTAGTGGGACACCTTACCTGAACCCTGCCAACCGTTAACAACTTTATAGTTTAATAATAATAAATTTTATTTATACCCCACCATCCCCAGCCAAGACCGGGCTCAGGGCGGCTAACACCAGATATAAAACAATTGATTGAAATAGAACTTAAAAAACAAGATTAAAATACAACATTAAAATGCAGTCTCATTTCAGCAGAAACTCAAAATAAAGCACACATGAAAAACCCCCACAAACTTCTTGAAGCAGGAAAATAGGAAGGTGCCTTAAACAGAGTCAGACTGTTGGTCCCTCTTGCTCAGCATCTAACTCTAGCATTTCAGAAAGGATGATGCAGGATGTAAGTGTTGTCATTTTACTCGGAATCTTTTAGAATAGAAATGATGTTTATAGCACCTACATAAGGTTTACCCATGGAAATAAGTAGAGATAAACCATTTACGAAGGGCTTCCCATTAGTGTGTCTCGAACCTGAAACAAGATCCACTCATAATGACTGGCATCTGCTGGCTTTTTTGCCAGGGGCAAGCCACTTTTAAAATTGAGCTACTGCTTTTCTCTTTGGCAGTGGAACTGCTGCAGAGAAAACAACAAGTGAAGCTCTGGCTGCACATGCTGTTCTCTTCAGTCCACACACCCTTTGGACACAAGCCTACACATTCAATTATGGTATCACCATACAAAAGACAAAGTGATGCTTTTGGACTCCATACATAAGACACAGCCCTCAGACAGTGTACAGGGGGAAAAAGCATTTTTTAAAATTATTTTTTGTAATTTAAAACCTATTCAAAAGTGCATGTTTAGAAAGTTCTGTTATGTTTTTAATAAAATCAGAATTTGAATTTATCAGCACAAGTAGAACGCTGAGAAAGTAGTTTACCTTTTCCAGCTCTCTTGGTATTCGCATGCACGTGTACACTCGTTCCCTCCTTTCTGTGTACTTCGCTTCATTATGTTCCAGGAAGTAACCCCTTGTAAGCTCTGCATTGATGAACCTCAATAGAGAAAGATCTGCAATAGAAGAGGGGAAATTTGTTTTAAAGGAAGTTGTACTTCAATAAAAAATAACTCTTTATTTTTTTTCTAGGCTAAAATATTTGTTTTCCAAGTTCAAAACATGTATTCTAAGAGTGGATGGGTTTAAATTAAGGTGGTTTAAATCAACATATTACCACATAGTATCTTTTCAATGTTGTTGCTTTCCACTTCACACCTGCTCCTTTTTCTCTCATGCTTGAGCCCAAAATCCTGCTCAAAGCCCAGACACAGAGTAAGCCAGCAATCAAAATGTTTGCTCATTGCAGCCCATGCGGATAGAGACAACTAGGGACGGAGATTTTACAGAACTGATCAGCTGTCAGCTATGGTTTGGTGGTCAACTGCAAATGCCTCAGATGTAACGACAGACTATGGTTTGCCCAACTCAGGAAGTCAGAGAGGAAATTTGGACATGTGAAGAGATGCAAGAGGGAAAGGAGAGAACACCAGCATGATGATGGCCGAACCTTGGTTCAGAATTACAGTACAGTCCATACATAATACCAAACCATGGTTGTTCTCAATTTGTTATTCAATTTTAAGACATGATTAAATGTAGCTTTACCATTCTTGTATTTAGATTTAACTTTAATTACTTTCCATCCACCCACTTCAAACATCTACCCATATGAGCAACTTTTAAAGTGATTTTAGCTTTATTTTTTCATACAGATAGAATCAGAGAATAAAAAAAAATTGTAGAAATGGAAGGGACCCCAAGGTCCAAAACCCTGCAATGCAAGACTAGACGACTCATCCTGCAATCTCTTTTGGAAATGGGAGTTCTAGTGTTTACACAGAGCTCTTTAAACAAGAACGGCATCCACATTTAATTCAGTGGATAAAAATTACCCATTTATGTTTTTCTTGACATGTTCATGAAGAAAGTACTCCAAAGCCTCACATGAACTCCAGAACAAATTTAGAGTTCCAAATCCAGCTACTCATTCTGCATAAAACAATGGCCTAATGCCAAGTTAATGTGTAGCTGAAATGCAGACTTTGCAATTCATATTACACTCACTACACCTTACCACCCTATAGAGAGGAGTGGCAGTTTTAGCATTCTGCAAAATGCTACTCCCAGTTTGAAAGTTTATATATATATATATATATAAACATGTGTGTATGTGCGTATATATATATACACACACACACCTGACAGATCAGCTCAGATTTGTTTATTTCTATCTAGTCATCAGACTAATAATAATAATAATAATAATTTATACCCCGCCCATCTGGCTGGGTTTCCCCAGCCACTCTGGGCGCCTTCCAATAGAATATTAAAAACAATAGAGTCAGATATTAAAAACTTCATCAAAAACAAAACTTTTAACAGTACAAAAGGAGCCAATTAAAAGCTATAAAAATCTGTTCTCGCTTAGATACCAGAATTTGTCTTCTGGTCCACTTATGTTATTTTGAGGAATGGGTTTACTGTACCCCTAAGATACTATTAGAAAAACTACAGTGTATCATGTCATTATCTCTACAGAAAGAGGCCTCGTGAATAGAAAGTGGTAAGGATGACATAGGCCAACTGAGGCAGGGCTTATGTCACCCTCCCAAACCCTGGAGATGACAATGCGGTCATTCCATACCTCCGTCCATCGACTTTGCACCATTTCCTTGTGCATGCACCCCAGTCTTACATGTCCCTGCTATGTCAGCTTGCCCTTACTATTGCTTGTTGTCTGCTCCAAAGGCACCCGAGACACACCTGAGCTCATCTGGATGGTACATCTGCCTATCTGAGACATGTCTTTTGGCTCCTGTACCTTATCCACTTCATGCCAATGACTTGGGCTTCCCTCCTGTGACCACTCACATCTGAAATGATGGGCAAGAGCTGCCTATCACCTAACAGTCAATGTTAGCATCGAAAGCAGCCCAGCTATTTCAAAGTTTGCACTGTTTTACTAGAATTTGTAAGGCTTCAGAGACCACCTCTCTGGCATTGTCACTATGCCAATTTTGATAAACTCACACAGAAATTCAGGGCAATCGCCACACAAAGTGAAAACTGCTGCAGCTACATTCATGTTTATTGCCCCAATAAAGGCATTCATGTTTATTGCCCCAAGGCTGCAGAATGATATCTCCTCTAAGGTGCATTATTTGCCCACTCTGTTTCCCAGAAGAAGGCAAAGCACATCTATTTCAGCTTGCCTTTTGCTTGACTGGTTATTCTTTTGGGGGTTTTGGACTGTTTGTTGTTTTTAATCCACTGCAGGTTTTGTATTCTGCTGAACCCTGGAAAAGTGGCTAGTAATTGTGCTTAATAAACATAATAGAACCACTGGAATCTTGAACTCTTTGTTTCAGAAGATACAGGGAAAAGTTGCACCAGTGCACCCCATTTTTATGTTGATTAAAAATATAAACCACCAACTAGTAATTGCACTAACACTTTATCCTCTTTGGTGGGAGAATATATGAAAAGTTCTCAAGATGACAGGCTCAAATCTAATTAAACTGTATTTACCTGATCCCAGAGAGCTCAGCAACTGTTGGCTCAATCCATTATAGAGTATTTATTACTCCCTAGCTCAATTTCTGCTGCATGAGCCAAGAGCCATGCTCAGGAAACACAGATCCTGCCATGTCTTCTGCCTAGTAAACAAAATCGCTGCTGTTCTGAATTTTTTAAAACAAGATTTAAAGAACAGAACTAACCTTTACAACCAAAAGCCACTGAAGTTCAACTGTGAAATCATTAGGTCAAGCACAAGTCAGGTAACCACAAACATACAAAAAATACTGGAATGGGGAATCACCTTCTCTACTGCTAACTCTACCATGGGAATGAAACTATTTGCAGAGAATGAACCTACTATCTGCCAAGTAAGGAACTTAAATGCCTATCCAAAATCTCCGAATATAAAGGTTCCAATTTTGGTTAAGTAACTTGTGTATTCTGGAACGTTCACAAAGTACAGCCAGCTTCAAATATTTGCACATGTATATGAACTGCAGCTTTTCCAAACAAAAGAAACACGTATGACGCAATGAAAAAGGTTGGATGCACAAGGGCATTTGTAACAGTCGCTGCATAAAGACAATAAACTGAACCATAACTTGGTGGGTTGTAAGCCACAACTGAGATCTCATTTCCTTGAATGAAGCTCTTTATGCAGGAGAAGAAGGAAATGAGATCTCATTATTTCTTGTTTTGATCAAACCTTAGTTTCTTATTACATCTGAACACACAAACTGTGGTTTGAGCTATCCCTACAAGTCACAATCAAACCATGCTTTGCAATGCAGACTTGAAGCTCCAGAAGAGAAGAGGAAGTGTTTAAGATGATTGCTCATTTGGGATATTCCAGGGAAAGATGGAAGATGTTCATCTGAATGAAGCCTCTATTTGACTGTGAACAAATAATAGGCAACCAACTGACTAGCCAATTGGTCAGCATTACAATCCCACCAAGAATTTACCCTGAAACCAGACAAGATGGGAGATGATGTTGGCAATCAAGCTGGGCTCTCTCTGAGGCTTTGCTTGTTATTGAAGTTTCTCTTGTTCTATTGGACCAAACACAATGTGGGAGTGGTGGGTAGGCCTGGGTGATATATTGATATATCGCCCAGCAGTTGTATGAGGGGCAGATCGCGATGACAGCTTCACTTGGAGGTACCATATTTTTTGCACCATAACACTCATTTTTTCCTCCTAGAAAGTAAGGGGAAATGTCTGTGCGTGTTATGGAGGAAATGCCTACGGGTGGCATGCCTACGGATTTTCCTCCTCTAAAAACTATGTGCGTGTTATGGTCAGGTGCGTGTTATAGAGCGAAAAATACAGTATATTGCAGGTGAAACTGCCGTCTTCTGAGTCCCTCTGCTGCTGAGGGAGAAACAAGCTGCAGCTGGGTGCTGGAGGCAGAGGGACTCAAGAGCAGCGACAGCTTCACCAATATACCACTGAGTGAAACCACCATAGCAGTCTGCCCTCATACCAGCAGAGCGCAAAACAAGCTGCACTGGCAATGCACGATACAACTTGTTCCTCCCTCTGCTTCTTTAAATGCTCAGCTGAGGAGCTCATGGCTGCCCTTGCCTCAGCCAAGCAGTTTTACAGAGCCCCCAACCCGCCACTGGCTCACACTACCCAGCTGAGAGAGCCCTGATCTGGTTCCTGTTTGCACGAGAGAATGGTATCAGGATCACGGCTCCTCAGCTGGGGAGGTGTGGGCTCTGTCACACTTCTCCCTTGCACCCCCACAAAAGAGAAGGTTAAAGGAGACCCCACCTCGCCTCCAGGTCGTGCGAGGCAGGCTCATGCACTTGCCTCATCCGCAACAACCTTGGCATAGGGTCTGGCAGGCTCAGCCAGGTGGTGCGAGGGCTCTCTGATGCCCCGCCTTGTGGACTTCACCCGGGAGGGTGGGCTGCATCTTTCCTCCAGGGGTGAGCAACCACCTCAGGAGTAAAGAGGCAGCCACAGGTGAAGGTGGGGGCCAAGTGAGCAAGGTAGCTTGCCCACCGCCCACACTGGCGAAGCGAGCCTCAGGAAGGAACCCCCAGGTCCTTTCTGTCCCCCAGATGAGCAGCAGGCTGGGGCCAGCTGCATTGGCCCCAGCCCATGAGGCCCTGGTGTGAAAGTGCCTCAGCTCCCATGGTGAGAGTTGAGGCAGTTTCCCCCTGTGCCTCACTGGCTGGGGCCAATGCAGCTTGTTTCAACATCGTGGTTTATCCTGGATAAAGTGTCAACCATTAAAATGAGTGTTTTACCAAGAATGCTTTTTATTTCAATCAGCTTCGGTGATTGGCGAGGTGGAATGCTTCTTGAAATGGTAAAAGGATATTTCGATATATATCTTGGCAAGGGAAAAAACCAAGAATAAAATATAAGATACTGATAGATGCTAATGAAAGAGGAGCTTCCCACCCGCCAGATCTGAGACTTTATTATAAGGCATCCTGCCTATGTTGGTTAAAGGAGTGGTTGTCATTAAAGAATTCACATATTTTAGACTTAGAAGGGCATGACATTAAGTTTGGTTGGCATGCATATCTGTGGTATGAAAAGTTGAAAATACATAGAGGTTTCACAAATCATATTATTGGAGGGGGGGAATGATTATAAGTATAAAAATTTGTTGGAATGGAAAACACCACTTTGGCTCTCGCCTTTAGAAGCCATAGAGGTGTATAGGAAGGAAAACTGGGCAACTTAAAGAAGCTTAATACAGTGGTGCCTCGCAAGACGGAATTAATTCGTTCTGCGAGTTTTTTCGTCTAGCGAATTTTTCGTCTTGCGAAGCACGGTGTCGGAAAAGTTTTGGAAAAGCTTCAAAAATCACCAAAAACCTCAAAAATGATACCACACCGCGTTCTATGAGTTGCTCCTCGAAGTCAAGTCGCAACTTATTAGTGGTGTTAAGAAAAAGGAAACAAACTTGCAAGACGTTTTCGTCTTGCTAAGGAAGCCCATAGGGAAATTCGGCTTGCGAAGCAGCTCAAAAACTGCAAAACCCTTTCGTCTAGCGAGTTTTTCGTCTTGCGAGGCATTCGTCTTGCGGGGCACCACTGTAACAGAGGAGGGTGGCAAGTTTAAGTTAAAAAAGTTTGAAGAATTACCAGGAATGTTAACAACTTGGTTACAATATCAACGTTAAATGAAGTGTTTAAAATGGATTAAAAGCTGGGTTTTGTGACTCAAAACCTCTCAGAGAGACACCTGCTAAATAGTAGTATTAAAGTGATGTCAAAAATGTTCATCCTTTGTTTACCATTCTAATAGTATCTTCTACAAGTGAAATCTTCAATGATACATTGGGAAATCTACATAGGACATAATATAGAAATGTCGGCATGGAATGTAGATTTAAAATTTACTGCATTTTATGGGCTAAAGGAAATTTATTTGAAAATGATTTATAGATGGTTTAACTTGGAAATCTAGTAAAAGTATTATAAATATAAGCAACCGCAGAAAAAGGAAGAGGGAGATTGAAATAAGACATTGGAATTTGATGTTGAAAATGTTTTCTTTTCTTTCGTTTGTTTGCTGCAAAATTAAAAATAAACTTTTTAAAAAAACATCGCGGTTTATTGCCAAACCACGATGTTTGGCTGGTGATAAATCACAATGTTGAAAATCCAACATCACCCACCCTCTACTGTGGGGGGAGGCCTCTACTAAAAAGGAAAAGAAAAAAGGTGGTTGCTCTTTTCTATTAATTAGAGATTTCCCTTTAAATCTATTTGGAAGCTGCGGCTCATGCAGAACATCATGGCAATGTTGACAGCTAACAAGGAGAAGCATGCACATGTTTAACTAGTCTTCAGCCACTGCCATTGCCCTGGTCACCAGTCAGTTTCTGGGTCAAATTCAACATGTTGCTTTAAACTTTAAAGACCTGGGTGGTGTGAAGGTGTCAGATGGCACCTCTATGTTAGCCTGTCAAGATGAAGGTCCTGCTCAAGTTATCATCATTAAGGGAACTTAAGACATCAACAGGGTCAAGCCCTTCTTAGGAGTAGCCTTAAAAATTCAAAACAAGCAAACATGAGAAGTTGTCATTTGATATTGGTCATTCACAAAGCTGTGCAAGGCCCATCTACCTAAATACAACTCCAGCAAATGAAAGCTGGTCTATTCTTTGGGGGGGGGGGGCTGGTGCACATCTAGAAGTCAAATGATATAACTACCGTATATTTTCAAATAAGTCTGCAACTAAGATGACTGTTGCACAATTGTATCAAGGTTGTCCATGATTTTTGTCTTTTGCTACTGTTGCAGAAATTAATAAAGAAGTGTGGTTAAAGATATTTTTTAAAAAAATATTAACGATTCTAAGAAAAGATCTGTAGGATCAGACCAAAGCCCTACCTAGCCGAACATCTTGTTCCCCACAGTAGCAAGCCAGATGCTCCTGGGAAGACGGACACAAGGACAAAATGCTGATTTCCCCCTGCAATTGATATTCAGAGACCTCCAGTCCTTGAAGTAGTATATAGCCATCATAACTAGTAGCCTCAACCTCCATGAATTTCTCTATTTCCCCTGGCTATCACTACATCTTCTGGTAGCAAATTCCATAGTTTAACATTGCACCATGTGAAGAAGTATTTCCTTTTGTCTGTCTGAATCTCAAAAAAAATCAGTTTCACTGGATGGCTCTAGGTTCTAGTATGAGCCAGTGTGGTGTAGTGGTGAAGAGTGGTAGACTCGTAATCTGGTGAACTGGGTTCGATTGCCCGCTCCTCCACATGCAGCTGCTGGGTGACCTTGGGCAAGTCATACTTCTTTGAAGTCTCTCAGCCCCACTCACCTCACAGAGTGTTTGTTGTGGGGGAGGAAGGGAAAGGAGAATGTCAGCCGCTTTGAGATGCCTTCAGGTAGTGATAAAGCGGGATATCAAATCCAAACTCTTCAGTATTAAGACAGGAAGAAAAACATATCTAGTCACTTATTTCATACCACTCATAATTTTATAAACCTCCATCTCTAACTAGGATTTAGTGCAGGGTCACCTCACCACTGGCTAGTACCATGATAAATTGTTCTAGGCTTGGGCACTGTCATTTATGATATCTAGAAATTTATTTATCTTGACTGGAACATGAATTTACTCAGTATATATGAGGGAGACTAAAGCCACAGATTACTATCATGCTTTCCCTTCTGGATGCCAATATCGACCGGAACATTTTGGTAACGGTAAAGGGACCCCTGACCATTAGGTCCAGTCACGGACGACTCTGGGGTTGCGGCGCTCATCTCGCTTTACTGGCCGAGGGAGCTGGCATTTGTCCACGGACAGTTTTTCCGGGTCATGTGGCCACCATGACTAAGCCGCTTCTGGCGAACCAGAGCAGCGCACGGAAACGCCGTTTACCTTCCCGCCAGAGAAGCACTTTGATGTGCTTTCAAATGGCTAGGTTGGCAGGAGCTGGAACAGAACAATGGGAGCTCACCCCGTCGTAGGGATTAGAACAGCCAACCTTCTGATCAGCAAGTCCTAGGCTCTGTGGAGGCAATAATTTGTTTCCAGTACTAAATTACTTTTTGGATCCCATATTATCACTCACAGCAATTCTGTAGAGGAGTCTGTCCTATCTGAAATATCACCTCCAGTATGCTTTTCCTATAGAGTTTGTATGCAAAATCACCGTTATGCTCACTACAGGCAACCCCCTATTTACGTGGGGGTTACGTTCCAAGGCACTGTGCATGGCAGTGAAATCACGTATATCTGAAACACCACTGGAAAAACCTGCAAACACCCCATTCCGCCCCTTCCCTGTCACTTCTGGGTTTGGCGTGATGCACATATGCACAGTTGCACACATACTGAACACACATAAATGGGAGGTTGGTTCCTTCACAGGCAGAGACATAGGGGAAGTGTTCTAATGCCAATTTCTCTCTAGCTCCCTGTCATTTCCCCCCTATAATGTACACATTAGTTGTTCCAATACTTCTGGTACTCTAATGATTGTGATCCCATTTTCCTGGGACTGTTTTCCAACTGGACAAGGACAACAACAGCTGTGATGGAGATAAATGGCCAGTTTATGCCACATGTATTTTTAGTTGCCAGCATCATCTTTTTAGGCACCCAGGAAAACAGGTGTCTGGGGGTTTTCCAGCCCTGTTCAAAGCCATTTTAATGGGAAGTGCATTAAAGTGGCAACGCCTTTGGACTTGCTGCTTTTGTGACCACAGGCAGTCAGAATATGTGTATTAAAGTATGTTAAAATGCATTAATAAAAAAATTCCTTCCAGTAGCACCTTAAAGACCAACTAAGTTAGTTCTAGGTATGAGCTTTCGTGTGCATGCACACTTCTTCAGTGTGTATCTGAAGAAGTGTGCATGCACACGAAAGCTCATACCTAGAACTAACTTAGTTGGTCTTTAAGGTGCTACTGGAAGGAATTTTTTTATTTTGCATTAATAAGGTTACTTTTCCTATCAGAACTCAGCATCAAATTTCTACAGCTTAAGAGCATAACAGGGCCTATCCAAATGTTGCCATTTTAAGAATACACCCAAGATATGAGTACTTAAAAATGTAACAGGTTAACATTATAAACAGATGTATTGTAGAATCATAGATTGTAGACCATGAATTGCAGACCACAAGGGTCATGCACTCCAACCCCCTGCAATTCAGGAATCTTTTGCCCAATGTGGGGCTTGCTCAAACCTATAATTCTGAAATTAAGAATCTGATGCTCTACCGACTGAGCTATCTCAACAGTTTGAAAATATACGTAGTATATAGGTACCCTTATCAGAGAGAAGGGATGGCTGCTACTTCCTTTTGAGGGTACATCTGGTGGCAAACCCAGACCTGCTGCTGCGTAATGTGTTAAGGAAGCAATCTCTCCTTCCAAAGCCAAGAACTGAACTTCCCTTATTTTATTCATTTGAATTAAACATTCTCCTCACTGAAAGTCTGTTATCATTTCCAAACTTTTAGGCTGCCCAAAATATATTTTGTTGCAAAGCCGCAATCTGATAGCAATGAAAGAAAGATAATCAGTAATAGAGCATTCTAAACAAGGAAGTCTTATATACTGGATAGCTCAGTTGGTTAGAGTGTGGTCCTGACAACATAGGTTGGATCCCAGCAATTGCAGGTTGCAGGTTCGATCCCAGTAAGGTGCATATTCCTGCACTGCAAGGTTTTGGACTAGATCTGAGCTTTTCAAACTTTTCATGTTGGTAACATGCTTTTTAGACATGCATCATTTCATGACACAGTAATTCAATTTTACTAGCAAACCAGAGGTTAAACTAACCCCTTCCCAGCCCCGGGAGGAGCGTGGGGAGTGTTCACACGGCACACCTACACACTGCAGCCGATACACAAGCGTGTTGCAACACACAGTTTGGAAAACTCTGGACTAGATGACCCTCAGTGTCCCATCCAACTCTATGATTCTATGAGAACCGAAAGCAGGGAGAGCACAACAAATATAACCTCTTAATAACATTTCTTTGAATTGCAATAAAGCTGCAGTCCTAAACTCAGTGATCTGGAAGTAAGCCCCTGTGAATTAAATAGGACTGAATTCTGAGTGGAATTTTTAGGATTGAACTATAAGGCTGTAATTCTCTGTAAAATTAACAGGTGTAAAACGCAAAGAACACAGTGGGACTTACTGTATTTTTTCATGTATAAGTTACCCCCATGTATAATACGCCCTCTATTTTTGGGGACTCAAAATTAAGAAAACATCCCTCAGCACTACCAGTGTATATGATGAGCCCCAATTTCAAACCTATTTTTTTTGGTAAAAAAAACCCCTAGTCTTATACACAGAAAAATACGCTACTTCCAAAGAAATATACAGTGGTACCCCGCAAGACGAACGCCTCGCGAGACGAAAAACTCGCAAAACGAAAGGTTTTTTCGTTTTCGAGTTGCCTCGCAAGACGAATTTCCCTATGGGCTTGCTTCGCAAAACGAAGCTTGCCCCGGGGACAGCGGGTCTTCTCTTTTCTATCTTTGACTAGAAGTGGCACACCTCTCAATAGAGGCTTCAATGAGCCAATGTGTCTGGCTGTTAACCAGCAGGTTGGTGTTTTGAGAGCCTATCCAGGGACGGCTGTGGGCAGTATTGCAGGGGGTTGGACTAGATGACCCTTGGGATCCCTTCCAACTCTACAATTCTGTGATTTTATGTTCATGTGCTACTTTCACCACTCCCACCTCCTCCTCAATTTAATAGAACACTTTCCAATTTTATCAAATCCCAGTTTGTCAGTTCAGACAGCAAACTGGTATGATCAAACCAGTAAGCATCCTACTTTTATTAAGCAAAGTGCTCAAGGGGAGGAAGTGGCAAATTAAGTGTGCCACTAAGCAAACTAGTAAAAGATAGAAGGATGTAAAGCACGTTTGTTACTTATTTCAGTTACAATTTGCTTTGCTCACCACTAAGTTCTTATTAGCAGGCTTCCAAGATTATCTTCAACAAAGCTAATAAAAACCATTTTGCCATCAGATACACCTTGTATATTTATTTTAATGACGTTTGATACCATTAATCATTCGCCTGAACCAGTTTTGTGCAATGGGCACTGTTGACACTGTTTTGCAGTGGTTCCAGTCCTATCCCTGGGGTCAGTTTCAAATGACAGCATTGGATTATTATCTCAACCCCGTGTAAGCAGTGTTAGAAACTGGGATCGAAAAACTATTCACCACATGGTTCCTGGTTCATTGGCACAAAAACAGAATGGCTAGTCAGCTCCCCACCCCAAATGCAGCAGCACTTTCTATTTATTTTTTTCAAAATTCATGAATACACAATTCACATCAGTGACACATTGTTAATAGCAATTATTGGACACCACAAATATAAATGGGGCTCAGCCCCTGAAGTTTTGGCCAAAACAATAGAGCCAGTGGTTAAGAGCGGTAGACTCGTAATCTGAGGAACCGGATTCGCTTCCCCGCTCCTCCACCTGCAGCTGCTGGGTGACCTTGGGCCAGTCACACTTCTCTGAAGTCTCTCAGCCCCACACACCTCACAGAGTGTTTGCTGTGGGGGAGGAAGGGAAAGGAGAATGTTAGCTGCTTTGAGACGCCTTCAGGTAGTGATAAAGCGGGATATCAAATCCAAACTCTTCTTCTTCTTTGAAAAATTTATATTTATGAAAACCTGCTTGTATATAATTTTTTTATGTCAGGACATCACACAGCATTGCGTGTGTGTGCCCTCAATCCTCTGACTGCGTGTGGGTGCCCCTGATGTAAAGCCATTGGAGCTGTCATTAGGAAATTTGGGGAGAAGTGTAATCAGTACATTAATGCAGTCAACTCTACAGTGGTGCCCCACAAGACGAATGCCTCGCAAGACGAAAAACCCGCTAGACGAAAGGGTTTTCCGTTTTTAAGCTGCTTCGCAAGACGATTTTCCCTATGGGCTTGCTTTGCAAGACGAAAACGTCTTGCGAGTGTCCCGTTTCCCCCCCGCTTCCCCCCTTTTTCTAAGCCGCTAAGCTGCTAATAGCCTTTTAGCCGCTAATCCGCTAAGCCTTTATTAGCCGCTAAGCCTTTAATAGCAGCTAAACCGCTAATAGCGCTAATCCGCTAAGCCGCTAATAGGGTTGCTTCACAAGACGAAAAAACCGCTAGACGAAGAGACTCACGGAACGGATTAATTTCGTCTTGCGAGGCACCACTGTATTTCTCTGTAATATTTGACTCAGAAGAGGCCACATTAGCCCTGAACCAGTGCCTGGACTCTGTGATGGGCTGGAAGAAGGCCAACAAACTGACACTAAATTCCAACAAGACAGAAGCACTGTGGTTGGGTAGGTCACAAGTCCAGAAAATTGGTCATTTGTCTGCTGCGGTTGCACTCCCCATGAAGGAGCACATTCCTAGTCTGGGGGTTGGAGCCATCTCTGATGACTTCATGATCTACGGGTTTCTTTACCAGCTCTGGCCATTTCTAGGCCAGGATAGCCTGAGAACTGCCACCCATGCACTGGTCCTCCAGAACCATCAAATTGTAGAGTTGGAAGGGATCATGAGGACCATGTAGTCCAACCTTGTGCAATGCAGTATTATATAGCTGTCCCATATGGGGATCAAACCTGTGACCTTGGTTTTATCAGCATCATGTTCTAACCAACTGAACTATCCAATGGTCACCAATGGATTGCTATCATGCGTTGCTACTCTTGAGGTTGACCTAGAAAAGCTGCAGCTAGTGTAGAATGAGGCAGCTCAACTGCTCTGAGGGGCAGAATTCTGCTGTTGAAAGAAGAAGAGGAGGAGGAGTTTGGATTTGATATTCCGCTTTATCACTACCCTAAGGAGTCTCAAAGCGGCTAACATTCTCCTTTCCCTTCCTCCCCCACAACAAACACTCTGTAAGGTGAGCGAGGCTGAGAGACTTCAGAGAAGTGTGACTAGCCCGAGGTCACCCTAGCAGCTGCATGTGGAGGAGCGGAGACGCAAACCCGGTTCACCAGATTACGAGTCTACCGCTCTTAACCACTACACCACACTGCACCAATTGCAGGGGCTGCTAATTAGCTACTGGGCCAAGTTCAAGATACACAAAGCCCTATAAAGATTGGGGCCAGGGTTCCGAAAAGATAATCAAATCCTTTACATGCCCAACCAATCATTGCACACTGCAGGAGAAGGCATCCTGTTCACAACATCTTACCAGGAGAGCTATTCCACAGCATGTTGAAATTGAGCCTTTATTATGACAGCAGCTACCTTTCAGAACTCCTTCCTGTTACGCATAAGACAGGTGACATCTCTGTGATCTCTTTGATGTCTGTTGAAGACTTTCCTCTTTCATTAAGCCCTTTACGTGGAGATTCCACCTCCCCACTCCACCCCGTCCCAGTTAGTACCCGTACTGAATGGAAATGGTCTTTACATATGTAAATGTTTTTATATACGTAAATGTTTTATACATTTGTTGTATTGTGAAATTCCTTTGAGATGAAATAAATAATGTAAGAGCTCCCTGTTATTATAAATCTTAAATCAATGTTCATCGTAATGATAGACCTTAAAAGGTGACACATCATGCTAGACTACAGTTGAGTAACATTAACAAGCCAGGACAAACATTGAGTTCACACTCTCCACCCTTCTCTCCTTCTCCTGTATAGCCAGGAATAAGAGTCCATATGTTTAAATCATGGTATGCAGTTTCATTCATACCCAGTGTTTGAAACTCCCATTATTCCAGGCGCATTTTGCGACAGAGAATTTCATTAGTACAAGCAGTTTCTGAGCTCTGGCAGCTTAACACCCCTACCCACCCTGCTTATACAACAGGTAGCTATCAGTGTCCCTGTATTTAACCTGTGCAAAGAAGACATTGCAGCTGTTGCTGCATATTGATTGGTGCTTTTGGCTAATGTGGGGAAATTATTATTATGTAACATAATGATGGGTTATGTGGTGCTATTGACAGGGACACTGTAAGAATAGGCACTGGTCTTGCTACTTTAATTTTTGTTTCTGCAGCTACTTTTGTGCTGCTAACATAGGTGCAATCCTTCAGAAACATATCCAGTAGTAATATGGCCATCTTTTACAGACCACAGGATATCCCACTGAGCACTTTTTTCTATTTTATAATAATAATAATTTTATTATTTGTACCCCACCCCTGCAACCAGGCCATCCCAAGTAAAGTCAATTTGCCACATGTACATTAGTACAGTTTCGTCCACATGAAGAGCTGCAGACTTCTGTGACATAATGCCCTAGTCCAGAATGTTATAGAATCTGTGAGTGCCATGAAGAGGAAAAACCATTGCAGCTTTGAGCAAAAAACTGAACTTAATTTTTACATAATCTAATCAGCTCCAATTCCAATAAAGAAATGTATGAGGTATGCATGTGTTACAAAATTAGTTTCCTATCTGTCCATATTTCATGGGCACCAGCAGTGCTATTATCTATATAGAACAGATGTCTGCAATTTTAACACTATTTGTTTCCTCACGTAGCAAAGTATTTCTAGCACCTCCTCATTTTTTCCTTTTTTGAACACAGTTTTTTTGGGAAGGATATGATAAAATTATGCCTGTTTCCATTTGAACAATACTTGTAATTCTGGAATAAAGCACACTATCTATTTGACATCTAGCAGCTTTGTCGTATAATTGTTCTATCACCTACTGCCGATAGTAATTATTCAGACAGCCCAAATAGTTCTTCTGCTCTTGAGTTCATTTTCCTGACAATTAACCCTAATTTAAATCTGAAATATAGACTTTTAAAATCTCTAAATCGTGTCTCCTGAACCAGAAATGGAGAATGGCAGTGTACCCAACGACTTCTAAGGTGTACTCTAGTAGTAAATATGACTTCTGACACAATTTAAAATTAAACAGGACAAACCTCAGTTTTAAACTCTGTGCGTGCATTGACACTTTCCATCCTATAAGTCAAGGCACTAGAATTGTGAGTTGACAAAACCCACCTATACTGTCACATCCAATGCTATTATCTCCACTCCGGAGAGGAAAAAACAATTTTACACAGATGAGTAGTTATATATGTTCAAGCAATAACCTCTTTCCACACCTAGATACTGCATCAATACACTTTGATGAGCTGCAGAATCTCTAAGCATTTTTTCCCCAAACCTCAGTGCCTAAAATTAGATTCCCAAAAATAACTTACTGCCTTTGCCGACATGCCTAATAAACTTCAGCGACTAACTATGTATCAGAACTGGTGCGCGCCAAAAGCCTGACTTAGCAAGAGAAATGTGTTGTAGTACACAAGCTTCAGCTTAGGTGCTTGTAAAACTAAATTCCTCCAAACTTTTGACAGCACCGAATCTCAAACTTGGAAAAGGCAAGAACAGCAGAACCAATGAGAGAGCAGTTGGCAAGGTTGTCATGAGAGAGAGAGAGAGAGAGAGAGAGAGAGAGAGAGAAATCCTCTTAAGTACTTGACTTCAGAGGAACTCTTGTACTGTCTCAAGAGTAGAGCTGCCGGATTCACTTCTTGGTGCACAAAACACGCACGCCGCAGGAATGCCATTTCTACTTCTACAACCTCCTTGCCACCCTTAGATTTAAAAGAGCAGCAAGACTTGGCTGAGAGAGGGCAACTTTCAGCTTTGATTTCTGCTCGCTCACTCAATTCCTCCTGCCCCCCTGCTCCAAACGCTGTCTGCCAAAAGTCACTCGCCACCTAAATCTCTCCATGCTCCTGAATCCACTCAGCCCTTCATTTCTAGGGAGGGGAAAAATGACACCACTGGGGCTTATGCTTTTGTTTGGGAAGGCCGCCTGGGAGGTCTTGCCCTGGCACCCTGAGCAAGACCCACCTCGCCACCTACGAACAACCACGAAACACCCCCAACTTAAGTGCAAGGTGCATTTATTTTCCTAGGTGCCGCTAAGACATTCCCGGAGAGAAACAGGCGGCGTAACCAGCAGCCCCTTTGGGCTCCCACCTCTTGGGAAAATCTAATAATAATAATAATATTTTTTTATTTATAAATTTAAAATCTAAGCACCTAAATTTGACTCCTGCCGCCCCCAAACAACCGAGAAGCGGCATGGGCTCGAGTGCGTGTGAGTCCGCTTGCGCGGGAAACAAAGCACTCTGCACGTGCCCAGAGGCACTCCGCTTTTCTTTCCGAGCCCGCCGCGATGCACTCTGTACATGCTCGCGGGCGCGCCTGCCTGTCCTTCCAGCCCCCGCAGGGGGGCCGCCCCCCTCCCCCGCTCGCCCCCGCCTCACCTGAGGCCCCGCCGCGCTTCTGCTGCCGGCGGTGGTCGCTCTCGTAGAAGCCGAGCGTCTCGGCGGCGCGCTGCTGCTGCTGCTGCTGCCCGGGGCCGGGCGACGGCGGGCTGGAGGCGGGCGGCGCGGACCGAGCCGGGGACGGCTGAGGGGAGCGGCACTCGCCGCCCGTGAAGCTGCTCCGCCGCTGCTGCTGCCCGGAGCCCGGCTGGAGCAGGGAGAGCTCCGGGGGGACGCCGCCGCCGCTGCCCCCCCGCCGCCCGCCTTCCCCGCTCCCGGCGGAGGCGGCATCGGCGACGCCCGCCATCTTCACGCGAGCGGCAGCCACAAACTCCGCTCCGCGCGGCGGAGGCGGCGGCTGCTGCTGCTGAGGGAAGCCTCCGCTGGCCCGCCGGAGCACGTCATCGCCGCGCGACAAGGAGCGCACCAGACGGGCCCACCTCTCCAGCGCGCGCGAGCGGCGAGCGGTCCTGGCGGCCATCTTGACGGAGGCAGGAGGGGCGTTGCCATAGCAACCGCCCCCCGCGCGGCCTGCTGCTGCTTCTTCTTCTCCTCCTCCTCCTAACTCTCGCCCAGCCCGAAGCCTCACAGCGACGACACGGAGGGCGGGCGGGGAACGAAAGGAAGCGGGCGCAGCCTCCTCTGGCAGAGTTTCAGCCCGAGTAACAACACATACACACAGTGGAAATAAAAATAAAAATAAAATAAAACAACCCCCCGACGTGCTCGTATTATATCGTTCGCCAGCCTCTGCGGAACGAAACAAAGCACCTTTAAACTCGTGCAATTGGAGGCGCACGCTTAGCTGAGAGCCCCAAAGCCACGAGGACTTTATTCCCTAAACGGAAAATAAGCTGGGAAAGTTTCTTCTCCTTCCCCACCCGCTACTCCTGCGCTTCTCCGGTGGGGCTGCTGCCTGGGCGCTTCCCTCTTTGAACCGCGCTTAGGATGGGGCTGCGCGCAAACGAAGCTCAGGTTTCCCATCTGGGATGCGCAGCTCGGGGCGCCCCCTGCAAATCCCACCTGAGCAGCTGCAAAGGACAAAGCTGTGTTTCAGTGTATCTGAAGAAGTGTGCATGCACACGAAAGCTCATACCAAGAACTAACTTAGTTGGTCTTTAAGGTGCTACTGGAAGGAATTTTTTATTTAAAGCTGTGAAAGTTTGCTTCGTTTTGTTTAAGAGAGCACTGAAGGAAGCAGGAATGTAGGGACTTGCATTTGAAGTTTTATTTTTTTCCACCCTCGCGTTTCTGATAGCGCACAACTGCCTGCTCCAAGAATAAACACTCCTTGCTCTCAGCTAGTAAAGCTTAAAACTACAATCCTATAAAGGGCCCTATTAATACACTGGGATTTGTTTCCAAGTAAACAAGCAGAGGCTAGGAATGTAATTTTCTTCTAGATTTCTGGAAACAAGAGCTGAAAAACCATTAGCCATGAGTGTAGCCAGGAACCTTAGTTTGCTATATATTTTTATTTATTTTTATTGATTTGGCTATACCTATGTCTTTAGATCAGTGCTTTCGTTTAAACTTATTCTCGATTAAGCCTCTCTCATTTTTCTTTCTCTACTCATAGAGGCCTCCTCTTTTTCATCTCTGCACCACCATGGACCAACATTAACTCCTCATCTCTATTTCTCTCCGCACTTCCATTTCTTAAGCTATGCCCTCTTTTTGAGACAGGTTTCCCTGCACTCCTCCTGAGCAGAAGCTCTGCAGGATCAGACCAAAGGTGGCAGACACACCATTTCTTCCAAAGCATTGTGAGACCTGTTGTTTCCCACTCAGAGATCTACAATTCCCACCACCCCATAACAAGCTACATTTCCTGGGAATCTCCAGGGGCGGGAATAATTTGCTTTAAAAGTAGGGTGGTCGGTAGCCAAATGTCTCTGCAATAATTCTCTCTCTGGTGATGGCCCCAGTATGCAGTGGCATAATACTGGCTTGGAATACAATACTTTTTTTATATAGAACTGACAGTTAACCAGGTAGGTTCTGCTAAGCTGCTTAATAGATCCATCCTTCATGGAATTGTCCACCCTGCTCTGTAAACTAACTAGAGATCGGCAACAAATTCAATTTAGTTCGCATTTAAAGGTGAATCTAATAAATTTGCACTTTCCATAACAGTATGCAAACTGAAACACAGCCAAACTTGGAAAGTTGCACTTATTTGAATTTTGCGGTGCAGGTTTCTAACCAAAGCTTGCAAAAATACATACATTAGGGGAATGTGTGCCTAAAGAGAAATAAATTTGTGAAAGTAACAGATAAAGTGCATTATATTAGGGATATCTGCTTGCATGGATGTGTGCATTGTTCAAAACCACGTTAAGCTGTGTTTCATGAGGATCGTTTTTTAAAGTGCACATGGCTGCAGAAATGTGGAAAACTGAATTTAAGACTGGGAACATAAGAAACGGAGAGAACCAAAAGTGACAGTTCTAGCAGTGACCATCACCACATCATGTGACAGTAAAGTCCTTTCATTAATTATGTGTTGTGTGCAAAGTAGTACTTCCTTTTGTCTGTCCTAAATCCTGATTGTACTGCCAATCAGGTGCAGCGTGGGACTGTGATTTCTAGTATTCTCTCTATCTACTTTTCCCACACCCATGGATCGTTTTATAAACTTCTGTACATCATCTTCATTATCATCATAACCCTCACAACCCCAGTCACCTTTCCCCCTAAATAATATGCTTTTGCCTTTTGTCATATACCAAGGGTGCTCCCAAACCCTTCTTATTCTGCTTGCAGCTTTTCAGCAGCTTTCCTAATGCTGCCATATCCTTTTTGAGCTTTAACAGCTAAAACCTACACCATCTGGCTGCATCACAATATTTGCAGTTTTAGCTGCAGTCCTTTCCCTAATAATTTCCAACATGAAATTTGCCTTATTCACTGCTCCAGCATGGTAAGCCAATGCTTTCAGTAAATTATGCAACATCTACTTTAATTTCCGTAGCCCAATCAGGCCCCATCTGTGAATGTGGAAACACTTTTCCATGAATCTCATTATGTCATCTTGTTATCCATTCACCCAGTTTGGGGAGTTCCTTTTGGAGCTCTTCAGCCTGACTGGAGTCTTCTGCACACTTTGTTCACCTTGATTCCAGAGAAGGAATGAATAAGTCCTTTGCCATCTCTCTCTCTCTGCGTTTCTCTTTTCTCTACACAACAGGTCACAGTTACCCACTATTTTTCTTTCTGCCATTCTCTTTACAGTGTTCTAGTTGCTCCACCACCACACCTCACTTTATTTATCCTCCTATAGCAACTCACACTAAGGGAGTCAGATTTGTGGGAGGGGAGCTTGTGCAATACAGCTGGCTGCAACAAGCTGGATAAATTGGCATCAGCTGGTTGCAACAAGCTGGATAAATTGGCACCAACTTTATAGTATGCCTCTGACTACAGAGAGGAGGAGCAATAGAGAACATACTGTTTGTTGTTGTTTTATTATTATTATTAATTATTACTACTTCTATCACTATTACTATTTGCTTTTTAAAAGCATTCTTACCCAAGTTTTCAGTCAAAAAGGATTCCCACAGTGCCTTACAGAATGATGAAAAACAAGACAGTCTTTTCTCCCAGGTTTACAATCTATAAGAGGGAAAAGGCACACGTTTTAAAATACAAAGTTATTTATAAAGCATCAGAAGTGTGCAAGGTGACAGGTTCGTGTACAGAAAAGTTTCCAAGTTGCAACTTAGTAACTCCCTTCTGTATATTCCCCAGTCATCTTGATAGTGCTGTTGGGAAAGAAACATTCTGCACAGAAATAGTTAAGATATTTGTACCTTTAAGAACAGTTTATGTGAGCTTTGGGCAGATTGGGTGCAGCTGGCCATGACTACAAAACGAGAAAAGCTGCAGTTTGTACTCTGCCTGCAGGAAAAACATCCACAAGCTTTGCTGTTGGTAGTTTTGAAATAAAGCCTTTATTTAATTGGGTTTTACACCTGTCTCGTAGTGTCACAGTCTCTGTCATCTGCCACCAATGGAAAATCCCCTTCTAACAAGTGCATCTTTACAACACTGATAGTATATATAACAATGAATTTCTTATTTAGACCATTCTTACTATAGGCTTTGGTGACTAGCAGCTACCATCTTTTCCTTCAGGGCTTTGTTACATTGCCTCCATATTAGGTTGTGTCAAGGATAGCCAACATGGTATCCTTCAGAAGTGTTTGGCATCCAACTTAAGAGCACTGTCTCCAATTTAGTAGCAACTCCCACCATTTATTTCTATAGAAGAATATTGCTGAAACATTGCAGCAAGTGGAACACGGAGAATGCACGTGCAGAGAGATTTAGGGGTGATTTTGCAATGCGTTTGGGGACATGCGACATTCTTGTGAAACTGAAGAGATGGCTATCTCTCTAGGCTTTTGCACAGGTTGATGAAGAAAAGAGATTGCTTAATGGGCGCTGTTGGTCAAGTAACGTTCCTGGAACAACATGGCACGCAAGTCGCACGCCTCCTGTTATGGTGACAGTTGAGATCTGCTTGCAAGTTGGGAAAAGTCAAAGCTCAGGTTGCAGAGAGAGCTTCCTGGCTGTCTAAGGCAGGGCAGTTCAACATGCAGCCCAACGGGCCTTTTTTTTAAATTAATATTTTATTAAGTTTTATCAATAAAGTAATTCAGAAAAAAGTACAAAAACAGAAAAATACAAAATCACAAAATACAAAAATACAGACATTAAACACAAAAGGGAAAAGAAAACAGAAAAAAAGAAAACACATAAAAACAAAACTCCCTCTTTTTTAAATTCTCATCTTTAGTTAACTTATTCTCCTGACTTCCTCACGCCTCCCTTTTTTGTATCCCTTTTTAAAAATTTGGTTCAGCAAATTCATATCCAATTTAGCTTATCTATTATCAATCCCATCTTACATTTTACCTTGTTGCTAGAACCCCTTCAGTTCATTTCAACGTCATCAGCATTCAAAAATTTTACAATGTTTCTGTAAATAAATTTTAAATTTCCTCCAATCTTCTTCCACGAGCTCTTCTCCCTGGTCTCGAATTCTGCCAGTCATTTCCGCCATTTCCATGCAATCTATTAGTTGCATTTGCCATTCTTCCAGGGTGGGTAGATCTTGTGTCTTCCAGTGCTTTGCAATGCCAACGGGCCTTTTTTTGGCAATCCTCAGCAGCATTTGACGCCCTCACACTGCCTTCCCAAAGCCAGGAAACCAAGGAGCTGGGCTTCAGGAAGGAGGTGGGACAGGGTCCTGGAATCCTCCAACCTCTTCCCAAAGCCTAGTTAGCACTTCCCCAGCCTTGGGGAGAAGGACCCTGCCAGAGCCCTGTGCCTCCATCCCAAAGCCCAGCTCCTCACTTATCTTTGTAGCCTTATGAGGCTTTGCCCTCGGATGGGAAAAATATTGCGCCCGGGAAAGGGAGATGGGAGTCAACAGACACTCAAGGAATAGTTTCGGAGAAAAAGCTTTATTTCTACCATCCATGAACTGGTAGAAGGAGCAAGTGTGAGAAGTCACAAAAAGCATGCATGGGTTCACAGTCATATGCACAGAGTATATATTCCCCTTCTAGTTCCCTCCCCTTTCTCCTCCCTCCGGAGTCCTGCCCCATGAGTTCCTCTGAGCATGAACAGAAAGCTGTCTTGGGACTCTTTTGGACTCTTGGCGCCCTTCCCAGGAAAGGGGAGTGAGAGCCAAGGGGTCGAGGAGCCCTGGTGGTTCAGCAGGTCCAAGATGTTGCAACCGAACGAGATAAGATTCAGTTCTCAGGCCTGCTCTGACAGAGTCTATTCATTAGCTTTTTGAAGCCTTCTTGTGCTGATAAAATTAACGGTTTTGCCTTGCAACAGCACAGCAAATGAGCGGATGCTTAGCTGCTGAGAAAATCATTTTGAAAAGCTTTGAGAAGCTTTGAGCCTGCTTTAGGGGGGGTGACTTTGGGCCTGGGTGGGGTCACCTGTCCGCACCTTCCTTGAATCTGGCTTTGGGAAGGCAGCATGGGGGGGGGCGGGGGTGTGTGTGTCAGATTTTGGCCTGCTTCCGTCTTCACCCCCACCCAACAAGGCAATGTGAAGCCTGTGGCTTCTGTGTCGAAGTACTCTTGCGGCCCACTTGGTATGAAAAGTTGGCCCTCCCTGGTCTAGATCAGGGGTCTGCAACCTTTCAGACAAAAAGAGCCACTTGGACCCGTTTCCGAAGAAAAAAAAACGGGGAGCCGCAAAACTCGTCATTATAAAAATAACTTTTTTGTCACTTTTTTATTATTTCTTTGTTTGACCCCTCAGAATTACTCCTCCTCATAGAAATAAACGTTAAATTAACAAGTTACCTTTGTGTGTGTGTGTGTTCTTCACTCCTCTTCAAAACAGTGACCAGCGTACATGCCCCCTTTCAATGCAGTGACCAGCGTACATGCCCCTTACAATGTAGCGGGCGGGTGGGCAGGTGACGTCGGGATGGTGCGTGACTAACGCACGCACCGCCCCCATGCGACGTCACAGCCAGTACAGCGCCTGCCACAGTGGGGAGTGTCGGGGCGCACAATGCGCCTCCTCCCCTCGCTAGTATCTGCCCTGGAGCCGCGGCAAAGGTGCAAAAGAGCCACATGCGGCTCCGGAGCCGCGGGTTGCAGACCCCTCGTCTAGAGCAATATGGGGAAACCACAAGGCTGTGGTGCTACTGTGTGGGAGCACACAGTAAAAAGCTACCAACCCCAACCTCATTTGTTCTACACCCCCATTTTAAATAAATCGAGATCTTTCTACAGAAGCGGAGAGCATTTTCCAGCATCAGCACTGCGTTACTCCATGGGCAACTTGCTGAGGACCATAAGCCAGCAGTGTAGAGGTCTGGAGTAAAAAATGGGCAGAGCAATTGATATGGGTTTTACCTTTGCACAGAAGGCTAAATTCTAACCACACAAATGTCAAGAGGTTTCTATATGGATATACATATATACATGCATCTCTCCCTTCCTCATCCAAACAAGCAAGGCAATGTATAGCTAGGTGTTCAAGAAGGCATTCCAGAAATACAAAAGCACTTGAGGAAAACATGGAGCACAGACAGTGAGACCAGGCGGAGAGGCCATGAGGGCTTAGTGTACAGTGGTGCCCCGCAAGATGAACGCCTCGCGAGACGAAAAACTCGCAAGACGAAAGGTTTTTTCGTTTTCGAGTTGCTTCGCAAGACGAATTTCCCTATGGGCTTGCTTTGCAAAACGAAGCTTGCCCCCGCACCCCGGACCTCTTTTGAAGCAAGGGGCGGCGGGGAGAAGATCGCTTCTCCCCGTTGCCAGCCCCGCAATCTCCAGGGACAGAGGGGAAGGCGCGCGTGCCCCTTCCCCTCTGTCCCCGGACCCCTTTTGAACCAAGGGGCGGCAACGGGGAGAAGCGATCTTCTCCCCTCCGCCCCTTGCTTCAAAAGAGGGGACAGAGGGGAAGGCGTGCACGTGCCTTCCCCTCTGTCCCCGGACCCATTTTGAGCCAAGGGGCGGCAACAGGGAGAAGCGATTCACCCCACTGCCCCTTCCCTTGCTTTAAAACAGGTCCCCTCTGTCCCCGGACGGTCTCCATAGGAACGCATTGATTGATTTTCAATGCATTCCTATGGGAAACCGTGCTTCGCAAGACAAAAAACTCGCAAGAAGAAAAAACTTGCGGAATGAATTAATTTCGTCTTGCGAGGCACCACTGTAAATCGCCTTCGAAGGTAAACATCCTTCAGATGAGTGGAGAACATGAAACACTGATGTCCATGGTGGAATCTTGTTTCCTTGGACACAACTGATAGTTTGCTTGAGCTAAGGTAAAGACATTAGCAGCGCTCCTAGTAGAAATTTGACCCTTACCCCCAGCCCCTAAAAGAAGAAAGAAAGTCTGCACAACATTGGACCATCATCCACAAATACACAACTGCAAGCGATCCATTTAGCATCCCATTTAGCATACAGGACCTCCTCTCCTGGTATGTCCCACGGAGGACCTTACGGTCTTCAAACAAAAACATCTTGGAGGTCCCGGGCCACAGAGAGGTTAGGCTGGCTTCAACCAGAGCCAGGGCTTTTCCGTCCGTGGCCCCGATCTGGTGAAACGCTCTGTCACAAGAAACTAGGGCCCTGCGGGACTTGACATCTTTCTGCAGGGCTTGCAAGACAGAGCTGTTCCACCAGGCCTTTGGCCAAGGCGCAGTCTGACCCCCTCATTTGGAGATCCTCGTAGAACTCTGGCCAAGTGGTTGCCAATAATTTGATTTTGAATTGATTTTAGAATATTGATTTTAGAATGCTGTGTTACTTTTATTGTTCTTAGCCGCTCTGAGCCTGGCTTCGGCTGAGGAGGGCAGGATATAAAATTATGATGATGATGATGATGATGATGATGATGATGATGTAGCTTGGTGTTAAGTGGAAGAGCATCCTGGAAAATAGTGGTTGGGTTCAATTTAGAATGGGGAAGTAGGTTGAATATTGTAAAAAGACTTTGGAACTTGGTATGTGGCAACTCTACAAACTCATCCGTACACCCATATTCAAGAGTTTCATTTCCTCGGGTTTAAAGAACTCAATTTCAATTGATTCAGCATTTTATCCAGAAACAGCCATTGTGGCTGATTCTCCTGAATGGGAAATCAACTCTGTGGAGATCACATCTGGAATGCGCTCTTTGCCTCGGAATAAAATGAAAGCAATGAAGCATAAAATGTTTCCATGTAGGGAATATAAATTTGTAGGGAAAACACCGTCACCAATACAATGGATGGTATGTATGTAGTAGTACCTATCTTAATTGCAGTTTGCCATGATCCCTTCTAGACCCCAGGTTTTAAGTCTATATAGTCCATTTACACTTATGCTCTGGGATAGCTCAGTCAGTAGAGCATGAGCTCAGAATCATGGATTCAAGCCCCATGTTGGGGAAAAGATTCAGGCCTCGCAGGGGGTTGAGCTAGATGACCCTCGTGGCCCCTTTTAATTCTATGATTATATTCTATGAAAAGCAGCCACAGCTCTAAAGTGCTCTTTTACAATCAGCAAATACCAGAGCTATTTCTAACACTTTTGAAAGTAACTTAGAGGAAAGCATTTGCTTCGCAGCAATGAATAAGCAGATGTTTTGAAATGATTACAGTGGTGACGTAAGCAGGCTAACGTTGAGTAAGACGTGTGCATAATTATATATGAATTGCATTTTTCACATTGGGTCTCTAGCCAGAAGAAGGAAGTGGAGGGGCCTGTTTTGAAAGTCTGTTGACTTTTAAAAAATCGGGAAAGGGCAACCCCAGTGTATGGCTAAGAAGGGTGAAAACAAAACACAGAATGAGTCACTTTGGGAACTGCTTCCAAAAAAAGATGCACACTCAAAAAAAGATGGGGGTCCAATGCCAGGGAAGTCATTCTGTACTCATCTGATCTGATCTCATCATTTTCAGGCCCAAATTCAAGGTGCACACGTTGCCACCTTCCCTATAGACCAGGGGTCGGCAACCCGCGGCTCCGGAACCGCATGTGGCTCTTTTACACCTTTGCCGCGGCTCCGGGGCGGATACTAGCGAGGGGAGGAGGCGCATTGTGCCCCCCGACACTCCCCACTGTGGCGGGCGCTGTACTGGCTGTGACGTCACATGGGGGCGGTGCGTGCATTAGTCACGCACCGTCCCTATGTCACCTGCCCGCCCGCCCGCCCGCTACATTGTAAGGGGCATGTACGCTGGTCACTGTTTTGAAGGGGAGTGAAGAACACACACACAAAAAAAGGTAACTTGTTAATTTAACATTTATTTCTATGAGGAGGAGTAATTCTGAGGGGTCAAACAAAGAAATAATAAAGTGACAAAAAAGTTATTTTATAATGACGAGTTTTGCGGCTCCCAGTTTTTTTTTCTTCGGAAACGGGTCCAAGTGGCTCTTTTTGTCTTAAAGGTTGCAGACCCCTGCTATAGACCATCGCAGGTGCTAAGGTCAGCAGAGGCCCTCTGGGTAGCTTCAGCACCCTCAGAGGACTTTTATTGTGATTGTTATTTGTTTTGGACTAATAACAAAACCCTAAGGCAGGGGTCTGCAACCTTTAAGACAAAAAGAGCCACTTGGACCCGTTTCCGAAGGAAAAAAACAACTGGGAGCCGCAAAACCGGGAAGGTGCCGTCGGGACAGTCCGTGACTAACGCACACACCGCCCCCATGCGACGTCACAGCCAGTACAGCGCCCGCCACAGTGGGGAGTGTCGGGGCACACAATGCGCCTCCTCCCCTCGCTAGTATCCGCCCCGGAGCCGCGACAAAGGTGTAAAAGAGCCACATGCGGCTCCGGAGCCGCGGGTTGCAGACCCCTGCCCTAAGGTGTTATCTGAACCTCCTCATCCCCCTTTCTGCCTTGACATTATCTCCTTCCTCTTCATCCTATTGCTTTCTTATTTGTGTTGGTGCAAAGAGAGACAGAAAGGGGAGAATTCTTGGATGCCAAGAGCCACGTTTGGGGCTTTTAAACTCAAACGTATTTTAACCTGCCTGAGAGAACCCCAGCAAAGATTTAAAATCACAAAACATGCAGCAAAGCATGGTAACATAGGCTAGTAGACCTTTAAAACGTGTCCCTCCAAGTGAATTCCAAAATGTCCCCTTAAAAGTTTCTATCCAAAGTTTCCCTCTTTCCCCCGGCATAGGAAAAGACCACACGTTTGGTAAGTTTAAAACTGTTTTACTTACAAATTCTCCAAAGATCAGATTCATGAGCTTTTCCATACATCAGCCAGAAAAATTGCACAGGCAGTAAAACTCAGCTGAATTACAAAGTTGTGCAAGTTCTTGAATTATTGGTGAAGGAACTCAAAAATGGCTACTGAGAGCCATGTAGCTGAGTTCAAACCCTTTTCATGCTGAGCTTCATAGGTAGACTGGGGCGGGGATAATAATAGGCTTGATTACCTATTTCCTCCCAAGGTAAAGGAAATGACATAGCTAAGCCTAGCAGGACAGCTTACTCTATAGTATTAACCCCTTCATGCATTAGACTTAAGCATGTTGGTTATATGAGGCTGGTTATCCCATACCTTGTACATTCATTATAACTGCAAATTAGATATGATGTGGAAAATTCATTGCCATAGTTCCTGATATTATTAGCATTGAATAAGGCTTTGGGTTTTTTTCACCCATTCCCCATGCTTTTTTCTTCACTTTAAATCCTGCTCTGAAGCAAGTGCTTCAGAATAAAAGTAAGATGGGAAAATAGCCCTCCTTCGCTCCAAATCATCCCTTCTTTTGCTTTACTTTGTTTTTAAGAAAAAAAGGGCGAGAGATCTCCCTCCCTCCTCCCCTTCATGTCTTGTTTGTCCCTTTTCTCTAACAGGGATCTCAGAACAAATACCACATGCTGTTCCTTTCCTATTTAAAGTGAAACAAGATGGATAGAGTTATCTGGAAACACACCAAGCCCAGTATTTCCTAATAAAAGAGCAGAGAGAAACATTTGGTTAATTTAATAAAAGAGCTCCAATTAGTATTCACTGAAAAAGTTTGTAAATGGATGAACTACTTATTGCACTTTGTCTGTAATCCATAGAGTTCTATGCCAGGGCACAGCAGGGGTTCATGAGAAATAAATTAATTGAATTAAAGTGTCCCGTGAGCCCAAAGTACTCACTTAACACAGGAAACATCTGTTGAAGTGGACTGTACTCTACAGAAGCTTTTGCCGTAATAAAAGAGCGAGTCTTTGAGGTGCCACAAGACATTTAGACATTTGTTGCAGGAGAGTAGCACAGCTGCCCTTCTGGAAAATGGAAACAAATTGCTTTGGCCTTTCCCTTTGCAACAAGCCTCTAAAGAGAATGGATTCTTTGTCCCCGACTCACGAGATGTAGCAGAATTACTTGTGTTCAGCGAAGACTTCATATGACATCTCCGCAGAAGTTATTGTTTTGCCAATTCCATTCACATATATGCATATTGTACAGTGGTACCTCAGGTTACATACGCTTCAGGTTACAGACTCCGCTAACCCAGAAATAGTGCTTCAGGTTAAGAACTTTGCTTCAGGATAAGGACAGAAATTGTGCTCTGGCGGCGCAGCAGCAGTGGGAGGCCCCATTAGCTAAAGTGCTGCTTCAGGTTAAGAACAGTTTCAGGTTAAGTACGGACCTCCGGAACGAATTAAGTACTTAACCCGAGGTACCACTGTACTGGGTTTGAGGGGGCAAGGATGCTGGAAATCGCGGGGGCACGCGCAATCCAGTCCACCGAGGGATCTCCGCTGGAGTGAACCAGCCCAGGTGACCCCTGCCGACCCCTGGTGTAAAGGCTCTTTGCAGTTCTCATCGGTCACCAGGCCACCGTTCAAAAAGTGCTTCCTCTTCCATAGAGAATTTGCCACCCTACCTGGTTCCGTCACTTTAATAGTTTTGCAGAAACACATATTTTGGCGAGGGCAGCTTGTGATATCATACCTGAAGTTCAAAAAAGGTAGCCATGGGGGGGGGGGGAACCTGCAGCTATTGGAAGTACAATGATCTTTACTGCATTTGCTAAACCTGTGTGCTCCTGTGTCACAAGACCGCGTGATAACAATGTTTTCTTTGCTCTCTTTCCTTGCCAGGTTGGTTGCAAAAAACAGACCTTAGGCTAATTTCCAAGAAGCTGCTTTCACAACCACTGGGCATGATTTCTTTATATAATCATGATCTTTAAAGGGTATAGCAATTTATTAATCAAAATGCAATCAGGTTTATATTGCAGTCCTTGATTTGGTAGAAAGGTGGGGTGCTAAAATTTAAATAAATATATAATGAACATCAAATCCAATTTTAAAAGCACAAATTAAAAAATGTACGGCAAGGAGCGGATCCTGTTCCATTCGTTGTTTTGGCTGTGGATGTGGAGGCCGTAGTCATAATTAGAAAGCATGTTGCTGAACTACAACTCCTTTAAGCCACTTGTTACGGAAAAATCTGGGTGCAGGGCTACTCAGCCACCCAGCTCGTCGGACTAGGTCCGCGGGTCCCTGTGGAAGAAAATGAGCTCAGCCGGAGACAGGAGCAAACTGTAGAAGACCCAAGTTTATTGCGCAACAGGTTCAAGATGAGATTGAACAGCGAGAAAGGGGTGACATGAACTTTTGAAATTTCCCTCCATGTCCCAGAATATAGTGCAAAGTACACCCCAGTTACATCATGAATACATTAAGAAGAGGTTGGGTTACACAGGATTAACATATGGAGGAGGGAGGGGAGAATATGCAGAGCTGGAGATATGCGCAGATAAGCGCATCCTGAGTACCTGATGAGAAGACAATGGTCCATGTATGCATGGTCTGCCACCTGGCCTTGCCCGGAGGAAAGGCTTGGCAGAGCGATTTGACAGGATTAGGGTCTTGACACCTTGCTTGAGGGATTATGGAGGACAGGGGAGGTGTCATGGAGTCCTAGAGAAATTGAGCAAATTGGCACATTGATTTTCTATGAATTTTATAGATTTTAGTCCCTTTTGACATTGACAATTGGAAATAAATGGATATATTGTAGCGAAGAAGGAGATGAAGAAGACATGCCCCCCCTTCCGTATCACACTGAAAGCGGGGCCAGGGCTGATGGGAACTGTAGTTCAGTGGCATCTGGAAGGCCAAAGATCCCCCATACCTGATGCAGAAAGTGACTGAACTATGCCCCCCCACTACATAATTCTTTCCAAAAAAATTAAACACAATTCATTGACAGTGGGGTTACTATTTTTAGAACTTTATTCACTTTTTCACATACCTGTTTGTTGAAAAGTGGCATGTAAACTTGATATTTAAGCATCAAGAAACATATTTGCTCTTTTAACTGTTCTGAAGCACCAAACAGAATACAGTGGTACCTCGGGTTAAGTACGGTACTTAATTCGTTCTGTAGGTCCGTTCTTAACCTGAAACTGTTCTTAACCTAAAACACCACTTTGGCTAATGGGGCCTCCCGTGCCACCGCACTGCCGCTGCGCGATTTCTGTTCTCATCCTGAAGCAAAGTTCTTAACCCGAGGTACTATTTCTGAGTTAGCGGAGTCTGTAACCTGAGGCGTATGTAACCTGAGGTGTATGTAACCTGAGGCGTATGTAACCCGAGATACCACTGTACATGGATTCATATGGAATATTGGTTGGCATCCATCAGTCTGGGGAAACAGTGGAGGAGGTTGAAGGTTGAAGTCAAACCATTGGAGAGTTGCAGCGCCTGCTGTGGCTGTAGAGACCAATATGAGAGAGACATGTTTTGTTGCAGCTGGGGCAGAGGAAGGCGTCCTGTTGTGCTCCTGCAGATGCACCATGGCATTTCTTCTCTCTGCGCTCCTCCCAGAGGTCATTCCTTCCTTTGCTCACTGCTATGGTTGTGCTGTGGGTTAAATCACAGAACCTAGGGCTTGCCGATCGGAAGGTCGGCAGTTCGAATCCCCATGACGGAGTGAGCTCCCGTTGTTCGGTCCCTGCTCCTGCCAACCTAGCAGTTCGAAAGCACGTCAAAGTGCAAGTAGATAAATAGGTACCGCTCTGGCGGGAAGGTAAATGGCGTTTCCGTGCGCTGCTCTGGTTCGCCAGAAGCGGCTTAGTCCTGCTGGCCACATGACCCGGAAGCTGTACACCCGCTCCCTCGGCCAATAAAGCGAGATGAGCGCCGCAACCCCAGAGTCGTCCGCGACCGGACCTAATGGTCAGGGGTCCCTTTACCATTTACCTTTATGGTTGCCCAACCTGACTGATTTGTCTCCAGGTGCTGCAATTGCCTTCAAGGGATTCCCACACAGTGGGGTTGATGTTGTCAGCCTTCATGCCTCATTTGCCGATGTCTTTGTAATGCAGAGTCGGTGTGCCAGCCAGTGACAGACTTTGGGATCTCAAATTTCAGAGGTGCCCTGTTTGACACTAACATTTGGTCCCCCTCACATGCTTCTCATGCTCTGCAGTATCGCTGTGGCACCCCCTGAAGTGCGGTGCCCAACACACACTACCCTAAAAACCGTCTCTGTGCCAACAGGTCAGGTGCCTGAAGCCAGTTCCCCACAGAGCACATCCTTGGGAATACATAAACACTAAACCAAACCATGGCTAAGGAAAATATCAGAGGGGTAAAGCTGGAATACATGTTTCTCAAACTCCACAAAAATGTTTTGTTTTGTTTGCTGTAAACGTCTGAGGAAGGGATTTCAGAAGGCAGAGCTGGATGAAAAATAATAATACAGTGGTGCCCCGCAAGACAAATGCCTCGCAAGATGGAAAACTTGCTAGACGAAAGAGTTTTCCGTTTTGGAGGTGCTTCGCAAAACGAATTTCCTAGGGGCTTGCTTCGCAAGACGACAATGTCTTGCGAGTTCCTGCTGGTTTCCCCCCCTCCCCCCTTTTTCTAAGCCGCTAAAAGCCGCTTATCAGCTGATCCGATCAGCAGATAAGCCGCTAAAAGCCGCTAATAGTGCTAATCCGCTAATACGTCAATGGGCTTGCTTTGCAAGACGAAAAAACCGCTAGACGAAGAGAATCACAGAACGGATTCTTTTCGTCTTGCGAGGCACCACTGTATTTATTTTACGAAATAAAGAATAAATCAAAATATCATTTTGATATTTTGATTTGTTCTTTAACAACAAAACATTTTATCTCTTCACTTTAGATTTGTACTTTAATATGGCCAGTTTTATTCTGCCAATTTTATTCTGTCCATTAGCAGAAATCTAGGGACATTTCTGCTGATGAGTTCTGATGTAGTAGAATGTATCTGCAGCTGTCCTGTCATCTGGCAGGCCACGCAAGAAGCACTTAGACTGAGTGTTTGGTATTTGTAAGCACTAACTCTTGTTGCCCTACCTTTGTGTCAAATACGATGGCAAGGCCTTGAAAGCTTCCCAGTTCCATTTTCAAATTGCCAAACCTTGTCACAATGGTTGTTTCCATCGTCTACAATCAATTACGCAACCCCCAAATCAGATTAAAAATAAGGAAAATATACAAAGAGCATTCAATTCAGCGAGAAGGTGATCTGTATTGGCTTCTCATTGAGCTTGGGTACCACAACAAGTATATTTAAGGAAATTGTATTTATTTAATGAGAATGGACAAAAGCTTGGACACAGCCACAGAACCTGGGGCTCCGTTGTGATAGAAAGGACTTGGGGCTCAGCCACAGTGATGGAGTTTAGCTAAAAACTTAGCTAAAAACAGCAACACCAAAAGTTTTGAAAGCGGGTGCTGTAGTTGGTTCTTACAGGGCTATGCTTGGCTGGGCGTTGAATCATCCGTGGTGTGTAAGGGCATAAAACCCCAAAAATGAGCAAATAAAGTGTAGGGAATATTGGAAGCAAAGCAGCCAGGAAGGACATAATGAAGCGAAAGTGAACAGGCTGCAGCAATCAAGTAAGAAGAAATGGGTTGTGAAATTTGCAAACCCCTTTCTCTTACTTAGCCACATCTGGGCATCCTCTAGAACAAGCATCCCCAACCTTCGTCCCCCCAGATGTTTTGGACTACAATTCCCATCATCCCTGACTACTGGTCCTGTTAGCTAGGGATTGTGGGAGTTATAGGTCAAAACATCTGGAGGGCTGCAGGTTGGGGATGCCTGTCCCAGAGTCTTTTTTAAAAATCATGGCTAGGAAGTGCAATCACAAAAGGTAGAAGTTCTGTCCCACTGCCACCCTGCAATGACAGGTCATATGCCAAATGACAGGTCATATTAAGGTAACCAAATCCCCCCCCCCCAATGAATCCAGGGACACTTTTCAACTTCCTACTACAGTGGTACCTCGTGTTACGTACCGTCCCCCTTACGAATGTTGCGGGTTACGTGCTCCACTAACCCAGTAGTAGATGCCCCTTGTTGAGACCTTTGCGCCGGGATGCGAGTGGAAATTGCACTCTGGCAGCGCGGCAGCAGCCGGAGGCGCCATTAGAGAAAGTGTGCCTCATGTTACGAGCCGTTTCCTGTTACAAACGGACCTCTGGAACGGATGAAGTACATAACACGAGGTACCACTGTAAATAGATGGATTGAACTGATGGATGAAGAAGTGAAAGAAACTATGGTCAAATGGGCGCAAGATGTCAGACACACGATATGCTTAGAGCAATGGGAAATATTCTGGTGAGAAGATATATGATTTACCGCCTCCTATACGATCAAAGAAAATTTTGTTAAAATGTTCTACAGGTGGTATTTAACACCAGTTAAGCTGGCCAAGATCTACAAACTGAAACCCAACCTCTGTTGGAAATTTGGTAAAGAAGCAGGAACAACCATACACATATGGTGGGGTTGTGAGGAGATTAAATTTTTTTGGGGAATAATACATGAGGAATTAAAGAAAATGTTGAAAATCCCAATTGTTAAAAAACCAGAGGCATTTCTTCTAGGCTTGATAGGGAAATATATACCACAAGTGGGGGGGGGGGGGAATCTCTCTATATGCAACTACAGCAGCCAGAGTAGTGATTGCTTCTAAATGGAAATCTCAGACCTTGCCCTCAAAAGAGGAGTGGATATGCAAATTAAATGAATATTTAGAACTGGCAAAGCTAACATCAATTATAAGATATCAGTCAAATCAAAAATTAAAAAAGGAATGGAAATGTTTCGAAGATTATATTGTTCTAAGAAAGATATGCTAATATGCTTAGAATAAAAATGTAAACTGGGTGGGACAGTATTTTCACATGAAATCACAGTGGCTATTTTGGGTGCCGTGTTCTCACACCACAGTCTCACCCTGAAAAAAGTGGGTTTTTTCCTGGGCCACATTTTTGGGCATCATTCAAGATCGTGCCTCCAAAAGTGCTTTTTTTCAGAGCGTTGGGTCTTTTGTGGTAATCTGTTCTTCCCATCCTTTCAAATACTTTGCTTTCTGGGTACACTTCAAAGCGCAACGCTTATGGGCTCCCAGCCACCTACCTTATTAATCTACCGGATTTCAGTCCTGAGTCCTTTAAGGACCTGGCAGCGCCCCTGCTTAGAGTAGTCAAGTCACTTAATAACCACACTGTTTTAGTCAGGCACACAATTTGCCTTGTAGGGTCTAGCTCAGGAGAAAGCAGTTCTGTGAGTTTTCAGGAGAAGGCTATACGGAGTACTGACTGGTCAACCTGTGTCACATAGAATCATAGAATCATAGAGTTGGAAGAGACCACAAGGGCCATCGAGTCCAACCCCCTGCCAAGCAGGAAACACCATCAGAGCACTCCTGACATATGGTTGTCAAGCCTCTGCTTAAAGACCTCCAAAGTAGGAGACTCCACCACACTCCTTGGCAGCAAATTCCACTGTCGAACAGCTCTTACTGTCAGGAAGTTCTTCCTAATGTTTAGGTGGAATCTTCTTTCTTGTAGTTTGGATCCATTGCTCCGTGTCCGCTTCTCTGGAGCAGCAGAAAACAACCTTTCTCCCTCCTCTATGTGACATCCTTTTATATATTTGAACATGGCTATCATATCACCCCTTAACCTCCTCTTCTCCAGGCTAAACATGCCCAGCTCCCTTAGCCGTTCCTCATACATCATACGTTCCTTCATACATCATGAAGGCATTCTCTCTCCAAAGCAGTTTTTGAGTTTAAATATACCATTGTACTTTATTTTTTAAATACAGTGCCAAACAGGTGTTGACCAGATAAACTTACAGGGTGCTAAGGAAAAACTTGTTGAGTAGCACGAGAAGGAGCAGAGAGGAAGAGGAAGCCAGCTTTGGATAAAGAGGCAGGTATGTTTGTAAAAAGCAAAGTGGGGTGGATAGGTGTGGAACAGAGCTTATTGTACGGAAGGGGGTGGGTTGCGTGTTGAGGTCCCCAGGGCCACCCCAATAACTCACACATCACACCAAATTTTTGTTTAAGGTTTTTGGCATAATTTTGGCCACAACTTTATTAAAATACAAACATGTGAGTAGTTGCTTAGGCATTGGTTGCGACTATCTGCCCCCACCGTGGGAGACAGTCTGACATTCCGCACGCCTGTGAAAGTCAGAAAAGGGGAATACACTTGGGGCTAGCGACGGAGCAGGGAACCTGCCCTCAGCCCACCCCAAATGCAGCCAGGAGCTCTTGCAGTGGCCCGAGCCCCCTTGACAGGGTGGACAAGCAATAGTTAGCCCCCGATTCCTTTAATGGAATCCCTTGCAGCAGCAGCATTAGAGGGGCAGGCACAGCCAATCCATGCCCCTCCACCAACCAAACCATAATCCAATGCCTAACCGTGAACCCTACAAATTGTGGCGATTTGCTACGCAGTAGGCAAAAACCAACTGGCCCAGCCAATCTGCCAGATGGACAAAATTCCTACCAGGCCCTTGCCCCGAGAGCAGACGACCACATGACAGGCATAGCAAGGTCAAGCGAACAACCCTAATTCTAGGGAGGGGGGACGGGCAATCTGATGCACGGGTGAAAAGAGGAAGCCCTAGCCTCGTGCAAGGAGTTTTAGCATTTCTGGCTGTCCATCAACAAATGGCAACATTAACTTCTTCCCAAGGACAAGGGAAGCCCAATCGCATCAGTGGCCAACGGTCAATTAGCCTGCCCCACAACTTTGGAGTGTCCTGGCGGCCCCCACCGCAACATATGCTCTCCATGAAGGAGAACACGCTAAATCACTCTGCATCCTTTATATTATTATTTACTAGATCTCAACCCAACTGTTCCCTTTTAGAAGCCTTCAACATTGCTCACAACAATACAAACAATAAGAGAGAAGTTTTTTCTCCCTCTTTCACGAGAGCCAGGGAAAACGAATGTTGAAAGATTCAGGAGAAAGGGAAGCACTTCTTCAAGACAGCACATTGTTTAAATTATGGAATTCGCACCAGAAGTTGTAGTGATGATGGACACCAACTTGTGGGCTCTGCCCTCTGCTGGCATGAAGTCCCCAGAAGACTACCCCAGAGAGAATCCAGTCTTTGGCAGAATCATAGAATCGATGAGTTGGAAGGGACCATGAGAGTTGTCTAGCTCAAATCCTTGCAATGCAGGAATCTTCTTTCTAACATGGGGCTCCAAGCCATGGCTCTGAGATTCCCTCCCCCCCCACACCAAACTTGGTATAAACCAACACAAAATGTGTAGATTTCATACCTTAAGATATCTTTCTCTGAATCTTACTAACTTCATGCCTTTTCTGCGAGAAATGGATTGCCAGACCTCATACCACCCAAAACTACCAAGGCAAACTGCTGTGAGGAATGGTGGAGACCATCCTATGAAGAACTGATTGAAAGACCACCATGAAAGAAATGGTGCAACAGAGTATCAGGAGATATTGCTCAAGTTCAGGTATAAAAAAAAATCTGTCAGAATTTCAAGAAGTATTGGAAACAGTAGACTACTCATTTAAAAGAGTAGTTTTAAATCATGTTCTTCTGGCACAACCTTTTCTCCTATTTGTGCTACAATTTCTTAAACCAAGGCCAGTTGGCCAGGGGTCTTTCTTGGCCAGGAAGTATGGGATAAATTGAATCTCTAAATTGAAGCAATGAGTAATAATCTGCAGATGGGGTGATCACATCATCTATTTCTATGCTGATGTCTGTACCAGTGGTTTTTGAGCTGTGCTCTGTGGAACGCTGGGGCTCCTTGAGAGCTTCTGAGCACCTCTAGAGTGAGAAGATCAGTAACAGGGACAAGTTCTTGGAAACAGAGTTCAGCCACCAAGCTTGCTATTCAATGTGTTTGGGGGCACATTTTGTTCATGTGGGCCAATGCCAAGGTTAATTATCTGTGAGCTCAACATGTCTCATGTGAATGGAGTCCTCCTAGGGCTTAGTAGTATATATGGGGAATTCCTCAGCAAAGGAGTCTATATGGAAAAGGTGGGAAGAAATGTGAAAATTGTTTACACTGAGCACTTCTGGTGCAATATTGTTCTTTCCATGGCTGCTGTTCACATAAGAGCATTGAGAAAACACCTGCCATAACTAGGAGTCATTCGGAGAACAAGGAAGAGGACACCATCAAGTGCTCACAAGCTGATAAAGATCACTTTGATGAACGAGCAAGGAAGGATTGGAGATTAAAGCACACAAAAATGAGGAGATGAGGTTGCCAAGCTGAAGGACACAAGAAGTTACCTTATATTGCACCAGAACATTAGCTCTCTCGAGTCCTGTACTGACCATTCTGAGGGGCACCTCTTCCTTTTTCACCTGACTAAAACAAAGCAAACACAAACTGAAGTGTAGGTGGTTTTCCCATGAGGCAAGACACAGTGATAACAGCAAGAACCTTTATTGAACTACGTAACTGGGAAACAGGAGCAAAGCTACTGCTTATATACATTCCCGAAAGCCTGGGCCACTCCCACACCCAACGTGATTGGCTGTCAAAACTTCCCAGCTGCGAATCGCAACTCAGAGTTCAAGGGCCAATGGTAGAGGCCCAAATCCTAAAAAGTTCTGTGATTGAACATCATATATTGAATCAGAACACAGGAGCTCAGAATCCTTAGTCCAGACTCAAGCTCAGGCAAACACAGGTCACTGAATACAACTATTTTACTTTTAAAAGACAACTGAAGGCGGCTCTGTTTAGGGAAGTTTTTAATGCCTGATGCTGTATTGTTTTTAATATTCAGTTGGAAGCTGCCCAGAGTGGCTGGGGAAACCCAGCCAGATGGGCGGGGTATAAACAATAAATCAGTGGCGTAGCGTGGGGGGTGCAGGGGGGGCCGGCCGCACCGGCCGCAACATCTGGGGGTTAGGGTTAGGGGGCGCAAATCCACGGGTTAGGGGGCACTAATTCCTTGCCTTGCCCCGGGTGCTGACAACCCACGCTACGCCACTGCAATAAATAATCATTATTATTACTTCTATTGGAATCTAATATATGTGGTACAATTACTGCCTGGCCGACTATTCACGTGGGCCTTAAAGAGGTCAGTTATTGTGTTACACAAAAGCAAGGCAGACTCTCAAGTAACTCTTCTGTTCACGTTTCCTAGGCTACACCAAAAAGAGAAGCTTGCGCATCATTCTCTCTTCCAGTGCTACATTTGTTTATTTCATACAATTCATTTACTGTTTAATACTAAAGAAAGAAACCCTCAGAGTGGTTTACAAAAAGAATGATACAATAAAATTAGCAGTAAAAGCAGTTAAGAACAACTACTAAAATAATTCAAAAAAGAAATTAAATTAAGTGATACAGTGGTGCCCCGCAAGACGAATGCCTCGCAAGACGGAAGACCCGCTAGACGAAAGGGTTTTCCGTTTTGGAGGTGCTTCGCAAAACGAATTTCCTATGGGCTTGCTTCGCAAGACGAAAATGTCTTGTGAGTTCCTGCGGGGTTTTTTTCCTTCCCCCCCTTTTTCCCAAGCCGCTAAGCCGCTTATCAGCTGATCCTAAGCCGCTAAGCCGCTTAACAGCTGATCCGCTAAGCCGCTTATCAGCTGATCCGCTAAGCCGCTTAACAGCTGATCCGCTAAGCCGCTTATCAGCTGATCCGCTAAGCCCGCTAAGCCGCTAATAGCGCTAATCCGCTAAGCCGCTAATGGGCTTGCTTCGCAAGACGAAAAAACCGCAAGACGAAGAGACTCGCGGAACGGATTCTTTTCGTCTTGCAAGGCACCACTGTAAACCAAAAACAAATTAAAACACACCTCAACATGTCTGGGTAGGATGCAAACTACAGGAGATCAAGACTTCCAAAAAGAATAGACTAATAGCAGCTCCTAGAACCTGGCTTGGTAGCAAGTCAGGAATCAGTTCAGATCTCAAAGCACAGACATTATATGCGGGCAAATTTTCATTCTCATTAGCAATCATGCTGCAGCATTTTGCACTAACTGCAGTTTCTGAATCAAGTGCAAGGGACCAATCATACAAATTAGGCACTTCTAGCCACCAAAGCTACCAGTGACAGACAGACTCCTTCAGCTGGAGTGCAACTCCATCCAAGGTAGGCAATTGAGCAGTTTCTAAGACATGGGAGCTTGCTAAGATTGAAGTTCAGCTTCCTTTTCCTCATCCATTTCACCACTCCATCCAAGCACAGTTTTTCCTGTTATGGATAACACCTTATGGCTGCTCTCAGCAGCTTCACATAGATATTAAATAGAATTGAGGAGAAGATGGTGCCCTGTGGCACCTCATAAAGTAGCTGCCAGAGGGCCAAAAGGCACTCTCCCAATGCTACTCTCATTTTTTTAAAAATAATGTTTATTAAAGTTTCACAAACAATAAAAAGTTTCAAAATTTAAATATAAGAAGAACTTCAAGAATAAAAACATACAAGAACAAAACATATTAAAAAAATACACAATAAAAAACAATTAGCAAAAGAAAAGAAGGAGGAAAAGAAAGGAAGAAAAGAACAACCAAAAAGCAAAACAGAAAATAGGTTAATATTTTCATCTCTTATACGTCATTCACTAGTTTCTTGACCTCCTCACACCTCCCATTTTGTATTCCAGTTCAAATATTAAATTCAGCAAATCCTTACCCTCTAGCATTTATCCTTTATCAATCCCCATTTACATTTTCTTAAAAATCTTTTTACCAGTACCACTTCTTTTCAATCAGACAGCATTTTAACATTCCTTAATTTTACAGTGCTTCTGCAAGTAGTCTTTAAATTTCTTCCAGTCTTCCTCCACCGACTCTTCTCCCTAGTCACGAATTCTGCCAGTCATTTCTGCCAATTCCATATAGTCCATCACTTTCATCTGCCATTCTTCCAGTGTGGGTAGCTCCTGGGTCTTCCAATACTTCGCGATGAGTATTCTTGCTGCTGTTGTTGCATACATAAAGAAAGTTCTATCCTTTTTTAGCACCAATTGGCCGACCATGCCCAGGAGAAAGGCCTCTGGTTTCTTCAGGAAGGTATATTTAAATACCTTTTTCATTTCATTATATGTCATCTCCCAGAACGCCTTAATCCTTGGGCACGTCCACCAAAGGTGAAAGAATGTACCTTCTGTTTCTTTACATTTCCAGCATTTATTGTCGGGCAAGTGATAACCCAATGCTACACTCAATCCCAAAGGTAAGGTTGGAACCACCCATTTCCATTTCGCACAGCTGGTCCAGGAAGATACCATAGTCAATGGTATCAAAAGCCAATGAGAGATCAAGAATCCAGTTCAGAGCCGTGATATGCTATGGGGTCACCATGGTTGATTACCTGCATCAATATGGCGACCTATCCTCTTCAGAAAAAGGCAGTGGTGCGGCAGATACATCTCAAGCCTAAAAGTGAAGTTTCATTGAAATGACTAGATGATTGGCAGGGCTCCCTGTGAGCCAGGGATAGCAATTCATTTTAATTTGTGTAAATTACCTGGATGCATAATATCCAATTACGCTAAAAGCAACAAGTCAGCTGATATGGTGAATTAATTAGCTAGATGAGGAAATGGTATTAAAGAGAGCAAATGACTGGATTCGTCGTCTGCCAATCTGCGATTTATTGAATGCTGAGTAGTGCTGGACATTGGGGGGAAAGATACTTTGTTTTTAGCAAGCAGCCATCTCAGCAAGTCGAACAGGACGCCACTGCTCACAAGATGGGCCAGACGTGATCACAGGCTCAACAGGAATTATTGGCTTCGTTGTTAAAACACAGGGAACAAGGAAAGCTGGCTTCTCTTCCTGAAGGGAGAACTTCACATTACAGTAGTCTTTTTGTGCTTCAGTTTCTGTGTCTGTACAATGGGTACAACTGCTAACCACCCCCTTTCCACTTAAGGATTGCCGGACTGACTTTGTTATGACCTGTAAAGAACAGGGAAACCCTTAAACGAAAAGTGCTGCAACATTTTGTAAATTATGAGTATATTAAATGTATTGTACACAAAGTATCACAATATAACATGTACTAATACTCCAATTGGTATGAGCTTAAACAATATATGCATATATATATAGTATATGGTCCTGTTGTTGTTTAGTCATTTAGTCGTGTCCAACTCTTCGTGACCCCATGGACCAGAGCATGCCAGGCACTCCTGTCTTCCACTGCCTCCCACAGTTTGGTCAAACTCATGGTGGTAGCTTCGAGAACACTGTCCAACCATCTCATCCTCTGTTGTCCCCTTCTCCTTGTGCCCTCAATCGTTCCCAATATCAGGGTCTTTTCCAGGGAATCTTCTCTTCTCATGAGGTGGCCAAAGTATTGGAGCCTCAGCTTCAGGATCTGTCCTTCCAGTGAGCACTCAGGGCTGATTTCCTTCAGAATGGATACGTTTGATCTTCTTGCACTCCATGGGACTCTCAAGAGTCTCCTCCAACACCATAATTCAAAAGTCCTACAAATCAGTATTCAATGTCTCCATTGAATAGTATAGCTCTATTGTACTGAAGTCCAGAGTGTTGGTTCTCTGTGTTCTAGTTGAAAAATGTGTACGTTGTGGATTCTGATGACGAGACACATGGGCAAAATCTCTGTTTCGTCAGGTCGGTCCCAGTACATTGCTAAATGATACATGCCATGCTGTTGATGACTAATATAATACAATACAATCTGCCAAAAGCCACATATTCAAGTATTACACTTACATATACAATCAAACCTTGGTTCCTGGACGGCTTACTTGCCGAACAAATCGGTTCCCAAACACTGCAAACCCAGAAGTAAGTGTTCTGGTCTGAGAACGCTTTTTCGGAAGCTGAACGTCTGGCACGGCTTCCACTTGAGTGCAGGAAGCTCCTGCAGCCAATCGGAAGCCTCGCCTTGGTTTTCGAATGGTTTTGGGACTCGAATGGACTCCCGGAACGGATTAAGTTTGAGAACCAAGGTTCCACTTTATAGGCAACTAAACGCTCAACAATTAGGTCAGCTCCTGCCTTGCGAGGGTGCTCAGCTCCTGGTGAAATGCTGACTCAGATACTAATTCTGTGCTACAAGGGTGCTGTTAAGTTGTGGGTGAACATATCAGACGACACAGCGATTCTTCAAACAGCTCTTTATTCAGAGGCCACAACAGAACTGAACTGAAGGGCTCAGTCAGCCTGCTTATATAGAGCTCCAGTACAACGTTACTGTAGCAACTTTCTAAAACTATCCAATCACTGAACGTCACTTTCGATCCTTCATTTGCATAACTATCTACAGTATCCCCCTGCTGGCCCAGGGTGAGAACTTCAGTACATAACAGGTGCCATCTCTCCCTTAGGATTGTGGGTGCCCGCCGCTGCAATGTGGATGTGCCGTTTGCCCTCCTATGTATGTGACATCATATTGGGTTCATAGGGAAAGGGTTAACTAATTGCAGTGGCGTAGCGTGGGGGGTGCCAGGGGTGCCGGCCGCACCGGGCGCAACATTTGGGGCGGCGCGTTTGGCCGGCCCCCCTCGAGGAAGCGGGAACCTCTCCAAGGTGCAGCGCGCCATCGGTGGAGGAAAAGAGCCGCGCAGCAGCAGCAGCAGCAGCAGCAGCAAAGCCGGGAGGAGGAGGAGGTGGAGCGAGCCTGCTAATTGCTTCCTGGGAATTACCGTAATTTTCGCTCCAAAACACACACTTTTTTGCTCCTAGAAAGGAAGGGAAAATGCCTGTGCGTGTCAAGGAGCGAATGCACTCACTGGATCCATGGCTGCCGTCAGTCAAGCAAAGCGGGAGCTGCTTGCAGGGCTTTGCACGGCTCTAACTTTGCTTGCTTTACAGCCAGGAGGAGGGGGTGGAGCTGAGGAGGAGGGAGGGAAGGAGAGCCATGCCAGCAAAGCGGGCAGCAGCCGCTTACACGCGAGGAGGGACAGACGGGAGCCATAGCGAGCCGGAAAAAGCGCCGCGTAGCCAGCAACAGCTGCTGCAGCCTCAGCTAGCAAAGGTCCGTGCGCTCTAAACGGAGCAATGAGGCTGCAGAGGGACGGCAGGGCACAGGAGGGCTCTGAGCCACGAGCGCAGTGAAAACCAGTAAAAAAGTTTTTTAAAAGGCTGCTGGGGACAGGAGGGCAAGGGATGAGGGAGAGAGGGAAATTACAATTCTCCCAGCGTCTCAGCTGATCCGCTGAGCAGGACTTGGGTTGCAGGGGATTCACCATTAGCTGTGTAAAGCAGCAAAGAGGGAGAGAAGGAGCAAAGCGGGAGAGGAAAGGAGCTGCTTACACTGCTGTAAGTGGCTGCTGTCCGGTTGGCTCCTTTAAAGCAACAGTGCTCTTTCCCTCCCCCCTCCCCGCTCAGCTCTCCGAAAAGCTCCTTCTCCACCCACCCCATGCGAGCTCCTTTTCCCCTTAGACCCCTCTCCTTCATCATTAGCAGCATCCTTCTCCACCCACCCCACGCGTGTTCCTTGTCCCCTTAGACCCCTCTCCTGCATTATTAGCCACATCCTTCTCCACCCACCCCACACGTGTTCCTTCTCCCTTTAATACTTTTCCTTCCCTCCCCACTTAAAATGTGGTTACAAAGCACGGATCCACATGGATCCTCAGGATTTTTGCACTGGGTCACCCCAAGTTCACCATCAGATCATATAGCATATGCATGGCTACAGCCTGCACCAAAAACCACACACGCACCCACTGTTTCCTCCGAAGCCTGGCGGTGGGGTGGAGAGACCTCCTCCCGCCGCCAGCCTTCGTAAGGCTGCTCCGAAGGCTGGCGGTGGGGCAGAGAGACCTCCTCCCGCTGCCAGGCTTCTCTCCGCCCCACTGGCAGCCTTCGGAAGGCTGCTCCGAAGCCTGGCGGTGGGGCGGAGAGACCTTCTCCCTGCGCCAGCCTTCGGATGGCTGTCCTGAAGACTTGTGGTGGGAGCAGTGGCGTAGCGTGGGGGGTGCAGGGGGGCCTGCCACACCTGGCGCAACATCGGGGGGGGGGGGGGCGGAAGAGACTCGAGTGCTAAAATCCACGGGTTAGGGGGCGCAAATTACTTGCCTTGCCCCGGGTGCTGAGAACCCACGCTACGCCACTGACTAATTGTAAAATGATTAACCAATGGGAACCCAGGGGGCAGAGTTAACTGTGTATAAGGTTTAAGCACAAAGGTTTTTTAGTGAGTTAGAGTTGTTGAGAAAACAGTCTGGAGTTAGAAGAGACAGAGAAGATAAGTCTGTGGGTTGCGCTAGCCTGGTGGGAGAGAGTGAGAGAATTTGTTAAGAGGAGTCAGTCAAACAGTTGAGATAATCAGTCAGAAGGTATTAGGAAGGTATAGGCCGGTAAAGAAACGAAAGTTAAGATACTGACAGGAATATTATCTGAGAAACCTGTTAAGTTGTGGGTGAACATATCAGACGACACAGCGATTCTTCAGACAGCTCTTGTTTATTCACAGACCAGAACAGAACTGGGCTGAAGGGTTGAGCCAACCTGCTTATATAGAGTTCAACTACAACGCAACAGTAACAACTTTCTGTAACTATCCAATCACTGAACATCCCTTTCCATTCCTTATTTGCATATACGGACCTGAGTGAAAACTATCTACAGTACCCCCCTGCTGGCCCAGGGTGAGAACTTCAGTACATAACAAAACCATAAACTTGTTAATGTTTGTAAAATAAACTTGTGTTTTTTTGGTTCACTTTTAAGAACTGACTGGACTCAGTGTTTTACCAAAGAGTAACGGGTTGGTGGCAGTGGGGAAGTGAGCACAGTGGTGGCACAGGGATCAACAGACCATTAAACATCTGGGGACCCTGTGTGATCACCACAGTGGACATGCGATGTTACACGCACACAACTGCAGGCAGGTTTTCATTGTGGCGCTCCTCTTCCTCCTCCTCTCCGCAGCCAGAGAGGCACCCTTTTCCGTGGGGAGGGGCATGGACCCTTTGCCTCCATATCCAAGGTGCCCCTTCCCAGAAAAGGGTGCCTCGCTTGCTGCCTAAGGGGGTGGAGTTGAACTGCTCTCTCTTCGAGCAGCGCTGCTGCTGCCTGCTGACTTTTCTCACTGACTTTGTGGGTGCCCAACCCCCACAATTATATACAGTCGTACCTTGGAAGTCAAACAGAATCTGTTCCAGAAGTCTGTTTGACTTCCAAAACATTCAGAAAACAAAGTGCGGCTTCCAATTGAAGCTCCTGCAGCCAATCGGAAGCTGCGTAAGCCACGTCGGACGTTCGGGTCCCAAAGAACGTTCACAAATCAGAACAGTTGCTTCCGGGTTTGCGGGATTCGGGAGCCAAAACGTTCGGCTTGCAAGGTGTTTGGGATCCAAGGTATGACTGTACTCTTATTTTCCATATATAGAATTGTGTTTTATGAGGTTTCCCCTCTCTATATTCCTTTGCTTGTAAAATGTCAGCTTTCTACAATATGTTGACTAGTCTTCTTGAACACTAGAAAAGAGCACCTCAGTATACATTATGTCTTCCTTTAAAACTATCCTACTCACTTAAATTGGATGCGGGTGGTGCTGTGGGTTAAACCACAGAGCCTAGAACTTGCTGATCAGAAGGTCGGCGGTTCGAATCCCCGTGACGGGGTGAGCTCCTGTTGCTCGGTCCCTGCTCCTTCCAACCTAGCAGTTCAAAAGCACGTCAAAGTGCAAGTAGATAAATAGGTACGCGGCGGGAAGGTAAACGGCGTTTCCGTGCGCTGCTCTGGTTCGCCAGAAGCAGCTTAGTCATGCTGGCCACATGACCTGGAAGCTGTACGCCGGCTCCCTCGGCCAATAAAGCAAGATGAGCGCCGCAACCCCAGAATCGGCCACGACTGGACCTAATACTCAGGGGTCCCTTTACCTTTACCTTTTTACACACTTAAAAAAACAAAAACAAAGCAAAACTTTCTTCTCCCAGATGGAGGAAAACAGGACTACCATTATCCTATAGAGCCACATGCCTTTTTAGATACAAGTAATGAAAAATGGAGGATCAATGCCCTGGGAATATATATTATCTATATTAGACACCCTGTAATAAATCTTTGGAGCAAAGCTATTTTGTGCTTGATTTGCTCTGAACGTGTCGTTCCCATTTAGCATCAGCTCTTCAAAGCAGATGCCAAAATGGGGGCACTGGCTGGAACAGGAGCTGTATTGAAAGAGTCCTTGCTTCCTCAACTACAGCTTCACTCATGAGTCTGCTGATCAAGCAGTATATTGAGTCCTGTATAAATGGAAGAACTCTACTTCAGGAGATGGCAACTGGCACAGGGTGCCATTCAAAGAAGCAATCCATTAAAAGGCAGGGCTGTCAAAACTTTTGATCTTCACTTCCTGATGGGGCCACTGCAAGAGGCATGAAGCTGCAGCAGATGGAGCGATTGTACTTGACCCACCATGGCTGCTCTTAAGCCTGTGTGCAACTTGAGCAAAAACATAAATTCATGCTAAAGGACTTTTACAAGCAAGATAAAACATGGTAGCTCTGCGTCTAAAGAAAGTGCATAGATTTTAGTACGTAACCCATGCACTGAGGGCACATGGCCAATAAGAAGTCGTTGTTCTGAAAGAAAAGGAGTGGAGACAAATAAAGTGGAGACTAGGGGAGGGAAAAATGTAGAAGAAATAAGCAACTGGGGGAGTGGTTTTTACAGGACTCAGATCAATGTTTCCAGGTCACAACATTATGATGGAAGATTGGGAAAAATTATGGAACACTGATTTAAAATTTACAGATTGTTCCCTACTGAAGGAGAATTACATGAAGATGATGTACACGACACCAGTGCAGTTAGGGAAAATGTACAAACTAGTTCAAATATATGTTGGAAGTGTACGGAAAAGGAAGGGACATTTTATCATAGGCGGTAGGATTGTAATGTAATTAAAAAAAATTGGGAAATGATATACAATGAATTGAAGAAAATGTTCCATTTAACATTTGTTAAAAAACCTGAAGCATTTTTGTTAGGGATTGTAGGGAAAGATCTGCCAAAAAAGCTGAAAAACATCTTCATGTATGCAACAACGGCCGCGAGAGTTCTGGTAGCACAAGGATGGAAGACTGAAGAAACCCCAACTAAAGAATCATAGCAAGAAAAATTGATGGACTATGCAGAACTGGCAAAACTGACATATAAGCTACGGGACAAGGATAACTGTGACTTTAAGGATGAATGGGAACCCTTTACAAAGTATCTGAAGATGCAACAAAGCCAACTGGACTCCTTGGCTGGTTTTGAATAAACATTCACAAACTTTTTATCGCTGATAATCAGCTAAATAGTTTGAGGATCTTTACAACATGCAGAAAACAGCATTTTTAGAGAAATCAAAGACTGGAACTGAGGGAAGCCTGGGGGGGTGGGTTTTGTGTGCGAGGGTGGGGGGAGGGATGAAGAATGGGGAGGAATAAGGATGATATGTTTCTGGATAATATGTTTTGTTTTAATTTTGAATTTTTTAAAAAAAGTTTTTTTAAAAAGGATCAATGTTTCCATTTCCCCCAGGAAAACCTGCTCTTTACCGCTGAATCAGAACAAGTGGCAATTAGGTTTTCTGAGAATTGCCATTCTGGTTCAGCAGTGAAAAGTGTGTTTTTCAGGGGAAAGCTATGGGGCAAATGTAAAACCACTCGGCCCTGTGCTTTCTAGGCATGGGGCAAGCGGAAGCATGGAGCAGCCTTAAGTGCCACCCACTATCGTTTCACAGTGGGGACTGAGCCCCCTGGAAGCGGGTGGGCAAGTGGGTGGCAGGGCCCTTCCTTGGGCTTATTCCTTGCTCTCCCAGCCTTTCCTTCTGGGCCCCACCTTCTAGGGCAATGGTTTTCAAAAGGTGTGGTGTGCCACACTGGCGTGCCAGGAGAGGATGGCAATTGTGGCAGGGAGATTCAAGGACAAACAAAGGAACATGTAAACATTTCAGTATGGTGTATTATAATATCTCTATATCTATCTCTATATCTATCTCTATCATCTATCTATCTATCTATCTATCTATCTATCTATCTAATCATCTATCTATCATCTATCTATCTATCTATCTATCTATCTATCATCTATCTATCTATCTATCTATCTATCTATCTATCTATCTATTGAGATAGATACCGTAGATAGATGATAGATGATAGATAGATAGATATAGATGATATCTATCTATCATCTATCATCTATCATCTATCATCTATCATCTATCATCTATCTATCTATCTATCTATCTATCTATCTATCTATCTATCTATCATCATCTATCTATCTATCTATCTATCTATCATCTATCATCTATCTATCTATCATCTATCTATTTACCTATCTCCATAGATAGATAGATAGACAGACAGATAAATGATATCTATCTATCTATCTATCATCTATCTATATCTAATCATCTATCATCTATCTAATCATCTATCTATCTATGGAGATGATATATAGATATAGATATAAATATAGATATAGATATAGATATAGATATAGATATAGATATAGATATAGATATAGATATAGATATACAACCAGAAACAGTATTGACACCTCTCTTCAAGAGCATTGGCTATTCTTCTACAGTTCTCCATAACATATTGTTGTGAACAGGGATTTTCAACTCTGACAAATATGAAAGCTCAGAAAAGAGAAAGGCTTCTTTCTGTTGATGAGGAGACGAGACTTTGTCTCAAATTAGACCTAATATGAGACTACCCAGCAAAAGCAAGCTCCCACCTCTCATTGACTTTGCATACATATTTAAGGAACATGTGTAAGAGGCTTGTTTATAAATTATATTTTGGGGATGATTCATGTTCTTATGCAGCTGCAGTGTTTTGTACTTTCTGGACGTCCCATGATCATATTTTAAAGCAGTTGTGCTCTGTGTTATAGATCAAGCACTGCTTGGACTTGTTTCTTTTTTGTTTTCCAATGTTTGTTGTTGTTGTTTAGTCGTTCAGTTGTGTCCGACTCTTCGTGACCCCCTGGACCAGAGCACGCCAGGCACTCCTGTCTTCCACTGCCTCCCACAGTTTGGTCAAACTCATGCTGGTAGCTTCAAGAACACTGTCCAACCATCTCGTCCTCCGTTGTCCCCTTCTCCTTGTGCCCTCCATCTTTCCCAACATCAGGGTCTTTTCCAGGGAGTCTTCTCTTCTCATGAGGTGGCCAAAGTATTGGAGCCTCAGCTTCAGGATCTGTCCTTCCAGTGAGCACTCAGGGCTGATTTCCTTCAGAATGGATCGGTTTGATCTTCTTGCTGTCCATGGGACTCTCAAGAGTCTCCTCCAGCACCATAATTCAAAAGAATCAATTCCAATGTATTTCCTACCAAAAAAGAAAAAAAGAAAAAGCAAACTTTTATTCTGAAAGTGTGGCCCAGCGAAAAACCTTTGAGAAATGTGAAATAACACCAACGATAACAGAATGGTAGACACTTATGACAGAATATTTCCAACTAGCAAAGTTGACAGGAAAAGTCAGGGGAGTTTTAAATCAGAAAACATATGGAGAATGGAAAATATTTAAGGAATATATAAGATTATATTGTAAAAATAATACCATTTTAGCGGAACTTGAATGATACTTGTGAACAAGAATGAATGAAACAAATACTTTAGTGGAATGTATGAAAAGGAAAATAAAGTAAAGCTGCGCGATAAAACCATGACAATAGAAACAGTAAAATGAGAACGATTGGAAGTTTTATGCAGAAATTTTTATTTGAGGGATATGATTTTGTACAAAGTTTTGAATCTTTTTCTTTTTCTTTCCCCCCTTTTCTTAATAATAATAATAATAATAATAATAATAATAATAATTTATTATTTATACCCCGCCCATCTGGCTGAGTTTCCCCAGCCACTCTGGGCGGCTTCCAATCAAGTGTTAAAAACAATACAGCATTTTCTTTATTGTCTTTTTTTAAAAAAATCTTACTTTTATGTCTTGATGTTATCTTTTTCTGCATGTAACTTTTCTAGACTTATCTTCGTTGTACGTTTGTATTTTAAACCAATAAAGATTTAGCATGGTAAAAAAAAAGGGGGGGGGAAGAGAATTTTTGTTCTGGTGGGCCATTGTGACTCATGAGCAAAAGCAGTTTGCTTCTAGTCCTCAGCGTGGTGCTAGCTTCGCCTGCTTTGCCTGATAGTGGGAGCGGCCGCGGCAAATGAAGGTGATTCTTTCAAGGGAGGGAAAGGAGTAAGTTTCAGGCCAGCCAGCATGCCTGCCAGTGCAACAAGGAGGTGTTTTGTGAACACCTCAGAGAAGATCCTTGTAATTACCGTATTTTTTGCACCATAACACCCACTTTTTTCCTCCTAGAAAGTAAGGGGAAATGTCTGTGCGTGTTATGGAGGGAATGCCTACGGGTGGCATGCCTACGGATTTTCCTCCTCTAAAAACTACGTGCGTGTTATGGTCGGGTGCGTGTTATAGAGTGGTACCTTGGGTTACAGACACTTCAGGTTACACACTCCACTAAGCCAGAAATAGTGCTTCAGGTTAAGAATTTTGCTTCAGGTTGAGAACAGAAATCGTGCTCCGGTGGCACAGCAGCAGCAGGAGGCCCCATTAGCTAAAGTGGTGCTTCAGGTTAAGAACAGTTTCAGGTTAAGAACGGACCTCCGGAACAAATTAAGTACGTAACCAGAGGTACCACTGTACTGTTATGAGAATTATAAGGTCTAAGATATAAAATAAATGTACCAAGCAAACACATACATAAATATATAAATCACATGCCTGAAACAGTACAGGAAAAAAGTCCTGAAACCATTTTGCCTCTCCCAAATTGACCTCAAATGTTTCTCTGCGAGGAGAAATGGGAAAAACCTCCCCAAGGTCTCTTTGTTCACAAGTCCTGCCTTAAGGGCACATTTAATATGTGAATAGGGTGAGCATGTGACCTGGACTCAGGAATTAAGTAATTAGCATCACAAAAGAATGGACAGACTGCCCAGGTAAACCCATTAACAGGTTTCCTGCCAGACAGGATTCTGCTGTAGACTGCCCCTTCTGTGATGTATGTATGATGTTTTGGGGGGTTATATAGACTTTTGAAATTGCCCACCCTTGGGCTACAGGGTGGGCAATTTCAAAAGTCTATATAAGGGCTTGCGCACCATTGTTCTGGGTTCCTCCTCCCTGCTGCCTGTGGGGACCCTGTTGCAACAGTTTAATAAAGATCAGGCTTACTAGCTGCTTTGCTTCTCAGTATTCTCTAGTTGGCCTCTGTTATTTTCTACCGATAGAGAACCTACATAAGGACTCTATATGGGTTCTTGGGTATCCCATAAGGCAGGGGTGTCAAACTCAAATTCATCGGGGGGCCGCATCAGCAGTTTGGTCGCCCTCAAAGGGCCAGTTGTATCGGTCACATCACAGGATGGCATGCGCTCAATATAAAAACAAGTGGAGGTTTCCTGAATGCATGTAAAGTGGAGGTTTCCTGTGTAGAATGGCCGGCGCCGCTAGAGGGCAGACATGTGTCAAAAAAAAAAAAAAAAAAGCGAGAATAAAAGGTGAAGGCAGGTGGCCGGCGGTGGCTACACGGGCCACATGACAAGGTCTGGCGGGCCGGATTCGGCCCGCGGGCCTTGTGTTTGACACCCGTGCCATAAGGGAAAAGGAGCAGGTTTTTTTCCTTATAACAATACGTAGCCTAGGTTCCACCCCTCCTGCCTATACTGAGAGCCAATGCAGTAAGAGCAAATTTTATGATTACCAGATTTTGTTCCTCTTTCTTCTGTTACAGCGATATGGTGGTATTTTATGGTCCCATGATGTAACATTTGGCAGTAGCTGATACAAATGCCCCTTATTAACATTCAGCTTCTTAAGTGAGCATGACTTGCCCTCCTTGAGTTAGAGTTCACTCTGTCCTATAGTGCTATTGTCCAATCATGCCTGTCTGAAATGATTTATCTATGTTACTTACACTTCTTTTTAAATTTGGAAAGAATTATAGTCACAGGGCCGGAACAGATACAAAGGTCAATTTCAGTAGATGATCCTTGACAATTTTTTTTTTAAAAGGGTCTACCAAGAAAATTTATTTATGACATTTATGCGTAGCTTTTGACTTACACGAAGCGCCTCTATGCAACATATGAGAAATGGTGTTGTTGTTTTTAAAGCAGTAAACAACCCACACAAATAAAAACAGCTGAACCGTGCAGCCCAATATAAGTTGCCACCCCCAGCAAAAAACATATTGGAGGGCAAATATGTTTTCAGCTGGAAATTAAATAAGATGTATCAGACCTTCCTTGGCAGGAAGTTGCAAAGTGGGGGGTCTATAGCTGAAAAGGCCTTATTGTGCCCCATTTGAATTCTTATCACCATTGTTGCTGTTGTTTAGTCATTTAGTCGTGTCCGACTCTTCGTGACCCTATGGACCAGAGCACGCCAGGCCCTCCTGTCTTCCACTGCCTCCCACAGTTTGGTCAAACTCATGCTGGTAGCTTCAAGAACACTGTCCCACCATCTCGTTCTCTGTCGTCCCCTTCTCCTTGTGCCCTCCATCTTTGGCAACATCAGGGTCTTTTACAGGGAGTCTTCTCTTCTCATGAGGTGGCCAAAGTATTGGAGCCTCAGCTTCAGGATCTTTCCTTCCAGTGAGCACTCAGGGCTGATTTCCTTCAGAATGGAGAGGTTTGATCTTCTTGCAGTCCATGGGACTCTCAAGAGTCTCCTCCAGCACCATAATTCAAAAGCATCCATTCTTCAGTGATCAGCCTTCTTTATGGCCCAGCTCTCACTTCCATACATCACTACTGGGAAAACCATATTACAGTGGTACCTCAGGTTAAGTACCTAATTCATTCCGGAGGTCCGTACTTAACCTGAAACTGTTCTTAACCTGAAGCACCACTTTAGCTAATGGGGTCTCCTGCTGCTGCTGCACTGCCGGAGCACGATTTGTGTTCTCATCCTGAAGCAAAGTTCTTAACCTGAAGCACTATTTCTGGGTTAGCGGAGTCTGTAACCTGAAGCGTATGTAACCTGAAGCGTATGTAACCCGAGGTACCACTGTAGTGGGTATCATTTAGGTATCATTCACTCTATGTTGGATTAGCCTGAACACCTGCTGCCATCCTGTGTATACAAATGTGTACTGCAGTTCTGTGGACGGTTTCTTATCTATCATCTATCTATCTATAACAAATTTTATAAAAGGTTACATTGAGAATCTCTCTTAATCGGTTACTCAAGTAATATATTTATACTAGAAACAGAAAAGACATTTTATTTTTCTTTGGCATTTTTTAAAAAAGGAAGAAACATTGCTGGTTTAATATCAGAGCTAAAGCTATCTCATATTGTCTCAAGTTCTACAAGCCTGGGAAATGTCTTGTGCCAAAACTCGCCCTGCCTGCTGCTGTCAGTAAAAATTTGACCTCATTTTATCCTATCACCGTTATACAGTCTGCTTATTTTGCTGTTCTCCAGACCCCCCATGTGTCCCTATTTTCCAGGGACTTCCCTGATTTAGAGAAGCCGTTCCGGTTTTTTATTTGACCCAGGAATGTCCTGCTTTTCCTTAGGATGTCCCTGTTTTCATTAGAGAAATGTTAGAGGGTATGGAGTTATCTGACTACCAAACCATCCGAAGGAAATCCTGTATAGGGAAAGGCTTTTTAAAATGTTTAATGTTTTATTATGCATTTGTATACAGTGGTACCTCGAGGTTACAAACACTTCGGGTTACAGACTCCGCTAACCCAGAAATAGTACCTCGGGTTAAGAACTTTGCATCAGGATGAGAACAGAAATCATGCGGCGATGGCATGGCAGCAGCGGGAGGCCCCATTAGCTAAAGTGGTACATCAGGTTAAGAACAGTTTCAGGTTAAGAATGGACCTCCAAAATGAATTAAGTTCGTAATGAGAGGTACCACTGTATGTTGGAAACCTACCAGAGTGGCTGGGGCAAGCAAGTAAGATGTATGGGGTATAAATAGAAAATACAATATTTATCAAACATTGTAGCCTTTAGCACAGGGGTGACCACATTTGGAAATACGATAAACCTGTGGCTGCCACCACAAAATAGCTGAGTACAAGGCTGGGGCCATCTTTGAGGCCCTAATACCAAATCATAGGAACAGAGCTAGAAAACCTTGGAAAAAACTGGAAAGGAAATTGCATATATAACCAATACTGAAGGGTGCAACTAAAAACCAACCGTCTAACTAAAACATGCAGTTTATAATAAGCCTACTTGCAAATGAAACACCTTTAAATTAAAATATTTTAGGATTTCTTACTTAGCATTTGTGAAAACTTGACACACTGTTTAACACTTAATAAATGGTAGTTAACACAACCTGCATTGTGTGTGTTCTGTACATGATATAAAATTTTAAATAATTTCATGGTTTTTTTAGAGCAAAGTCATTGATGATGTCAAATGATAAGCTACCAAAATTATAAATTTTGATGTACATAAGGCTAGGCACTGACCTCTTCTTGCAACATTGTGGTCTGTAGTTCATTCTTGATCCTTTTAGCCATGAAAATGACTTTTCTCCTGAGCAGTTTGTTGCTATTAGACTCAAAAGGAGCTGCAATTTTGCTTCCACGTTAGGAAAAGCCAACTGAATCTTATCTTTGATGCCGTTTTGCTAAAGTTCCTGGTGGCATAAATGTTTTTGATCTGACTAATTTTGTTTGATGTAAGCATAGAAATGCTGTATTTCCCCAAAGAGGTTAATAGCAACACTGTCAGAATAGCCTTTCATCAGAAGCTTTAAACCTCCACACAACAATTTTTATGAGGAATCTGAATCAACCAGAATGGGGGGAAATTGTGCAACATTTTCATATACGAGTGCTCTTTTTTCAAGTTGGTTTCAAGCACATCCATCATAGGAATAAAGGATTTCACTCAAAACATGTCTGTTAGAGAAAGTTTTTTTAAAATTTTTTTTATTGGTTTTTAACATACAAAATTATAAAAATTATATCACAAATACATTCTTATTGGACTTCCATCAGCACCTCTGATAATCCTCCGTCTTAATCACTTCTTACGCCTTTCCTAACTTAAATTGCCTTTACATCTCTAACATAACACGTCTCCTTCTCCATTTTTGCAATATTTCTAATATTATTCCTCACAGAACTTCTTGCAAACCTACAAACGTTGTCGAGAAAGTCTTTCATTATTAGCATCTGGTACATCGCTATAATTTTTTCTCATTAATTTTCTTTTATCCACACACCTGTCGTCTACATCAGGGCAGGTATTCTCTTGCACCAAGTTAAAGATTTCTCTGGTTTCTCTGAAGAAGTGTGAGAGAGAAGTGCAAAGCTCTTCACATGTACCAAGGGCTTTCTGTGGAACATGTAGGTCTTTGCTGGTTTGGGGGAACTAAACTAACCAATTATAGGAACATAGGGACATCGGGTGGCGCTGTGGGTTAAACCACAGAGCCTAGGACTTGCCGATCAGAAGGTTGGCGGTTTGAATCCCCCATGACAGATTGAGCTCCCATTGCTTGATCCCTGCTCCTGTCAACCTAGCAGTTCAAAAGCACGTCAAAGTGCAAGTAGATAAATAGGTACCAATCTGGCGGGAAGGTAAACGGCATTTCTGTGCGCTGCTCTGCTTCGCCAGAAGCGGCTTAGTCATGCTGGCCACATGACCCGGAATCTGTATGCTGGCTCCCTTGGCCAGTAAAGCGAGATGAGTGCCACAACCCCAGAGCCATCCGCAACTGGACCTAATGGCCAGGAGTCCCTTTACCCTTTACCTTTAGGGACATCTAGTCTTACATCCTGTTTTCATAGTGGCCAAACATAGTGACCAGAGGAAACCTGCAAGTGGGATCCAGACATAAGAGCACTCTTACCTCCTGAGGCTTCTGCTCTAAGTACAGTGGTATCTTGATTCTCAAACGCCATGGTACTCAAAAAACCTGGAACACTGCAGACCAGGAAGAGAATGTTCCAGTTTGCAAACTTTTTTCAGAAGCCGAACATGCTCTGTTTTGAGTGCCACAATTCTGTTTTGAGTGTTACGCTTCCAATTTGAGTGCCACACTTCGGTTTTGAGTGTTAAGCTGAGGTCTGTCTGTTTTTGCTATTTTGTGTTTTTGCGGCTCTTTTTTTGTTTTGTTTTTGTGACTGTGTTGATTGACAGCTACTGATTGATTGATTGATTGCGTGACTGCAGTACATTGCTTATTGCTTTCAATTTACGGATCAGTGGTCTCGTTAGAGAGTAAAATTCATCTTAAATTGCTGTTTTAGGGGTTGTTTTTAAAAGTCTGGAATGGACTAATCCATTTTGCATTGCTTTCTATGGGAAAGTGCGCCTTGGTTTTGGAACGCTTTGTTTTTGGAATGGATTTCTGGAACGGATTAAGTTTGAGAACGAAGGTACTGCCCAGCAGTACTTTGTAGAGGCACAAAAGAATGTACACACACAAAAAAACCCCCTGCTTCTAGGTAGCAGTCAACTGCAACACAGCCCAGTGGTGTAGGGACAGTTGCCTTGGGCGCAAAATTCTTAGGTGCACCAAATTTCTAAAAAGATAAAGAAAAGAAAGAAAGTAGTAATAATAAATAAATAAATTGCACACCCTCCCTCTCGCATAAAAAACCTCCCAGTGCTCATTTGGGCGGACTGGGAAGTGAATTTAGGCGAATCCCCCATCCGGCTTGTCTACTCAGAGGCACTGCCGGAGCGGTACCTATTTATCTACTTGCTCTTGACGTGCTTTCGAATAGCTAGGTGGGCAGGAGCTATTGGTGTTTTGCAACTTTGACCTGTTGCAGGACCTTAGCCAGACCTTAGCCAGAGTTCCAGAAAGCAATCAGTTGCAGGCAGGATGGACGAAGCAGGAACCAGAACGCTGCTACTAGTGGTTACTTTGAGGTGTTTATTATTTACAGCAGACTCAACAAGTTACTATATACAAGATGTCTTTAAGTTAGCATCTTACATTAAAAACCTAACAGTACCAAACTATCAAAGGCTTTTCACCAAAGCCAGACTAAATGTCTTTCCTTCTGCAGTGTTGGATGGCAGGTTGAGAGGAGTTCCCTACCAGCACAGACTTTGCTCGTGTGCTCAAGACATCGATTCCATAAAACATATTTTGTTGCATTGTGCAAAATATGAGCAGGCCAGGGCTGAACTGATACTACCCTTGCTGGTACCTTTCCCGGGAAAATCAGAGGCTCACTATGTCAGGTTCCTACTGGAAGACCGGACAAATGCTAGAACATTAGCAGTGGCAAAGTTTTTATCAGTGGTTGCAAGAACAAATGATCCCTATATTCTAAACAAAATGCTTGTTTAACCTGGAGGTAGGCTGTCTGAATTGTGTATTGCTTTGTAATGATTTGTTGGGTCTCTGGACCGTAATAAAGATTGATGATGATATACAAGAACATAAATGGATCTTAACTAGCTCTCTCTTAACAAACTCCTAACGACTCTCAGAACACCACACTGACCAACAAACTATCCAGTCAGTAAGGTCATAAGTCATCATGCCTGTGTGAGACCTCAACCAATAGTAGTGCTGTATTCAATGTCCCATATCTCCAGGCAGAATGACTCCTTTCTGCTCAGTCATCTTGGCCTTTGGACAATGTTTAATTGACTCTGTGTGAAGCTGCACAGAATGGCACATAGTCAAAAACCCAACAGAAGCTGGGACTGAACAACAGGAGCTCACCCTGTTGCAGGGATTCGAACCACTGACCATCCGATCGGCAAGCCCTAGGCTTTGTGGTTTAGACGACAGTGCCACCTGCGTCCCGATAAAAAGCAAGATAAAATGCCCAAATAAGCATCATTCCTGTTCATTGCAACCATACATATGAACCACTCACCCCACACTGTATAGAACCACAGAGGTGTAGAGTTGGAGGGGAGCACAGGGGTCATCTAGTCCAACCACCTGCAATGCAAGAATATTTTGCCCAACATGGGCTCAAACCTGAGATCCAAAGTCTCGTGCTCTGCTGACTGAGCTATCCCACTTGTACGTTCTGCCTGTTATGTACTGAAGTTCTCACCCTGGGCCAGCAGGGGGATACTGTAGATAGTTTTCACTCAGGTCCACACACGCAAATAAGGAACTGAAAGTGACGTTCAGTGATTGGATAGTTACAGAAAGTTGTTACTGTTGCATTGCAGTGGAGCTCTATATAAGCAGGCTGGCTGAACCCTTCAGTTCAGTTCTGTTCTGGCCTGTGAATAAACAAGAGCTGTTTGAAGAATCACTGTGTCATCTGGTATGTTCACCCACAACTTAACACTGCCTTTTTTGTTTTATTGAAAAAAATAAGGTAAAAGCAGCTTACATAACCAACAAGCATTAAACACTCCAGCGAAAGCAGCACAGAGCCAGCAGACGATGCAACAAGCCTCATCCACAAAGGCTTCTGATTCATTTTAATATGATCATATCCTAAATGGCATTGAGACCAAACCAGAGCCTCCCAAAGAAGGGAGTCACAGCTTGAGCAGCTATGCATCTTCATACCCCTGGCATGGCCTGGCCTTATTATTTTCTTTATCTCTCCTATCCACCCAGCAAAGGTGTCTCACTGAACAGGAACTGCAGCCGTCAAGTCACAGCGTAAGCAAGCAAATGAAACTTGCACACCAGTCTCCCACAAGATGGCACTGTGGGCCCAGGCCCTCAGAAAAGCTGCTTGGAAACAGCAGAATATTATTGTGCCAGGCAGGCAGAGGTGGGTGGACGGGCAGTTTCGTGTGCATTCGCTCATCCACTTTTAAAAAAATGTACCCTTGTCTAATACAAAGCAGCTTGATCTTATATAAAATTCATGGCACACAGAGCTCACGTTTGAAACATTGCCATTCATTTTATTGATTTAGATGTGTTTTAATTATTGTTGTTGAAATATTATGGTGATGGAGTGCGGTCCATGAGGAAACACCCATTTGGTTTCCATTTGGAATAGAGAATGTTGCCCAAACCTTGGACGTGAACTCTTGTTTACAGAGACTACGGATATTTACTGCTGGCATTTATGGCTCCTGTGAGAGTTAGAAAGAGGTCGAGAGGGGAGAGAGAGAGAGAGAGAGAGAGAGAGAAGGCAAAGCCATAATTTTGACCACTACCACCAACCAAAAGCATATGTTGGAGTCAGGGGTTGCATTCAGACGTAGTCATGCGCACAGCAGACCCATTGGAATCACCATTTATTTTGCCGAGTATGCTTTGCGCAGTAAAATATCCAACCTATAAACAAAATAATCTACGGGCTGAAGAACTGGTGTTAATGCTTGGTGGGCTGCCCTGAAATACTGGCTTCAGATCTCAGTATTTGGCCTGGGGAAGGGATTAATTGTACATCTAATTGACGAGGAGTTTATCAGCCCATGGCTGAAAATTATGGCCAGAAAAGCCACCTCAATTGGACTGTCACCATTCCCTTTGTATCAGCTGGGCTATGATACCACTCTTGTATCCCTGAGACAAAGGCTTTGGGACATCACACATAGCGTCCTGCGATCCAAATCTTATGTAATCTGTGGCCCGATTGCAGCTGGAATCCAATACGGGCCACAGATTTCAGTTAGCCTCATTTTAGGAATTTGTCTGTACCCACCTATCGGCATTTATTTAGCAAAGCTAGATTAAATGTAATTCTTAATGGTATACTGAGAGGCATCCCCTACCAGAATAGGCTTTGTTTATGTTCTCAGGATGTTGATTGCATGAAGCATATCCTATTGCATTGTGGATCAACTGATCCCTCGCTAGCAAATTTGCCGGGAAAATCGGAAGCCTCCCATATTAAATAACTTCTGGAGGATAGGTCAAATGATGTTACACTGACTGTGGCAAAGTTTCTTTCGGTGGTCGCAAGAAACTAAGACCATAACAAGATGACCTCTGTCTTTTTCACCTGCTGTTTGGTTGTTTTAACTATATCTTGTTTTGAAACTGTTTTGTGGGTCTATGGACTGCAATAAAGATATTTGATTCTGATTTGATTTGGTGTTGATGCACACTTCCTACATTATAAGTTATGTTATTATCCTGGAGATTTAAAGAGTACAACCTACAACACAGTGTTGAGGCACTTCCTAGCAAAAATATACAGTGGTGCCCCGCAAGACGGAAAACTCGCTAGATGAAAGGGTTTTCCGTTTTTTGAGCTGCTTCGCAAGACGAATTTCCCTATGGGCTTGCTTCGCAAGATGAAAAACGAAAACGTCTTGCAAGTTTGTTTCCTTTTTCTTAACACCGTTAATACAGTTGCAACTTGACTTCGAGGAGCAACTCATAGAACGCGGTGTGGTAGTTAAACTTTTAAAACTTTTTGGGGGGGTTTTGGATTTTGGGTTGGGGTGTTTGGAATTCAAGGACTTGGTGTTGGGGAGGGGTTTGCAAGAATCTAGAAGCTTGTGTGGTTTTTTCCTGAATTTTTCTGATTTTCTGTGACCATTGGGCCACTCTGCTGTTTTTTTTTAAAAAAAATATGGATTTGAATTTCTGTGTGGTGGGTGGCTGGGGGAACAGTTGAGGAGGGGGTTCTTCAGCAAGAAGCAAAGAGTGGAAGAGGAACCTTCTTCGAGTTGTCCCCCAGAGTCTTAGAAAATGTACTGTACACTTTGTTGATTTTTAAATGTTTTTCTGTCATGTTTAGAAACTTAATTTATTGTTCCTTCAATTTTTGAAATGCTCTTTACAGTATGTGTGACTTTAAAGAGCACTTAATAAACTCTTGTTGTACCAAATTTGGCTTTGTTTGGACTTTTTTTGACCATAGGAACGCATTAACTGAATTTCAATGCATTCCTATGGGATTTCGTGCTTCGCAAGACGAAAAATTCGCTAGACGAAAAAACTCACGGAACGAATTAATTTCGTCTTGCGAGGTACCACTGTACTATTGCAAGCTGAAAGTACACAATAGCATTCAAGGCTAAGGCTCAATGATGCCATCTATCAGATCAGGAACAATTCCAGCAAGAGATCGTCTCTTTTTTCTGTAAGTTAATTTGAGAGAAAGGCTCAAACAGCAATGAGAAAAGCCAAAGATTTGACTGGCCCAGGTCTCAAATTTTACACCTCCCATTCACCAAAATGCTTCTCAAAAGCAAGAATTAGGTGGCCATCGGTTTTCATCAGCTTCTATTTCCAGATGTAAGAAAGTTCCAGACACCCTTCGCAGTGTTTCAGAAGCTTTCTATTTTAAAAATTGCAGTAGCTTAATCTACGTAACAAAGAAGCTCACGGCACCTTACTGCCATTTCAGATGCAATAGCTGAAGAAACAATACACTCTCTGGAGTTTGCAAGTTAGGGATTGTCATGTGTGTATATAAGTCTTCTTACTTTTCTTTCTGACAGTTTTGGTTTCTCTCAGTTTTTCATTTTCCAATCAGAAGTTCATTTCCACACGAGTTTGTGGCTTGTTTGGTTTTCCAAGTCCTCTCAAAAATCCAGCAGCATTTTCATGCAAATTCACATTTTTGCAAAGCATTTTTTCTAACCCTAACGTTATAACGCCTTTTTGTATGTTATTTCCTCTAATACACGCATTCCTGCACACACTTTATCCTGGCATAGGCACATACATTTTTGTACACATTACACAGCTGGAGAAATGTATTGCAACACTCAGAGAAGGATGGCTGTGTTTTGGTTCATGAATTGCTTCGGAAAGTGTGAATCAGAGAGGTTGAACTGTGAGCTGTCTGGCAGGCAGGTAAATAAGTTGCACCGCGTGTATCAGTGTGCAATGTTTACTGCTGCAAATTTTACAAACGACGCAGACAGGACACTAGTGTATGCGATACAGGAGCCTTACGGAGTCGTATAACTGTGCCAACAACATTATTAAATGGCTGCTGCTCTAAATTTCTATTCCTTCCTTGGTGTTTCCACACAAATTCTTCTCCTCTGTACAGTCACTTGCAGAAACACCTTGGCTCCTATTCTGAGCTGCCATCATTACACAATATGTTACATCATTTCTGGAAGAGATACCTGGAATCAGCACCCGCCTCCACACTTAAAATGCAGAGACAGTTCTCTTTCTCTTCTGCACGACATTCCCATGCGAATCAAGCAATAAAGGAAGAAGCCACACTCCAACAGTTCCCACAATACCAGCATAATATAGTATAAGAAAGATGCCAGGGGCTGCCTAGGCCATACAATTCTGAATAATACTACAAGACATGGGCCCTTAGTATCTTCCTGTGACAGTTGTAGGATTTTATATTAAAATGCTGTTTAAATCAGTTTACTATTAGTATGTTTCATTTGAACATATTAGTACAGTGGTACCTTGGTTTAGGGACATCGGGTGGAGCTGTGGGTTAAACCACAGAGTCTAGGACTTGCCGATCAGAAGGTCAGCGGTTCAAATCCCTGTGACGGGGTGAGCTCCGGTTGCTTGGTCCCTGCTCCTGCTAACCTAGCAGTTCGAAAGCATGTCAAAGTGCAAGTAGATAAATAGGTACCACTCCGGCGGGAAGGTAAACGGCGTTTCCATGCACTGCTCTGGTTCACCAGAAGTGGCTTAGTCATGCTGGCCACATGACCTGGAAGCTGTACGCCAGCTCCCTCGGCCAATAAAGTGAGATGAGTGCCACATCCCCAGAGTTGGCCACGCCTGGACCTAATGGTCAGGGGTCCCTTTACCTTTACCTTGGTTTAAGAACAGCTTAGTTTATGAACACATTGGATTAAGAAAGCTGCAAACCTGGAAGTAGGTGTTTTGGTTTGTGAACTTTGCCTTGGAAGCAGAACATGTTGAGCGTGTTCCATTTGTAAATTGAGTCCCCCGCTGCTATGGGAAAGCACGCCTTGGTTTAAGTTCACGTTGGTTTAAGAACAAACTTCTGGAACAGATTAAGTTCATAAACCAAGGTACCACTGTACTGACACAGCCCAAACCTAATCATATTTTCTGGAAGAAAGAACTATTCCCTCATTACACTGCGATTTATTTCCAATAAGTCTGCTGTCTCATACGATCCCCCCTCCCCTCTCCTGTCCTAGTTTCCTCTGCCACGCTCTATGGACTCAGCTACATTAGTAAAGAAACAGCATTTTGAATGCGTTATAAACATGCAACGCCAGATGGCGCTGGAGAGTAAAAAAAATCAATGCGATTTTCCATAGCATTTTCTTCTTCTTTTGTTATAATGATTTAATTTCTTACTTATTTATAGTGGGTTCCCCACCACCACCATGCGTAGCTCCACCCTATATTTCTCTAATCACAGTTTTCTGTGACACACAGTTTGAAATGCGACTGCAAACTAGGGGTTGTGGACAAAGCACTAACCGTTGTTTGCTAATCTGGACATTATGGCAAACTATGTCTAGTGAAAAATAGGAGGAGGAAACTCAAACTGTGTTTGACATTACATCTCAATTGTGCCAATAGGTACAAGGGATTCTTCTACCCACTGTGAATGATGACAATGATGATAATCTGATGCATTAAGCTTTTCAAAGTGAAAAAAGCTTTATTCTACTTATCCCACCCACCCTCTCTGTTGGATTCGTAATTCTAGAAGAGTTTTCGTACTGCTATTACATTTACAATGTAAACATTTTCTTTTCAAGGTCAACATTTTCAAAGCGCCCGACAGCCGGTGAAACTGCAGGGGTGGCACCTAAGCAACTCCTCTGCTTTTCTTCCCAAAAAAAGAGAGGAAAAAACGAGTTTTCTCTGAAAATCGCAGGATACATTTGGAAAGAAAATATCTCCACATTTCCCCCCTTTTCATTGCCACTTGAATCCTCTTCTGGACAAAGGTGCCGCTATTGCGAAAAAGAAAGAGCGAAAGAAATCAACACTCCTGGATTCCTGCAATTTTGCTCAGTTTAACAGTGTTGGTGGTGAGCCATTCTTTTCATGAGAGTTGATTCTCAAGTACGTTAGCATGCAGTCTGAAAACCCCAAAGGGACAGAATGCTAAAAATAAACCCGCAGTATTGAGAATGCCAACTTGGTTCAATTCTGCCATGCTTCAGTGCTACTATCTCAATGTCATAGCTGAAAGCTGAATTGCTATAATTTCTATTCATGTATAGAAGGAATGCAACATAAACATGGGACTCAGAGACAGAACATTCTTTATGTATGCTACAACAGCAGCAAGAATACTCATCGCAAAGTATTGGAAGACACAAGATCTACCCACCTTGGAAGAATGGCAGATGAAGGTGATAGACTATATGGGATTGGCAGAAATGACTGGCAGAATCCGAGACCAGGGAAAAGAGACGGCGGAAGAAGATTGGAAGAAATTTAAGAACTATCTTAAGAAACATTGTAAAATTAATGAGTGTTAAAATGATGCGGCTTTAGAAAGTAAGTGGATTACAGCTGTAAAGATTAAATTAAAAGAAAAGAAAGGTTAACAATTAGATAAAATTAAGGGTGAGGATTTACTGAACTAAAAATTTGAAAGTGGAATGCAGAAAGGGGAGGTATGAGGAGGTCGGGGAAGTAAGTTTTAAGAAAATAAGGATTTGAAATTATACTTGTTTTTTCTTGTTTGTGTTTGTTTGTATTGCTGTGTTTGATTATAAAATTTGTGAAACTTTAATAAATATTTTATTAAAAAAAATAAACATGGGACTCAGCTATACTTCTGCAAATATAATGTTTTAAGTGCGTTTTAAGTGCATTATACAAATGTTTCACTAGATGGCAATGGTGACCTAATGGCAAATTCAATATATATTTCAAAACATTTTTACAGTGTTTTTAGATATATATGCCTAGATTCAGTCATGTTCTCCCGTCATTTATTACAACTTGGGGAGAAGACAAGTATTTTTTTGAGGACTGAACCTGCTTTTCCCTTTTATTGCCCATGGTGTCCACCATTTCATTTATTTATGCAGATCATTTATTAGTGTTAAAAGTACTTGTATAGAACCCCACTTCTCTACATTATGAGGACTGACTTCTTATTCCTATTATCTCTTTCTTGTTCTTTAAGCATTTATTAATGCACAAAATAAGAAATTTCTAACCGCAGCTGTGCTGTACAGATTATAATCCCATAAAGGACTATACAAATAATAGTCCCATAACATTTACCAGTGGTTCTCAACCTGTGGGTCCCCAGATGTTGTGGGACTACAACTCCCATCATCCCTGAGCTCTGGCCTTCCTAGCTAGGGGTGATGGGAGTTGTAGTTCAACAACATCTGGGGACCCACAGGTTGAGAAAGGCTGATTTAGACCATGGGTAGGCAAACTAAGGCCCGGGGGCCAAATCCGGCACAATCACCTTCTCAATCCAGCCTGCGGACAGTCCGGGAATCAGCGTGTTTTTACATGAGTAGAATGTGTCCTTTTATTTAAAATGCATCTCTGAGTTATTTGTGGGGCATAGGAATTCATTCATTATTTCCCCCCCAAAATATAGTCTGGCCCCCCACAAGCTCTGAGGGACAGTGGACCGGCCCCCTGCTGAAAAAGTTTGCTGGCCACTTATTTGGACTCAAGACTAGTATGGATGGATGCCTGACCCCCATATCAACAGCTCCAAATCACATTTGGATAATTTTTTAAAAGTTAAATTTCATATTTGGAACTGCTTTTAGATTCAGGTTTTGAATTCATGTAATAAAATTTGTAAGAGCGCTGTGAGTTATAGGGTTTTTTATTTTTAAAATGCAAGATTTAAAGGCTCTGGATTGTCTAAAAAATCTCAAATGTTACAATAGAATTATGAAGAGGAAGAAATACTGAAGAATATATTAGGTGACAGGACTGTCTTATAGGAACTAAAGATAAATTAGGAATCAAAACTACAATTCTCTACAATTCAAAATTATGGAAGGTTATTGTTGTACACCCACCATCTTGAAAATGAATCAAAAGTATTTTCTGTGAAGTATTTTCAGATTACAGACTCCGCTAACCCAGAAATAGTACCTCAGGTTAAGAACTTTGCTTCAGGGTGAGAAGAGAAATCGTGCTCCAGCGGTGCGGCGGCAGCAGGAGGCCCCATTAGCTAAAGTGGTGCTTCAGGTTAAGAACAGTTTCAGGTTGGACCTCCGGAACGAATTAAGTACTTGACCCGAGGTACCACTGTACAGTGGACCCTAGGGCTACGTTACGGGTAGCGTTTAACTTTTGAACGCGGCAAACCTGGAAGTGTATATTTCCGGGTTTCGCCATGCATGCATTCATGCGCAGAAGTGCTGTATCACGCAGCGCGTTTGCGCAGAAATGGCACCTCTAGATGCGAACTTTTTGGGGTATGTACAGACCCCTGGAACCGATTAAGTTCATATCCGGAGGGTCCACTGCATTAGAAAGTTCTACCAGATTTCTACCAGATCTCTCTCTCTCTCTCTCTCTCTCTTTGTCTCTCTGTCTCTCACACACTCATTCCAGTGTGGTAGAACGAGTGCTGGCAGCTATCCTCTTCAAGATTTTTACCGTCCCACACTGTGTACCCTATGCAGCCTTGTGTCTAGAGGGAGGTCAACACAAGGTAGAGACTGTCGCCTGGGCGAGATTTCTTCTATGCTGGTTAAACATCTGCCTTACATCTGATAAAGATCCTCACCTCAGTGAAGTTTTGTTAGACCCCTTTCTTTCCCCAGGGCTACAACAGTTTAACAAGAAGGTACAGCAACTTGCGCTGTCAGCCGAACTATTGCGATCAATGTCCCTACCATCTGCCAAGGCTATAACAAAACTAGGTTGTGGGATATTGAACGCCAAGAACTAACGGTAGCAGCAGAGAAAACATGTCCCCCTCTTTATTTTCAACTTGCTTGGGCACATGAAACTAACCACAATTACCTTGAATGTCTGCTTAACCCTCAAGAAAGAAGGGCATTTTCTCTGGCCAGGTTAAATTCAAATCCACCAAACCTCCTTTGGGGAATGTTCTCAGGCAGGGTGGAAGGAGAAAGAACTTGCCCATGTGAAGTCCACCTGGTGGAAACCCTTACACATATGGTTCTTAATTGTAAACTACTGCCCCCCCCCGCTCTATAAGACGCACCAGACCACAAGACGCACCTAGTTTTTGGAGGAGGAAAACAAGAAAAAAATATTCTGAATCTCAGAAGCCAGAACAGCAAGAGGGATCGCTGTGCAGTGAAAGCAGCAATCCCTCTTGCTGTTCTGGCTTCTGGGATAGCTGCGCAGCCTGCATTCGCTCCATAAGACGCACACACATTTCCCCTTACTTTTTAGGAGGGAAAAAGTGAGTCTTATAGAGCAAAAGATACGGTATATGCTGATCTCCGTCAGCAATTTCTAGATCAACTCTGTATCCCCAAATGGAAACCAGAGTTGGAGGTCATACATTTTCTATGACTGGGAAATTATCAGGAGTTCACCAAGTTAGTGGCTAAATATCTCTATTTGGTTTTTTGTCATTGAAATACAGTCATATCTCATGTTATGTTTGCTTCAGGTTGCGCATTTTCAGGTTGCGTCCCGCGGCGACCCGGAAGTACCAGAAAAGGTTACTTCCGGGTTTCGCCATTTGCGCATGTGCAGACATGCAAAATGTTATCATGCGCAGAAGCGGCGAATCATGACCTGCGCATGTGCAGACACGGGTTGTGTTATGTACTGAAGTTCTCACCCTGGGCCAGCAGGGGGATACTGTAGATGGTTTTACTCAGGTCCACATATGCAAATAAGGGATCGAAAATGACGTTCAGTGATTGGATAGTTACAGAAAGTTGTTACAGTTACGTTGTACTGGAGCTCTATATAACCAGGCTGGCTGAACCCTTCAGTTCAGTTCTGTTCTGACCTGTGAATAAACAGGAGCTATTTGGAGAATCGCTGTGTCGTCTGATATGTTCACCCACAACTTAACAGGTTACGTTCTTTTCAGGTTGCGAACGGGCCTCCGGAACCAAAGGTACCACAAATGTTTTGTCCCACTGGGGAAGTAGTAATTCTGTTTTGATTTGTTTTGGAAGTTTGCATGTGATGTCAATAAAAGGTTTGATGATGACGGTGATGATTTCATTTCCAGTGGCGTCCTGTGACTTTAGTAATATAGTGATGCCTGTAAAATCTTGAGGCTCATAAAAAGGAATCGTATCCATTGCCTTTGGTTAAAATAAGGCATCCTGAACTATTAGTCCCAGGAGCATTCATGCTCAGTAGGTCATGGAAAACCCAGATGATTCCTCAAAGCATACATGCCAGTAAGAGTCCCCGGGGCATCCCTGGGAACTCTGTCCGTGTGAACGCTTTCAGGATTGCAGTGAAACCCATTAAACTCAATAATTCCCCAAGAACATGAAAGAAAAGAGTTCCTACAGGAAGCTAGTAGTAAATCTTTCAACTTAATGGATCAGGTTTCTTAAGCGCTGTAAGGAAACTTTATTAAGTACTATATAAACAGAAGAGGTCCTTAGAGATCATAAGCAGCGGTGCAAATGGATGAAGCGCATCAAGTTTAGGGTGTTATCAGAAACAACAGGATTGTCCGAGAAAAGCCTGGCTTTGCTTCCAGTTCTCTCCTCCATAATGTGCGATTCCATTTGCTGCCTGTATGCACAGAGTGTTTCTCTGTCTCTGCCTTGCTACATTGGCTATCTCTGAAACGGTTGTGGTCATTTGAACTATACAAAATGAAGTCAGATAAGAGGTAAGTTGGGGAGGGCAAATTGTATGAAAAGCTGCTATATGTAAAGTTATCAAAAAGGCCTGGAAAATCACATATAAAGACTTGAAGACCATGTTGAAAATGATTTTTGTTAACAAATGATATTGGAAGGTAAAGGATATAATGGTCTTACAGGGCGAAAGACTTTGTTCCTGTATCTGAGTGCGGATGCCAGGCCAAGATCAGCCCATCCCTACAGAAGGAAGAAGCCACCGTCAAAGAAGAGAGAGAAGATTGGAAAAACAAATTCGTGAACTATGCAGGACATATTAGATAATTTGAAACCCAAGAAAGAAAGAGGACGATGATTTTTTTTTTAAAAAAGGGAAATGTTTAATGCATTATTTTAAACTGTTGCGTATAGACTTCTACATTAGCAGAACTTTTAAAAGTCACTTGTATTAAGATGAATAAGGTTTTAAAACTGGATTGTTAAGAATATAAGGCTTTAATGGACACGCATGAATATGCATAAAACAATGGAACCAGGAGGGGGAGTGGAGGGAAGTCAATTGAGTTATGATTTGAATTTTTGTTTGTGATGGATTTTTTTGTCATTCTTTTCATTTCTTTAAAAAGAAAAAGAAGAAAGAGGTAAGTTGGACTGCATGCCACAGAGAGGATGGAAGAACTCAAATTTTCTGATCGCAGCTCCATACTAACAATTAATTAACAGGTACCAATTTTCACGAGTAGCAGAAAATTTTGTCAGTGGGACTGAGAGTGACAGTGAATGTGCTTATACTTTCCAACTTATTTTGACTCTGCTTTGTATTCTTGACCGAGAATGACAAATAAAAATATTTAAAATTGTATTTTCTGTCAGTAATGTATCGTGCTACATTATACCTGGTTTAAAAGGATATCTATATTGAGTTCAGGTAACATTTTCTCCCCAAATTCAGTGATTCATCTACAAAAGCCACAATCCTGTAACCACTTACCTGGGAATAAACCCCATTGAACTTAATGAGATTTACTTCTGAGTAGGCATGATTAGGATAGCACTGTGAGTTTGCAGTCCTAATTACTCCAAATGATCATAAATGCTGAGGAAACACGTTTGGGAATTGTACTGCAAAAACAAATAATTATCTGATGGTTATTGAAATATACATAAGGGGCCCAGTAGCTTTTCATGACTGGAGGTGATCCTGTTGGATACTCCCTATGTGATTTCTCTTGGCCTGGTTGCTCCAGCCCTATGAGAACTGAGCCTTCATCCTTTTATTTTCTTGTCACTTTTCTTATTTTGTCACTGCAAGCTAACAAAATGAATTTCCGTAGGGACAACTGTAAGTTTCTGCACTTAGGCAGGAAGAACCAGATGCACAAATATAGGTCAGGAGACACCTAGCTTACTAGCAGCACATGTGAAAAGGATCTAGGGGTCTTGGTGGACCTCAAGCTTAACATGAGTCAACAGTGTGATGCGGCAGCAAAAACGCTAACACTATTCTAGGCTGCATCAACAGAAGTCTAGTCTCCAGATCAAGGGAAGTAAAAGTAGCGCTCTCTTGTGCCTCAGTCAGACCCCACCTGGAATACTGTGTCCAATTCTGGGCACCACAATTTAAGAAGGATGTTGACAAGCTGGAATGTGTGTAGAGGAGGGCCACCAAGATGATCGAGGGTCTGGAAACTAAGCCTGATGAGCAGGGGTCAGCAAACTTACCGCGCCTCGTGCCGGTATCTCCAGCGCCAATTGCGTGGCAGACCGGAGGGCGGGGGTTGGAGGAGCACCAGAAATAGCTTGTGCGCATGTGCACAGGCCTCCTCTGACCCGGATGTGCACTGGAAATAATGCGCAAATAACGCTTGCGCATGCACACAAGCTATTTCCGGTGCTCCTCCGACCCGGAAGTGGGCAGCCGCGCCGCGCAGCGCCGGTAAGAGCGGGCAGCGGCAGTGGGCAGCAGGGGTCGTCGCAGGCTGGATAAACGAGTCCCTCGGGCCTTATCCAGCCCGCGGGCCTTAGTTTGGGGACCCCTGCTTACGAGGGACGGTTGAAGAAGCTGGGTTTGTTTAGCTTGGAAAAGAGGAGACTGAGAGGAGATATGACAGCCATCTTTAAATACCTTAAGGGCTGTCATGTGGGAGAGGGAGCATGCTTGCTTCCTCCTGTTCTGGAGGGTAGGATTCGAACCAATGGCTTCAAGTTACAAGAAAGGAGACTGAAAAAACATTCAAAAAAACTTTCTGACAGCAAGAGCTGTTCGGAAATGGAACGGACTCCCACAAGAGGTGGTGGACTGTCATTCCTTGGAGGTTTTTAAGCAGAGGTTGGTCATGGCATCTGTCACGGATGCTTTAGCTGAGATTCTGGCATTACAGGGGGTTGGACTAGATGACCCGTGGGGTCCCTTCCAGCTCTATGATTCTATGATTCTTCATTTACTTGCACAGTGGTCCAACAGGACTGCCATCTTCCTTGCTCCAGAATGTCTCAGAGGCCCAGAGTACTGGGCTGATGGTCACCAGTTCAACATCCAAGTAAAAAAAAATGTTCCTGTGGTGTTTGCCCTCCTATGTGTGTGACATCATACTGGGTTCATAGGGAAAGGGTTAACTAATTGGTTTGTTTTTTTTAGCTTTTATCTGTGTTTATTATTCCTTTTTTTATATAAGATATTTATTAAAGTTTCCAATTTTATACAAACAGAAAAGAAAAAACAAACATAAAAATACGAAAAAACACATAAATTTCAGAGCCTATTTTCTTATAACTTATTTCCCCGACCTCCTCATAGCTCCCCTTCTTGTATCCCCAAATTAAATTTTATACAGAAAATCCTTATCTCAGCATCTTAAATTATTATAGCTTCAAATTCTTACTTAGCGAATAAGAAAACCATTTTATCATAATTACAGCTTGAAACCACTTAATTCCAATCCAACATCATTCAACATTCTTTAATTTTGCAATATTTTTGTAAATAGTCCTTAAATTTTCTCCAATCTTCTTCTGCAGACTCTTCTCCCTGATCACGGATTCTGCCAGAAGGGTTAACTAATTGTAAAATGACTAGCCAATGAGAACCCAGGGGGCAGAGTTAACTGTGTATAAGGTTTAAGCACAGAGGGGTTTTTTAAAGAGAGTTAGAGTTGTTGAGAAGTCACTCTGGAGTTAGAAGAGACAGAGAAGAAAAGTCTGTGGGTTGGGCTAGTCTGGTGGGAGAGAGTGAGAGAATTTGTTAAGAGGAGTCAGTCAAACAGTTGAGATAATCAGTCAGAAGGTATTAGGAAGGTAAAAAGGTAAAGGGACCTCTGACCATTAGGTCCAGTCACGGCCGACTCTGGGGTTGCGGCGCTCATCTCGCTTTATTGGCCAAGGGAGCCGGCGTGCAGCTTCCGGGTCATGTGGCCAGCATGACTAAGCCACTTCTGGCGAACCAGAGCAGCGCACGGAAATGCCGTTTACCTTCCTGCCGGAGCAGTACCTATTTATCTACTTGCACTTTGACATGCTTTCCAACTGCTAGGTTGGCAGGAGCAGGGACCGAGTAACGGGAGCTCACCCCGTCACGGGGATGTGAACCGCCGACCTTCTGATCGGCAAGTCCTAGGCTCTGTGGTTTAGAGCCAGTAAAGAAACTAAAGCTAAGATACTGACAGGAATATTAACTGAGAAACCATAAACTTGTTAATGTTTGTAAAATAAACTTGTTTTTTTGGTTCACTTTTAACAACTGACTGGACTCAGTGTTTTACCAGAGAGTAATTGGTTGGTGGCAGCGGGGAAGCAAGCACAGAGGTGGCATAGGGATCAATAGACCATTAAACGTCTGGGGACCTTGTGTGATCACCACAGTTCCGAAAAACAAGGAAGAAAAATGAGTGCCCACTCTGCAGCTGCCCACCACCACAATTTGAAGCCAGGAAAAGCCCAAAGGGTGCCCTCAAAGCTGGCATACCTACGTTGATTCCCTTATGTTTTATCCTTCCCAAACTCTTGCAAGTGAGTGCAGGTTTAAGATTACTATCAACCTACAGTGGCGTAGCGTGGGTTGTCAGCACCCGGGGCAAGGCAAGTAATTTGTGCCCCCTAACCCATGGATTTGCGCCCCCTAACCCGTGGATTTGCGCCCCCTAACCCTAACCCCCAGATGTTGTGCCCGGTGCGGCCGGCCCCCCCTGCACCCCCCACGCTACGCCACTGTCAACCTAGAATCTTATGCAGTTCCTTTTCTAAGCAATCCATTTTCTCAGCTCCTTTGAGTCTGACTCTACATGATAATCTCTACCTGGGTTTGTGGAAAGTGAGGAGGGGGCAGAGAGGGAGGGGGGGTCAACAGTGAAACTCTGAGTGACATTTTTAGTGCTAAAACATCTTTTATTTACCTCTTCATGAATCAAGAAAACCTCTTATTCTTATCACTTTTGAAAAATTGCCAAGCTGTCGCTAAATTGTACACTGCCTGTTGCTGACAGTTCGTTCTCACCTTTGTGTCAGCCGCGCTAGAATTCATTGCTGTAATCAATGTAAATGCCTTGTTTGCTTACATTTCCTTCCGAGGATTTTTCAACCCTTCACATCAAGGTTCCTGTCCTCTGAGATGAGAAGAAAAATAGATAAGGAAGATCAGCTCTTTTCTTCAGTGTTTCAAAAATGGATTGTGGAAGGTGTGTGTAATCATCTGAGTGTTATACATGAGGAAAACACCCTCTTGGTTATTTAATTTATTTACAGCTAGACATGGTGTACTTTACCAAAGAGCAATGTAAGAACAGATCTACAGAGAAAAATATAATTTCAGGCCAGGCAGAGAACATCTGAGTAGTGATCCTTTCATACACTAGCCTACAGGATGCTCTCCATCTTCAAATCTTGCCTTATGACTGTTTCTTCAGAGGATTGGGGCACACGATAAGTTGCATGAAAGGGCAGGCCTGGAAATCTCACCTGACTTGCATCTCCAAAGTAGACTGCTGGAATCCTCATTGGCACAGGCACCAGCGATGGATTTGGGATGGCGCAGGTGGTTCCAAAGGGATGCAAAATCGAGAAGATCTGTAACTGAGAGGATACATTTGGGCTTGCACAGGGCACCATATCATGAAGGGTTACAAAAATCTTCCCCTGACTTGCTACACACTTTCCTCTGTGCTGATCTGATGGGGTGGATGGTACTCCTCGGACATGGACCACTTATAAACGCCACCTCCAACTCCTCGAAAGGTTCCGTCAACGGCGTCTCTGAAAATTGTTACACATCACTTGGGAAGAGAGGCGAACTAACATCAGTGTACTGGGAGAAGCAAAGTTCACCAGTGTGGAAGCAATGATTCTTCAACATCAACTTTGTTGGACAGAATAAAAAAATTCCTTCCAGTAGCACCTTAAAGACCAACTAAGTTAGTTCTTGGTATGAGCTTTCGTGTGCATGCACACTTCTTCAGATACACTGAAACAGAAGTTGCCGGATCCTTCTATATAGTGAGAAGGTGGGGGAGGGGTATTACTCAGAAGGGTGGTGGGAATGGGTGATTGGCAGATAGCTGAGATGAGCCTGTTGACGACTCTTAACGACTGCAATAGGTCTTACAGGAAAAGGTAAGGGGTGAGAAGGTGAAAAATGGTTAGTCATGTATAATGAGATAAGAATCCAATGTCTTTGTTCAGACCAGGTCTCTCCATGGTTTTAAGTTTGGTAATGAGTTGCAATTCAGCAGCTTCTCTTTCCAGTCTATTTCTGAAATTCCTTTGTAGTAAAACAGCTACTTTGAGATCTTGTATAGAATGTCCTGGGAGATTGAAGTGTTTGGCGTAAGGTTTGTCCTGTTTGTCCAATGTTTGTTGGACAGGTCATGTTGTGCGGATGCCTGATGATCGTCTTCCAAAGCAACTACTCTATTCTGAACTTAAAAAATGGAAATGCTGGTGGTCAGCAAAAGAGACTCAAAGACTCTCAAGGCAAATCTAAAAAATGTAGTATAAACACTGACAACTGGGAAACACTGGCCTGTGAGCTCCCCAATTGGACAACAGCCTTTACCAAAGGTGTCATAAGGCTTTGAAGACGCTCAAATGCAGGATGAAAGAGAGAAACGTGCTAAGAAGAAGGCACGCTTGGCAAACCCTCACTGTGATCAACTCCTGCCCAGAAACCTATGTCCCCACTGTGGAAGGACGTGTGGATCCAGAATTGGCCTCCAAAGTCACTTACGGACTCACTGTTAAGACTGTGTTCATGGGAGACCATCTTACTTTGCTACGAGTGATTGCCAAAGAAGAGAAGAAGAAGACTCCTCAGACAGCCCGATTGGGCTCTTTGATATCAGCTTTTACCTGTGGCTCCTAGAAGGTGTTCCATCACATCTAGTTTGACTCCCAGAGTCTCCTCAGAATGAAACCCAACAATCCTATTTATTACAGGCCCAGGTCCATAGAATCTCCACCTGTACCTTAAAAAGCAGTCATTTTGCCATTGCTTGTATGTATGCATGTATTATTTACTTCATTGTGCTTTAAAAAGGGAACTTATTTCAATTAGCCTTCATGTGGACCACAAAAGCACATAGCTAAATATTTTATGTTCTATTCTAGATTAATCACTAAAGCAGAGTGTACAATTTCAGTGAATAATTTATTTGAGGAATATTATTGTCCTCCATTTTCCTGGAAGCATTTCTGAAGTTTCTTCAGTTCCTTTATTTGAAATTATACTCTAATTGATGCTTGTTCTCTAGACGTTTAACACTCCCATGACCTAATACTGTGTGCCTACATATGACCAGATTTAGAGAGACAGAAATTTGTCTACAGGTTGAGTCTTCTTTCCAAACGGCAAGCTAATATAACATCTGTTTTATCTATCTCTTCCTATTTGAGAGGCTCAGAGAAGCTTACAGTCTGAAAACAAAAGCCAGGAGACAGAGGAAAAGATACAACACTTCCAGAGGTTTACATTTGTATCAAGGCCAAAATTCCTCACAGAACTGTGCAGCACTAACCGCCATCTTTCCAAAATGAATGTTATTTATCTCAGTTTGATGCCAACAGACAAGACAGAGCTCACCCACACACCCAGCTGCCTGATACTCCAGCTTGTCCAATCTTTCTAGCTTCAGTTAAGCCTTTCCACACCAACCACACCAGTGACTTACTGCAACAACTTCATGGGAGCTGCAACACCTATTTTTCTTGGGGAAAAGCACGGCTCACAGCCCCTCTCGTTAGGGGCATGACTTCAGATTTGTACGACCTGCAGGCAGCTCCTTAGCTCTCATCGGAGGCAGACTATAAATTGAAATGAAATGAGCTCCAATGAAACGGTTAACAGAAACTGGACTTGTGAGATTCTTTGCAGAGGAACCAGGCAGAAGGCCTTCTCGGTAGTGGCACCCGCCCTGTGGAATGCCCTCCCATCAGATGTCAAGGAAATAAACAACTACAGTGCAGTGGCGTAGCGTGGGGGGTGCCAGGGGTGCCGACCGCACCGGGCGCAACATCTGGGGGGGGCGCGAGTCCAGAGGGAAGGGACAAGTTCCTTCCTCCGCCGGGCTCCCCGCCGCCACCGCCAGCCTTGCGCCCTAGCGCGCGCGCCCCCCGCCGTCGCTGTGGCTGCGCTCCGCTCACTGCTCGCAGGAGGAGCAGCCGCTGCAGCAGCGCCGACGCCGCCACCGACGCCTGGCCGGGCACGGGCAGCCTCTGCACCCTGCCGCCGCCGCCATCCCCTCGGCCCAGCCACTGGCGGCGGCTGCTTCTGCCTCCATCCTCCTCCGGGCAAGCAGCGTTGTTTGCGCGGCAACTCGCAGGTTAGGGGTTGGGGGGGGCGCAAATTACTTGCCTTGCCCCGGGTTAGGGGGCGCAAATTACTTGCGTTGCCCCGGGTACTGACAACTCACGCTACGCCGCTGCTACAGTGGTAACTCCAGGTAACAGACGCTTCAGGTTACAGACTCTGCTAACCCAGAAATAGTACCTTGGGTTAAGAACTTTGCTTCAGGATGAGAACAGAAATCATGCTCCGGCAGCATGGTGGCAGTGGGAGGCCTCATTAACTAAAGTGGTGCTTCAGGTTAAGAACAGTTTCAGTTTAAGAACAGACCTCCGGAATGAATTAAGTTCTTAATCCGAGGTACCACTGTATCTGACCAGAAGACATCTGAAAGCAACCCCGCAACGGGAATTTTTTTTAATGTCTAACGTTTTACAATCTTTTATGTGCTGTAAGCTGCCCATAGCAGCTGGGGAAACTCAGCCAGATGTGCAGGGTATAAATAATGAAATAATAATAATAAATTGGCAAGTGATACCTGAGCAGCCACTACACTGCAGCCCTCCCATTAGTTCATCCATCCACCGTTTCAGAATACCAAACATCAAGTATCTACCTTTTTAATACTCTGAGGGTCCTTTCACACCTGCCTACAATTTTGCCGATTTGAGAACTGCTGACTTGTTTAATATGTTTTAGTTTGTTATGAGCTGTTTTGGATTTAGTCATAAAGAGAAGTAGGATACTTGGCTAGTTTAGATGTATTCAAGTCTCCAGGGCCAGATGAACTGCATCCAAGAGTATTAAAAGAACTGGCAGATGTGATCTCAAAACCACTGGCAGTCATCTTTGAGAATTCCTGGAGAACAGGTGAAGTCCCGGCAGACTGGAGGAGGGCAAATGTTGTCCCTATTTTCAAACAGGGGAAAAGAGAGGACCCAAATAATTACCGCCCAGTCAGTCTGACATCAATACCAGGGAAGATTCTGGAGCAGATCATTAAGCAAACAGTCTGTGAGCACCTAGAAAGGAATGCTGTGATCACCAATAGTCAGCATGGATTTCTGAAAAATAAGTCGTGTCAGACTAACCTGATCTCGTTTTTTTGACAGAATTACAAGCCTGGTAGATGAAGGGAACACAGTGGATGTAGCCTACCTTGATTTCAGCAAGGCATTTGACAAGGTGCCCCATGATATTCTTGTAAAGAAGCTGGTAAAATGCGGTCTTGACTATGCTACCACTCAGTGGATTTGTAACTGGCTGACTGACCGAACCCAAAGGGTGCTCATCAATGGTTCCTCTTCATCCTGGAGAAGAGTGACTAGTGGGGTGCCACAGGGTTCTGTCTTGGGCCCGGTCTTATTCAACATCTTTATCAATGACTTGGATGATGGACTCAAGGGCATCCTGATTAAAATTTGCAGATGACACCAAACTGGGAGGGGTGGCTAACACCCCAGAGGACAGGATCACACTTCAAAACGACCTTGACAGATTAGAGAACTGGGCCAAAACAAACAAGATGAATTTTAACAGGGAGAAATGTAAAGTATTGCACTTGGGCAAAAAAAATGAGAGGCACAAATACAAGATGGGTGACACCTGGCTTGAGAGCAGTACATGTGAAAAGGATCTAGGAGTTTTGGTGGACCACAAAATTGACATGAGCCAACAGTGTGACGCGGCAGCAAAAAAAAGCCAATGCAATTCTGGGCTGCATCAATAGGAGTATAGCATCTAGATCAAGGGAAGTAATAGTGCCACTATATTCTGCTCTGGTCAGACCTCACCTGGAGTACTGTGTCCAGTTCTGGGCACCACAATTCAAGAAGGACACTGGCAAACTGGAACGTGTCCAGAGGAGGGCAACCAAAATGGTCAAAGGCCTGGAAACGATGCCTTATGAGGAACGGCTAAGGGAGCTGGGCATGTTTAGCCTGGAGAAGAGGAGGTTAAGGGGTGATATGATAGCCATGTTCAAATATATAAAAGGATGTCACATAGAGGAGGGAAAAAGGTTGTTTTCTGCCGCTCCAGAGAAGCGGACACGGAGCAATGGATCCAAACTACAAGAAAGAAGATTCCACCTAAACATTAGGAAGAACTTCCTGACAGTAAGAGCTGTTTGACAGTGGAATTTGCTGCCAAGGAGTGTGGCGGAGTCTCCTTCTGTGGAGGTCTTTAAGCAGAGGCTTGACAACCATATGTCAGGAGTGCTCTGATGGTGTTTCCAGCTTGGCAGGGGGTTGGACTCGATGGCCCTTGTGGTCTCTTCCAACTATATGATTCTATGATTCTATAATTCTAAATATTTTTTTTGAAAAAACCCCTAAGGCCCGGGGTCACAATTTCAGCAAAAATCTGACTTTTGTTGATTCACTCAAAAATGGTGCCAACCAGTTGCAAATGCTCCCCTGAAAGCTTTGGCGATGGAAACAGAAGGATTTTTATCACAGGACAAGAAATCAGCCCTCAAAAACTTAACCAGCGCAACGGCGCAAAAGTTTTTTTGAAAAATTCCTAAGCCCCGGGGTTACAATTTCTGCAAAAATCTGACTTTTCGCAATTCACTCAAAAATGGTGCCAGAAGCTTGAAAATGCTCTCCTGAAAGGTTTGGCAGTCGAAACAGAAGGCTTCTTATCACAGGACAAGAAATCAGCCCTCGAAAACTTAACCTGTGGAAAATTTTTTTTTGAAAAAATCCCTAAGCCCCGGGGTCACAATTTCTGCAAAAATCGGACTTTTGGCAATTCACTCAAAAATGGTGCCAACCAGTTGCAAATGCTCCCCTGAAAGCTTTGGCGATGGAAACAGAAGGCTTTTTATCACAGGACAAGAAATCAGCCCTCAAAAACTTAACCGGCAGAAAATATTTTTCTGAAGAAATCCCTAAGCCCCGGGGTCACAATTTCAGCAAAAATCTGACTTTTGGCAACTCACTCAAAAATGGTGCCAAAAGCTTGAAAATGCTCCCCTGAAAGGTTTGGCACTCGAAACAGAAGGCTTTTTATCACAGGACAAGAAATCAGCCCTCAAAAACTTAACCGGCAGAAAATATTTTTTTGAAAAAATCCCTAAGCCCCGGGGTCACAATTTCAGCAGAAATCTGACTTTTGGCAATTCACTCAAAAATGGTGCCAAAAGCTTGAAAATGCTCCCCTGAAAGGTTTGGGACTCAAAACAGAAGGCTTTTTATCACAGGACAAGAAATGAGCCCTCAAAAATTAATCCGGCAGAAAATATTTTTTTGAAAAATCCCTAAGCCCCGGGGTCACAATTTCAGCAAAAATCTGACTTTTGGCAATTCATTCAAAAATGGTGCCAACCGGTTGCAAATGCTCCCCTGACAGGTTTGGCACTCGAAAGAGAAGGCTTTTTATCACAGGACAAGAAATCAGCCCTCAAAAACTTAACCGGCAGAAAATATTTTTTTGAAAAAATCCCTAAGCCCCGGGGTCACAATTTCAGCAAAAATCTGACTTTTGGCAATTCACTCAAAAATTGTGCCAACCGGTTGCAAATGCTCCCCTGACAGGTTTGGCACTTGAAACAGAAGGCTTTTTATCACAGGACAAGAAATCAGCCCTCAAAAACTTAACCGGCAGAAAATATTTTTTTGAAAAAACCCCTAAGCCCCGGGGTCACAATTTCAGGAAAAAACTGACTTTTGGCAATTCACTCAAAAATTGTGCCAACCGGTTGCAAATGCTCCCCTGAAAGCTTTGGCGATGGAAACAGAAGGATTTTCATCACAGGACAAGAAATCAGCCTTCAAAAACTTAATCGGCAGAAAATATTTTTTTGAAAAAATCCCTAAGCCCCGGGGTCACAATTTCAGCAAAAATCTGACTTTTGGCACTTCACTCAAAAATGATGCCAAAAGCTTGAAAATGCTCTCCTGAAAGGTTTGGCACTCGAAACAGAAGGCTTTTCATCATAGGACAAGAAATCAGCCCTCAAAAACTTAACCGGCAGAAAATATTTTTTTGAAAAAATCCCTAAGCCCCGGGGTCACAATTTCAGCAAAAATCTGACTTTTGGCAATTCACTCAAAAATCGTGCCAAAAGCTTGAAAATGCTCCCCTGAAAGGTTTGGGACTCAAAACAGAAGGATTTTTATCACAGGACAAGAAATGAGCCCTCAAAAATTTATCCGGCAGAAAATATTTTTTTGAAAAAATCCCTAAGCCCCGGGGTCACAATTTCAGCAAAAATCTGACTTTTGGCAATTCACTCAAAAATTGTGCCAACCGGTTGCAAATGCTCCCCTGACAGGTTTGGCACTTGAAACAGAAGGCTATTTATCGCAGGACAAGAAATCAGCCCTCAAAAACTTAACCTGCAGAAAATATTTTTTTGAAAAAATCGCTAAGCCCCGGGGTCACAATTTCAGGAAAAAACTGACTTTTGGCAATTCACTCAAAAATTGTGCCAACCGGTTGCAAATGCTCCCCTGAAAGCTTTGGCGATGGAAACAGAAGGATTTGCATCACAGGACAAGAAATCAGCCTTCAAAAACTTAACCGGCAGAAAATATTTTTTTGAAAAAATCCCTAAGCCCCGGGGTCACAATTTCAGCAGAAATCTGACTTTTGGCAATTCACTCAAAAATGGTGCCAAAAGCTTGAAAATGCTCCCCTGTAAGCTTTGGCGATGGAAACAGAAGGCTTTTTATCACAGGACAAGAAATCAGCCCTCAAAAACTTAACCGGCAGAAAATATTTTTTTGAAAAAATCCCTAAGCCCCGGGGTCACAATTTCAGCAAAAATCTGACTTTTGGCAATTCACTCAAAAATTGTGCCAACCGGTTGCAAATGCTCCCCTGACAGGTTTGGCACTTGAAACAGAAGGCTATTTATCGCAGGACAAGAAATCAGCCCTCAAAAACTTAACCTGCAGAAAATATTTTTTTGAAAAAATCGCTAAGCCCCGGGGTCACAATTTCAGGAAAAAACTGACTTTTGGCAATTCACTCAAAAATTGTGCCAACCGGTTGCAAATGCTCCCCTGAAAGCTTTGGCGATGGAAACAGAAGGATTTGCATCACAGGACAAGAAATCAGCCTTCAAAAACTTAACCGGCAGAAAATATTTTTTTGAAAAAATCCCTAAGCCCCGGGGTCACAATTTCAGCAGAAATCTGACTTTTGGCAATTCACTCAAAAATGGTGCCAAAAGCTTGAAAATGCTCCCCTGTAAGCTTTGGCGATGGAAACAGAAGGCTTTTTATCACAGGACAAGAAATCAGCCCTCAAAAACTTAACCGGCAGAAAATATTTTTTTGAAAAAATCCCTAAGCCCCGGGGTCACAATTTCAGCAAAAATCTGACTTTTGGCAATTCACTCAAAAATTGTGCCAACCGGTTGCAAATGCTCCCCTGACAGGTTTGGCACTTGAAACAGAAGGCTATTTATCGCAGGACAAGAAATCAGCCCTCAAAAACTTAACCTGCAGAAAATATTTTTTTGAAAAAATCGCTAAGCCCCGGGGTCACAATTTCAGGAAAAAACTGACTTTTGGCAATTCACTCAAAAATTGTGCCAACCGGTTGCAAATGCTCCCCTGAAAGCTTTGGCGATGGAAACAGAAGGATTTGCATCACAGGACAAGAAATCAGCCTTCAAAAACTTAACCGGCAGAAAATATTTTTTTGAAAAAATCCCTAAGCCCCGGGGTCACAATTTCAGCAAAAATCTGACTTTTGGCACTTCACTCAAAAATGATGCCAAAAGCTTGAAAATGCTCTCCTGAAAGGTTTGGCACTCGAAACAGAAGGCTTTTCATCACAGGACAAGAAATCAGCCCTCAAAAACTTAACCGGCAGAAAATATTTTTCTGAAAAAATCCCTAAGCCCCGGGGTCACAATTTCAGCAAAAATCTGATTTTTGGCAGTTCACTCAAAAATGGTGCCAAGCGGTTGCAAATGCTCCCCTGAAAGCTTTGGCGATGGAAACAGAAGGTTTTTTATAACAGGACAAGAAATCAGCCTTCAAAAACTTAACCGGCAGAAAATATTTTTTTGAAAAAATCCCTAAGCCCCGGGGTCACAATTTCAGCAAAAATCTGACTTTTGGCAATTCACTCAAAAATGGTGCCAGAAGCTTGAAAATGCTCCCCTGACAGGTTTGGCACTCGAAACAGAAGGCTTTTTATCACAGGTCAAGAAATCAGCCCTCAAAAACTTAACCGGCAGAAAATATTTTTTTGAAAAAATCCCTAAGCCCTGGGGTCACAATTTCAGCAAAAATCTGACTTTTGGCACTTCACTCAAAAATGATGCCAAAAGCTTGAAAATGCTGTCCTGAAAGGTTTGGCACTCGAAACAGAAGGCTTTTCATCACAGGACAAGAAATCAGCCCTCAAAAACTTAACCGGCAGAAAATATTTTTCTGAAAAAATCCCTAAGCCCCGGGGTCACAATTTCAGCAAAAATCTGACTTTTGGCAGTTCACTCAAAAATGGTGCCAAGCGGTTGCAAATGCTCCCCTGAAAGCTTTGGCGATGGAAACAGAAGGTTTTTTATAACAGGATAAGAAATCAGCCTTCAAAAACTTAACCGGCAGAAAATATTTTTTTGAAAAAATCCCTAAGCCCCGGGGTCACAATTTCAGCAAAAATCTGACTTTTGGCAATTCTCTCAAAAATGGTGCCAACCGGTTGCAAATGCTCCCCTGACAGGTTTGGCACTCGAAAAAGAAGGCTTTTTATCACAGGACAAGAAATCAGCCCTCAAAAACTTAACCGGCAGAAAATATTTTTTTGAAAAAATCCCTAAGCCCTGGGGTCACAATTTCAGCAAAAATCTGACTTCTGGCAGTTCAATCAAAAATGGTGCCAAAAGCTTGAAAATGCTCCCCTGAAAGGTTTGGCCCTCGAAACAGAAGGCTTTTTATCACAGGACAGGAAATCAGCCGTCAAAAACTTAACCGGCAGAAAATATTTTTTTGAAAAAATCCCTAAGCCCCGGGGTCACAATTTCAGCAGAAATCTGACTTTTGGCAATTCACTCAAAAATGGTACCAAAAGCTTGAAAATGCTCCCCTGTAAGCTTTGGCGATGGAAACAGAAGGCTTTTTATCACAGTACAAGAAATCAGCCCTCAAAAACTTAACCGGCAGAAAATATTTTTTTGAAAAAAATCCCTAAGCCCCGGGGTCACAATTTCAGCAAAAATCTGATTTTTGGCAGTTCACTCAAAAATGGTGCCAACCGGTTGCAAATGCTCCCCTGAAAGCTTTGGCGATGGAAACAGAAGGCTTTTTATCACAGGACAAGAAATCAGCCCTCAAAAACTTAACCGGCAGAAAATATTTTTTTGAAAAAATCCCTAAGCCCCGGGGTCACAATTTCAGCAGAAATCTGACTTTTGGCAATTCACTCAAAAATGGTGCCAAAAGCTTGAAAATGCTCCCCTGTAAGCTTTGGCGATGGAAACAGAAGGCTTTTTATCACAGTACAAGAAATCAGCCCTCAAAAACTTAACCGGCAGAAAATATTTTTTTGAAAAAAATCCCTAAGCCCCGGGGTCACAATTTCAGCAAAAATCTGATTTTTGGCAGTTCACTCAAAAATGGTGCCAACCGGTTGCAAATGCTCCCCTGAAAGCTTTGGCGATGGAAACAGAAGGCTTTTTATCACAGGACAAGAAATCAGCCCTCAAAAACTTAACCGGCAGAAAATATTTTTTTGAAAAATCCCTAAGCCCCGGGGTCACAATTTCGGCAAAAATCTGACTTTTGGCAATTCACTCAAAAATGGTGCCAACCGGTTGCAAATGCTCCCCTGACAGGTTTGGCACTTGAAACAGAAGGCTTTTTATCACAGGACAAGAAATCAGCCCTCAAAAACTTAACCGGCAGAAAATATTTTTTTGAAAAAATCCCTAAGCCCCGGGGTCACAATTTCAGCAAAAATCTGATTTTTGGCAGTTCACTCAAAAATGGTGCCAACCGGTTGCAAATGCTCCCCCGAAAGCTTTGGCGATGGAAAAAGAAGGCTTTTTATCACAGGACAAGAAATCAGCCCTCCAAAACTTAACCGGCAGAAAATATTTTTTTGAAAAATCCCTAAGCCCCGGGGTCACAATTTCAGCAAAAATCTGACTTTTGGCAATTCACTGAAAAATGGTGCCAAAAGCTTGAAAATGTTCCCCTGAAAGGTTTGGCACTCAAAACAGACGGATTTTTATCACAGGACAAGAAATCAGCCCTCAAAAACTTATCCGGCAGAAAATATTTTTTTGCAAAAATCCCTAAGGCCCGGGGTCACAATTTCAGCAAAAATCTGACTTTTGGCAGTTCACTCAAAAATGGTGCCAAAAGCTTGAAAATGCTCCCCTGAAAGCTTTGGAGATGGAAAAAGAAGGCTTTTTATCACAGGACAAGAAATCAGCCCTCAAAAACTTAACCGGCAGAAAATATTTTTTTGAAAAAATCCCTAAGCCCCGGGGTCACAATTTCGGCAAAAATCTGACTTTTGGCAATTCACTCAAAAATGGTGCCAACCGGTTGCAAATGCTCCCCTGACAGGTTTGGCACTTGAAACAGAAGGCTTTTTATCACAGGACAAGAAATCAGCCCTCAAAAACTTAACCGGCAGAAAATATTTTTTTGAAAAAATCCCTAAGCCCCGGGGTCACAATTTCAGCAAAAATCTGATTTTTGGCAGTTCACTCAAAAATGGTGCCAACCGGTTGCAAATGCTCCCCTGAAAGCTTTGGCGATGGAAAAAGAAGGCTTTTTATCACAGGACAAGAAATCAGCCCTCCAAAACTTAACCGGCAGAAAATATTTTTTTGAAAAATCCCTAAGCCCCGGGGTCACAATTTCAGCAAAAATCTGACTTTTGGCAATTCACTGAAAAATGGTGCCAAAAGCTTGAAAATGTTCCCCTGAAAGGTTTGGCACTCAAAACAGAAGGCTTTTTATAACAGGACAAGAAATCAGCCCTCAAAAACTTATCCGGCAGAAAATATTTTTTTGAAAAAATCCCTAAGCCCCAGGGTCACAATTTCAGCAAAAATCTGACTTTTGGCAATTCACTGAAAAATGGTGCCAAAAGCTTGAAAATGCTCCGTTGAAAGCTTTGGCGATGGAAACAGAAGGCTTTTTATCAAAGGACAAGAAATCAGCCCTCAAAAACTTAACCGGCAGAAAATATTTTTTTGAAAAAATCCCTAAGCCCCGGGGTCACAATTTCAGCAGAAATCTGACTTTTGGCAATTCACTGAAAAATGGTGCCAAAAGCTTGAAAATGGTCCGCTGAAAGCTTTGGCGATGGAAACAGAAGGCTTTTTATCACAGGACAAGAAATCAGCCCTCAAAAACTTAACCGGCAGAAAATATTTTTTTGAAAAATCCCTAAGCCCCGGGGTCATAATTTCAGCAAAAATCTGACTTTTGCAGTTCACTCAAAAATGGTGCCAACCGGTTGCAAATGCTCCCCTGAAAGCTTTGGCGATGGAAACAGAAGGCTTTTTATCACAGGACAAGAAATCAGCCCTCAAAAACTTAACCGGCAGAAAATATTTTTTTGAAAAAATCCCTAAGCCCCGGGGTCACAATTTCAGGAAAAATCTGATTTTTGGCAGTTCACTCAAAAATGGTGCCAACCGGTTGCAAATGCTCCCCTGAAAGCTTTGGCGATGGAAACAGAAGGCTTTTTATCACATTACAAGAAATCAGCCCTCCAAAACTTAACCGGCAGAAAATATTTTTTTGAAAAATCCCTAAGCCCCGGGGTCACAATTTCAGCAAAAATCTGACTTTTGGCAATTCACTGAAAAATGGTGCCAAAAGCTTGAAAATATTCCCCTGAAAGGTTTGGCACTCAAAACAGACGGATTTTTATCACAGGACAAGAAATCAGCCCTCAAAAACTTATCCGGCAGAAAATATTTTTTTGAAAAAATCCCTAAGCCCCGGGGTCACAATTTCAGCAAAAATCTGACTTTTGGCAGTTCACTCAAAAATGGTGCCAAAAGCTTGAAAATGGTCCGCTGAAAGCTTTGGCGATGGAAACAGAAGGCTTTTTATCACAGGACAAGAAATCAGCCCTCAAAAACTTAACCGGCAGAAAATATTTTTTTGAAAAATCCCTAAGCCCCGGGGTCATAATTTCAGCAAAAATCTGACTTTTGCAGTTCACTCAAAAATGGTGCCAACCGGTTGCAAATGCTCCCCTGAAAGCTTTGGCGATGGAAACAGAAGGCTTTTTATCACAGGACAAGAAATCAGCCCTCAAAAACTTAACCGGCAGAAAATATTTTTTTGAAAAAATCCCTAAGCCCCGGGGTCACAATTTCAGCAAAAATCTGATTTTTGGCAGTTCACTCAAAAATGGTGCCAACCGGTTGCAAATGCTCCCCTGAAAGCTTTGGCGATGGAAACAGAAGGCTTTTTATCACATTACAAGAAATCAGCCCTCCAAAACTTAACCGGCAGAAAATATTTTTTTGAAAAATCCCTAAGCCCCGGGGTCACAATTTCAGCAAAAATCTGACTTTTGGCAATTCACTGAAAAATGGTGCCAAAAGCTTGAAAATATTCCCCTGAAAGGTTTGGCACTCAAAACAGACGGATTTTTATCACAGGACAAGAAATCAGCCCTCAAAAACTTATCCGGCAGAAAATATTTTTTTGAAAAAATCCCTAAGCCCCGGGGTCACAATTTCAGCAAAAATCTGACTTTTGGCAGTTCACTCAAAAATGGTGCCAACCGGTTGCAAATGCTCCCCTGAAAGCTTTGGCGATGGAAACAGACGGCTTTTTATCACAGGACAAGAAATCAGCCCTCAAAAACTTAACCGGCAAAAAATATTTTTTTGAAAAAATCCCTAAGCCCCGGGGTCACAATTTCAGCAAACATCTGACTTTTGGCAATTCACTAAAAAATGGTGCCAAAAGCTTGCAAATGCTACCCTGAAAGCTTTGGCGATGGAAACAGAAGGCTTTTTATCACATTACAAGAAATCAGCCCTCAAAAACTTAACCGGCAGAAAATATTTTTTTGAAAAAATCCCTAAGCCCCGGGGTCACAATTTCAGCAGAAATCTGACTTTTGGCAATTCACTCAAAAATGGTGCCAAAAGCTTGAAAATGCTCCCCAGTAAGCTTTGGCGATGGAAACAGAAGGCTTTTTATCACAGTACAAGAAATCAGCCCTCAAAAACTTAACCGGCAGAAAATATTTTTTTGAAAAAATCCCTAAGCCCCAGGGTCACAATTTCAGCAAAAATCTGACTTTTGGCAATTCACTCAAAAATGGTGCCAACCGGTTGCAAATGCTCCCCTGACAGGTTTGGCACTTGAAACAGAAGCCTTTTTATCACAGGACCAGAAATCAGCCCTCAAAAACTTAACCGGCAGAAAATATTTTTTTGAAAAAATCCCTAAGCCCCGGGGTCACAATTTCAGCAAAAATCTGACTTTTGGCAATTCACTAAAAAATGGTGCCAAAAGCTTGCAAATGCTACCCTGAAAGCTTTGGCGATGGAAACAGAAGGCTTTTTATCACAGGACAAGAAATCAGCCCTCAAAAACTTAACCGGCAGAAAATATTTTTTTGAAAAAATCCCTAAGCCCCGGGGTCACAATTTCAGCAAAAATCTGACTTTTGGCAATTCACTCAAAAATGGTGCCAAAAGCTTGAAAATGCTCCCCTGTAAGCTTTGGCGATGGAAACAGAAGGCTTTTTATCACAGTACAAGAAATCAGCCCTCAAAAACTTAACCGGCAGAAAATATTTTTTTGAAAAAATCCCTAAGCCCCAGGGTCACAATTTCAGCAAAAATCTGACTTTTGGCAATTCACTCAAAAATGGTGCCAACCGGTTGCAAATGCTCCCCTGACAGGTTTGGCACTTGAAACAGAAGGCTTTTTATCACAGGACCAGAAATCAGCCCTCAAAAACTTAACCGGCAGAAAATATTTTTTTGAAAAAATCCCTAAGCCCCGGGGTCACAATTTCAGCAGAAAACTGACTTTTGGCAATTCACTCAAAAATGGTGCCAAAAGCTTGAAAATGCTCCGCTGAAAGCTTTGGCGATGGAAACAGAAGGCTTTTTATCACAGGACAAGAAATCAGCCCTCAAAAACTTAACCGGCAGAAAATATTTTTTTGAAAAAATCCCTAAGCCCCGGGGTCACAATTTCAGCAGAAATCTGACTTTTGGCAATTCACTGAAAAATGGTGCCAAAAGCTTGAAAATGCTCCGCTGAAAGCTTTGGCGATGGAAACAGAAGGCTTTTTATCACAGTACAAGAAATCAGCCCTCAAAAACTTAACCGGCAGAAAATATGTTTTTGAAAAAATCCCTAAGCCCCGGGGTCACAATTTCAGCAAAAATCTGACTTTTGGCAATTCACTCAAAAATGGTGCCAAAAGCTTGAAAATGCTCCCCTGAAAGGTTTGGAACTCAAAACAGACGGATTTTTATCACAGGACAAGAAATCAGTCCTCAAAAACTTAACCGGCAGAAAATATTTTTTTGAAAAAATCCCTAAGCCCCGGGGTCACAATTTCAGCAAAAATCTGACTTTTGGCAGTTCACTCAAAAATGGTGCCAACCGGTTGCAAATGCTTCGCTGAAAGCTTTGGCGATGGAAACAGAAGGCTTTTTATCACAGGACAAGAAATCAGCCCTCAAAAACTTAACCGGCAGAAAATATTTTTTTGAAAAATCCCTAAGCCCCGGGGTCACAATTTCAGCAAAAATCTGACTTTTGGCAATTCACTCAAAAATGGTGCCAACCGGTTGCAAATGCTCCCCTGACAGGTTTGGCACTTGAAACAGAAGGCTTTTTATCACAGGACAAGAAATCAGCCCTCAAAAACTTAACCGGCAGAAAATATTTTTTTGAAAAAATCCCTAAGCCCCGGGGTCACAATTTCAGCAAAAATCTGACTTTTGGCAGTTCACTCAAAAATGGTGCCAACCGGTTGCAAATGCTCCCCTGAAAGCTTTGGCGATGGAAACAGAAGGCTTTTTATCACAGGACAAAAAATCAGCCCTCAAAAACTTAACCGGCAGAAAATATTTTTTTGAAAAAATCCCTAAGCCCCGGGGTCACAATTTCAGCAAAAATCTGATTTTTGGCAGTTCACTCAAAAATGGTGCCAACCGGTTGCAAATGCTCCCCTGAAAGCTTTGGCGATGGAAACAGAAGGCTTTTTATCACAGGACAAGAAATCAGCCCTCCAAAACTTAACCGGCAGAAAATATTTTTTTGAAAAATCCCTAAGCCCCGGGGTCACAATTTCAGCAAAAATCTGACTTTTGGCAATTCACTGAAAAATGGTGCCAAAAGCTTGAAAATGTTCCCCTGAAAGGTTTGGCACTCAAAACAGACGGATTTTTATCACAGGACAAGAAATCAGCCCTCAAAAACTTATCCGGCAGAAAATATTTTTTTGAAAAAATCCCTAAGCCCCGGGGTCACAATTTCAGCAAAAATCTGACTTCTGGCAATTCACTCAAAAATGGTGCCAAAAGCTTGAAAATGCTACCCTGAAAGCTTTGGAGATGGAAACAGAAGGCTTTTTATCACAGGACAAGAAATCAGCCCTCAAAAACTTAACCGGCAGAAAATATTTTTTTGAAAAAATCCCTAAGCCCCGGGGTCACAATTTCAGCAAAAATCTGACTTTTGGCAATTCACTGAAAAATGGTGCCAAAAGCTTGAAAATGCTTCGCTGAAAGCTTTGGCGATGGAAACAGAAGGATTTTTATCACAGGACAAGAAATCAGCCCTCAAAAACTTAACCGGCAGAAAATATTTTTTTGAAAAAATCCCTAAGCCCCGGGGTCACAATTTCAGCAAAAATCTGATTTTTGGCAGTTCACTCAAAAATGGTGCCAACCGGTTGCAAATGCTCCCCTGAAAGCTTTGGCGATGGAAACAGAAGGCTTTTTATCACAGATCAAGAAATCAGCCCTCAAAAACTTAACCGGCAGAAAATATTTTTTTGAAAAATCCCTAAGCCCCGGGGTCACAATTTCAGCAAAAATCTGACTTTTGGCAATTCACTCAAAAATGGTGCCAACCGGTTGCAAATGCTCCCCTGACAGGTTTGGCACTTGAAACAGAAGGCTTTTTATCACAGGACAAGAAATCAGCCTTCAAAAACTTAACCGGCAGAAAATATTTTTTTGAAAAAATCCCTAAGCCCCGGGGTCACAATTTCAGCAGAAATCTGACTTTTGGCAATTCACTCAAAAATGGTGCCAACCGGTTGCAAATGCTCCCCTGACAGGTTTGGCACTCGAAAAAGAAGGCTTTTTATCACAGGACAAGAAATCAGCCCTCAAAAACTTAACCGGCAGAAAATATTTTTTTGAAAAAATCCCTAAGCCCCGGGGTTCACAATTTCAGCAAAAATCTGACTTCTGGCAGTTTAATCAAAAATGGTGCCAAAAGCTTGAAAATGCTACCCTGAAAGTTTTGGCCCTCGAAACAGAAGGCTTTTTATCACAGGACAAGAAATCAGCCGTCAAAAACTTAACCGGCAGAAAATATTTTTTTGAAAAAATCCCTAAGCCCCAGGGTCACAATTTCAGCAAAAATCTGACTTTTGGCAGTTCACTCAAAAATGGTGCCAACCGGTTGCAAATGCTTCGCTGAAAGCTTTGGCGATGGAAACAGAAGGCTTTTTATCACAGGACAAGAAATCAGCCCTCAAAAACTTAACCGGCAGAAAATATTTTTTTGAAAAAATCCCTAAGCCCCGGGGTCACAATTTCAGCAGAAATCTGACTTTTGGCAATTCACTGAAAAATGGTGCCAAAAGCTTGAAAATGCTCCCCTGAAAGCTTTGGCGATGGAAACAGAAGGCTTTTTATCACAGGACCAGAAATCAGCCCTCAAAAACTTAACCGGCAGAAAATATTTTTTTGAAAAAATCCCTAAGCCCCGGGGTCACAATTTCAGCAGAAATCTGACTTTTGGCAATTCACTCAAAAATGGTGCCAAAAGCTTGAAAATGCTCCGCTGAAAGCTTTGGCGATGGAAACAGAAGGCTTTTTATCACAGGACAAGAAATCAGCCCTCAAAAACTTAACCGGCAGAAAATATTTTTTTGAAAAAATCCCTAAGCCCCGGGGTCACAATTTCAGCAGAAATCTGACTTTTGGCAATTCACTCAAAAATGGTGCCAACCGGTTGCAAATGCTCCGCTGACAGGTTTGGCACTCGAAAAAGAAGGCTTTTTATCACAGGACAAGAAATCAGCCCTCAAAAACTTAACCGGCAGAAAATATTTTTTTGAAAAATCCCTAAGCCCCGGGGTCACAATTTCAGCAAAAATCTGACTTTTGGCAATTCACTGAAAAATGGTGCCAAAAGCTTGAAAATGTTCCCCTGAAAGGTTTGGCATTCAAAACAGACGGATTTTTATCACAGGACAAGAAATCAGCCCTCAAAAACTTATCCGGCAGAAAATATTTTTTTGAAAAAATCCCTAAGCCCCGGGGTCACAATTTCAGCAGAAATCTGACTTTTGGCAATTCACTGAAAAATGGTGCCAAAAGCTTGAAAATGCTCCGCTGAAAGCTTTGGCGATGGAAACAGAAGGCTTTTTATCACAGTACAAGAAATCAGCCCTCAAAAACTTAACCGGCAGAAAATATGTTTTTGAAAAAATCCCTAAGCCCCGGGGTCACAATTTCAGCAAAAATCTGACTTTTGGCAATTCACTCAAAAATGGTGCCAAAAGCTTGAAAATGCTCCCCTGAAAGGTTTGGAACTCAAAACAGACGGATTTTTATCACAGGACAAGAAATCAGTCCTCAAAAACTTAACCGGCAGAAAATATTTTTTTGAAAAAATCCCTAAGCCCCGGGGTCACAATTTCAGCAAAAATCTGACTTTTGGCAGTTCACTCAAAAATGGTGCCAACCGGTTGCAAATGCTTCGCTGAAAGCTTTGGCGATGGAAACAGAAGGCTTTTTATCACAGGACAAGAAATCAGCCCTCAAAAACTTAACCGGCAGAAAATATTTTTTTGAAAAATCCCTAAGCCCCGGGGTCACAATTTCAGCAAAAATCTGACTTTTGGCAATTCACTCAAAAATGGTGCCAACCGGTTGCAAATGCTCCCCTGACAGGTTTGGCACTTGAAACAGAAGGCTTTTTATCACAGGACAAGAAATCAGCCCTCAAAAACTTAACCGGCAGAAAATATTTTTTTGAAAAAATCCCTAAGCCCCGGGGTCACAATTTCAGCAAAAATCTGACTTTTGGCAGTTCACTCAAAAATGGTGCCAACCGGTTGCAAATGCTCCCCTGAAAGCTTTGGCGATGGAAACAGAAGGCTTTTTATCACAGGACAAAAAATCAGCCCTCAAAAACTTAACCGGCAGAAAATATTTTTTTGAAAAAATCCCTAAGCCCCGGGGTCACAATTTCAGCAAAAATCTGATTTTTGGCAGTTCACTCAAAAATGGTGCCAACCGGTTGCAAATGCTCCCCTGAAAGCTTTGGCGATGGAAACAGAAGGCTTTTTATCACAGGACAAGAAATCAGCCCTCCAAAACTTAACCGGCAGAAAATATTTTTTTGAAAAATCCCTAAGCCCCGGGGTCACAATTTCAGCAAAAATCTGACTTTTGGCAATTCACTGAAAAATGGTGCCAAAAGCTTGAAAATGTTCCCCTGAAAGGTTTGGCACTCAAAACAGACGGATTTTTATCACAGGACAAGAAATCAGCCCTCAAAAACTTATCCGGCAGAAAATATTTTTTTGAAAAAATCCCTAAGCCCCGGGGTCACAATTTCAGCAAAAATCTGACTTCTGGCAATTCACTCAAAAATGGTGCCAAAAGCTTGAAAATGCTACCCTGAAAGCTTTGGAGATGGAAACAGAAGGCTTTTTATCACAGGACAAGAAATCAGCCCTCAAAAACTTAACCGGCAGAAAATATTTTTTTGAAAAAATCCCTAAGCCCCGGGGTCACAATTTCAGCAAAAATCTGACTTTTGGCAATTCACTGAAAAATGGTGCCAAAAGCTTGAAAATGCTTCGCTGAAAGCTTTGGCGATGGAAACAGAAGGATTTTTATCACAGGACAAGAAATCAGCCCTCAAAAACTTAACCGGCAGAAAATATTTTTTTGAAAAAATCCCTAAGCCCCGGGGTCACAATTTCAGCAAAAATCTGATTTTTGGCAGTTCACTCAAAAATGGTGCCAACCGGTTGCAAATGCTCCCCTGAAAGCTTTGGCGATGGAAACAGAAGGCTTTTTATCACAGATCAAGAAATCAGCCCTCAAAAACTTAACCGGCAGAAAATATTTTTTTGAAAAATCCCTAAGCCCCGGGGTCACAATTTCAGCAAAAATCTGACTTTTGGCAATTCACTCAAAAATGGTGCCAACCGGTTGCAAATGCTCCCCTGACAGGTTTGGCACTTGAAACAGAAGGCTTTTTATCACAGGACAAGAAATCAGCCTTCAAAAACTTAACCGGCAGAAAATATTTTTTTGAAAAAATCCCTAAGCCCCGGGGTCACAATTTCAGCAGAAATCTGACTTTTGGCAATTCACTCAAAAATGGTGCCAACCGGTTGCAAATGCTCCCCTGACAGGTTTGGCACTCGAAAAAGAAGGCTTTTTATCACAGGACAAGAAATCAGCCCTCAAAAACTTAACCGGCAGAAAATATTTTTTTGAAAAAATCCCTAAGGTTTTTCACAAATCCCTAAGGGGTTCACAATTTCAGCAAAAATCTGACTTCTGGCAGTTTAATCAAAAATGGTGCCAAAAGCTTGAAAATGCTACCCTGAAAGTTTTGGCCCTCGAAACAGAAGGCTTTTTATCACAGGACAAGAAATCAGCCGTCAAAAACTTAACCGGCAGAAAATATTTTTTTGAAAAAATCCCTAAGCCCCAGGGTCACAATTTCAGCAAAAATCTGACTTTTGGCAGTTCACTCAAAAATGGTGCCAACCGGTTGCAAATGCTTCGCTGAAAGCTTTGGCGATGGAAACAGAAGGCTTTTTATCACAGGACAAGAAATCAGCCCTCAAAAACTTAACCGGCAGAAAATATTTTTTTGAAAAAATCCCTAAGCCCCGGGGTCACAATTTCAGCAGAAATCTGACTTTTGGCAATTCACTCAAAAATGGTGCCAAAAGCTTGAAAATGCTCCCCTGAAAGCTTTGGCGATGGAAACAGAAGGCTTTTTATCACAGGACCAGAAATCAGCCCTCAAAAACTTAACCGGCAGAAAATATTTTGTTGAAAAAATCCCTAAGCCCCGGGGTCACAATTTCAGCAGAAATCTGACTTTTGGCAATTCACTCAAAAATGGTGCCAAAAGCTTGAAAATGCTCCGCTGAAAGCTTTGGCGATGGAAACAGAAGGCTTTTTATCACAGGACAAGAAATCAGCCCTCAAAAACTTAACCGGCAGAAAATATTTTTTTGAAAAAATCCCTAAGCCCCGGGGTCACAATTTCAGCAGAAATCTGACTTTTGGCAATTCACTCAAAAATGGTGCCAACCGGTTGCAAATGCTCCGCTGACAGGTTTGGCACTCGAAAAAGAAGGCTTTTTATCACAGGACAAGAAATCAGCCCTCAAAAACTTAACCGGCAGAAAATATTTTTTTGAAAAATCCCTAAGCCCCGGGGTCACAATTTCAGCAAAAATCTGACTTTTGGCAATTCACTGAAAAATGGTGCCAAAAGCTTGAAAATGTTCCCCTGAAAGGTTTGGCATTCAAAACAGACGGATTTTTATCACAGGACAAGAAATCAGCCCTCAAAAACTTATCCGGCAGAAAATATTTTTTTGAAAAAATCCCTAAGCCCCGGGGTCACAATTTCAGCAAAAATCTGACTTTTGGCAATTCACTCAAAAATGGTGCCAAAAGCTTGAAAATGCTCCGCTGAAAGCTTTGGCGATGGAAACAGAAGGCTTTTTATCACAGGACAAGAAATCAGCCCTCAAAAACTTAACCGGCAGAAAATATTTTTTTGAAAAAATCCCTAAGCCCCGGGGTCACAATTTCAGCAGAAATCTGACTTTTGGCAATTCATTGAAAAATGGTGCCAAAAGCTTGAAAATGCTCCGCTGAAAGCTTTGGCGATGGAAACAGAAGGCTTTTTATCACAGTACAAGAAATCAGCCCTCAAAAACTTAACCGGCAGAAAATATTTTTTTGAAAAAATCCCTAAGCCCCGGGGTCACAATTTCAGCAAAAATCTGACTTTTGGCAATTCACTCAAAAATGGTGCCAAAAGCTTGAAAATGCTCCCCTGAAAGGTTTGGAACTCAAAACAGATGGATTTTTATCACAGGACAAGAAATCAGTCCTCAAAAACTTAACCGGCAGAAAATATTTTTTTGAAAAAATCCCTAAGCCCCGGGGTCACAATTTCAGCAAAAATCTGATTTTTGGCAGTTCACTCAAAAATGGTGCCAACCGGTTGCAAATGCTTCGCTGAAAGCTTTGGCGATGGAAACAGAAGGCTTTTTATCACAGGACAAGAAATCAGCCCTCAAAAACTTAACCGGCAGAAAATATTTTTTTGAAAAATCCCTAAGCCCCGGGGTCACAATTTCAGCAAAAATCTGACTTTTGGCAATTCACTCAAAAATGGTGCCAACCGGTTGCAAATGCTCCCCTGACAGGTTTGGCACTTGAAACAGAAGGCTTTTTATCACAGGACAAGAAATCAGCCCTCAAAAACTTAACCGGCAGAAAATATTTTTTTGAAAAAATCCCTAAGCCCCGGGGTCACAATTTCAGCAAAAATCTGACTTTTGGCAGTTCACTCAAAAATGGTGCCAACCGGTTGCAAATGCTCCCCTGAAAGCTTTGGCGATGGAAACAGAAGGCTTTTTATCACAGGACAAAAAATCAGCCCTCAAAAACTTATCCGGCAGAAAATATTTTTTTGAAAAAATCCCTAAGCCCCGGGGTCACAATTTCAGCAAAAATCTGACTTTTGGCAGTTCACTCAAAAATGGTGCCAACCGGTTGCAAATGCTCCCCTGAAAGCTTTGGCGATGGAAACAGAAGGCTTTTTATCACAGGACAAGAAATCAGCCCTCCAAAACTTAACCGGCAGAAAATATTTTTTTGAAAAATCCCTAAGCCCCGGGGTCACAATTTCAGCAAAAATCTGACTTTTGGCAATTCACTGAAAAATGGTGCCAAAAGCTTGAAAATGTTCCCCTGAAAGGTTTGGCACTCAAAACAGACGGATTTTTATCACAGGACAAGAAATCAGCCCTCAAAAACTTATCCGGCAGAAAATATTTTTTTGAAAAAATCCCTAAGCCCCGGGGTCACAATTTCAGCAAAAATCTGACTTTTGGCAATTCACTCAAAAATGGTGCCAACCGGTTGCAAATGCTCCCCTGAAAGCTTTGGAGATGGAAACAGAAGGCTTTTTATCACAGGACAAGAAATCAGCCCTCAAAAACTTAACCGGCAGAAAATATTTTTTTGAAAAAATCCCTAAGCCCCGGGGTCACAATTTCAGCAAAAATCTGACTTTTGGCAATTCACTCAAAAATGGTGCCAACCGGTTGCAAATGCTCCCCTGAAAGCTTTGGAGATGGAAACAGAAGGCTTTTTATCACAGGACAAGAAATCAGCCCTCAAAAACTTAACCGGCAGAAAATATTTTTTTGAAAAAATCCCTAAGCCCCGGGGTCACAATTTCAGCAAAAATCTGATTTTTGGCAGTTCACTCAAAAATGGTGCCAACCGGTTGCAAATGCTTCGCTGAAAGCTTTGGCGATGGAAACAGAAGGCTTTTTATCACAGGACAAGAAATCAGCCCTCAAAAACTTAACCGGCAGAAAATATTTTTTTGAAAAATCCCTAAGCCCCGGGGTCACAATTTCAGCAAAAATCTGACTTTTGGCTATTCACTCAAAAATGGTGCCAACCGGTTGCAAATGCTCCACAGACAGGTTTGGCACTTGAAACAGAAGGCTTTTTATCACAGGACAAGAAATCAGCCCTCAAAAACTTAACCGGCAGAAAATATTTTTTTGAAAAAATCCCTAAGCCCCGGGGTCACAATTTCAGCAAAAATCTGACTTTTGGCAGTTCACTCAAAAATGGTGCCAACCGGTTGCAAATGCTCCCCTGAAAGCTTTGGCGATGGAAACAGAAGGCTTTTTATCACAGGACAAAAAATCAGCCCTCAAAAACTTAACCGGCAGAAAATATTTTTTTGAAAAAATCCCTAAGCCCCGGGGTCACAATTTCAGCAAAAATCTGATTTTTGGCAGTTCACTCAAAAATGGTGCCAACCGGTTGCAAATGCTCCCCTGAAAGCTTTGGCGATGGAAACAGAAGGCTTTTTATCACAGGACAAGAAATCAGCCCTCCAAAACTTAACCGGCAGAAAATATTTTTTTGAAAAATCCCTAAGCCCCGGGGTCACAATTTCAGCAAAAATCTGACTTTTGGCAATTCACTGAAAAATGGTGCCAAAAGCTTGAAAATGTTCCCCTGAAAGGTTTGGCACTCAAAACAGACGGATTTTTATCACAGGACAAGAAATCAGCCCTCAAAAACTTATCCGGCAGAAAATATTTTTTTGAAAAAATCCCTAAGCCCCGGGGTCACAATTTCAGCAAAAATCTGACTTTTGGCAATTCACTCAAAAATGGTGCCAACCGGTTGCAAATGCTCCCCTGAAAGCTTTGGAGATGGAAACAGAAGGCTTTTTATCACAGGACAAGAAATCAGCCCTCAAAAACTTAACCGGCAGAAAATATGTTTTTGAAAAAATCCCTAAGCCCCGGGGTCACAATTTCAGCAAAAATCTGACTTCTGGCAGTTTAATCAAAAATGGTGCCAAAAGCTTGAAAATGCTACCCTGAAAGGTTTGGCCCTCGAAACAGAAGGCTTTTTATCACAGGACAAGAAATCAGCCCTCAAAAACTTAACCGGCAGAAAATATTTTTTTGAACAAATCCCTAAGCCCCGGGGTCACAATTTCAGCAAAAATCTGACTTTTGGCAATTCACTGAAAAATGGTGCCAAAAGCTTGAAAATGCTTCGCTGAAAGCTTTGGCGATGGAAACAGAAGGATTTTTATCACAGGACAAGAAATCAGCCCTCAAAAACTTAACCGGCAGAAAATATTTTTTTGAAAAAATCCCTAAGCCCCGGGGTCACAATTTCAGCAAAAATCTGATTTTTGGCAGTTCACTCAAAAATGGTGCCAACCGGTTGCAAATGCTCCCCTGACAGGTTTGGCACTTGAAACAGAAGGCTTTTTATCACAGGACAAGAAATCAGCCTTCAAAAACTTAACCGGCAGAAAATATTTTTTTGAAAAAATCCCTAAGCCCCGGGGTCACAATTTCAGCAGAAATCTGACTTTTGGCAATTCACTCAAAAATGGTGCCAACCGGTTGCAAATGCTCCCCTGACAGGTTTGGCACTCGAAAAAGAAGGCTTTTTATCACAGGACAAGAAATCAGCCCTCAAAAACTTAACCGGCAGAAAATATTTTTTTGAAAAAATCCCTAAGCCCCGGGGTTCACAATTTCAGCAAAAATCTGACTTCTGGCAGTTTAAACAAAAATGGTGCCAAAAGCTTGAAAATGCTACCCTGAAAGTTTTGGCCCTCGAAACAGAAGGCTTTTTATCACAGGACAAGAAATCAGCCGTCAAAAACTTAACCGGCAGAAAATATTTTTTTGAAAAAATCCCTAAGCCCTAGGGTCACAATTTCAGCAAAAATCTGACTTTTGGCAGTTCACTCAAAAATGGTGCCAACCGGTTGCAAATGCTTCGCTGTAAGCTTTGGTGATGGAAACAGAAGGCTTTTTATCACAGGACAAGAAATCAGCCCTCAAAAACTTAACCGGCAGAAAATATTTTTTTGAAAAAATCCCTAAGCCCCGGGGTCACAATTTCAGCAGAAATCTGACTTTTGGCAATTCACTCAAAAATGGTGCCAAAAGCTTGAAAATGCTCCGCTGAAAGCTTTGGCGATGGAAACAGAAGGCTTTTTATCACAGGACAAGAAATCAGCCCTCAAAAACTTAACCGGCAGAAAATATTTTTTTGAAAAAATCCCTAAGCCCCGGGGTCACAATTTCAGCAAAAATCTGACTTTTGGCAATTCACTCAAAAATGGTGCCAACCGGTTGCAAATGCTCCCCTGACAGGTTTGGCACTCGAAAAAGAAGGCTTTTTATCACAGGACAAGAAATCAGCCCTCAAAAACTTAACCGGCAGAAAATATTTTTTTGAAAAATCCCTAAGCCCCGGGGTCACAATTTCAGCAAAAATCTGATTTTTGGCAGTTCACTCAAAAATGGTGCCAACCGGTTGCAAATGCTCCCCTGAAAGCTTTGGCGATGGAAACAGAAGGCTTTTTATCACAGGACAAAAAATCAGCCCTCAAAAACTTAACCGGCAGAAAATATTTTTTTGAAAAAATCCCTAAGCCCCGGGGTCACAATTTCAGCAGAAATCTTACTTTTGGCAATTCACTCAAAAATGGTGCCAACCGGTTGCAAATGCTCCCCTGACAGGTTTGGCACTCGAAAAAGAAGGCTTTTTATCACAGGACAAGAAATCAGCCCTCAAAAACTTAACCGGCAGAAAATATTTTTTTGAAAAATCCCTAAGCCCCGGGGTCACAATTTCAGCAAAAATCTGATTTTTGGCAGTTCACTCAAAAATGGTGCCAACCGGTTGCAAATGCTCCCCTGAAAGCTTTGGCGATGGAAACAGAAGGCTTTTTATCACAGGACAAGAAATCAGCCCTCCAAAACTTAACCGGCAGAAAATATTTTTTTGAAAAAATCCCTAAGCCCCGGGGTCACAATTTCAGCAAAAATCTGACTTTTGGCAATTCACTGAAAAATGGTGCCAAAAGCTTGAAAATGTTCCCCTGAAAGGTTTGGCATTCAAAACAGACGGATTTTTATCACAGGACAAGAAATCAGCCCTCAAAAACTTATCCGGCAGAAAATATTTTTTTGAAAAAATCCCTAAGCCCCGGGGTCACAATTTCAGCAAAAATCTGACTTTTGGCAGTTCACTCAAAAATGGTGCCAACCCGTTGCAAATGCTCCCCTGAAAGCTTTGGAGATGGAAACAGAAGGCTTTTTATCACAGGACAAGAAATCAGCCCTCAAAAACTTAACCGGCAGAAAATATTTTTTTGAAAAAATCCCTAAGCCCCGGGGTCACAATTTCAGCAAAAATCTGACTTTTGGCAGTTCACTAAAAAATGGTGCCAAAAGCTTGCAAATGCTACCCTGAAAGCTTTGGCGATGGAAACAGAAGGCTTTTTATCACATTACAAGAAATCAGCCCTCAAAAACTTATCCGGCAGAAAATATTTTTTTGAAAAAATCCCTAAGCCCCGGGGTCACAATTTCAGCAGAAATCTGACTTTTGGCAATTCACTCAAAAATGGTGCCAAAAGCTTGAAAATGCTCCGCTGAAAGCTTTGGCGATGGAAACAGAAGGCTTTTTATCACAGGACAAGAAATCAGCCCTCAAAAACTTAACCGGCAGAAAATATTTTTTTGAAAAAATCCCTAAGCCCCGGGGTCACAATTTCAGCAGAAATCTGACTTTTGGCAATTCACTCAAAAATGGTGCCAAAAGCTTGAAAATGCTCCGCTGAAAGCTTTGGCGATGGAAACAGAAGGCTTTTTATCACAGTACAAGAAATCAGCCCTCAAAAACTTAACCGGCAGAAAATATTTTTTTGAAAAAATCCCTAAGCCCCGGGGTCACAATTTCAGCTAAAATCTGACTTTTGGCAATTCACTCAAAAATGGTGCCAAAAGCTTGAAAATGCTTCGCTGAAAGCTTTGGCGATGGAAACAGAAGGATTTTTATCACAGGACAAGAAATCAGCCCTCAAAAACTTAACCGGCAGAAAATATTTTTTTGAAAAAATCCCTAAGCCCCGGGGTCACAATTTCAGCAAAAATCTGATTTTTGGCAGTTCACTCAAAAATGGTGCCAACCGGTTGCAAATGCTCCCCTGAAAGCTTTGGCGATGGAAACAGAAGGCTTTTTATCACAGGACACGAAATCAGCCCTCAAAAACTTAACCGGCAGAAAATTTTTTTTGAAAAATCCCTAAGCCCCGGGGTCACAATTTCAGCAAAAATCTGACTTTTGGCAATTCACTGAAAAATGGTGCCAATAGCTTGAAAATGTTCCCCTGAAAGGTTTGGCATTCAAAACAGACGGATTTTTATCACAGGACAAGAAATCAGCCCTCAAAAACTTATCCGGCAGAAAATATTTTTTTGAAAAAATCCCTAAGCCCCGGGGTCACAATTTCAGCAAAAATCTGACTTTTGGCAGTTCACTCAAAAATGGTGCCAACCCGTTGCAAATGCTCCCCTGAAAGCTTTGGAGATGGAAACAGAAGGCTTTTTATCACAGGACAAGAAATCAGCCCTCAAAAACTTAACCGGCAGAAAATATTTTTTTGAAAAAATCCCTAAGCCCCGGGGTCACAATTTCAGCAAAAATCTGACTTTTGGCAGTTCACTAAAAAATGGTGCCAAAAGCTTGCAAATGCTACCCTGAAAGCTTTGGCGATGGAAACAGAAGGCTTTTTATCACATTACAAGAAATCAGCCCTCAAAAACTTATCCGGCAGAAAATATTTTTTTGAAAAAATCCCTAAGCCCCGGGGTCACAATTTCAGCAGAAATCTGACTTTTGGCAATTCACTCAAAAATGGTGCCAAAAGCTTGAAAATGCTCCGCTGAAAGCTTTGGCGATGGAAACAGAAGGCTTTTTATCACAGGACAAGAAATCAGCCCTCAAAAACTTAACCGGCAGAAAATATTTTTTTGAAAAAATCCCTAAGCCCCGGGGTCACAATTTCAGCAGAAATCTGACTTTTGGCAATTCACTCAAAAATGGTGCCAAAAGCTTGAAAATGCTCCGCTGAAAGCTTTGGCGATGGAAACAGAAGGCTTTTTATCACAGTACAAGAAATCAGCCCTCAAAAACTTAACCGGCAGAAAATATTTTTTTGAAAAAATCCCTAAGCCCCGGGGTCACAATTTCAGCTAAAATCTGACTTTTGGCAATTCACTCAAAAATGGTGCCAAAAGCTTGAAAATGCTCCCCTGAAAGGTTTGGCACTCAAAACAGACGGATTTTTATCACAGGACAAGAAATCAGTCCTCAAAAACTTAACCGGCAGAAAATATTTTTTTGAAAAAATCCCTAAGCCCCGGGGTCACAATTTCAGCAAAAATCTGATTTTTGGCAGTTCACTCAAAAATGGTGCCAACCGGTTGCAAATGCTCCCCTGAAAGCTTTGGCGATGGAAACAGAAGGCTTTTTATCACAGGACACGAAATCAGCCCTCAAAAACTTAACCGGCAGAAAAATTTTTTTGAAAAATCCCTAAGCCCCGGGGTCACAATTTCAGCAAAAATCTGACTTTTGGCAATTCACTGAAAAATGGTGCCAAAAGCTTGAAAATGTTCCCCTGAAAGGTTTGGCACTCAAAACAGACGGATTTTTATCACAGGACAAGAAATCAGCCCTCAAAAACTTATCCGGCAGAAAATATTTTTTTGAAAAAATCCCTAAGCCCCGGGGTCACAATTTCAGCAAAAATCTGACTTTTGGCAGTTCACTCAAAAATGGTGCCAACCGGTTGCAAATGCTCCCCTGAAAGCTTTGGAGATGGAAACAGAAGGCTTTTTATCACAGGACAAGAAATCAGCCCTCAAAAACTTAACCGGCAGAAAATATTTTTTTGAAAAAATCCCTAAGCTCCGGGGTCACAATTTCAGCAAAAATCTGACTTTTGGCAATTCACTCAAAAATGGTGCCAAAAGCTTGAAAATGCTCCCCTGAAAGGTTTGGCACTCAAAACAGACGGATTTTTACCACAGGACAAGAAATCAGCCCTCAAAAACTTATCCGGCAGAAAATATTTTTTTGAAAAAATCCCTAAGCCCCGGGGTCACAATTTCAGCAAAAATCTGACTTTTGGCAGTTCACTCAAAAATGGTGCCAACCGGTTGCAAATGCTCCCCTGAAAGCTTTGGAGATGGAAACAGAAGGCTTTTTATCACAGGACAAGAAATCAGCCCTCAAAAACTTAACCGGCAGAAAATATTTTTTTGAAAAAATCCCTAAGCCCCGGGGTCACAATTTCAGCAAAAATCTGACTTTTGGCAATTCACTCAAAAATGGTGCCAAAAGCTTGAAAATGCTCCCCTGAAAGGTTTGGCACTCAAAACAGACGGATTTTTATCACAGGACAAGAAATCAGTCCTCAAAAACTTAACCGGCAGAAAATATTTTTTTGAAAAAATCCCTAAGCCCCGGGGTCACAATCTCAGCAAAAATCTGATTTTTGGCAGTTCACTCAAAAATGGTGCCAACCGGTTGCAAATGCTCCCCTGAAAGCTTTGGCGATGGAAAAAGAAGGCTTTTTATCACAGGACAAGAAATCAGCCCTCAAAAACTTAACCGGCAGAAATTTTTTTTTGAAAAATCCCTAAGCCCCGGGGTCACAATTTCAGCAAAAATCTGACTTTTGGCAATTCACTCAAAAATGGTGCCAAAAGCTTGAAAATGCTCCCCTGAAAGGTTTGGCACTCAAAACAGACGGATTTTTATCACAGGACAAGAAATCAGTCCTCAAAAACTTAACCGGCAGAAAATATTTTTTTGAAAAAATCCCTAAGCCCCGGGGTCACAATCTCAGCTAAAATCTGACTTTTGGCAGTTCACTCAAAAATGGTGCCAACCGGTTGCAAATGCTCCCCTGAAAGCTTTGGCGATGGAAAAAGAAGGCTTTTTATCACAGGACAAGAAATCAGCCCTCAAAAACTTAACCGGCAGAAAAGTTTTTTTGAAAAATCCCTAAGCCCCGGGGTCACAATTTCAGCAAAAATCTGACTTTTGGCAATTCACTCAAAAATGGTGCCAACCGGTTGCAAATGCTCCCCTGACAGGTTTGGCACTCGAAAAAGAAGGCTTTTTATCACAGGACAAGAAATCAGCCCTCAAAAACTTAACCGGCAGAAAATATTTTTTTGAAAAATCCCTAAGCCCCGGGGTCACAATTTCAGCAAAAATCTGATTTTTGGCAGTTCACTCAAAAATGGTGCCAACCGGTTGCAAATGCTCCCCTGAAAGCTTTGGCGATGGAAAAAGAAGGCTTTTTATCACAGGACAAGAAATCAGCCCTCAAAAACTTAACCGGCAGAAAAGTTTTTTTGAAAAATCCCTAAGCCCCGGGGTCACAATTTCAGCAAAAATCTGACTTTTGGCAATTCACTCAAAAATGGTGCCAACCGGTTGCAAATGCTCCCCTGACAGGTTTGGCACTCGAAAAAGAAGGCTTTTTATCACAGGACAAGAAATCAGCCCTCAAAAACTTAACCAGCAGAAAATATTTTTTTGAAAAATCCCTAAGCCCCGGGGTCACAATTTCAGCAAAAATCTGATTTTTGGCAGTTCACTCAAAAATGGTGCCAACCGGTTGCAAATGCTCCCCTGAAAGCTTTGGCGATGGAAACAGAAGGCTTTTTATCACAGGACAAAAAATCAGCCCTCAAAAACTTAACCGGCAGAAAATATTTTTTTGAAAAAATCCCTAAGCCCCGGGGTCACAATTTCAGCAAAAATCTGATTTTTGGCAGTTCACTCAAAAATGGTGCCAACCGGTTGCAAATGCTCCCCTGAAAGCTTTGGCGATGGAAACAGAAGGCTTTTTATCACAGGACAAGAAATCAGCCCTCCAAAACTTAACCGGCAGAAAATATTTTTTTGAAAAATCCCTAAGCCCCGGGGTCACAATTTCAGCAAAAATCTGACTTTTGGCAATTCACTGAAAAATGGTGCCAAAAGCTTGAAAATGTTCCCCTGAAAGGTTTGGCACTCAAAACAGACGGATTTTTATCACAGGACAAGAAATCAGCCCTCAAAAACTTATCCGGCAGAAAATATTTTTTTGAAAAAATCCCTAAGCCCCGGGGTCACAATTTCAGCAAAAATCTGACTTTTGGCAATTCACTCAAAAATGGTGCCAACCGGTTGCAAATGCTCCCCTGAAAGCTTTGGAGATGGAAACAGAAGGCTTTTTATCACAGGACAAGAAATCAGCCCTCAAAAACTTAACCGGCAGAAAATATTTTTTTGAAAAAATCCCTAAGCCCCGGGGTCACAATTTCAGCAAAAATCTGACTTCTGGCAGTTTAATCAAAAATGGTGCCAAAAGCTTGAAAATGCTACCCTGAAAGGTTTGGCCCTCGAAACAGAAGGCTTTTTATCACAGGACAAGAAATCAGCCCTCAAAAACTTAACCGGCAGAAAATATTTTTTTGAAAAAATCCCTAAGCCCCGGGGTCACAATTTCAGCAAAAATCTGACTTTTGGCAATTCACTGAAAAATGGTGCCAAAAGCTTGAAAATGCTTCGCTGAAAGCTTTGGCGATGGAAACAGAAGGATTTTTATCACAGGACAAGAAATCAGCCCTCAAAAACTTAACCGGCAGAAAATATTTTTTTGAAAAAATCCCTAAGCCACGGGGTCACAATTTCAGCAAAAATCTGATTTTTGGCAGTTCACTCAAAAATGGTGCCAACCGGTTGCAAATGCTCCCCTGACAGGTTTGGCACTTGAAACAGAAGGCTTTTTATCACAGGACAAGAAATCAGCATTCAAAAACTTAACCGGCAGAAAATATTTTTTTGAAAAAATCCCTAAGCCCCGGGGTCACAATTTCAGCAGAAATCTGACTTTTGGCAATTCACTCAAAAATGGTGCCAACCGGTTGCAAATGCTCCCCTGACAGGTTTGGCACTCGAAAAAGAAGGCTTTTTATCACAGGACAAGAAATCAGCCCTCAAAAACTTAACCGGCAGAAAATATTTTTTTGAAAAAATCCCTAAGCCCCGGGGTTCACAATTTCAGCAAAAATCTGACTTCTGGCAGTTTAATCAAAAATGGTGCCAAAAGCTTGAAAATGCTACCCTGAAAGTTTTGGCCCTCGAAACAGAAGGCTTTTTATCACAGGACAAGAAATCAGCCGTCAAAAACTTAACCGGCAGAAAATATTTTTTTGAAAAAATCCCTAAGCCCCAGGGTCACAATTTCAGCAAAAATCTGACTTTTGGCAGTTCACTCAAAAATGGTGCCAACCGGTTGCAAATGCTCCCCTGACAGGTTTGGCACTCGAAAAAGAAGGCTTTTTATCACAGGACAAGAAATCAGCCCTCAAAAACTTAACCGGCAGAAAATATTTTTTTGAAAAAATCCCTAAGCCCCGGGGTCACAATTTCAGCAGAAATCTGACTTTTGGCAATTCACTCAAAAATGGTGCCAAAAGCTTGAAAATGCTCCGCTGAAAGCTTTGGCGATGGAAACAGAAGGCTTTTTATCACAGTACAAGAAATCAGCCCTCAAAAACTTAACCGGCAGAAAATATTTTTTTGAAAAAATCCCTAAGCCCCGGGGTCACAATTTCAGCAGAAATCTGACTTTTGGCAATTCACTCAAAAATGGTGCCAACCGGTTGCAAATGCTCCCCTGACAGGTTTGGCACTCGAAAAAGAAGGCTTTTTATCACAGGACAAGAAATCAGCCCTCAAAAACTTAACCGGCAGAAAATATTTTTTTGAAAAATCCCTAAGCCCCGGGGTCACAATTTCAGCAAAAATCTGATTTTTGGCAGTTCACTCAAAAATGGTGCCAACCGGTTGCAAATGCTCCCCTGAAAGCTTTGGCGATGGAAACAGAAGGCTTTTTATCACAGGACAAGAAATCAGCCCTCCAAAACTTAACCGGCAGAAAATATTTTTTTGAAAAATCCCTAAGCCCCGGGGACACAATTTCAGCAAAAATCTGACTTTTGGCAGTTCACTGAAAAATGGTGCCAAAAGCTTGAAAATGTTCCCCTGAAAGGTTTGGCATTCAAAACAGACGGATTTTTATCACAGGACAAGAAATCAGCCCTCAAAAACTTATCCGGCAGAAAATATTTTTTTGAAAAAATCCCTAAGCCCCGGGGTCACAATTTCAGCAAAAATCTGACTTTTGGCAGTTCACTCAAAAATGGTGCCAACCGGTTGCAAATGCTCCCCTGAAAGCTTTGGAGATGGAAACAGAAGGCTTTTTATCACAGGACAAGAAATCAGCCCTCAAAAACTTAACCGGCAGAAAATATTTTTTTGAAAAAATCCCTAAGCCCCGGGGTCACAATTTCAGCAAAAATCTGACTTTTGGCAATTCACTAAAAAATGGTGCCAAAAGCTTGCAAATGCTACCCTGAAAGCTTTGGCGATGGAAACAGAAGGCTTTTTATCACATTACAAGAAATCAGCCCTCAAAAACTTATCCGGCAGAAAATATTTTTTTGAAAAAATCCCTAAGCCCCGGGGTCACAATTTCAGCAGAAATCTGTCTTTTGGCAATTCACTCAAAAATGGTGCCAAAAGCTTGAAAATGCTCCGCTGAAAGCTTTGGCGATGGAAACAGAAGGCTTTTTATCACAGGACAAGAAATCAGCCCTCAAAAACTTAACCGGCAGAAAATATTTTTTTGAAAAAATCCCTAAGCCCCGGGGTCACAATTTCAGCAGAAATCTGACTTTTGGCAATTCACTCAAAAATGGTGCCAAAAGCTTGAAAATGCTCCGCTGAAAGCTTTGGCGATGGAAACAGAAGGCTTTTTATCACAGTACAAGAAATCAGCCCTCAAAAACTTAACCGGCAGAAAATATTTTTTTGAAAAAATCCCTAAGCCCCGGGGTCACAATTTCAGCTAAAATCTGACTTTTGGCAATTCACTCAAAAATGGTGCCAAAAGCTTGAAAATGCTCCCCTGAAAGGTTTGGCACTCAAAACAGACGGATTTTTATCACAGGACAAGAAATCAGTCCTCAAAAACTTAACCGGCAGAAAATATTTTTTTGAAAAAATCCCTAAGCCCCGGGGTCACAATTTCAGCAAAAATCTGATTTTTGGCAGTTCACTCAAAAATGGTGCCAACCGGTTGCAAATGCTCCCCTGAAAGCTTTGGCGATGGAAACAGAAGGCTTTTTATCACAGGACACGAAATCAGCCCTCAAAAACTTAACCGGCAGAAAATTTTTTTTGAAAAATCCCTAAGCCCCGGGGTCACAATTTCAGCAAAAATCTGACTTTTGGCAATTCACTGAAAAATGGTGCCAAAAGCTTGAAAATGTTCCCCTGAAAGGTTTGGCACTCAAAACAGACGGATTTTTATCACAGGACAAGAAATCAGCCCTCAAAAACTTATCCGGCAGAAAATATTTTTTTGAAAAAATCCCTAAGCCCCGGGGTCACAATTTCAGCAAAAATCTGACTTTTGGCAGTTCACTCAAAAATGGTGCCAACCGGTTGCAAATGCTCCCCTGAAAGCTTTGGAGATGGAAACAGAAGGCTTTTTATCACAGGACAAGAAATCAGCCCTCAAAAACTTAACCGGCAGAAAATATTTTTTTGAAAAAATCCCTAAGCTCCGGGGTCACAATTTCAGCAAAAATCTGACTTTTGGCAATTCACTCAAAAATGGTGCCAAAAGCTTGAAAATGCTCCCCTGAAAGGTTTGGCACTCAAAACAGACGGATTTTTACCACAGGACAAGAAATCAGCCCTCAAAAACTTATCCGGCAGAAAATATTTTTTTGAAAAAATCCCTAAGCCCCGGGGTCACAATTTCAGCAAAAATCTGACTTTTGGCAGTTCACTCAAAAATGGTGCCAACCGGTTGCAAATGCTCCCCTGAAAGCTTTGGAGATGGAAACAGAAGGCTTTTTATCACAGGACAAGAAATCAGCCCTCAAAAACTTAACCGGCAGAAAATATTTTTTTGAAAAAATCCCTAAGCCCCGGGGTCACAATTTCAGCAAAAATCTGACTTTTGGCAATTCACTCAAAAATGGTGCCAAAAGCTTGAAAATGCTCCCCTGAAAGGTTTGGCACTCAAAACAGACGGATTTTTATCACAGGACAAGAAATCAGTCCTCAAAAACTTAACCGGCAGAAAATATTTTTTTGAAAAAATCCCTAAGCCCCGGGGTCACAATCTCAGCAAAAATCTGATTTTTGGCAGTTCACTCAAAAATGGTGCCAACCGGTTGCAAATGCTCCCCTGAAAGCTTTGGCGATGGAAAAAGAAGGCTTTTTATCACAGGACAAGAAATCAGCCCTCAAAAACTTAACCGGCAGAATTTTTTTTTTGAAAAATCCCTAAGCCCCGGGGTCACAATTTCAGGAAAAATCTGACTTTTGGCAATTCACTCAAAAATGGTGCCAAAAGCTTGAAAATGCTCCCCTGATAGGTTTGGCACTCAAAACAGACGGATTTTTATCACAGGACAAGAAATCAGTCCTCAAAAACTTAACCGGCAGAAAATATTTTTTTGAAAAAATCCCTAAGCCCCGGGGTCACAATCTCAGCAAAAATCTGATTTTGGGCAGTTCACTCAAAAATGGTGCCAACCGGTTGCAAATGCTCCCCTGAAAGCTTTGGCGATGGAAAAAGAAGGCTTTTTATCACAGGACAAGAAATCAGCCCTCAAAAACTTAACCGGCAGAAAATTTTTTTTGAAAAATCCCTAAGCCCCGGGGTCACAATTTCAGCAAAAATCTGACTTTTGGCAATTCACTCAAAAATGGTGCCAACCGGTTGCAAATGCTCCCCTGACAGGTTTGGCACTTGAAACAGAAGGCTTTTTATCACAGGACAAGAAATCAGCCCTCAAAAAATTAACCGGCAGAAAATATTTTTTTGAAAAAATCCCTAAGCCCCGGGGTCACAATTTCAGCAAAAATCTGACTTTTGGCAATTCACTGAAAAATGGTGCCAAAAGCTTGAAAATGTTCCCCTGAAAGGTTTGGCACTCAAAACAGACCGATTTTTATCACAGGACAAGAAATCAGCCCTCAAAAACTTATCCGGCAGAAAATATTTTTTTGAAAAAATCCCTAAGCCCCGGGGTCACAATTTCAGCAAAAATCTGACTTTTGGCAGTTCACTCAAAAATGGTGCCAACCGGTTGCAAATGCTCCCCTGAAAGCTTTGGAGATGGAAACAGAAGGCTTTTTATCACAGGACAAGAAATCAGCCCTCAAAAACTTAACCGGCAGAAAATATTTTTTTGAAAAAATCCCTAAGCCCCGGGGTCACAATTTCAGCAAAAATCTGATTTTTGGCAGTTCACTCAAAAATGGTGCCAACCGGTTGCAAATGCTTCGCTGAAAGCTTTGGCGATGGAAACAGAAGGCTTTTTATCACAGGACAAGAAATCAGACGTCAAAAACTTAACCGGCAGAAAATATTTTTTTGAAAAAATCCCTAAGCCCCGGGGTCACAATTTCAGCTAAAATCTGACTTTTGGCAATTCACTCAAAAATGGTGCCAAAAGCTTGAAAATGCTCCCCTGAAAGGTTTGGCACTCAAAACAGACGGATTTTTATCACAGGACAAGAAATCAGTCCTCAAAAACTTAACCGGCAGAAAATATTTTTTTGAAAAAATCCCTAAGCCCCGGGGTCACAATTTCAGCAAAAATCTGATTTTTGGCAGTTCACTCAAAAATGGTGCCAACCGGTTGCAAATGCTCCCCTGAAAGCTTTGGCGATGGAAACAGAAGGCTTTTTATCACAGGACACGAAATCAGCCCTCAAAAACTTAACCGGCAGAAAATTTTTTTTGAAAAATCCCTAAGCCCCGGGGTCACAATTTCAGCAAAAATCTGACTTTTGGCAATTCACTCAAAAATGGTGCCAACCGGTTGCAAATGCTCCCCTGAAAGGTTTGGCACTCAAAACAGACGGATTTTTACCACAGGACAAGAAATCAGCCCTCAAAAACTTATCCGGCAGAAAATATTTTTTTGAAAAAATCCCTAAGCCCCGGGGTCACAATTTCAGCAAAAATCTGACTTTGGGCAGTTCACTCAAAAATGGTGCCAACCGGTTGCAAATGCTTCGCTGAAAGTTTGGAGATGGAAACAGAAGGCTTTTTATCACAGGACAAGAAATCAGCCCTCAAAAACTTAACCGGCAGAAAATATTTTTTTGAAAAAATCCCTAAGCCCCGGGGTCACAATTTCAGCAAAAATCTGACTTTTGGCAATTCACTCAAAAATGGTGCCAAAAGCTTGAAAATGCTCCCCTGAAAGGTTTGGCACTCAAAACAGACGGATTTTTATCACAGGACAAGAAATCAGCCCTCAAAAACTTATCCGGCAGAAAATATTTTTTTGAAAAAATCCCTAAGCCCCGGGGTCACAATTTCAGCAAAAATCTGACTTTTGGCAATTCACTCAAAAATGGTGCCAAAAGCTTGAAAATGTTCCCCTGAAAGGTTTGGCACTCAAAACAGACGGATTTTTATCACAGGACAAGAAATCAGCCATCAAAAACTTATCCGGCAGAAAATATTTTTTTGAAAAAATCCCTAAGCCCCGGGGTCACAATTTCAGCAAAAATCTGACTTTTGGCAGTTCACTCAAAAATGGTGCCAACCGGTTGCAAATGCTCCCCTGAAAGCTTTGGAGATGGAAACAGAAGGCTTTTTATCACAGGACAAGAAATCAGCCCTCAAAAACTTAACCGGCAGAAAATATTTTTTTGAAAAAATCCCTAAGCCCCGGGGTCACAATTTCAGCAAAAATCTGACTTTTGGCAGTTCACTCAAAAATGGTGCCAAAAGCTTGAAAATGCTCCGCTGAAAGCTTTGGCGATGGAAACAGAAGGCTTTTTCTCACAGTACAAGAAATCAGCCCTCAAAAACTTAACCGGCAGAAAATATTTTTTTGAAAAAATCCCTAAGCCCCGGGGTCACAATTTCAGCTAAAATCTGACTTTTGGCAATTCACTCAAAAATGGTGCCAAAAGCTTGAAAATGCTCCCCTGAAAGGTTTGGCACTCAAAACAGACGGATTTTTATCACAGGACAAGAAATCAGTCCTCAAAAACGTAACCGGCAGAAAATATTTTTTTGAAAAAATCCCTAAGCCCCGGGGTCACAATTTCAGCAAAAATCTGATTTTTGGCAGTTCACTCAAAAATGGTGCCAACCGGTTGCAAATGCTCCCCTGAAAGCTTTGGCGATGGAAACAGAAGGCTTTTTATCACAGGACACGAAATCAGCCCTCAAAAACTTAACCGGCAGAAATTTTTTTTTGAAAAATCCCTAAGCCCCGGGGTCACAATTTCAGCAAAAATCTGACTTTTGGCAATTCACTGAAAAATGGTGCCAAAAGCTTGAAAATGTTCCCCTGAAAGGTTTGGCACTCAAAACAGACGGATTTTTATCACAGGACAAGAAATCAGCCCTCAAAAACTTATCCGGCAGAAAATATTTTTTTGAAAAAATCCCTAAGCCCCGGGGTCACAATTTCAGCAAAAATCTGACTTTTGGCAGTTCACTCAAAAATGGTGCCAACCGGTTGCAAATGCTCCCCTGAAAGCTTTGGAGATGGAAACAGAAGGCTTTTTATCACAGGACAAGAAATCAGCCCTCAAAAACTTAACCGGCAGAAAATATTTTTTTGAAAAAATCCCTAAGCTCCGGGGTCACAATTTCAGCAAAAATCTGACTTTTGGCAATTCACTCAAAAATGGTGCCAAAAGCTTGAAAATGCTCCCCTGAAAGGTTTGGCACTCAAAACAGACGGATTTTTACCACAGGACAAGAAATCAGCCCTCAAAAACTTATCCGGCAGAAAATATTTTTTTGAAAAAATCCCTAAGCCCCGGGGTCACAATTTCAGCAAAAATCTGACTTTTGGCAGTTCACTCAAAAATGGTGCCAACCGGTTGCAAATGCTCCCCTGAAAGCTTTGGAGATGGAAACAGAAGGCTTTTTATCACAGGACAAGAAATCAGCCCTCAAAAACTTAACCGGCAGAAAATATTTTTTTGAAAAAATCCCTAAGCCCCGGGGTCACAATTTCAGCAAAAATCTGACTTTTGGCAATTCACTCAAAAATGGTGCCAAAAGCTTGAAAATGCTCCCCTGAAAGGTTTGGCACTCAAAACAGACGGATTTTTATCACAGGACAAGAAATCAGTCCTCAAAAACTTAACCGGCAGAAAATATTTTTTTGAAAAAATCCCTAAGCCCCGGGGTCACAATTTCAGCAAAAATCTGACTTTTGGCAGTTCACTCAAAAATGGTGCCAACCGGTTGCAAATGCTCCCCTGAAAGCTTTGGAGATGGAAACAGAAGGCTTTTTATCACAGGACAAGAAATCAGCCCTCAAAAACTTAACCGGCAGAAAATATTTTTTTGAAAAAATCCCTAAGCCCCGGGGTCACAATTTCAGCAAAAATCTGACTTTTGGCAGTTCACTCAAAAATGGTGCCAAAAGCTTGAAAATGCTCCGCTGAAAGCTTTGGCGATGGAAACAGAAGGCTTTTTCTCACAGTACAAGAAATCAGCCCTCAAAAACTTAACCGGCAGAAAATATTTTTTTGAAAAAATCCCTAAGCCCCGGGGTCACAATTTCAGCTAAAATCTGACTTTTGGCAATTCACTCAAAAATGGTGCCAAAAGCTTGAAAATGCTCCCCTGAAAGGTTTGGCACTCAAAACAGACGGATTTTTATCACAGGACAAGAAATCAGTCCTCAAAAACTTAACCGGCAGAAAATATTTTTTTGAAAAAATCCCTAAGCCCCGGGGTCACAATTTCAGCAAAAATCTGATTTTTGGCAGTTCACTCAAAAATGGTGCCAACCGGTTGCAAATGCTCCCCTGAAAGCTTTGGCGATGGAAACAGAAGGCTTTTTATCACAGGACACGAAATCAGCCCTCAAAAACTTAACCGGCAGAAATTTTTTTTTGAAAAATCCCTAAGCCCCGGGGTCACAATTTCAGCAAAAATCTGACTTTTGGCAATTCACTGAAAAATGGTGCCAAAAGCTTGAAAATGTTCCCCTGAAAGGTTTGGCACTCAAAACAGACGGATTTTTATCACAGGACAAGAAATCAGCCCTCAAAAACTTATCCGGCAGAAAATATTTTTTTGAAAAAATCCCTAAGCCCCGGGGTCACAATTTCAGCAAAAATCTGACTTTTGGCAGTTCACTCAAAAATGGTGCCAACCGGTTGCAAATGCTCCCCTGAAAGCTTTGGAGATGGAAACAGAAGGCTTTTTATCACAGGACAAGAAATCAGCCCTCAAAAACTTAACCGGCAGAAAATATTTTTTTGAAAAAATCCCTAAGCTCCGGGGTCACAATTTCAGCAAAAATCTGACTTTTGGCAATTCACTCAAAAATGGTGCCAAAAGCTTGAAAATGCTCCCCTGAAAGGTTTGGCATTCAAAACAGACGGATTTTTACCACAGGACAAGAAATCAGCCCTCAAAAACTTATCCGGCAGAAAATATTTTTTTGAAAAAATCCCTAAGCCCCGGGGTCACAATTTCAGCAAAAATCTGACTTTTGGCAGTTCACTCAAAAATGGTGCCAACCGGTTGCAAATGCTCCCCTGAAAGCTTTGGAGATGGAAACAGAAGGCTTTTTATCACAGGACAAGAAATCAGCCCTCAAAAACTTAACCGGCAGAAAATATTTTTTTGAAAAAATCCCTAAGCCCCGGGGTCACAATTTCAGCAAAAATCTGACTTTTGGCAATTCACTCAAAAATGGTGCCAAAAGCTTGAAAATGCTCCCCTGAAAGGTTTGGCACTCAAAACAGACGGATTTTTATCACAGGACAAGAAATCAGTCCTCAAAAACTTAACCGGCAGAAAATATTTTTTTGAAAAAATCCCTAAGCCCCGGGGTCACAATCTCAGCAAAAATCTGATTTTTGGCAGTTCACTCAAAAATGGTGCCAACCGGTTGCAAATGCTCCCCTGAAAGCTTTGGCGATGGAAAAAGAAGGCTTTTTATCACAGGACAAGAAATCAGCCCTCAAAAACTTAACCGGCAGAAATTTTTTTTTGAAAAATCCCTAAGCCCCGGGGTCACAATTTCAGGAAAAATCTGACTTTTGGCAATTCACTCAAAAATGGTGCCAAAAGCTTGAAAATGCTCCCCTGATAGGTTTGGCACTCAAAACAGACGGATTTTTATCACAGGACAAGAAATCAGTCCTCAAAAACTTAACCGGCAGAAAATATTTTTTTGAAAAAATCCCTAAGCCCCGGGGTCACAATCTCAGCAAAAATCTGATTTTTGGCAGTTCACTCAAAAATGGTGCCAACCGGTTGCAAATGCTCCCCTGAAAGCTTTGGCGATGGAAAAAGAAGGCTTTTTATCACAGGACAAGAAATCAGCCCTCAAAAACTTAACCGGCAGAAAATTTTTTTTGAAAAAATCCCTAAGCCCCGGGGTCACAATTTCAGCAAAAATCTGACTTTTGGCAATTCACTCAAAAATGGTGCCAAAAGCTTGAAAATGCTCCCCTGAAAGGTTTGGCACTCAAAACAGACGGATTTTTATCACAGGACAAGAAATCAGCCCTCAAAAAATTAACCGGCAGAAAATATTTTTTTGAAAAAATCCCTAAGCCCCGGGGTCACAATTTCAGCAAAAATCTGACTTTTGGCAATTCACTGAAAAATGGTGCCAAAAGCTTGAAAATGTTCCCCTGAAAGGTTTGGCACTCAAAACAGACCGATTTTTATCACAGGACAAGAAATCAGCCCTCAAAAACTTATCCGGCAGAAAATATTTTTTTGAAAAAATCCCTAAGCCCCGGGGTCACAATTTCAGCAAAAATCTGACTTTTGGCAGTTCACTCAAAAATGGTGCCAACCGGTTGCAAATGCTCCCCTGAAAGCTTTGGAGATGGAAACAGAAGGCTTTTTATCACAGGACAAGAAATCAGCCCTCAAAAACTTAACCGGCAGAAAATATTTTTTTGAAAAAATCCCTAAGCCCCGGGGTCACAATTTCAGCAAAAATCTGATTTTTGGCAGTTCACTCAAAAATGGTGCCAACCGGTTGCAAATGCTTCGCTGAAAGCTTTGGCGATGGAAACAGAAGGCTTTTTATCACAGGACAAGAAATCAGCCCTCAAAAACTTAACCGGCAGAAAATATTTTTTTGAAAAAATCCCTAAGCCCCGGGGTCACAATTTCAGCAAAAATCTGACTTCTGGCATTTTAATCAAAAATGGTGCCAAAAGCTTGAAAATGCTACCCTGAAAGGTTTGGCCCTCGAAACAGAAGGCTTTTTATCACAGGACAAGAAATCAGACGTCAAAAACTTAACCGGCAGAAAATATTTTTTTGAAAAAATCCCTAAGCCCCGGGGTCACAATTTCAGCTAAAATCTGACTTTTGGCAATTCACTCAAAAATGGTGCCAAAAGCTTGAAAATGCTCCCCTGAAAGGTTTGGCACTCAAAACAGACGGATTTTTATCACAGGACAAGAAATCAGCACTCAAAAACTTAACCGGCAGAAAATATTTTTTTGAAAAAATCCCTAAGCCCCGGGGTCACAATTTCAGCAAAAATCTGACTTTTGGCAGTTCACTCAAAAATGGTGCCAACCGGTTGCAAATGCTCCCCTGAAAGCTTTGGCGATGGAAACAGAAGGCTTTTTATCACAGAACAAGAAATCAGCCCTCCAAAACTTAACCGGCAGAAAATATTTTTTTGAAAAATCCCTAAGCCCCGGGGTCACAATTTCAGCAAAAATCTGACTTTTGGCAATTCACTGAAAAATGGTGCCAAAAGCTTGAAAATGTTCCCCTGAAAGGTTTGGCACTCAAAACAGACGGATTTTTACCAGAGGACAAGAAATCAGCCCTCAAAAACTTATCCGGCAGAAAATATTTTTTTGAAAAAATCCCTAAGCCCCGGGGTCACAATTTCAGCAAAAATCTGACTTTTGGCAGTTCACTCAAAAATGGTGCCAACCGGTTGCAAATGCTCCCCTGAAAGCTTTGGAGATGGAAACAGAAGGCTTTTTATCACCGGACAAGAAATCAGCCCTCAAAAACTTAACCGGCAGAAAATATTTTTTTGAAAAAATCCCTAAGCCCCGGGGTCACAATTTCAGCAAAAATCTGACTTTTGGCAATTCACTCAAAAATGGTGCCAAAAGCTTGAAAATGCTCCCCTGAAAGGTTTGGCACTCAAAACAGACGGATTTTTATCACAGGACAAGAAATCAGTCCTCAAAAACTTAACCGGCAGAAAATATTTTTTTGAAAAAATCCCTAAGCCCCGGGGTCACAATTTCAGCAAAAATCTGACTTTTGGCAGTTCACTCAAAAATGGTGCCAACCGGTTGCAAATGCTCCCCTGAAAGCTTTGGAGATGGAAACAGAAGGCTTTTTATCACAGGACAAGAAATCAGCCCTCAAAAACTTAACCGGCAGAAAATATTTTTTTGAAAAAATCCCTAAGCCCCGGGGTCACAATTTCAGCAAAAATCTGACTTTTGGCAATTCACTAAAAAATGGTGCCAAAAGCTTGCAAATGCTACCCTGAAAGCTTTGGCGATGGAAACAGAAGGCTTTTTATCACATTACAAGAAATCAGCCCTCAAAAACTTATCCGGCAGAAAATATTTTTTTGAAAAAATCCCTAAGCCCCGGGGTCACAATTTCAGCAGAAATCTGACTTTTGGCAATTCACTCAAAAATGGTGCCAACCGGTTGCAAATGCTCCCCTGACAGGTTTGGCACTCGAAAAAGAAGGCTTTTTATCACAGGACAAGAAATCAGCCCTCAAAAACTTAACCGGCAGAAAATATTTTTTTGAAAAAATCCCTAAGCCCCGGGGTCACAATTTCAGCAAAAATCTGACTTTTGGCAGTTCAATCAAAAATGGTGCCAAAAGCTTGAAAATGCTACCCTGAAAGGTTTGGCCCTCGAAACAGAAGGCTTTTTATCACAGGACAAGAAATCGGCCGTCAAAAACTTAACCGGCAGAAAATATTTTTTTGAAAAATCCCTAAGCCCCAGGGTCACAATTTCAGCAAAAATCTGACTTTTGGCAATTCACTGAAAAATGGTGCCAAAAGCTTGAAAATGCTTCGCTGAAAGCTTTGGCGATGGAAACAGAAGGATTTTTATCACAGGACAAGAAATCAGCCCTCAAAAACTTAACCGGCAGAAAATATTTTTTTGAAAAAATCCCTAAGCCCCGGGGTCACAATTTCAGCAGAAATCTGACTTTTGGCAATTCACTGAAAAATGGTGCCAAAAGCTTGAAAATGTTCCCCTGAAAGGTTTGGCACTCAAAACAGACGGATTTTTATCACAGGACAAGAAATCAGCCCTCAAAAACTTATCCGGCAGAAAATATTTTTTTGAAAAAATCCCTAAGCCCCGGGGTCACAATTTCAGCAAAAATCTGACTTTTGGCAGTTCACTCAAAAATGGTGCCAACCGGTTGCAAATGCTCCCCTGAAAGCTTTGGAGATGGAAACAGAAGGCTTTTTATCACAGGACAAGAAATCAGCCCTCAAAAACTTAACCGGCAGAAAATATTTTTTTGAAAAAATCCCTAAGCCCCAGGGTCACAATTTCAGCAAAAATCTGACTTTTGGCAATTCACTGAAAAATGGTGCCAAAAGCTTGAAAATGCTTCGCTGAAAGCTTTGGCGATGGAAACAGAAGGCTTTTTATCACAGGACAAGAAATCAGCCCTCAAAAACTTAACCGGCAGAAAATATTTTTTTGAAAAAATCCCTAAGCCCCGGGGTCACAATTTCAGCAAAAATCTGATTTTTGGCAGTTCACTCAAAAATGGTGCCAACCGGTTGCAAATGCTCCCCTGAAAGCTTTGGCGATGGAAACAGAAGGCTTTTTATCACAGGACAAGAAATCAGCCCTCAAAAACTTAACCGGCAGAAAATATTTTTTTGAAAAATCCCTAAGCCCCGGGGTCACAATTTCAGCAAAAATCTGACTTTTGGCAATTCACTCAAAAATGGTGCCAACCGGTTGCAAATGCTCCCCTGAAAGCTTTGGAGATGGAAACAGAAGGCTTTTTATCACAGGACAAGAAATCAGCCCTCAAAAACTTAACCGGCAGAAAATATTTTTTTGAAAAAATCCCTAAGCCCCGGGGTCACAATTTCAGCAAAAATCTGACTTCTGGCAGTTAAATCAAAAATGGTGCCAAAAGCTTGAAAATGCTACCCTGAAAGGTTTGGCCCTCGAAACAGAAGGCTTTTTATCACAGGACAAGAAATCAGCCGTCAAAAACTTAACTGGCAGAAAATATTTTTTTGAAAAAATCCCTAAGCCCCAGGGTCACAATTTCAGCAAAAATCTGACTTTTGGCAGTTCACTCAAAAATGGTGCCAACCGGTTGCAAATGCTTCGCTGAAAGCTTTGGCGATGGAAACAGAAGGCTTTGTATCACAGGACAAGAAATCAGCCCTCAAAAACTTAACCGGCAGAAATTTTTTTTTGAAAAATCCCTAAGCCCCGGGGTCACAATTTCAGGAAAAATCTGACTTTTGGCAATTCACTCAAAAATGGTGCCAAAAGCTTGAAAATGCTCCCCTGATAGGTTTGGCACTCAAAACAGACGGATTTTTATCACAGGACAAGAAATCAGTCCTCAAAAACTTAACCGGCAGAAAATATTTTTTTGAAAAAATCCCTAAGCCCCGGGGTCACAATCTCAGCAAAAATCTGATTTTTGGCAGTTCACTCAAAAATGGTGCCAACCGGTTGCAAATGCTCCCCTGAAAGCTTTGGCGATGGAAAAAGAAGGCTTTTTATCACAGGACAAGAAATCAGCCCTCAAAAACTTAACCGGCAGAAAATTTTTTTTGAAAAAATCCCTAAGCCCCGGGGTCACAATTTCAGCAAAAATCTGACTTTTGGCAATTCACTCAAAAATGGTGCCAAAAGCTTGAAAATGCTCCCCTGAAAGGTTTGGCACTCAAAACAGACGGATTTTTATCACAGGACAAGAAATCAGCCCTCAAAAAATTAACCGGCAGAAAATATTTTTTTGAAAAAATCCCTAAGCCCCGGGGTCACAATTTCAGCAAAAATCTGACTTTTGGCAATTCACTGAAAAATGGTGCCAAAAGCTTGAAAATGTTCCCCTGAAAGGTTTGGCACTCAAAACAGACCGATTTTTATCACAGGACAAGAAATCAGCCCTCAAAAACTTATCCGGCAGAAAATATTTTTTTGAAAAAATCCCTAAGCCCCGGGGTCACAATTTCAGCAAAAATCTGACTTTTGGCAGTTCACTCAAAAATGGTGCCAACCGGTTGCAAATGCTCCCCTGAAAGCTTTGGAGATGGAAACAGAAGGCTTTTTATCACAGGACAAGAAATCAGCCCTCAAAAACTTAACCGGCAGAAAATATTTTTTTGAAAAAATCCCTAAGCCCCGGGGTCACAATTTCAGCAAAAATCTGATTTTTGGCAGTTCACTCAAAAATGGTGCCAACCGGTTGCAAATGCTTCGCTGAAAGCTTTGGCGATGGAAACAGAAGGCTTTTTATCACAGGACAAGAAATCAGCCCTCAAAAACTTAACCGGCAGAAAATATTTTTTTGAAAAAATCCCTAAGCCCCGGGGTCACAATTTCAGCAAAAATCTGACTTCTGGCATTTTAATCAAAAATGGTGCCAAAAGCTTGAAAATGCTACCCTGAAAGGTTTGGCCCTCGAAACAGAAGGCTTTTTATCACAGGACAAGAAATCAGACGTCAAAAACTTAACCGGCAGAAAATATTTTTTTGAAAAAATCCCTAAGCCCCGGGGTCACAATTTCAGCTAAAATCTGACTTTTGGCAATTCACTCAAAAATGGTGCCAAAAGCTTGAAAATGCTCCCCTGAAAGGTTTGGCACTCAAAACAGACGGATTTTTATCACAGGACAAGAAATCAGCACTCAAAAACTTAACCGGCAGAAAATATTTTTTTGAAAAAATCCCTAAGCCCCGGGGTCACAATTTCAGCAAAAATCTGACTTTTGGCAGTTCACTCAAAAATGGTGCCAACCGGTTGCAAATGCTCCCCTGAAAGCTTTGGCGATGGAAACAGAAGGCTTTTTATCACAGAACAAGAAATCAGCCCTCCAAAACTTAACCGGCAGAAAATATTTTTTTGAAAAATCCCTAAGCCCCGGGGTCACAATTTCAGCAAAAATCTGACTTTTGGCAATTCACTGAAAAATGGTGCCAAAAGCTTGAAAATGTTCCCCTGAAAGGTTTGGCACTCAAAACAGACGGATTTTTACCAGAGGACAAGAAATCAGCCCTCAAAAACTTATCCGGCAGAAAATATTTTTTTGAAAAAATCCCTAAGCCCCGGGGTCACAATTTCAGCAAAAATCTGACTTTTGGCAGTTCACTCAAAAATGGTGCCAACCGGTTGCAAATGCTCCCCTGAAAGCTTTGGAGATGGAAACAGAAGGCTTTTTATCACCGGACAAGAAATCAGCCCTCAAAAACTTAACCGGCAGAAAATATTTTTTTGAAAAAATCCCTAAGCCCCGGGGTCACAATTTCAGCAAAAATCTGACTTTTGGCAATTCACTCAAAAATGGTGCCAAAAGCTTGAAAATGCTCCCCTGAAAGGTTTGGCACTCAAAACAGACGGATTTTTATCACAGGACAAGAAATCAGTCCTCAAAAACTTAACCGGCAGAAAATATTTTTTTGAAAAAATCCCTAAGCCCCGGGGTCACAATTTCAGCAAAAATCTGACTTTTGGCAGTTCACTCAAAAATGGTGCCAACCGGTTGCAAATGCTCCCCTGAAAGCTTTGGAGATGGAAACAGAAGGCTTTTTATCACAGGACAAGAAATCAGCCCTCAAAAACTTAACCGGCAGAAAATATTTTTTTGAAAAAATCCCTAAGCCCCGGGGTCACAATTTCAGCAAAAATCTGACTTTTGGCAATTCACTAAAAAATGGTGCCAAAAGCTTGCAAATGCTACCCTGAAAGCTTTGGCGATGGAAACAGAAGGCTTTTTATCACATTACAAGAAATCAGCCCTCAAAAACTTATCCGGCAGAAAATATTTTTTTGAAAAAATCCCTAAGCCCCGGGGTCACAATTTCAGCAGAAATCTGACTTTTGGCAATTCACTCAAAAATGGTGCCAACCGGTTGCAAATGCTCCCCTGACAGGTTTGGCACTCGAAAAAGAAGGCTTTTTATCACAGGACAAGAAATCAGCCCTCAAAAACTTAACCGGCAGAAAATATTTTTTTGAAAAAATCCCTAAGCCCCGGGGTCACAATTTCAGCAAAAATCTGACTTTTGGCAGTTCAATCAAAAATGGTGCCAAAAGCTTGAAAATGCTACCCTGAAAGGTTTGGCCCTCGAAACAGAAGGCTTTTTATCACAGGACAAGAAATCGGCCGTCAAAAACTTAACCGGCAGAAAATATTTTTTTGAAAAATCCCTAAGCCCCAGGGTCACAATTTCAGCAAAAATCTGACTTTTGGCAATTCACTGAAAAATGGTGCCAAAAGCTTGAAAATGCTTCGCTGAAAGCTTTGGCGATGGAAACAGAAGGATTTTTATCACAGGACAAGAAATCAGCCCTCAAAAACTTAACCGGCAGAAAATATTTTTTTGAAAAAATCCCTAAGCCCCGGGGTCACAATTTCAGCAGAAATCTGACTTTTGGCAATTCACTGAAAAATGGTGCCAAAAGCTTGAAAATGTTCCCCTGAAAGGTTTGGCACTCAAAACAGACGGATTTTTATCACAGGACAAGAAATCAGCCCTCAAAAACTTATCCGGCAGAAAATATTTTTTTGAAAAAATCCCTAAGCCCCGGGGTCACAATTTCAGCAAAAATCTGACTTTTGGCAGTTCACTCAAAAATGGTGCCAACCGGTTGCAAATGCTCCCCTGAAAGCTTTGGAGATGGAAACAGAAGGCTTTTTATCACAGGACAAGAAATCAGCCCTCAAAAACTTAACCGGCAGAAAATATTTTTTTGAAAAAATCCCTAAGCCCCAGGGTCACAATTTCAGCAAAAATCTGACTTTTGGCAATTCACTGAAAAATGGTGCCAAAAGCTTGAAAATGCTTCGCTGAAAGCTTTGGCGATGGAAACAGAAGGCTTTTTATCACAGGACAAGAAATCAGCCCTCAAAAACTTAACCGGCAGAAAATATTTTTTTGAAAAAATCCCTAAGCCCCGGGGTCACAATTTCAGCAAAAATCTGATTTTTGGCAGTTCACTCAAAAATGGTGCCAACCGGTTGCAAATGCTCCCCTGAAAGCTTTGGCGATGGAAACAGAAGGCTTTTTATCACAGGACAAGAAATCAGCCCTCAAAAACTTAACCGGCAGAAAATATTTTTTTGAAAAATCCCTAAGCCCCGGGGTCACAATTTCAGCAAAAATCTGACTTTTGGCAATTCACTCAAAAATGGTGCCAACCGGTTGCAAATGCTCCCCTGAAAGCTTTGGAGATGGAAACAGAAGGCTTTTTATCACAGGACAAGAAATCAGCCCTCAAAAACTTAACCGGCAGAAAATATTTTTTTGAAAAAATCCCTAAGCCCCGGGGTCACAATTTCAGCAAAAATCTGACTTCTGGCAGTTAAATCAAAAATGGTGCCAAAAGCTTGAAAATGCTACCCTGAAAGGTTTGGCCCTCGAAACAGAAGGCTTTTTATCACAGGACAAGAAATCAGCCGTCAAAAACTTAACTGGCAGAAAATATTTTTTTGAAAAAATCCCTAAGCCCCAGGGTCACAATTTCAGCAAAAATCTGACTTTTGGCAGTTCACTCAAAAATGGTGCCAACCGGTTGCAAATGCTTCGCTGAAAGCTTTGGCGATGGAAACAGAAGGCTTTGTATCACAGGACAAGAAATCAGCCCTCAAAAACTTAACCGGCAGAAAATATTTTTTTGAAAAAATCCCTAAGCCCCGGGGTCACAATTTCAGCAAAAATCTGACTTTTGGCAATTCACTAAAAAATGGTGCCAAAAGCTTGCAAATGCTACCCTGAAAGCTTTGGCGATGGAAACAGAAGGCTTTTTATCACATTACAAGAAATCAGCCCTCAAAAACTTAACCGGCAGAAAATATTTTTTTGAAAAAATCCCTAAGCCCCGGGGTCACAATTTCAGCAGAAATCTGACTTTTGGCAATTCCCTGAAAATTGTGCCAAAAGCTTGAAAATGCTCCGCTGAAAGCTTTGGCGATGGAAACAGAAGGCTTTTTATCACAGGACAAGAAATCAGCCCTCAAAAACTTAACCGGCAGAAAATATTTTTTTGAAAAAATCCCTAAGCCCCGGGGTCACAATTTCAGCAAAAATCTGACTTTTGGCAATTCACTGAAAAATGGTGCCAAAAGCTTGAAAATGTTCCCCTGAAAGGTTTGGCACTCAAAACAGACGGATTTTTATCACAGGACAAGAAATCAGCCCTCAAAAACTTATCCGGCAGAAAATATTTTTTTGAAAAAATCCCTAAGCCCCGGGGTCACAATTTCAGCAAAAATCTGATTTTTGGCAGTTCACTCAAAAATGGTGCCAACCGGTTGCAAATGCTCCCCTGAAAGCTTTGGCGATGGAAACAGAAGGCTTTTTATCACAGGACAAGAAATCAGCCCTCAAAAACTTATCCGGCAGAAAATATTTTTTTGAAAAAATCCCTAAGCCCCGGGGTCACAATTTCAGCAGAAATCTGACTTTTGGCAATTCACTCAAAAATGGTGCCAACCGGTTGCAAATGCTCCCCTGACAGGTTTGGCACTCGAAAAAGAAGGCTTTTTATCACATTACAAGCAATCAGCCCTCAAAAACTTAACCGGCAGAAAATATTTTTTTGAAAAAATCCCTAAGCCCCGGGGTCACAATTTCAGCAAAAATCTGACTTCTGGCAGTTTAATCAAAAATGGTGCCAAAAGCTTGAAAATGCTACCCTGAAAGGTTTGGCCCTCGAAACAGAAGGCTTTTTATCACAGGACAAGAAATCAGCCGTCAAAAACTTAACCGGCAGAAAATATTTTTTTGAAAAAATCCCTAAGCCCCAGGGTCACAATTTCAGCAGAAATCTGACTTTTGGCAATTCACTGAAAAATGGTGCCAAAAGCTTGAAAATGCTCCACTGAAAGCTTTGGCGATGGAAACAGAAGGCTTTTTATCACAGTACAAGAAATCAGCCCTCAAAAACTTAACCGGCAGAAAATATTTTTTTGAAAAAATCCCTAAGCCCCGGGGTCACAATTTCAGCAAAAATCTGACTTTTGGCAATTCACTGAAAAATGGTGCCAAAAGCTTGAAAATGTTCCCCTGAAAGGTTTGGCACTCAAAACAGACGGATTTTTATCACAGGACAAGAAATCAGCCCTCAAAAACTTATCCGGCAGAAAATATTTTTTTGAAAAAATCCCTAAGCCCCGGGGTCACAATTTCAGCAAAAATCTGACTTTTGGCAGTTCACTCAAAAATGGTGCCAACCGGTTGCAAATGCTCCCCTGAAAGCTTTGGAGATGGAAACAGAAGGCTTTTTATCACAGGACAAAAAATCAGCCCTCAAAAACTTAACCGGCAGAAAATATTTTTTTGAAAAAATCCCTAAGCCCCGGGGTCACAATTTCAGCAAAAATCTGACTTTTGGCAATTCACTAAAAAATGGTGCCAAAAGCTTGCAAATGCTACCCTGAAAGCTTTGGCGATGGAAACAGAAGGCTTTTTATCACATTACAAGAAATCAGCCCTCAAAAACTTATCCGGCAGAAAATATTTTTTTGAAAAAATCCCTAAGCCCCGGGGTCACAATTTCAGCAGAAATCTGACTTTTGGCAATTCACTCAAAAATGGTGCCAACCGGTTGCAAATGCTCCCCTGACAGGTTTGGCACTCGAAAAAGAAGGCTTTTTATCACAGGACAAGAAATCAACCCTCAAAAACTTAACCGGCAGAAAATATTTTTTTGAAAAAATCCCTAAGCCCCGGGGTCACAATTTCAGCAGAAATCTGACTTTTGGCAATTCACTGAAAAATGGTGCCAAAAGCTTGAAAATGCTACCCTGAAAGGTTTGGCCCTCGAAACAGAAGGCTTTTTATCACAGGACAAGAAATCAGCCGTCAAAAACTTAACCGGCAGAAAATATTTTTTTGAAAAAATCCCTAAGCCCCAAGGTCACAATTTCAGCAAAAATCTGACTTTTGGCAATTCACTGAAAAATGGTGCCAAAAGCTTGAAAATGCTTCGCTGAAAGCTTTGGCGATGGAAACAGAAGGATTTTTATCACAGGACAAGAAATCAGCCCTCAAAAACTTAACCGGCAGAAAATATTTTTTTGAAAAAATCCCTAAGCCCCGGGGTCACAATTTCAGCAAAAATCTGATTTTTGGCAGTTCACTCAAAAATGGTGCCAACCGGTTGCAAATGCTCCCCTGAAAGCTTTGGCGATGGAAACAGAAGGCTTTTTATCACAGGACAAGAAATCAGCCCTCAAAAACTTAACCGGCAGAAAATATTTTTTTGAAAAATCCCTAAGCCCCGGGGTCACAATTTCAGCAAAAATCTGACTTTTGGCAATTCACTCAAAAATGGTGCCAACCGGTTGCAAATGCTCCCCTGACAGGTTTGGCACTTGAAACAGAAGGCTTTTTATCACAGGACAAGAAATCAGCCCTCAAAAACTTAACCGGCAGAAAATATTTTTTTGAAAAAATCCCTAAGCCCCGGGGTCACAATTTCAGCAAAAATCTGATTTCTGGCGGTTTAATCAAAAATGGTGCCGAAAGCTTGAAAATGCTACCCTGAAAGGTTTGGCCCTCGAAACAGAAGGCTTTTTATCACAGGACAAGAAATCAGCCGTCAAAAACTTAACCGGCAGAAAATATTTTTTTGAAAAAATCCCTAAGCCCCAGGGTCACAATTTCAGCAAAAATCTGACTTTCGGCAGTTCACTCAAAAATGGTGCCAACCGGTTGCAAATGCTTCGCTGAAAGCTTTGGCGATGGAAACAGAAGGCTTTGTATCACAGGACAAGAAATCAGCCCTCAAAAACTTAACCGGCAGAAAATATTTTTTTGAAAAAATCCCTAAGCCCCGGGGTCACAATTTCAGCAAAAATCTGACTTTTGGAAATTCACTAAAAAATGGTGCCAAAAGCTTGCAAATGCTACCCTGAAAGCTTTGGCGATGGAAACAGAAGGCTTTTTATCACATTACAAGAAATCAGCCCTCAAAAACTTATCCGGCAGAAAATATTTTTTTGAAAAAATCCCTAAGCCCCGGGGTCACAATTTCAGCAGAAATCTGACTTTTGGCAATTCACTAAAAAATGGTGCCAAAAGCTTGAAAATGCTCCGCTGAAAGCTTTGGCGATGGAAACAGAAGGCTTTTTATCACAGGACAAGAAATCAGCCCTCAAAAACTTAACCGGCAGAAAATATTTTTTTGAAAAAATCCCTAAGCCCCGGGGTCACAATTTCAGCAGAAATCTGACTTTTGGCAATTCACTGAAAAATGGTGCCAAAAGCTTGAAAATGCTCCGCTGAAAGCTTTGGCGATGGAAACAGAAGGCTTTTTATCACAGTACAAGAAATCAGTCCTCAAAAACTTAACCGGCAGAAAATATTTTTTTGAAAAAATCCCTAAGCCCCGGGGTCACAATTTCAGCAAAAATCTGACTTTTGGCAATTCACTGAAAAATGGTGCCAAAAGCTTGAAAATGTTCCCCTGAAAGGTTTGGCACTCAAAACAGACGGATTTTTATCACAGGACAAGAAATCAGCCCTCAAAAACTTATCCGGCAGAAAATATTTTTTTGAAAAAATCCCTAAGCCCCGGGGTCACAATTTCAGCAAAAATCTGACTTTTGGCAATTCACTCAAAAATGGTGCCAACCGGTTGCAAATGCTCCCCTGAAAGCTTTGGAGATGGAAACAGAAGGCTTTTTATCACAGGACAAGAAATCAGCCCTCAAAAACTTAACCGGCAGAAAATATTTTTTTGAAAAAATCCCTAAGCCCCGGGGTCACAATTTCAGCAAAAATCTGACTTTTGGCAATTCACTCAAAAGTGGTGCTAACTGGTTGCAAATGCTCCCCTGAAAGCTTCGGCAGTCAAAACAGACGGATTTTTATCACAGGACAAGAAATCAGCCCTCAACAACTTAACCGGCGGAAAAAGATTTTTTTCAGCAAAAATCTGACTTTTGGCAATTCACTGAAAAATGGTGCCAAACACTTGCAAATGCTCCCCTGAAAGCTTTGGCGATGGAAACAGAAGGCTTTTTATCACAGGACAAGAAATCAGCCCTCAACAACTTAACCGGCAGAAAATATTTTTTTGAAAAAATCCCTAAGCCCCGGGGTCACAATTTCAGGAAAAATCTGACTTTTGGCAATTCACTCAAAAATTGTGCCAACTGGTTGGAAATGCTCCCCTGAAAGCTTTGGCAGTTGAAACAGAATGCTTTTTATCACAGTACAAGAAATCAGCGCTCAACAACTTATCCGGCGGAAAATATTTTTTTGAAAAAATCCATAAGCCCCGGGGTCACAATTTCAGCAAAAATCTGACTTTTGGCAATTCACTCAAAAATGGTGCCAACCGGTTGCAAATGCTCCCCTGACAGGTTTGGCACTCGAAAAAGAAGGCTTTTTATCACAGGACAAGAAATCAGCCCTCAAAAACTTAACCGGCAGAAAATATTTTTTTGAAAAAATCCCTAAGCCCCGGGGTCACAATTTCAGCAAAAATCTGACTTCTGGCAGTTTAATCAAAAATGGTGCCAAAAGCTTGAAAATGCTACCCTGAAAGGTTTGGCCCTCGAAACAGAAGGCTTTTTATCACAGGACAAGAAATCAGCCGTCAAAAACTTAACCGGCAGAAAATATTTTTTTGAAAAAATCCCTAAGCCCCAGGGTCACAATTTCAGCAAAAATCTGACTTTTGGCAATTCACTGAAAAATGGTGCCAAAAGCTTGAAAATGCTTCGCTGAAAGCTTTGGCGATGGAAACAGAAGGATTTTTATCACAGGACAAGAAATCAGCCCTCAAAAACTTAACCGGCAGAAAATATTTTTTTGAAAAAATCCCTAAGCCCCGGGGTCACAATTTCAGCAGAAATCTGATTTTTGGCAGTTCACTCAAAAATGGTGCCAACCGGTTGCAAATGCTCCCCTGAAAGCTTTGGCGATGGAAACAGAAGGCTTTTTATCACAGGACAAGAAATCAGCCCTCAAAAACTTAACCGGCAGAAAATATTTTTTTGAAAAATCCCTAAGCCCCGGGGTCACAATTTCAGCAAAAATCTGACTTTTGGCAATTCACTCAAAAATGGTGCCAACCGGTTGCAAATGCTCCCCTGACAGGTTTGGCACTTGAAACAGAAGGCTTTTTATCACAGGACAAGAAATCAGCCCTCAAAAACTTAACCGGCAGAAAATATTTTTTTGAAAAAATCCCTAAGCCCCGGGGTCACAATTTCAGCAGAAATCTGACTTTTGGCAATTCATTCAAAAATGGTGCCAACCGGTTGCAAATGCTCCCCTGACAGGTTTGGCACTCGAAAAAGAAGGCTTTTTATCACAGGACAAGAAATCAGTCCTCAAAAACTTAACCGGCAGAAAATATTTTTTTGAAAAAATCCCTAAGCCCCGGGGTCACAATTTCAGCAAAAATCTGACTTCTGGCAGTTTAATCAAAAATGGTGCCAAAAGCTTGAAAATGCTACCCTGAAAGGTTTGGCCCTCGAAACAGAAGGCTTTTTATCACAGGACAAGAAATCAGCCGTCAAAAACTTAACAGGCAGAAAATATTTTTTTGAAAAAATCCCTAAGCCCCAGGGTCACAATTTCAGCAAAAATCTGACTTTTGGCAGTTCACTCAAAAATGGTGCCAACCGGTTGCAAATGCTTCGCTGAAAGCTTTGGCGATGGAAACAGAAGGCTTTGTATCACAGGACAAGAAATCAGCCCTCAAAAACTTAACCGGCAGAAAATATTTTTTTGAAAAAATCCCTAAGCCCCGGGGTCACAATTTCAGCAAAAATCTGACTTTTGGCAATTCACTAAAAAATGGTGCCAAAAGCTTGCAAATGCTACCCTGAAAGCTTTGGCGATGGAAACAGAAGGCTTTTTATCACATTACAAGAAATCAGCCCTCAAAAACTTATCCGGCAGAAAATATTTTTTTGAAAAAATCCCTAAGCCCCGGGGTCACAATTTCAGCAGAAATCTGACTTTTGGCAATTCACTCAAAAATGGTGCCAAAAGCTTGAAAATGCTCCTCTGTAAGCTTTGGCGATGGAAACAGAAGGCTTTTTATCACAGGACAAGAAATCAGCCCTCAAAAACTTAACCGGCAGAAAATATTTTTTTGAAAAAATCCCTAAGCCCCGGGGTCACAATTTCAGCAGAAATCTGACTTTTGGCAATTCACTCAAAAATGGTGCCAAAAGCTTGAAAATGCTTCGCTGAAAGCTTTGGCGATGGAAACAGAAGGCTTTTTATCACAGGACAAGAAATCAGCCCTCAAAAACTTAACCGGCAGAAAATATTTTTTTGAAAAAATCCCTAAGCCCCGGGGTCACAATTTCAGCAAAAATCTGATTTTTGGCAGTTCACTCAAAAATGGTGCCAACCGGTTGCAAATGCTCCCCTGAAAGCTTTGGCGATGGAAACAGAAGGCTTTTTATCACAGGACAAGAAATCAGCCCTCAAAAACTTAACCGGCAGAAAATATTTTTTTGAAAAATCCCTAAGCCCCGGGGTCACAATTTCAGCAAAAATCTGATTTTTGGCAATTCACTCAAAAATGGTGCCAACCGGTTGCAAATGCTCCCCTGACAGGTTTGGCACGTGAAACAGAAGGCTTTTTATCACAGTACAAGAAATCAGCCCTCAAAAACTTAACCGGCAGAAAATATTTTTTTGAAAAAATCCCTAAGCCCCGGGGTCACAATTTCAGCAAAAATCTGACTTTTGGCAATTCACTGAAAAATGGTGCCAAAAGCTTGAAAATGTTCCCCTGAAAGGTTTGGCACTCAAAACAGACGGATTTTTATCACAGGACAAGAAATCAGCCCTCAAAAACTTATCCGGCAGAAAATTTTTTTTGAAAAAATCCCTAAGCCCCGGGGTCACAATTTCAGCAAAAATCTGACTTTTGGCAATTCACTCAAAAATGGTGCCAACCGGTTGCAAATGCTCCCCTGAAAGCTTCGGCAGTCAAAACAGACGGATTTTTATCACAGGACAAGAAATCAACCCTCAACAACTTAACCGGCGGAAAAAGATTTTTTTCAGCAAAAATCTGACTTTTGGCAATTCACTGAAAAATGGTGCCAAACACTTGCAAATGCTCCCCTGAAAGCTTTGGCGATGGAAACAGAAGGCTTTTTATCACAGGACAAGAAATCAGCCCTCAACAACTTAACCGGCAGAAAATATTTTTTTGAAAAAATCCCTAAGCCCCGGGGTCACAATTTCAGGAAAAATCTGACTTTTGGCAATTCACTCAAAAATTGTGCCAACCGGTTGGAAATGCTCCCCTGAAAGCTTTGGCAGTTGAAACAGAAGGCTTTTTATCACAGTACAAGAAATCAGCGCTCAACAACTTATCCGGCGGAAAATATTTTTTTGAAAAAATCCATAAGCCCCAGGGTCACAATTTCAGCAAAAATCTGACTTTTGGCAATTCACTCAAAAATGGTGCCAACCGGTTGCAAATGCTCCCCTGACAGGTTTGGCACTCGAAAAAGAAGGCTTTTTATCACAGGACAAGAAATCAGCCCTCAAAAACTTAACCGGCAGAAAATATTTTTTTGAAAAAATCCCTAAGCCCCGGGGTCACAATTTCAGCAAAAATCTGATTTTTGGCAGTTCACTCAAAAATGGTGCCAACCGGTTGCAAATGCTCCCCTGAAAGCTTTGGCGATGGAAACAGAAGGCTTTTTATCACAGGACAAGAAATCAGCCCTCAAAAACTTAACCGGCAGAAAATATTTTTTTGAAAAATCCCTAAGCCCCGGGGTCACAATTTCAGCAAAAATCTGACTTTTGGCAATTCACTCAAAAATGGTGCCAACCGGTTGCAAATGCTCCCCTGACAGGTTTGGCACTTGAAACAGAAGGCTTTTTATCACAGGACAAGAAATCAGCCCTCAAAAACTTAACCGGCAGAAAATATTTTTTTGAAAAAATCCCTAAGCCCCGGGGTCACAATTTCAGCAAAAATCTGATTTCTGGCGGTTTAATCAAAAATGGTGCCAAAAGCTTGAAAATGCTACCCTGAAAGGTTTGGCCCTCGAAACAGAAGGCTTTTTATCACAGGACAAGAAATCAGCCGTCAAAAACTTAACCGGCAGAAAATATTTTTTTGAAAAAATCCCTAAGCCCCAGGGTCACAATTTCAGCAAAAATCTGACTTTTGGCAGTTCACTCAAAAATGGTGCCAACCGGTTGCAAATGCTTCGCTGAAAGCTTTGGCGATGGAAACAGAAGGCTTTGTATCACAGGACAAGAAATCAGCCCTCAAAAACTTAACCGGCAGAAAATATTTTTTTGAAAAAATCCCTAAGCCCCGGGGTCACAATTTCAGCAAAAATCTGACTTTTGGCAATTCACTAAAAAATGGTGCCAAAAGCTTGCAAATGCTACCCTGAAAGCTTTGGCGATGGAAACAGAAGGCTTTTTATCACATTACAAGAAATCAGCCCTCAAAAACTTATCCGGCAGAAAATATTTTTTTGAAAAAATCCCTAAGCCCCGGGGTCACAATTTCAGCAGAAATCTGACTTTTGGCAATTCACTAAAAAATGGTGCCAAAAGCTTGAAAATGCTCCGCTGAAAGCTTTGGCGATGGAAACAGAAGGCTTTTTATCACAGGACAAGAAATCAGCCCTCAAAAACTTAACCGGCAGAAAATATTTTTTTGAAAAAATCCCTAAGCCCCGGGGTCACAATTTCAGCAGAAATCTGACTTTTGGCAATTCACTGAAAAATGGTGCCAAAAGCTTGAAAATGCTACGCTGAAAGCTTTGGCGATGGAAACAGAAGGCTTTTTATCACAGTACAAGAAATCATTCCTCAAAAACTTAACCGGCAGAAAATATTTTTTTGAAAAAATCCCTAAGCCCCGGGGTCACAATTTCAGCAAAAATCTGACTTTTGGCAATTCACTGAAAAATGGTGCCAAAAGCTTGAAAATGTTCCCCTGAAAGGTTTGGCACTCAAAACAGACGGATTTTTATCACAGGACAAGAAATCAGCCCTCAAAAACTTATCCGGCAGAAAATATTTTTTTGAAAAAATCCCTAAGCCCCGGGGTCACAATTTCAGCAAAAATCTGACTTTTGGCAATTCACTCAAAAATGGTGCCAACCGGTTGCAAATGCTCCCCTGAAAGCTTTGGAGATGGAAACAGAAGGCTTTTTATCACAGGACAAGAAATCAGCCCTCAAAAACTTAACCGGCAGAAAATATTTTTTTGAAAAAATCCCTAAGCCCCGGGGTCACAATTTCAGCAAAAATCTGACTTTTGGCAATTCACTCAAAAGTGGTGCCAACTGGTTGCAAATGCTCCCCTGAAAGCTTCGGCAGTCAAAACAGACGGATTTTTATCACAGGACAAGAAATCAGCCCTCAACAACTTAACCGGCGGAAAAAGATTTTTTTCAGCAAAAATCTGACTTTTGGCAATTCACTGAAAAATGGTGCCAAACACTTGCAAATGCTCCCCTGAAAGCTTTGGCGATGGAAACAGAAGGCTTTTTATCACAGGACAAGAAAGAAGCCCTCAACAACTTAACCGGCAGAAAATATTTTTTTGAAAAAATCCCTAAGCCCCGGGGTCACAATTTCAGGAAAAATCTGACTTTTGGCAATTCACTCAAAAATTGTGCCATCCGGTTGGAAATGCTCCCCTGAAAGCTTTGGCAGTTGAAACAGAATGCTTTTTATCACAGTACAAGAAATCAGCGCTCAACAACTTATCCGGCGGAAAATATTTTTTTGAAAAAATCCATAAGCCCCGGGGTCACAATTTCAGCAAAAATCTGACTTTTGGCAATTCACTCAAAAATGGTGCCAACCGGTTGCAAATGCTCCCCTGACAGGTTTGGCACTCGAAAAAGAAGGCTTTTTATCACAGGACAAGAAATCAGCCCTCAAAAACTTAACCAGCAGAAAATATTTTTTTGAAAAAATCCCTAAGCCCCGGGGTCACAATTTCAGCAAAAATCTGACTTCTGGCAGTTTAATCAAAAATGGTGCCAAAAGCTTGAAAATGCTACCCTGAAAGGTTTGGCCCTCGAAACAGAAGGCTTTTTATCACAGGACAAGAAATCAGCCGTCAAAAACTTAACCGGCAGAAAATATTTTTTTGAAAAAATCCCTAAGCCCCAGGGTCACAATTTCAGCAAAAATCTGACTTTTGGCAATTCACTGAAAAATGGTGCCAAAAGCTTGAAAATGCTTCGCTGAAAGCTTTGGCGATGGAAACAGAAGGATTTTTATCACAGGACAAGAAATCAGCCCTCAAAAACTTAACCGGCAGAAAATATTTTTTTGAAAAAATCCCTAAGCCCCGGGGTCACAATTTCAGCAGAAATCTGATTTTTGGCAGTTCACTCAAAAATGGTGCCAACCGGTTGCAAATGCTCCCCTGAAAGCTTTGGCGATGGAAACAGAAGGCTTTTTATCACAGGACAAGAAATCAGCCCTCAAAAACTTAACCGGCAGAAAATATTTTTTTGAAAAATCCCTAAGCCCCGGGGTCACAATTTCAGCAAAAATCTGACTTTTGGCAATTCACTCAAAAATGGTGCCAACCGGTTGCAAATGCTCCCCTGACAGGTTTGGCACTTGAAACAGAAGGCTTTTTATCACAGGACAAGAAATCAGCCCTCAAAAACTTAACCGGCAGAAAATATTTTTTTGAAAAAATCCCTAAGCCCCGGGGTCACAATTTCAGCAGAAATCTGACTTTTGGCAATTCATTCAAAAATGGTGCCAACCGGTTGCAAATGCTCCCCTGACAGGTTTGGCACTCGAAAAAGAAGGCTTTTTATCACAGGACAAGAAATCAGTCCTCAAAAACTTAACCGGCAGAAAATATTTTTTTGAAAAAATCCCTAAGCCCCGGGGTCACAATTTCAGCAAAAATCTGACTTTTGGCAATTCACTCAAAAGTGGTGCCAACTGGTTGCAAATGCTCCCCTGAAAGCTTCGGCAGTCAAAACAGACGGATTTTTATCACAGGACAAGAAATCAGCCCTCAACAACTTAACCGGCGGAAAAAGATTTTTTTCAGCAAAAATCTGACTTTTGGCAATTCACTGAAAAATGGTGCCAAACACTTGCAAATGCTCCCCTGAAAGCTTTGGCGATGGAAACAGAAGGCTTTTTATCACAGGACAAGAAATCAGCCCTCAAAAACTTAACCAGCAGAAAATATTTTTTTGAAAAAATCCCTAAGCCCCGGGGTCACAATTTCAGGAAAAATCTGACTTTTGGCAATTCACTCAAAAATTGTGCCAACCGGTTGGAAATGCTCCCCTGAAAGCTTTGGCAGTTGAAACAGAATGCTTTTTATCACAGTACAAGAAATCAGCGCTCAACAACTTATCCGGCGGAAAATATTTTTTTGAAAAAATCCATAAGCCCCGGGGTCACAATTTCAGCAAAAATCTGACTTTTGGCAATTCACTCAAAAATGGTGCCAACCGGTTGCAAATGCTCCCCTGACAGGTTTGGCACTCGAAAAAGAAGGCTTTTTATCACAGGACAAGAAATCAGCCCTCAAAAACTTAACCAGCAGAAAATATTTTTTTGAAAAAATCCCTAAGCCCCGGGGTCACAATTTCAGCAAAAATCTGACTTCTGGCAGTTTAATCAAAAATGGTGCCAAAAGCTTGAAAATGCTACCCTGAAAGGTTTGGCCCTCGAAACAGAAGGCTTTTTATCACAGGACAAGAAATCAGCCGTCAAAAACTTAACCGGCAGAAAATATTTTTTTGAAAAAATCCCTAAGCCCCAGGGTCACAATTTCAGCAAAAATCTGACTTTTGGCAATTCACTCAAAAATGGTGCCAAAAGCTTGAAAATGCTCCCCTGTAAGCTTTGGCGATGGAAACAGAAGGCTTTTTATCACAGTACAAGAAATCAGCCCTCAAAAACTTAACCGGCAGAAAATATTTTTTTGAAAAAATCCCTAAGCCCCGGGGTCACAATTTCAGCAGAAATCTGATTTTTGGCAGTTCACTCAAAAATGGTGCCAACCGGTTGCAAATGCTCCCCTGACAGGTTTGGCACTTGAAACAGAAGGCTTTTTATCACAGGACAAGAAATCAGCCCTCAAAAACTTAACCGGCAGAAAATATTTTTTTGAAAAAATCCCTAAGCCCCGGGGTCACAATTTCAGCAGAAATCTGACTTTTGGCAATTCATTCAAAAATGGTGCCAACCGGTTGCAAATGCTCCCCTGACAGGTTTGGCACTCGAAAAAGAAGGCTTTTTATCACAGGACAAGAAATCAGTCCTCAAAAACTTAACCGGTAGAAAATATTTTTTTGAAAAAATCCCTAAGCCCCGGGGTCACAATTTCAGCAAAAATCTGACTTCTGGCAGTTTAATCAAAGATGGTGCCAAAAGCTTGAAAATGCTACCCTGAAAGGTTTGGCCCTCGAAACAGAAGGCTTTTTATCACAGGACAAGAAATCAGCCGTCAAAAACTTAACAGGCAGAAAATATTTTTTTGAAAAAATCCCTAAGCCCCAGGGTCACAATTTCAGCAAAAATCTGACTTTTGGCAGATCACTCAAAAATGGTGCCAACCGGTTGCAAATGCTTCGCTGAAAGCTTTGGCGATGGAAACAGAAGGCTTTTTATCACAGGACAAGAAATCAGCCCTCAAAAACTTAACCGGCAGAAAATATTTTTTTGAAAAAATCCCTAAGCCCCGGGGTCACAATTTCAGCAAAAATCTGACTTTTGGCAATTCACTAAAAAATGGTGCCAAAAGCTTGCAAATGCTACCCTGAAAGCTTTGGCGATGGAAACAGAAGGCTTTTTATCACATTACAAGAAATCAGCCCTCAAAAACTTATCCGGCAGAAAATATTTTTTTGAAAAAATCCCTAAGCCCCGGGGTCACAATTTCAGCAGAAATCTGACTTTTGGCAATTCACTCAAAAATGGTGCCAAAAGCTTGAAAATGCTCCCCTGTAAGCTTTGGCGATGGAAACAGAAGGCTTTTTATCACAGTACAAGAAATCAGCCCTCAAAAACTTAACCGGCAGAAAATATTTTTTTGAAAAAATCCCTAAGCCCCGGGGTCACAATTTCAGCAAAAATCTGACTTTTGGCAATTCACTCAAAAATGGTGCCAAAAGCTTGAAAATGCTCCCCTGAAAGGTTTGGCACTCAAAACAGACAGATTTTTATCACAGGACAAGAAATATGTCCTCAAAAACTTAACCGGCAGAAAATATTTTTTTGAAAAAATCCCTAAGCCCCGGGGTCACAATTTCAGTAAAAATCTGATTTTTGGCAGTTCACTCAAAAATGGTGCCAACCGGTTGCAAATGCTTCGCTGAAAGCTTTGGCGATGGAAACAGAAGGCTTTGTATCACAGGACAAGAAATCAGCCCTCAAAAACTTAACCGGCAGAAAATATTTTTTTGAAAAAATCCCTAAGCCCCGGGGTCACAATTTCAGCAGAAATCTGACTTTTGGCAATTCACTAAAAAATGGTGCCAAAAGCTTGCAAATGCTACCCTGAAAGCTTTGGCGATGGAAACAGAAGGCTTTTTATCACATTACAAGAAATCAGCCCTCAAAAACTTATCCGGCAGAAAATATTTTTTTGAAAATATCCCTAAGCCCCGGGGTCACAATTTCAGCAGAAATCTGACTTTTGGCAATTCACTCAAAAATGGTGCCAAAAGCTTGAAAATGCTACGCTGAAAGCTTTGGCGATGGAAACAGAAGGCTTTTTATCACAGGACAAGAAATCAGCCCTCAAAAACTTAACCGGCAGAAAATATTTTTTTGAAAAAATCCCTAAGCCCCGGGGTCACAATTTCAGCAGAAATCTGACTTTTGGCAATTCACTCAAAAATGGTGCCAAAAGCTTGAAAATGCTTCGCTGAAAGCTTTGGCGATGGAAACAGAAGGCTTTTTATCACAGTACAAGAAATCAGCCCTCAAAAACTTAACCGGCAGAAAATATTTTTTTGAAAAAATCCCTAAGCCCCGGGGTCACAATTTCAGCAAAAATCTGATTTTTGGCAGTTCACTCAAAAATGGTGCCAACCGGTTGCAAATGCTCCCCTGAAAGCTTTGGCGATGGAAACAGAAGGCTTTTTATCACAGGACAAGAAATCAGCCCTCAAAAACTTAACCGGCAGAAAATATTTTTTTGAAAAATCCCTAAGCCCCGGGGTCACAATTTCAGCAAAAATCTGACTTTTGGCAATTCACTCAAAAATGGTGCCAACCGGTTGCAAATGCTCCCCTGACAGGTTTGGCACGTGAAACAGAAGGCTTTTTATCACGGTACAAGAAATCAGCCCTCAAAAACTTAACCGGCAGAAAATATTTTTTTGAAAAAATCCCTAAGCCCCGGGGTCACAATTTCAGCAAAAATCTGACTTTTGGCAATTCACTGAAAAATGGTGCCAAAAGCTTGAAAATGTTCCCCTGAAAGGTTTGGCACTCAAAACAGACGGATTTTTATCACAGGACAAGAAATCAGCCCTCAAAAACTTATCCGGCAGAAAATATTTTTTTGAAAAAATCCCTAAGCCCCGGGGTCACAATTTCAGCAAAAATCTGACTTTTGGCAATTCACTCAAAAATGGTGCCAACCGGTTGCAAATGCTCCCCTGAAAGCTTTGGAGATGGAAACAGAAGGCTTTTTATCACAGGACAAGAAATCAGCCCTCAAAAACTTAACCGGCAGAAAATATTTTTTTGAAAAAATCCCTAAGCCCCGGGGTCACAATTTCAGCAAAAATCTGACTTTTGGCAATTCACTCAAAAGTGGTGCCAACTGGTTGCAAATGCTCCCCTGAAAGCTTCGGCAGTCAAAACAGACGGATTTTTATCACAGGACAAGAAATCAACCCTCAACAACTTAACCGGCGGAAAAAGATTTTTTTCAGCAAAAATCTGACTTTTGGCAATTCACTGAAAAATGGTGCCAAACACTTGCAAATGCTCCCCTGAAAGCTTTGGCGATGGAAACAGAAGGCTTTTTATCACAGGACAAGAAATCAGCCCTCAACAACTTAACCGGCAGAAAATATTTTTTTGAAAAAATCCCTAAGCCCCGGGGTCACAATTTCAGGAAAAATCTGACTTTTGGCAATTCACTCAAAAATTGTGCCAACCGGTTGGAAATGCTCCCCTGAAAGCTTTGGCAGTTGAAACAGAAGGCTTTTTATCACAATACAAGAAATCAGCGCTCAACAACTTATCCGGCGGAAAATATTTTTTTGAAAAAATCCATAAGCCCCAGGGTCACAATTTCAGCAAAAATCTGACTTTTGGCAATTCACTCAAAAATGGTGCCAACCGGTTGCAAATGCTCCCCTGACAGGTTTGGCACTCGAAAAAGAAGGCTTTTTATCACAGGACAAGAAATCAGCCCTCAAAAACTTAACCGGCAGAAAATATTTTTTTGAAAAAATCCCTAAGCCCCGGGGTCACAATTTCAGCAAAAATCTGACTTCTGGCAGTTTAATCAAAAATGGTGCCAAAAGCTTGAAAATGCTACCCTGAAAGGTTTGGCCCTCGAAACAGAAGGCTTTTTATCACAGGACAAGAAATCAGCCGTCAAAAACTTAACCGGCAGAAAATATTTTTTTGAAAAAAACCCTAAGCCCCAGGGTCACAATTTCAGCAAAAATCTGACTTTTGGCAGTTTAAACAAAAATGGTGCCAAAAGCTTGAAAATGCTTCGCTGAAAGCTTTGGCGATGGAAACAGAAGGATTTTTATCACAGGACAAGAAATCAGCCCTCAAAAACTTAACCGGCAGAAAATATTTTTTTGAAAAAATCCCTAAGCCCCGGGGTCACAATTTCAGCAAAAATCTGATTTTTGGCAGTTCACTCAAAAATGGTGCCAACCGGTTGCAAATGCTCCCCTGAAAGCTTTGGCGATGGAAACAGAAGGCTTTTTATCACAGGACAAGAAATCAGCCCTCAAAAACTTAACCGGCAGAAAATATTTTTTTGAAAAATCCCTAAGCCCCGGGGTCACAATTTCAGCAAAAATCTGACTTTTGGCAATTCACTCAAAAATGGTGCCAACCGGTTGCAAATGCTCCCCTGACAGGTTTGGCACTTGAAACAGAAGGCTTTTTATCACAGGACAAGAAATCAGCCCTCAAAAACTTAACCGGCAGAAAATATTTTTTTGAAAAAATCCCTAAGCCCCGGGGTCACAATTTCAGCAGAAATCTGACTTTTGGCAATTCATTCAAAAATGGTGCCAACCGGTTGCAAATGCTCCCCTGACAGGTTTGGCACTCGAAAAAGAAGGCTTTTTATCACAGGACAAGAAATCAGCCCTCAAAAACTTATCCGGCAGAAAATATTTTTTTGAAAAAATCCCTAAGCCCCGGGGTCACAATTTCAGCAGAAATCTGACTTTTGGCAATTCACTCAAAAATGGTGCCAAAAGCTTGAAAATGCTCCGCTGAAAGCTTTGGCGATGGAAACAGACGTCTTTTTATCACAGGACAAGAAATCAGCCCTCAAAAACTTAACCGGCAGAAAATATTTTTTTGAAAAAATCCCTAGGCCCCGGGGTCACAATTTCAGCAGAAATCTGACTTTTGGCAATTCACTCAAAAATGGTGCCAAAAGCTTGAAAATGCTCCCCTGTAAGCTTTGGCGATGGAAACAGAAGGCTTTTTATCACAGTACAAGAAATCAGCCCTCAAAAACTTAACCGGCAGAAAATATTTTTTTGAAAAAATCCCTAAGCCCCGGGGTCACAATTTCAGCAAAAATCTGACTTTTGGCAATTCACTCAAAAATGGTGCCAAAAGCTTGAAAATGCTTCGCTGAAAGCTTTGGCGATGGAAACAGAAGGCTTTTTATCACAGTACAAGAAATCAGCCCTCAAAAACTTAACCGGCAGAAAATATTTTTTTGAAAAAATCCCTAAGCCCCGGGGTCACAATTTCAGCAAAAATCTGATTTTTGGCAGTTCACTCAAAAATGGTGCCAACCGGTTGCAAATGCTCCCCTGAAAGCTTTGGCGATGGAAACAGAAGGCTTTTTATCACAGGACAAGAAATCAGCCCTCAAAAACTTAACCGGCAGAAAATATTTTTTTGAAAAATCCCTAAGCCCCGGGGTCACAATTTCAGCAAAAATCTGACTTTTGGCAATTCACTGAAAAATGGTGCCAAACACTTGCAAATGCTCCCCTGAAAGCTTTGGCGATGGAAACAGAAGGCTTTTTATCACAGGACAAGAAATCAGCCCTCAAAAACTTAACCAGCAGAAAATATTTTTTTGAAAAAATCCCTAAGCCCCGGGGTCACAATTTCAGCAAAAATCTGATTTTTGGCAGTTCACTCAAAAATGGTGCCAACCGGTTGCAAATGCTCCCCTGAAAGCTTTGGCGATGGAAACAGAAGGCTTTTTATCACAGGACAAGAAATCAGCCCTCAAAAACTTAACCGGCAGAAAATATTTTTTTGAAAAATCCCTAAGCCCCGGGGTCACAATTTCAGCAAAAATCTGACTTTTGGCAATTCACTCAAAAATGGTGCCAACCGGTTGCAAATGCTCCCCTGACAGGTTTGGCACTTGAAACAGAAGGCTTTTTATCACAGGACAAGAAATCAGCCCTCAAAAACTTAACCGGCAGAAAATATTTTTTTGAAAAAATCCCTAAGCCCCAGGGTCACAATTTCAGCAAAAATCTGACTTTTGGCAGTTTAATCAAAAATGGTGCCAAAAGCTTGAAAATGCTACCCTGAAAGGTTTGGCCCTCGAAACAGAAGGCTTTTTATCACAGGACAAGAAATCAGCCGTCAAAAACTTAACCGGCAGAAAATATTTTTTTGAAAAAATCCCTAAGCCCCAGGGTCACAATTTCAGCAAAAATCTGACTTTTGGCAATTCACTGAAAAATGGTGCCAAAAGCTTGAAAATGCTTCGCTGAAAGCTTTGGCGATGGAAACAGAAGGATTTTTATCACAGGACAAGAAATCAGCCCTCAAAAACTTAACCGGCAGAAAATATTTTTTTGAAAAAATCCCTAAGCCCCGGGGTCACAATTTCAGCAAAAATCTGATTTTTGGCAATTCACTCAAAATTGGTGCCAACCGGTTGCAAATGCTCCCCTGACAGGTTTGGCACTTGAAACAGAAGGCTTTTTATCACAGGACAAGAAATCAGCCCTCAAAAACTTAACCGGCAGAAAATATTTTTTTGAAAAAATCCCTAAGCCCCAGGGTCACAATTTCAGCAAAAATCTGACTTCTGGCAATTCACTGAAAAATGGTGCCAAAAGCTTGAAAATGCTTCGCTGAAAGCTTTGGCGATGGAAACAGAAGGCTTTTTATCACAGGACAAGAAATCAGCCCTCAAAAACTTAACCGGCAGAAAATATTTTTTTGAAAAAATCCCTAAGCCCCGGGGTCACAATTTCAGCAAAAATCTGACTTCTGGCAGTTTAATCAAAAATGGTGCCAAAAGCTTGAAAATGCTACCCTGAAAGGTTTGGCCCTCGAAACAGAAGGCTTTTTATCACCGGACAAGAAATCAGCCGTCAAAAACTTAACCGGCAGAAAATATTTTTTTGAAAAAATCCCTAAGCCCCAGGGTCACAATTTCAGCAAAAATCTGACTTTTGGCAGTTCACTCAAAAATGGTGCCAACCGGTTGCAAATGCTTCGCTGAAAGCTTTGACGATGGAAACAGAAGGCTTTGTATCACAGGACAAGAAATCAGCCCTCAAAAACTTAACCGGCAGAAAATATTTTTTTGAAAAAATCCCTAAGCCCCGGGGTCACAATTTCAGCAAAAATCTGACTTTTGGCAATTCACTAAAAAATGGTGCCAAAAGCTTGCAAATGCTACCCTGAAAGCTTTGGCGACGGAAACAGAAGGCTTTTTATCACATTACAAGAAATCAGCCCTCAAAAACTTATCCGGCAGAAAATATTTTTTTGAAAAAATCCCTAAGCCCCGGGGTCACAATTTCAGCAGAAATCTGACTTTTGGCAATTGACTCAAAAATGGTGCAAAAAGCTTGAAAATGCTCCGCTGAAAGCTTTGGCGATGGAAACAGAAGGCTTTTTATCACAGGACAAGAAATCAGCCCTCAAAAACTTAACCGGCAGAAAATATTTTTTTGAAAAAATCCCTAAGCTCCGGGGTCACAATTTCAGCAGAAATCTGACTTTTGGCAATTCACTGAAAAATGGTGCCAAAAGCTTGAAAATGCTCCGCTGAAAGCTTTGGCGATGGAAACAGAAGGCTTTTTATCACAGTACAAGAAATCAGCCCTCAAAAACTTAACCGGCAGAAAATATTTTTTTGAAAAAATCCCTAAGCCCCGGGGTCACAATTTCAGCAAAAATCTGATTTTTGGCAATTCACTCAAAATTGGTGCCAACCGGTTGCAAATGCTCCCCTGACAGGTTTGGCACTTGAAACAGAAGGCTTTTTATCACAGGACAAGAAATCAGCCCTCAAAAACTTAACCGGCAGAAAATATTTTTTTGAAAAAATCCCTAAGCCCCAGGGTCACAATTTCAGCAAAAATCTGACTTCTGGCAATTCACTGAAAAATGGTGCCAAAAGCTTGAAAATGCTTCGCTGAAAGCTTTGGCGATGGAAACAGAAGGCTTTTTATCACAGGACAAGAAATCAGCCCTCAAAAACTTAACCGGCAGAAAATATTTTTTTGAAAAAATCCCTAAGCCCCGGGGTCACAATTTCAGCAAAAATCTGACTTCTGGCAGTTTAATCAAAAATGGTGCCAAAAGCTTGAAAATGCTACCCTGAAAGGTTTGGCCCTCGAAACAGAAGGCTTTTTATCACAGGACAAGAAATCAGCCGTCAAAAACTTAACCGGCAGAAAATATTTTTTTGAAAAAATCCCTAAGCCCCAGGGTCACAATTTCAGCAAAAATCTGACTTTTGGCAGTTCACTCAAAAATGGTGCCAACCGGTTGCAAATGCTTCGCTGAAAGCTTTGGCGATGGAAACAGAAGGCTTTGTATCACAGGACAAGAAATCAGCCCTCAAAAACCTAACCGGCAGAAAATATTTTTTTGAAAAAATCCCTAAGCCCCGGGGTCACAATTTCAGCAAAAATCTGACTTTTGGCAATTCACTAAAAAATGGTGCCAAAAGCTTGCAAATGCTACCCTGAAAGCTTTGGCGACGGAAACAGAAGGCTTTTTATCACATTACAAGAAATCAGCCCTCAAAAACTTATCCGGCAGAAAATATTTTTTTGAAAAAATCCCTAAGCCCCGGGGTCACAATTTCAGCAGAAATCTGACTTTTGGCAATTGACTCAAAAATGGTGCAAAAAGCTTGAAAATGCTCCGCTGAAAGCTTTGGCGATGGAAACAGAAGGCTTTTTATCACAGGACAAGAAATCAGCCCTCAAAAACTTAACCGGCAGAAAATATTTTTTTGAAAAAATCCCTAAGCTCCGGGGTCACAATTTCAGCAGAAATCTGACTTTTGGCAATTCACTGAAAAATGGTGCCAAAAGCTTGAAAATGCTCCGCTGAAAGCTTTGGCGATGGAAACAGAAGGCTTTTTATCACAGTACAAGAAATCAGCCCTCAAAAACTTAACCGGCAGAAAATATTTTTTTGAAAAAATCCCTAAGCCCCGGGGTCACAATTTCAGCAAAAATCTGACTTTTGGCAATTCACTGAAAAATGGTGCCAAAAGCTTGAAAATGTTCCCCTGAAAGGTTTGGCACTCAAAACAGACGGATTTTTATCACAGGACAAGAAATCAGCCCTCAAAAACTTATCCGGCAGAAAATATTTTTTTGAAAAAATCCCTAAGCCCCGGGGTCACAATTTCAGCAAAAATCTGACTTTGGGCAATTCACTCAAAAATGGTGCCAACCGGTTGCAAATGCTCCCCTGAAAGCTTTGGAGATGGAAACAGAAGGCTTTTTATCACAGGACAAGAAATCAGCCCTCAAAAACTTAACCGGCAGAAAATATTTTTTTGAAAAAATCCGTAAGCCCCGGGGTCACAATTTCAGCAAAAATCTGACTTTTGGCAAATCACTCAAAAGTGGTGCCAACTGGTTGCAAATGCTCCCCTGAAAGCTTCGGCAGTCAAAACAGACGGATTTTTATCACAGGACAAGAAATCAACCCTCAACAACTTAACCGGCGGAAAAAGATTTTTTTCAGCAAAAATCTGACTTTTGGCAATTCACTGAAAAATGGTGCCAAACACTTGCAAATGCTCCCCTGAAAGCTTTGGCGATGGAAACAGAAGGCTTTTTATCACAGGACAAGAAATCAGCCCTCAAAAACTTAACCGGCAGAAAATATTTTTTTGAAAAAATCCCTAAGCCCCGGGGTCACAATTTCAGCAAAAATCTGATTTTTGGCAGTTCACTCAAAAATGGTGCCAACCGGTTGCAAATGCTCCCCTGAAAGCTTTGGCGATGGAAACAGAAGGCTTTTTATCACAGGACAAGAAATCAGCCCTCAAAAACTTAACCGGCAGAAAATATTTTTTTGAAAAATCCCTAAGCCCCGGGGTCACAATTTCAGCAAAAATCTGACTTTGGGCAATTCACTCAAAAATGGTGCCAACCGGTTGCAAATGCTCCCCTGAAAGCTTTGGAGATGGAAACAGAAGGCTTTTTATCACAGGACAAGAAATCAGCCCTCAAAAACTTAACCGGCAGAAAATATTTTTTTGAAAAAATCCCTAAGCCCCGGGGTCACAATTTCAGCAAAAATCTGACTTTTGGCAAATCACTCAAAAGTGGTGCCAACTGGTTGCAAATGCTCCCCTGAAAGCTTCGGCAGTCAAAACAGACGGATTTTTATCACAGGACAAGAAATCAACCCTCAACAACTTAACCGGCGGAAAAAGATTTTTTTCAGCAAAAATCTGACTTTTGGCAATTCACTGAAAAATGGTGCCAAACACTTGCAAATGCTCCCCTGAAAGCTTTGGCGATGGAAACAGAAGGCTTTTTATCACAGGACAAGAAATCAGCCCTCAAAAACTTAACCGGCAGAAAATATTTTTTTGAAAAAATCCCTAAGCCCCGGGGTCACAATTTCAGCAAAAATCTGATTTTTGGCAGTTCACTCAAAAATGGTGCCAACCGGTTGCAAATGCTCCACTGAAAGCTTTGGCGATGGAAACAGAAGGCTTTTTATCACAGGACAAGAAATCAGCCCTCAAAAACTTAACCGGCAGAAAATATTTTTTTGAAAAATCCCTAAGCCCCGGGGTCACAATTTCAGCAAAAATCTGACTTTTGGCAATTCACTCAAAAATGGTGCCAACCGGTTGCAAATGCTCCCCTGACAGGTTTGGCACTTGAAACAGAAGGCTTTTTATCACAGGACAAGAAATCAGCCCTCAAAAACTTAACCGGCAGAAAATATTTTTTTGAAAAAATCCCTAAGCCCCGGGGTCACAATTTCAGCAGAAATCTGACTTTTGGCAATTCATTCAAAAATGGTGCCAACCGGTTGCAAATGCTCCCCTGACAGGTTTGGCACTCGAAAAAGAAGGCTTTTTATCACAGGACAAGAAATCAGCCCTCAAAAACTTATCCGGCAGAAAATATTTTTTTGAAAAAATCCCTAAGCCCCGGGGTCACAATTTCAGCAGAAATCTGACTTTTGGCAATTCACTCAAAAATGGTGCCAAAAGCTTGAAAATGCTCCGCTGAAAGCTTTGGCGATGGAAACAGACGTCTTTTTATCACAGGACAAGAAATCAGCCCTCAAAAACTTAACCGGCAGAAAATATTTTTTTGAAAATATCCCTAGGCCCCGGGGTCACAATTTCAGCAGAAATCTGACTTTTGGCAATTCACTCAAAAATGGTGCCAAAAGCTTGAAAATGCTCCCCTGTAAGCTTTGGCGATGGAAACAGAAGGCTTTTTATCACAGTACAAGAAATCAGCCCTCAAAAACTTAACCGGCAGAAAATATTTTTTTGAAAAAATCCCTAAGCCCCGGGGTCACAATTTCAGCAAAAATCTGACTTTTGGCAATTCACTCAAAAATGGTGCCAAAAGCTTGAAAATGCTTCGCTGAAAGCTTTGGCGATGGAAACAGAAGGCTTTTTATCACAGTACAAGAAATCAGCCCTCAAAAACTTAACCGGCAGAAAATATTTTTTTGAAAAAATCCCTAAGCCCCGGGGTCACAATTTCAGCAAAAATCTGATTTTTGGCAGTTCACTCAAAAATGGTGCCAACCGGTTGCAAATGCTCCCCTGAAAGCTTTGGCGATGGAAACAGAAGGCTTTTTATCACAGGACAAGAAATCAGCCCTCAAAAACTTAACCGGCAGAAAATATTTTTTTGAAAAATCCCTAAGCCCCGGGGTCACAATTTCAGCAAAAATCTGACTTTTGGCAATTCACTCAAAAATGGTGCCAACCGGTTGCAAATGCTCCCCTGACAGGTTTGGCACGTGAAACAGAAGGCTTTTTATCACAGTACAAGAAATCAGCCCTCAAAAACTTAACCGGCAGAAAATATTTTTTTGAAAAAATCCCTAAGCCCCGGGGTCACAATTTCAGCAAAAATCTGATTTTTGGCAGTTCACTCAAAAATGGTGCCAACCGGTTGCAAATGCTCCCCTGAAAGCTTTGGCGATGGAAACAGAAGGCTTTTTATCACAGGACAAGAAATCAGCCCTCAAAAACTTAACCGGCAGAAAATATTTTTTTGAAAAATCCCTAAGCCCCGGGGTCACAATTTCAGCAAAAATCTGACTTTTGGCAATTCACTCAAAAATGGTGCCAACCGGTTGCAAATGCTCCCCTGACAGGTTTGGCACGTGAAACAGAAGGCTTTTTATCACAGGACAAGAAATCAGCCCTCAAAAACTTAACCGGCAGAAAATATTTTTTTGAAAAAATCCCTAAGCCCCAGGGTCACAATTTCAGCAAAAATCTGACTTTTGGCAGTTTAATCAAAAATGGTGCCAAAAGCTTGAAAATGCTACCCTGAAAGGTTTGGCCCTCGAAACAGAAGGCTTTTTATCACAGGACAAGAAATCAGCCGTCAAAAACTTAACCGGCAGAAAATATTTTTTTGAAAAAATCCCTAAGCCCCAGGGTCACAATTTCAGCAAAAATCTGACTTTTGGCAATTCACTGAAAAATGGTGCCAAAAGCTTGAAAATGCTTCGCTGAAAGCTTTGGCGATGGAAACAGAAGGATTTTTATCACAGGACAAGAAATCAGCCCTCAAAAACTTAACCGGCAGAAAATATTTTTTTGAAAAAATCCCTAAGCCCCGGGGTCACAATTTCAGCAAAAATCTGATTTTTGGCAATTCACTCAAAATTGGTGCCAACCGGTTGCAAATGCTCCCCTGACAGGTTTGGCACTTGAAACAGAAGGCTTTTTATCACAGGACAAGAAATCAGCCCTCAAAAACTTAACCGGCAGAAAATATTTTTTTGAAAAAATCCCTAAGCCCCAGGGTCACAATTTCAGCAAAAATCTGACTTCTGGCAATTCACTGAAAAATGGTGCCAAAAGCTTGAAAATGCTTCGCTGAAAGCTTTGGCGATGGAAACAGAAGGCTTTTTATCACAGGACAAGAAATCAGCCCTCAAAAACTTAACCGGCAGAAAATATTTTTTTGAAAAAATCCCTAAGCCCCGGGGTCACAATTTCAGCAAAAATCTGACTTCTGGCAGTTTAATCAAAAATGGTGCCAAAAGCTTGAAAATGCTACCCTGAAAGGTTTGGCCCTCGAAACAGAAGGCTTTTTATCACAGGACAAGAAATCAGCCGTCAAAAACTTAACCGGCAGAAAATATTTTTTTGAAAAAATCCCTAAGCCCCAGGGTCACAATTTCAGCAAAAATCTGACTTTTGGCAGTTCACTCAAAAATGTTGCCAACCGGTTGCAAATGCTTCGCTGAAAGCTTTGGCGATGGAAACAGAAGGCTTTGTATCACAGGACAAGAAATCAGCCCTCAAAAACTTAACCGGCAGAAAATATTTTTTTGAAAAAATCCCTAAGCCCCGGGGTCACAATTTCAGCAAAAATCTGACTTTTGGCAATTCACTAAAAAATGGTGCCAAAAGCTTGCAAATGCTACCCTGAAAGCTTTGGCGACGGAAACAGAAGGCTTTTTATCACATTACAAGAAATCAGCCCTCAAAAACTTATCCGGCAGAAAATATTTTTTTGAAAAAATCCCTAAGCCCCGGGGTCACAATTTCAGCAGAAATCTGACTTTTGGCAATTGACTCAAAAATGGTGCAAAAAGCTTGAAAATGCTCCGCTGAAAGCTTTGGCGATGGAAACAGAAGGCTTTTTATCACAGGACAAGAAATCAGCCCTCAAAAACTTAACCGGCAGAAAATATTTTTTTGAAAAAATCCCTAAGCTCCGGGGTCACAATTTCAGCAGAAATCTGACTTTTGGCAATTCACTGAAAAATGGTGCCAAAAGCTTGAAAATGCTCCGCTGAAAGCTTTGGCGATGGAAACAGAAGGCTTTTTATCACAGGACAAGAAATCAGCCCTCAAAAACTTAACCGGCAGAAAATATTTTTTTGAAAAAATCCCTAAGCCCCAGGGTCACAATTTCAGCAAAAATCTGACTTTTGGCAGTTTAATCAAAAATGGTGCCAAAAGCTTGAAAATGCTACCCTGAAAGGTTTGGCCCTCGAAACAGAAGGCTTTTTATCACAGGAAAAGAAATCAGCCGTCAAAAACTTAACCGGCAGAAAATATTTTTTTGAAAAAATCCCTAAGCCCCAGGGTCACAATTTCAGCAAAAATCTGACTTTTGGCAATTCACTGAAAAATGGTGCCAAAAGCTTGAAAATGCTTCGCTGAAAGCTTTGGCGATGGAAACAGAAGGATTTTTATCACAGGACAAGAAATCAGCCCTCAAAAACTTAACCGGCAGAAAATATTTTTTTGAAAAAATCCCTAAGCCCCGGGGTCACAATTTCAGCAAAAATCTGATTTTTGGCAATTCACTCAAAATTGGTGCCAACCGGTTGCAAATGCTCCCCTGACAGGTTTGGCACTTGAAACAGAAGGCTTTTTATCACAGGACAAGAAATCAGCCCTCAAAAACTTAACCGGCAGAAAATATTTTTTTGAAAAAATCCCTAAGCCCCAGGGTCACAATTTCAGCAAAAATCTGACTTCTGGCAATTCACTGAAAAATGGTGCCAAAAGCTTGAAAATGCTTCGCTGAAAGCTTTGGCGATGGAAACAGAAGGCTTTTTATCACAGGACAAGAAATCAGCCCTCAAAAACTTAACCGGCAGAAAATATTTTTTTGAAAAAATCCCTAAGCCCCGGGGTCACAATTTCAGCAAAAATCTGACTTCTGGCAGTTTAATCAAAAATGGTGCCAAAAGCTTGAAAATGCTACCCTGAAAGGTTTGGCCCTCGAAACAGAAGGCTTTTTATCACAGGACAAGAAATCAGCCGTCAAAAACTTAACCGGCAGAAAATATTTTTTTGAAAAAATCCCTAAGCCCCAGGGTCACAATTTCAGCAAAAATCTGACTTTTGGCAGTTCACTCAAAAATGGTGCCAACCGGTTGCAAATGCTTCGCTGAAAGCTTTGGCGATGGAAACAGAAGGCTTTGTATCACAGGACAAGAAATCAGCCCTCAAAAACCTAACCGGCAGAAAATATTTTTTTGAAAAAATCCCTAAGCCCCGGGGTCACAATTTCAGCAAAAATCTGACTTTTGGCAATTCACTAAAAAATGGTGCCAAAAGCTTGCAAATGCTACCCTGAAAGCTTTGGCGACGGAAACAGAAGGCTTTTTATCACATTACAAGAAATCAGCCCTCAAAAACTTATCCGGCAGAAAATATTTTTTTGAAAAAATCCCTAAGCCCCGGGGTCACAATTTCAGCAGAAATCTGACTTTTGGCAATTGACTCAAAAATGGTGCAAAAAGCTTGAAAATGCTCCGCTGAAAGCTTTGGCGATGGAAACAGAAGGCTTTTTATCACAGGACAAGAAATCAGCCCTCAAAAACTTAACCGGCAGAAAATATTTTTTTGAAAAAATCCCTAAGCTCCGGGGTCACAATTTCAGCAGAAATCTGACTTTTGGCAATTCACTGAAAAATGGTGCCAAAAGCTTGAAAATGCTCCGCTGAAAGCTTTGGCGATGGAAACAGAAGGCTTTTTATCACAGTACAAGAAATCAGCCCTCAAAAACTTAACCGGCAGAAAATATTTTTTTGAAAAAATCCCTAAGCCCCGGGGTCACAATTTCAGCAAAAATCTGACTTTTGGCAATTCACTGAAAAATGGTGCCAAAAGCTTGAAAATGTTCCCCTGAAAGGTTTGGCACTCAAAACAGACGGATTTTTATCACAGGACAAGAAATCAGCCCTCAAAAACTTATCCGGCAGAAAATATTTTTTTGAAAAAATCCCTAAGCCCCGGGGTCACAATTTCAGCAAAAATCTGACTTTGGGCAATTCACTCAAAAATGGTGCCAACCGGTTGCAAATGCTCCCCTGAAAGCTTTGGAGATGGAAACAGAAGGCTTTTTATCACAGGACAAGAAATCAGCCCTCAAAAACTTAACCGGCAGAAAATATTTTTTTGAAAAAATCCCTAAGCCCCGGGGTCACAATTTCAGCAAAAATCTGACTTTTGGCAAATCACTCAAAAGTGGTGCCAACTGGTTGCAAATGCTCCCCTGAAAGCTTCGGCAGTCAAAACAGACGGATTTTTATCACAGGACAAGAAATCAACCCTCAACAACTTAACCGGCGGAAAAAGATTTTTTTCAGCAAAAATCTGACTTTTGGCAATTCACTGAAAAATGGTGCCAAACACTTGCAAATGCTCCCCTGAAAGCTTTGGCGATGGAAACAGAAGGCTTTTTATCACAGGACAAGAAATCAGCCCTCAAAAACTTAACCGGCAGAAAATATTTTTTTGAAAAAATCCCTAAGCCCCGGGGTCACAATTTCAGCAAAAATCTGATTTTTGGCAGTTCACTCAAAAATGGTGCCAACCGGTTGCAAATGCTCCCCTGAAAGCTTTGGCGATGGAAACAGAAGGCTTTTTATCACAGGACAAGAAATCAGCCCTCAAAAACTTAACCGGCAGAAAATATTTTTTTGAAAAATCCCTAAGCCCCGGGGTCACAATTTCAGCAAAAATCTGACTTTGGGCAATTCACTCAAAAATGGTGCCAACCGGTTGCAAATGCTCCCCTGAAAGCTTTGGAGATGGAAACAGAAGGCTTTTTATCACAGGACAAGAAATCAGCCCTCAAAAACTTAACCGGCAGAAAATATTTTTTTGAAAAAATCCCTAAGCCCCGGGGTCACAATTTCAGCAAAAATCTGACTTTTGGCAAATCACTCAAAAGTGGTGCCAACTGGTTGCAAATGCTCCCCTGAAAGCTTCGGCAGTCAAAACAGACGGATTTTTATCACAGGACAAGAAATCAACCCTCAACAACTTAACCGGCGGAAAAAGATTTTTTTCAGCAAAAATCTGACTTTTGGCAATTCACTGAAAAATGGTGCCAAACACTTGCAAATGCTCCCCTGAAAGCTTTGGCGATGGAAACAGAAGGCTTTTTATCACAGGACAAGAAATCAGCCCTCAAAAACTTAACCGGCAGAAAATATTTTTTTGAAAAAATCCCTAAGCCCCGGGGTCACAATTTCAGCAAAAATCTGATTTTTGGCAGTTAACTCAAAAATGGTGCCAACCGGTTGCAAATGCTCCCCTGAAAGCTTTGGCGATGGAAACAGAAGGCTTTTTATCACAGGACAAGAAATCAGCCCTCAAAAACTTAACCGGCAGAAAATATTTTTTTGAAAAATCCCTAAGCCCCGGGGTCACAATTTCAGCAAAAATCTGACTTTTGGCAATTCACTCAAAAATGGTGCCAACCGGTTGCAAATGCTCCCCTGACAGGTTTGGCACTTGAAACAGAAGGCTTTTTATCACAGGACAAGAAATCAGCCCTCAAAAACTTAACCGGCAGAAAATATTTTTTTGAAAAAATCCCTAAGCCCCGGGGTCACAATTTCAGCAGAAATCTGACTTTTGGCAATTCATTCAAAAATGGTGCCAACCGGTTGCAAATGCTCCCCTGACAGGTTTGGCACTCGAAAAAGAAGGCTTTTTATCACAGGACAAGAAATCAGCCCTCAAAAACTTATCCGGCAGAAAATATTTTTTTGAAAAAATCCCTAAGCCCCGGGGTCACAATTTCAGCAGAAATCTGACTTTTGGCAATTCACTCAAAAATGGTGCCAAAAGCTTGAAAATGCTCCGCTGAAAGCTTTGGCGATGGAAACAGACGTCTTTTTATCACAGGACAAGAAATCAGCCCTCAAAAACTTAACCGGCAGAAAATATTTTTTTGAAAAAATCCCTAGGCCCCGGGGTCACAATTTCAGCAGAAATCTGACTTTTGGCAATTCACTCAAAAATGGTGCCAAAAGCTTGAAAATGCTCCCCTGTAAGCTTTGGCGATGGAAACAGAAGGCTTTTTATCACAGTACAAGAAATCAGCCCTCAAAAACTTAACCGGCAGAAAATATTTTTTTGAAAAAATCCCTAAGCCCCGGGGTCACAATTTCAGCAAAAATCTGACTTTTGGCAATTCACTCAAAAATGGTGCCAAAAGCTTGAAAATGCTTCGCTGAAAGCTTTGGCGATGGAAACAGAAGGCTTTTTATCACAGTACAAGAAATCAGCCCTCAAAAACTTAACCGGCAGAAAATATTTTTTTGAAAAAATCCCTAAGCCCCGGGGTCACAATTTCAGCAAAAATCTGATTTTTGGCAGTTCACTCAAAAATGGTGCCAACCGGTTGCAAATGCTCCCCTGAAAGCTTTGGCGATGGAAACAGAAGGCTTTTTATCACAGGACAAGAAATCAGCCCTCAAAAACTTAACCGGCAGAAAATATTTTTTTGAAAAATCCCTAAGCCCCGGGGTCACAATTTCAGCAAAAATCTGACTTTTGGCAATTCACTCAAAAATGGTGCCAACCGGTTGCAAATGCTCCCCTGACAGGTTTGGCACGTGAAACAGAAGGCTTTTTATCACAGTACAAGAAATCAGCCCTCAAAAACTTAACCGGCAGAAAATATTTTTTTGAAAAAATCCCTAAGCCCCGGGGTCACAATTTCAGCAAAAATCTGATTTTTGGCAGTTCACTCAAAAATGGTGCCAACCGGTTGCAAATGCTCCCCTGAAAGCTTTGGCGATGGAAACAGAAGGCTTTTTATCACAGGACAAGAAATCAGCCCTCAAAAACTTAACCGGCAGAAAATATTTTTTTGAAAAATCCCTAAGCCCCGGGGTCACAATTTCAGCAAAAATCTGACTTTTGGCAATTCACTCAAAAATGGTGCCAACCGGTTGCAAATGCTCCCCTGACAGGTTTGGCACGTGAAACAGAAGGCTTTTTATCACAGGACAAGAAATCAGCCCTCAAAAACTTAACCGGCAGAAAATATTTTTTTGAAAAAATCCCTAAGCCCCAGGGTCACAATTTCAGCAAAAATCTGACTTTTGGCAGTTTAATCAAAAATGGTGCCAAAAGCTTGAAAATGCTACCCTGAAAGGTTTGGCCCTCGAAACAGAAGGCTTTTTATCACAGGAAAAGAAATCAGCCGTCAAAAACTTAACCGGCAGAAAATATTTTTTTGAAAAAATCCCTAAGCCCCAGGGTCACAATTTCAGCAAAAATCTGACTTTTGGCAATTCACTGAAAAATGGTGCCAAAAGCTTGAAAATGCTTCGCTGAAAGCTTTGGCGATGGAAACAGAAGGATTTTTATCACAGGACAAGAAATCAGCCCTCAAAAACTTAACCGGCAGAAAATATTTTTTTGAAAAAATCCCTAAGCCCCGGGGTCACAATTTCAGCAAAAATCTGATTTTTGGCAATTCACTCAAAATTGGTGCCAACCGGTTGCAAATGCTCCCCTGACAGGTTTGGCACTTGAAACAGAAGGCTTTTTATCACAGGACAAGAAATCAGCCCTCAAAAACTTAACCGGCAGAAAATATTTTTTTGAAAAAATCCCTAAGCCCCAGGGTCACAATTTCAGCAAAAATCTGACTTCTGGCAGTTTAATCAAAAATGGTGCCAAAAGCTTGAAAATGCTACCCTGAAAGGTTTGGCCCTCGAAACAGAAGGCTTTTTATCACAGGACAAGAAATCAGCCGTCAAAAACTTAACCGGCAGAAAATATTTTTTTGAAAAAATCCCTAAGCCCCAGGGTCACAATTTCAGCAAAAATCTGACTTTTGGCAATTCACTGAAAAATGGTGCCAAAAGCTTGAAAATGCTTCGCTGAAAGCTTTGGCGATGGAAACAGAAGGATTTTTATCACAGGACAAGAAATCAGCCCTCAAAAACTTAACCGGCAGAAAATATTTTTTTGAAAAAATCCCTAAGCCCCGGGGTCACAATTTCAGCAAAAATCTGATTTTTGGCAATTCACTCAAAATTGGTGCCAACCGGTTGCAAATGCTCCCCTGACAGGTTTTGCACTTGAAACAGAAGGCTTTTTATCACAGGACAAGAAATCAGCCCTCAAAAACTTAACCGGCAGAAAATATTTTTTTGAAAAAATCCCTAAGCCCCAGGGTCACAATTTCAGCAAAAATCTGACTTCTGGCAGTTTAATCAAAAATGGTGCCAAAAGCTTGAAAATGCTACCCTGAAAGGTTTGGCCCTCGAAACAGAAGGCTTTTTATCACAGGACAAGAAATCAGCCGTCAAAAACTTAACCGGCAGAAAATATTTTTTTGAAAAAATCCCTAAGCCCCAGGGTCACAATTTCAGCAAAAATCTGACTTTTGGCAGTTCACTCAAAAATGGTGCCAACCGGTTGCAAATGCTTCGCTGAAAGCTTTGGCGATGGAAACAGAAGGCTTTGTATCACAGGACAAGAATTCAGCCCTCAAAAACTTAACCGGCAGAAAATATTTTATTGAAAAAATCCCTAAGCCCCGGGGTCACAATTTCAGCAAAAATCTGACTTTTGGCAATTCACTAAAAAATGGTGCCAAAAGCTTGCAAATGCTACCCTGAAAGCTTTGGCGACGGAAACAGAAGGCTTTTTATCACATTACAAGAAATCAGCCCTCAAAAACTTACCCGGCAGAAAATATTTTTTTGAAAAAATCCCTAAGCCCCGGGGTCACAATTTCAGCAGAAATCTGACTTTTGGCAATTTACTCAAAAATGGTGCAAAAAGCTTGAAAATGCTCCGCTGAAAGCTTTGGCGATGGAAACAGAAGGCTTTTTATCACAGGACAAGAAATCAGCCCTCAAAAACTTAACCGGCAGAAAATATTTTTTTGAAAAAATCCCTAAGCTCCGGGGTCACAATTTCAGCAGAAATCTGACTTTTGGCAATTCACTGAAAAATGGTGCCAAAAGCTTGAAAATGCTCCGCTGAAAGCTTTGGCGATGGAAACAGAAGGCTTTTTATCACAGTACAAGAAATCAGCCCTCAAAAACTTAACCGGCAGAAAATATTTTTTTGAAAAAATCCCTAAGCCCCGGGGTCACAATTTCAGCAAAAATCTGATTTTTGGCAATTCACTCAAAATTGGTGCCAACCGGTTGCAAATGCTCCCCTGACAGGTTTGGCACTTGAAACAGAAGGCTTTTTATCACAGGACAAGAAATCAGCCCTCAAAAACTTAACCGGCAGAAAATATTTTTTTGAAAAAATCCCTAAGCCCCAGGGTCACAATTTCAGCAAAAATCTGACTTCTGGCAATTCACTGAAAAATGGTGCCAAAAGCTTGAAAATGCTTCGCTGAAAGCTTTGGCGATGGAAACAGAAGGCTTTTTATCACAGGACAAGAAATCAGCCCTCAAAAACTTAACCGGCAGAAAATATTTTTTTGAAAAAATCCCTAAGCCCCGGGGTCACAATTTCAGCAAAAATCTGACTTCTGGCAGTTTAATCAAAAATGGTGCCAAAAGCTTGAAAATGCTACCCTGAAAGGTTTGGCCCTCGAAACAGAAGGCTTTTTATCACAGGACAAGAAATCAGCCGTCAAAAACTTAACCGGCAGAAAATATTTTTTTGAAAAAATCCCTAAGCCCCAGGGTCACAATTTCAGCAAAAATCTGACTTTTGGCAGTTCACTCAAAAATGGTGCCAACCGGTTGCAAATGCTTCGCTGAAAGCTTTGGCGATGGAAACAGAAGGCTTTGTATCACAGGACAAGAAATCAGCCCTCAAAAACCTAACCGGCAGAAAATATTTTTTTGAAAAAATCCCTAAGCCCCGGGGTCACAATTTCAGCAAAAATCTGACTTTTGGCAATTCACTAAAAAATGGTGCCAAAAGCTTGCAAATGCTACCCTGAAAGCTGTGGCGACGGAAACAGAAGGCTTTTTATCACATTACAAGAAATCAGCCCTCAAAAACTTATCCGGCAGAAAATATTTTTTTGAAAAAATCCCTAAGCCCCGGGGTCACAATTTCAGCAGAAATCTGACTTTTGGCAATTGACTCAAAAATGGTGCAAAAAGCTTGAAAATGCTCCGCTGAAAGCTTTGGCGATGGAAACAGAAGGCTTTTTATCACAGGACAAGAAATCAGCCCTCAAAAACTTAACCGGCAGAAAATATTTTTTTGAAAAAATCCCTAAGCTCCGGGGTCACAATTTCAGCAGAAATCTGACTTTTGGCAATTCACTGAAAAATGGTGCCAAAAGCTTGAAAATGCTCCGCTGAAAGCTTTGGCGATGGAAACAGAAGGCTTTTTATCACAGTACAAGAAATCAGCCCTCAAAAACTTAACCGGCAGAAAATATTTTTTTGAAAAAATCCCTAAGCCCCGGGGTCACAATTTCAGCAAAAATCTGACTTTTGGCAATTCACTGAAAAATGGTGCCAAAAGCTTGAAAATGTTCCCCTGAAAGGTTTGGCACTCAAAACAGACGGATTTTTATCACAGGACAAGAAATCAGCCCTCAAAAACTTATCCGGCAGAAAATATTTTTTTGAAAAAATCCCTAAGCCCCGGGGTCACAATTTCAGCAAAAATCTGACTTTGGGCAATTCACTCAAAAATGGTGCCAACTGGTTGCAAATGCTCCCCTGAAAGCTTCGGCAGTCAAAACAGACGGATTTTTATCACAGGACAAGAAATCAACCCTCAACAACTTAACCGGCGGAAAAAGATTTTTTTCAGCAAAAATCTGACTTTTGGCAATTCACTGAAAAATGGTGCCAAACACTTGCAAATGCTCCCCTGAAAGCTTTGGCGATGGAAACAGAAGGCTTTTTATCACAGGACAAGAAATCAGCCCTCAACAACTTAACCGGCAGAAAATATTTTTTTGAAAAAATCCCTAAGCCCCGAGGTCACAATTTCAGGAAAAATCTGACTTTTGGCAATTCACTCAAAAATTGTGCCAACCGGTTGGAAATGCTCCCCTGAAAGCTTTGGCAGTTGAAACAGAAGGCTTTTTATCACAGTACAAGAAATCAGCGCTCAACAACTTATCCGGCGGAAAATATTTTTTTGAAAAAATCCATAAGCCCCAGGGTCACAATTTCAGCAAAAATCTGACTTTTGGCAATTCACTCAAAAATGGTGCCAACCGGTTACAAATGCTCCCCTGACAGGTTTGGCACTCGAAAAAGAAGGCTTTTTATCACAGGACAAGAAATCAGCCCTCAAAAACTTAACCGGCAGAAAATATTTTTTTGAAAAAATCCCTAAGCCCCGGGGTCACAATTTCAGCAAAAATCTGACTTCTGGCAGTTTAATCAAAAATGGTGCCAAAAGCTTGAAAATGCTACCCTGAAAGGTTTGGCCCTCGAAACAGAAGGCTTTTTATCACAGGACAAGAAATCAGCCGTCAAAAACTTAACCGGCAGAAAATATTTTTTTGAAAAAAACCCTAAGCCCCAGGGTCACAATTTCAGCAAAAATCTGACTTTTGGCAATTCACTGAAAAATGGTGCCAAAAGCTTGAAAATGCTTCGCTGAAAGCTTTGGCGATGGAAACAGAAGGATTTTTATCACAGGACGAGAAATCAGCCCTCAAAAACTTAACCGGCAGAAAATATTTTTTTGAAAAAATCCCTAAGCCCCGGGGTCACAATTTCAGCAAAAATCTGATTTTTGGCAGTTCACTCAAAAATGGTGCCAACCGGTTGCAAATGCTCCCCTGAAAGCTTTGGCGATGGAAACAGAAGGCTTTTTATCACAGGACAAGAAATCAGCCCTCAAAAACTTAACCGGCAGAAAATATTTTTTTGAAAAAATCCCTAAGCCCCGGGGTCACAATTTCAGCAAAAATCTGACTTTTGGCAATTCACTCAAAAATGGTGCCAACCGGTTGCAAATGCTCCCCTGACAGGTTTGGCACTTGAAACAGAAGGCTTTTTATCACAGGACAAGAAATCAGCCCTCAAAAACTTAACCGGCAGAAAATATTTTTTTGAAAAAATCCCTAAGCCCCGGGGTCACAATTTCAGCAGAAATCTGACTTTTGGCAATTCATTCAAAAATGGTGCCAACCGGTTGCAAATGCTCCCCTGACAGGTTTGGCACTCGAAAAAGAAGGCTTTTTATCACAGGACAAGAAATCAGCCCTCAAAAACTTATCCGGCAGAAAATATTTTTTTGAAAAAATCCCTAAGCCCCGGGGTCACAATTTCAGCAGAAATCTGACTTTTGGCAATTCACTCAAAAATGGTGCCAAAAGCTTGAAAATGCTCCGCTGAAAGCTTTGGCGATGGAAACAGACGGCTTTTTATCACAGGACAAGAAATCAGCCCTCAAAAACTTAACCGGCAGAAAATATTTTTTTGAAAAAATCCCTAAGCCCCGGGGTCACAATTTCAGCAAAAATCTGACTTTTGGCAATTCACTCAAAAATGGTGCCAAAAGCTTGAAAATGCTCCCCTGAAAGGTTTGGCACTCAAAACAGACGGATTTTTATCACAGGACAAGAAATCAGCCCTCAAAAACTTATCCGGCAGAAAATATTTTTTTGAAAAAATCCCTAAGCCCCAGGGTCACAATTTCAGCAAAAATCTGACTTTTCGCAGTTTAATCAAAAATGGTGCCAAAAGCTTGAAAATGCTACCCTGAAAGGTTTGGCCCTCGAAACAGAAGGCTTTTTATCACAGGAAAAGAAATCAGCCGTCAAAAACTTAACCGGCAGAAAATATTTTTTTGAAAAAATCCCTAAGCCCCAGGGTCACAATTTCAGCAAAAATCTGACTTTTGGCAATTCACTGAAAAATGGTGCCAAAAGCTTGAAAATGCTTCGCTGAAAGCTTTGGCGATGGAAACAGAAGGATTTTTATCACAGGACAAGAAATCAGCCCTCAAAAACTTAACCGGCAGAAAATATTTTTTTGAAAAAATCCCTAAGCCCCGGGGTCACAATTTCAGCAAAAATCTGATTTTTGGCAATTCACTCAAAATTGGTGCCAACCGGTTGCAAATGCTCCCCTGACAGGTTTGGCACTTGAAACAGAAGCCTTTTTATCACAGGACAAGAAATCAGCCCTCAAAAACTTAACCGGCAGAAAATATTTTTTTGAAAAAATCCCTAAGCCCCGGGGTCACAATTTCAGAAGAAATCTGACTTTTGGCAATTCACTCAAAAATGGTGCCAACCGGTTGCAAATGCTCCCCTGACAGGTTTGGCACTCGAAAAAGAAGGCTTTTTATCACAGGACAAGAAATCAGCCCTCAAAAACTTAACGGGCAGAAAATATTTTTTTGAAAAAATCCCTAAGCCCCGGGGTCACAATTTCAGCAAAAATCTGACTTCTGGCAGTTTAATCAAAAATGGTGCCAAAAGCTTGAAAATGCTACCCTGAAAGGTTTGGCCCTCGAAACAGAAGGCTTTTTATCACAGGACAAGAAATCAGCCGTCAAAAACTTAACCGGCAGAAAATATTTTTTTGAAAAAATCCCTAAGCCCCAGGGTCACAATTTCAGCAAAAATCTGACTTTTGGCAATTCACTCAAAAATGGTGCCAACCGGTTGCAAATGCTTCGCTGAAAGCTTTGGCGATGGAAACAGAAGGCTTTTTATCACAGGACAAGAAATCAGCCCTCAAAAACTTAACCGGCAGAAAATATTTTTTTGAAAAAATCCCTAAGCCCCGGGGTCACAATTTCAGCAAAAATCTGATTTTGGCAGTTCACTCAAAAATGGTGCCAAAAGCTTGAAAATGCTCCCCTGAAAGCTTTGGCGATGGAAACAGAAGGCTTTTTATCACAGGACAAGAAATCAGCCCTCAAAAACTTAACCAGCAGAAAATATTTTTCTGAAAAAATCCCTAAGCCCCGGGGTCACAATTTCAGCAAAAAATCTGACTTTTGGCAATTCACTCAAAAATGGTGCCAAAAGCTTGAAAATGCTCCCCTGAAAGCTTTGGCGATGGAAACAGAAGGTTTTTTATAACAGGAGAAGAAATCAGCCTTCAAAAACTTAACCGGCAGAAAATATTTTTTTGAAAAAATCCCTAAGCCCCGGGGTCACAATTTCAGTAAAAATCTGACTTTTGGCAATTCACTCAAAAATGGTGCCAAAAGCTTGAAAATGCTCCCCTGTAAGCTTTGGCGATGGAAACAGAAGGCTTTTTATCACAGTACAAGAAATCAGCCCTCAAAAACTTAACCAGCAGAAAATATTTTTTTAAAAAATCCCTAAGCCCCAGGGTCACAATTTCAGCAAAAATCTGACTTTTGGCAGTTCAATCAAAAATGGTGCCAAAAGCTTGAAAATGCTACCATGAAAGGTTTGGCCCTCGAAACAGAAGGCTTTTTATCACAGGACAAGAAATCAGTCCTCAAAAACTTAACCGGCAGAAAATATTTTTTTGAAAAAATCCCTAAGCCCCGGGGTCACAATTTCAGCAAAAATCTGATTTTGGCAGTTCACTCAAAAATGGTGCCAACCGGTTGCAAATGCTCCCCTGAAAGCTTTGGCGATGGAAACAGAAGGCTTTTTATCACAGGACAAGAAATCAGCCCTCAAAAACTTAACCGGCAGAAAATATTTTTTTGAAAAATCCCTAAGCCCCGGGGTCACAATTTCAGCAAAAATCTGACTTTTGGCAATTCACTCAAAAATGGTGCCAACCGGTTGCAAATGCTCCCCTGACAGGTTTGGCACTTGAAACAGAAGGCTTTTTATCACAGGACAAGAAATCAGCCCTCAAAAACTTAACCGGCAGAAAATATTTTTTTGAAAAAATCCCTAAGCCCCGGGGTCACAATTTCAGCAGAAATCTGACTTTTGGCAATTCATTCAAAAATGGTGCCAACCGGTTGCAAATGCTCCCCTGACAGGTTTGGCACTCGAAAAAGAAGGCTTTTTATCACAGGACAAGAAATCAGCCCTCAAAAACTTATCCGGCAGAAAATATTTTTTTGAAAAAATCCCTAAGCCCCGGGGTCACAATTTCAGCAGAAATCTGACTTTTGGCAATTCACTCAAAAATGGTGCCAAAAGCTTGAAAATGCTCCGCTGAAAGCTTTGGCGATGGAAACAGACGGCTTTTTATCACAGGACAAGAAATCAGCCCTCAAAAACTTAACCGGCAGAAAATATTTTTTTGAAAAAATCCCTAAGCCCCGGGGTCACAATTTCAGCAAAAATCTGACTTTTGGCAATTCACTCAAAAATGGTGCCAAAAGCTTGAAAATGCTCCCCTGAAAGGTTTGGCACTCAAAACAGACGGATTTTTATCACAGGACAAGAAATCAGCCCTCAAAAACTTATCCGGCAGAAAATATTTTTTTGAAAAAATCCCTAAGCCCCAGGGTCACAATTTCAGCAAAAATCTGACTTTTGGCAGTTTAATCAAAAATGGTGCCAAAAGCTTGAAAATGCTACCCTGAAAGGTTTGGCCCTCGAAACAGAAGGCTTTTTATCACAGGAAAAGAAATCAGCCGTCAAAAACTTAACCGGCAGAAAATATTTTTTTGAAAAAATCCCTAAGCCCCAGGGTCACAATTTCAGCAAAAATCTGACTTTTGGCAATTCACTGAAAAATGGTGCCAAAAGCTTGAAAATGCTTCGCTGAAAGCTTTGGCGATGGAAACAGAAGGATTTTTATCACAGGACAAGAAATCAGCCCTCAAAAACTTAACCGGCAGAAAATATTTTTTTGAAAAAATCCCTAAGCCCCGGGGTCACAATTTCAGCAAAAATCTGATTTTTGGCAATTCACTCAAAATTGGTGCCAACCGGTTGCAAATGCTCCCCTGACAGGTTTGGCACTTGAAACAGAAGCCTTTTTATCACAGGACAAGAAATCAGCCCTCAAAAACTTAACCGGCAGAAAATATTTTTTTGAAAAAATCCCTAAGCCCCGGGGTCACAATTTCAGAAGAAATCTGACTTTTGGCAATTCACTCAAAAATGGTGCCAACCGGTTGCAAATGCTCCCCTGACAGGTTTGGCACTCGAAAAAGAAGGCTTTTTATCACAGGACAAGAAATCAGCCCTCAAAAACTTAACGGGCAGAAAATATTTTTTTGAAAAAATCCCTAAGCCCCGGGGTCACAATTTCAGCAAAAATCTGACTTCTGGCAGTTTAATCAAAAATGGTGCCAAAAGCTTGAAAATGCTACCCTGAAAGGTTTGGCCCTCGAAACAGAAGGCTTTTTATCACAGGACAAGAAATCAGCCGTCAAAAACTTAACCGGCAGAAAATATTTTTTTGAAAAAATCCCTAAGCCCCAGGGTCACAATTTCAGCAAAAATCTGACTTTTGGCAATTCACTCAAAAATGGTGCCAACCGGTTGCAAATGCTTCGCTGAAAGCTTTGGCGATGGAAACAGAAGGCTTTTTATCACAGGACAAGAAATCAGCCCTCAAAAACTTAACCGGCAGAAAATATTTTTTTGAAAAAATCCCTAAGCCCCGGGGTCACAATTTCAGCAATAATCTGACTTTTGGCAGTTCACTCAAAAATGGTGCCAAAAGCTTGAAAATGCTCCCCTGAAAGCTTTGGCGATGGAAACAGAAGGCTTTTTATCACAGGACAAGAAATCAGCCCTCAAAAACTTAACCAGCAGAAAATATTTTTCTGAAAAAATCCCTAAGCCCCGGGGTCACAATTTCAGCAAAAAATCTGACTTTTGGCAATTCACTCAAAAATGGTGCCAAAAGCTTGAAAATGCTCCCCTGAAAGCTTTGGCGATGGAAACAGAAGGTTTTTTATAACAGGAGAAGAAATCAGCCTTCAAAAACTTAACCGGCAGAAAATATTTTTTTGAAAAAATCCCTAAGCCCCGGGGTCACAATTTCAGTAAAAATCTGACTTTTGGCAATTCACTCAAAAATGGTGCCAAAAGCTTGAAAATGCTCCCCTGTAAGCTTTGGCGATGGAAACAGAAGGCTTTTTATCACAGTACAAGAAATCAGCCCTCAAAAACTTAACCAGCAGAAAATATTTTTTTGAAAAAATCCCTAAGCCCCAGGGTCAAAATTTCAGCAAAAATCTGACTTTTGGCAGTTCAATCAAAAATGGTGCCAAAAGCTTGAAAATGCTACCCTGAAAGGTTTGGCCCTCGAAACAGAAGGCTTTTTATCACAGGACAAGAAATCAGTCCTCAAAAACTTAACCGGCAGAAAATATTTTTTTGAAAAAATCCCTAAGCCCCGGGGTCACAATTTCAGCAAAGATCTGATTTTGGCAGTTCACTCAAAAATGGTGCCAACCGGTTGCAAATGCTCCCCTGAAAGCTTTGGCGATGGAAACAGAAGGCTTTTTATCACAGGACAAGAAATCAGCCCTCAAAAACTTAACCGGCAGAAAATATTTTTTTGAAAAATCCCTAAGCCCCGGGGTCACAATTTCAGCAAAAATCTGACTTTTGGCAATTCACTCAAAAATGGTGCCAACCGGTTGCAAATGCTCCCCTGACAGGTTTGGCACTTGAAACAGAAGGCTTTTTATCACAGGACAAGAAATCAGCCCTCAAAAACTTAACCCGCAGAAAATATTTTTTTTAAAAAATCCCTAAGCCCCGGGGTCACAATTTCAGCAAAAATCTGACTTTTGGCAATTCACTAAAAAATGGTGCCAAAAGCTTGCAAATGCTACCCTGAAAGCTTTGGCGATGGAAACAGAAGGCTTTTTTATCACATTACAAGAAATCAGCCCTCAAAAACTTATCCGGCAGAAAATATTTTTTTGAAAAAATCCCTAAGCCCCGGGGTCACAATTTCAGCAGAAATCTGACTTTTGGCAATTCACTCAAAAATGGTGCCAACCGGTTGCAAATGCTCCCCTGACAGGTTTGGCACTCGAAAAAGAAGGCTTTTTATCACAGTACAAGATTTCAGCCCTCAAAAACTTAACCGGCAGAAAATATTTTTTTGAAAAAATCCCTAAGCCCCGGGGTAACAATTTCAGCAAAAATCTGACTTTTGGCAGTTCAATCAAAAATGGTGCCAAAAGCTTGAAAATGCTACCCTGAAAGGTTTGGCCCTCGAAACAGAAGGCTTTTTATCACAGGACAAGAAATCAGTCCTCAAAAACTTAACCGGCAGAAAATATTTTTTTGAAAAAATCCCTAAGCCCCGGGGTCACAATTTCAGCAAAAATCTGATTTTGGCAGTTCACTCAAAAATGGTGCCAACCGGTTGCAAATGCTCCCCTGAAAGCTTTGGCGATGGAAACAGAAGGCTTTTTATCACAGGACAAGAAATCAGCCCTCAAAAACTCAACCGGCAGAAAATATTTTTTTGAAAAATCCCTAAGCCCCGGGGTCAGAATTTCAGCAAAAATCTGACTTTTGGCAATTCACTCAAAAATGGTGCCAACCGGTTGCAAATGCTCCCCTGACAGGTTTGGCACTTGAAACAGAAGGCTTTTTATCACAGGACAAGAAATCAGCCCTCAAAAACTTAACCGGCAGAAAATATTTTTTTGAAAAAATCCCTAAGCCCCGGGGTCACAATTTCAGCAAAAATCTGACTTTTGGCAGTTCACTCAAAAATGGTGCCAACCGGTTGCAAATGCTCCCCTGAAAGCTTTGGCGATGGAAATAGAAGGCTTTTTATCACAGGACAAGAAATCAGCCCTCAAAAACTTAACCGGCAGAAAATATTTTTTTGAAAAAATCCCTAAGCCCCGGGGTCACAATTTCAGCAAAAATCTGACTTTTGGCAGTTCAATCAAAAATGGTGCCAAAAGCTTGAAAATGCTACCCTGAAAGGTTTGGCCATCGAAACAGAAGGCTTTTTATCACAGGACAAGAAATCAGCCCTCAAAAACTTAACCGGCAGAAAATATTTTTTTGAAAAAATCCCTAAGCCCCGGGGTCACAATTTCAGCAAAAATCTGATTTTTGGCAGTTCACTCAAAAATGGTGCCAACCGGTTGCAAATGCTCCCCTGAAAGCTTTGGAGATGGAAACAGAAGGCTTTTTATCACAGGACATGAAATCAGCACTCCAAAACTTATCCGGCAGAAAATATTTTTTTGAAAAAATCCCTAAGCCCCGGGCTCACAATTTCAGCAAAAATCTGACTTTTGGCAATTCACTAAAAAATGGTGCCAAAAGCTTGCAAATGCTACCCTGAAAGCTTTGGCGATGGAAACAGAAGGCTTTTTTATCACATTACAAGAAATCAGCCCTCAAGAACTTATCCGCAGAAAATATTTTTTTGAAAAAATCCCTAAGCCCCGGGGTCACAATTTCAGCAGAAATCTGACTTTTGGCAATTCACTCAAAAATGGTGCCAACCGGTTGCAAATGCTCCCCTGACAGGTTTGGCACTCGAAAAAGAAGGCTTTTTATCACAGGACAAGATTTCAGCCCTCAAAAACTTAACCGGCAGAAAATATTTTTTTGAAAAAATCCCTAAGCCCCGGGGTCACAATTTCAGCAAAAATCTGACTTCTGGCAGTTCACTCAAAAATGGTGCCAACCGGTTGCAAATGCTCCCCTGAAAGCTTTGGCGATGGAAACAGAAGGCTTTTTATCACAGGACAAGAAATCAGCCCTCCAAAACTTAACCGGCAGAAAATATTTTTTTGAAAAATCCCTAAGCCCCGGGGTCACAATTTCAGCAAAAATCTGACTTTTGGCAATTCACTGAAAAATGGTGCCAAAAGCTTGAAAATGCTCCCCTGAAAGGTTTGGCACTCAAAACAGACGGATTTTTATCACAGGACAAGAAATCAGCCCTCAAAAACTTATCCGGCAGAAAATATTTTTTTGAAAAAATCCCTAAGCCCCGGGGTCACAATTTCAGCAAAAATCTGACTTTTGGCAATTCACTAAAAAATGGTGCCAAAAGCTTGCAAATGCTACCCTGAAAGCTTTGGCGATGGAAACAGAAGGCTTTTTTATCACATTACAAGAAATCAGCCCTCAAAAACTTATCCGGCAGAAAATATTTTTTTGAAAAAATCCCTAAGCCCCGGGGTCACAATTTCAGCAGAAATCTGACTTTTGGCAATTCACTCAAAAATGGTGCCAACCGGTTGCAAATGCTCCCCTGACAGGTTTGGCACTCGAAAAAGAAGGCTTTTTATCACAGGACAAGATTTCAGCCCTCAAAAACTTAACCGGCAGAAAATATTTTTTTGAAAAAATCCCTAAGCCCCGGGGTCACAATTTCAGCAAAAATCTGACTTCTGGCAGTTTAATCAAAAATGGTGCCAAAAGCTTGAAAATGCTACCCTGAAAGGTTTGGCCCTCGAAACAGAAGGCTTTTTATCACAGGAAAAGAAATCAGCCGTCAAAAACTTAACCGGCAGAAAATATTTTTTTGAAAAAATCCCTAAGCCCCGGGGGTCACAATTTCAGCAAAAATCTGACTTTTGGCAATTCACTGAAAAATGGTGCCAAAAGCTTGAAAATGCTTCGCTGAAAGCTTTGGCGATGGAAACAGAAGGATTTTTATCACAGGACAAGAAATCAGCCCTCAAAAACTTAACCGGCAGAAAATATTTTTTTGAAAAAATCCCTAAGCCCCGGGGTCACAATTTCAGCAAAAATCTGATTTTTGGCAATTCACTCAAAAATGGTGCCAACCGGTTGCAAATGCTCCCCTGAAAGCTTTGGCGATGGAAACAGAAGGCTTTTTATCACAGGACAAGAAATCAGCCCTCAAAAACTTAACCGGCAGAAAATATTTTTTTGAAAAATCCCTAAGCCCTGGGGTCACAATTTCAGCAAAAATCTGACTTTTGGCAATTCACTCAAAAATGGTGCCAACCGGTTGCAAATGCTCCCCTGACAGGTTTGGCACTTGAAACAGAAGGCTTTTTATCACAGGACAAGAAATCAGCCCTCAAAAACTTAACCGGCAGAAAATATTTTTTTGAAAAAATCCCTAAGCCCCGGGGTCACAATTTCAGCAAAAATCTGACTTTTGGCAGTTCACTCAAAAATGGTGCCAACCGCTTGCAAATGCTCACCTGAAAGCTTTGGCGATGGAAACAGAAGGCTTTTTATCACAGGACAAGAAATCAGCCCTCAAAAACTTAACCGGCAGAAAATATTTTTTTGAAAAAATCCCTAAGCCCCGGGGTCACAATTTCAGCAAAAATCTGACTTCTTGCAGTTTAATCAAAAATGGTGCCAAAAGCTTGAAAATGCTACCCTGAAAGGTTTGGCCCTCGAAACAGAAGGCTTTTTATCACAGGACAAGAAATCAGCCGTCAAAAACTTAACCGGCAGAAAATATTTTTTTGAAAAAATCCCTAAGTCCCAGGGTCACAATTTCAGCAAAAATCTGACTTTTGGCAATTCACTCAAAAATGGTGCCAACCGGTTGCAAATGCTTCGCTGAAAGCTTTGGCGATGGAAACAGAAGGCTTTTTATCACAGGACAAGAAATCAGCCCTCAAAAACTTAACCGGCAGAAAATATTTTTTTGAAAAAATCCCTAAGCCCCGGGGTCACAATTTCAGCAAAAATCTGACTTTTGGCAGTTCACTCAAAAATGGTGACAACCGGTTGCAAATGCTCCCCTGAAAGCTTTGGCGATGGAAACAGAAGGCTTTTTATCACAGGACAAGAAATCAGCCCTCAAAAACTTAACCGGCAGAAAATATTTTTCTGAAAAAATCCCTAAGCCCCGGGGTCACAATTTCAGCAAAAAATCTGACTTTTGGCAATTCACTCAAAAATGGTGCCAAAAGCTTGTAAATGCTCCCCTGAAAGCTTTGGCGATGGAAACAGAAGGTTTTTTATAACAGGAGAAGAAATCAGCCTTCAAAAACTTAACCGGCAGAAAATATTTTTTTGAAAAAATCCCTAAGCCCCGGGGTCACAATTTCAGTAAAAATCTGCCTTTTGGCAATTCACTCAAAAATGGTGCCAAAAGCTTGAAAATGCTCCCCTGTAAGCTTTGGCGATGGAAACAGAAGGCTTTTTATCACAGTACAAGAAATCAGCCCTCAAAAACTTAACCGGCAGAAAATATTTTTTTGAAAAAATCCCTAAGCCCCGGGGTCACAATTTCAGCAAAAATCTGACTTTTGGCAGTTCAATCAAAAATGGTGCCAAAAGCTTGAAAATGCTCCCCTGAAAGCTTTGGCGATGGAAACAGAAGGCTTTTTATCACAGGACAAGAAATCAGCCCTCAAAAACTTAACCGGCAGAAAATATTTTTTTGAAAAATCCCTAAGCCCCGGGGTCACAATTTCAGCAAAAATCTGACTTTTGGCAATTCACTCAAAAATGGTGCCAACCGGTTGCAAATGCTCCCCTGACAGGTTTGGCACTTGAAACAGAAGGCTTTTTATCACAGGACAAGAAATCAGCCCTCAAAAACTTAACTGGCAGAAAATATTTTTTTGAAAAAATCCTAAGCCCCGGGGTCACAATTTCAGCAAAAATCTGACTTTTGGCAGTTCACTCAAAAATGGTGCCAACCGGTTGCAAATGCTCCCCTGAAAGCTTTGGCGATGGAAACAGAAGGCTTTTTATCACAGTACAAGAAATCAGTCCTGAAAAACTTAACCGGCAATAAATATTTTTTTGAAAAAATCCCTAAGCCCCGGGGTCACAATTTCAGCAAAAATCTGACTTTTGGCAGTTCAATCAAAAATGGTGCCAAAAGCTTGAAAATGCTACCCTGAAAGGTTTGGCCCTCGAAACAGAAGGCTTTTTATCACAGGACAAGAAATCAGTCCTCAAAAACTTAACCGGCAGAAAATATTTTTTTGAAAAAATCCCGAAGCCCCGGGGTCACAATTTCAGCAAAAATCTGATTTTTGGCAATTCACTCAAAAATGGTGCCAACCGGTTGCAAATGCTCCCCTGAAAGCTTTGGCGATGGAAACAGAAGGCTTTTTATCACAGGACAAGAAATCAGCCCTCAAAAACTTAACCGGCAGAAAATATTTTTTTGAAAAATCCCTAAGCCCCGGGGTCACAATTTCAGCAAAAATCTGACTTTTGGCAATTCACTGAAAAATGGTGCCAAAAGCTTGAAAATGCTCCCCTGAAAGGTTTGGCACTCAAAACAGACGGATTTTTATCACAGGACAAGAAATCAGCCCTCAAAAACTTATCCGGCAGAAAATATTTTTTTGAAAAAATCCCTAAGCCCCGGGGTCACAATTTCAGCAAAAATCTGACTTTTGGCAATTCACTAAAAAATGGTGCCAAAAGCTTGCAAATGCTACCCTGAAAGCTTTGGCGATGGAAACAGAAGGCTTTTTTATCACATTACAAGAAATCAGCCCTCAAAAACTTATCCGGCAGAAAATATTTTTTTGAAAAAATCCCTAAGCCCCGGGGTCACAATTTCAGCAGAAATCTGACTTTTGGCAATTCTCTCAAAAATGGTGCCAACCGGTTGCAAATGCTCCCCTGACAGGTTTGGCACTCGAAAAAGAAGGCTTTTTATCACAGGACAAGATTTCAGCCCTCAAAAACTTAACCGGCAGAAAATATTTTTTTGAAAAAATCCCTAAGCCCCGGGGTCACAATTTCAGCAAAAATCTGACTTCTGGCAGTTCACTCAAAAATGGTGCCAACCGGTTGCAAATGCTCCCCTGAAAGCTTTGGCGATGGAAACAGAAGGCTTTTTATCACAGGACAAGAAATCAGCCCTCCAAAACTTAACCGGCAGAAAATATTTTTTTGAAAAATCCCTAAGCCCCGGGGTCACAATTTCAGCAAAAATCTGACTTTTGGCAATTCACTGAAAAATGGTGCCAAAAGCTTGAAAATGCTCCCCTGAAAGGTTTGGCACTCAAAACAGACGGATTTTTATCACAGGACAAGAAATCAGCCCTCAAAAACTTATCCGGCAGAAAATATTTTTTTGAAAAAATCCCTAAGCCCCGGGGTCACAATTTCAGCAAAAATCTGACTTTTGGCAATTCACTAAAAAATGGTGCCAAAAGCTTGCAAATGCTACCCTGAAAGCTTTGGCGATGGAAACAGAAGGCTTTTTTATCACATTACAAGAAATCAGCCCCCAAAAACTTATCCGGCAGAAAATATTTTTTTGAAAAAATCCCTAAGCCCCGGGGTCACAATTTCAGCAGAAATCTGACTTTTGGCAATTCACTCAAAAATGGTAAAACCGGTTGCAAATGCTCCCCTGAGAGGTTTGGCACTCGAAAAAGAAGGCTTTTTATCACAGGACAAGATTTCAGCCCTCAAAAACTTAACCGGCAGAAAATATTTTTTTGAAAAAATCCCTAAGCCCCGGGGTCACAATTTCAGCAAAAATCTGACTTCTGGCAGTTTAATCAAAAATGGTGCCAAAAGCTTGAAAATGCTACCCTGAAAGGTTTGGCCCTCGAAACAGAAGGCTTTTTATCACAGGAAAAGAAATCAGCCGTCAAAAACTTAACCGGCAGAAAATATTTTTTTGAAAAAATCCCTAAGCCCTAGGGTCACAATTTCAGCAAAAATCTGACTTTTGGCAATTCACTGAAAAATGGTGCCAAAAGCTTGAAAATGCTTCGCTGAAAGCTTTGGCGATGGAAACAGAAGGATTTTTATCACAGGACAAGAAATCAGCCGTCAAAAACTTAACCGGCAGAAAATATTTTTTTGAAAAAATCCCTAAGCCCCGGGGTCACAATTTCAGCAAAAATCTGATTTTTGGCAATTCACTCAAAAATGGTGCCAACCGGTTGCAAATGCTCCCCTGAAAGCTTTGGCGATGGAAACAGAAGGCTTTTTATCACAGGACAAGAAATCAGCCCTCAAAAACTTAACCGGCAGAAGATATTTTTTTGAAAAATCCCTAAGCCCTGGGGTCACAATTTCAGCAAAAATCTGACTTTTGGCAATTCACTCAAAAATGGTGCAAAAAGCTTGCAAATGCTCCCCTGAAAGCTTTGGCGATGGAAACAGAAGGCTTTTTATCACAGGACAAGAAATCAGCCCTCAAAAACTTAACCGGCAGAAAATATTTTTTTGAAAAAATCCCTAACCCCCGGGGTCACAATTTCAGCAAAAATCTGACTTTTGGCAGTTCACTCAAAAATGGTGCCAAAAGCTTGAAAATGCTCCCTTGAAAGGTTTGGCCCTCGAAACAGAAGGATTTTTATCACAGGACAAGAAATCAGCCCTCAAAAACTTAACCGGCAGAAAATATTTTTTTGAAAAAATCCCTAAGCCCCGGGGTCACAATTTCAGCAAAAATCTGACTTCTGGCAGTTCACTCAAAAATGGTGCCAACCGGTTGCAAAAGCTCCCCTGAAAGCTTTGGCGATGGAAACAGAAGGCTTTTTATCACAGGACAAGAAATCAGCCCTCCAAAACTTAACCGGCAGAAAATATTTTTTTGAAAAATCCCTAAGCCCCGGGGTCACAATTTCAGCAAAAATCTGACTTCTGGCAGTTTAATCAAAAATGGTGCCAAAAGCTTGAAAATGCTACCCTGAAAGGTTTGGCCCTCGAAACAGAAGGCTTTTTATCACAGGAAAAGAAATCAGCCGTCAAAAACTTAACCGGCAGAAAATATTTTTTTGAAAAAATCCCTAAGCCCTAGGGTCACAATTTCAGCAAAAATCTGACTTTTGGCAATTCACTGAAAAATGGTGCCAAAAGCTTGAAAATGCTTCGCTGAAAGCTTTGGCGATGGAAACAGAAGGATTTTTATCACAGGACAAGAAATCAGCCGTCAAAAACTTAACCGGCAGAAAATATTTTTTTGAAAAAATCACTAAGCCCCGGTGTCACAATTTCAGCAAAAATCTGATTTTTGGCAATTCACTCAAAAATGGTGCCAACCGGTTGCAAATGCTCCCCTGAAAGCTTTGGCGATGGAAACAGAAGGCTTTTTATCACAGGACAAGAAATCAGCCCTCAAAAACTTAACCGGCAGAAAATATTTTTTTGAAAAATCCCTAAGCCCTGGGGTCACAATTTCAGCAAAAATCTGACTTTTGGCAATTCACTCAAAAATCGTGCAAAAAGCTTGTAAATGCTCCCCTGAAAGCTTTGGCGATGGAAAGAGAAGGCTTTTTATCACAGGACAAGAAATCAGCCCTCAAAAACCTATCCGGCAGAAAATATTTTTTTGAAAAATCCCTAAGCCCTGGGGTCACAATTTCAGCAAAAATCTGACTTTTGGCAATTCACTCAAAAATGGTGCCAACCGGTTGCAAATGCTCCCCTGAAAGGTTTGGCCCTCGAAACAGAAGGATTTTTATCACAGGACAAGAAATCAGCCCTCAAAAACTTAACCGGCAGAAAATATGTTTTTGAAAAAATCCCTAAGCCCCGGGGTCACAATTTCAGCAAAAATCTGACTTTTGGCTGTTCACTCAAAAATGGTGCAAAAAGCTTGCAAATGCTCCCCTGAAAGCTTTGGCGATGGAAACAGAAGGCTTTTTATCACAGGACAAGAAATCAGCCCTCAAAAACTTAACCGGCAGAAAATATTTTTTTGAAAAAATCCCTAACCCCCGGGGTCACAATTTCAGCAAAAATCTGACTTTTGGCAGTTCACTCAAAAATGGTGCCAAAAGCTTGAAAATGCTCCCTTGAAAGGTTTGGCCCTCGAAACAGAAGGCTTTTTATCACAGGACAAGAAATCAGCCCTCAAAAACTTAACCGGCAGAAAATATTTTTTTGAAAAATCCCTAAGCCCTGGGGTCACAATTTCAGCAAAAATCTGACTTTTGGCAATTCACTCAAAAATGGTGCCAACCGGTTGCAAATGCTCCCCTGACAGGTTTGGCACTTGAAACAGAAGGCTTTATATCACAGGACAAGAAATCAGCCCTCAAAAACTTAACCGGCAGAAAATATTTTTTTGAAAAAATCCCTAAGCCCCGGGGTCACAATTTCAGCAGAATTCTGACTTTTGGCAATTCACTCAAAAATGGTGCCAACCGGTTGCAAATGCTCCCCTGACAGGTTTGGCACTCGAAAAAGAAGGCTTTTTATCACAGGACAAGAAATCAGCCCTCAAAAACTTAACCGGCAGAAAATATTTTTTTGAAAAAATCCCTAAGCCCCGGGGTCACAATTTCAGCAAAAATCTGACTTCTGGCAGTTTAATCAAAAATGGTGCCAAAAGCTTGAAAATGCTACCCTGAAAGGTTTGGCCCTCGAAACAGAAGGCTTTTTATCACAGGACAAGAAATCAGCCGTCAAAAACTTAACCGGCAGAAAATATTTTTTTGAAAAAATCCCTAAGCCCCGGGGTCACAATTTCAGCAAAAATCTGACTTTTGGCAATTCACTCAAAAATGGTGCCAAAAGCTTGCAAATGCTCCCCTGAAAGCTTTGGCGATGGAAACAGAAGGCTTTTTATCACAGGACAAGAAATCAGCCCTCAAAAACTTAACCGGCAGAAAATATTTTTTTGAAAAAATCCCTAAGCCCCGGGGTCACAATTTCAGCAAAAATCTGACTTTTGGCAGTTCACTCAAAAATGGTGCCAAAAGCTTGAAAATGCTCCCCTGAAAGCTTTGGCGATGGAAACAGAAGGCTTTTTATCACAGGACAAGAAATCAGCCCTCCAAAACTTAACCGGCAGAAAATTTATTTTTTTGAAAAAATCCCTAAGCCCCGGGGTCACAATTTCAGCAAAAATCTGACTTTTGGCAGTTCAATCAAAAATGGTGCCAAAAGCTTGAAAATGCTCCCCTGAAAGGTTTGGCCCTCGAAACAGAAGGATTTTTATCACAGGACAAGAAATCAGCCCTCAAAAACTTAACCGGCAGAAAATATGTTTTTGAAAAAATCCCTAAGCCCCGGGGTCACAATTTCAGCAAAAATCTGACTTTTGGCTGTTCACTCAAAAATGGTGCAAAAAGCTTGCAAATGCTCCCCTGAAAGCTTTGGCGATGGAAACAGAAGGCTTTTTATCACAGGACAAGAAATCAGCCCTCAAAAACTTATCCGGCAGAAAATATTTTTTTGAAAAATTCCCTAAGCCCCGGGGTCACAATTTCAGCAAAAATCTGACTTTTGGCAGTTCACTCAAAAATGGTGCCAACCGGTTGCAAATGCTCCCCTGAAAGCTTTGGCGATGGAAACAGAAGGATTTTTATCACAGGACAAGAAATCAGCCCTCAAAAACTTAACCGGCAGAAAATATTTTTTTGGAAAAAATCCCTAAGCCCCGGGGTCACAATTTCAGCAAAAATCTGACTTTTGGCAGTTCAATCAAAAATGGTGCCAAAAGCTTGAAAATGCTCCCCTGAAAGGTTTGGCCCTCGAAACAGAAGGATTTTTATCACAGGACAAGAAATCAGCCCTCAAAAACTTAACCGGCAGAAAATATGTTTTTGAAAAAATCCCTAAGCCCCGGGGTCACAATTTCAGCAAAAATCTGACTTTTGGCAGTTCAATCAAAAATGGTGCCAAAAGCTTGAAAATGCTCCCCTGAAAGCTTTGGCGATGGAAACAGAAGGCTTTTTATCACAGGACAAGAAATCAGCCCTCAAAAACTTATCCGGCAGAAAATATTTTTTTGAAAAAATCCCTAAGCCCCGGGGTCACAATTTCAGCAAAAATCTGACTTTTGGCAGTTCACTCAAAAATGGTGCCAACCGGTTGCAAATGCTCCCCTGAAAGCTTTGGCGATGGAAACAGAAGGCTTTTTATCACAGGACAAGAAATCAGCCCTCAAAAACTTAACCGGCAGAAAATATTTTTTTGAAAAAATCCCTAAGCCCCGGGGTCACAATTTCAGCAAAAATCTGACTTTTGGCTGTTCACTCAAAAATTGTGCAAAAAGCTTGCAAATGCTCCCCTGAAAGCTTTGGCGATGGAAACAGAAGGCTTTTTATCACAGGACAAGAAATCAGCCCTCAAAAACTTATCCGGCAGAAAATATTTTTTTGAAAAATCCCTAAGCCCTGGGGTCACAATTTCAGCAAAAATCTGACTTTTGGCAATTCACTCAAAAATGGTGCCAACCGGTTGCAAATGCTCCCCTGAAAGGTTTGGCCCTCGAAACAGAAGGATTTTTATCACAGGACAAGAAATCAGCCCTCAAAAACTTAACCGGCAGAAAATATGTTTTTGAAAAAATCCCTAAGCCCCGGGGTCACAATTTCAGCAAAAATCTGACTTTTGGCTGTTCACTCAAAAATGGTGCAAAAAGCTTGCAAATGCTCCCCTGAAAGCTTTGGCGATGGAAACAGAAGGCTTTTTATCACAGGACAAGAAATCAGCCCTCAAAAACTTAACCGGCAGAAAATATTTTTTTGAAAAAATCCCTAACCCCCGGGGTCACAATTTCAGCAAAAATCTGACTTTTGGCAGTTCACTCAAAAATGGTGCCAAAAGCTTGAAAATGCTCCCTTGAAAGGTTTGGCCCTCGAAACAGAAGGATTTTTATCACAGGACAAGAAATCAGCCCTCAAAAACTTAACCGGCAGAAAATATGTTTTTGAAAAAATCCCTAAGCCCCGGGGTCACAATTTCAGCAAAAATCTGATTTTTGGCAATTCACTCAAAAATGGTGCCAACCGGTTGCAAATGTTCCCCTGAAAGCTTTGGCGATGGAAACAGAAGGCTTTTTATCACAGGACAAGAAATCAGCCCTCAAAAACTTAACCGGCAGAAAATATTTTTTTGAAAAATCCCTAAGCCCTGGGGTCACAATTTCAGCAAAAATCTGACTTTTGGCAATTCACTCAAAAATGGTGCCAACCGGTTGCAAATGCTCCCCTGACAGGTTTGGCACTTGAAACAGAAGGCTTTATATCACAGGACAAGAAATCAGCCCTCAAAAACTTAACCGGCAGAAAATATTTTTTTGAAAAAATCCCTAAGCCCCGGGGTCACAATTTCAGCAAAAATCTGACTTCTGGCAGTTTAATCAAAAATGGTGCCAAAAGCTTGAAAATGCTACCCTGAAAGGTTTGGCCCTCGAAACAGAAGGCTTTTTATCACAGGACAAGAAATCAGCCGTCAAAAACTTAACCGGCAGAAAATATTTTTTTGAAAAAATCCCTAAGCCCCGGGGTCACAATTTCAGCAAAAATCTGACTTTTGGCAATTCACTCAAAAATGGTGCCAAAAGCTTGCAAATGCTCCCCTGAAAGCTTTGGCGATGGAAACAGAAGGCTTTTTATCACAGGACAAGAAATCAGCCCTCAAAAACTTAACCGGCAGAAAATATTTTTTTGAAAAAATCCCTAAGCCCCGGGGTCACAATTTCAGCAAAAATCTGACTTTTGGCAGTTCACTCAAAAATGGTGCCAAAAGCTTGAAAATGCTCCCCTGAAAGCTTTGGCAATGGAAACAGAAGGCTTTTTATCACAGGACAAGAAATCAGCCCTCCAAAACTTAACCGGCAGAAAATTTATTTTTTTGAAAAAAACCCTAAGCCCCGGGGTCACAATTTCAGCAAAAATCTGACTTTTGGCAGTTCAATCAAAAATGGTGCCAAAAGCTTGAAAATGCTCCCCTGAAAGGTTTGGCCCTCGAAACAGAAGGATTTTTATCACAGGACAAGAAATCAGCCCTCAAAAACTTAACCGGCAGAAAATATGTTTTTGAAAAAATCCCTAAGCCCCGGGGTCACAATTTCAGCAAAAATCTGACTTTTGGCTGTTCACTCAAAAATGGTGCAAAAAGCTTGCAAATGCTCCCCTGAAAGCTTTGGCGATGGAAACAGAAGGCTTTTTATCACAGGACAAGAAATCAGCCCTCAAAAACTTATCCGGCAGAAAATATTTTTTTGAAAAAATCCCTAAGCCCCGGGGTCACAATTTCAGCAAAAATCTGACTTTTGGCAGTTCACTCAAAAATGGTGCCAACCGGTTGCAAATGCTCCCCTGAAAGCTTTGGCGATGGAAACAGAAGGATTTTTATCACAGGACAAGAAATCAGCCCTCAAAAACTTAACCGGCAGAAAATATTTTTTTGGAAAAAATCCCTAAGCCCCGGGGTCACAATTTCAGCAAAAATCTGACTTTTGGCAGTTCAATCAAAAATGGTGCCAAAAGCTTGAAAATGCTCCCCTGAAAGGTTTGGCCCTCGAAACAGAAGGATTTTTATCACAGGACAAGAAATCAGCCCTCAAAAACTTAACCGGCAGAAAATATGTTTTTGAAAAAATCCCTAAGCCCCGGGGTCACAATTTCAGCAAAAATCTGACTTTTGGCAGTTCAATCAAAAATGGTGCCAAAAGCTTGAAAATGCTCCCCTGAAAGCTTTGGCGATGGAAACAGAAGGCTTTTTATCACAGGACAAGAAATCAGCCCTCAAAAACTTATCCGGCAGAAAATATTTTTTTGAAAAAATCCCTAAGCCCCGGGGTCACAATTTCAGCAAAAATCTGACTTTTGGCAGTTCACTCAAAAATGGTGCCAACCGGTTGCAAATGCTCCCCTGAAAGCTTTGGCGATGGAAACAGAAGGCTTTTTATCACAGGACAAGAAATCAGCCCTCAAAAACTTAACCGGCAGAAAATATTTTTTTGAAAAAATCCCTAAGCCCCGGGGTCACAATTTCAGCAAAAATCTGACTTTTGGCTGTTCACTCAAAAATTGTGCAAAAAGCTTGCAAATGCTCCCCTGAAAGCTTTGGCGATGGAAACAGAAGGCTTTTTATCACAGGACAAGAAATCAGCCCTCAAAAACTTATCCGGCAGAAAATATTTTTTTGAAAAATCCCTAAGCCCTGGGGTCACAATTTCAGCAAAAATCTGACTTTTGGCAATTCACTCAAAAATGGTGCCAACCGGTTGCAAATGCTCCCCTGAAAGGTTTGGCCCTCGAAACAGAAGGATTTTTATCACAGGACAAGAAATCAGCCCTCAAAAACTTAACCGGCAGAAAATATGTTTTTGAAAAAATCCCTAAGCCCCGGGGTCACAATTTCAGCAAAAATCTGACTTTTGGCTGTTCACTCAAAAATGGTGCAAAAAGCTTGCAAATGCTCCCCTGAAAGCTTTGGCGATGGAAACAGAAGGCTTTTTATCACAGGACAAGAAATCAGCCCTCAAAAACTTAACCGGCAGAAAATATTTTTTTGAAAAAATCCCTAACCCCCGGGGTCACAATTTCAGCAAAAATCTGACTTTTGGCAGTTCACTCAAAAATGGTGCCAAAAGCTTGAAAATGCTCCCTTGAAAGGTTTGGCCCTCGAAACAGAAGGATTTTTATCACAGGACAAGAAATCAGCCCTCAAAAACTTAACCGGCAGAAAATATGTTTTTGAAAAAATCCCTAAGCCCCGGGGTCACAATTTCAGCAAAAATCTGATTTTTGGCAATTCACTCAAAAATGGTGCCAACCGGTTGCAAATGTTCCCCTGAAAGCTTTGGCGATGGAAACAGAAGGCTTTTTATCACAGGACAAGAAATCAGCCCTCAAAAACTTAACCGGCAGAAAATATTTTTTTGAAAAATCCCTAAGCCCTGGGGTCACAATTTCAGCAAAAATCTGACTTTTGGCAATTCACTCAAAAATGGTGCCAACCGGTTGCAAATGCTCCCCTGACAGGTTTGGCACTTGAAACAGAAGGCTTTATATCACAGGACAAGAAATCAGCCCTCAAAAACTTAACCGGCAGAAAATATTTTTTTGAAAAAATCCCTAAGCCCCGGGGTCACAATTTCAGCAGAAATCTGACTTTTGGCAATTCACTCAAAAATGGTGCCAACCGGTTGCAAATGCTCCCCTGACAGGTTTGGCACTCGAAAAAGAAGGCTTTTTATCACAGGACAAGAAATCAGCCCTCAAAAACTTAACCGGCAGAAAATATTTTTTTGAAAAAATCCCTAAGCCCCGGGGTCACAATTTCAGCAAAAATCTGACTTCTGGCAGTTTAATCAAAAATGGTGCCAAAAGCTTGAAAATGCTACCCTGAAAGGTTTGGCCCTCGAAACAGAAGGCTTTTTATCACAGGACAAGAAATCAGCCGTCAAAAACTTAACCGGCAGAAAATATTTTTTTGAAAAAATCCCTAAGCCCCGGGGTCACAATTTCAGCAAAAATCTGACTTTTGGCAGTTCAATCAAAAATGGTGCCAAAAGCTTGAAAATGCTCCCCTGAAAGGTTTGGCCCTCGAAACAGAAGGATTTTTATCACAGGACAAGAAATCAGCCCTCAAAAACTTAACCGGCAGAAAATATTTTTTTGAAAAAATCCCTAAGCCCCGGGGTCACAATTTCAGCAAAAATCTGACTTTTGGCTGTTCACTCAAAAATGGTGCAAAAAGCTTGCAAATGCTCCCCTGAAAGCTTTGGCGATGGAAACAGAAGGCTTTTTATCACAGGACAAGAAATCAGCCCTCAAAAACTTATCCGGCAGAAAATATTTTTTTGAAAAAATCCCTAAGCCCCGGGGTAACAATTTCAGCAAAAATCTGACTTTTGGCAGTTCACTCAAAAATGGTGCCAACCGGTTGCAAATGCTTCGCTGAAAGCTTTGGCGATGGAAACAGAAGGCTTTTTATCACAGGACAAGAAATCAGCCCTCAAAAACTTAACCGGCAGAAAATATTTTTTTGGAAAAAATCCCTAAGCCCCGGGGTCACAATTTCAGCAAAAATCTGACTTTTGGCAATTCACTCAAAAATGGTGCCAAAAGCTTGCAAATGCTCCCCTGAAAGCTTTGGCGATGGAAACAGAAGGCTTTTTATCACAGGACAAGAAATCAGCCCTCAAAAACTTAACCGGCAGAAAATATTTTTTTGAAAAAATCCCTAAGCCCCGGGGTCACAATTTCAGCAAAAATCTGACTTTTGGCAGTTCACTCAAAAATGGTGCCAAAAGCTTGAAAATGCTCCCCTGAAAGCTTTGGCAATGGAAACAGAAGGCTTTTTATCACAGGACAAGAAATCAGCCCTCAAAAACTTAACTGGCAGAAAATATGTTTTTGAAAAAAACCCTAAGCCCCGGGGTCACAATTTCAGCAAAAATCTGACTTTTGGCAGTTCAATCAAAAATGATGCCAAAAGCTTGAAAATGCTCCCCTGAAAGGTTTGGCCCTCGAAACAGAAGGATTTTTATCACAGGACAAGAAATCAGCCCTCAAAAACTTAACCGGCAGAAAATATGTTTTTGAAAAAATCCCTAAGCCCCGGGGTCACAATTTCAGCAAAAATCTGACTTTTGGCTGTTCACTCAAAAATGGTGCAAAAAGCTTGCAAATGCTCCCCTGAAAGCTTTGGCGATGGAAACAGAAGGCTTTTTATCACAGGACAAGAAATCAGCCCTCAAAAACTTAACCGGCAGAAAATATTTTTTTGAAAAAATCCCTAAGCCCCGGGGTCACAATTTCAGCAAAAATCTGACTTTTGGCAGTTCACTCAAAAATGGTGCCAAAAGCTTGAAAATGCTCCCCTGAAAGCTTTGGCAATGGAAACAGAAGGCTTTTTATCACAGGACAAGAAATCAGCCCTCAAAAACTTAACTGGCAGAAAATATGTTTTTGAAAAAAACCCTAAGCCCCGGGGTCACAATTTCAGCAAAAATCTGACTTTTGGCAGTTCAATCAAAAATGATGCCAAAAGCTTGAAAATGCTCCCCTGAAAGGTTTGGCCCTCGAAACAGAAGGATTTTTATCACAGGACAAGAAATCAGCCCTCAAAAACTTAACCGGCAGAAAATATGTTTTTGAAAAAATCCCTAAGCCCCGGGGTCACAATTTCAGCAAAAATCTGACTTTTGGCTGTTCACTCAAAAATGGTGCAAAAAGCTTGCAAATGCTCCCCTGAAAGCTTTGGCGATGGAAACAGAAGGCTTTTTATCACAGGACAAGAAATCAGCCCTCAAAAACTTATCCGGCAGAAAATATTTTTTTGAAAAAATCCCTAAGCCCCGGGGTCACAATTTCAGCAAAAATCTGACTTTTGGCAGTTCACTCAAAAATGGTGCCAACCGGTTGCAAATGGTCCCCTGAAAGCTTTGGCGATGGAAACAGAAGGCTTTTTATCACAGGACAAGAAATCAGCCCTCAAAAACTTAACCGGCAGAAAATATTTTTTTGGAAAAAATCCCTAAGCCCCGGGGTCACAATTTCAGCAAAAATCTGACTTTTGGCAGTTCAATCAAAAATGGTGCAAAAGCTTGAAAATGCTCCCCTGAAAGGTTTGGCCCTCGAAACAGAAGGATTTTTATCACAGGACAAGAAATCAGCCCTCAAAAACTTAACCGGCAGAAAATATGTTTTTGAAAAAATCACTAAGCCCCGGGGTCACAATTTCAGCAAAAATCTGACTTTTGGCAGTTCAATCAAAAATGGTGCCAAAAGCTTGAAAATGCTCCCCTGAAAGCTTTGGCGATGGAAACAGAAGGCTTTTTATCACAGGACAAGAAATCAGCCCTCAAAAACTTATCCGGCAGAAAATATTTTTTTGAAAAAATCCCTAAGCCCCGGGGTCACAATTTCAGCAAAAATCTGACTTTTGGCAGTTCACTCAAAAATGGTGCCAACCGGTTGCAAATGCTCCCCTGAAAGCTTTGGCGATGGAAACAGAAGGCTTTTCATCACAGGACAAGAAATCAGCCCTCAAAAACTTAACCGGCAGAAAATATTTTTTTGAAAAAAACCCTAAGCCCCGGGGTCACAATTTCAGCAAAAATCTGACTTTTGGCAGTTCAATCAAAAATGGTGCCAAAAGCTTGAAAATGCTCCCCTGAAAGGTTTGGCCCTCGAAACAGAAGGCTTTTTATCACAGGACAAGAAATCAGCCCTCAAAAACTTAACCGGCAGAAAATATTTTTTTGAAAAAATCCCTAAGCCCCGGGGTCACAATTTCAGCAAAAATCTGACTTTTGGCAATTCACTCAAAAATGGTGCCAAAAGCTTGCAAATGCTCCCCTGAAAGCTTTGGCGATGGAAACAGAAGGCTTTTTATCACAGGACAAGAAATCAGCCCTCAAAAACTTAACCGGCAGAAAATATTTTTTTGAAAAATCCCTAAGCCCCGGGGTCACAATTTCAGCAAAAATCTGACTTTTGGCAGTTCACTCAAAAATGGTGCCAACCGGTTGCAAATGCTCCCCTGAAAGCTTTGGCGATGGAAACAGAAGGCTTTTTATCACAGGACAAGAAATCAGCCCTCAAAAACTTAACCAGCAGAAAATATTTTTTTGAAAAAATCCCTAAGCCCCGGGGTCACAATTTCAGCAAAAATCTGACTTTTGGCAGTTCAATCAAAAATGGTGCCAAAAGCTTGAAAATGCTCCCCTGAAAGGTTTGGCCCTCGAAACAGAAGGATTTTTATCACAGGACAAGAAATCAGCCCTCAAAAACTTAACCGGCAGAAAATATGTTTTTCAAAAAATCCCTAAGCCCCGGGGTCACAATTTCAGCAAAAATCTGACTTTTGGCTGTTCACTCAAAAATGGTGCAAAAAGCTTGCAAATGCTCCCCTGAAAGCTTTGGCGATGGAAACAGAAGGCTTTTTATCACAGGACAAGAAATCAGCCCTCAAAAACTTATCCGGCAGAAAATATTTTTTTGAAAAAATCCCTAAGCCCCGGGGTCACAATTTCAGCAAAAATCTGACTTTTGGCAGTTCACTCAAAAATGGTGCCAACAGGTTGCAAATGCTCCCCTGAAAGCTTTGGCCATGGAAACAGAAGGCTTTTTATCACAGGACAAGAAATCAGCCCTCAAAAACTTAACCGGCAGAAAATATTTTTTTGAAAAAAAACCTAAGCCCCGGGGTCACAATTTCAGCAAAAATCTGACTTTTGGCAGTTCAATCAAAAATGGTGCCAAAAGCTTGAAAATGCTCCCCTGAAAGGTTTGGCCCTCGAAACAGAAGGCTTTTTATCACAGGACAAGAAATCAGCCCTCAAAAACTTAACCGGCAGAAAATATTTTTTTGAAAAAATCCCTAAGCCCCGGGGTCACAATTTCAGCAAAAATCTGACTTTTGGCAATTCACTCAAAAATGGTGCCAAAAGCTTGCAAATGCTCCCCTGAAAGCTTTGGCAATGGAAACAGAAGGCTTTTTATCACAGGACAAGAAATCAGCCCTCAAAAACTTAACCGGCAGAAAATTTATTTTTTTGAAAAAAACCCTAAGCCCCGGGGTCACAATTTCAGCAAAAATCTGACTTTTGGCAGTTCAATCAAAAATGGTGCCAAAAGCTTGAAAATGCTCCCCTCAAAGGTTTGGCCCTCGAAACAGAAGGATTTTTATCACAGGACAAGAAATCAGCCCTCAAAAACTTAACCGGCAGAAAATATGTTTTTGAAAAAATCCCTAAGCCCCGGGGTCACAATTTCAGCAAAAATCTGACTTTTGCCTGTTCACTCAAAAATGGTGCAAAAAGCTTGCAAATGCTCCCCTGAAAGCTTTGGCGATGGAAACAGAAGGCTTTTTATCACAGGACAAGAAATCAGCCCTCAAAAACTTATCCGGCAGAAAATATTTTTTTGAAAAAATCCCTAAGCCCCGGGGTCACAATTTCAGCAAAAATCTGACTTTTGGCAGTTCACTCAAAAATGGTGCCAACCGGTTGCAAATGCTCCCCTGAAAGCTTTGGCAATGGAAACAGAAGGCTTTTTATCACAGGACAAGAAATCAGCCCTCAAAAACTTAACCGGCAGAAAATATTTTTTTGAAAAAATCCCTAAGCCCCGGGGTCACAATTTCAGCAAAAATCTGACTTTTGGCAGTTCAATCAAAAATGGTGCCAAAAGCTTGAAAATGCTCCCCTGAAAGGTTTGGCCCTCGAAACAGAAGGATTTTTATCACAGGACAAGAAATCAGCCCTCAAAAACTTAACCGGCAGAAAATATGTTTTTCAAAAAATCCCTAAGCCCCGGGGTCACAATTTCAGCAAAAATCTGACTTTTGGCTGTTCACTCAAAAATGGTGCAAAAAGCTTGCAAATGCTCCCCTGAAAGCTTTGGCGATGGAAACAGAAGGCTTTTTATCACAGGACAAGAAATCAGCCCTCAAAAACTTATCCGGCAGAAAATATTTTTTTGAAAAAATCCCTAAGCCCCGGGGTCACAATTTCAGCAAAAATCTGACTTTTGGCAGTTCACTCAAAAATGGTGCCAACAGGTTGCAAATGCTCCCCTGAAAGCTTTGGCCATGGAAACAGAAGGCTTTTTATCACAGGACAAGAAATCAGCCCTCAAAAACTTAACCGGCAGAAAATATTTTTTTGAAAAAAAACCTAAGCCCCGGGGTCACAATTTCAGCAAAAATCTGACTTTTGGCAGTTCAATCAAAAATGGTGCCAAAAGCTTGAAAATGCTCCCCTGAAAGGTTTGGCCCTCGAAACAGAAGGCTTTTTATCACAGGACAAGAAATCAGCCCTCAAAAACTTAACCGGCAGAAAATATTTTTTTGAAAAAATCCCTAAGCCCCGGGGTCACAATTTCAGCAAAAATCTGACTTTTGGCAATTCACTCAAAAATGGTGCCAAAAGCTTGCAAATGCTCCCCTGAAAGCTTTGGCAATGGAAACAGAAGGCTTTTTATCACAGGACAAGAAATCAGCCCTCAAAAACTTAACCGGCAGAAAATTTATTTTTTTGAAAAAAACCCTAAGCCCCGGGGTCACAATTTCAGCAAAAATCTGACTTTTGGCAGTTCAATCAAAAATGGTGCCAAAAGCTTGAAAATGCTCCCCTCAAAGGTTTGGCCCTCGAAACAGAAGGATTTTTATCACAGGACAAGAAATCAGCCCTCAAAAACTTAACCGGCAGAAAATATGTTTTTGAAAAAATCCCTAAGCCCCGGGGTCACAATTTCAGCAAAAATCTGACTTTTGCCTGTTCACTCAAAAATGGTGCAAAAAGCTTGCAAATGCTCCCCTGAAAGCTTTGGCGATGGAAACAGAAGGCTTTTTATCACAGGACAAGAAATCAGCCCTCAAAAACTTATCCGGCAGAAAATATTTTTTTGAAAAAATCCCTAAGCCCCGGGGTCACAATTTCAGCAAAAATCTGACTTTTGGCAGTTCACTCAAAAATGGTGCCAACCGGTTGCAAATGCTCCCCTGAAAGCTTTGGCAATGGAAACAGAAGGCTTTTTATCACAGGACAAGAAATCAGCCCTCAAAAACTTAACCGGCAGAAAATATTTTTTTGAAAAAATCCCTAAGCCCCGGGGTCACAATTTCAGCAAAAATCTGACTTTTGGCAGTTCAATCAAAAATGGTGCCAAAAGCTTGAAAATGCTCCCCTGAAAGGTTTGGCCCTCGAAACAGAAGGATTTTTATCACAGGACAAGAAATCAGCCCTCAAAAACTTAACCGGCAGAAAATATGTTTTTGAAAAAATCCCTAAGCCCCGGGGTCACAATTTCAGCAAAAATCTGACTTTTGGCTGTTCACTCAAAAATGGTGCAAAAAGCTTGCAAATGCTCCCCTGAAAGCTTCGGCGATGGAAACAGAAGGCTTTTTATCACAGGACAAGAAATCAGCCCTCAAAAACTTATCCGGCAGAAAATATTTTTTTGAAAAAATCCCTAAGCCCCGGGGTCACAATTTCAGCAAAAATCTGACTTTTGGCAGTTCACTCAAAAATGGTGCCAACCGGTTGCAAATGCTCCCCTGAAAGCTTTGGCGATGGAAACAGAAGGCTTTTTATCACAGGACAAGAAATCAGCCCTCAAAAACTTAACCGGCAGAAAATATTTTTTTGAAAAAAACCCTAAGCCCCGGGGTCACAATTTCAGCAAAAATCTGACTTTTGGCACTTCACTCAAAAATGGTGCCAAAAGCTTGAAAATGTTCCCCTGAAAGGTTTGGCACTCGAAACAGAAGGATTTTTATCACAGGACAAGAAATCAGCCCTCAAAAACTTAACCGGCAGAAAATATTTTTTTGAAAAAATCCCTAAGCCCCGGGGTCACAATTTCAGCAAAAATCTGACTTTTGGCAATTCACTCAAAAATGGTGCCAAAAGCTTGCAAATGCTCCCCTGAAAGCTTTGGCGATGGAAACAGAAGGCTTTTTATCACAGGACAAGAAATCAGCCCTCAAAAACTTAACCGGCAGAAAATATGTTTTTGAAAAAATCCCTAAGCCCCGGGGTCACAATTTCAGCAAAAATCTGACTTTTGGCAGTTCACTCAAAAATGGTGCCAAAAGCTTGAAAATGCTCCCCTGAAAGCTTTGGCGATGGAAACAGAAGGCTTTTTATCACAGGACAAGAAATCAGCCCTCAAAAACTTATCCGGCAGAAAATATTTTTTTGAAAAAATCCCTAAGCCCCGGGGTCACAATTTCAGCAAAAATCTGACTTTTGGCAGTTCACTCAAAAATGGTGCCAACCGGTTGCAAATGCTCCCCTGAAAGCTTTGGCGATGGAAACAGAAGGCTTTTTATCACAGGACAAGAAATCAGCCCTCAAAAACTTAACCGGCAGAAAATATTTTTTTGAAAAAAACCCTAAGCCCCGGGGTCACAATTTCAGCAAAAATCTGACTTTTGGCAGTTCAATCAAAAATGGTGCCAAAAGCTTGAAAATGCTCCCCTGAAAGGTTTGGCCCTCGAAACAGAAGGCTTTTTATCACAGGACAAGAAATCAGCCCTCAAAAACTTAACCGGCAGAAAATATTTTTTTGAAAAAATCCCTAAGCCCCGGGGTCACAATTTCAGCAAAAATCTGACTTTTGGCAATTCACTCAAAAATGGTGCCAAAAGCTTGCAAATGCTCCCCTGAAAGCTTTGGCGATGGAAACAGAAGGCTTTTTATCACAGGACAAGAAATCAGCCCTCAAAAACTTAACCGGCAGAAAATATGTTTTTGAAAAAATCCCTAAGCCCCGGGGTCACAATTTCAGCAAAAATCTGACTTTTGGCAGTTCACTCAAAAATGGTGCCAAAAGCTTGAAAATGCTCCCCTGAAAGCTTTGGCGATGGAAACAGAAGGCTTTTTATCACAGGACAAGAAATCAGCCCTCAAAAACTTAACCGGCAGAAAATATTTTTTTGAAAAAATCCCTAAGCCCCGGGGTCACAATTTCAGCAAAAATCTGACTTTTGGCAGTTCACTCAAAAATGGTGCCAACCGGTTGCAAATCCTCCCCTGAAAGCTTTGGCGATGGAAACAGAAGGCTTTTTATCACAGGACAAGAAATCAGCCCTCAAAAACTTAACCGGCAGAAAATATTTTTTTTGAAAAAATCCCTAAGCCCCGGGGTCACAATTTCAGCAAAAATCTGACTTTTGGCAGTTCAATCAAAAATGGTGCCAAAAGCTTGAAAATGCTCCCCTGAAAGGTTTGGCCCTCGAAACAGAAGGATTTTTATCACAGGACAAGAAATCAGCCCTCAAAAACTTAACCGGCAGAAAATATGTTTTTGAAAAAATCCCTAAGCCCCGGGGTCACAATTTCAGCAAAAATCTGACTTTTGGCAGTTCAATCAAAAATGGTGCCAAAAGCTTGAAAATGCTCCCCTGAAAGCTTTGGCGATGGAAACAGAAGGCTTTTTATCACAGGACAAGAAATCAGCCCTCAAAAACTTATCCGGCAGAAAATATTTTTTTGAAAAAATCCCTAAGCCCCGGGGTCACAATTTCAGCAAAAATCTGACTTTTGGCAGTTCACTCAAAAATGGTGCCAACCGGTTGCAAATGCTCCCCTGAAAGCTTTGGCGATGGAAACAGAAGGCTTTTTATCACAGGACAAGAAATCAGCCCTCAAAAACTTAACCGGCAGAAAATATTTTTTTGAAAAAAACCCTAAGCCCCGGGGTCACAATTTCAGCAAAAATCTGACTTTTGGCAGTTCAATCAAAAATGGTGCCAAAAGCTTGAAAATGCTCCCCTGAAAGGTTTGGCCCTCGAAACAGAAGGCTTTTTATCACAGGACAAGAAATCAGCCCTCAAAAACTTAACCGGCAGAAAATATTTTTTTGAAAAAATCCCTAAGCCCCGGGGTCACAATTTCAGCAAAAATCTGACTTTTGGCAATTCACTCAAAAATGGTGCCAAAAGCTTGCAAATGCTCCCCTGAAAGCTTTGGCGATGGAAACAGAAGGCTTTTTATCACAGGACAAGAAATCAGCCCTCAAAAACTTAACCGGCAGAAAATATTTTTTTAAAAAATCCCTAAGCCCCGGGGTCACAATTTCAGCAAAAATCTGACTTTTGGCAGTTCACTCAAAAATGGTGCCAACCGGTTGCAAATGCTCCCCTGAAAGCTTTGGCGATGGAAACAGAAGGCTTTTTATCACAGGAAAAGAAATCAGCCCTCAAAAACTTAACCGGCAGAAAATATTTTTTTTGAAAAAATCCCTAAGCCCCGGGGTCACAATTTCAGCAAAAATCTGACTTTTGGCTGTTCAATCAAAAATGGTGCCAAAAGCTTGAAAATGCTCCCCTGAAAGGTTTGGCCCTCGAAACAGAAGGATTTTTATCACAGGACAAGAAATCAGCCCTCAAAAACTTAACCGGCAGAAAATATGTTTTTGAAAAAATCCCTAAGCCCCGGGGTCACAATTTCAGCAAAAATCTGACTTTTGGCTGTTCACTCAAAAATGGTGCAAAAAGCTTGCAAATGCTCCCCTGAAAGCTTTGGCGATGGAAACAGAAGGCTTTTTATCACAGGACAAGAAATCAGCCCTCAAAAACTTAACCGGCAGAAAATATTTTTTTGAAAAAATCCCTAAGCCCCGGGGTCACAATTTCAGCAAAAATCTGACTTTTGGCAGTTCACTCAAAAATGGTGCCAACCGGTTGCAAATGCTCCCCTGAAAGCTTTGGCGATGGAAACAGAAGGCTTTTTATCACAGGACAAGAAATCAGCCCTCAAAAACTTAACCGGCAGAAATTTTTTTTTTGAAAAAATCCCTAAGCCCCGGGGTCACAATTTCAGCAAAAATCTGACTTTTGGCAGTTCACTCAAAAATGGTGCCAAAAGCTTGAAAATGCTCCCCTGAAAGCTTTGGCAATGGAAACAGAAGGCTTTTTATCACAGGACAAGAAATCAGCCCTCCAAAACTTAACCGGCAGAAAATTTATTTTTTTGAAAAAAACCCTAAGCCCCGGTGTCACAATTTCAGCAAAAATCTGACTTTTGGCAGTTCAATCAAAAATGGTGCCAAAAGCTTGAAAATGCTCCCCTGAAAGGTTTGGCCCTCGAAACAGAAGGATTTTTATCACAGGACAAGAAATCAGCCCTCAAAAACTTAACCGGCAGAAAATATGTTTTTGAAAAAATCCCTAAGCCCCGGGGTCACAATTTCAGCAAAAATCTGACTTTTGGCAGTTCAATCAAAAATGGTGCCAAAAGCTTGAAAATGCTCCCCTGAAAGGTTTGGCCCTCAAAACAGAAGGATTTTTATCACAGGACAAGAAATCAGCCCTCAAAAACTTAACCGGCAGAAAATATGTTTTTGAAAAAATCCCTAAGCCCCGGGGTCACAATTTCAGCAAAAATCTGACTTTTGGCTGTTCACTCAAAAATGGTGCAAAAAGCTTGCAAATGCTCCCCTGAAAGCTTTGGCGATGGAAACAGAAGGCTTTTTATCACAGGACAAGAAATCAGCCCTCAAAAACTTATCCGGCAGAAAATATTTTTTTGAAAAAATCCCTAAGCCCCGGGGTCACAATTTCAGCAAAAATCTGACTTTTGGCAGTTCACTCAAAAATGCTGCAAAAAGCTTGCAAATGCTCCCCTGAAAGCTTTGGCGATGGAAACAGAAGGATTTTTATCACAGGACAAGAAATCAGCCCTCAAAAACTTAACCGGCAGAAAATATTTTTTTGAAAAAATCCCTAAGCCCCGGGGTCACAATTTCAGCAAAAATCTGACTTTTGGCAGTTCACTCAAAAATGGTGCAAAAAGCTTGCAAATGCTCCCCTGAAAGCTTTGGCGATGGAAACAGAAGGCTTTTTATCACAGGACAAGAAATCAGCCCTCAAAAACTTAACCGGCAGAAAATATTTTTTTGAAAAAATCCCTAAGCCCCGGGGTCACAATTTCAGCAAAAATCTGACTTTTGGCAGTTCACTCAAAAATGGTGCCAAAAGCTTGAAAATGCTCCCCTGAAAGGTTTGGCCCTCGAAACAGAAGGATTTTTATCACAGGACAAGAAATCAGCCCTCAAAAACTTATCCGGCAGAAAATATTTTTTTGAAAAAATCCCTAAGGGGTCACAATTTCAGCAAAAATCTGACTTTTGGCAGTTCACTCAAAACGGTGCCAACCGGTTGCAAATGCTCCCCTGAAAGCTTTGGCGATGGAAAAAGAAGGCTTTTTATCACAGGACAAGAAATCAGCCCTCAAAAACTTAACCGGCAGAAAATATTTTTTTGAAAAAAACCCTAAGCCCCTGGGTCACAATTTCAGCAAAAATCTGACTTTTGGCAGTTCACTCAAAAATGGTGCCAAAAGCTTGAAAATGCTCCCCTGAAAGGTTTGGCCCTCGAAACAGAAGGATTTTTATCACAGGACAAGAAATCAGCCCTCAAAAACTTAACCGGCAGAAAATATATTTTTGAAAAAATCCCTAAGCCCCGGGGTCACAATTTCAGCAAAAATCTGACTTTTGGCTGTTCACTCAAAAATGGTGCAAAAAGCTTGCAAATGCTCCCCTGAAAGCTTTGGCGATGGAAACAGAAGGCTTTTTATCACAGGACAAGAAATCAGCCCTCAAAAACTTATCCGGCAGAAAATATTTTTTTGAAAAAATCCCTAAGCCCCGGGGTCACAATTTCAGCAAAAATCTGACTTTTGGCAGTTCACTCAAAAATGGTGCCAACCGGTTGCAAATGCTCCCCTGAAAGCTTTGGCGATGGAAACAGAAGGCTTTTTATCACAGGACAAGAAATCAGCCCTCAAAAACTTAACCGGCAGAAAATATTTTTTTGAAAAAATCCCTAAGCCCCGGGGTCACAATTTCAGCAAAAATCTGACTTTTGGCAGTTCAATCAAAAATGGTGCCAAAAGCTTGAAAATGCTCCCCTGAAAGCTTTGGCGATGGAAACAGAAGGCTTTTTATCACAGGACAAGAAATCAGCCCTCAAAAACTTAACCGGCAGAAAATATTTTTTTGAAAAAATCCCTAAGCCCCAGGGTCACAATTTCAGCAAAAATCTTACTTTTGGCAATTCACTCAAAAATGGTGCAAAAAGCTTGCAAATGCTCCCCTGAAAGCTTTGGCGATGGAAACAGACGGCTTTTTATCACAGGACAAGAAATCAGCCCTCAAAAACTTAACCGGCAGAAAATATTTTTTTGAAAAAATCCCTAAGCCCCGGGGTCACAATTTCAGCAAAAATCTGACGTTTGGCTGTTCACTCAAAAATGGTGCCAACCGGTTGCAAATGCTCCCCTGACAGCTTTGGCAATGGAAACAGAAGGCTTTTTATCACAGGACAAGAAATCAGCCCTCAAAAACTTAACCGGCAGAAAATATTTTTTTGAAAAAATCCCTAAGCCCCGAGGTCACAATTTCAGCAAAAAATCTTACTTCTGGCAATTCACTCAAAAATGGTGCAAAAAGCTTGCAAATGCTCCCCTGAAAGCTTTGGCGACGGAAACAGACGGCTTTTTAATCACAGGACAAGAAATCAGCCCTCAAAAACTTAACCGGCAGAAAATATTTTTTTGAAAAAATCCCTAAGCCCCGGGGTCACAATTTCAGCAAAAATCTTACTTTTGGCAATTCACTCAAAAATGGTGCAAAAAGCTTGCAAATGCTCCCCTGAAAGCGTTGGCGATGGAAACAGACGGCTTTTTATCACAGGACAAGAAATCAGCCCTCAAAAACTTAACTGGCAGAAAATATTTTTTTGAAAAAATCCCTAAGCCCCGGGGTCACAATTTCAGCAAAAATCTGACTTTTGGCAGTTCACTCAAAAATGGTGCCAAAAGCTTGAAAATGCTCCCCTGAAAGCTTTGGCGATGGAAACAGAAGGCTTTTTAGCACAGGACAAGAAATCAGCCCTCAAAAACTTAACCGGCAGAAAATATTTTTTTGAAAAAATCCCTAAGCCCCAGGGTCACAAATTAAGCAAAAATCTGACTTTTGGCAATTCACTCAAAAATGGTGCCAAAAGCTTGAAAATGTTCCCCTGAAAGGTTTGGCACTCGAAACAGAAGGATTTTTATCACAGGACAAGAAATCAGCCCTCAAAAACTTAAAAGGCAGAAAATATTTTTTTGAAAAAATCCCTAAGCCCCGGGGTCACAATTTCAGCAAAAATCTGACTTTTGGCAGTTTACTCAAAAATGGTGCCAAAAGCTTGAAAATGCTCCCCTGAAAGCTTTGGCGATGGAAACAGAAGGCTTTTTATCACAGGACAAGAAATCAGCCCTCAAAAACTTATCCGGCAGAAAATATTTTTTTGAAAAAATCCCTAAGCCCCGGGGTCACAATTTCAGCAAAAATCTGACTTTTGGCAGTTCACTCAAAAATGGTGCCAACCGGTTGCAAATGCTCCCCTGAAAGCTTTGGCGATGGAAACAGAAGGCTTTTTATCACAGGACAAGAAATCAGCCCTCAAAAACTTAACCGGCAGAAAATATTTTTTTGAAAAAAACCCTAAGCCCCGGGGTCACAATTTCAGCAAAAATCTGACTTTTGGCAGTTCAATCAAAAATGGTGCCAAAAGCTTGAAAATGCTCCCCTGAAAGGTTTGGCCCTCGAAACAGAAGGCTTTTTATCACAGGACAAGAAATCAGCCCTCAAAAACTTAACCGGCAGAAAATATTTTTTTGAAAAAATCCCTAAGCCCCGGGGTCACAATTTCAGCAAAAATCTGACTTTTGGCTGTTCACTCAAAAATGGTGCAAAAAGCTTGCAAATGCTCCCCTGAAAGCTTTGGCGATGGAAACAGAAGGCTTTTTATCACAGGACAAGAAATCAGCCCTCAAAAACTTATCCGGCAGAAAATATTTTTTTGAAAAAATCCCTAAGCCCCGGGGTCACAATTTCAGCAAAAATCTGACTTTTGGCAGTTCACTCAAAAATGGTGCCAACCGGTTGCAAATGCTCCCCTGAAAGCTTTGGCGATGGAAACAGAAGGCTTTTTATCACAGGACAAGAAATCAGCCCTCAAAAACTTAACCGGCAGAAAATATTTTTTTGAAAAAATCCCTAAGCCCCGGGGTCACAATTTCAGCAAAAATCTGACTTTTGGCAGTTCAATCAAAAATGGTGCCAAAAGCTTGAAAATGCTCCCCTGAAAGCTTTGGCGATGGAAACAGAAGGCTTTTTATCACAGGACAAGAAATCAGCCCTCAAAAACTTAACCGGCAGAAAATATTTTTTTGAAAAAATCCCTAAGCCCCAGGGTCACAATTTCAGCAAAAATCTTACTTTTGGCAATTCACTCAAAAATGGTGCAAAAAGCTTGCAAATGCTCCCCTGAAAGCTTTGGCGATGGAAACAGACGGCTTTTTATCACAGGACAAGAAATCAGCCCTCAAAAACTTAACCGGCAGAAAATATTTTTTTGAAAAAATCCCTAAGCCCCGGGGTCACAATTTCAGCAAAAATCTGACGTTTGGCTGTTCACTCAAAAATGGTGCCAACCGGTTGCAAATGCTCCCCTGACAGCTTTGGCGATGGAAACAGAAGGCTTTTTATCACAGGACAAGAAATCAGCCCTCAAAAACTTAACCGGCAGAAAATATTTTTTTGAAAAAATCCCTAAGCCCCGAGGTCACAATTTCAGCAAAAAATCTTACTTCTGGCAATTCACTCAAAAATGGTGCAAAAAGCTTGCAAATGCTCCCCTGAAAGCTTTGGCGACGGAAACAGACGGCTTTTTAATCACAGGACAAGAAATCAGCCCTCAAAAACTTAACCGGCAGAAAATATTTTTTTGAAAAAATCCCTAAGCCCCGGGGTCACAATTTCAGCAAAAATCTTACTTTTGGCAATTCACTCAAAAATGGTGCAAAAAGCTTGCAAATGCTCCCCTGAAAGCGTTGGCGATGGAAACAGACGGCTTTTTATCACAGGACAAGAAATCAGCCCTCAAAAACTTAACTGGCAGAAAATATTTTTTTGAAAAAATCCCTAAGCCCCGGGGTCACAATTTCAGCAAAAATCTGACTTTTGGCAGTTCACTCAAAAATGGTGCCAAAAGCTTGAAAATGCTCCCCTGAAAGCTTTGGCGATGGAAACAGAAGGCTTTTTAGCACAGGACAAGAAATCAGCCCTCAAAAACTTAACCGGCAGAAAATATTTTTTTGAAAAAATCCCTAAGCCCCAGGGTCACAAATTAAGCAAAAATCTGACTTTTGGCAATTCACTCAAAAATGGTGCCAAAAGCTTGAAAATGTTCCCCTGAAAGGTTTGGCACTCGAAACAGAAGGATTTTTATCACAGGACAAGAAATCAGCCCTCAAAAACTTAAAAGGCAGAAAATATTTTTTTGAAAAAATCCCTAAGCCCCGGGGTCACAATTTCAGCAAAAATCTGACTTTTGGCAGTTCACTCAAAAATGGTGCCAAAAGCTTGAAAATGCTCCCCTGAAAGCTTTGGCGATGGAAACAGAAGGCTTTTTATCACAGGACAAGAAATCAGCCCTCAAAAACTTATCCGGCAGAAAATATTTTTTTGAAAAAATCCCTAAGCCCCGGGGTCACAATTTCAGCAAAAATCTGACTTTTGGCAGTTCACTCAAAAATGGTGCCAACCGGTTGCAAATGCTCCCCTGAAAGCTTTGGCGATGGAAACAGAAGGCTTTTTATCACAGGACAAGAAATCAGCCCTCAAAAACTTAACCGGCAGAAAATATTTTTTTGAAAAAAACCCTAAGCCCCGGGGTCACAATTTCAGCAAAAATCTGACTTTTGGCAGTTCAATCAAAAATGGTGCCAAAAGCTTGAAAATGCTCCCCTGAAAGGTTTGGCCCTCGAAACAGAAGGCTTTTTATCACAGGACAAGAAATCAGCCCTCAAAAACTTAACCGGCAGAAAATATTTTTTTGAAAAAATCCCTAAGCCCCGGGGTCACAATTTCAGCAAAAATCTGACTTTTGGCAATTCACTCAAAAATGGTGCCAAAAGCTTGCAAATGCTCCCCTGAAAGCTTTGGCGATGGAAACAGAAGGCTTTTTATCACAGGACAAGAAATCAGCCCTCAAAAACTTAACCGGCAGAAAATATGTTTTTGAAAAAATCCCTAAGCCCCGGGGTCACAATTTCAGCAAAAATCTGACTTTTGGCAGTTCACTCAAAAATGGTGCCAAAAGCTTGAAAATGCTCCCCTGAAAGCTTTGGCGATGGAAACAGAAGGCTTTTTATCACAGGACAAGAAATCAGCCCTCAAAAACTTAACCGGCAGAAAATATTTTTTTGAAAAAATCCCTAAGCCCCGGGGTCACAATTTCAGCAAAAATCTGACTTTTGGCAGTTCACTCAAAAATGGTGCCAACCGGTTGCAAATCCTCCCCTGAAAGCTTTGGCGATGGAAACAGAAGGCTTTTTATCACAGGACAAGAAATCAGCCCTCAAAAACTTAACCGGCAGAAAATATTTTTTTTGAAAAAATCCCTAAGCCCCGGGGTCACAATTTCAGCAAAAATCTGACTTTTGGCAGTTCAATCAAAAATGGTGCCAAAAGCTTGAAAATGCTCCCCTGAAAGGTTTGGCCCTCGAAACAGAAGGATTTTTATCACAGGACAAGAAATCAGCCCTCAAAAACTTAACCGGCAGAAAATATGTTTTTGAAAAAATCCCTAAGCCCCGGGGTCACAATTTCAGCAAAAATCTGACTTTTGGCAGTTCAATCAAAAATGGTGCCAAAAGCTTGAAAATGCTCCCCTGAAAGCTTTGGCGATGGAAACAGAAGGCTTTTTATCACAGGACAAGAAATCAGCCCTCAAAAACTTATCCGGCAGAAAATATTTTTTTGAAAAAATCCCTAAGCCCCGGGGTCACAATTTCAGCAAAAATCTGACTTTTGGCAGTTCACTCAAAAATGGTGCCAACCGGTTGCAAATGCTCCCCTGAAAGCTTTGGCGATGGAAACAGAAGGCTTTTTATCACAGGACAAGAAATCAGCCCTCAAAAACTTAACCGGCAGAAAATATTTTTTTGAAAAAATCCCTAAGCCCCGGGGTCACAATTTCAGCAAAAATCTGACTTTTGGCAGTTCACTCAAAAATGGTGCCAACCGGTTGCAAATGCTCCCCTGAAAGCTTTGGCGATGGAAACAGAAGGCTTTTTATCACAGGACAAGAAATCAGCCCTCAAAAACTTAACCGGCAGAAATTTTTTTTTTGAAAAAATCCCTAAGCCCCGGGGTCACAATTTCAGCAAAAATCTGACTTTTGGCAGTTCACTCAAAAATGGTGCCAAAAGCTTGAAAATGCTCCCCTGAAAGCTTTGGCAATGGAAACAGAAGGCTTTTTATCACAGGACAAGAAATCAGCCCTCCAAAACTTAACCGGCAGAAAATTTATTTTTTTGAAAAAAAACCCTAAGCCCCGGTGTCACAATTTCAGCAAAAATCTGACTTTTGGCAGTTCAATCAAAAATGGTGCCAAAAGCTTGAAAATGCTCCCCTGAAAGGTTTGGCCCTCGAAACAGAAGGATTTTTATCACAGGACAAGAAATCAGCCCTCAAAAACTTAACCGGCAGAAAATATGTTTTTGAAAAAATCCCTAAGCCCCGGGGTCACAATTTCAGCAAAAATCTGACTTTTGGCAGTTCAATCAAAAATGGTGCCAAAAGCTTGAAAATGCTCCCCTGAAAGGTTTGGCCCTCAAAACAGAAGGATTTTTATCACAGGACAAGAAATCAGCCCTCAAAAACTTAACCGGCAGAAAATATGTTTTTGAAAAAATCCCTAAGCCCCGGGGTCACAATTTCAGCAAAAATCTGACTTTTGGCTGTTCACTCAAAAATGGTGCAAAAAGCTTGCAAATGCTCCCCTGAAAGCTTTGGCGATGGAAACAGAAGGCTTTTTATCACAGGACAAGAAATCAGCCCTCAAAAACTTATCCGGCAGAAAATATTTTTTTGAAAAAATCCCTAAGCCCCGGGGTCACAATTTCAGCAAAAATCTGACTTTTGGCAGTTCACTCAAAAATGGTGCAAAAAGCTTGCAAATGCTCCCCTGAAAGCTTTGGCGATGGAAACAGAAGGATTTTTATCACAGGACAAGAAATCAGCCCTCAAAAACTTAACCGGCAGAAAATATTTTTTTGAAAAAATCCCTAAGCCCCGGGGTCACAATTTCAGCAAAAATCTGACTTTTGGCAGTTCACTCAAAAATGGTGCCAAAAGCTTGAAAATGCTCCCCTGAAAGGTTTGGCCCTCGAAACAGAAGGATTTTTATCACAGGACAAGAAATCAGCCCTCAAAAACTTATCCGGCAGAAAATATTTTTTTGAAAAAATCCCTAAGGGGTCACAATTTCAGCAAAAATCTGACTTTTGGCAGTTCACTCAAAACGGTGCCAACCGGTTGCAAATGCTCCCCTGAAAGCTTTGGCGATGGAAAAAGAAGGCTTTTTATCACAGGACAAGAAATCAGCCCTCAAAAACTTAACCGGCAGAAAATATTTTTTTGAAAAAAACCCTAAGCCCCTGGGTCACAATTTCAGCAAAAATCTGACTTTTGGCAGTTCACTCAAAAATGGTGCCAAAAGCTTGAAAATGCTCCCCTGAAAGGTTTGGCCCTCGAAACAGAAGGATTTTTATCACAGGACAAGAAATCAGCCCTCAAAAACTTAACCGGCAGAAAATATATTTTTGAAAAAATCCCTAAGCCCCGGGGTCACAATTTCAGCAAAAATCTGACTTTTGGCTGTTCACTCAAAAATGGTGCAAAAAGCTTGCAAATGCTCCCCTGAAAGCTTTGGCGATGGAAACAGAAGGCTTTTTATCACAGGACAAGAAATCAGCCCTCAAAAACTTATCCGGCAGAAAATATTTTTTTGAAAAAATCCCTAAGCCCCGGGGTCACAATTTCAGCAAAAATCTGACTTTTGGCAGTTCACTCAAAAATGGTGCCAACCGGTTGCAAATGCTCCCCTGAAAGCTTTGGCGATGGAAACAGAAGGCTTTTTATCACAGGACAAGAAATCAGCCCTCAAAAACTTAACCGGCAGAAAATATTTTTTTGAAAAAATCCCTAAGCCCCGGGGTCACAATTTCAGCAAAAATCTGACTTTTGGCAGTTCAATCAAAAATGGTGCCAAAAGCTTGAAAATGCTCCCCTGAAAGGTTTGGCCCTCGAAACAGAAGGATTTTTATCACAGGACAAGAAATCAGCCCTCCAAAACTTAACCGGCAGAAAATTTATTTTTTTGAAAAAATCCCTAAGCCCCGGGGTCACAATTTCAGCAAAAATCTGACTTTTGGCAGTTCACTCAAAACGGTGCCAACCGGTTGCAAATGCTCCCCTGAAAGCTTTGGCGATGGAAAAAGAAGGCTTTTTATCACAGGACAAGAAATCAGCCCTCAAAAACTTAACCGGCAAAAAATATTTTTTTGAAAAAATCCCTAAGCCCCGGGGTCACAATTTCAGCAAAAATCTGACTTTTGGCAGTTCAATCAAAAATGGTGCCAAAAGCTTGAAAAGGCTCCCCTGAAAGGTTTGGCCCTCGAAACAGAAGGCTTTTTATCACAGGACAAGAAATCAGCCCTCAAAAACTTAACCGGCAGAAAATATGTTTTTGAAAAAATCCCTAAGCCCCGGGGTCACAATTTCAGCAAAAATCTGACTTTTGGCAATTCACTCAAAAATGGTGCAAAAAGCTTGCAAATGCTCCCCTGAAAGCTTTGGCGATGGAAACAGAAGGCTTTTTATCACAGGACAAGAAATCAGCCCTCAAAAACTTATCCGGCAGAAAATATTTTTTTGAAAAAAACCCTAAGCCCCGGGGTCACAATTTCAGCAAAAATCTGACTTTTGGCAGTTCAATCAAAAATGGTGCCAAAAGCTTGAAAATGCTCCCCTGAAAGGTTTGGCCCTCGAAACAGAAGGCTTTTTATCACAGGACAAGAAATCAGCCCTCAAAAACTTAACCGGCAGAAAATATTTTTTTGAAAAAATCCCTAAGCCCCGGGGTCACAATTTCAGCAAAAATCTGACTTTTGGCAATTCACTCAAAAATGGTGCCAAAAGCTTGCAAATGCACCCCTGAAAGCTTTGGCGATGGAAACAGAAGGCTTTTTATCACATTACAAGAAATCAGCCCTCAAAAACTTAACCGGCAGAAAATATTTTTTTGAAAAAAACCCTAAGCCCCGGGGTCACAATTTCAGCAAAAATCTGACTTTTGGCAGTTCAATCAAAAATGGTGCCAAAAGCTTGAAAATGCTGCCCTGAAAGCTTTGGCGATGGAAATAGAATGCTTTTTATCACAGGACAAGAAATCAGCCCTCAAAAACTTAACCGGCAGAAAATATTTTTTTAAAAAAATCCCTAAGCCCCGGGGTCACAATTTCAGCAAAAATCTGACTTTTGGCAATTCACTCAAAAATGGTGCCAAAAGCTTGAAAATGTTCCCCTGAAAGATTTGGCACTCGAAACAGAAGGATTTTTATCACAGGACAAGAAATCAGCCCAAAAAAACTTATCCGGCAGAAAATATTTTTTTGAAAAAATCCCTAAGCCCCGGGGTCACAATTTCAGCAAAAATCTGACTTTTGGCAGTTCACTCAAAAATGGTGCCAACCGGTTGCAAATGCTCCCCTGAAAGCTTTGGCGATGGAAACAGAAGGCTTTTTATCACAGGACAAGAAATCAGCCCTCAAAAACTTAACCGGCAGAAAATATTTTTTTGAAAAAATCCCTAAGCCCCGGGGTCACAATTTCAGCAAAAATCTGACTTTTGGCAGTTCAATCAAAAATGGTGCCAAAAGCTTGAAAATGTTCCCCTGAAAGGTTTGGCACTCGAAACAGAAGGATTTTTATCACAGGACAAGAAATCAGCCCTCAAAAACTTAACCGGCAGAAAATATTTTTTTGAAAAAATCCCTAAGCCCCGGGGTCACAATTTCAGCAAAAATCTGACTTTTGGCAATTCACTCAAAAATGGTGCCAAAAGCTTGCAAATGCACCCCTGAAAGCTTTGGCGATGGAAACAGAAGGCTTTTTATCACATTACAAGAAATCAGCCCTCAAAAACTTAACCGGCAGAAAATATTTTTTTGAAAAAAACCCTAAGCCCCGGGGTCACAATTTCAGCAAAAATCTGACTTTTGGCAGTTCAATCAAAAATGGTGCCAAAAGCTTGAAAATGCTGCCCTGAAAGCTTTGGCGATGGAAATAGAATGCTTTTTATCACAGGACAAGAAATCAGCCCTCAAAAACTTAACCGGCAGAAAATATTTTTTTGAAAAAATCCCTAAGCCCCGGGGTCACAATTTCAGCAAAAATCTGACTTTTGGCAATTCACTCAAAAATGGTGCCAAAAGCTTGAAAATGTTCCCCTGAAAGATTTGGCACTCGAAACAGAAGGATTTTTATCACAGGACAAGAAATCAGCCCTCAAAAACTTATCCGGCAGAAAATATTTTTTTGAAAAAATCCCTAAGCCCCGGGGTCACAATTTCAGCAAAAATCTGACTTTTGGCAGTTCACTCAAAAATGGTGCCAACCGGTTGCAAATGCTCCCCTGAAAGCTTTGGCGATGGAAACAGAAGGCTTTTTATCACAGGACAAGAAATCAGCCCTCAAAAACTTAACCGGCAGAAAATATTTTTTTGAAAAAATCCCTAAGCCCCGGGGTCACAATTTCAGCAAAAATCTGACTTTTGGCAATTCACTCAAAAATGGTGCCAAAAGCTTGAAAATGTTCCCCTGAAAGGTTTGGCACTCGAAACAGAAGGATTTTTATCACAGGACAAGAAATCAGCCCTCAAAAACTTATCCGGAAGAAAATATTTTCTTGAAAAAATCCCTAAGCCCCGGGGTCACAATTTCAGCAAAAATCTGACTTTTGGCAGTTCACTCAAAAATGGTGCCAACCGGTTGCAAATGCTCCCCTGAAAGCTTTGGCGATGGAAACAGAAGGCTTTTTATCACAGGACAAGAAATCAGCCCTCAAAAACTTAACCGGCAGAAAATATTTTTTTGAAAAAATCCCTAAGCCCCGGGGTCACAATTTCAGCAAAAATCTGACTTTTGGCAATTCACTCAAAAATGGTGCCAAAAGCTTGAAAATGTTCCCCTGAAAGGTTTGGCCCTCGAAACAGAAGGATTTTTATCACAGGACAAGAAATCAGCCCTCAAAAACTTATCCGGAAGAAAATATTTTCTTGAAAAAATCCCTAAGCCCCGGGGTCACAATTTCAGCAAAAATCTGACTTTTGGCAGTTCACTCAAAAATGGTGCCAACCGGTTGCAAATGCTCCCCTGAAAGCTTTGGCGATGGAAACAGAAGGCTTTTTATCACAGGACAAGAAATCAGCCCTCAAAAACTTAACCGGCAGAAAATATTTTTTTGAAAAAATCCCTAAGCCCCGGGGTCACAATTTCAGCAAAAATCTGACTTTTGGCAATTCACTCAAAAATGGTGCTAAAAGCTTGAAAATGTTCCCCTGAAAGGTTTGGCACTCAAAAGAGAAGGATTTTTATCACAGGACAAGAAATCAGCCCTCAAAAACTTATCCGGCAGAAAATATTTTTTTGAAAAAATCCCTAAGCCCCGTGGTCACAATTTCAGAAAAAATCTGACTTTTGGCAATTCACTCAAAAATGGTGCCAACCGGTTGCAAATGCTCCCCTGACAGGTTTGGCACTCGAAAAAGAAGACTTTTTATCACAGGACAAGAAATCAGCCCTCAAAAACTTAACCGGCAGAAAATATTTTTTTGAAAAAATCCCTAAGCCCCGGGGTCACAATTTCAGCAAAAATCTGACTTTTGGCAGTTCAATCAAAAATGGTGCCAAAAGCTTGAAAATGCTCCCCTGAAAGGTTTGGCACTCAAAACAGAAGGCTTTTTATCACAGGACAAGAAATCAGCCCTCAAAAACTTAACCGGCAGAAAATATGTTTTTGAAAAAATCGCTAAGCCCCGGGGTCACAATTTCAGCAGAAATCTGACTTTTGGCACTTCACTCAAAAATGGTGCCAAAAGCTTGAAAATGCACCCCTGAAAGGTTTGGCGATGGAAACAGAAGGCTTTTTATCACAGGACAAGAAATCAGCCCTCAAAAACTTAACCGGCAGAAAATATTTTTTTGAAAAAATCCCTAAGCCCCGGGGTCACAATTTCAGCAAAAATCTGACTTTTGGCAGTTCACTCAAAACGGTGCCAACCGGTTGCAAATGCTCCCCTGAAAGCTTTGGCGATGGAAAAAGAAGGCTTTTTATCACAGGACAAGAAATCAGCCCTCAAAAACTTAACCGGCAGAAAATATTTTTTTGAAAAAATCCCTAAGCCCCGGGGTCACAATTTCAGCAAAAATCTGACTTTTGGCAGTTCAATCAAAAATGGTGCCAAAAGCTTGTAAATGCTCCCCTGAAAGGTTTGGCCCTCGAAACAGAAGGCTTTTTATCACAGGACAAGAAATCAGCCCTCAAAAACTTAACCGGCAGAAAATATTTTTTTGAAAAAATCCCTAAGCCCCGGGGTCACAATTTCAGCAAAAATCTGACTTTTGGCAGTTCACTCAAAAATGGTGCCAAAAGCTTGATAATGTTCCCCTGAAAGGTTTGGCACTCGAAACAGAAGGATTTTTATCACAGGACAAGAAATCAGCCCTCAAAAACTTATCCAGCAAAAAATATTTTTTTGAAAAAATCCCTAAGCCCCGGGGTCACAATTTCAGCAAAAATCTGACTTTTGGCAATTCACTCAAAAATGGTGCCAAAAGCTTGCAAATGCTCCCCTGAAAGCTTTGGCGATGGAAACAGAAGGCTTTTTATCACATTACAAGAAATCAGCCCTCAAAAACTTAACTGGCAGAAAATATTTTTTTGAAAAAATCCCTAAGCCCCGGGGTCACAATTTCAGCAAAAATCTGACTTTTGGCAGTTCACTCAAAACGGTGCCAACCGGTTGCAAATGCTCCCCTGAAAGCTTTGGCGATGGAAAAAGAAGGCTTTTTATCACAGGACAAGAAATCAGCCCTCAAAAACTTAACCGGCAGAAAATATTTTTTTGAAAAAATCCCTAAGCCCCGGGGTCACAATTTCAGCAAAAATCTGACTTTTGGCAGTTCAATCAAAAATGGTGCCAAAAGCTTGAAAAGGCTCCCCTGAAAGGTTTGGCCCTCGAAACAGAAGGCTTTTTATCACAGGACAAGAAATAAGCCCTCAAAAACTTAACCGGCAGAAAATATGTTTTTGAAAAAATCCCTAAGCCCCGGGGTCACAATTTCAGCAAAAATCTGACTTTTGGCAATTCACTCAAAAATGGTGCAAAAAGCTTGCAAATGCTCCCCTGAAAGCTTTGGCGATGGAAACAGAAGGCTTTTTATCACAGGACAAGAAATCAGCCCTCAAAAACTTATCCGGCAGAAAATATTTTTTTGAAAAAAACCCTAAGCCCCGGGGTCACAATTTCAGCAAAAATCTGACTTTTGGCAGTTCAATCAAAAATGGAGCCAAAAGCTTGAAAATGCTCCCCTGAAAGGTTTGGCCCTCGAACAGAAGGCGTTTTATCACAGGACAAGAAATCAGCCCTCAAAAACTTAACCGGCAGAAAATATTTTTTTGAAAAAATCCCTAAGCCCCGCCCGGGGTCACAATTTCAGCAAAAATCTGACTTTTGGCAATTCACTCAAAAATGGTGCCAAAAGCTTGCAAATGCACCCCTGAAAGCTTTGGCGATGGAAACAGAAGGCTTTTTATCACATTACAAGAAATCAGCCCTCAAAAACTTAACCGGCAGAAAATATTTTTTTGAAAAAAACCCTAAGCCCCGGGGTCACAATTTCAGCAAAAATCTGACTTTTGGCAGTTCAATCAAAAATGGTGCCAAAAGCTTGAAAATGCTGCCCTGAAAGCTTTGGCGATGGAAATAGAATGCTTTTTATCACAGGACAAGAAATCAGCCCTCAAAAACTTAACCGGCAGAAAATATTTTTTTAAAAAAATCCCTAAGCCCCGGGGTCACAATTTCAGCAAAAATCTGACTTTTGGCAATTCACTCAAAAATGGTGCCAAAAGCTTGAAAATGTTCCCCTGAAAGATTTGGCACTCGAAACAGAAGGATTTTTATCACAGGACAAGAAATCAGCCCTCAAAAACTTATCCGGCAGAAAATATTTTTTTGAAAAAATCCCTAAGCCCCGGGGTCACAATTTCAGCAAAAATCTGACTTTTGGCAATTCACTCAAAAATGGTGCCAAAAGCTTGAAAATGTTCCCCTGAAAGGTTTGGCACTCGAAACAGAAGGATTTTTATCACAGGACAAGAAATCAGCCCTCAAAAACTTAACCGGCAGAAAATATTTTTTTGAAAAAATCCCTAAGCCCCGGGGTCACAATTTCAGCAAAAATCTGACTTTTGGCAGTTCACTCAAAAATGGTGCCAACCGGTTGCAAATGCTCCCCTGAAAGCTTTGGCGATGGAAACAGAAGGCTTTTTATCACAGGACAAGAAATCAGCCCTCAAAAACTTAACCGGCAGAAAATATTTTTTTGAAAAAATCCCTAAGCCCCGGGATCACAATTTCAGCAAAAATCTGACTTTTGGCAATTCACTCAAAAATGGTGCTAAAAGCTTGAAAATGTTCCCCTGAAAGGTTTGGCACTCAAAAGAGAAGGATTTTTATCACAGGACAAGAAATCAGCCCTCAAAAACTTAACCGGCAGAAAATATGTTTTTGAAAAAATCCCTAAGCCCCGGGGTCACAATTTCAGCAAAAATCTGACTTTTGGCAGTTCACTCAAAAATGGTGCCAAAAGCTTGAAAATGCTCCCCTGAAAGCTTTGGCGAGGAAACAGAAGGCTTTTTATCACAGGACAAGAAATCAGCCCTCAAAAACTTAACCGGCAGAAAATATTTTTTTGAAAAAATCCCTAAGCCCCGGGGTCACAATTTCAGCAAAAATCTGACTTTTGGCAATTCACTCAAAAATGGTGCCAAAAGCTTGATAATGTTCCCCTGAAAGGTTTGGCACTCGAAACAGAAGGATTTTTATCACAGGACAAGAAATCAGCCCTCAAAAACTTATCCAGCAAAAAATATTTTTTTGAAAAAATCCCTAAGCCCCGGGGTCACAATTTCAGCAAAAATCTGACTTTTGGCAATTCACTCAAAAATGGTGCCAAAAGCTTGCAAATGCTCCCCTGAAAGCTTTGGCGATGGAAACAGAAGGCTTTTTATCACATTACAAGAAATCAGCCCTCAAAAACTTAACTGGCAGAAAATATTTTTTTGAAAAAATCCCTAAGCCCCGGGGTCACAATTTCAGCAAAAATCTGACTTTTGGCAGTTCACTCAAAAATGGTGCTAAAAGCTTGAAAATGTTCCCCTGAAAGATTTGGCACTCGAAACAGACGGATTTTTATCACAGGACAAGAAATCAGCCCTCAAAAACTTATCCGGCAGAAAATATTTTTTTGAAAAAATCCCTAAGCCCCGGGGTCACAATTTCAGCAAAAATCTGACTTTTGGCAATTAACTCAAAAATGGTGCCAAAAGCTTGAAAATGTTCCCCTGAAAGGTTTGGCACTCGAAACAGAAGGATTTTTATCACAGGACAAGAAATCAGCCCTCAAAAACTTAACCGGCAGAAAATATTTTTTTGAAAAAATCCCTAAGCCCCGGGGTCACAATTTCAGCAAAAATCTGACTTTTGGCAGTTCACTCAAAAATGGTGCCAACCGGTTGCAAATGCTCCCCTGAAAGCTTTGGCGATGGAAACAGAAGGCTTTTTATCACAGGACAAGAAATCAGCCCTCAAAAACTTAACCGGCAGAAAATATTTTTTTGAAAAAATCCCTAAGCCCCGGGGTCACAATTTCAGCAAAAATCTGACTTTTGGCAATTCACTCAAAAATGGTGCTAAAAGCTTGAAAATGTTCCCCTGAAAGGTTTGGCACTCAAAAGAGAAGGATTTTTATCACAGGACAAGAAATCAGCCCTCAAAAACTTAACCGGCAGAAAATATGTTTTTGAAAAAATCCCTAAGCCCCGGGGTCACAATTTCAGCAAAAATCTGACTTTTGGCAGTTCACTCAAAAATGGTGCCAAAAGCTTGAAAATGCTCCCCTGAAAGCTTTGGCGAGGAAACAGAAGGCTTTTTATCACAGGACAAGAAATCAGCCCTCAAAAACTTAACCGGCAGAAAATATTTTTTTGAAAAAATCCCTAAGCCCCGGGGTCACAATTTCAGCAAAAATCTGACTTTTGGCAATTCACTCAAAAATGGTGCCAAAAGCTTTATAATGTTCCCCTGAAAGGTTTGGCACTCGAAACAGAAGGATTTTTATCACAGGACAAGAAATCAGCCCTCAAAAACTTATCCAGCAAAAAATATTTTTTTGAAAAAATCCCTAAGCCCCGGGGTCACAATTTCAGCAAAAATCTGACTTTTGGCAATTCACTCAAAAATGGTGCCAAAAGCTTGCAAATGCTCCCCTGAAAGCTTTGGCGATGGAAACAGAAGGCTTTTTATCACATTACAAGAAATCAGCCGTCAAAAACTTAACTGGCAGAAAATATTTTTTTGAAAAAATCCCTAAGCCCCGGGGTCACAATTTCAGCAAAAATCTGACTTTTGGCAGTTCACTCAAAAATGGTGCCAAAAGCTTGAAAATGCTCCCCTGAAAGCTTTGGCGATAGAAACAGAAGGCTTTTTATCACAGGACAAGAAATCAGCCCTCAAAAACTTAACCGGCAGAATTTTTTTTTGAAAAAATCACTAAGCCCCGGGGTCACAATTTCAGCAAAAATCTGACTTTTGGCAATTCACTCAAAAATGGTGCTAAAAGCTTGAAAATGTTCCCCTGAAAGGTTTGGCACTCAAAAGAGAAGGATTTTTATCACAGGACAAGAAATCAGCCCTCAAAAACTTATCCGGCAGAAAATATTTTTTTGAAAAAATCCCTAAGTCCCGGGGTCACAATTTCAGCAAAAATCTGACTTTTGGCAGTTCACTCAAAACTGTGCCAACCGGTTGCAAATGCTCCCCTGAAAGCTTTGGCGATGGAAAAAGAAGGCTTTTTATCACAGGACAAGAAATCAGCCCTCAAAAACTTAACCGGCAGAAAATATTTTTTTGAAAAAATCCCTAAGCCCCGGGGTCACAATTTCAGCAAAAATCTGACTTTTGGCAGTTCAATCAAAAATGGAGCCAAAAGCTTGAAAATGCTGCCCTGAAAGGTTTGGCCCTCGAAACAGAAGGCGTTTTATCACAGGACAAGAAATCAGCCCTCAAAAACTTAACCGGCAGAAAATATTTTTTTGAAAAAATCCCTAAGCCACGCCCGGGGTCACAATTTCAGCAAAAATCTGACTTTTGGCAATTCACTCAAAAATGGTGCCAAAAGCTTGCAAATGCACCCCTGAAAGCTTTGGCGATGGAAACAGAAGGCTTTTTATCACATTACAAGAAATCAGCCCTCAAAAACTTAACCGGCAGAAAATATTTTTTTGAAAAAAACCCTAAGCCCCGGGGTCACAATTTCAGCAAAAATCTGACTTTTGGCAGTTCAATAAAAATGGTGCCAAAAGCTTGAAAATGCTGCCCTGAAAGCTTTGGCGATGGAAATAGAATGCTTTTTATCACAGGACAAGAAATCAGCCCTCAAAAACTTAACCGGCAGAAAATATTTTTTTAAAAAAATCCCTAAGCCCCGGGTTCACAATTTCAGCAAAAATCTGACTTTTGGCAATTCACTCAAAAATGGTGCCAAAAGCTTGAAAATGTTCCCCTGAAAGATTTGGCACTCAAAACAGAAGGATTTTTATCACAGGACAAGAAATCAGCCCTCAAAAACTTATCCGGCAGAAAATATTTTTTTGAAAAAATCCCTAAGCCCCGGGGTCACAATTTCAGCAAAAATCTGACTTTTGCCAGTTCACTCAAAAATGGTGCCAACCGGTTGCAAATGCTCCCCTGAAAGCTTTGGCGATGGAAACAGAAGGCTTTTTATCACAGGACAAGAAATCAGCCCTCAAAAACTTAACCGGCAGAAAATATTTTTTTGAAAAAATCCCTAAGCCCCGGGGTCACAATTTCAGCAAAAATCTGACTTTTGGCAATTCACTCAAAAATGGTGCCAAAAGCTTGAAAATGTTCCCCTGAAAGGTTTGGCACTCGAAACAGAAGGATTTTTATCACAGGACAAGAAAATAGCCCTCAAAAACTTATCCGGAAGAAAATATTTTCTTGAAAAAATCCCTAAGCCCCGGGGTCACAATTTCAGCAAAAATCTGACTTTTGGCAGTTCACTCAAAAATGGTGCCAACCGGTTGCAAATGCTCCCCTGAAAGCTTTGGCGATGGAAACAGAAGGCTTTTTATCACAGGACAAGAAATCAGCCCTCAAAAACTTAACCGGCAGAAAATATTTTTTTGAAAAAATCCCTAAGCCCCGGGGTCACAATTTCAGCAAAAATCTGACTTTTGGCAATTCACTCAAAAATGGTGCTAAAAGCTTGAAAATGTTCCCCTGAAAGCTTTGGCGATGGAAACAGAAGGCTTTTTATCACAGGACAAGAAATCAGCCCTCAAAAACTTATCCGGCAGAAAATATTTTTTTGAAAAAATCCCTAAGCCCCGGGGTCACAATTTCAGCAAAAATCTGACTTTTGGCAGTTCACTCAAAAATGGTGCCAACCGGTTGCAAATGCTCCCCTGAAAGCTTTGGCGATGGAAACAGAAGAATTTTTATCACAGGACAAGAAATCAGCCCTCAAAAACTTAACCGGCAGAAAATATTTTTTTGAAAAAATCCCTAAGCCCCGGGGTCACAATTTCAGCAAAAATCTGACTTTTGGCAATTCACTCAAAAATGGTGCCAAAAGCTTGAAAATGTTCCCCTGAAAGTTTTGGCACTCAAAACAGAAGAATTTTTATCACAGGACAAGAAATCAGCCCTCAAAAACTTATCCGGCAGAATTTTTTTTTTTGAAAAAATCCCTAAGCCCCGGGGTCACAATTTCAGCAAAAATCTGACTTTTGGCAATTCACTCAAAAATGGTGCCAAAAGCTTGAAAATGCTCCCCTGAAAGCTTTGGCGATGGAAACAGAAGGCTTTTTATCACAGGACAAGAAATCAGCCCTCAAAAACTTAACCGGCAGAAAATATGTTTTTGAAAAAATCCCTTAGCCCCGGGGTCACAATTTCAGCAAAAATCTGACTTTTGGCAATTCACTCAAAAATGGTGCCAAAAGCTTGAAAATGCTCCCCTGAAAGCTTTGGCGATGGAAAAAGAAGGCTTTTTATCACAGGACAAGAAATCAGCCCTCAAAAACTTATCCGGCAGAAAATATTTTTTTGAAAAAATCCCTAAGCCCCGGGGTCACAATTTCAGCAAAAATCTTACTTTTGGCAGTTCACTCAAAACGGTGCCAACCGGTTGCAATTGCTCCCCTGAAAGCTTTGGCGATGGAAAAAGAAGGCTTTTTATCACAGGACAAGAAATCAGCCCTCAAAAACTTAACCGGCAGAAAATATTTTTTTGAAAAAATCCCTAAGCCCCGGGGTCACAATTTCAGCAAAAATCTGACTTTCGGCAGTTCACTCAAAAATGGTGCCAAAAGCTTGAAAATGCTCCCCTGAAAGGTTTGGCCCTCGAAACAGAAGGCTTTTTATCACAGGACAAGAAATCAGCCCTCAAAAACTTAACCGGCAGAAAATATGTTTTTGAAAAAATCCCTAAGCCCCGGGGTCACAATTTCAGCAAAAATCTGACTTTTGGCAGTTCAATCAAAAATGGTGCCAAAAGCTTGAAAATACTACCCTGAAAGGTTTTCCCCTCGAAACAGAAGGCTTTTTATCACAGGACAAGAAATCAGCCCTCAAAAACTTATCCGGCAGAAAATATTTTTCTGAAAAAATCCCTAAGCCCCGGGGTCACAATTTCTGCAAAAATCTGACTTTTGGCAATTCACTCAAAAATGGTGCCAAAAGCATGAAAATGCTCCCCTGAAAGGTTTGGCACTCAAAACAGAAGGATTTTTATCACAGGACAAGAAATCAGCCCTCAAAAACTTATCCGGCAAAAAATATTTTTTTGAAAAAATCCCAAAGCCCCAGGGTCACAATTTCAGCAAAAATCTGACTTTCGGCAGTTCACTCAAAAATGGTGCCAAAAGCTTGCAAATGCTCCCCTGAAAGCTTTGGCGATGGAAACAGAAGGCTTTTTATCACAGGACAAGAAATCAGCCCTCAAAAACTTAACCGGCAGAAAATATTTTTTTGAAAAAATCCCTAAGCCCCGGGGTCACAATTTCAGCAAAAATCTGACTTTTGGCAGTTCACTCAAAAATGGTGCCTAAAGCTTGAAAATGTTCCCCTGAAAGGTTTGGCACTCGAAACAGAAGGATTTTTATCACAGGACAAGAAATCAGCCCTCAAAAAATTTATCCGGCAAAAAATATTTTTTTGAAAAAATCCCTAAGCCCCGGGGTCACAATTTCTGCAAAAATCTGACTTTTGGCAGTTCACTCAAAAATGGTGCCAACCGGTTGCAAATGCTCCCCTGAAAGCTTTGGCGATGGAAACAGAAGGCTTTTTATCACAGGACAAGAAATCAGCCCTCAAAAACTTAACCGGCAGAAAATATTTTTTTGAAAAAATCCCTAAGCCCCGGGGTCACAATTTCAGCAAAAATCTGACTTTTGGCAATTCACTCAAAAATGGTGCCAAAAGCTTGATAATGTTCCCCTGAAAGGTTTGGCACTCGAAACAGAAGGATTTTTATCACAGGACAAGAAATCAGCCCTCAAAAACTTATCCGGCAGAAAATATTTTTTTGAAAAAATCCCTAAGCCCCGGGGTCACAATTTCAACAAAAATCTGAATTTTGGCAATTCACTCAAAAATGGTGCCAAAAGCTTGAAAATGCTCCCCTGAAAGCTTTGGCGATGGAAACAGAAGGCTTTTTATCACATTACAAGAAATCAGCCCTCAAAAACTTAACCGGCAGAAAATATTTTTTTGAAAAAATCCCTAAGCCCCGGGGTCACAATTTCTGCAAAAAACTGACTTTTGGCAATTCACTCAAAAATGGTGCCAAAAGCTTGAAAATGTTCCCCTGAAAGGTTTGGCACTCGAAACAGAAGGATTTTTATCACAGGACAAGAAATCAGCCCTCAAAAACTTATCCGGAAGAAAATATTTTCTTGAAAAAATCCCTAAGCCCCGGGGTCACAATTTCAGCAAAAATCTGACTTTTGGCAGTTCACTCAAAAATGGTGCCAACCGGTTGCACATGCTCCCCTGAAAGCTTTGGCGATGGAAAAAGAAGGCTTTTTATCACAGGACAAGAAATCAGCCCTCAAAAACTTAAGCGGCAGAAAATATTTTTTTGAAAAAATCCCTAAGCCTCGGGGTCACAATTTCAGCAAAAATCTGACTTTCGGCAGTTCACTCAAAAATGGTGCCAACCGGTTGCAAATGCTCCCCTGAAAGCTTTCGCGATGGAAACAGAAGGCTTTTTATCACAGGACAAGAAATCAGCCCTCAAAAACTTAACCGGCAGAAAATATTTTTTTGAAAAAATCCCTAAGCCCCGGGGTCACAATTTCAGCAAAAATCTGACTTTTGGCAGTTCACTCAAAAATGGTGCCTAAAGCTTGAAAATGTTCCCCTGAAAGGTTTGGCACTCGAAACAGAAGGATTTTTATCACAGGACAAGAAATCAGCCCTCAAAAAATTTATCCGGCAAAAAATATTTTTTTGAAAAAATCCCTAAGCCCCGGGGTCACAATTTCAGCAAAAATCTGACTTTTGGCAGTTCACTCAAAAATGGTGCCAACCGGTTGCAAATGCTCCCCTGAAAGCTTTGGCGATGGAAACAGAAGGCTTTTTATCACAGGACAAGAAATCAGCCCTCAAAAACTTAACCGGCAGAAAATATTTTTTTGAAAAAATCCCTAAGCCCCGGGGTCACAATTTCAGCAAAAATCTGACTTTTGGCAATTCACTCAAAAATGGTGCCAAAAGCTTGATAATGTTCCCCTGAAAGGTTTGGCACTCGAAACAGAAGGATTTTTATCACAGGACAAGAAATCAGCCCTCAAAAACTTATCCGGCAGAAAATATTTTTTTGAAAAAATCCCTAAGCCCCGGGGTCACAATTTCAGCAAAAATCTGACTTTTGGCAATTCACTCAAAAATGGTGCCAAAAGCTTGAAAATGCTCCCCTGAAAGCTTTGGCGATGGAAACAGAAGGCTTTTTATCACATTACAAGAAATCAGCCCTCAAAAACTTAACCGGCAGAAAATATTTTTTTGAAAAAATCCCTAAGCCCCGGGGTCACAATTTCTGCAAAAAACTGACTTTTGGCAATTCACTCAAAAATGGTGCCAAAAGCTTGAAAATGTTCCCCTGAAAGGTTTGGCACTCGAAACAGAAGGATTTTTATCACAGGACAAGAAATCAGCCCTCAAAAACTTATCCGGAAGAAAATATTTTCTTGAAAAAATCCCTAAGCCCCGGGGTCACAATTTCAGCAAAAATCTGACTTTTGGCAGTTCACTCAAAAATGGTGCCAACCGGTTGCACATGCTCCCCTGAAAGCTTTGGCGATGGAAAAAGAAGGCTTTTTATCACAGGACAAGAAATCAGCCCTCAAAAACTTAAGCGGCAGAAAATATTTTTTTGAAAAAATCCCTAAGCCCCGGGGTCACAATTTCAGCAAAAATCTGACTTTTGGCAGTTCAATCAAAAATGGTGCCAAAAGCTTGAAAATGCTCCCCTGAAAGGTTTGGCCCTCGAAACAGAAGGCTTTTTATCACAGGACAAGAAATCACCCCTCAAAAACTTAACCGGCAGAAAATATTTTTTTGAAAAAATCCCTAAGCCCCGGGGTCACAATTTCAGCACAAATCTGACTTTTGGCAGTTCAATCAAAAATGGTGCCAAAAGCTTGAAAATGCTCCCCTGAAAGGTTTGGCCCTCGAAACAGAAGGCTTTTTATCACAGGACAAGAAATCACCCCTCAAAAACTTAACCGGCAGAAAATATGTTTTTGAAAAAATCCCTAAGCCCCGGGGTCACAATTTCAGCAAAAATCTGACTTTTGGCAATTCACTCAAAAATGGTGCCAAAAGCTTGAAAATGCTCCCCTGAAAGCTTTGGCGAGGAAACAGAAGGCTTTTTATCACAGGACAAGAAATCAGCCCTCAAAAACTTAACCGGCAGAAAATATGTTTTTGAAAAAATCCCCAAGCCCCGGGGTCACAATTTCAGCAAAAATCTGACTTTTGGCAATTCACTCAAAAATGGTGCCAAAAGCTTGAAAATGCTCCCCTGAAAGCTTTGGCGAGGAAACAGAAGGCTTTTTATCACAGGACAAGAAATCAGCCCTCAAAAACTTATCCGGCAGAAAATATTTTTTTGAAAAAATCCCTAAGCCCCGGGGTCACAATTTCAGCAAAAATCTGACTTTTGGCAGTTCACTCAAAATGGTGCCAACCGGTTGCAAATGCTCCCCTGAAAGCTTTGGCGATGGAAAAAGAAGGCTTTTTATCACAGGACAAGAAATCAGCACTCAAAAAATTAACCGGCAGAAAATATTTTTTTGAAAAAATCCCTAAGCCCCGGGGTCACAATTTCAGGAAAAATCTGACTTTTGGCAGTTCAATCAAAAATGGTGCCAAAAGCTTGAAAATGCTCCCCTGAAAGGTTTGGCCCTAGAAACAGAAGGCTTTTTATCACAGGACAAGAAATCAGCCCTCAAAAACTTAACTGGCAGAAAATATTTTTTTGAAAAAATCCCGAAGCCCCGGGGTCACAATTTCAGCAAAAATCTGACTTTTGGCAGTTCACTCAAAAATGGTGCCAAAAGCTTGAAAATGCTCCCCTGAAAGCTTTGGCGATAGAAACAGAAGGCTTTTTATCACAGGACAAGAAATCAGCCCTCAAAAACTTAACCGGCAGAATTTTTTTTTGAAAAAATCACTAAGCCCCGGGGTCACAATTTCAGCAAAAATCTGACTTTTGGCAATTCACTCAAAAATGGTGCTAAAAGCTTGAAAATGTTCCCCTGAAAGGTTTGGCACTCAAAAGAGAAGGATTTTTATCACAGGACAAGAAATCAGCCCTCAAAAACTTATCCGGCAGAAAATATTTTTTTGAAAAAATCCCAAAGCCCCGGGGTCACAATTTCAGCAAAAAATCTGACTTTCGGCAGTTCACTCAAAAATGGTGCCAACCGGTTGCAAATGCTCCCCTGAAAGTTTTCGCGATGGAAACAGAAGGCTTTTTATCACAGGACAAGAAATCAGCCCTCAAAAACTTAACCGGCAGAAAATATTTTTTTGAAAAAATCCCTAAGCCCCGGGGTCACAATTTCAGCAAAAATCTGACTTTTGGCAGTTCAATCAAAAATGGTGCCAAAAGCTTGAAAATACTACCCTGAAAGGTTTTCCCCTCGAAACAGAAGGCTTTTTATCACAGGACAAGAAATCAGCCCTCAAAAACTTATCCGGCAGAAAATATTTTTCTGAAAAAATCCCTAAGCCCCGGGGTCACAATTTCTGCAAAAATCTGACTTTTGGCAATTCACTCAAAAATGGTGCCAAAAGCATGAAAATGCTCCCCTGAAAGGTTTGGCACTCAAAACAGAAGGATTTTTATCACAGGACAAGAAATCAGCCCTCAAAAACTTATCCGGCAAAAAATATTTTTTTGAAAAAATCCCAAAGCCCCAGGGTCACAATTTCAGCAAAAATCTGACTTTCGGCAGTTCACTCAAAAATGGTGCCAACCGGTTGCAAATGCTCCCCTGAAAGCTTTCGCGATGGAAACAGAAGGCTTTTTATCACAGGACAAGAAATCAGCCCTCAAAAACTTAACCGGCAGAAAATATTTTTTTGAAGAAATCCCTAAGCCCCGGGGTCACAATTTCAGCAAAAATCTGACTTTTGGCAGTTCACTCAAAAATGGTGCCTAAAGCTTGAAAATGTTCCCCTGAAAGGTTTGGCACTCGAAACAGAAGGATTTTTATCACAGGACAAGAAATCAGCCCTCAAATTTTATCCGGCAAAAAATATTTTTTTGAAAAAATCCCTAAGCCCCGGGGTCACAATTTCAGCAAAAATCTGACTTTTGGCAATTCACTCAAAAATGGTGCCAAAAGCTTGAAAATGCTCCCCTGAAAGCTTTGGCGATGGAAACAGAAGGCTTTTTATCACATTACAAGAAATCAGCCCTCAAAAACTTAACCGGCAGAAAATATTTTTTTGAAAAAATCCCTAAGCCCCGGGGTCACAATTTCTGCAAAAATCTGACTTTTGGCAATTCACTCAAAAATGGTGTCAAAAGCTTGAAAATGTTCCCCTGAAAGGTTTGGCACTCGAAACAGAAGGATTTTTATCACAGGACAAGAAATCAGCCCTCAAAAACTTATCCGGTAGAAAATATTTTTTTGAAAAAATCCCTAAGCCCCGGGGTCACAATTTCAGCAAAAATCTGACTTTTGGCAGTTCACTCAAAAATGGTGCCAACCGGTTGCACATGCTCCCCTGAAAGCTTTGGCGATGGAAAAAGAAGGCTTTTTATCACAGGACAAGAAATCAGCCCTCAAAAACTTAAGCGGCAGAAAATATTTTTTTGAAAAAATCCCTAAGCCCCGGGGTCACAATTTCAGCAAAAATCTGCCTTTTGGCAGTTCAATCAAAAATGGTGCCAAAAGCTTGAAAATGCTCGCCTGAAAGGTTTGGCACTCAAAACAGAAGGCTTTTTATCACAGGACAAGAAATCAGCCCTCAAAAACTTAACCGGCAGAAAATATGTTTTTGAAAAAATCCCTAAGCCCCGGGGTCACAATTTCAGCAAAAATCTGACTTTTGGCAGTTCAATCAAAAATGGTGCCAAAAGCTTGAAAATGCTCCCCTGAAATTTTTGGCCCTCGAAACAGAAGGCTTTTTATCACAGGACAAGAAATCAGCCCTCAAAAACTTAACCGGCAGAAAATATTTTTTTGAAAAAATCCCTAAGCCCCGGGGTCACAATTTCAGCAAAAATCTGACTTTTGGCAATTCACTCAAAAATGGTGCCAAAAGCTTGAAAATGTTCCCCTGAAAGGTTTGGCACTCGAAACAGAAGGATTTTTATCACAGGACAAGAAATCAGCCCTCAAAAACTTATCCGGCAGAAAATATTTTTTTGAAAAAATCCCTAAGCCCCGGGGTCACAATTTCAGCAAAAATCTGACTTTTGGCAATTCACTCAAAAATGGTGCCAAAAGCTTGAAAATGTTCCCCTGAAAGGTTTGGCACTCGAAACAGAAGGATTTTTATCACAGGACAAGAAATCAGCCCTCAAAAACTTAACCGGCAGAAAATATGTTTTTGAAAAAATCCCCAAGCCCCGGTGTCACAATTTCAGCAAAAATCTGACTTTTGGCAATTCACTCAAAAATGGTGCCAAAAGCTTGAAATTGCTCCCCTGAAAGCTTTGGCGAGGAAACAGAAGGCTTTTTATCACAGGACAAGAAATCAGCCCTCAAAAACTTATCCGGCAGAAAATATTTTTTTGAAAAAATCCCTAAGCCCCGGGGTCACAATTTCAGCAAAAAATCTTACTTCTGGCAATTCACTCAAAAATGGTGCAAAAAGCTTGCAAATGCTCCCCTGAAAGCTTTGGCGATGGAAACAGACGGCTTTTTAATCACAGGACAAGAAATCAGCCCTCAAAAACTTAACCGGCAGAAAATATTTTTTTGAAAAAATCCCTAAGCCCCGGGGTCACGATTTCAGCAAAAATCTGACTTTTGGCAGTTCAATCAAAAATGGTGCCAAAAGCTTGCAAATGCTCCCCTGAAAGCTTTGGCGATGGAAACAGAAGGCTTTTTATCACAGGACAAGAAATCAGCCCTCAAAAACTTAACCGGCAGAAAATATGTTTTTGAAAAAATCCCCAAGCCCCGGGGTCACAATTTCAGCAAAAATCTGACTTTTGGCAATTCACTCAAAAATGGTGCCAAAAGCTTGAAAATGCTCCCCTGAAAGCTTTGGCGAGGAAACAGAAGGCTTTTTATCACAGGACAAGAAATCAGCCCGAAAAAACTTATCCGGCAGAAAATATTTTTTTGAAAAAATCCCTAAGCCCCGGGGTCACAATTTCAGCAAAAATCTGACTTTTGGCAATTCACTCAAAAATGGTGCCAAAAGCTTGAAAATGCTCCCCTGAAAGCTTTGGCGATGGAAAAAGAAGGCTTTTTATCACAGGACAAGAAATCAGCCCTCAAAAACTTATCCGGCAGAAAATATTTTTTTGAAAAAATCACTAAGCCCCGGGGTCACAATTTCAGCAAAAATCTGACTTTTGGCAATTCACTCAAAAATGGTGCTAAAAGCTTGAAAATGTTCCCCTGAAAGGTTTGGCACTCAAAAGAGAAGGATTTTTATCACAGGACAAGAAATCAGCCCTCAAAAACTTATCCGGCAGAAAATATTTTTCTGAAAAAATCCCTAAGCCCCGGGGTCACAATTTCTGCAAAAATCTGACTTTTGGCAATTCACTCAAAAATGGTGCCAAAAGCTTGAAAATGCTCCCCTGAAAGGTTTGGCACTCGAAACAGAAGGATTTTTATCACAGGACAAGAAATCAGCCCTCAAAAACTTATCCGGCAGAAAATATTTTTTTGAAAAAATCCCAAAGCCCCGGGGTCACAATTTCAGCAAAAAATCTGACTTTCGGCAGTTCACTCAAAAATGGTGCCAACCGGTTGCAAATGCTCCCCTGAAAGTTTTCGCGATGGAAACAGAAGGCTTTTTATCACAGGACAAGAAATCAGCCCTCAAAAACTTAACCGGCAGAAAATATTTTTTTGAAAAAATCCCTAAGCCCCGGGGTCACAATTTCAGCAAAAATCTGACTTTTGGCAGTTCAATCAAAAATGGTGCCAAAAGCTTGAAAATACTACCCTGAAAGGTTTTCCCCTCGAAACAGAAGGCTTTTTATCACAGGACAAGAAATCAGCCCTCAAAAACTTATCCGGCAGAAAATATTTTTCTGAAAAAATCCCTAAGCCCCGGGGTCACAATTTCTGCAAAAATCTGACTTTTGGCAATTCACTCAAAAATGGTGCCAAAAGCATGAAAATGCTCCCCTGAAAGGTTTGGCACTCGAAACAGAAGGATTTTTATCACAGGACAAGAAATCAGCCCTCAAAAACTTTTCCGGTAGAAAATATTTTTTTGAAAAAATCCCTAAGCCCCGGGGTCACAATTTCAGCAAAAATCTGACTTTTGGCAGTTCACTCAAAAATGGTGCCAACCGGTTGCACATGCTCCCCTGAAAGCTTTGGCGATGGAAAAAGAAGGCTTTTTATCACAGGACAAGAAATCAGCCCTCAAAAACTTAAGCGGCAGAAAATATTTTTTTGAAAAAATCCCTAAGCCCCGGGGTCACAATTTCAGCAAAAATCTGCCTTTTGGCAGTTCAATCAAAAATGGTGCCAAAAGCTTGAAAATGCTCGCCTGAAAGGTTTGGCCCTCAAAACAGAAGGCTTTTTATCACAGGACAAGAAATCAGCCCTCAAAAACTTAACCGGCAGAAAATATGTTTTTGAAAAAATCCCTAAGCCCCGGGGTCACAATTTCAGCAAAAATCTGACTTTTGGCAGTTCAATCAAAAATGGTGCCAACCGGTTGCAAATGCTCCCCTGAAAGCTTTGGCGATGGAAACAGAAGGCTTTTTATCACAGGACAAGAAATCAGCCCTCAAAAACTTAACCGGCAGAAAATATTTTTTTGAAAAAATCCCTAAGCCCCGGGGTCACAATTTCAGCAAAAATCTGACTTTTGGCAATTCACTCAAAAATGGTGCCAAAAGCTTGAAAATGTTCCCCTGAAAGGTTTGGCACTCGAAACAGAAGGATTTTTATCACAGGACAAGAAATCAGCCCTCAAAAACTTATCCGGCAGAAAATATTTTTTTGAATAAATCCCTAAGCCCCGGGGTCACAATTTCAGCAAAAATCTGACTTTTGGCAATTCACTCAAAAATGGTGCCAAAAGCTTGAAAATGTTCCCCTGAAAGGTTTGGCACTCGAAACAGAAGGATTTTTATCACAGGACAAGAAATCAGCCCTCAAAAACTTATCCGGCAGAAAATATGTTTTTGAAAAAATCCCTAAGCCCCGGGGTCACAATTTCAGCAAAAATCTGACTTTTGGCAGTTCACTCAAAAATGGTGCCAACCGGTTGCAAATGCTCCCCTGAAAGCTTTGGCGATGGAAACAGAAGGCTTTGTATCACAGGACAAGAAATCAGCCCTCAAAAACTTAACCGGCAGAAAATATTTTTTTGAAAAAATCCTTAAGCCCCGGGGTCACAATTTCAGCAAAAATCTGACTTTTGGCAGTTCAATCAAAAATGGTGCCAAAAGCTTGAAAATGCTCCCCTGAAAGGTTTGGCCCTCAAAACAGAAGGCTTTTTATCACAGGACAAGAAATCAGCCCTCAAAAACTTAACCGGCAGAAAATATGTTTTTGAAAAAATCCCTAAGCCCCGGGGTCACAATTTCAGCAAAAATCTGACTTTTGGCAGTTCAATCAAAAATGGTGCCAAAAGCTTGAAAATGCTCCCCTGAAATTTTTGGCCCTCGAAACAGAAGGCTTTTTATCACAGGACAAGAAATCAGCCCTCAAAAACTTAACCGGCAGAAAATATTTTTTTGAAAAAATCCCTAAGCCCCGGGGTCACAATTTCAGCAAAAATCTGACTTTTGGCAATTCACTCAAAAATGGTGCCAAAAGCTTGAAAATGTTCCCCTGAAAGGTTTGGCACTCGAAACAGAAGGATTTTTATCACAGGACAAGAAATCAGCCCTCAAAAACTTATCCGGCAGAAAATATTTTTTTGAAAAAATCCCTAAGCCCCGGGGTCACAATTTCAGCAAAAATCTGACTTTTGGCAGTTCACTCAAAAATGGTGCCAACCGGTTGCAAATGCTCCCCTGAAAGCTTTGGCGATGGAAACAGAAGGCTTTGTATCACAGGACAAGAAATCAGCCCTCAAAAACTTAACCGACAGAAAATATTTTTTTGAAAAAATCCCTAAGCCCCGGGGTCACAATTTCAGCAAAAATCTGACTTTTGGCAATTCACTCAAAAATGGTGCCAAAAGCTTGAAAATGCTCCACTGAAAGCTTTGGCGATGGAAACAGAAGGCTTTTTATCACAGGACAAGAAATCAGCCCTCAAAAACTTAACCCGCAGAAAATATTTTTTTGAAAAAATCCCAAAGCCCCGGGGTCACAATTTCAGCAAAAATCTGACTTTTGGCAGTTCACTCAAAAATGGTGCCAAAAGCTTGAAAATGTTCCCCTGAAAGGTTTGGCACTCGAAACAGAAGGATTTTTATCACAGGACAAGAAATCAGCCCTCAAAAACTTATCCGGCAGAAAATATTTTTTTGAAAAAATCCCTAAGCCCCGGGGTCACAATTTCAGCAAAAATCTGACTTTTGGCAGTTCACTCAAAAATGGTGCCAACCGGTTGCAAATGCTCCCCTGAAAGCTTAGGCGATGGAAACAGAAGGCTTTGTATCACAGGACAAGAAATCAGCCCTCAAAAACTTAACCGACAGAAAATATTTTTTTGAAAAAATCCCTAAGCCCCGGGGTCACAATTTCAGCAAAAATCTGACTTTTGGCAATTCACTCAAAAATGGTGCCAAAAGCTTGAAAATGCTCCACTGAAAGCTTTGGCGATGGAAACAGAAGGCTTTTTATCACAGGACAAGAAATCAGCCCTCAAAAACTTAACCCGCAGAAAATATTTTTTTGAAATAATCCCAAAGCCCCGGGGTCACAATTTCAGCAAAAATCTGACTTTTGTCAGATCACTCAAAAATGGTGCCAAAAGCTTGAAAATGTTCCCCTGAAAGGTTTGGCACTCGAAACAGAAGGATTTTTATCACAGGACAAGAAATCAGCGCTCAAAAACTTATCCGGCAAAAAATATTTTTTTGAAAAAATCCCTAAGCCCCGGGGTCACAATTTCAGCAAAAATCTGACTTTTGGCAGTTCAATCAAAAATGGTGCCAAAAGCTTGAAAATGCTCCCCTGAAATTTTTGGCCCTCGAAACAGAAGGCTTTTTATCACAGGACAAGAAATCAGCCCTCAAAAACTTAACCGGCAGAAAATATTTTTTTGAAAAAATCCCTAAGCCCCGGGGTCACAATTTCAGCAAAAATCTGACTTTTGGCAATTCACTCAAAAATGGTGCCAAAAGCTTGAAAATGTTCCCCTGAAAGGTTTGTCACTCGAAACAGAAGGATTTTTATCACAGGACAAGAAATCAGCCCTCAAAAACTTATCCGGCAGAAAATATTTTTTTGAAAAAATCCCTAAGCCCCGGGGTCACAATTTCAGCAAAAATCTGACTTTTGGCAATTCACTCAAAAATGGTGCCAACAGCTTGAAAATGTTCCCCTGAAAGGTTTGGCACTCGAAACAGAAGGATTTTTATCACAGGACAAGAAATCAGCCCTCAAAAACTTATCCGGCAGAAAATATGTTTTTGAAAAAATCCCTAAGCCCCGGGGTCACAATTTCAGCAAAAATCTGACTTTTGGCAGTTCACTCAAAAATGGTGCCAACCGGTTGCAAATGCTCCCCTGAAAGCTTTGGCGATGGAAACAGAAGGCTTTGTATCACAGGACAAGAAATCAGCCCTCAAAAACTTAACCGGCAGAAAATATTTTTTTGAAAAAATCCTTAAGCCCCGGGGTCACAATTTCAGCAAAAATCTGACTTTTGGCAGTTCAATCAAAAATGGTGCCAAAAGCTTGAAAATGCTCCCCTGAAAGGTTTGGCCCTCAAAACAGAAGGCTTTTTATCACAGGACAAGAAATCAGCCCTCAAAAACTTAACCGGCAGAAAATATGTTTTTGAAAAAATCCCTAAGCCCCGGGGTCACAATTCCAGCAAAAATCTGACTTTTGGCAGTTCAATCAAAAATGGTGCCAAAAGCTTGAAAATGCTCCCCTGAAATTTTTGGCCCTCGAAACAGAAGGCTTTTTATCACAGGACAAGAAATCAGCCCTCAAAAACTTAACCGGCAGAAAATATTTTTTTGAAAAAATCCCTAAGCCCCGGGGTCACAATTTCAGCAAAAATCTGACTTTTGGCAATTCACTCAAAAATGGTGCCAAAAGCTTGAAAATGCTCCCCTGAAAGCTTTGGCGATGGAAACAGAAGGCTTTGTATCACAGGACAAGAAATCAGCCCTCAAAAACTTAACCGGCAGAAAATATTTTTTTGAAAAAATCCTTAAGCCCCGGGGTCACAATTTCAGCAAAAATCTGACTTTTGGCAGTTCAATCAAAAATGGTGCCAAAAGCTTGAAAATGCTCCCCTGAAAGGTTTGGCCCTCAAAACAGAAGGCTTTTTATCACAGGACAAGAAATCAGCCCTCAAAAACTTAACCGGCAGAAAATATTTTTTTGAAAAAATCCCTAAGCCCCGGGGTCACAATTTCAGCAAAAATCTGACTTTTGGCAATTCACTCAAAAATGGTGCCAAAAGCTTGAAAATGCTCCCCTGAAAGGTTTGGCCCTCGAAACAGAAGGCTTTTTATCACAGGACAAGAAATCACCCCTCAAAAACTTAACCGGCAGAAAATATTTTTTTGAAAAAATCCCTAAGCCCCGGGGTCACAATTTCAGCACAAATCTGACTTTTGGCAGTTCAATCAAAAATGGTGCCAAAAGCTTGAAAATGCTCCCCTGAAAGGTTTGGCCCTCGAAACAGAAGGCTTTTTATCACAGGACAAGAAATCACCCCTCAAAAACTTAACCGGCAGAAAATATGTTTTTGAAAAAATCCCTAAGCCCCGGGGTCACAATTTCAGCAAAAATCTGACTTTTGGCAATTCACTCAAAAATGGTGCCAAAAGCTTGAAAATGCTCCCCTGAAAGCTTTGGCGAGGAAACAGAAGGCTTTTTATCACAGGACAAGAAATCAGCCCTCAAAAACTTAACCGGCAGAAAATATGTTTTTGAAAAAATCCCCAAGCCCCGGGGTCACAGTTTCAGCAAAAATCTGACTTTTGGCAATTCACTCAAAAATGGTGCCAAAAGCTTGAAAATGCTCCCCTGAAAGCTTTGGCGAGGAAACAGAAGGCTTTTTATCACAGGACAAGAAATCAGCCCTCAAAAACTTATCCGGCAGAAAATATTTTTTTGAAAAAATCCCTAAGCCCCGGGGTCACAATTTCAGCAAAAATCTGACTTTTGGCAGTTCACTCAAAATGGTGCCAACCGGTTGCAAATGCTCCCCTGAAAGCTTTGGCGATGGAAAAAGAAGGCTTTTTATCACAGGACAAGAAATCAGCACTCAAAAAATTAACCGGCAGAAAATATTTTTTTGAAAAAATCCCTAAGCCCCGGGGTCACAATTTCAGGAAAAATCTGACTTTTGGCAGTTCAATCAAAAATGGTGCCAAAAGCTTGAAAATGCTCCCCTGAAAGGTTTGGCCCTAGAAACAGAAGGCTTTTTATCACAGGACAAGAAATCAGCCCTCAAAAACTTAACCGGCAGAAAATATGTTTTTGAAAAAATCCCTAAGCCCCGGGGTCACAATTTCAGCAAAAATCTGACTTTTGGCAATTCACTCAAAAATGGTGCCAAAAGCTTGAAAATGCTCCCCTGAAAGCTTTGGCGATGGAAAAAGAAGGCTTTTTATCACAGGACAAGAAATCAGCCCTCAAAAACTTATCCGGCAGAAAATATTTTTTTGAAAAAATCCCTAAGCCCCGGGGTCACAATTTCAGCAAAAATCTGACTTTTGAAAGTTCACTCAAAAATGGAGCCAACCAGTTGCAAATGCTCCCCTGAAAGCTTTGGCGATGGAAACAGAAGGCTTTTTATCACAGGACAAGAAATCAGCCCTCAAAAACTTAACCGGCAGAAAATATTTTTTTGAAAAAAACCCTAAGCCCCGGGGTCACAATTTCAGCAAAAATCTGACTTTTGGCAGTTCACTCAAAAATGGTGCCAAAAGCTTGAAAATGCTCCCCTGAAAGGTTTGGCCCTCGAAACAGAAGGCTTTTTATCACAGGACAAGAAATCAGCCCTCAAATACTTAACCGGCAGAAAATATGTTTTTGAAAAAATCCCCAAGCCCCGGGGTCACAATTTCAGCAAAAATCTGACTTTTGGCAATTCACTCAAAAATGGTGCCAAAAGCTTGAAAATGTTCCCCTGAAAGGTTTGGCACTCGAAACAGAAGGATTTTTATCACAGGACAAGAAATCAGCCCTCAAAAACTTAACCGGCAGAAAATATGTTTTTGAAAAAATCCCTAAGCCCCGGGGTCACAATTTCAGCAAAAATCTGACTTTTGGCAATTCACTCAAAAATGGTGCCAAAAGCTTGAAAATGTTCCCCTGAAAGGTTTGGCACTCGAAACAGAAGGATTTTTATCACAGGACAAGAAATCAGCCCTCAAAAACTTATCCGGCAGAAAATATTTTTTTGAAAAAATCCCTAAGCCCCGGGGTCACAATTTCAGCAAAAATCTGACTTTTGGCAGTTCACTCAAAAATGGTGCCAACCGGTTGCAAATGCTCCCCTGAAAGCTTTGGCGATGGAAACAGAAGGCTTTGTATCACAGGACAAGAAATCAGCCCTCAAAAACTTAACCGGCAGAAAATATTTTTTTGAAAAAATCCTTAAGCCCCGGGGTCACAATTTCAGCAAAAATCTGACTTTTGGCAGTTCAATCAAAAATGGTGCCAAAAGCTTGAAAATGCTCCCCTGAAAGGTTTGGCCCTCAAAACAGAAGGCTTTTTATCACAGGACAAGAAATCAGCCCTCAAAAACTTAACCGGCAGAAAATATGTTTTTGAAAAAATCCCTAAGCCCCGGGGTCACAATTTCAGCAAAAATCTGACTTTTGGCAGTTCAATCAAAAATGGTGCCAAAAGCTTGAAAATGCTCCCCTGAAATTTTTGGCCCTCGAAACAGAAGGCTTTTTATCACAGGACAAGAAATCAGCCCTCAAAAACTTAACCGGCAGAAAATATTTTTTTGAAAAAATCCCTAAGCCCCGGGGTCACAATTTCAGCAAAAATCTGACTTTTGGCAATTCACTCAAAAATGGTGCCAAAAGCTTGAAAATGCTCCCCTGAAAGCTTTGGCGATGGAAACAGAAGGCTTTGTATCACAGGACAAGAAATCAGCCCTCAAAAACTTAACCGGCAGAAAATATTTTTTTGAAAAAATCCTTAAGCCCCGGGGTCACAATTTCAGCAAAAATCTGACTTTTGGCAGTTCAATCAAAAATGGTGCCAAAAGCTTGAAAATGCTCCCCTGAAAGGTTTGGCCCTCAAAACAGAAGGCTTTTTATCACAGGACAAGAAATCAGCCCTCAAAAACTTAACCGGCAGAAAATATTTTTTTGAAAAAATCCCTAAGCCCCGGGGTCACAATTTCAGCAAAAATCTGACTTTTGGCAATTCACTCAAAAATGGTGCCAAAAGCTTGAAAATGCTCCCCTGAAAGGTTTGGCCCTCGAAACAGAAGGCTTTTTATCACAGGACAAGAAATCACCCCTCAAAAACTTAACCGGCAGAAAATATTTTTTTGAAAAAATCCCTAAGCCCCGGGGTCACAATTTCAGCACAAATCTGACTTTTGGCAGTTCAATCAAAAATGGTGCCAAAAGCTTGAAAATGCTCCCCTGAAAGGTTTGGCCCTCGAAACAGAAGGCTTTTTATCACAGGACAAGAAATCACCCCTCAAAAACTTAACCGGCAGAAAATATGTTTTTGAAAAAATCCCTAAGCCCCGGGGTCACAATTTCAGCAAAAATCTGACTTTTGGCAATTCACTCAAAAATGGTGCCAAAAGCTTGAAAATGCTCCCCTGAAAGCTTTGGCGAGGAAACAGAAGGCTTTTTATCACAGGACAAGAAATCAGCCCTCAAAAACTTAACCGGCAGAAAATATGTTTTTGAAAAAATCCCCAAGCCCCGGGGTCACAGTTTCAGCAAAAATCTGACTTTTGGCAATTCACTCAAAAATGGTGCCAAAAGCTTGAAAATGCTCCCCTGAAAGCTTTGGCGAGGAAACAGAAGGCTTTTTATCACAGGACAAGAAATCAGCCCTCAAAAACTTATCCGGCAGAAAATATTTTTTTGAAAAAATCCCTAAGCCCCGGGGTCACAATTTCAGCAAAAATCTGACTTTTGGCAGTTCACTCAAAATGGTGCCAACCGGTTGCAAATGCTCCCCTGAAAGCTTTGGCGATGGAAAAAGAAGGCTTTTTATCACAGGACAAGAAATCAGCACTCAAAAAATTAACCGGCAGAAAATATTTTTTTGAAAAAATCCCTAAGCCCCGGGGTCACAATTTCAGGAAAAATCTGACTTTTGGCAGTTCAATCAAAAATGGTGCCAAAAGCTTGAAAATGCTCCCCTGAAAGGTTTGGCCCTAGAAACAGAAGGCTTTTTATCACAGGACAAGAAATCAGCCCTCAAAAACTTAACCGGCAGAAAATATGTTTTTGAAAAAATCCCTAAGCCCCGGGGTCACAATTTCAGCAAAAATCTGACTTTTGGCAATTCACTCAAAAATGGTGCCAAAAGCTTGAAAATGCTCCCCTGAAAGCTTTGGCGATGGAAAAAGAAGGCTTTTTATCACAGGACAAGAAATCAGCCCTCAAAAACTTATCCGGCAGAAAATATTTTTTTGAAAAAATCCCTAAGCCCCGGGGTCACAATTTCAGCAAAAATCTGACTTTTGAAAGTTCACTCAAAAATGGAGCCAACCAGTTGCAAATGCTCCCCTGAAAGCTTTGGCGATGGAAACAGAAGGCTTTTTATCACAGGACAAGAAATCAGCCCTCAAAAACTTAACCGGCAGAAAATATTTTTTTGAAAAAAACCCTAAGCCCCGGGGTCACAATTTCAGCAAAAATCTGACTTTTGGCAGTTCACTCAAAAATGGTGCCAAAAGCTTGAAAATGCTCCCCTGAAAGGTTTGGCCCTCGAAACAGAAGGCTTTTTATCACAGGACAAGAAATCAGCCCTCAAATACTTAACCGGCAGAAAATATGTTTTTGAAAAAATCCCCAAGCCCCGGGGTCACAATTTCAGCAAAAATCTGACTTTTGGCAATTCACTCAAAAATGGTGCCAAAAGCTTGAAAATGTTCCCCTGAAAGGTTTGGCACTCGAAACAGAAGGATTTTTATCACAGGACAAGAAATCAGCCCTCAAAAACTTAACCGGCAGAAAATATGTTTTTGAAAAAATCCCTAAGCCCCGGGGTCACAATTTCAGCAAAAATCTGACTTTTGGCAATTCACTCAAAAATGGTGCCAAAAGCTTGAAAATGTTCCCCTGAAAGGTTTGGCACTCGAAACAGAAGGATTTTTATCACAGGACAAGAAATCAGCCCTCAAAAACTTATCCGGCAGAAAATATTTTTTTGAAAAAATCCCTAAGCCCCGGGGTCACAATTTCAGCAAAAATCTGACTTTTGGCAGTTCACTCAAAAATGGTGCCAACCGGTTGCAAATGCTCCCCTGAAAGCTTTGGCGATGGAAACAGAAGGCTTTGTATCACAGGACAAGAAATCAGCCCTCAAAAACTTAACCGACAGAAAATATTTTTTTGAAAAAATCCCTAAGCCCCGGGGTCACAATTTCAGCAAAAATCTGACTTTTGGCAATTCACTCAAAAATGGTGCCAAAAGCTTGAAAATGCTCCACTGAAAGCTTTGGCGATGGAAACAGAAGGCTTTTTATCACAGGACAAGAAATCAGCCCTCAAAAACTTAACCCGCAGAAAATATTTTTTTGAAAAAATCCCTAAGCCCCGGGGTCACAATTTCAGCAAAAATCTGACTTTTGGCAGTTCACTCAAAAATGGTGCCAAAAGCTTGAAAATGTTCCCCTGAAAGGTTTGGCACTCGAAACAGAAGGATTTTTATCACAGGACAAGAAATCAGCCCTCAAAAACTTATCCGGCAGAAAATATTTTTTTGAAAAAATCCCTAAGCCCCGGGGTCACAATTTCAGCAAAAATCTGACTTTTGGCAGTTCACTCAAAAATGGTGCCAACCGGTTGCAAATGCTCCCCTGAAAGCTTAGGCGATGGAAACAGAAGGCTTTGTATCACAGGACAAGAAATCAGCCCTCAAAAACTTAACCGACAGAAAATATTTTTTTGAAAAAATCCCTAAGCCCCGGGGTCACAATTTCAGCAAAAATCTGACTTTTGGCAATTCACTCAAAAATGGTGCCAAAAGCTTGAAAATGCTCCACTGAAAGCTTTGGCGATGGAAACAGAAGGCTTTTTATCACAGGACAAGAAATCAGCCCTCAAAAACTTAACCAGCAGAAAATATTTTTTTTAAATAATCCCAAAGCCCAGGGGTCACAATTTCAGCAAAAATCTGACTTTTGGCAGTTCACTCAAAAATGGTGCCAAAAGCTTGAAAATGTTCCCCTGAAAGGTTTGGCACTCGAAACAGAAGGATTTTTATCACAGGACAAGAAATCAGCGCTCAAAAACTTATCCGGCAAAAAATATTTTTTTGAAAAAATCCCTAAGCCCCGGGGTCACAATTTCAGCAAAAATCTGACTTTTGGCAGTTCAATCAAAAATGGTGCCAAAAGCTTGAAAATGCTCCCCTGAAATTTTTGGCCCTCGAAACAGAAGGCTTTTTATCACAGGACAAGAAATCAGCCCTCAAAAACTTAACCGGCAGAAAATATTTTTTTGAAAAAATCCCTAAGCCCCGGGGTCACAATTTCAGCAAAAATCTGACTTTTGGCAATTCACTCAAAAATGGTGCCAAAAGCTTGAAAATGTTCCCCTGAAAGGTTTGGCACTCGAAACAGAAGGATTTTTATCACAGGACAAGAAATCAGCCCTCAAAAACTTATCCGGCAGAAAATATTTTTTTGAAAAAATCCCTAAGCCCCGGGGTCACAATTTCAGCAAAAATCTGACTTTTGGCAATTCACTCAAAAATGGTGCCAACAGCTTGAAAATGTTCCCCTGAAAGGTTTGGCACTCGAAACAGAAGGATTTTTATCACAGGACAAGAAATCAGCCCTCAAAAACTTATCCGGCAGAAAATATTTTTTTGAAAAAATCCCTAAGCCCCGGGGTCACAATTTCAGCAAAAATCTGACTTTTGGCAGTTCACTCAAAATGGTGCCAACCGGTTGCAAATGCTCCCCTGAAAGCTTTGGCGATGGAAAAAGAAGGCTTTTTATCACAGGACAAGAAATCAGCCCTCAAAAACTTATCCGGCAGAAAATATTTTTTTGAAAAAATCCCTAAGCCCCGGGGTCACAATTTCAGCAAAAATCTGACTTTTGAAAGTTCACTCAAAAATGGAGCCAACCAGTTGCAAATGCTCCCCTGAAAGCTTTGGCGATGGAAACAGAAGGCTTTTTATCACAGGACAAGAAATCAGCCCTCAAAAACTTAACCGGCAGAAAATATTTTTTTGAAAAAAACCCTAAGCCCCGGGGTCACAATTTCAGCAAAAATCTGACTTTTGGCAGTTCACTCAAAAATGGTGCCAAAAGCTTGAAAATGCTCCCCTGAAAGGTTTGGCCCTCGAAACAGAAGGCTTTTTATCACAGGACAAGAAATCAGCCCTCAAAAACTTAACCGGCAGAAAATATATTTTTGAAAAAATCCCCAAGCCCCGGGGTCACAATTTCAGCAAAAATCTGACTTTTGGCAATTCACTCAAAAATGGTGCCAAAAGCTTGAAAATGCTCCCCTGAAAGCTTTGGAGAGGAAACAGAAGGCTTTTTATCACAGGATAAGAAATCAGCCCTCAAAAACTTATCCGGCAAAAAATATTTTTTTGAAAAAATCCCTAAGCCCCGGGGTCACAATTTCAGCAAAAATCTGACTTTTGGCAGTTCACTCAAAAATGGTGCCAACCGGTTGCAAATGCTCCCCTGAAAGCTTTCGCGATGGAAACAGAAGGCTTTTTATCACAGGACAAGAAATCAGCCCTCAAAAACTTATCCGGCAGAAAATATTTTTTTGAAAAAATCCCTAAGCCCCGGGGTCACAATTTCAGCAAAAATCTGACTTTTGGCAGTTCAATCAAAAATGGTGCCAAAAGCTTGAAAATGCTCCCCTGAAAGGTTTGGCCCTCGAAACAGAAGGATTTTTATCACAGGACAAGAAATCAGCCCTCAAAAACTTAACCGGCAGAAAATATGTTTTTGAAAAAATCCCTAAGCCCCGGGGTCACAATTTCAGCAAAAATCTGACTTTTGGCAGTTCAATCAAAAATGGTGCCAAAAGCTTGAAAATGCTCCCCTGAAAGCTTTGGCGATGGAAACAGAAGGCTTTTTATCACAGGACAAGAAATCACCCCTCAAAAACTTAACCGGCAGAAAATATTTTTTTGAAAAAATCCCTAAGCCCCGGGGTCACAATTTCAGCACAAATCTGACTTTTGGCAATTCACTCAAAAATGGTGCCAAAAGCTTGAAAATGCTCCCCTGAAAGCTTTGGCGAGGAAACAGAAGGCTTTTTATCACAGGACAAGAAATCAGCCCTCAAAAACTTAACCGGCAGAAAATATGTTTTTGAAAAAATCCCCAAGCCCCGGGGTCACAATTTCAGCAAAAATCTGACTTTTGGCAATTCACTCAAAAATGGTGCCAAAAGCTTGAAAATGCTCCCCTGAAAGCTTTGGCGAGGAAACAGAAGGCTTTTTATCACAGGACAAGAAATCAGCCCTCAAAAACTTATCCGGCAGAAAATATGTTTTTGAAAAAATCCCTAAGCCCCGGGGTCACAATTTCAGCAAAAATCTGACTTTTGGCAGTTCACTCAAAAATGGTGCCAACCGGTTGCAAATGCTCCCCTGAAAGCTTTGGCGATGGAAACAGAAGGCTTTGTATCACAGGACAAGAAATCAGCCCTCAAAAACTTAACCGGCAGAAAATATTTTTTTGAAAAAATCCTTAAGCCCCGGGGTCACAATTTCAGCAAAAATCTGACTTTTGGCAGTTCAATCAAAAATGGTGCCAAAAGCTTGAAAATGCTCCCCTGAAAGGTTTGGCCCTCAAAACAGAAGGCTTTTTATCACAGGACAAGAAATCAGCCCTCAAAAACTTAACCGGCAGAAAATATGTTTTTGAAAAAATCCCTAAGCCCCGGGGTCACAATTTCAGCAAAAATCTGACTTTTGGCAGTTCAATCAAAAATGGTGCCAAAAGCTTGAAAATGCTCCCCTGAAATTTTTGGCCCTCGAAACAGAAGGCTTTTTATCACAGGACAAGAAATCAGCCCTCAAAAACTTAACCGGCAGAAAATATGTTTTTGAAAAAATCCCCAAGCCCCGGGGTCACAATTTCAGCAAAAATCTGACTTTTGGCAATTCACTCAAAAATGGTGCCAAAAGCTTGAAAATGCTCCCCTGAAAGCTTTGGCGAGGAAACAGAAGGCTTTTTATCACAGGACAAGAAATCAGCCCTCAAAAACTTATCCGGCAGAAAATATGTTTTTGAAAAAATCCCTAAGCCCCGGGGTCACAATTTCAGCAAAAATCTGACTTTTGGCAGTTCACTCAAAAATGGTGCCAACCGGTTGCAAATGCTCCCCTGAAAGCTTTGGCGATGGAAACAGAAGGCTTTGTATCACAGGACAAGAAATCAGCCCTCAAAAACTTAACCGGCAGAAAATATTTTTTTGAAAAAATCCTTAAGCCCCGGGGTCACAATTTCAGCAAAAATCTGACTTTTGGCAGTTCAATCAAAAATGGTGCCAAAAGCTTGAAAATGCTCCCCTGAAAGGTTTGGCCCTCAAAACAGAAGGCTTTTTATCACAGGACAAGAAATCAGCCCTCAAAAACTTAACCGGCAGAAAATATGTTTTTGAAAAAATCCCTAAGCCCCGGGGTCACAATTTCAGCAAAAATCTGACTTTTGGCAGTTCAATCAAAAATGGTGCCAAAAGCTTGAAAATGCTCCCCTGAAATTTTTGGCCCTCGAAACAGAAGGCTTTTTATCACAGGACAAGAAATCAGCCCTCAAAAACTTAACCGGCAGAAAATATTTTTTTGAAAAAATCCCTAAGCCCCGGGGTCACAATTTTAGCAAAAATCTGACTTTTGGCAATTCACTCAAAAATGGTGCCAAAAGCTTGAAAATGCTCCCCTGAAAGTTTGGCCCTCGAAACAGAAGGCTTTTTATCACAGGACAAGAAATCACCCCTCAAAAACTTAACCGGCAGAAAATATGTTTTTGAAAAAATCCCTAAGCCCCGGGGTCACAATTTCAGCACAAATCTGACTTTTGGCAGTTCACTCAAAAATGGTGCCAAAAGCTTGAAAATGCTCCCCTGAAAGCTTTGGCGAGGAAACAGAAGGCTTTTTATCACAGGACAAGAAATCAGCCCTCAAAAACTTAACCGGCAGAAAATATGTTTTTGAAAAAATCCCCAAGCCCCGGGGTCACAATTTCAGCAAAAATCTGACTTTTGGCAATTCACTCAAAAATGGTGCCAAAAGCTTGAAAATGCTCCCCTGAAAGCTTTGGCGAGGAAACAGAAGGCTTTTTATCACAGGACAAGAAATCAGCCCTCAAAAACTTATCCGGCAGAAAATATTTTTTTGAAAAAATCCCTAAGCCCCGGGGTCACAATTTCAGCAAAAATCTGACTTTTGGCAGTTCACTCAAAATGGTGCCAACCGGTTGCAAATGCTCCCCTGAAAGATTTGGCGATGGAAAAAGAAGGCTTTTTATCACAGGACAAGAAATCAGCACTCAAAAAATTAACCGGCAGAAAATATTTTTTTGAAAAAATCCCTAAGCCCCGGGGTCACAATTTCAGGAAAAATCTGACTTTTGGCAGTTCAATCAAAAATGGTGCCAAAAGCTTGAAAATGCTCCCCTGAAAGGTTTGGCCCTAGAAACAGAAGGCTTTTTATCACAGGACAAGAAATCAGCCCTCAAAAACTTAACCGGCAGAAAATATGTTTTTGAAAAAATCCCTAAGCCCCGGGGTCACAATTTCAGCAAAAATCTGACTTTTGGCAATTCACTCAAAAATGGTGCCAAAAGCTTGAAAATGCTCCCCTGAAAGCTTTGGCGATGGAAAAAGAAGGCTTTTTATCACAGGACAAGAAATCAGCCCTCAAAAACTTATCCGGCAGAAAATATTTTTTTGAAAAAATCCCTAAGCCCCGGGGTCACAATTTCAGCAAAAATCTGACTTTTGAAAGTTCACTCAAAAATGGAGCCAACCAGTTGCAAATGCTCCCCTGAAAGCTTTGGCGATGGAAACAGAAGGCTTTTTATCACAGGACAAGAAATCAGCCCTCAAAAACTTAACCGGCAGAAAATATTTTTTTGAAAAAAACCCTAAGCCCCGGGGTCACAATTTCAGCAAAAATCTGACTTTTGGCAGTTCACTCAAAAATGGTGCCAAAAGCTTGAAAATGCTCCCCTGAAAGGTTTGGCCCTCGAAACAGAAGGCTTTTTATCACAGGACAAGAAATCAGCCCTCAAAAACTTAACCGGCAGAAAATATGTTTTTGAAAAAATCCCCAAGCCCCGGGGTCACAATTTCAGCAAAAATCTGACTTTTGGCAATTCACTCAAAAATGGTGCCAAAAGCTTGAAAATGCTCTCCTGAAAGCTTTGGAGAGGAAACAGAAGGCTTTTTATCACAGGACAAGAAATCAGCCCTCAAAAACTTATCCGGCAAAAAATATTTTTTTGAAAAAATCCCTAAGCCCCGGGGTCACAATTTCAGCAAAAATCTGACTTTTGGCAGTTCACTCAAAAATGGTGCCAACCGGTTGCAAATGCTCCCCTGAAAGCTTTCGCGATGGAAACAGAAGGCTTTTTATCACAGGACAAGAAATCAGCCCTCAAAAACTTATCCGGCAGAAAATATTTTTTTGAAAAAATCCCTAAGCCCCGGGGTCACAATTTCAGCAAAAATCTGACTTTTGGCAGTTCAATCAAAAATGGTGCCAAAAGCTTGAAAATGCTCCCCTGAAAGGTTTGGCCCTCGAAACAGAAGGATTTTTATCACAGGACAAGAAATCAGCCCTCAAAAACTTAACCGGCAGAAAATATGTTTTTGAAAAAATCCCTAAGCCCCGGGGTCACAATTTCAGCAAAAATCTGACTTTTGGCAGTTCAATCAAAAATGGTGCCAAAAGCTTGAAAATGCTCCCCTGAAAGCTTTGGCGATGGAAACAGAAGGCTTTTTATCACAGGACAAGAAATCAGCCCTCAAAAACTTAACCGGCAGAAAATATTTTTTTGAAAAAATCCCTAAGCCCCGGGGTCACAATTTCAGCAAAAATCTGACTTTTGGCAATTCACTCAAAAATGGTGCCAAAAGCTTGCAAATGCTCCCCTGAAAGCTTTGGCGATGGAAACAGAAGGCTTTTTATCACAGGACAAGAAATCAGCCCTCAAAAACTTAACCGGCAGAAAATATTTTTTTGAAAAAATCCCTAAGCCCCGGGGTCACAATTTCAGCAAAAATCTGACTTTTGGCAGTTCACTCAAAAATGGTGCCAAAAGCTTGAAAATGCTCCCCTGAAAGCTTTGGCAATGGAAACAGAAGGCTTTTTATCACAGGACAAGAAATCAGCCCTCCAAAGCTTAACCGGCAGAAAATTTATTTTTTTGAAAAAAACCCTAAGCCCCGGGGTCACAATTTCAGCAAAAATCTGACTTTTGGCAGTTCAATCAAAAATGGTGCCAAAAGCTTGAAAATGCTCCCCTGAAAGGTTTGGCCCTCGAAACAGAAGGATTTTTATCACAGGACAAGAAGTCAGCCCTCAAAAACTTAACCGGCAGAAAATATGTTTTTGAAAAAATCCCTAAGCCCCGGGGTCACAATTTCAGGAAAAATCTGACTTTTGCCTGTTCACTCAAAAATGGTGCAAAAAGCTTGCAAATGCTCCCCTGAAAGCTTTGGCGAGGAAACAGAAGGCTTTTTATCACAGGACAAGAAATCAGCCCTCAAAAACTTAACCGGCAGAAAATATGTTTTTGAAAAAATCCCCAAGCCCCGGGGTCACAATTTCAGCAAAAATCTGACTTTTGGCAATTCACTCAAAAATGGTGCAAAAAGCTTGAAAATGCTCCCCTGAAAGCTTTGGCGATGGAAACAGAAGGCTTTTTATCACAGGACAAGAAATCAGCCCTCAAAAACTTAACCGGCAGAAAATATTTTTTTGAAAAAATCCCTAAGCCCCAGGGTCACAATTTCAGCAAAAATCTGACTTTTGGCAATTCACTCAAAATTGGTGCCAAAAGCTTGCAAATGCTCCCCTGAAAGCTTTGGCGATGGAAACAGAAGGCTTTTTATCACAGGACAAGAAATCAGCCCTCAAAAACTTAACCGGCAGAAAATATTTTTTTGAAAAAATCCCTAAGCCCCGGGGTCACAATTTCAGCAAAAATCTGACTTTTGGCAGTTCACTCAAAAATGGTGCCAAAAGCTTGAAAATGCTCCCCTGAAAGCTTTGGCAATGGAAACAGAAGGCTTTTTATCACAGGACAAGAAATCAGCCCTCCAAAGCTTAACCGGCAGAAAATTTATTTTTTTGAAAAAAACCCTAAGCCCCGGGGTCACAATTTCAGCAAAAATCTGACTTTTGGCAGTTCAATCAAAAATGGTGCCAAAAGCTTGAAAATGCTCCCCTGAAAGGTTTGGCCCTCGAAACAGAAGGATTTTTATCACAGGACAAGAAGTCAGCCCTCAAAAACTTAACCGGCAGAAAATATGTTTTTGAAAAAATCCCTAAGCCCCGGGGTCACAATTTCAGGAAAAATCTGACTTTTGCCTGTTCACTCAAAAATGGTGCAAAAAGCTTGCAAATGCTCCCCTGAAAGCTTTGGCGAGGAAACAGAAGGCTTTTTATCACAGGACAAGAAATCAGCCCTCAAAAACTTAACCGGCAGAAAATATGTTTTTGAAAAAATCCCCAAGCCCCGGGGTCACAATTTCAGCAAAAATCTGACTTTTGGCAATTCACTCAAAAATGGTGCCAAAAGCTTGAAAATGCTCCCCTGAAGGCTTTGGCGAGGAAACAGAAGGCTTTTTATCACAGGACAAGAAATCAGCCCTCAAAAACTTATCCGGCAGAAAATATTTTTTTGAAAAAATCCCTAAGCCCCGGGGTCACAATTTCAGCAAAAATCTGACTTTTGGCAGTTCACTCAAAATGGTGCCAACCGGTTGCAAATGCTCCCCTGAAAGCTTTGGCGATGGAAAAAGAAGGCTTTTTATCACAGGACAAGAAATCAGCACTCAAAAAATTAACCGGCAGAAAATATTTTTTTGAAAAAATCCCTAAGCCCCGGGGTCACAATTTCAGGAAAAATCTGACTTTTGGCAGTTCAATCAAAAATGGTGCCAAAAGCTTGAAAATGCTCCCCTGAAAGGTTTGGCCCTAGAAACAGAAGGCTTTTTATCACAGGACAAGAAATCAGCCCTCAAAAACTTAACCGGCAGAAAATATGTTTTTGAAAAAATCCCTAAGCCCCGGGGTCACAATTTCAGCAAAAATCTGACTTTTGGCAATTCACTCAAAAATGGTGCCAAAAGCTTGAAAATGCTCCCCTGAAAGCTTTGGCAATGGAAACAGAAGGCTTTTTATCACAGGACAAGAAATCAGCCCTCCAAAACTTAACCGGCAGAAAATTTATTTTTTTGAAAAAAACCATAAGCCCCGGGGTCACAATTTCAGCAAAAATCTGACTTTTGGCAGTTCAATCAAAAATGGTGCCAAAAGCTTGAAAATGCTCCCCTGAAAGGTTTGGCCCTCGAAACAGAAGGATTTTTATCACAGGACAAGAAATCAGCCCTCAAAAACTTAACCGGCAGAAAATATGTTTTTGAAAAAATCCCTAAGCCCCGGGGTCACAATTTCAGCAAAAATCTGACTTTTGGCAATTCACTCAAAAATGGTGCCAAAAGCTTGAAAATGCTCCCCTGAAAGCTTTGGCGATGGAAACAGAAGGCTTTTTATCACAGGACAAGAAATCAGTCCTCAAAAACTTATCCGGCAGAAAATATTTTTTTGAAAAAATCCCTAATCCCCGGGGTCACAATTTCAGCAAAAATCTGACTTTTGGCAGTTCACTCAAAAATGGTGCCAACCGGTTGCAAATGCTCCCCTGAAAGCTTTGGCAATGGAAACAGAAGGCTTTTTATCACAGGAAAAGAAATCTGCCCTCAAAAACTTAACCGGCAGAAAATATTTTTTTGAAAAAATCCCTAAGCCCCGGGGTCACAATTTCAGCAAAAATCTGACTTTTGGCAGTTCAATCAAAAATGGTGCCAAAAGCTTGAAAATGCTCCCCTGAAAGGTTTGGCCCTCGAAACAGAAGGATTTTTATCACAGGACAAGAAATCAGCCCTCAAAAACTTAACCGGCAGAAAATATGTTTTTGAAAAAATCCCTAAGCCCCGGGGTCACAATTTCAGCAAAAATCTGACTTTTGGCTGTTCACTCAAAAATGGTGCAAAAAGCTTGCAAATGCTCCCCTGAAAGCTTTGGCGATGGAAACAGAAGGCTTTTTATCACAGGACAAGAAATCAGCCCTCAAAAACTTATCCGGCAGAAAATATTTTTTTGAAAAAATCCCTAAGCCCCGGGGTCACAATTTCAGCAAAAATCTGACTTTGGCAGTTCACTCAAAAATGGTGCCAACCGGTTGCAAATGCTCCCCTGAAAGCTTTGGCGATGGAAACAGAAGGCTTTTTATCACAGGACAAGAAATCAGCCCTCAAAAACTTAACCGGCAGAAAATATTTTTTTGAAAAAAAACCTAAGCCCCGGGGTCACAATTTCAGCAAAAATCTGACTTTTGGCAGTTCAATCAAAAATGGTGCCAAAAGCTTGAAAATGCTCCCCTGAAAGGTTTGGCCCTCGAAACAGAAGGCTTTTTATCACAGGACAAGAAATCAGCCCTCAAAAACTTAACCGGCAGAAAATATTTTTTTGAAAAAATCCCTAAGCCCCGGGGTCACAATTTCAGCAAAAATCTGACTTTTGGCAATTCACTCAAAAATGGTGCCAAAAGCTTGAAAATGCTCCCCTGAAAGGTTTGGCCCTCGAAACAGAAGGATTTTTATCACAGGACAAGAAATCAGCCCTCAAAAACTTAACCGGCAGAAAATATGTTTTTGAAAAAATCCCTAAGCCCCGGGGTCACAATTTCAGCAAAAATCTGACTTTTGGCAGTTCAATCAAAAATGGTGCCAAAAGCTTGAAAATGCTCCCCTGAAAGCTTTGGCGATGGAAACAGAAGGCTTTTTATCACAGGACAAGAAATCAGCCCTCAAAAACTTATCCGGCAGAAAATATTTTTTTGAAAAAATCCCTAAGCCCCGGGGTCACAATTTCAGCAAAAATCTGACTTTTGGCAATTCACTCAAAAATGGTGCCAAAAGCTTGAAAATGCTCCCCTGAAAGCTTTGGCGATGGAAAAAGAAGGCTTTTTATCACAGGACAAGAAATCAGCCCTCAAAAACTTATCCGGCAGAAAATATTTTTTTGAAAAAATCCCTAAGCCCCGGGGTCACAATTTCAGCAAAAATCTGACTTTTGAAAGTTCACTCAAAAATGGAGCCAACCAGTTGCAAATGCTCCCCTGAAAGCTTTGGCGATGGAAACAGAAGGCTTTTTATCACAGGACAAGAAATCAGCCCTCAAAAACTTAACCGGCAGAAAATATTTTTTTGAAAAAAACCCTAAGCCCCGGGGTCACAATTTCAGCAAAAATCTGACTTTTGGCAGTTCACTCAAAAATGGTGCCAAAAGCTTGAAAATGCTCCCCTGAAAGGTTTGGCCCTCGAAACAGAAGGCTTTTTATCACAGGACAAGAAATCAGCCCTCAAAAACTTAACCGGCAGAAAATATGTTTTTGAAAAAATCCCCAAGCCCCGGGGTCACAATTTCAGCAAAAATCTGACTTTTGGCAATTCACTCAAAAATGGTGCCAAAAGCTTGAAAATGCTCCCCTGAAAGCTTTGGAGAGGAAACAGAAGGCTTTTTATCACAGGACAAGAAATCAGCCCTCAAAAACTTATCCGGCAGAAAATATTTTTTTGAAAAAATCCCTAATCCCCGGGGTCACAATTTCAGCAAAAATCTGACTTTTGGCAGTTCACTCAAAAATGGTGCCAACCGGTTGCAAATGCTCCCCTGAAAGCTTTGGCAATGGAAACAGAAGGCTTTTTATCACAGGAAAAGAAATCTGCCCTCAAAAACTTAACCGGCAGAAAATATTTTTTTGAAAAAATCCCTAAGCCCCGGGGTCACAATTTCAGCAAAAATCTGACTTTTGGCAGTTCAATCAAAAATGGTGCCAAAAGCTTGAAAATGCTCCCCTGAAAGGTTTGGCCCTCGAAACAGAAGGATTTTTATCACAGGACAAGAAATCAGCCCTCAAAAACTTAACCGGCAGAAAATATGTTTTTGAAAAAATCCCTAAGCCCCGGGGTCACAATTTCAGCAAAAATCTGACTTTTGGCTGTTCACTCAAAAATGGTGCAAAAAGCTTGCAAATGCTCCCCTGAAAGCTTTGGCGATGGAAACAGAAGGCTTTTTATCACAGGACAAGAAATCAGCCCTCAAAAACTTATCCGGCAGAAAATATTTTTTTGAAAAAATCCCTAAGCCCCGGGGTCACAATTTCAGCAAAAATCTGACTTTGGCAGTTCACTCAAAAATGGTGCCAACCGGTTGCAAATGCTCCCCTGAAAGCTTTGGCGATGGAAACAGAAGGCTTTTTATCACAGGACAAGAAATCAGCCCTCAAAAACTTAACCGGCAGAAAATATTTTTTTGAAAAAAAACCTAAGCCCCGGGGTCACAATTTCAGCAAAAATCTGACTTTTGGCAGTTCAATCAAAAATGGTGCCAAAAGCTTGAAAATGCTCCCCTGAAAGGTTTGGCCCTCGAAACAGAAGGCTTTTTATCACAGGACAAGAAATCAGCCCTCAAAAACTTAACCGGCAGAAAATATTTTTTTGAAAAAATCCCTAAGCCCCGGGGTCACAATTTCAGCAAAAATCTGACTTTTGGCAGTTCACTCAAAAATGGTGCCAAAAGCTTGCAAATGCTCCCCTGAAAGCTTTGGCGATGGAAACAGAAGGCTTTTTATCACAGGACAAGAAATCAGCCCTCAAAAACTTAACCGGCAGAAAATATTTTTTTGAAAAAATCCCTAAGCCCCGGGGTCACAATTTCAGCAAAAATCTGACTTTTGGCAGTTCAATCAAAAATGGTGCCAAAAGCTTGAAAATGCTCCCCTGAAAGGTTTGGCCCTCGAAACAGAAGGATTTTTATCACAGGACAAGAAATCAGCCCTCAAAAACTTAACCGGCAGAAAATATGTTTTTGAAAAAATCCCTAAGCCCCGGGGTCACAATTTCAGCAAAAATCTGACTTTTGGCTGTTCACTCAAAAATGGTGCCAAAAGCTTGCAAATGCTCCCCTGAAAGCTTTGGCGATGGAAACAGAAGGCTTTTTATCACAGGACAAGAAATCAGCCCTCAAAAAGTTATCCGGCAGAAAATATTTTTTTGAAAAAATCCCTAAGCCCCGGGGTCACAATTTCAGCAAAAATCTGACTTTTGGCAGTTCACTCAAAAATGGTGCCAACCGGTTGCAAATGCTCCCCTGAAAGCTTTGGCGATGGAAACAGAAGGCTTTTTATCACAGGACAAGAAATCAGCCCTCAAAAACTTAACCGGCAGAAAATATTTTTTTGAAAAAAAACCTAAGCCCCGGGGTCACAATTTCAGCAAAAATCTGACTTTTGGCAGTTCAATCAAAAATGGTGCCAAAAGCTTGAAAATGCTCCCCTGAAAGGTTTGGCCCTCGAAACAGAAGGCTTTTTATCACAGGACAAGAAATCAGCCCTCAAAAACTTAACCGGCAGAAAATATTTTTTTGAAAAAATCCCTAAGCCCCGGGGTCACAATTTCAGCAAAAATCTGACTTTTGGCAATTCACTCAAAAATGGTGCCAAAAGCTTGAAAATGCTCCCCTGAAAGGTTTGGCCCTCGAAACAGAAGGATTTTTATCACAGGACAAGAAATCAGCCCTCAAAAACTTAACCGGCAGAAAATATGTTTTTGAAAAAATCCCTAAGCCCCGGGGTCACAATTTCAGCAAAAATCTGACTTTTGGCAGTTCAATCAAAAATGGTGCCAAAAGCTTGAAAATGCTCCCCTGAAAGCTTTGGCGATGGAAACAGAAGGCTTTTTATCACAGGACAAGAAATCAGCCCTCAAAAACTTATCCGGCAGAAAATATTTTTTTGAAAAAATCCCTAAGCCCCGGGGTCACAATTTCAGCAAAAATCTGACTTTTGGCAGTTCACTCAAAAATGGTGCCAACCGGTTGCAAATGCTCCCCTGAAAGCTTTGGCGATGGAAACAGAAGGCTTTTTATCACAGGACAAGAAATCAGCCCTCAAAAACTTAACCGGCAGAAAATATTTTTTTGAAAAAAACCCTAAGCCCCGGGGTCACAATTTCAGCAAAAATCTGACTTTTGGCAGTTCAATCAAAAATGGTGCCAAAAGCTTGAAAATGCTCCCCTGAAAGGTTTGGCCCTCGAAACAGAAGGCTTTTTATCACAGGACAAGAAATCAGCCCTCAAAAACTTAACCGGCAGAAATTTTTTTTTGAAAAAATCCCTAAGCCCCGGGGTCACAATTTCAGCAAAAATCTGACTTTTGGCAATTCACTCAAAAATGGTGCCAAAAGCTTGCAAATGCTCCCCTGAAAGCTTTGGCGATGGAAACAGAAGGCTTTTTATCACAGGACAAGAAATCAGCCCTCAAAAACTTAACCGGCAGAAAATATTTTTTTGAAAAAATCCCTAAGCCCCGGGGTCACAATTTCAGCAAAAATCTGACTTTTGGCAGTTCACTCAAAAATGGTGCCAACCGGTTGCAAATGCTCCCCTGAAAGCTTTGGCGATGGAAACAGAAGGCTTTTTATCACAGGACAAGAAATCAGCCCTCAAAAACTTAACCGGCAGAAAATATTTTTTTGAAAAAATCCCTAAGCCCCGGGGTCACAATTTCAGCAAAAATCTGACTTTTGGCAGTTCAATCAAAAATGGTGCCAAAAGCTTGAAAATGCTCCCCTGAAAGGTTTGGCCCTCGAAACAGAAGGATTTTTATCACAGGACAAGAAATCAGCCCTCAAAAACTTAACCGGCAGAAAATATGTTTTTGAAAAAATCCCTAAGCCCCGGGGTCACAATTTCAGCAAAAATCTGACTTTTGGCTGTTCACTCAAAAATGGTGCAAAAAGCTTGCAAATGCTCCCCTGAAAGCTTTGGCGATGGAAACAGAAGGCTTTTTATCACAGGACAAGAAATCAGCCCTCAAAAAGTTATCCGGCAGAAAATATTTTTTTGAAAAAATCCCTAAGCCCCGGGGTCACAATTTCAGCAAAAATCTGACTTTTGGCAGTTCACTCAAAAATGGTGCCAACCGGTTGCAAATGCTCCCCTGAAAGCTTTGGCGATGGAAACAGAAGGCTTTTTATCACAGGACAAGAAATCAGCCCTCAAAAACTTAACCGGCAGAAAATATTTTTTTGAAAAAATCCCGAAGCCCCGGGGTCACAATTTCAGCAAAAATCTGACTTTTGGCAGTTCAATCAAAAATGGTGCCAAAAGCTTGAAAATGCTCCCCTGAAAGGTTTGGCCCTCGAAACAGAAGGCTTTTTATCACAGGACAAGAAATCAGCCCTCAAAAACTTAACCGGCAGAAAATATTTTTTTGAAAAAATCCCTAAGCCCCGGGGTCACAATTTCAGCAAAAATCTGACTTTTGGCAATTCACTCAAAAATGGTGCCAAAAGCTTGCAAATGCTCCCCTGAAAGCTTTGGCGATGGAAACAGAAGGCTTTTTATCACAGGACAAGAAATCAGCCCTCAAAAACTTAACCGGCAGAAAATTTTTTTTTGAAAAAATCCCTAAGCCCCGGGGTCACAATTTCAGCAAAAATCTGACTTTTGGCAGTTCACTCAAAAATGGTGCCAAAAGCTTGAAAATGCTCCCCTGAAAGGTTTGGCCCTCGAAACAGAAGGCTTTTTATCACAGGACAAGAAATTACCCCTCAAAAACTTAACCGGCAGAAAATATTTTTTTGAAAAAATCCCTAAGCCCCGGGGTCACAATTTCAGCAAAAATCTGACTTTTGGCAATTCACTCAAAAATGGTGCAAAAAGCTTGCAAATGCTCCCCTGAAAGCTTTGGCGATGGAAACAGAAGGCTTTTTATCACATTACAAGAAATCAGCCCTCAAAAACTTAACCGGCAGAAAATATTTTTTTGAAAAAAACCCTAAGCCCCGGGGTCACAATTTCAGCAAAAATCTGACTTTTGGCAGTTCACTCAAAAATGGTGCCAACCGGTTGCAAATGCTCCCCTGAAAGCTTTGGCGATGGAAACAGAAGGCTTTGTATCACAGGACAAGAAATCAGCCCTCAAAAACTTAACCGGCCGAAAATATTTTTTTGAAAAAATCCCTAAGCCCCGAGGTCACAATTTCAGCAAAAATCTGACTTTTGGCAGTTCACTCAAAAATGGTGCCAAAAGCTTGAAAATGCTCCCGTGAAAGGTTTGGCACTCGAAACAGAAGGATTTTTATCACAGGACAAGAAATCAGCCCTCAAAAACTTATCCGGCAAAAAATATTTTTTTGAAAAAATCCCAAAGCCCCAGGGTCACAATTTCAGCAAAAATCTGACTTTTGGCAATTCACTCAAAAATGGTGCCAAAAGCTTGATAATGTTCCCCTGAAAGGTTTGGCACTCGAAACAGAAGGATTTTTATCACAGGACAAGAAATCAGCCCTCAAAAACTTATCCGGCAGAAAATATTTTTTTGAAAAAATCCCTAAGCCCCGGGGTCACAATTTCAGCAAAAATCTGACTTTTGGCAGTTCACTCAAAAATGGTGCCAACCGGTTGCAAATGCTCCCCTGAAAGCTTTGGCGATGGAAACAGAAGGCTTTTTATCACAGGACAAGAAATCAGCCCTCAAAAACTTAACCGGCAGAAAATATTTTTTTGAAAAAAACCCTAAGCCCCGGGGTCACAATTTCAGCAAAAATCTGACTTTTGGCAGTTCAATCAAAAATGGTGCCAAAAGCTTGAAAATGCTCCCCTGAAAGGTTTGGCCCTCGAAACAGAAGGCTTTTTATCACAGGACAAGAAATCAGCCCTCAAAAACTTAACCGGCAGAAAATATTTTTTTGAAAAAATCCCTAAGCCCCGGGGTCACAATTTCAGCAAAAATCTGACTTTTGGCAATTCACTCAAAAATGGTGCCAAAAGCTTGCAAATGCTCCCCTGAAAGCTTTGGCGATGGAAACAGAAGGCTTTTTATCACAGGACAAGAAATCAGCCCTCAAAAACTTAACCGGCAGAAAATATTTTTTTGAAAAAATCCCTAAGCCCCGGGGTCACAATTTCAGCAAAAATCTGACTTTTGGCAGTTCACTCAAAAATGGTGCCAACCGGTTGCAAATGCTCCCCTGAAAGCTTTGGCGATGGAAACAGAAGGCTTTTTATCACAGGACAAGAAATCAGCCCTCAAAAACTTAACCGGCAGAAAATATTTTTTTGAAAAAATCCCTAAGCCCCGGGGTCACAATTTCAGCAAAAATCTGACTTTTGGCAGTTCAATCAAAAATGGTGCCAAAAGCTTGAAAATGCTCCCCTGAAAGGTTTGGCCCTCGAAACAGAAGGATTTTTATCACAGGACAAGAAATCAGCCCTCAAAAACTTAACCGGCAGAAAATATGTTTTTGAAAAAATCCCTAAGCCCCGGGGTCA